>NC_138886.1:87269223-88595248 GCF_965194825.1 Balaenoptera physalus | reverse complement strand
CATACTGTTTTCAACAGTGGCTGCACCATTTTACATTTTCACCAACAGTGCACAAGGATTTCAGTTTCTCCAGATCCTTGTCAGCACTTGCTATTTTCTGTTTTTCTGATAGTAGCCATTTTAATGGATAGGCGGTCTGGCTCTTTGCTTTTGACCTATCATGAATAAGTTTTGGTTGCCTCATCCAGGAAACAGTGCTCTTTTTTTTCCCCTTGTCTCCCTCTGGGCTAATTTCCAGTCCTCTTCTGAATCTGCATAGCCCTCTGTCTTTCACCTATCTGCACTTCATACATTAGTGGAAATTACCTGATATGTGTTTGTCTGTCTGGTTAGACCATTAGCTTCAAGATCTGGAACCACCATGGGTTCATCTTCATAGGCTTTCAGCTTTCCTAGTTGAGATTGCTCATTAAACTCTGTTCCAAATAAAAGATCATCCCCTATGTATATGGAACTGGGCCACCAAGAGAATACGGATTTATATTCTTCTCAGACCACCACTTCATTTCTTACAAGATAGAGCCCATTCCATTATTATCTTCTCTTTTACAAACCTGTGCACACTTGTTCTGCTTGTGACAAATAGGCCTGTTCTTCTGAATGAAGGGCTTTCCAAGAGGAAGTTTTTCTGACTTTCCCTCTGTATTGTGCTTCCTCTAATATGTTGTCATTTAGCCTCTTAACCTTTAAGATCATATCACCTCTGGATTCTTTTCGTGCTTATAAGAAGGACTAAACTTCTTGTGGACAAATACAGTCCCCTTGAAGGAGGTAATACACAGGAGATACTAGGAATAATGTGAAGATTTCTTCCTCATACATGGGAAACAAAGTCAGGATTAAAGGAATTAGTTGATTGATTGACCATTTAAATTCAGTGAGTATCAGGATTTGCAGTTTGTCAAAGAAAGGACAGACTGGTGGCATAGGCTCAGTTGATCAAAGGTGGATAGTTGAAAAGAATTGTGTCAGTCCTGAAGAATGGGTGGAATTTTGTTGCAGAGTATGGGCAGGTTACTACATCTTGAAAGAATAACATCAAGTGGACTAAACAAGGGATACAAGGTCCAGTAAGAATCTTTGCCTATTACACTTTGGACTTCCTCTCAGGGAACACTAAGAGAGATAGAGAAATCTTGGGACCAGACTAGGTGTATTAGTTTGTTATGGCTGCTATGATAAAGTACCACAGACTTGATGGTTTAAACAACAGAAATTTATTTTCTCATGGTCTCGAGGCTGAAAATCTGAGATCAGGGTAAAGACAGGCTTGGTTCCTTCTGAGAGCTGTGAGGGAAGAATCAGTTCCAGGCCTCTTTCCTTGGCTTATAGATAGCTGTCTTCACATAATCTTCCCTCTGTACATATCTGTGTCCAAATTTCCTCCTCTTATAAGGACACTAATCAAATTGGATTAGGGCCTACCCTAATGACCTCATTATATATAAAATAAAAAGCCTATCTCCAAATACAGTTACTGTGAGGTACTGGGGATTAGGACTTCAATGTATGAATTTTGAGTTGGACTAAAGCCCCTAACACTAGAAGTCCTTGGATGCCATCCTTAACGATTTGATGTCGTCATGAGTTCTAGCATATGATATGGGGAAGAAATTCATGTAATAAAAGCAGTTTTGTTTTTAATGTGGAAGTACTAGCAGAATGGGAAAGACATGAAAGGGGTAAAGTAAGAGTCCATGTGACTCCAGAGTTTTTCTGATAGGAGGGCAGAATGGTGATCCCTGTTGTAGAAGTGTATGAGAGCTGAGAATGTGCATAATTTCATATATTTTTAAAGTCATTTATATTTCTTTTTTGTGAATCAGTCTTCTTTTTTTCTAATTTTAAAGGCTTTTTAATTATTAAAGAATTCTTTAATTATTAAAGAATTTATCCTTTTATTCTGACATACGTGACAGATATTTTTTACTATTTCATTATTTGTCTTTGGACACTTTTTGTCCAGAGTTGACCAAGTTCTTTCATTTTTGCTAGTAGCATTTTGAGAAATTGTTAAAATATAGAAAGATACAAAGGGATAATGTAATAAACCTTCCCTAATTATCAACTATAAAATTTTTTTTAATTTTAAAAAATTTTTTACTTATTTATTTAACTGAGGTACAGTTTTAATACTAGTAAAGTGCACTCTAATTGTGAACTGAGTGGATTTTTACATATGTATATACATATAATTTACCACCCAGATTAAGAGAGAAAACATTTCCATCATCCCTGAAGTTTCTTTCCTTCCTTCCAATTTTCAGTTAATAATAACTGCCCCCTTCTGCAGAGGTAACCACTAATCTAACCTCACTTATCAGGAAAAAAAGTATAAATTCATTTTCAACACCATATAAATGGAACCATACCAATGCGTGCACTTTTTCAGGGGAAGGGGCGGTCTGGCTTTTTTCTCTGTACATGTTTTTAGATCATCAATGTTGCTGTGTATTTTAATACTTTTTATTGCTGAGCAGCATTCCATTATATGAATGTATGATGATATGCTCATTCTCTTGTTGGTTTTTCATTTGTGTTTTTTCCAGTTTGGGACTATTATGAATAAAGCTGCTGTGAACATTCCTTTGTGTCTCTTGGCATATCTTCATTTCTCTTGGTTATACAAGTAGCTTTCTAAAGTGGTTGAACCAATTTACACTTCTGTCTGTACCAAATTCTCACTACTGTTAGCCTTTTTGATTTTAGCCATGTGTAGTGAGTGGTCTCTCATTGAAATTTATAATTTGCTTTTCTGTGATAAATACTAGCATTGAGCACCATTATTTGTGTTTTGGCCATGTAGATATCTTTTATGTAAAATACCTGTTCAGTTCTCTATTTTAATTGAACTATTTGCTTTTATTGATTAGTAGGAGTTATATCTGTATTATCAATACAGGTCATTTGCCAGATGTATGTATTGCTAATGTTTTTGCATTCTGTGACTTGACTATTTCTAGTGTCTTTTGATGAACTAAATTATGAAATTTAATAAAGCTCAGTATCAATGTTTCTTTAATGGTAGTTCTTTGTGTGTCATGTTTGAAAGATCTTTCCCTACTCCGAGATCATGAAGATATTCTCCTGTGTTGTTAGTGGATGCTTGATTATTTGACCTTGATTCACCTGGAATTACTTTTGTGTATGGTACAAGGTAAGTGTCAAGGTTCATATTTCCATATGGATATCCAGTTGCCCTAGCACCATTTGTTGAAAAGACCATCCTCTGTCCACTGAATTGCAGCAGGGCCTCTGTTGTTCAATCAAGTGAAACAGTCAAGTGGTCTATATCTAGACTGTATTCTCTTCTTTTGATCCAGTTATTTCTCTTTTTACTGGTACTTCACTGTCATAATTACTGTTGTATTTCAGTAAGTCATGAAATAGGGTAGGCCTTAAAGTTTTACTTCTTAAAAAACTTATTGGCTAATTTTGATCCTATGTGTTTTCATAGAAATTTCGTTTCCACTGAAAATCCTGCTGGGGTTTTTTAAGAGTAGAGGTGAAGTCTGACATTTCATTACATTTACTCCTTTGTGTTTTATCTATTTTGATATTGTAAATATTTTTAAATTTCATTTTTAGTTGTTGGTTTATCAAAATACAATGGATTTTTAAATATTGATCTTATATCTAGCTATTTTGTTAAATTCGCTTATTCTAATAGCTTATTTTGGTAGATTCTTTTGGATTTTAAATGCACATCATGTCTTTTGCAAATAAAGAAAATTTTACTTCTTCCTTTTCAATCTTTATGTCTTTAATTTCTTTTTATTCTTCTAGTACCATGTTGAATACAAATGATGATAATAGAAATCTTTTTCTTCTACCTCACCTGAGGGGGAAAATACTTAATATTTCACCATTGAGTGTGGTTTTAACTTTAGAGTTTTTGTACATGCCCTTCATTAGAATGAGGAAGTTCTCTTTCTGTTTTTAGTTTGCTGAGAATTTTTATTACACAGAGGTATTAATTTGGTCAAGTGCTTTTTCTGCATTTGGTGAGATAACAGTATAATTTTATTTCTTTATTCTGTTAAAGGGGTGGATTATACTGATTGAATTATCAGTGTTTAACCAATCTTGCATTCCTGGGATGTCTCACACCTGGGTCTGAAGTACTGTCCCTTTCATATATCACGCACCTTCTTGGTTAAATTTATGCTTAGTATTTTTTATTCTATTCTAAATGGAATTGTTTTCTTAATTTTTTTTATCGTTCATTGCTAATGTTTAGAAATACGAATGTTTGTATGTTCTTGAATCCTGAAAATTTGCTGAGTTTGTTTATTAGCTATAACTTTTTGTAGATTTAGTGTTGATGTGTTATATATATTTATATATTAGATTATGTCATCTGACTAGAGGTGGTTTTACTTTTTTCCTTTCCACTTTTATCTTTTTTCTTTTTCTTGCTCATTTTCTCTGGCTAGAACTTCCAGTACAATGATAGAATTGGTTACAGTGGACATCCTTGTCTTATTACTGAACTTTGGAGGAAAACTTCCTGTCTTTTAGCATTGTGTATGACGTTAGCTGGGATTTGTCAGAAGTGCTTTTTAGCAAGAGGGAAGAGATATGAGAACATATGTATATGTATAACTGATTCACTTTGTTATAAAGCAGAAACTAACACACCATTGTAAAGCAATTATACTCCAATAAAGATGTTTTTAAAAAAAAAGTGCTTTTTATTGTGTTGAGGAGGTTCTCTTTTATTCCTAGTTTGTTGAGTGTTTTTATCATTTGTGTTGGATTTTGTCAAATGCTTTCTCTGCATCAGTTGAGAGGATCATGTGGTTTATTTCCTTCATTCTATTACTGTGCTGTTACATTGTTTGATTTTCCTTTGGTGAGCCACTCTTACATTCCTGGGTTAAATCCTACTTGGTCATGGTGTATAATCATTTTAATATACTGCTAGGTTTGGTTTGCTTGTATTGTGCTGAGAAGATTTGCATCTATATTTCTAAGGAATATTGATCTTTAGTCTTGTGATTTCTTTGTCTGACTTCGGTTAAAAGTAACTCATAGAATGAGTTAGGAAGTGTTTCCTCTTCTATTTTGGAGTGAGTTAGAGAAGGGTTTGTGTTCATTCTTCTTAAATGTTTGGTAAAATTCACCAGTGAATCCGTCTGGTCCTAAGCTTTTCTTTGTTGGGAGGTTTTTAACTACTAATTCAGTCTCCTTACATGGAACTCTTCAGATTTTCTATTTCTGTTTGACTCAGTTTTCATAGTTTGTATGTTTCTAAGAATTTGTCCTTTTCATCTAGGTTATCTAGTGTGTTGGTGTACAGTTATTTATAGTGCTCTCTTATAGTCGTTTTTATTTCTGTAAAGTCGGTAGTAATGGCCCCACTTTCATTACCAATTTTAGTAAATTAGAATCTTCTTTTTTCTTAGTCAGTCTGCCTAAAGGTTCATCAATTCTGTTGATCTTTTCAATGAACCAACATTCAGTTGATTATATTGTTTTTTATTCTTTATTTGGTTTTTCTCTGCTTTAATCTTCATTATTTCCATCCTTCTGCTAGTTTTGGGTTTAGTTCACATTTATTTTTCTAGTTCCTTAGGATATACAGCTAGGTAATTGATTTGAGATCTTTTTTAATGTAGGTGTTATAGCTATAAATGTCCCTGTAAGCACTGTTTTAGTTGCATCTCATAAGTTTTGGTATGTTGTGTTTTTGTTTTCAGTTATCTCAAAATATTTTCTAACTTCCCTTCGATTCCCTTTGATTTATTCTTTGATCTTTTGGATTTTTTAAGAGTGTGTGGTTTTATTTCCACATATTTTTGAATTTTCCAGTTTTCCTTTTCCTACTGATTTCTGGTTTCATTATATTTTGGTCATAGAAGGTACTTCGTATGATTTTAACCTTTAATATATATTGAGACTTGTTTCATGGCCTAACATATGGTCTATACCAGAGAATGTTCCGTGTTTTCTGAAGAATATGTATGCTTCTGGTGTTGGCCTGAGTGTTTCTGTAGATATCTGTGATCTACAGTTCACAGCTTTGTTCAAGTGTGTTCTTCCAATATTGATCTTTTTTTTTTTTTTTTTTTTTAAATTTTATTTATTTATTTATTTATCTATTAATGGCTGTGCTGGGTCTTCGTTTCTGTGCGAGGGCTTTCTCCAGTTGTGGCAAGCGGGGGCCACTCTTCATCGCGGTGCGCGGGCCTCTCACTGTCGCGGCCTCTCTTGTTGCGGAGCACAGGCTCCAGACGCGCAGGCTCAGCAGCTGTGGCTCACGGGCCTAGTTGCTCCGTGGCATGTGGGATCTTCCCAGACCAGGGCTCGAACCCGTGTCCCCTGCATTAGCAGGCAGATTCTCAACCGCTGCGCCACCAGGGAAGCCCCCCAATATTGATCTTTTGTCTAGTAGTTCAACCCATTATGAAAGTGGGGCAATAAAATCTCCAACTATTATTGTTGAATAGTTTATCTTGTCAATTCTGTCAGTTTTTGCCAACAGAAGTTCTGTTGTTAGGTACATGTATGTTTATAACTGTTTTGTTTTCTTGATTTATTGACCCTTTTACCATTGTAAAATGTCCTTTCTCTCTCTCTCTCTCTTTTTTTTTTTGGTCTTAACACATTATTGACCAGAGATGTATTAATACTTAGTCTTTTGTTACCCGAACGTTATTGACCGGAGACGTATCAATACGTTTGTAGAGAGTGATAAAATTACCTTCACTGTGTGAAGTTGTTAGACCTTAAAATTGACCAAGGGTTCATTATACAACTTATGATTGTCATTATCATTCACATTTTGCTCCATTAGGTTTTTGTTCCAACCTTATGTATATTATAAACGTAAAATTTTCAAAAATGACACATCATGAAATTTTGAGTGAAGAAGATTTTTTTGGTGAATTTTATGCAGATACTTTCTCTGATTGTCCGAGCGACATATATACTAGTCTCTCAGAGGATGATAGTTCTTCAGAATATAGTTCTGATTCAGGTGATGTGAATATTAGACCAACAGAATCATTGATTCTGATATGGAAAGTGAAAATGAAACTCAAGGTGCTGGAACTTGCTCCTTTGCTTCTACAGAAGAGTGGATTGAAGACAACATTTCACAAATTTAGAAGACTTTACATGTGTGTCAGGTGTAACTATTAAATGTAATAACCTGCAAAGTGTCAGTGAAATAACAGAATTAATTTCTGGCCAGCCGAAATAAAAATCGCCGGCCACAGGCGTTAGTTTTTGCAAAAATCCCCCAGTCATTAATGAGTTAAAGTCTGTTTTGTCTAATCCTAGTATAGGCAATCCAGGTCTATTTTGGTTACTGTTTACATGATATATCTTGTGTTAGTCTTTTACTTTCAAACTATTGTGTCTTTGAATGTGAAGTGTTACTTGTAGACAGAATATAATTGGATAATGTGTTTTAAATCCATTCTGCAAGTCTCTGCCTTTTAATTCAAATATTTAACCATTAACATTTAATGTAAGAAGAATTTGTCTTCTGTTTAGACATTTGCTCTGAGTATGTGATATGTCCATTTTGTTTTTCTACTTCACAAATTTTGCTTTCTTTTGTGTTAAGTCAATATTTCCTAGTATACCATTTCAGTGACCTTGTTGTGCCTTTACTACATTTTTTCCCAGTTATTAGTGGTTACCTTGTTGATTACAATTAACAACTATAACAGTATTGTTCAGATGAATACAAACTTAATTTCAATAGTATACTAAAACTTTGCTCTTCTATAGCTTCACACCCTCCTCACTCCTTTATGCTGTTATTGTCATCTAAATTAACATTTTTATATATGTTGTGTGTATACTAGTAGCAATTTCTAATTACTGCCTCATGTAGTGGTCTTGAAATCATACAGGAGAAAAATAAATACAAAAAAATACATTTATAGTGTCTTTTATATTTTTACCTGTGTACTTACTTTTACCTACATAGTTTTCTTTATTTCTTCATATGGATTTTTGAGTTATTGTCCATTGTACTCTCATTATAGCCTGAATGACTCCCTTATTAATATTTCTTATACAGCAGGTATACTAATGACATTTTCCCAGTCCTTATTTACCTAGGAGTGTCATAATTTCTTCTTCGTTTTTGAAGGATGGTTTTGCCGAATATTCGAGTCTTGGTTGACAGTCTTTCCCTTTGGTACTTTAAATATGTCATACAACTGCCTAATGGTTTCCCTGGTTTCTAATGAGAAATCAGCTATTAATCTTACTTGGGAGCCTTTGGAGGCAATGAGTCACTTCTCTCTTGCTGCTTTCAAGTTTTATTCTTTGTCTTTTGGCCCTTTTTCCTCTCTTCTCTCCTACTTCTGGTATGTGAATGTTGCTATGTTTGATTGTGACCCACAAATCACTGGGGCTTTTTGTTCATTTTCCTTCATTATTTTTACTGTATGCTCTCAGGTTGGGTCATCTCAATAGATTTATATTCAAATTGGCTGATTTTTCTGCCTATTCAGTTCTTGAACCCTCTAGGAACTTATTCACTTCAATTATTGTACTTTCAATTCCAGAATTTCAGTTTGCTTTTTCAATATATGTATAATTTCTGTCTCTTTATTGATATTCTTTATTTGATGAGACATTGTTCCCATACTTTCCTTTTGTTCTTTTGATGTGGTTTCCTTTAGTACTTGGTACATATTTAAAACAGCTGATGAAAAGTCTTGGTCTAGTAAGTCC
This sequence comes from Balaenoptera physalus, assembly GCF_965194825.1. Taxonomy (NCBI): domain Eukaryota; kingdom Metazoa; phylum Chordata; class Mammalia; order Artiodactyla; family Balaenopteridae; genus Balaenoptera; species Balaenoptera physalus. Next base: position 88,586,548 of record NC_138886.1, on the reverse strand, counting down.
AATGTCTGGACTTACTCAAGAGACAGTTTTTACACTGTTTCATACATAGTCTGTTTGTTTTCCTGTATATGAGTAATAGTTTCTCATCTGTTTACGTCTCAAATTTTTGTTGAAAACTGGACATTTAAAATATAATATGTAATGTGTAATCAGAATCTCAACAACTGCAGCTGTTGTTATGTATTTGGTGACTCTTTTGAACTAATTCTGTAGAATCTGTATTTTTTGTCATGTGTGGCCAACTGAAGTCACTGCTCCATTAATTAAATAGCCAGCTAATAATTGGACAATGATTTCCTTAAATACCTGTAACCAATAAGGCTCCCAATATTTGCTAAGTTACTCTGTGTGTATGTTGGGGCATGCCTTCAACAATTAGCCCAGCATTTTATTACTCCACATTAGCCTTCACTTTTCCTTCATAGAGCCTCAAGGTTAGTGAGAGGCAAGGGTTTAGCACCTTCTCAGGTCTTTCCTGAATGTGCACACAGCCCAGGGATTGTGTGTCACCTTTTAGATCATGAGGAATATACCTGAGCTTTTCAGAGCCCCTTCTGGATATCTCATTCTCCAGCTTTTCCCTTTAAGCTTTTTAGTAATACTGTTGTTTCCCTTAACTGTTAAAAACTGCCTGTAGTAGTCAAGTAGCCGTGATAGTAAACAATAACCCATGATTTTTAAAAAAAAATAATGTCATGTCCCCAGGGAAAATGTTATTTACAGCTTTGAGTCATGTCAAATGAAGAGGGGTGGTCTAGGAAACCACTGGACAGGCCAAATAATGCCAGTTCTCTGGGAATGGGGTTTATCTTCTAATTGAACCTCAGTCTTAGGTACTGAGAACTTGGGTCTCAGCATTTTATTACTTAGAAGAGATAGGGCAGATGGGTCTAGGCAGCAGTTTTGGTAGTGTCTGCTCCTGCTCTCTCCCTACTGCAGTGAGATCCCGCCAATCACATTATGTGTTCTGATGACTTTCCCCTTACAGATTAAGTATTCTTTAGTGGAGATATGCATGAGTCTGAGTGGATTTAAGCACTGACTGTTCTTCCTCTACACTAGCTATCACCACATGGGACAGAAAGGGGCTTCTTCTGAATTCTCCCCCAATCCTCTCTATGACAGATTGGCTCCCTTGAGAAAATCTCACAAAGAAGGTAGAAATTACCCTATGTCTGTGACACATACCATCTCCCCAGGGACTTCACACTCTTCACATTTGCATGCATGTGGTTTTTATAGCTTAAGCTTCCTATCTTCTTATATGGAGTTTAGCATATGGTTCAGTAAGCAAATGAATGGGTCCTGATTCTCCCTACAGGTACCTATCTCTCTCCTGATTTCAGATTGTGTTTGTTTGCCATGCAATTTCATTTCTCTAATGAGTTCAAAAAGACATTAATTTTCAGTTTGCCAAGCTTTGTTCTTGTAAGATGTTAGTATTGCTCTTTTCAGTTCTCTACATCTCTGAGCTAAAATCTAAAGCCACACTGTATGATTGTAATTTTTTCTAATTTGGTGAGACTTACCATTTTTGTTTTATAATATGCAAAGTGTACCAGAAAATAATTTATGTTATGATCAGATTATCCTTTATATTTCAGTTAGTCAAGTTGGGTAATTATCATTTCAATCTTCTGTATCAGTGGTCAGCAAACGTTTTTGGTAAATGTCAGGTAGTAGGCTTTGTGGGAGATATGGTCTCTTGGAACTACTGAACTCTACAGTTTTAGTCTTATAGCAGCCATAGATAATACATAAACAAATGAACATGAGCTGTGTTCTAATAAAATTTTATTTTCAAAAAAACAGGTAGTGTGCCAGATTTGGTCTTTGGCCCATAATTTTCTGACCCCTGTTCTAAATCTCTATTGGTTTTTCAGTCTGCTTGTCCTGTGAGTTACTGAGAGAGTTGTGTTAAAAACACTAATTATAATTGTGTGTCTGTATATCTAATTTCTCTCAACTATTGTTTATATATATACAATATACAATAATACTCATTGTTCTCAGTAATTATGTTCAGTAAAGTGGCCATGAACACTGAATTAGCAAATACTGAATCATTGCTCCCAGGGGAAATACAGGATTAGGTTCCTGCAAGCTCCTGGTCACAACATTTTGGTTAGCCAATCAATATGTAACCTGGTTATGTGTGTTTCTGTTTAAGAACATCTTATTTAGTAATATTGTTGATTCATGAACATGAACTTACAACCAACAGCACCATAATTAATGCTTGAACACAGCCTATTAAACATGCTTGTTTTCTGCATAAGGCATATCACAACATTTTTGTACTTAGGGACACTAGATAGCACTTCTTTTTCTTTTTTTTTTTAATATGGAATTTTATAAATTTATTTATTTTTATTTATTTTTGGCTGCATTGGGTCTTTGTTGCTGTGCGCGGGCTCTCTCTAGTTGCGGCAAGCAGGGGCTGCTCTTCATTGCGGTGCACAGGCTTCTCATTGGGGTGGCTTCTCTTGTGCGGAGGATGAGCTCTAGGCACGTGGGCTTCATTCGTTGCAGCATGCGGACTTAGTAGTTGTGGCTCACGGGCTCTAGAGCGCAGGCTCAGTAGTTGTGGTGCACGGGCTTAGTTGCTCCACAGCATGTGGGATCTTCCCAGACCAGGGCTTGAACCCCTGTCCCCTGCACTGGCAGGCGGATTCTTAACCACTGTGCCACCAGGGAAGTCCCTAGATAGCACTTCTGTACTACACAATGGGGCCATTCTAAAATGTGAAACCAAGAAATAGCACAAAAATGAAAAAAAAAATGTGCTAGACTACAATAAGGATAAGATTACAGTACAACAGCTGAAACAAGAAGGCAAGGCATTATCTTGTTCAAACTCAGCTGGGAAAACGTGTATTAGGCAAATTTTTTATCATTCTGTGAATGTCTGCAAATGACTGCAAAATCACAAGTACTGATTTGGAAGTTAAAAGTAAATTTTAGTGAGTAGGTGAATTTGCAAATACAGAATCTGAAAAATGAGAATTGACTGTATTTGGAAGCTATGTTGATATGCTGTATTTGGAAGCATATCAATTTATGTTACACCTTCTGTTAAAAGAATCATTTTATCATTATATATATGTGTATGTATATGTGTGTGTATATATATATATATATATATATATATATATTTCATACTTTCTTACATTCAGGTCTACTGCTTTTCATGTTAATATAACCACATCAATTTTCTTTTGGTTAGTGATTATGTATATATCTTTTTCCATCCTTTTCCTTTCAATCTTCATACATCCGCCTCTATAAATTGTGTTTTCTTTGTTGTTATTTTTATGCTGTCAGTCTTTCCTTTAATTGTATTCATTAGTCCAGAGGTTGGCACATTTTTTCTGTAATGTGTCAGGTAGTAAATATTTTCAATTTTGATAGTCATAAAGTCTCTGATAAAACTGCTAGGCTCTGCTTGTTTTTGCATAAAAGCAACCATAGACAATACAAAATTATTGGGGGTAGGGGGGTTGCTGTGCCCCAATAAAACTTTTATTTTAAAAAGTGGCAAGCTGGATTTGGCCACAGGTCATAATTTGCTGACTGCTTCCCTGGAGCATGCCCAGGGTAGTAGAGTGGGATGAAAATTGTAGGAAGTGTATTTATATTTTTTTGCTAAAAAATAAATTAAAAAAACAAAAGTTTTACTAATATACTTATTGAGAGTACAAGTATATAACTCATAAATACATACAAATTAAGTTATTAATATTTTTACTAGTTGAACACCTCCAAAGTATAAGCTAAAATTAGATCCAAAATAGGCATCCTTTATATTCATTTGTTTAATCTCTTTACCATAAACATAAGAACTGTTTTCATGCGTATTTTCTATGTCATCTAATTCTAAACCCAGATTAAACAGAAATGTACTTTTGCAGGCATCAGTGTCATTCAAGGACGTAACTGTCGAACTCACCCAGGAGGAGTGGCAGCAAATGGGTCCTATTCAGAAAACCCTCTACAGAGATGTGATGCTAGAGAACTACAACAACCTAGTCTCAGTGGGTGAGCATATAAGCATAACTTACCCTCATAACTCCATACAGAAGGCATTTCCTTTTTATGCATCAGTACACATGAATATTTTAGATTTTAATGTCATTTAGGCTTTTTATTCAGGAATGTAATGTAACCAAGCCCTATTGAAGAATAGAAAGTGTTTGACTGCCAATGCCAACTGCCAATGATAAATTCAGCTGCGGGCCTTCAGGATGCTGTTCCTGAAACTTTTTACACTTCTGGAGACTAAAAAGCTCATCATCTGGCCTAAGTACTCAGTTGTTGCCTGTTTACAGGGAACTGCATTTTCAAACCAGAGGTGATCTTCAAGTTGGAGCAAGGAGAAGAGCCTTGGTTCTTAGAGGAAGAATTCTCAAACCAGAGCCATAAAGGTGAGTTACTGAGCACTAATAGAATTCTGTGGGGTATTTAGACTCCAAAAGGTCAGTTTAGCAGTGAACACCTTCATATTTCAAGACTTTTCTTATAAGTCCCAAAGGCACAAAAAGCACCAGTCAAAAGAGAGTGATTAATAAACTTGACTACATTAAAATTGAGAATTTTGTTCATAAATGATACCATTAAAAGGATGAAAAGACAGGCCACAGAGTAGCAGAATAGATATACAATACAAGTAACCTGGAAATGATAAGCATCCTGAAAATGTAAAAACTTCTGCAAGTCTATATAGGAAAGTATAGCAACTCAGTGTAGGTGAAAGACTTTATATATAGGAGCTTTCAAACAGCTGGTAAATCTTTGAAAATGTGTTCAATCTCATTACTTTTCACAGAATACAAAATAGAGTATAAGGTGAGATAAGTAATATGTATAACATGAACTGAGATTAACAAATCTGGCAATGGCAAGTCATGGGGAGGATGTAAAATATTAAAGACCTTATTTACTGACTGAAAATGTAAACTGATAAAACCACTATGAAATCAGGAAGATGTTATCAAATAGTTAAAGTTTTATACACCTGTAACCAAGTAATCATTTTCCCAACTGTATACCCTATAAAAAGGCATGATTGTATTCTCTAGAATGAATAAAACAATATTTATGGCAATATTGGTTATTTTTGCCAAAATTGGGCTCATCAGCAGTAGAATAAAGGAATAGTATTTCTTAAGGGAGAATTATACTATATGCTATATGAAATCTTATACAATGATTGCAAACATAATATTAAACAAAAAATATAAATATGCATGTATGGTTACAATTACGTAAATGTCAGAAACAAGCAAAACTCAATTACATTTTTAGGAATTAATATATAGGTGGTAAAACTACAAAGAAAATCAAGGAAGTAAATATCAGGAGAGTGATGAACTCTTAAGCATGAGGAAGTTGTTACCAGACAGGGTTTTTTGCAGAGCCATTTATGTTCTGTTTCTTGACATGGTTTCTAATTTGATGAGTGTTCACTCTATACTGTTAAATTGCACATATAAGTTTTATGCAAATATAAATTATGTTTCATGCTTAACAGAAAGTTATAAGATGAGCCAAAAGTGAAATAGTATTCACAATTCATATAAGCCAGAAAGGATGGGCATCTAGAATGCATAAGGAATTTGGATCTTTGCAGTAAGGTCTTCCATGATACCTCATTTAAAATTTCACCCCTCATATGAAACTGAAATGTGGAAATTTCGAATGAAGTAATCAGGTTCACTTATCTGCAGTTTTGTTAGATGGAATAAGTCAAAGGTATCACAGCCAGAATTGAGCAGTGAATCTAATTTAATTACAAGAATTGATTTTCCTTTTATCAGTCTTATACTTGTATTTCTGTGACTCACAGCTGCAAGATGGGTTTTATCCTGAGCTATAAACTTATTCATTTAATCATGAGGAGGTTGGTGCTGTCAATTTAATTTGATTTTGAAAGACTGAATGGAAATAAGGAATGATATCAAACTGAAGTATGAAGACTCTTGAGGATTCTACCAGTAGAGCCTAGATAATGTTGGACCTCTACTGTAATTTACTTCCTCAAACCAAACCATTCTCCTGTTGGGCCTAGCCCATCAATGCTTATTATCTCCTAATTTTCTTGTTACTCTACTTAAGTTTGTAACCCCCCATGTTGTATTAATTATCTGGTTTTCCTGCTCCCTAAAATCATCACTCCCATAAAAGTCCAATTTCTCTCCCTTCTCCACCCAGGTAGGAAAATCCAATTTATCACAATCCAACTACAGATATATGTTTATAACCAGTTTCCTCTCCCATTTTCACTATATCAATATTATTTTTTAAAGGAAGGTGTCTCTCTCTCATACACACAAACCCACAAATTAATCTTGAGAAATCAAAAAATGAAATGCAACATAGGCTATATGTTTATAAGCCCCATCCATAAGAATTGTAAGATTCAAAGTGTTTTCAATTTTTCTGTTTTAGAAGACTACAGAGATGAAAATCTAATCAAGAGGCACAAAAAAGTCAAAGACAAACACCTGCAGCAAGTAACATTTATAAATAATAAACAGTTGCCTAGAGAGGAAGAAGAAGTTTTGAGAAAACCATTTAATCTGCACATAGTTCCTGATTCTTCATCAAAAATGCCCTGTAAATGTGACTCATGGGGAGTGAATTCACAAAGTATTTCTCAATTTATCATTAATAGTAGAACCTACTCAACAAAAAAAACAGATTGTTATAATGTACATGAAAATTTGCCTTTCAAAATTAAGCTTGAAAGAACTCATATTGGAGAGAAATTTTATGAATATAATAAAAATCAGGAAACTCTCAGTTATAAGGAAAATCTTCCTGAACATCAAAAGTGTCAAACATTGAAGCAAGCTTTTGAATTTAATGGGATTGGAAAAGCCTTCTATGTTGAGGCTGCCTGTGTTAAACATAAGAGTACTCATATAGGACAACAATCCTGTAAAGATGAAGAGTTTAGGAAAAACTATGACAAGACACCTCTCTTTGACCATGAAAGAACTGGGACAGGGGAGAAACACTCTCATCTTAACCAGTGTGGGAAATCCTTCTGTGAGAAGTCAGCTATCAAGGAATACAATAAATTTAACATGACTGTGAAACATTGTCAGTGTATTACAAGTGGGAATAATTTCAGCAGGAAGTCATACCTTACTCAACCTCAGAGAACTCTCACAGAAGAGAATCCATTGGTATGTAATGACAGAACACAAACTGGAGATAAACACTTTGAATGTCATGAAAATAGGAAGTCTTACCAGAAAGCCCACAAAGTACACCAGAGAACTCACTATGAAGTAAAACCCTATAAATGTAATGAATGTGGGAAATCCTTCTGTCAAAAAGGACATCTCATTCAACATCAGAGAACTCACACAGGAGAGAAACCATTTGAATGTAATGAATGTGGAAAAACTTTCTCCCAGAAGTCACACCTCAGTACACATCAGAGAATTCACACAGCAGAGAAACCCTATAAATGTAATGACTGTGGGAAAACATTTGTCCAGAAGTCAACCCTCAGGGGACATCAGAGAATTCACACAGGAGAGAAACCCTATGAATGTTGTGATTGTGGGAAAACTTTTGTTCAAAAGTCAACCCTCAGAGATCATCACAGAATTCACACAGGGGAGAAATCCTTTCAATGTAACGAATGTGGGAAAACTTTTGGCCAGAAGTCAAACCTCAGAATACATCAAAGAACTCACAGTGGTGAGAAAACTTATCACTGTAAAGAATGTGAAAAATCCTTTTGGCGAAAAGACCATCTCATTCAACATCTGAAAACACACACAGGAGAGAAACCATTTAAATGTAATGAGTGTGGGAAAACTTTCGCCCGGACATCAACCCTCAGAGTTCATCAGAGAATTCACACTGGGGAGAAACCATTTAAATGTAATGAATGTGGGAAAAAATTTGTCCGGAAGGCAATCCTTAGTGATCATCAGAGAATTCATACAGGGGAGAAACCCTTTGAGTGTAATAAATGTGGGAAAACTTTTGGCCAGAAATCAAACCTTAGAATACATCAGAGAGCTCACAGTGGGGAGAAATCTTATGAATGTAATGAATGTGGAAAATTGCCTAAGAAGTCAACCCTAAGTATATACCAGAGAATTCAGGGAGGGGGAAAACCATATTGATATAATAACTGTGGAAAATTCTTCTGACTAGGAGACCAACCTATTTGACATCGGAAAATTCACAAAGGATAAAAACCATATAAGTATGAATATAGGAAGAATTTTGCCCAAAAGGCAACTCTGAGAGTGTATCAGAGAATTCACACAGGATTTCTTTCAAGGTGCTATGGAAACCCTGTTGGATGGAGTCATGCCTTGTTAGATATCTCATATCACATGTGCTGGTAATCTCATTAGTAAGAATTTCATAGCTAAACTAAATTTCCCTATCTCCCTGTCATCTAAGTGGGGCTTTGTGACTGGCTAGTAGACTGAGAATACTCATGTTGTATGCCACACCTAGTTCTGACTTCCCTGGTCACAGCAGTATCTCAGTCATACATGGAATAGTAGCAACTATCCCTTAGAGAGGAAATGTATCCCCCACTTTGCTGCCTGAAGCAAAGCTGCTGGCTCAGTAGGACCCTCAACTCATAGGTACTCTAATTGGGCCTGTTTCACTGATGGTTTTGCTAGTTGAAACAACTTGGACACTGTGACTGTTCAACCTCAGTGCCATTATGTAGACCACAAAACTAATGTGGCTGCTCTTGTCACTGGGCAGAACACAAAGATGTTCTCAACTCTAGCCAGTATTCCTTCTGATGAAACTTGGTGCGTTTTCATGGACTCTTGGGTTCTTACTGTACCTAGCTATCTGACATGCCTGTTTTAAAACTATAAGCTTATAAAAGCACCCCTGTTTGGCACTGTGAACTGTGGGAGGGAAATCACAGCTGCTGAGCACAACGTCTGGGTTGTTCAACTAGATTCACATGGTAAGAGACTATTCTCTGATAAGACTGACTGGAATCAAGTTGCTGATCAAGCCCCCACTACCATGATTGCCAGCATTGCTACCTGAATCCACATCATACTGATGGCAAAACATTTACCATCTTACCCTGGATACAAAGTAAAGGTCTGTGTATATATCCAATGTTTCCTTTGATGTCATTTGATACAAGAATGTAGTTTTTTTCTTCTGGATTAGTAGCCAGTGCTCCATATGCCATTTGATTAATTCATCCTTTTCCTACTGATTTTAAATATCTTCATATACTAACTTGTCATTTGTAAACATATTGCATATGACTGACCACTCGTGACCATATTAGTAACAGATTCTCCTTTTATGAACAGGGATGGCTTATACCTCATATGAGCCAAAATACCCTGTTTTTCTGGCCTGATACTGAATGTTTCACTGAAGGGTATTTGAATCAAGTTTAGAAAGGGAGAATACCTCCTAGGACTTTGGAAATGAAACATCACAGACCAGTTACATTGTTACTCCAGAGCTGCCAGCAGCATTGTGAAGAAGATTCAACTGGGATAAGAGAAAATAATGTCCAATTCGTACTATATTCCCTGAAAATCAAGAGATTACTGTTTACTCTGTTTTTATAATTGTTGGTAATATAAAGAAAGTCATTCTTTCATAAAATTTCTCTGTTTCTTAAGATATGTAGAATCATCTCCTTTACACCCCCTTTCATATATCATTTTTTAGGATTATGATTGGATTTGCTATTAAGTGCAGGACCATCTACCCTCCAAGATGGAACCAATTCACCCAAGTGGCCTGAATGGGAGGCCAGGTGACAAAGTCCCCTGATGGCACTCAGGCTTTATCTGCTGTCCCCTTGGTGGGGAAGCCTCTCCAGATAATACATTATCAACTGGAGACCATGGTCTATGCTGTAGTCACGAACGCTCCATTCTCCCTGCCTGGTTTATCTCCTTTCCAAGTATTAACTTTTATTCCAACAGATGGGTGCCTTATCTAGAGACACTGGCAGAGTCAATTTTCTGTCTGCCTGCCTATTAAGGGTCTTCGAGCTAATAAAAGAAGCCTCCATGAAGGCAGGAATTTTTATCTGTTTTGTTCATAACGTGTCCCTCTACGTATTGGGCATTAAAAAATTACGAAGAGTCCCTCTACATATTGGGCACTAAAAAATACTTGTTGAAGGTAGAATTATCAAAGTGATATCTGAAAATTTTTCCTTTTGATGCTTCAAATTATATTTTGAGATTATTCATTATTATAAATAGTTAAGGAAATTATTGCTCTAAGCTCACACTCAGACTCTTCTCTTTTGGATATTTTCTAAAATTGCTAAGAGAAAACTCATTCTTAATATTCAGAAGTGTTCTTCAGATCTCTTTCAGCCAAAACAAAATTTATTTTCAATAAACTAGTATTCCCAGTTCAAAATTATGTCTGCATAGCTATCGGTTTTTTATTAGCATTGGAGAGTACAGGCTTTTTTTGGGGGGAGGTGCTTCCACACAAATATTTTTTAAGTACCAATCCAAAAAATTGTGCATAACAATGACAATGATAAATTAGATTTTCAGGATCAACCAAATGGGAAGGCAAAATAATTAGTTCTTGGGGTCACGTCTTTAATTCATCATACCATTAGTTCTGCTCATTTTTACTTCCCAATCAACTTCCTGACAGTTACAAGGAAAAGTTTTTTATTTTCTCAGGTCCAAAATCTATCTCCTAGGAGACATGTCTGACCCCACAAGAACAGGTATAACATCTGCTCTGACCTACCTCCATGTTTTGTTTTTCCTTGCCAGGTATATAATACCTCTTCTCTCACATTAAAGATCTCCCTAGAAGCCAAGCAGAAATGGTATATTCTGTCCTTCTACCAAGGCAGCTTCACACTATAATGGGGGTGAAACAAATTTGTTTTGTGGAGACTGCACAGTCTCCAAGTACCATTAACCTGCCTGACCAACTGGCTATTTTAGTGATCTTCCGGTTTTCTAAGGAACTGACTGCCAACTGACAAAAGCATAATTAGCTTAATTATCAGCTGACTAGCTTGATACACAATAAACTGAGAAACTACTTGGAATATTAGCCATAAAAAAGAACAAAATAATGCCATTTGCAGCAACGTGGATGGACCTAGAGATTGTCATACTGAGTGAAGTAAGAGAAAGACAAATATATGATATTGCTTATATGTGGAATCTTAAAAAATGGTACAAATGAACTTATTTACAAAACAGAGTCACAGATGTAGAAAACAAACTTATGGTTACCAGTGGGGAAAGAGTGGGGGAGGGATCAATTGGAAGATTGAGATTGACATACATGCACTACTATATGTAAAATAGATAACTAATAAGGACCTAGTGTATAGCACACAGAACTCTATACTCTGTAATGAACTATATGGAAAAAGAATCTAGAAAAGAGTGCTTATATGTATATGTATAACTGATTCACTTTGCTGTACACAAGAAACTAACATGACATTGTAAATCAACTCTACTCCAATAAAAATTTTACAAAATAAAAGAAAAAGAAAATCTTCAAACACTTGGAAATTAAACAACACACTTTTAAATGTTTCATGGGACAGAGAAAGTTACAAAGGGAATGAGAAAATAATTTGAAGTGAACAAAAAGGAAAAAACTTGTCAAAATTGATGCACTGGAGCTAAAGCAGTGCTGAGCAAGAAATTCATACCACCAAAAACTTACATTAGTAAAAGAAAGATCTCAAATCAATAGTCTAATCTCTCATCTCAAGAAACAAAAAGAGCAGAGTAAAAAAACCCAAAGCAATCAGAAGCAAAGAAATAATGTAACAGCAAGATTCAATCATGTTGAGAAGAGAAAATCTAAGAAACCTGAACTTAATCCTTTGAAGAGAGAAATAAAATTGATAAAACTCTACTATGACTGAAGAAAAATGATACAAATTAATTCAGGAATGAAAAAGATGATATCACTACACAAATACTAAAAGGATAATCAAGGAACACTACAAAAACTGTGTGTGTCACTTTGACACTTTATGTGAAACCAACCAATACTGACGTCAATATCACAAAGCCACAAATTATGAAAACTCAAAATAAAACAGAAAATCTAAATTTTTCTATAACTATTAAATACATAGAATTCAAAGCAAAAAGCATTCCCGAAAAGAAATGTTCAGGCTCAGTTGATTGCAATGAAGAATTCTTCTACATTTAAAGAATTAACACCAGTTCTACCCAACTTCCTCCAGAATAGGAGGGAATACTTTACAACTCATTTTATGAGGCCTGTACACAAAAACATGACAAAGACAATAAGAAAAAAAAACTAAATATTTATATCTCTCATGAATTTCCATTAAAAAATCATCAAAAGCCTATTAGCAAATCAAATCCAGCAATATATAAAAACTAACATCGCAACAAAGTGGAATTTATTCCAGGAATGCCAGGCTCATTCAACATTTGAAAATAAATAAATGTAATCCAACATATTAAACTAAGAAGAAAAATGACATGATCATATTAATGCAAAAAAGCATTTGACAAAATCATTTCCGTTTTATGATTTTTTCTTTAAAGTCAGCAAACTAGGAATAGAGAATGTCACCAACCTGATAATTAATTGAAAACACAGCTAAAATTGTACTTAATAATGGAAGACTGAATATCTTCCTCAAAATTCAGACCAAGGCAAAGATGCCCACCTTCATCACTGTTATTCAACATAGTACTGGAAGTCTAGCCAGCACAATAAGGCAAAAAAAAAAAAAAAAGAAAGAAAGAAAGAAAAGGAGGCATATAGATTATAAAAGAAAAACATAAATTTATACCTACTTACATATGACATAATTGTCTATGTATGTACAAAAATCCCAAAGAATCCAGAAAAAAATAAAAACTTCCTAGAATTAATAAATTAATTCAAGTTTGTAGGTTACAAGATCAACACAAAAAATAAATTATATATCTATCTACCACACACACACACACACACACACACACACACGCATCTAAACCTAAAACCCTATGCAAAATTTAATTCAAAATGGATCAGAGATTTCAATATAAAATGTAAAACTATAAAATTTTAGAAGAAAAAGGGAAAATATTCTTCCAGAACTTAGTCTTGACAGGATACTCATAATAAATAGAAGATAAATATAGAATAGAAAACTGATAAATTGAACATCAAAATAAAACACTTACTCTGAGAAACACAATAGCAAGAAGATGGAAATAGGAACTTCGGTGGTGGTTCAGTGGGTAAGACTCTGTGCTCCCAATGCAGGGGTCCGGGGTTCAATCTCTGGTCAGGAAACTAATTCCCACATGCATGCCACAACTAAGAAGTCCGCATGCCACAACTAAGGACTCCACATGCCACAGCTAAGGAGTTGACATGCCGCAAAAAAGATCCCACGTGCTGCACTAAGACCTGGCACAGCCAAAATAAATAAATATAAATAAATATAAATAAATAAACAAGATAAAAATAAATACAAGCTACAGACAGAAAACAATTTGCAAACTATATATCTGACAGAGGACTTGTATCCCAACTATACAAAGAATTTTTTGAACAGTAACAAAACAACTCAATTTAAAAATGGACAGGAGGACTCTGGGAGGGCTAACACCAGGGAGTACTTCCCAGAACTGCTGCCAGTGTCCTTGTACTCACAGTGAGCCACAGCCACCCCCCACCTCTGCAGGAGACCCTCCAAACTAGCAGCTTCCATGGATCCCTGATTGCTGCTTGAGGAGAATTGCCCTGTGGATTTGACTGACCAACGATTGTGATATAAGCAGTTTCAGGTGACTGGTCCAGCAGGAATGAGAAGAATTTATCTTCAGTATAAACTTCATTATTCTACAGTGTCTCTTCATTTGCCTGGGCGGTGAGAGTATTGAGACTCAAGGAGATTAAGCAATGGAGTACTTTCACTGCTCAAATGTAATGATGCCATGAATTTGATGGAGTGTTGACCACCCCTCATACACTGCTTTCTTCACCCAAGTGCTAATTCCATCTTATCAGATGCTGTGTCCTTTCCTGGCTGAGGACACCAGGATCTACAGTGCCGTTTGGTGAAAGGCTCTTGGTGCTCCAGCCAAGTGTCAGGACTGTGCTTCTGAGGTGGGAGAGCCAACTTCAGGACACTGGTCCACAAGAGACCACCCAGCTCCACATAATATCAAACAGTGAAAATATCCCAGAGAACTCCATCTCGACACCACGACCCAGCTTCACTCAATGACCAGCAAGTTACAGTGCTGGACACCCTATGCCAAACAACTAGCAAGAGAGGAACACAGCCCCATCCATTGGCACAGAGTCTGCCTAAAATCATAATAAGGCCACAGACACCCCAAAACACACAACCAGACGTGGACCTGCTCACCAGAAAGACAAGATCCAGCCTCATCCACCAGAACACAGGCACTATTCCCCTCCACCAGGAACCCTACACAACCCACTGAACTAACCTTAGCCACTGGGGACAGACACCAAAAACAATGGGAACTACGAACCTCCAGCCTGCGATAAGGAGACCCCAAACACAGTAAGTTAAGCAAAATGAGAAGACAGAAAAACACAGAGGAGATGAAGGAGCAAGGTAAAACCCACCAGACCTAACAAATGAAGACGAAATAGGCAGTCTAGCTGAAAAAGAATTCAGAATAATGATAGTAAAGATGATCCAAAATTGTGGAAATAGGATAGAGAAAATACAAGAAAAGTTTAACAAGGACCTAGAAGAACTAAAGAGAAAACAAACAATGATGAACAACACAATAAATGAAATTAAAAATTCTCTAGAATGGATCAATAGCAGAATAACTGAGGCAGAGGAACGAATAAGTGAACGGAAGATAAAATAATGGAAATAACTATTGCAGAGCAGAATAAAGAAAAAAGAATGAAAAGAACTGAGGACAGTCTCAGAGACCTCTGGGACAACATTAAACACACCAACATTCGAATTATAGGGGTCCCAGAGGAAGAAGAGAAAAAGAAAGGAACTGAGAAAATATTTGAGGAGGTTATAGTTGAAAACTTCCCTAATATGGGCATGGAAATAGTTAATCAAGTCCAGGAAGCACAGAGAGTCCCATACCAGATAAATCCAAGGAGAAACACGCCAAGACACATATTAATCAAACTATCAAAAATTAAACACAAAGAAAAAATATTAAAAGAGCAAGGAAAAACAACAAATAACACACAAGGGAATCCCCATAAGGTTAACAGCTGATCTTTCAGCAGAAACTCTGCAAGCCAGAAGGGAGTGGCAGGACATATTTAAAGTGATGAAGGAGAAAAACCTACAACCAAGATTACGCTACCCAGCAAGGATCTCTTTCAGATTTGAGGGAGAAATTAAAACCTTTACAGACAATCAAAAGCTAAGAGAATTCAGCACCCCCAAACCAGCTTTACAACAAATGCTAAAGGAACTTCTCTAGTCAGGAAACACAAGAGAAGGAAAAGACTTACAATAACAAACCCAAAACAATTAAGAAAATGGGAATAGGAACATACATGTCAATAATTACCTTAAATGTAAATGGATTAAATGCTCCAACCAAAACACATAGACTGGCTGAATGGATACAAAAACAAGACCCATATATATGCTATCTACAAGAGACCCACTTAAGACCTAGGGACACATACACACTGAAAGTGAGGGAATGGAAAAAGATATTCCATGCAAATGGAAATCCAAAGAAAGCTGTAGTAGCAATTCTCATATCAGACAAAATAGACTTTAAAATAAGGACTATTACAAGAGACAAAGAAGGACACTATATAATGATCAAGGGACTGATCCAAGAAGAAGATATAACAATTGTAAACATTTATGCACCCAACATAGGAGCACCTCAGTACATAAGGCAAACACTAACAGCCATTAAAGGGGAAATCGACAGTAACACAATCATAGTAGGGGACTTTAACACCCCACTTTCACCAATGGACACATCATCCAAAATGAAAATTAATAGGGAAAAACAAGCTTTAAATGATACTTTAAACAAGATGGACTTAATTGATATTTATAGGACATTCCATCCAAAAACAACAGAATACACATTCTTCTCAAGTGCTCATGGAACATTCTCCAGAATAGATCATATCTTGGGTCACAAATCAAGCCTTCATAAATTTAAGAAAATTGAAATGATATCAAGTATCTTTTCTGACCACAATGCTATGAGACTAGATATCAATTACAGGAAAAGATCTGTAAAAAATACAGAGACATGGAGGCTAAACAATACACTACTTAATAACGAAGTGATCACTGAAGAAATCAAAGAGGAAATCAAAAAATACCTAGAAACAAATGACAATGGAGACACGACGACCCAAAACCTATGGGATGCAGCAAAAGCAGTTCTAAAAGGGAAGTTTATAGCAATACAAGCCTACATCAAGAAACAGGAAACATCTCGAATAAACAACCTAACCTTGCACCTGAAACAATTAGAGAAAGAAGAACAAAAAAAACTCCAAAGCTAGCAGAAGGAAAGAAATCATAAAAATCATATCAGAAATAAATGAAAAAGAAATGAAGGAAACAATAGCAAAGGTCAACAGAACTAAAAGCTGGTTCTTTGAGAAGATAAACAAAATTGATAAACCATTAGCCAGACTCATCAAGAAAAAAAGGGAGAAGACTCAAATCAATAGAATTAGAAATGAAAAACTAGAAGTAACAACTGACACTGCAGAAATAGAAAGGATCATGAGAGATTACTACAAGCAACTCTATGCCAATAAAACGGACAACCTGGAAGAAATGGGCAGATTCTTAGAAATGCACAACCTGCCGAGACTGAACCAGGAAGAAATAGAAAATATGAACAGACCAATCACAAGCACTGAAATTGAAACTGTGATTAAAAATCTTCCAACAAACAAAAGCCCAGGACCAGATGGCTTCACAGGCGAATTCTATCAAACATTTAGAGAAGAGCTAACACCTATCCTTCTCAAACTCTTCCACAATATTGCAGAGGGAGGAACACTTCCCAACTCATTCTACGAGGCCACCATCACCCTGATACCAAAACCAGACAAAAATGTCCCAAAGAAAGAAAACTACAGGCCAATATCACTGATGAACATAGATGCAAAAATCCTCAACAAAATACTAGCAAACAGAATCCAACAGCACATTAAAAGGATCATACACCATGATCAAGTGGGGTTTATTCCAGGAATGCAAGGATTCTTCAATATATGCAAATCAATCAACGTGATACATCATATTAACAAATTGAAGGAGAAAAACCATATGATCATCTCAATAGATGCATAGAAAGCTTTCGACAAAATTCAACACCCATTTATGATAAAAGCCCTGCAGAAAGTCGGCATAGAGGGAACTTTCCTCAACATAATAAAGGCCGTATATGACAAACCCACAGCCAACATTGCCCTCAATGGTGAAAAACTGGAACCATTTCCACTAAGATCAGGAACAAGACAAGGTGGCCCACTCTCACCACTATTATTCAACATAGTGTTGGAAGTGTTAGCCACAGCAATCAGAGAAGAAAAAGAAATAAAAGGAATCCAAATCGGAAAAGAAGAAGTAAAGCTGTCACTGTTTGCAGATGACATGATACTATACATAGAGAATCCTAAAGATGCTACCAGAAAACTACTAGAGCTAATCAATGAATTTGGTAAAGTAGCAGGATACAAAATTAATGCACAGAAATCTCTTACATTCCTATACACTAATGATGAAAAATCTGAAAGTGAAATTAAGAAAACACTCCCATTTACCATTGCAACAAAAAGAATAAAATATCTAGGAATAAACCTACCTAAGGCGACAAAAGACCTGTATGCAGAAAATTGTAAGACACTGATGAAAGAAATTAATGATGATACAAATAGATGGAGAGATATACCATGTTCTTGGATTAGAATTCCTTGGTTTTCCAAAAATGTTCAAAAATGCCAAACACAGAGTCACTTAGTTCCTTTCTTCTTTTAAGTGGTTGATGAGGATATTCAATGCAGATGTTTTTCATATCTCTATATACTTTTCACACCATGGACTATCAGGGCTCTCTACTACTCGAAATGGAGTCATTAGCATCTCTAAATCTAATCAGACTAGAGAGCCAATTCCAGAAACCCCAGAACCAATTCAGAAAACTCATCCTTAACATTTTGTTCTTCTAGTACTGCTCCCCATACCAAAATCTTTACTAGTCAGGGTTCTCCAGAGAAACAGAATATATATAGTTATATGTAAATAGTGTACTATAGGAATAGTTCACATGATTACGGAGTTCAAGAAGTCCCACAATCCATCACCTATAAGCTGGAGAACCAGTAAAGCCAGTGGTGTAATTCAGTCTAAATTCAAAGGCCTGAAAACCAGTTGAGCTGATGGTGTTAAGTCCCAGCCCTAGTCCGGAGGCTTGAGAACCATGGTCTAAGTCCCATTCTGAGTCTGAAGGCCTGAGAACCAAGAGCACCAATATTTGTGGACAGAAGGTGAATGTTTTATGACAGTGTACTTGGCAATGATTTCTTAGATATGACACCAAAAGCAGGGCAACAAAAGCAAAAAACTAAACAAATGGGACTACATCAAGTTTAAAAGCTTTTGTGCATCAAAGGACACAGTCAACAGGTGAAATGATGTACAAATGACCAACAAGCATATGAGAAAAGGCTCAACATCACTAGTCATGAAACTGAAAATCCAAATCACAGTGAGATATCACCTTACACCCATTAGGATGTCTAGTATCAATAAAACTGAAAATAACATGAGTCTTAGCTTGGGCCCTCATAACAATATACCATAGACTGGGTGGCTTGTGTCAGCCAGTCTCATGGTCTAAAGGCTAGAAGTCTAAGATCAAGGTCCCCACAAAGCAGGTTTCATTCTGAGACTTCTCCTCTTGGCTTGTAGGCAGCTGCATCTCCCTGTGCTCACATGGACTTTCCTTGATGCATGTGCATATAGGGTAAGGGAAAGAGCAAGCTCTCTGGCATCTCTTAAAAGGGCACTAAACCCATCATGAAGTCCCCACATTTATGACCTCATATAAACCTGATTATCTTCAGAGGCCACATTTCCCAAATACTATCATATTGGGGGTTAGGGCTACAACATAGTAATTTGGGAGGGAACAAAATTCAGTTCATAGAACAAGTGTTGGCTGTTGGCAGAGATGTGGAGAAATTGAAACCCTTGTGCACTGTTTATGGGATTGTAAGCTGGTCTAACCACTGTAGAAAACAGTATACAGATTCTTCAAAAAATTAAAAATAGAACTACCACATGATCCAGCAATGCCACTTCTGGGTATATATCCAAGAGCATTTAAAGCAGGGTTTTGAAGAGATATTTGCACACCCATGTTGATAACAGCACTATTCACAGTAGTCAGGAGGTGGAAAGCAAGCCAAATGTCCATTGATGGATGAGTAGATAAACAAAAGATAGCATATACACACAGTAGAATATTATCCAGCTTTAAAAAGAAGGAAGGAAGTCTATCACATGCTACATGTGTGAAACTTGAGGACATTATGCTAAGGCAAATAAGCCAGTCACAAAAGGAGAAATACTGTATGTTGGTAAAGGCAGTCTCATGTATGCAGCCTTTTGACTCCCACTTGGTCACATAAGAATGGGCCTTGGGTCTGGAACACTTCCATACCAAGAGATAAAGAGCCCACATAGCCTGTGTGAGCTTATCATGCCATGGGAATATCTCTCCTTGTTACAGCCACAGCTAGTACTCTCATCTCTGCTTTAAATGTGTGCATCACATGGCACCTGGCCAACCCCACCGTCATATCCCTCCTCACAGGGAGGGGACAGGGTTCCTTCCACTGCAACATTAGAGGGATGCACATAGGCAAATTGGCCTGAGTCAGCCACCAGGAGATACTCCCTGGCCATGGAGGACTGACACATACTACTGAGGCTGATCTTGTTCTGTCTCTTCTCTATGTAAGTAAAGCGTTGTTCCATCCAGTGCCTAATTAACTGTGTTGTGTTTTCCTTGGCAACTCCAATACCAAGATGCAATGTGCAGAAGTGTTTAGAGTCCTTCCCCTGGTGTTGGTAACCAGTGCATGGTACTCTGCTGGACACTGGGTATGAGATATGTAAAGTAGTCAAATTCATAGAAACAAAAAAGTAGAATGGTGGTTGCCAGAGGTGGGGGAGGAGAAATGGGGAGTTGTTTATGCTCTCAACGTCTTCACATCCCCATCAAGTATAAGTGAGAAGGGCCAAGAAACTGAGTCATGCCCACACTCATGACTGATTAATTAATATAAAATATCTATCATGATTTGTGTTCTTGTGCTATTTCTTAAAGGTAGAGCTAACAAATATTTTTATACATGACTGACACCTACTATAACTACACTATTAGTATGGAATATATTCTAATTAAGTAATTGAATGCTCTGTGTAATTTTGCTGGATTCCTGTTAAATTGGCCTGAAAGAATCTTTATTTATTAAAGTATCAGGTGGTTTTAGAAAAGAAGTGTTAAATGATTTCTATCTAGAGCACGATCAAGTTGAAATATTGCCATTTGTATAGTTAAATTCACTTACAAAGAGAAACCACTGTTCGTTGTTAATATTTCCAGAACATGTGACTGTTTTAATTTACATTTGTACCTTATCCCTTGAGGACAAAAATAAAAGTGACAGTTAAAGTAACAACATTGAAATGTAAAATCAGAATAAAATCATGCCCTTTCACAATATTCTATCTAGACAAAGTTGTAGACTGTGGTTCTTTAAGAATAGCTCAGATGGGAACTTCCTCCTGATAACTACACCCTCCACCACCCTCCTCAACCCCCCAAAACACAAACACAGACATTCTCCTCAGGCTCCACCAAAATAAATTTAATTGTGAGCTTATCAATTATGAGGTAGAGGTTTAATTTATCTTACCACTACAGAAACAGCAAAGATTTTCCATTAAATACTAGATTTAGAAACTTTATAGAAAATCCCAGATTTATAATTCATTCTGTAATACTGGCACAATGAAGATCGTTCTGAAAAATTCATCAAAAAAATGTTCCAAAGAAACAAATTTTTCTCCTAAATTATTCTCCCAAATCAATAAGTTAATAAAATATCAAAGAAGC
Source organism: Balaenoptera physalus (assembly GCF_965194825.1). Classification (NCBI taxonomy): domain Eukaryota; kingdom Metazoa; phylum Chordata; class Mammalia; order Artiodactyla; family Balaenopteridae; genus Balaenoptera; species Balaenoptera physalus. Next base: position 88,565,399 of record NC_138886.1, on the reverse strand, counting down.
TATGGTTTAACATAACCACATTTATTTTTGAAATTTTAAAAGGAATTTTATGATCTTTCAGCTGTATAAATTATGATGCTTCACAAAGATGAATTTTAGGCCTTAAGGAAGGTAACTGTATTTTTCCCGATTCCTCCATTACTTTGAAAATATAAATACCAGGTTCCAATGTTTAAACAAATGGGAGTCACTGTTTCTGATATGGATTTAAACAGATTATAATATATGCATATTTTTTAAAATATTTTAATGACCTATTTAACTTTATTTTCTAACTACTTGGGAATTGATAGCAATGTCATCACCTATGCCAAAGAGTGACTCTCATAATATTCTCTTTTTGTTTTCTGCATTTTTATCCCCTCAAGACCTGCTTACACAAGAAACAAACTGTCTTCTGTTGTATTGCAATCCAAATTGATCTCTCCTTGCCATAGAGAAAATTTGAAAACGTTTTCTTTAAAGTCTTAATTAACTTAACTCAGTTGATTTGATTTTGCAATAACTGTGTTAATGTCATATAAATTAAGAAACTTATCTACCATCTCTGAGCAATTCCAGGATAAGAAATCAGAAGCTGTAGCTTTTCAATCACAGACTGAAAAATCCCTATCATTTAACCTATAAGTTTCTTTGTGTTTGGTTCAAAGCAGTAGTAGCTCTTATAGCTATTTTGATGGTCATCTGATACTCCACTTGCTACCTTTATCCAGTGAAGTCCTTATTTTTGCCTAAGTTTTCCTCTTATAGTGGACGTTTAAGAGCTTTAAAAAGAAGAATGGAAAAGCCAGAAAGAAGACAAGACCTATGAAGAAACAAGTCAACAAAACTTCTTCCTCAAGCAATTTGGACAGTTCTCCTGAAGAGGGTGAGCTGAGCAGTGCATACCTGGTGGTAAGCTCCCACCCTTGTATCTTTGAAGATGGAAGGAAATGGGGAAGATGAAAAAAATGAAGTTTTCATTAGAGCACTCATTAACCTAATGAGATCAGTAAAAATGTCAGTGATTGCCAAAGGTTAGAGAGGCAGGAGGGAGGGATAAATAGGGGGAGCACACAGAATTTTAGGGCAGTGAAGTCATTCTGTATGATACTATAATAGAAGATACATGTCATTATACATTTGTCAAAACCCATAGAATGTACAACGCCAAGAGTGAATGGTAATGTAAATTATGGACTTTGGGTGATAGTGATGCGTTCATGTAGGTTCATCATTTTAACAAATATACACTCTGGTGCAGGATGTCGATAGTGGGGAAGGCTGTGCATGTGTGGGCAGGGGGTATATGGGAACTCGTCATAACTTCTGCTCAATTTTGCTGTGAACCTAAAACTACTCTTCAAAAAAGCCAATTTTTTTTTAAAAGTTGATATTTATTTCCCATTCACAGGAAAGACAATAGGGTTTTTGTTGAACTTATTTGACTGTATAATTATATCCCTTTCATGTATGCTGAAAAAATTTTAAATTGAAGTATAGTTGATTTACAATGTTGTGTTAATTTCTGCTGTATATATATATATATGTTTATATGTATTCTTTTTCATATTCTTTTCCATTATGGTTTATCACAGGATATTGACTATAGTTCCCTGTGCTATACAGTAGGACCTTGTTGTTGATTACTTCTTTGCTTTATCCTGCAGAATACATATAAAAGTCTTGAAATAACAATGCCAATACTGTATTGATACTATGTATGAAATAGGCAGCTGATAGGAACATACTGTATAGCACAGGGAACTTTACCTAATGCACTATGGTAATCTAAATGGAAGGGAAGTCCAAAAGGGAGGGGATATCTGTATGTGTATGGCTGATTCCTTTTGTTGTGCAGGGGAGGCTAACACAACACTGTAAAGCAACCATACTCCAATAAAAATTAATTTTTAAAAATGCTAATATTGGCTACTGAATAGAATATAAAATTTCTTAGTGTTCTTTTTTTAATCTTGGAATATATCCTCCTAGGGATGTACAGTCAAAAATGCTGTTTTAGAGTCATTTGAAGTAGTTCTTCAGTATGTGGTTATGCCATCAGCTTGACATACAGCTATGTTCACTATAAAAAAAAGTTTATTTTTTTCAAGTTTTAGAAATTTTTTCCTTTTTTAAATTTTGCTTTTTTAATTATGTAAATATTTGCATGGTTACAAGTCAAAATTATTTTAAAAAAAAAGAACATTCATGGAAATTTTGCTTCCATCCTCATCCCTGCAATTCTTTTCCTCCCTCTTTAGACCATTAGTTTTCTTAGTTTTGGTTTATCCTTTCATTTTTTCTTTTTGAAAATACAAGCAAATGCATTTAAATATAGTCACACTCTCTTCCCTTTCTTACACAAAATTTGCAAACTATAAAAGTACTTTGCATCTTGCTCTTTTTTTTTGCTCAATAATATATCTTGGAGATCACTCCATATTGGTATATAGAGATCTTCCTGCTCATTTTTACAGCTGCATAGTACTCTACTGAATGAATGAAACAGGTTTTTTTTGTTTGTTTCCTATGATAGAGTTTTGGGTTGTCATAATCTTTTTGTTATCAAAAACAGTGCTGCAGGGACTACCCTGGTGGTCCAGTGAGTAAGACTACACGCTCCCAATGCAGGGGGCCCAGGTTCAATTCCCACATGCATGCCACAACTAAGAGTTTGCATGTTGCAACTAAGACCCAGCGCAGCCTAAATAAATAAATAATTTTTTTTAAAAAAACAGTGCTGCAATGAATAACTTTGAAATGTGTGCCAATTTTAAAAAATCAAAGTTAGTTGTATTAAATGCAATAATAAGCTTATAGGAGTGTTCCAGCACTGTGGTAATCATTCATTGATAGTAATTAGTAATAACCTACCTCCACATTGGCTTCTTATTGAATATTGTTTTATTTGCCCAGATGTGAACCTCCCACCATCACTCAGATACACACTGTCTACTCAAGTGTTTACTATGGAGTTGCAATCCTCTTATAAACTCCACATTCCTTGCCACAATGATAAGTCTATGCTTAGGTACCTAATCCAAATTGGGTCCATCAGAGAACCTCGATTGAATGGTCTGGGTTTAGTAATATGACTCAAACTGTGCCATTCAGGGCTCTTCTCTGGCTTCTAAACGTGAGACCTAGGAAGGGTGTTTTATTCTGATCACCAATTCCAGTGTGTGTGCTGCGGTGGAGCGGGGTGAGGGTTTCTCTCCACTCCTCCAAACAATGCTCCAGACATTAGCTGGGTATCCTAACAATTCAACTCCATTTTGACATTATCTACTGGGAGATAGTATCAGATTCCACAGGTCATGGGTTCAGTTCCACAAGAATGGCACCCCTTACTTCAGATGTCAATCACAAGTAGTAGGTCCCCAAGTTACCCACAACTTCTGTCCAGTTTAGCTAAAAGTCAAAGGTTCCCATGAGGGCCCTCAGGTTTTATTAACTTGCTAGAGCAGCTCACAGAACTCAGAGAAACATTTTACTTACTAGATCACAGTTTTATCATAAAAAGAATATAACTTAGGAACAGCCAGATGGATGACAGGGCAACGTGTGGGGAAAGGACATGGACCTACTATGCTCTCTCTCTGAGCATAGCACCCGCCCCAAACCTCTGCATGTTCACAAGCCTGGAAGCTCTCGGAACCTCCTATTATTGGGATTTTTATGGAGGCTTCATCATGAAGGCATAATCAATCATTAACTCTATTTTTAGGCCTTCTCCCTCCTTAAGAGCATGGGAAGTGGGGCTGAAAATTCCAAGCTTCTAATCATGGCTTGGTCTTTCCTGTGACCAGCTCCTATCCAGGAGCTATCCAGAGCTGCCTCATTAGAATAAAAGATGCTCCTATCACCCAGGAAATTACAAAGGTTTTAGGAACACTGTCAGGAACCAGGGTCAAAGACCAAATATTAGAACAAAAATGCCTCAAGAGCTATTATCACTTAGGAAATTACAAGAGTTTCAGGAGCTCTGTGCCAGGAACTGGGGGCAGAACCAATATATATTTCCCATTACCTCACAAGGGGGAAGCTCAATTCATCCCCAGTGGAGTGTGTGAGACATGATTCTGGGAGTAGCCATGTTCTCAGGCATTGTATAAGAGGACAAGTTGAGAAAAGGAAACCCACCCATAAAGAGATGCAAAACTAGAGAAGAAGGAAGAAGTTCCTGGTGGTGTTATCTTCTAAGACAAGCCATATCTATGCCTTTCTTATTTTGTTACATGCAACAATAAATTTCTCTTTTATTCTAAAAAATAAAAAGGAAATTAGGCAGTGAATTAAGGCATTAAATGAAAAATAGAATTAGCCAACAAAAAAGCTCATACTAGAGTCAGAACCTACTTTGATTCTTAACTCTATTGTTTTCTCTCAGTTCAACTAGTTTTTCAAACAGAAGAGTTCACTGCACCTGGGACACAGTAGGTGCTCAATAAATGAGAGCTGTTTGAACAGATGAATGAGTAAACAATAGATGCATCATTATTTTTTTTCAGTGATTATTTTCTTAACAATCTAAACAAGTAGATTATAATTCAATCTGAAATTAGAATATGTTTCCTAAATCCAAGAGTCCCTGAATTTCAAATTGGTTCTCACACAACTGATAAAACATTGTTTCATCATCTGTTTACTAAATTCGTAAAGAAAGACTCAATGTCCTGGACTGGCAAATTTTAAAGAAAGAGGGAAAATATTCTCTCTGATTGGTGTTCTTGTGTGGCTATAGAACATTTAAAATCTACCCATTGCAAATCAACAAGAATTTTATCTGCATGTTATTAAACAACAGTAGATACCACAAATGTATTTTATGAAACCACTTTGCAAGTAGAGCAAACTTGTTCCATTCATCAAGGGATGCTTGCTCTTATTTACTAAAAACTCAAAAAGAGGCATTCTGTTTGCAAAGCCTTTTGCTACAATTCAGCAAAGATATTAATCATTAAGATAAGTTACACATCTTGAGATCTTTCATCTTAAATACAAACCTACTGAATGAAGAGCCCAATGAAGAGCGATAACAAACTAATTACTTAAATGGAAAAAAATAATATAACAAACTAGTAACTATATATAGGCAGTAACTAAGGGTGAAAAGATAACTCTAAAGAATATCCTAGGGCTGAGGAAGAGTGCTCAAGGAAGGAACAAACTTGTCAGGGGCTCCCTCCGCATGGCTAGAATTCAGTTTCTTCTGAGATGTGGATTTAGCCCATTGGATGATGGAGAAATTTGCTGGGTTTCCTAAGCCAAAGCTGGTCCATAGTCCAGGCAAGCAGGAAATACTCCTTCAGGCTGCAGGTGGGCAGAGACTACCAGATAGGCATGCAAAGGGAGCTGGGCATCAGGAGCCCACTGAGTGGTATTAAGCCTGGCATGTGTGGTGTCCACATTGGGAGAACAATAGGAAACAACCCTCCAGGGTGCAAGTGGACTGAGGCTGTCAGTTGGGTGAGCAGAGGGAGTCAGGGCATCAGGAGCCCATCTATGAGCAGTGCAGTGTGAGGCCTGGGGTGCACAATGTTCACACTGTGTGGGCTGCAACAAGGTGGTCACTGGGCCTGGGCCGGGACTGTAAGCTCACCAAGGGATTACCCACTCCTGGATGCCCAGTGAGACAGAGCATCACTGAAGTCCCCAGACGTGCACCCCCGGTAATTGTGAATTTGGAGCAAGGTGAGGCAAACCGAAGCACATCAAAACAAGAAGAGAAGCCCTTTCTCCTGCAATGTCCCTCCAGCACCCCTGTTTTAAAACGTTAGGTCTTATTATTATTCAGGTACGGTAAGGCCAAGTCAGGAGACAATTGCCATTGAAAAGATAGTTTGTTACTCACAGTTCCCAAGAGGACAGAGCAGGCCATGCCACGTAGGGCCACACAGGGAAGCATCAGAGTCAGTCAGGAGGCAGAGGGAGTGAGGGGAAAACATGGGCAACAGCCTTTACTGTGGTTTTCAGGGGAAGGAATGGGAGAGGTAGGGTAAACAGGCTTAGGATTGAGTAATTTTAGTGAGCTCCAGGGTGTAGGGCCTGCTCCTAGTTGTCTGATAACTGGCCCCATTATAATTAGTGCAAGGGAACAGTGGCCCATAGTGTGAGAACCCAATAAAAGAGTGGTGGAGGGGTATGGGCTCTGGATTGTTTAGTGTGCATCTGAAAGCTGTGCTTGCAGGCAGGCCTTTGCTGTCTCTAGGAACTGGCTTCTAGGCAGTCCCTCCAGGGTCAGCAAGGCCCCCAAATGTCAAACCATCAGAAATACATGGTTAATACAGCCCCCTACTGACAAAATGTGTTTACTGCAAAGGAGAAATTCTTCATTACCATAGAGTAAGTAATGAAGGGTGGATTTGCAGCTGAGATGCATTCATTACTAACCAGCACAACTATATAGAGATTGATCATCCTGTTTGAAGATTTTCAACCAGTTGAGTTCAGCTCTGATTGTTTATTTATTTTTTATTTCATTTAATTTTGTCAGTGATAATATCATCTTTGGAAAATGGATCTCTCCTTGTTTTGTACCCTGTAATGGTCATTTTGGCTTTTTCCCCAGTGTCTCTTTTATTCAAATAATCAATTTAAACTAATCATGGATATTTAAGTCTTTTGCCAGAGACTGGTCCAGGGAAGGGCAGATCTAAGCTATGTTGACCTGAAACAAATAGACTTCCAGATTTTTCTCCAGAAAAGATGGGTTTATTCCGAATCAGCAGGGAATTGCAATTCTGGGTCTGCAACCATGGTGAGCTACATGCAAGTTCACCCATCGCAAGGGATGACGAACACTTTTATAGAGGGAAAAGGAAGTTGGAGGGCTATAAGAAGCAAAGAGTCCATGGCTTTTCGTTGGCTGAGTCCTTGCCAGGAAAGGAGTCTTTCTTACAAATGTTGGGCTTGGCTATCGCTGCAGAGCATGAGAGTGCCCCCTCCTGGTTTCCCAACTCTATTTAACTCAGGTTGCTGTTTAATCATTTTTTATAGCAAATTTAGGTAAGCTAAACCAAAAGGAGAAGGTTGCTAGGGCTTCTGGCGATGAACATGTTCTATGTCTCTTCATCGCACCTGAACTAGAAAATGCAGCTCTGTTGCAACTGGGATCCATCTTGTGACCAGCCTAAGGGCAATGCCAATACAAAGGAGGATAGAACCAAGAGAACAGCTGAGGAAGGAAGCCCTGATTTTACCACACCTAGAAACTGACTTGTCCCTGAATTTCCTGTTATGGTAGATAATAAATATCCTTATGACGCAAAACTGTTTGAGCCAAGGTTTTCTGTCACTTGAAAAGAAAAATATCGTAACTGATACAAGTTCTCATTATACTTTATTCATACTTCTGCTATATTATTTATTGCCCTTCATCACAACTATTTATTCTGAGTTTATCTTCCCAACTAGACTCCTGTCTCCTTCCCTTGAGCTTGTCTTAATTATCTTAATCTTTCTAGTTTCTAACAATGCCTGACACAGGGAAGTTACTAAGTAAATATTTGTTGACTCTGTGACTGGTTCTGCCTGTTGCATCCTGATTTCAAGGATTTGGGGTGTTTATACGAAACATAGTTCGTATTCGTAAGCTTAAAGTGTAAAGGAAACTACAATACATTGCAATTAATACTCCAAAAAACAAACACATTTGAGAGTAACCAAATGAAACATCCATACCAGAATAAGCCAAATGGTGATCATTTGTGGCTTTACTCATGCTTTCTTCCTGTCACTTGGACTCTAGAACATTTTTTTAAACTTTACTTTTGGAACTAATTTTAGATATACAGATGAATCGCAAAACAGTACAGAGCTCCTATTTACCCTTTACTCACTTTCCTCTAATATTAATATCTTATATAGCTATAATACATTTGTTAAAACCAAAAAATTAACACTAGTACAACACAACTCACTAAAGTTCAGACTTTATCCAGAGTTCCCCAGTTTTTCCACTAATGTCCTCTTTCTCTTTCAGGATCCAATTCAGGATACCACACTGCATTTAGTTATCATGACTCCTTATCTCCCATCCGTGATGGTTTCTTGGTCTTTTATGACATTTAACACTTTTGAAGAGTATTGGTCAGGTATTTTGTAAAATGTCTCTCAAATTTTGTTTATCTAGAGCTTTTTCCATTTTTTTCTTTCTTCTTTTCTGATGTCTGAAGCTTTCTAGAAATTCTTTTGTAGTAATAATAATGCCTTATTTTAGGATATTTTATGCTTTACAGACCAACGTCACTACATTCCTTTGGTGATTCTCATCTCCACCTGGAGAAGTGACTCAGAAAGAACATTTCTCCCCATATATGGGAAAGCACTCATGGAAAGATGCTGTAAGGAGGAAGCTGAAAGCACCAAAGCACCTGCAGGAATGAAGCCTGTGAGACAGGCTGGGACTTGGGACCTGGGACCCTTTGCTGCAGTGCTTATGATCTCGGGTGGCCTCAGCCTGCAGCGGCTTGAAGCAGGATTTCAGTTCCCAGCCACAGATTGAAGTCAGGCCGCAGCAGTGAGAGCGCTGAATCCTAGCCACTAGACAGACCACCAGGGAAGAGGGGCCAGTGACAAGGCCCTGGCCTGTCAGCTGTGTAGAAATGAATTTCCACATAGAGTCGGAAAGTAGTGAAACAAGTGTTATTAGGAAGAAAAAGAGTACATATGTGTGGATAGACACACGGGCGGGCTCAGAGAGAGAGTCACGCCCTCACAGTAGTTTGAATCACTTTTATGGGGCATTTCTTCCGGGTTTCCTTTGGCCAATCATCTTGCTTTGCCTGGTTCTGAGTCCATATATGGTATATCTCAGGGTCCTCCCATGCGCACATCTCATAGCCAAGATGGATTCTAGTGAAGAGGCCTATGGGTAGGTTGGTATCACTTACTGTGGGGTGGTACCCCCTCCCTTTTGACCTCCGAGGAGCCTCTCTATGCATGTGTAGTCAGGGAGGTCTCCTTGACTTCGAGAATGAGGAATATGTGGTCTTTTATCTCTTATCTGGGCAGGGCTCAGCTCTTCTCTAGCTCCTCAACTTGGAGTATCTGTCCACAGAGGACAAACTCTGGCTCCTCAGCTTGGGGCCCATCTATCTCCTGCCTCACTTACACCTGGACAAACGTCTAGTCTAGTCCGAGCAACAGAATACAAAGAAACTATAAGGGACTAAAAATAACTGTGTGCATGCCCAGTTGGGGCAAAGTATGAACAACAAGATGCAAAAAACCCAAAAACCCAGCTGCCACTTCTGAGGTGTCAGGAGCAAAAGCAGGGTACTGTGCATGATCCCTGCACACAGCACGACCAAGGGGGTGGGCAGATCACCCACGCCACTCCTTCTGCCCAACACACGGGTCCGCCCCTACTACCCTCACCCCATTTAAGGGATCAGCTTGCCCCAGCTCAGGGAGCAAGCAAGGGAACCTATTACTTGTTTTCCTTCCCTCGTGCTGCAGCACCAGTCCCAATAAAGCCTTGTCTGAATTTCTTGTCTGGCCTCTTATCAATTTCTATTGCTTGAAGAGTCCAAGAACCCAGGTTGGTAACACCTGGACATGAGGTCAGTGAACTGGACCAGGCCTGAAGGGAGCTGGGCTTGAACCTGTGAGTTACCCTGAGGGTCAGATTCCTTACCTCCATGGGCATAAGTGGTTTATAAAATCTCTTCCAGTCCTAAAATCCTCTATTATCTGTGTATTTCATTTCTCCTGCTAATATTGCACTCTACTGACACTAATCATTAACAGCTAATAATAAAACCCAAAAGTTGCCTTTCAGAGATAGCGTTCTACTGTACTTTCTTCTTTCTCATGAGCAAATAGATAGACAAAGGGGGCAAAGTGAAACCTTGCTCTCTGGGCAAGGCTCTCTTCAAAAGGCTGATAGGGTATATTGGCAACAACTTATCCCTTCAGCCTAAGTTACTTCTCAATGAATTAACCTCTTGGGGGACACATTCCTTGTTTCAGAAAAACCAAGGTTCATTAGTGACAGCAGCGGACATGAATTCACCAGGAATGTACTATTTTCAGACTGAAGAACAGCTGCATAACTCAGCCAGGTGTGTGGGTGATAATGGCATACCAGAAACATAGTAGAGGAGAACAAAATGAAAAATGAAAGGCTAGGGAGTGGGGAGGAAGGTAGAGGGAGAAGTACAAGAGGATAAGGACAAGCAAAAAGAAGTTCATCCATTTATGAGTATTTATTGGGTACTCTCTATGTTCCAAGCTCTGTGATAGATTCTGGAGATATGCAGAACAAAATGGACATGGACTTGTTTTCAGGGAGTTTATACTCAAGAAATGGACGAGAAGGGTAAGGGAGGGATAAATTAGGACTTTGGGATTAGCAGATACAAACTACTACATATAAAATAAATAAACAACAAGGTCCTACTGTATAGCACAGGAAACTATATTCAATATCCTGTAATAAACCATAATGGAAAAGAATATGAAAAAATATATATACATATATATGTATATATATATATGTATAACTGTATAACTGAAACACTTTGCTGTATACCAGAAACTAACACAACATTGTAAATCAGCTATACTTCAATAAAAAAAGAAATGGACAAAAAACAAATAATTATTTAATCATAAATGTAACAAATGCTTTTTTAAAAAAAAGTGTGCAGTGTACCAAATAACCAGAAGTTAGGAGGTCAGGAAAATTTGGTAAGTTGGAATATTTGATGGTCTGGAATATATGATGTACCAAGTAACATATTCCCAGGTTCAACCAGGAAGTTTTGGGGAGCTTTGACCAGCTATTGGTCACAGTGTGAAGACAGTGTGCTTAGAGTCAGTGGTTAGCATCTAAACCAAGGAAACCTGGGCATCTACTGTCAGGTGAGGCTCACCCCTGGAATAATCTGAATGAAATAGAGCTGGCTGGGTGTTAGGTTGATGGGTTTCTGTGGACTGGCAAGCCTGCAGTTGCATATGTCCTCTGAGCTCTGCCCTGCTTGTTTCAGACAGTGGGAAACACCATTTCTGTAAGGCACTATGACTACCTTGCTCCCATTCATACTCGATCCACGCCGGATGGTGAAAGCTCTGTTAGCGCCACCCTATCTTGCACATTCCATGCATTCACCAATCAGACAATATTCATGGAGGCCTACAATGTGCCAGGCCTTGTGCCAGTCTGTGAAGATATTGCAGTGCTGCAGGAGGCAAGGAGCTTACTGTCTGATTCAAAGCTTTCCAAACTTTCTTGGTTCACAGTAGTTTATTTCTTGGTGTCAGTAGTTTATTCACAGCACCCTTAGGCCAAAAGAAATTCCTATCAGTTTCTTTTATTTGGAAGTTAGATCCAAACAACTTAGTAAGTATTTATGTCTGAACAACTTAGTAGCTATTTGAAGATACAACTATAAATTAAAAGAAAAAGTAATATTTTTATTTCATCCCAGAGTGTGCCTGCCTGTTGGACACTGCACAACTTCTCCAATCTTGGAATCAGACTGGACATCCCCAACCTCATTCCCTAAACACAGTGATTTTTGTGCGGTTCTAGTTTATTTTTTTTAATTTAAAAAAATTTTTATTTATTTAGTTTTGGCTGCATTGGGTCTTCGTTGCTGTGCGGGCTTTCTCTAGTTGTGGCGAGCTGGGGCTACTCTTCATTGTGGTGCTTGGGCTTCTCATTGCGGTGGTTTCTCTTGTTGCAGAGCACGGGCTCTAGGCACGCGGGCTTCAGTAGTTGTGGCACGTGGGCTTCAGGAATTCTGGCTCACGGGCTGTGGAGCGCAGGCTCAGTAGTTGTGGCACACGGGCTTAGTTGCTCCTTGGCATGTGGGATCTTCCTGGAGCAGGGATCGAACCTGTGTCCCCTGCATTGGCAGGCAGATTCTTTTTTTTTTTTTTTTTTTTAAAGGTTAGACTTTATTTTATTGCCTAGATTCTTTTTTTTTTTTTTTAATTTATTTTTGGCTGTGTTGGATCTTGTTTCTGTGCGAGGGCTTTCTCTAGTTGCGGCAAGTGGGGGCCACTCTTCATTGCGGTGCGCGGGCCTATTACTATTGCGGCCTCTCTTGTTGCAGGGCACAGGCTCCAGACGTGCAGGCTCAGTAGTTGTGGCTCACGGGCCCAGTTGCTCCGTGGCATGTGGGACCCTCCCAGACCCCACATGGGCTCGAACCCGTGTCCTCTGCATTGGCAGGCAGACTCTCAACCACTGCGCCACCAGGGAAGCCCCGGCAGGCAGATTCTTATCCATTGTACCACCAGGGAAGCCTGTGCAGTTCCAGCTTTTTATCACAACTGTTAGAAACCCAGCTTGGCAAAGATATGACATTATTCAAAGAAATATAGTGGAAAAGAAATGTAGTCTAATGTGAAATCGTGAACTATCTCCACTCACAAGCAGGATGTCAGGAGGATAACCCCTGCTTCCCTCAAGTATTTAAAATATCCTGCTGTGCCCCTGAGAGTGCATCTGTGGCACCCAGCACTGGTGGAACATGACTTAGAAACAGGTCTATGATTAGAAATGTCCAAACCCACAGCAGAGTTTCTCAAACTGGGAGCACTTAAATGTGTGTTCAATAATGTATGTCTTCACACAACTGAAAGCCAGAGGATTCAGGATCAGTCTCTCCTGCACTTTGTGGCAGAGTGAAATTGGTCACTTTTACCTCACCAGCACTCTGCCCTTGATAAGTGTGATCCTGAAGGGGTTCCACTAGACAAATACCATAAATAGAGGATTGTATTTTCTGAACCACAAATCCAGAAACAAGGGTGGGTGAACTTATAAAGACAAAGAACCTGAATGTTGTCTGGTTCTGCCCTGGAAGACTTGGACACATGGTCACCATCTATGAGAAACCCCAGTGCAAAACCAACCTCCAAGTCCAGGACCAGCTGACTCTCACAGAGTCTGCAGAAATTCCTAATTTCCTCTATGCCTGCTTGCCTGCAGCCTGCCCCAAGAGAAATTAAGGTAGAACAGAGCCATTTGGCTCCATCTTCCTCATCCCTCTCAATCCATCATTTACACACACACACACACACACACACACACACAGTTATATCACTTGAGGGGCCTGGTAAATAGCTTTAGCAAAAAAAGTCTGAAGAAAGGACATGGACTCCTGAAACACCCTAGCACATTTATAAATAGATTTATTATACCTGCTCTTAAAAAATATAACTGAGGGAATTTTCTCAAGTGATAGCAATGGTCCATATTTTTATAGGATTGTGGATAACGGGTGGATAATCAGGAAAAACTCACCTAACTGTGGACAGATGCACAGATTCTGATGGAGTAAAATAGAATCTAGGTGGTGGATATAGGAGTGTTCCCTGTAAAATTCTTTCAACTTTTTGGGCATGTTTTAAAATTTCCATGATAAAATTTTAGCAAATTTTTAAATTTAAAAACTTAATTAAAAAATAAAATTTAACTCCACTTAAGATTTGTACATTACACCGTATGTTAATGATACCTGCAAAAAACAAAAAGAAGCACGAGAACTGAGGCGGGAGTGGGTTAAAAACAGACTAGAAGGAAAAACAAATCTATCGGATCATAAATATGGATGTGCTTGGTAACTGGTTCTCTTGAACAGATAAGAACTAACTTCGACCCAGGCGGCTACGGAGAGCAGGGGTTGCTTTCTTCCTAATTAACTCCTTTCTCGGCTTGGATCTCTCTGTCTCTCTCTCTGTCTCTCCCTACCATGAGTGGCTGAGTCAGAAAACGCGACAACGGTTCAGTACCTTCCCGGAGCTTCGGAACCACCGGAGTTGCGTACAGAGACTTGGCGGGGCCTAACCTGGAAGACGACATGTAAGCCGCGGCTTGCCACCGCGCCCCTCACTCTCCCCGGGCGCCACAGCGGGTCTGGACGGCGCAACTCCGCGCCGTGCGCCCCGCCCCGCCCCGCCGTGCGCCCCGCCCCGCCGTGCGCCCCGCCCCGCCGTGCGCCCCGCCCCGCCGTGCGCCCCGCCCCGCCGTGCGCCCCGCCCCGCCGTGCGCCCCGCCCCGCCACGCCTGTACGGTCCGCTCCTTACGCCCAGCTTGGGTAGCGATCCGGCCCACCAAAGATTCTGACCCCTACCCTCGCGAACCCAGGGCCCGCGGATGCAGGGCGCGATGGCCGCCCCATCCGTGGACCCGGTCACGCGACAGATCAGCGGCCGCGCCGCCCCAGCCCCAGTCCCAGTCCCAAGCGGCCCCGAGAGCGGGCAGCCCCTGGCCGCCGCCGTGGCCGACCTGCCGGTGCTGGACGTCTCCGGGAGGCGGGTGCTGTTCGGCGCGCTGTTCCGGGAGCGCCGGGCTGTAGTGGTCTTCGTGCGGGTGAGCGCGGGCTGCGGGACGATCCGGAGCAGGGACCTCACCCGCAGGCTGAGACGGAGGTTGCTTCCACGGCCTCCGCTGGGGGGTGGTTACATCGGGCCCCTGGACGGGTCCAGGGCCCGAGAGCGGAGCCCGCCGGGCCTGGCCCCTTCCCGTGGTCATCCACTGGAAGCTTCCGGAATGCGAACTGCTCCTCTCGCTTCCTTGAACGGGAATGGAAAAGCAGCCCGCCAAGCCAAGGCCATTTTCTCAGCGAGCGAAGAGGCCTAGCACAGACTGGGTGCGGCCTAATTTCAATGCATATTTGGGCGCCCCGACACCTCTTTCTACCCGTCTTGGGTGTTGTGTTAATTAGCATCACGCATAATGAAGTACTTGGTCCTTTCTGACCCCGGGGGTGTTAGTTGCTAACTTGTCCTTTTTGCCCGTATTGGGATTTCAGCATTTCCTGTGTTACATCTGCAAGGAATATGTAGAAGATCTGGCCAAAATCCCCAAGAGTTTCTTACAAGTAAGTTTCCTGAGAGTGAGCAGCAGCGAGCCCAGCTTCAGGGCGGCCTTGTGAAAATCACCTGCCATTTATAAGGAGTGCAATGGCATGAGGTGCGGAGTGCACCACCTCCCCAGCGCAGACACTCACAAACCCAGATTCTAACCATCCCACACATCTCTCCAACACCTCCAAAAAGGGGAGGCACGCGTTAGAAGTCTTTTTCTGGCCTGTTCATTATTTCCTGGTTATAAACATACTAACCATAATAATAATTTTATTGTTACCTAATAACCTGCCAGTTCTCAAATGTTGATTGATAATGACCAAAAACAGACATGCTAAAAATATTTCCTTCCCTTTATTTTTGTAATAAAGACACTCCAAATAGTTGTTCGTTATAGGAAAATACTAATATATCTTAAAGGTGAAAATTTGTATTGTTAATGGAATGTATGTTCCACATTGGTCTGACAACCACATACAGGTGTGTTTCTTCAGGCATATAGAGGTTTGTCCTCAGCTGAGCTTTTGAGTGAACGCATTGGGTAGATTTTGTAAAAATAAGGTCTATTTTCAGCAGACCTTATCAATTGAGATGTGAAAGAATAAAATTGTCTGATTAAATAACCCTACTTTAATAGTTTTTATTCTTGTTTAATGTATGCCTTTGGGGGAAGTGTAGAGAACTACTGACTATATTATTTTGAAATTCTTACTTAGCAAAAGAATCATCTGAATTAATTGAACATTTTAGCATACATCTCTTTGCTTTGACTCACACAATTTTGCTCTTTATACCATTCTTCTAGAAGCCTATAGGTGGCATTAGAGTGGAACAAAAGAGTTGGATTAGGGGAAGTTGTATGAAACATGTGATTTCCAATAATATGTACATGTCTTTTTTCTCTCCTAAAGGAAGCAAATGTCACTCTTATAGTGATTGGACAGTCATCCTACCATCATATTGAGGTAAATATATAGCAAATTGGGACTCTACAGGTTAGATCTCTTTCAGACATAAAAATTGTATTATTTGAATCACTAAATGTAGGCTAAATTTGCTAAAATTAAGTCAGATTATCACTATTTTTCTCCCATTTCTTTTGACAAAAATTCCAACTCTACTCTTTTTTCAGCCTTTCTGTAAACTGACTGGGTATTCTCATGAAATCTATGTTGATCCTGAGAGAGAAATTTATAAAAGATTGGGAATGAAAAGAGGTGAAGAAATTGCCTCCTCAGGTAAGACATGATATGTCTCAAGTAGAAAACACTAATGGTGTATTTCACATTTCACATATGCATATATATGCATAGGGGAACAAATGGTAAATTCATAAATCAGCCTGCTTTTTGTGATTCTAATAAGTGATCCAGATTCATGAGACTCTAAAAGATTCATTTCCTGGATGTAATGACATGGAAGGCTGTTGGCGAAGTACTAAATGAATGAAAAATGAAAGTTGCAGAGCAGTGTTTTTAGTATGATTCCATTTTTGTAAAAATAAAAACCATTTTCATAAAGATCTATACTATATATGTGTGAAATGAAAACTGTTTTAAAAGATATTGCAATGATTACCCCAAGGCATGGGAATGAGAAAAGTGGCTTTTGAATTTTTTACAATAAGTACATTTTACTTTTGTAATTACAAGAAAAATAATATTGCTTAATATATTTTCATACCTCAACACCATGGCTTTGAACGCTCTATATTCTTTAATAGATGAAATCTTAGTTTTCATTTAAAGCCCAACTCAAAGGGGCTCTTAATAGCTCTTCAAGCAGAAGCAATTGCTTCCTTCATTGTATTTTAATAGCACCTTGTACTCTATTATATACTCCATAATTGCACTTAAGGTGGTGGGTAGTATAATTAGTTGAAAAGTTTGATGTTTTATTCATCTTTATATGGTCCATATTCCCTGCCCTTACACAGTTCTTTACAATTAAGAGTATAATAAGCTTTAGGTGAACTATTTATATGTATTTTAGGTAGAAAGAACTTGGCTTCTGAAATACCAAATAAGAGAACTCAACTTGAACTCAAATCACTTACTCTCAACAAATGCTGAGAATGACACCCATGGCACCCACTGTGTTGGATGTTCCCAGGAGGACTGTGATAAAAGACACAGCCCCTGCCAACCCAATGCTCATAATCTACTCTGGGAGACAGAAGCAAACAGTCAACTACATTACAGTTTAGGGCTCATAAAAGAGGAGAGCATGTACTGGCAATACCTATAATGCAGAAATGCCTATAACACCAGAAATGCACAGGGAGAGAAGAATCTGGGAAGGCTTCTCAGAGGCGGTGTTGTCTAAGCTCATTCTTTAAGGAGTTAGCTGGGTGAAGTGAGGCTGGGAATGGTGCAGCTGACGGAAAGTAGCACGCGCAAAAGCACACAGGTATGAAAAAATGTGACTGTTGGAGAAGTGCAGTTCCCTGTGTCTGGCCAGAGTCTAGGAGCCAGTTGGGGGATTGTGTGAGCCAGGGGACTGAGTCTGGGAACATGCCAAGGAGTTTGGATTTGTTCTGGAGGCAGTGGGGGAGTCATAAAAGTATTATATTTGAGTGGAGAAGTGATACAGTCTTGTTGCCAGGTGGAGGAGCAATTGGAATGTGCCAAATGGGAGTCATTGATATTCTTGACAGGTTTGTAGTAATAGGCTAGAAAGAAATGACATGGCGTGAAGTAGAGATGCAGAGGGACAGATCACAGAGCTACTTATGAGGTAGAGTTGACAGGATCCCTTTACTGAAGTTTTTAAAGAAAGCAACCTAAACTTTATTAAAACCAATGATGAGGTAGCATAAATACAGAATTTGCTCTTTTTTGCCCCTCTCTTTTTAGTATAGGAAATTGCAACAGTACAGATTGTGAACCTTCGTCTTTGGTAGACTGTTTTCCTGTGCTATAGGAGAGTCTCAGCATGTGTAAGGTCTGTTTGTCATTTAGCCACTTTAGATATAAACTGTGAGTTTCACTTTAGAAACACCTCACCGTTCATTGCCTCAATAAAGATGTGGAATTGCAAAGAAAACATGAATTTAAAGCAAAATACATGCTTGTGATTATAAGAGAGAGTATATTCAAATCATTTAAACTCCTTTGATCTGTGTTAAAGTACTGTATTTCCAAACAGAAAACATTAGGTTCTCACAAAATAATTTTTTAAAGTTCCTACCTGAAAAAGCACAAATCTCAGAATCAGTTTCAGAATAATCCTACTTGAAAATTATGACACTGAAAATAAAATATAATAATTTAAAATTAATGGGACAGTTTATAAAGACAAAGAGTAAGAAAATAAAGCCACTAAATTCAAGGGAGTAATGGGTTTACCCAGTATTTCGTTTTGCCTTACTTGATAATAAGCCAATTTATGGTGTTAAATCTATAATGATTACTGTAGACAGCAGATAAGCACAATGCAGAAAACATGCCTCTCATAATACTTAATTAATCTAATGTTTCAAGTTAAAATTCTGGTCTTGAGTCCAAGAATCAAACTAAGAGGAAAAAATGAAAAACAAGAGTTTTACACATAACTAAATTCTTACTAGCAAAATTAGATTGTGCTTTACAGCAAAGATTGTGAAATTCTAGGTTGTGAATCTTCTTCAATTGAATTTCTAAAATTTCAGAAATGTTAAATGACCCTTCTTCAGACATGAGGAGATAGTTTGGATTTATGAACATCTATTTTAAGTGTAAAATCCTAAAAAACAGTAAACTTTAGTCCTTTACCCATGTCTCTAAGCTAATGAGCCTGTATTTGTTTCTTGGTGAGATGAATGTCCATCCCAATATAAACATGAAAGAAATAGAAAAGTTGGAGAGATGAAGGAAATAATAGGTATCAGGATATATTAAGGAATCAGGCAGGTCAAAGGCAGCATAATCATCAAAATAAAAAGCAAAAAGCACTAGTAGGAGCCGACCGCAGGGCTGAGGGTTGGGCTCTGTGCTGCGACCCGGCAGGAGAAGATGAACGGGACTGGTAACTGCTGTACACTGGTGGACGTGCACCCAGAGGGGCAGACGGTGGGCAAGAGGACCTGGGCCATGGTGTCTTGCTGCTCAACCAGTCATTCTCTGGCCTCAGAACTGGTGGAGTCCAAAATTTAAAAAAACTAAAAAGATGTAAAAGGCAGGGATAGGAAAAAGATAAGTTACAAGAAAGGTAGAGACTGAGTTTCTTTACTCAAAGGGAGTGGAGGACTTCCCCGGTCGCGCAGTGGTTAAGAATCCGCCTGCCAATGCAGGGGACCCGGGTTCGAGCCCTTGTCCGGGAAGATCCCACATGCCGCGGAGCAACTAAGCCCATGCGCCACAACTACTGAGCCTGCGCTCTAGAGCCCATGAGCCACAACTGCTGAGACCACGTGCTGCAACTACTGAAGCAACAAGAGAAGCCACTGCAATGAGAAGCCCGCACACCGCAACGAAGAGTAGCCCCCACTAGCAGCCAACTAGAGAAAGCCTGCGCGCAGCAACAAAGACCCAACCCAGCCAAAAGTAAATAAATAAATAAAATATGAAATTACTTTAAAAAAAAGAGGGGGGAGTGGAAGTGAAGTATCAGTTACTGTGAGAAAGGAAATAGAAAAACTGACAGCCAAGCAAAGATGGAGTGGTAGCTATAGTTGCTATTGTTACAGCTAAACCGCAAAGTCTCAGTCGCATAACGTGGGAGAAGGTTCTTTTTCTTTCACATTTCAAGAAGGGTATATCTATTGCGTGCTTCTCCAAGCAGCAATTCGGGGACACAGTAGGAAAGACTCAGGCCCTTTCCATCTTGTGGCTCTGCCATTATCAATCCAAACTTCAAAGGATGTAGAAGGAACATGGAGAATCACTCCTGAGAGGTTTTTAGGAGGTGCCCTGGAAGTGGCACACATCATTTTACTCATTGGTTAGAGTGTAGTCACATAGCCATACCAAACTCCAGGAAGTGTTTAGCTGTGGTCCCAGAAAGAGGAAACGGGTTTTGACCAGCGTATAACAGTCTGTGCCACAATGTCTCCTGAAGAGGAATGTAGTTATCTATTAGTTAGTAAGAGACTAAACAAAATATAAATGGGGAATTAAAAAGGAAAGCACTACCAGTTTGGTAAGTCTGTAGCTGACATTTTTCTATGGCAGAAAATGATCTGGGTGTGTCATCACTTCTTCCTTTAAAGCAGTAGTTCTCAACCGGGAACAATTTTGACCCCTGCCCCCAGGGGACATTTGGCATTGTCTGGAGACATTTTCAGTTGTCACAGCTTGGTGAATGGTGGTTGCTATGGCATCTAGTAGGTACAGAGAGCAAGGATGATGATAATCACCCCACATTGCACAGGACAAAGAATTATCTGGTCTAAAACATCAGTAATGAAAGGCTGAGAACTGTTCTTTGAAGGAAGAAAAAAAGACAAGTCAAAAGTAAGATGACACATAAGAAAGAGACTGTTTTCTAGAAATACTGTTATCTTAATATCTAATCAACTATAAAATGACAGCATCTAAAGACAATTCCTAATATTTCAGGACAGAGCCCCCATATAAAATCAAATATACTCTCAGGAAGCATTCGGAGCCTGTGGCGGGCAGTGACTGGCCCTCTTTTTGATTTTCAAGGAGATCCAGCTCAGCAAGGTGGAACGCTCATTTTAGGTCCAGGTAAGCATCAAAGCCCAACTTCAGCAGTACACTTCTCGTGCTTTTTAGAAGTCCAGAGGCCATCCACTTTCTTTATAAAATAGCCGCCATGTAAAAATGGGCAACTGGACATGGTAACAGTCAGGATGCTGTGCTTTCATAGGGGTCATCATTTGTTTTCAAATGCTCCTGTGTATTTTTGATGTTTGTTTACTGGATTTACATGATTCCATACCTGAGTGATTCCAGGTATTTGGGATAGAAGAAATCAGCATTGGTTTGGTGACTTGTATGTGGCTATAACACTCTTTAAAAATTTCAGTGGAGGCGAACATTTTCAAATGGGAGAAAACCATCAAGAACTTTTTTTTGTCAATAGAAGAATCAAATCTAGTTATTTATATCTAACAAAACTAGCAGACTTGCCCTATGTCAGAAAGCAAGTCAAGGGGAATTCCCTGGCAGTCGGACTCAGTGCTTCCACTGCAGGGGGCATGGGTTCGATCATGGTCAGGGAACTAAGATCCTGCATGCTGAGCAGCGTGGCCAAAAAAAGGGAAGCAAGTCAACCCTAGGGGCAGCTTATTCAGTAACAGTTACTCTAAGCTGCATCCTTTAAATAGCTTTCTTTTTTTATTTAATTTAATTTTTATTTTATATTGGAGTATAGTTGATTTACAATGTTGTGTTAGTTTCAGGTGTACAGCAAAGTGATTCAATTATACTTATAGATATATCCATTCTTTTTCAGATTCTTTTCCCATATAGGTTATTACAGAATATTGAGTAGAGTTCCCTGTGCTATACAGTAGGTCCTTGTTGATTATCTATTTTATATATAGTAGTGTATATATGTTAACCCCAAACTCCTAATTTATCCCTCCCCCCACCTTTCCCCTTTGGTAACCATAAGTTTGTTTTTGAAGTCTGTGAGTCTGTTTCTGTTTTGTAAATAAGTTCATTTGTATTTTTTTTAGATTCCACATATAAGTAATGTCATACGATATTTGTCTTTCTTTGTCTGACTTACTTCATTTAGTATGATAATTCCTAGGTCCATCCATGTAGCTGCAAATGGCATTATTTCATTCTTTTTTGTGGCTGAGTAATACCATTGTATAAATGTACCACATCTTCTTTATCCATTCATCTGTCCATGGACATTTAGGTTGCTTCCATGTCCTGACTATTGTAAATAGTGCTGTAATGAACATTGGGGTGTGTGTATCTTTTCGAATTATGGATTTCTCTGGATATATGAACAGGAGTGGGATTGCTGGATCATAAGGTGGTTCTGTATTTAGTTTTTTAAGGAACCTCCATACTGTTCTCCATAGTGGTTGTACCAATTTACATTCCCACCAACAGTGTAGGAGGGTTCCCTTTTCTCCACACCCTCTCCAGCATTTATTGTTTGTAGACTTTTTGATGATGGCCATTCTGACTGATGTGAGGTGATACCTCATTGTATCAGTAGCTTTGATTTGCATTTCTTTAATAATTAGCGATGCTGAGCATCTTTTCGTGTGCTTTTTGGCCATCTGTATGTCTTCTTTGGAGGAATGTCTATTTAGATCTTCTGCCCATTTTTTTATTGGGTTGTTTTTTTGATATCGAGCTGCATGAGCTGTTTGTATATTTTGGAGATTAATCCCTTGTGGGTTGCTTTGTTTGGACACATTTTCTCCCATTCTGTGGGTTGTCTTTTCATTTTGTTTATGGTTTCCTTTGCTGTGCAAAAGCTTTTAAGTTTAATTAGGTCCCATTTGTTTATTTTTGTTTTTATTTTCATTACTCTAGGAGGTGGATCCAAAAGATATTGCTGTGATTTATGTCAAAGAATGTTCTGCCTGTGTTTTCCTCTAGTAGTTTTGTAGTATCCAGTCTTACATTTAGGTCTTTAATCCATTTTGAGTTTACTTTTGTATATGGTGTTAGAAAATGTTCTAATTTCATTCTTTTATATGTGGCTGTCCATTTTTCCCAGCACCCCTTATTGAAGAAACTGCTTTTTCTCCATTGTATATTCTTGCCTCCTTTGTGGTAGATTAATTGACCGTAAGTGCATGGGTTTATTTCTGGGCTGTCTACCCTGTTCCATTGATCTATAAATAGTTTTACTGATCAATTTGAACCACCTGAAATTCCTTTGGCTTCCCTCTACTAAATGGCTGGGCATTGGATCTCTACCACGTTCAAGTATTGCAGTCAGGGACAAACACCCAAAAAGCCTAAATCACTGTGTTGTAAACTGATTTTTCTTGGTTCTTCTTCATGTTTAAAACTGTTCATATTAGTGAGCATAGCTTCTACAGGTTATAAAATTAACATTTACTTTAATAAATTCCAGATGTCTATAAGGAAGTCTTTAGAAGGAGGATTTTGACCAAATATCATAACTTTTTTTGGTTTTTTGCAGCTGGAACACTATAGCTAGCTAAAATCTTTCATTTTATTTAATCTCCCTTTCCCTCTCTCTCATGAATTTACACTAGTTAGACTAGCCAAAAAAAAAAAAAAAAAAGCTTTGTTTTATGAGAATATATCCTGTAAATTAGCCCAGAATGACACTGAGCCATATTTCTGAATGAATTATTTCCATCCTCAGACTTGTAAGGCATTATTTTTTGAGTCCCTCATCTCCAGGTTTCAGCATCATTTGAGCACACGTTCTGTTGTGTAAGAATGAAGAGCACACAGAAAGCATCATTTGTGTGCCCAGTTGGGAGCAGACTTAATAAAATTTTGGTACTACCCATTGGAAAAATTGTAGCTCCTTTAAGGAAAGAGCTGGGTTTACCTACTTATTTATACAAATCTCTTACACGGTTAACCAAGTATTTAATTTTGCCTTATTTGATAATAAGCCAGTTTATGATATTAAATCTACAGTGATTACTGTAGACAGCAGATAAATACAATGCACAAAACATGCCTCATAATATTTACTAATCTAATGTTTTAAGTTAAAATTCTGGTCTTGAGTCCAAGAATCAAAGTAAACAGAGCACAGAGTATAAATTACGACTATTTTATTTGAGCAGATAAAAGAATTGTGAACATCTAAGTGTATTGTAACTGATTGTCTTAATGCCCTTATTTTTTTCAGCCTCTTTTGGTCTATGGTTATAATGTAGATAGCCTATTAAATCAGTATTTGGGAGTGAATTTTTTAAGGAAGTGATTTATTCTATTATTACATTTAAGAAACAGATGATTTTCCAGCTTGATATTTATGCTAGTTCCATATTCTGCCTGTCTGTTTGACAGGATATTTTATTTAATTACATTTAATAAAACCTAACAGATGGTTATAATTTAAGAATCTTTCCCCTTGGATCTCATAAAACATTAAGTATTAGCCTTATTTAATGATAATTTTTGTCATGCTTTATTACCTTAATTAAAAATTATTATGTCATTATATAGAGAATATTATGTACTCCAGGTAAATAATTTTTTCTTTTTTACTAATTTAAAGTTAAAATGCTTCCTTGATTCTAGTAAGCAATAAATCTAATGAATAACACTGTATGTCAACCTTTACCTTTTATTCTTATTCTCTTCTAGGTAACAACATCCATTTTATACACCGTGATAGGAATAGGTTGGATCACAAACCCATCAACTCTGTTTTACAGCTTGTAGGAGTTCAGCACGTGGACTTTACAAGCAGACCTTCAGTTATCCATGTGTGACATTGCAGACTCTGTCGCTTTCAAATGGACCTTGGGATGTGACCTGAATTGTGGGAATGCAGTATACTTGTGCAGTGCCTAACTTGTTGGCTCTTCCCAGCCTTTGAGGAGTTATGAAACCATAAAGAGACCACCAGTTGAATAGCATGCTGAGAGGCATCAGTTGTCAAAAATGTGACATATATTTATAATTTTATAGCTTTTAAAGTTTTATTTTCTATAAAAATTTTTGTAAAAAAGTTAAATTTTATTTTTGCAAAATAAAACTTTAAAAGCTATAAAATTATAAATACCATTCTTTATTTTACATTATGATATATCCATTCAATGAAGGTTTTTTTGGCCATTAAAATCATAAATTCTCATGAAGAACATATAAGGAGAAAGGGAAGCAACCCAAGACCATTTTATCCATTGAGAAAAGCAGGATCTCAAATTCTGTAAACAGTATAATCACATTTTTGTATGTATATGTTTATATTTTTGTATGCTTAGAAAGACAGGAAGTAAACACACCAGAGTATCACAAGTTAAGTATCTCTAGGTGGTAAGATTACAAGTGTTTTAATTTTCTTTTCCATACTTTTTTATATTTCCCAACTATTCTATAATGAACATGATTCATTTTTTTGGCAAGGAAAAGGTCTTTAAAATTATATGAAGAATATATCCCTACATAGCAAGCTCCACAAAGGTACAATTATATAGGCTGCAGTCCACAAGTTTCTATCCTGATTGCTTTACTCAGAGGAAATACAACAGATGGAACCTTCACAGAGCCTGTGCTCACAGCATCTTGACCACACACCCACCGTCCATTTCACTAGGATTTTGTTTGGGGAAACGGGAACGGGGTTGCTGGTAAAAGGAGAGAAATATGTTTTAGATATTTAAGATACGTATTTAAAATATAATCAGTATGCTTTCTGAAAGGAAATTTTAAGAATTGTTTAAACTAAAAAAAAAAAAAACTTTGTAATTTAAATGTACACTGGTTAGGTTGTATATTCCTGGACAGTTTCTATTTCTCACCTCCAAGTTTCTTTTATTTAGCAGACTATTGTGATCTTTTATATTTCTGGAATCATAATATGTTTTGTTGGAAGTGTCCCAGGAATTCTGTTGAAAAGTACAGCAAAATTAAAGTATTTGTAATTATTAGCAAGTATAATACTGCTCTGAACTTAAACTTTTATATCAAGTATATGGAGTCATACACAAAATATAAATTTAAAGTGTCCAAAAATTTGAATCTATTTTCATGTGTATATAAATGGAAAATCATATTTTTAATCAAAAAAAATGAGTTATCTTATAAAAGTTAAAATTAAGGTATTTTGTGCTATTTTTTATAGTAAGGAGACTGGTGGCCCAGATCCTTCTACTGATTTTAGACTTAAAACTGCTGAATCATAGCTTACACAAAATTTATATATTTACATTTATAATGTACATTATATATATACATTATGAAAATGTACACCACATTTTTTAAGATACATAAATGTTCTCTATGTGGTTTCATGGAGGAACAGTTACATAAATATAGTGCAGTAGTAAATTGCCTACCCGAACAAACATTTAATATAAAAATTACTTATAATAGGTGCTATGAAATATATAAACATACTCCATATCCAATAATGTACTGGACACAAAATTTTGAAAAACCTTTTGGTGATAAATATGTAGAAGTGCTGGATAAAAAAATAATAACATCTAACAGTTTTGTGGTGCTAATTATTTGCCAGGTACTATTCCAAGTTCTTTACATACATTAGCTCTGTGGAATTGATATTACTATCATCATTATCATTGTCAACTCCATTCTACAGAACAGAAACAACATCTTTTTTTAAGTCGAACTTACAAGAAAGTGAGGAAACTCCACAAGGGCCAAACAGAAGCAGAAACCAGGCTGTTGACCATGCGTTGAAGCCATGGGCTGCCCTGAGGGCTGTCCCCCTCCCAGGAGTTAGAGAAGGCTGTTTCTTGGCCAACTCAAAGGCCTTACACTGTAGAGTTAAAAGTAAGACCACTGCTTAAAGCACTACCTGAGACCTGGGACTTCTGAGGGCTACGACAGTGTAAGAATGGGCTGCAGTCAAATCCATCTATAGACCAAGGAGCCCTGTGAGGAAATATGTTGTAAAGCTTCTGCAATGAACCTTTGTGGCAAAAAGAATTTCAATAAAATGAAAGTTCATGTTTAATTTAAAAATTCAAGTATTTTTGTTTCTCAAGGATATTGATAACTAATAGCCTGCATAAAATGTTTGTTCATGTTGCCATCTACCATGGGGGGGGGGCAAAGTGATAACACTGACCACATGAAAACTGGAAGACAAACTTTCTAAAGAAGCAACATCTACTTCAAGGTTAAGAGTTATTTTAAGAGTGTTCCAGAAGATGATTTAAGACATGCAGTTGCAGAAGGTACACTTACACATCATTCTGTGAAGAACGATTTTTCATTTAGATCAGAGTTCTTTTAAATTAATTTCACTTATGTTCAATTCCAAGTTTTCTTGTGCACATTTAAAAAGTGAAGTGGTAGTTCTTCATGTACTGGCTCTGTTAGCAGAAAACTCTGAAAACAGTTTCAGGATGCCAGTTTTAAATCAGTATTATCAGATGCTTCAAATAGAAAATCAGATAAACTCATTCCTTACAAAGGAGCTTAAAAAAAGATTTTTTTTTTTTTTTTAAATCTAGTTTACAAAATCAAGGCAAAACTTTCGGAAGATGAAATATCTGACAGTATGGTGTGTGCTACTCTAAATTCAGTTTAAAAATTCAACGCTGAAGAAAAAATGATTTGTTTTCGTGGTGACAATATGAGCATAGATTTGGATGAATATATATTTTGATAAAAGTAATGTTCATACTATATTAAGAAACCTATGGGGCAGATGTGTTTTGGAATGTGTTGTGGTGCACGCATAATTCATAATTAGGTCCAAACAAGCTGTCAATCAAAACAGAGATTATAGTTGTTAAAATTTACCAATTAAAAATTTTTTATTGTGGTAAAATATATATGACATTAAATTTACCATTATAAGCATTATTTATTGTAAAATATACATAATATAAAGTTTAACATTTTTAAGTATACAGTTCAGTGGCATTAGGCATATTCATGTTGTTATGCAAGCGTCATTCCTATCCATCTCTAGAATTTTGTTATCTAATACTGAAACTCTGTACCCATTAAACAATAACTCCCCATTTGCCCAACCCCCAGCCCCTGGTAACCACTGTTCTAATTTCTGTCTCTATAAATTTCACTATTCTAGGTACCTCATGTAAGTGGATCATACAATATATACCCTTTTATGTCTGGCTTATTTCACTAAGCATAATATCCTCAAGATTCATCCATGTTATAGAATGTATCAGAATTTTATTACTTTTTAAGGCTGGATGTTCTTGGGTGTGTGTGTGTGTGTGTGTGTGTGTGTATTACATTTTGCTTATCCATTCATCTGGATAGTTGGGTTATTTCTACCTTTTGGCTATTGTGAATAATGTTGCTATCAACATTGGTGTAAAAATACCTGTCTGAGTCCCTGCTTTCAATTCTTTTGTGTACATTCCCACAAGCGGAATATCCACAGTGGGCATTCTGTTTGTTTTGAAGAACTGCTGCACTGTTTTCCATATCAGCTGTATCATTTTACATTCCCACCAGCAATGCACAAGAATTCCAATTACTCTACATACATTTTTCTGTTTTGCTTTAAAAAAAAAATAGCCATTTTAATGGGTATGAAGTGATATCTCACTGTAGTTTTGACAAAATGTGCCAGTTTTTAAAAATGTATATACAGAGTGATAAGGCAACACAATGTTTGAGAGAAGCTGATGTTGAATAGCAATTTTTTAAAAAGCGAGCATGACACTGGGCACTTTATTGTTGTTGTCCACAATTCAGCAGACATTAGAAATGTTTGAAGTGTTGAAGAACTGCTCTGGTAAGTCAACCTGTGCTATCCTCACTGATAGTGAACTTGTTTTTTTAATGGATCCTGTATGTTTTGATTTCTTCTGTTTAGTAAGTTGGAAATATTTAATGAATTTACTCAATGAATGGTGTGCCAAAAAACTATCACTTTTGAAGCTTTTAGCAAAACTGTGATTGAAAACTAACCTTACAAATAAGAAGACATTGAAATTGGTCCTTAAGAAGAAAACTAAACAAAATAAATATCGAAAGCTCAAATAGGATAAAAGATATAATTGTTAAATTCTATAACTTTGTTTTATAGTTTCTGAACTTATGATAGAGCTCCTATTTTTAATTGGGTAAAAGTGAATTCTGCATCAGAAAGGCATGAAATTTTTTTTAAAAAGGAAAAAATGGCCTATGATTTTATAGCATCAAAATATGGTGAAACATTCAAAAGAATTTTAAGTGGAGAATTTATTTTATGAGTTTCATCTTGTAAAAATTATGTGTTAAAGAAAGGCACTCTGAGTGGAAGCAAAAAAACAGTATCTGAAAATGTTAGGGCTGAATTAATTTTTTAAATTTTTTATTGGAGTACAGTTGATTTACAACGTTGTGTTAGTTTCAGATGTACAGTAAAGTGAATCAGTTATACATATACATATATCCACTCATTTTTAGATTCTTGTCCCATATAAGTCATTACAGAGTACTGAGTAGAGTTCCTTGTGCTATACAGTAGGTCCTTATTAGTTATCTATTTTACATACAGTAGTGTGTATATGTCAATCTCAGTCTCCCAATTTATCCCTCCCCCACAAGTATTTGTTTTTAATATGAAAATATTGACCTGAAAATATCCTTCATTTAGCAAAATTTGTCCTGAGCTTACGAGGTACCTCAGTATCTGTAGAGACTGAATATTCTCAACTTGAAATGTGGACTACAGAGAAAAATCAGATGAAGAGGTCTACAATTCTAAGTCATTTAACGCTAAAATGCAACATTAGAGAAGGTTGCAAGGAATTTTATATAAAAATTAAAAATAATAAAACCATATTGAAAAATACAGTTTTCAGAAATATACCAATGACGTAGTATTAGAGACAGATTCAGCTTACAAATGGACTAAAGTATATAAACATGGGCTAAGCATAATTATTCTGCTTGCATTATTATTATTTTTATTATTATTATTTTTTTTTTGCCACATGGCTTGCGGGATCTTAGTTCCCCAACCAGGGATTGAAGCCGGGCCCTCGGCAGCAAAAGCACAGAGTCCTAACCACTGGATTACCAGGGAATTCCCTTTTTAAATTTCAGATAATCAATATAAAAGGTTTTAAAATGTATAGAAAAAAATTTTAATAGTTTTTGAGTAGATTATTATACGTCCCTTCACACTGAAACAATTGTCAATTAATATTTCAAGAAATTATATAATCTTTATTTTTGTGGCTTTTTTCACTCTCAGATGTTCTGGTTTGGACTATAGGTTATATGGCCACCTTATTGATCATCTTCATTGATGGATGAAGCAAATTAAATAAATAAAACAATAATTAAGGATAAAGAACAGTTGAACAATAGAAATAATCAGCTTGATATAATTAACAAATCAAAACAATAATTAAAAGCACCTATCATTCTCAAGAACATAAAACATTAACCATATATTATCCCTTAAAGTAAATCTCGATAAATTTCAAAGACTCAATTTCGTACAGACCATGTTCTGTTATCACACTGCAATGAAATTAGAAATCAATAACAACAAAAAACCTCTATAGACATTTTTAAATTTAAAAAACACTGAAAGTCATGGGACAAAATAGAAATTGTGATGGATGTTAAGAATTAGACCTGAATAATGACAATACTCATGGAATTCTTCAGAAATAGTATTTTAATGTAAATTTATATACCCTTAAACACTCATATTAGGAAAGAAAAAAGGGCTGAAAATTAATGGACTAAGTGTTCAACTTTAAGAAGTTAAAAAAGCAGCAAACTAGGGAATTCCCTGGGGGTCCAGTGGTTAGGACTCCGGGCTTTCACTGCTAAGAGCGTGGGTTCCATCCCTGGTTGGGGAACTAAGACCCCACAAGCCACACGGCGAGGCCAAAAACAAAACAAAACAACACAAACAAAAAAAAAAGAAGCAAACTAAACCTGTATAAAAAAAAAGAAAGGAGGTAAGAAAAATTAGATTGGTCATTGATTAAAGAGACAAAAAAATAATAGGGAGGGACTTTCCCGGTCATCCAGTGGTTAAGAATCAGCCTTCCAATGCAGGGGACACGGGTTTGATCCCTGGTCGGGGAACTAAGATCTCACATGCCATGGGGCAACTAAGCCTGCGTGCCACAACTACTGAGCCCGAGAGCTCTAGAGCCCGTGTGCCACAACTAGAGAAGCCCACGCACCACAATGAAAGATGCTGCGTGCTGCAACTAAGACCTGACGCAGCCAAATTAATTAATAAATTAATTAATTTTTTAAAAAAAGAAATAATAGGGAGACACAACAGGCCAAAATCTGGTATTAAGTAGACAAATCTGTGGCAAAACTGATGAAGGAAAAAAAGAGAGTAAGTACAAATATTAGTAGTAAAAAAGGGACATAATTACATGCATAGTAGAGATTAAAATATAAAAAAACTGAATAACTTTATGCCAATAAATTTGAAAATTTAGAGAAAATGAATATATTTTATCTAAAAAAATAGTAACTTTTCAAAAGTCTTAAAAGAACTATAATAGAATAATAATGTAGCCTTATAGCCATTTAAAAATTGAACCAGCAGTTTCTTCTTACAAAGAAAACACCAGATCAAGAGGTAAATTCTACCAAATTTTTACAAGTGAATTCTACCAAATTTTCAAGGAAAAGTAATTTCCAATGTTTTTTTTTTTAATTGAAGTATAGTTGAATTACAGTGTTTTGATGTTGTATTAATTACTTCTGTACAACAAAGAGACTCAATTATAGGTATTTCCAATCTTATACAAACTTCCTGAGAATAGAAAAATGAGACTAATTTTACCTTGCTACTTCAATTGGACTAGGACAATAAAAGAAAGGAAAATCATAATTTGGACTCTCCCATGAACAAATGCAAAATTCCTAAAATGAATATTGACAAGCAGAATCAAACAATATATAAAACATTTAATTTACCACAATAGAGTTTATTCCAGGTCTGCAAATTTGGTTTTACAGATAAAAATTAATACAATTCACCACATTATCACATTTAAAGAAGAAAAAATGTATATAGTGATTTCAAAGAAGCAGAAAAAGCACATGATAAAATTTAGCATCTGTTCACATTAGAAAAGTAAACCTTAAGAAATCTAGGAATAAAAGGGAATTTCCTCAATTTGATAAAATCTATCTGCCAAAAACCTACAACAGGTATCATATTTAATGAGAAAATGCCATAACTATTCTATTTGTAATATTTATTTATTTGGTTGCACCAGGTCTTAGTTGCAGCAGGTGGGCTCCTTAGTTGTGGAATGCAAACTCTTAGTTGTGGCATGCAAACTCTTTGTTGCAGCATACATGTGCGATCTAGTCCCCTGACCAGGGATCGAACCCCAGGCCCCCTGCATTGGGAGTGCAGAGTCTAACCAGCACGCCACCAGGGAAGTCCCACTATTCCTTTTAAACAAAGGACTGTGATGAGACGCTCATTTTTACTGCTAACATTTGACATTATACCAAATTTCTAGCCAGTTCAAAACCACAACAAAACTAATAAAAAAGTATAAGAATTAGAAAAGAACTAAAACTCTCATTTATCACATATGCCATAATTGTCAACATAAAAAAACAAAAAGAAGACAAATACTTAGAATTAGTAAGGTACGTTGCTGAATATGACATCCATATTCAAAATTCAGCTGCATTTCTACGTACCCTTAATAAATAGAAAACCTAATTTTAAAATCATTTATGGGAATTCCCTGATGGTCCAGTGGTTAGGACTCTGTGGTTTCACTGACGATGGCCTGGGTTGAATGCCAGGTCAGGGAAGTAAGATCCCACAAGCCACACAGTGCAGCCAAAAATAAAATAAAATAAAATCATTTATAAGAGCAATAAAACTTATAAGGGACCCAGGAATAAATCTAATGTGTTAAACCTGAGAAAATTATATAACTTTATTAAAGAAATATTTAAAGGAGCTGATAAATGTAGAGGTATAACATATTCATAAAGAAGAATTCTCATTATCCTAAAAATGTTAGTTATTCCCAAATTGATCTACAGATGCCTAACAGAATCCTCACAGATTTTTTCATGGAACTTGAAATGCTGGTTCCAAAATTTATGTAGAAAAGCAAAAAGTTAAGAAAAGCTAAGATATTCCTGAAGAACAACAAGCAAGAAGTGTCTTGTTCTATAAGATATCAAAATGCAGAATACAGCCATAACAATTAAGATGGTGTGGAATTGGCAAAATATATATACACATATGGAATAGAATAGTCCATACACGTACATAGACACTTGATATATGACCAAGTCTATGCTTCATAAAGGATAGAGAATTAATAAATAAACGGTGCTGGGATATTTGATTACCATAGGATAAGATAAATACATTAGTGCAATATTTGTAAGCCACTGTTTTTCAAATCACTATTATTTTCAGCTAAATCTAATCCTCTTTAATAGATTCCTAACTCACACCAAACACACAAACTCCACAAGAATTAAAGACCTAAATGTGAAAACCGAAACGTTTCTACTTTTATTTCCTGTAGGAGAATGTATTTTTGAAATTAGGGTAGGAAAGAAATCCTTAAATAAGATTTTAAAGAAAGCAAAAATCATAAAGGAAAGACTGAGACACTCCATCAGATCAAAATCTTCTGTTCAATGGGTAGCAAAAGAGGAGAAAATAAATTTGGAAAAGATATACGCAATGCCTATAACAACAAAAAACTGATTAATATCAAGAATATATCAGAACTTCTACAAATCGATTTTTAAACAAGTTAAACAACATAATAGGATAAATAGGCAAAAGAGATCAACCACTGCAAAATTAGAGGGTACAGTACACAAGATCACCCTCCCTTCTGACACCAACTGCCATTTCAAAGGGGTCCCAAAACCATACTCAGGTTGGATAATTTGTTAAAAGGACTCAGAATTCACTGAAAGCTGTTATACTCACAATTACAATTTATCACAGGGAAAGGATTAAAATCAATAGGTCTTAAAAATCTTTAAAAGATTAAAATTAGCCAAGGGAAAAAGCACATAGGGCCAAGTCCAGGAAAGTACCACATGCAGAGCTTCCAGTTGCCCTCTCCCCTTGGACTCTGGACAGTGTTTCTTTCCTGGCACTGATGAGTGACCATAGGCATGGAGTACTACCAACCAGGGAAGCTCATCCAAGCCGGTATCCAGAGTCTTTACTGGGGCTCCATGGTTAACTCCCCAAGTGGCTGACCTCAGTCTCCAGCCCCTCCAGAGGTTAAGCTGATATCACATGACTCAAAACTTCTACCATATATTGCATTTTTTTAATAGCTTAATTTTTTTGTTTGTTTTTGTTTTTTTAATTTTATTTTTATTCTTTTGGCTACATTGGATCTTCTTTGCTGCGTGCGGGCTTTCTTCTTTGCTGGCGAGCGGGGGTTACTCTTCGTTGTGGTGCGTGGGCTCCTCATTGCAGTGGCTTCTCTTTGTTGTGGAGCACGGGGTCTAGGCACGCAGGCTTCAGTAGTTGTGGCACACGGGCTCAGTAGTTATGGCTCACAGGCTCTAGAGCACAGGCTCAGTAGTTGTGGCACATGGGCTTAGTTGCTCCGCGGCATGTGGGATCTTCCCGGACCAGGGCTCGAACCCGTGCCCCCTGCATTGGCAGGCAGATTCTTAACCACTGCGCCACCAGGGAAGTCCCCATTGCATTTTTTTAATTGAACAAATTTGACATTTAACATTGTGTAAATGTAAGGTGTACAATGTGTTACTTTGATATATATTATAATATGATTGCAGTTGTAACAAAATTTATCACGTTATATTTTTATAGTACAATACTGTTGTGTATATATCTTATAAACAACACACAGTATAAGATAAACACATCTTATACTGTGTATTAGATCACTATGGTTTATTTACTACTTGTGGCAAGTTCGCACCCTAAACAACATCAATCTTATCCCCTCACCTCTCATGCCCTGGTAACCACCATTTTACTCTGTTTGTTTCTTAATGGGCTTGACTATTTTAGATTCCACATATAAGTGACATCATACAGTACTTGTCTTTCTCTGTCTGACTTAGTACAATTGTACTAAGTCCATTAATGGACTCGAGGTCCATTAATGTTGTCACAGATGGCAGGATAACCTTCTTTCTCACAGCTGAATAATATTCCATTGTGTGTGTGTGTGTGTGTGTGTGTGTGTGTGTGTGTGTGTATGTGTGTGTGTATCTCACATCTTTTTTATCCATTCATCTGTTGTTGGGCACTTAAGGTTGTTTTCCTATCTTGGTTATTGTGAATAATGCTGCATATATCTCTTCAAAATCCTGTTTTCATTTCCTTTGGTTATATACCCAGAAGTGGAATTGCTGGATTGCATGGTAGATCTATTTTTAATTTTTTGTTTTCCGTAGTGGTTGGGCCATAAATTATTGGTGTTCGGGTTTTTCCATAAGATGATATGGAAAAACCTGAACTAACTTTCTGGCCAACCCAGTATATTGTTAATCCTATCATTAGTCTATCTGGTATGACCCAAGGTCCTCAGGCAAACAAAAACACTCCTATCAGGCATTCTAAGGGCTTAGAGATTATCTCTAAGAAGCTGAGACCAAAGGCTAGACCTCTTTTGGGGAACGACCATGTTCTTTACTATACAACCACAAATTTATAGGGGAAAAAACCTCGTAAAAGGCTAACAAACAAATGAAAGTATGTCGAACCTCACTAGTAATTAAGAACTTGCAAATTAAAACTACAATGAGATACTATTTTATACTCAGGAATTTGGTAAAAAATAAAAAGTATGACAATACAGGTGTTGGGAATACAGAGTCATGGGTACTTTCATTCACTGACAGTGAGAGCATAAATTGGAGAAACAATTTACAGAAAAATTTGGCAATACCTAGTAAAATAAAAACCATGTACAGCTCTAGAGTCAGTCTTATATAAATCAGAAAAATGAACAAGAATGTCTACAGCAACATTGTTTGTTCATAGCTATAAACTGGAGACATCCTAATTTTCATCACCAGGAAAATGGATGAATTAATTGTGGTATTAGGTTTCAAATAGTATATATTGCTTAAGGATACCTACATATGTATTACAGTTTTAAAGAAATGCAAGGGAATGATAAATAGCAAATTAAGGATAATGAAAATACTTTAGGGGATGAAAGTGGAGATAATCAGAGTGGTTATGGTGGGCTATGGCTGAGTTGGCAACATTTCATTCTTAAGTGGCATAGTGGATACATGGGTATCTGTAATGTCATTCTTTATACCTTTTGTATTCTTAAATGGTGTATAGTATTTTTGAAAATTAAATGTATAGGTGTATATATACATACACACATAAATATATATAATATATTCAAAAAATATATATATACCATAGCCTGTTATGTAGATGTATTAATTGCTTTGTGCCTTACATTATTATCCAATAGTTGCCTTTACAGCTTATGTATTGAGAGAGAGGGCAGTCATCAATTTTATATTTATACATGGGAAGTGGAAAAATAATTTGTACACCTTTAGAACATGTAGCTCTCCTTTCAGTTCCCACCTAAAATGATAACACAGAGGTGTATTTCTTGCTTGGGATCTGTGCTGCGGTTCCGCCTTACAGGTGATGTAGACTGATAATCAAGGAAAAGATGTTTTGGAGTTCCTATTATGTGTTAGGTACTGTGGGAGACTTAATGGATACATAAAGCAGAATTTCTGCCTTTAATCATTCAGAATATATTTGGGGAGGGCAGGAAGAATATCAAGGTAACCAACAAAATAGAGTAGTAAAATAAATAGCCCACTGGAGGGGCAGTAAACCTCACAGTGATTTGAAGACGGTCCTGCAGGGAAATGCAGGAGACTGAAGTGCTCGAAGAAGGTTTGTACATGAATTTCTAAAAGCAGCTCACAAGGACCACAAGTGTAATTGGCTTTATTCATCATGATGAAGTATTTGATCAAAGCTCTTTTGGAAGTAAAGCTTGTTTCTAGAAAATTATTTTAAATATTTTGCCAATCTTCTTACAATGCTATTTTTAAAAACAGGTAGCACTCAGAATATTTTAAAGGTTTCTTTAGAAATAATTCCAGCTCTGTTAACTTTACTCTGAGAGCAGCCTGTAATCACTGACATTTCCAGACGTTGACTCCTAAGGACTTAAAATGCCATATGTGAATGTATTTACTGATTTGATGTAAATAAAAAATAGCTTCATATTTCCAAGCAACATGCCTACATCTCTTATAAACACAACATTCATCTTTCTTTCTGCCTAAACCAGCGCACTTTCCTCTCCATTTTTTAAAACTGAAAGCTCAGCTTTTGATGTTTTGTTGCTTGTGTCTATATTGACAAGTATGAGGGCCTCCTGTCAATTAATTCTGTTTGCCACACAAGAGGAAAATGGAGCAAAAGAAAATGCTTTAAAAAAATGTATTGGAGGGTCTTCCCTGGTGGTATAGTGGTTAAGAATCTGCCTGCCAATGCAGGGAACACAGGTTCGATCCCTGGTCTGGGAAGATCCCACATACTGAAGAGCAACTAAGTCCGTGCACCACAACTACTGACCCCGCATGCCACAACTACTGAAGCCCTCACACTGCAACTACTGATGTCCACGCACCTAGAGCCTGTGCTCTGCAACAAGAGAAGCCGCTACAATGAGAAGCCTTCACGCCACAA
Source organism: Balaenoptera physalus (assembly GCF_965194825.1). NCBI lineage: Eukaryota > Metazoa > Chordata > Mammalia > Artiodactyla > Balaenopteridae > Balaenoptera > Balaenoptera physalus. Next base: position 88,528,358 of record NC_138886.1, on the reverse strand, counting down.
CGAAGAGCAGCCCCCGCTCACCGCAACTAGAGAAAGCCCGCACACAGCAACAAAGACCCAACGCAGCCAAAAAAAAAAAAAGTATTGGATAGACTTCCCTGGTGGTCCTGTGTTTAAGACTCCATGCTTTCACTGCTGAGGGTGCAGGTTCAATCCCTGTTCGGGGAACTAAGATCCCATAAGCCGTGTGCAGTGGCCAAAAAACCCAAACAAAAAACAAAACCAAAAAACCCCAAAACAAACAAACAAAAACCCAAAACAAACAAAAACCAAAACAAAACTGTACTGGAGACATTTTTCCAGGAAGACATACAGACAGGTACATGAAAAGATGGTCAACATCACTAATCATCAGGGAAATGCAAATCAAAACTACAATGAAATATCACCTCACACCTGTTAGAATGGCTAGGAGCAAAAAGACAAGAAATAATAAATGTTGGTGAGCATGTGGAGAAAAGAGAACCCTTGTGCACTGGTGGAGGGATGATACATTGGTGCAGCTGCTATGGAAAACACTATGGAGGTTCCTCAAAAAATTAAAAATAGAATTACCATAAGATCCAGCAATTCAACTTCTGGGTATTTATCTGAAGGAAATAGAAACATTAACTTGAAAAGATATCTGCACCCCCATATTCATTGCAGCATTATTTACAGTAGCCAAGACATGGAAACAACCTAAATGTCTGTCAATGGATGAATGGATAATGAAGATGTGGTATATATATATACAATGGAATATTACTTAGCCATTAAAGAGAATGAACTCTTGACACTTGCGACAATATGGATGGAACTTGAAGACATTATGCTAAGTGAAATGTCAGACAGAAAAGATAAATACCATATGATCTCACTAATATGTGGAATCTAAAAACAAAACAAATCAAAACAAACAAACAAAAAAATAAACTCACGGATAAAGAGCACAGATTGTTAGTTGCCTGAGACGGGGCTAAGGGGATGGGCAAAATGAATGAAGGAATTCAAATGGTACAAATTCCCATTTATAAATAAATAAGTCATGGTCCTGTGGGGATGTAATGTGCAGTATGGTGATTATAGTTAATAATAACTGTATTGCATATCTGAATAGAGTTTTTCAAATATGGATCTTGAAAGTTCTCATCACAAGAAAAAAAAATTGTAACTATGTACCGTAACGAACATTAACTGGACTTATTGTGATCATTTAAAAATATATACAGATATCAAATCATTATGTTGTACACTTGAAATTAATATAATGTTATGTCCATTATATCTCAAAAATGTATTGGAACCAATGATCCAGGTATGTTTTGTAATGAAGAAAATAAAATATAGTACCAGAGACATTCCAGTAGAGAGACCTGTGACCACAAACATTTTAAGCATCTTTTTGCCACTTTTTTAGGGAAAAATGTAGCTAATTCTTAATGTTGAGATATTATTCTAATATTGACTTAGAATCTATGGACTGCAGTGTAATCTTAGATTACATCTTATTTTAGATTCCACATAAAAGTGATATCATACAGTATTTGTCTTTCTCTTTCTGATTTACTTCACTTAGTATGATAATCTCTAGGTCCATCCATGTTGCTGCAAATGGCATTATTTCATTCTTTTTTGTGGCTGAGTGTTATTCCATTGTATATGTATAACGCATCTTCTTTATCCATTCATCTGTTGATGGACATTTAGGCTGTTTCCACGTCTTGATTATTGTAAATAATGCTGCAATAAACATTGGGGTGTGGGACTTCCCTGGCAGTCCAGTGGTTAAGACTCTGCGTTCCAACTGCGGGGAGCATGGGTTTGATCTCTGGTCAGGGAAATAGGATCCCACATGCCTCACAGTGTGGCCAAAAAACAAACAAAAAACATTGGGGTGCATGTATCTTTTCGAATTATAGTTTTGTCTGGGTATATGCCCAGGAGTAGGATTGCTGAATCATATGGCAACTCAATTTTTAGTTTTTTGAGGAACCTCCATACTGATTTCCATAATGACTGTACCAATTTACATTCCCACCAAAAGTGTAGGAGGGATTCCTTTTCTCCACACCTTCTCCAACATTTATTATTTGTAGACTTTTTTTAAAAAGTTATTTTGGCCGCACCCCACAGCATGTGGGATCTTAGTTCCCGACCAGGGATCGAACTCATGCCCTCTACAGTGGGAGCACAGACTTTTAACCACTGGCCCACCAGGGAAATCCCATATTATTTGTAGACTTTTTAATGATGGCCATTCTGACTGGTGTGAGGTGGTACCTCATTGTAGCTTTGATTTACATTTCTCTAATAATTAGCGACGATGAGCATCTTTTCATGTGCTATTGGCCATCTGTATGTCTTCTTTGGAGAAACATCTATTTAGGTCTAGGATGCCAACTAATGAATGTAGAAGACAATTAGAAAATCACCAGTCTGCATTGTATAGTATAATACAGAATAGTAACAACTCATTTGGAATCATCAATGTGTACTGAATCACTGGGTGAAAGTTTGTGGTCTTAAAGTATCTCCCGATGAATTGTTTATTAGATACAAAGGGAAAAATTACACCTTTACAGTGGAAAATCGGGCAGACAACACCTTAATGAATCAAAGTTCGTGAATTACCCAGAATGGGGGAAATTGACATCCTGGAGTCCTAATCTGACACATCAAGGATACACCATCACAGCAGAGAACTCCTGCAAAAATGTACATCCTGAGGCTAATCTTTAGGAAAAGCATTTCTTCCTGGGTCAGGGGAAAAAGTGCTATAAAGGACAGTATTAAGACAACTGGTGAATTTTGAAGATGGACTAAATATTCGATAACATTGTAATGATGTTAAGTTTTCTGAATTTGACAATGACATTATGGTTATGTAAGAAAATGTCCCTGTTCTTAGGAAATACAGTCATGATGTCTGTAACTTACTCTTGGATGGTTCAGATACTAAAGTTTTTCCCCTAAATTAAATTTTCCATAGGTTTGAAACTTTTAAAACTAAAAAAAAAATAATAAAAAGTCCCAAATCCTTATGCTGTACACCTTAAACTTATACAGTGATGTATGTCGACTATATCTTAATAAAACTTGAAGAAAAAAAAGACAGAAAATAAAGATCACTCTCATAGAAATGTATAGGATGGTCCAGAAAATAAACTCAAGAAGACTTTCCCTACATGGGGCAGGGAGCTATTAGAACATTTTAATTGATAATATGATACTATTAGATTTGCTGTTTTGAAATTTTACTAGGGGAGCAGGGTGGAACATAGTCCAAGACACGTCTGATCCCCAAACTCATCACTTGGATTCTCTAAATACATTTTAGTGTTATTTTGGCAGCTAGATTTAAGTCAGAAGCATAACTTTTAAATATAATTTTTAGTAGTGCACAAACTAAAAGAATTAATACATTAAATGTGAAAACATAATTGCTTTTCTTTCAATAAATATTGTTAAATGAAAATCCACTTTTACATACAATTTCTAGAAACTGATTGCCTATATTATGGATCGTTTCAGGCTTCTGTTTTTTTTCTTTTGCATAGTCCCTACCTTTGGATAAAATCATTCACTGCTCACATGAATCTGTATTTAAAAATGAAAAGAGGAAATTAATGGAGAATCCAACTTAATCTGCCCATCTGTGCTCTTGTATCATTGAAGAAGAAAAAAAATCATGAATAGTGAAAACCTCCCACCATGTAAGAATTTGGTGGGAGTATAGATCTGTGCATTTTACTCTTTCCTGCCTTCCCTACTCCTATAGGAAATAGTGGGTGCAAGTGGAGAACCACGACTGGGCTAGGATTTCCTCATAGATGGGAAAATTTATAACAAAAAGACAGAAAAATCACCCAGTGTATTGGAATTGGTAGCTAGTTTTCTCTGAAAACCTTTGCAAGGAATTTCCTTCCTAGCCACAACACGAGATAAAGAATAAATTGCTCTTACACTTCCACAACTAGAGAAGTGACTTGAAATTGATGCCTTTAATCTACTTCTGCGTGGATGGGGCAGAGTCAGACAAGGATGTCTTTCTTGTCCTGCAACAATTGGAAAGAAAAATGTGTGTAGTAAAGTGAAGGAGGCTATTAGCTACTTCAGATTACCTGGTTGTCTCTCCTGATTACTAACCTCGCAAGCTCTATACTACGACCACCAAGCCCCAATGGGAGGAGACCTGGTGGGCTTGGCCCAGCAGCTGGGGCCAAAGGCAGGGACAACTTGGGTCTGCAGCAAATTTTGCAGAGTCCAAGAGAGAACAGTCAAGTCCTGTATGAAGAAAAAGACTGCGACTCCAGCCAGCAGAGACCATCCAATTCAGTCAGGGTGAGAGAGCAGGAGGAAAGTTTCAGAAGCTGAGGTATGGCACCAAGGGGTGTCAGAGACAATGGAGAGCAGTAAGCAGGGGCAATGGAAGAGTGGGGGATGGATTGGAATGGTAAGGGGGATTGTCAGGATAAAGGCCTGACACAGGCAACCATGCTCACCTTTGCATGGATGGTATTTTTAAAAGGTCCGTGATTCTGTATCTTGTTTTGGGTGGTGGTTACACAGGTGTATATAATTTTAAAACTCATTGAACTGATACCTAAAATCTTTGCTTTTATTGTACGTTAATTATACCTTGATTTTTTAAAAGCCTGTTGGAAGTAAATACAGCAGGAAACTTCTGTAGCTGAAATCACAGTTTTACTGACTGTACCCCCAGAGTTTACTCTGAACATAGGTTAATAAATCCTCACAAGGCCTCCTTTACACTTACAAAAATGAGATGATGAGAGACTGCCCTGCCCAGAAATCGGGCTAAAATAAAGAAGAGTTTAATTTCGAAGTTGTGTTCGGCTTTGGTGTAAATAAAAGTGTCCCAGATGTAGTAGATTCTCTTTTTTGGTCAGACTGTAATAGGTGTAATTTCTTTTGCTCCAGTAGACCTCTGGGCCTTGTGAGAAGCCAGGAGAAGGAACTGAAATTAGTCTGGACAATAATTGAAAATACTGTCTCTCTGGTGAACAAAAGAAGCTGAGAAATATATGTTTAATGAAAAAAAACTTTGCATTTCTTAGTATGGATATAGGCTGTACCTTGTAGTAACAATCGTAGGATACAAGAACAATACATAAAATCAATAAGCTTCCCTGTCCACCAGCAATGACCAAGTAGAAACTGTATAAGAGAAAAAAAGAGGCCCTTTCACAATTGCAGCAAAATCATGCAATGCCTCATAATAAACCAATGATGATTTACTTACTGAAGGGCATAAGAGGATTTAAATAAATTGAAATCTATACCTTTTCCATTAATTAAACAAATTTGATATTTTATGAAATTTCTATTAAAGAAATTCAGTATTTTAAATATATCAATTTTCCTCAAATTAGTCTAGCAATTGAATGCTACCCCAGGAAAAATCAAAGTAAGAATTTAAAAATATCTAAGACTATAGAGAAAAATTGACTTTGATTATGAAAATTCCAAACACAGAAAAGAGTAGAAAGACAATGAAAAAACAAGTAACCATTACCTGGACTCCACAATTCTTATTGCTTTGCCATAGTTGCTGCATAGATAAATGGACAGGCAGACAGAAGGTGATATAAGGTACACATTTACTGAACCATTTAAAAGTGTTACACTCTTAACACTTTATCCATAAATTCTTCAGTATGCATCTTACTGGATGTATTAGATGGTTTGGGTGCTATAACAGATATCACAGACTGGGTGGTTTAAACAATAGACATTTATTTCTCATATTTCCAGAAGCTGGGAAGTCTAAGATCAAGGTGAGGCAGGAAATAGATGGGCTTCAGGCTGAGAAGCTGGCATCTGTCCCCTGTGGACAGATACTCAAGAAAAAGATAATGGCAGGAGCAAGGAGGAGCTGAGCCCCGCTTGGATAAAAGATAAAGAAACCACATATTTCTCATTCTTGAGGTCAAGGAGACCTCCTTGATTAAACATGCGCAGAAAGGCTCCTGGGGGTCAAGGGGTGGGGGGGCGCCACCACATAATAGGTGGTGTCAACCTCCCCATAGGCTTCTGTACTGGAATCCATGGCAAAAAGATACGCATGCATGTCAGGCAGGGGTCTAGGACAGGTCCCTGTGGAAAAGAAATGAGATAGTTTGCCAAAGGTAAACAAAGACCTGGAAGAACTGCTCTATATAAGTGATGTGAATCACCTCTCTGGTGCACTCCTCCTCATTAGGGAGGACTCCCACTCCCCTTCTCTCAGGGTGTCTATATCTGCCTTGCTTCTGTCTAAAACAAACTGTTTCTCTGTGTGCTCTCCCACTTGTTGTGCTGTGTCACTAATAATAAACTTTGTACCTGTTTTTACAGTTTTTGCCTCCTTGAGAAATTCATTTTTCAACAGGGGCAAGAGCCAGGGCAACTTTGTTTCTAGCCTCTAGCCCCTGGTGGGCTGGTGGCTAGGATTCCTGGTTTTCACCCAGGCTACCCAGGTTCAATTCCTGGGCAGGGAACTGAGATCTCGCTTCAAGCCACTGCTCACTGCTATCTCCTCAAGATCAAAGGTGCTGGTGGATTCGATTGCTGGTAATGACTCTCTTCCTGGTTTGCAGACAGCCACCTTCTAGATGTGTCCTCACTTTCCTCCTCTTCTTATAAGGGTGCTAATCACAACATGAGGGCCACACCCTCTTGACCTCATCTAAACGTAATTACCTCCCAAAGGCCCCATCTCCTAACACCATCACACTGGGGGTTAGGATTTCAAAAGATGAATTTTGAGGAGACACAATTCAGTCCATACCACCAGAATAAGACCATTCTCCTACATAACCATATTATTATCATACCCCAAACATACAACAATATTTTCCTAGTATCATCTAGTACCCAATCCATATACAGATGTCTCCAGTTGTCCTAAACATGTCATTTACAGCTGGAGAGTATATGCATTGCATTTTGTTGTTATGCTTCTTAAGGCTCTTTTCATTTACCACAGATCCCGTCACTCAATAGACTCCAGTTTTTTTCCCCCAACATTTGCTTGTTGAAGAAACAGTTCGTAGAAAGTCCCACATTCAGGATTTGTTAGATTGTTTCCTTATAAGTCATTTAACTTGTTCCTCTACCCTCTATATTTCCTGTAAACTGAAATTAGATCTCAAAACTTGATTAGATTCAGGGTAAACATTTTTGGCTCTAATACTTTATTGGTGATGCTGTGTTCATCAAGAGGCACATCATCTCTTTTTGGCTCAGTCTTAGAGAGGCAACATTTAACATTTGGTTTAAAGTGGTGATAGTATTATAAAAATATTTTTGGAAAAGAAAAACTGTAAGGAGGAACTAATCCCATTGGATACCAAACCATACTATAAAGCTACAGTAATCTAAATAGTGTGCATAGACACAGAAATAGACAAAAAAGATCAATAAAAAAGAACAGAGATTAGAATCAGGCCACAGTATATATGAAAACTATACATACAAAAGGGTAGCATTTCAAATCACTGGAGAAAAGATGGACTATATCATAAAAAATGTTGGGGAAAAAAATAGATGCCTACTTTATCCTACATCCTCCAAATAAAATCCAGGTGGATTAAAGACCTAAATATAATACCATCTCTAAAAAAATAGAAGAAAATAAAGAATACTTTTAAAATATTGGGATGGGACAAACAAGATACAACATCTAGAAGCCTTAAAAAGATTGGTAAAATTGATTTGACATTAAAACACAAAACTTTTGTAGCAACATGAAGAGAGTAATATGACAAAGAATAGACAGATAATATCAACTAAGATTGAAGGGATGATATCCATAATATATAAATATTCCCACCAATCTAAAAGAAAGTGAAAACAAATAGAGAAACAAGCAAAGGACATAAATAAGAAATTCTTAGAAAACATACTGTAAACATCTAATAAGCACTTTATAATATGCTTAGCTTCACTAGCAATCAGGGAAATGCAATGGAAATAACCGATATCATTTTTATTCTCAAACTTAAAAATATTAATTATATCCAGTGATTCAGGGTGCGGGTGTGGGGAAACACCCAAAATATTGTTGGTATCTATTAAATTCTAAAAGTGAATACCTTTTGATTCAGCAATTCCATCTCCTGTGGATATACATATGTTAGGATATTCATCGCAGCACTGTTTGTACCTGCGATGAATAGCGTCCCCCCCCACCCCCGCAACACAACCTAAGTGTCTATCTATAGGAATATAAATATGGAAAACACACAGGGAAGCCTATGCAGCCATCAGAGTGGATGAAACTGGCCATAAGGACTGACATAATTTTCAAGATGCAGTATTAAGTGAAAAAAATAAGTTCACAGAATATGCACAGTATAAACCAATTTATTTTTACAAATCTTTTAAATCTAAATATAGACTGTTAAAGGTGGTTATCTATGAAGGTAGGATTGAGGTGTGAAGGAGAACTTTCATATATATATGTATATATATATATATATACATACATATATATATTTCTGCTTTTCATTTAAATTAAAAAAAAATACAACCACATGTTCATGCATTATTTGGTCATATGCAATAAAATCAAAGAGAAAGAAAAAGTCCTTACTAAAAAATCGTTGAGGTAAAAAGCCAAGCCACTATCACAAAATAAGACCTAGATTTAAGAAGCTAATAATGAGCATGTATGTTCATTCAGTCTTGGTAGAAGTGTTTAGCCAAGGAGCGCATGATGTGCTGATCTTCATGTATCATTTTCCATTTTTTCCAAATTACTAAATTCTACTCTACTGACATACTGAATATCTGACAGTATGTCAAAAGCATGTCAGCATGTTTTGAAAGGTAATGTGAGAGAAAGAGTTTGGTACTGCTCACTCAGCCTCCTAGGCACAGGGCTCTTTGGCTTTGCGGTGAAAGCATCCTCAGTCATACTTGATCACAAGACTCAAAATAACCAGAATTCTCCTCATTCTCTACCCCACCTCCACCCCAGCATTCCATTATTCCATTATTATTACTATTATTATTATTTGGTGGGAAGAAGCATACATGACCAAAAAATCCAAATTACCATCAGGAATATTGTTTTAAAAATCCACAATGTTAGGGTCTGATCTGAGGTCCAAAAAATTAATCAAAATTTACAATATTTACACAACTATAGAGGTTATTCAATTTCAGAAACCTACCTACAAGGAAAGATCCCTTCAAACTCTGTTCTCAACCTGTGATGAATGATGCTGGCCCCAAGAAAGAGCCATGGGTTTTCAAACCAAACTCACAGCAAGAGGTGGGTGGGATGACTGCCTTGACCTGTCAAATGAGGGATTTCTCACCAATAAAGTAAGAACAATACCATCAAACAGGGCATTTGTGTGAAGCCCTTAGCACTGTGGCCAGCATGTGGCGGTAGCTATATATATATATATATATTCATTTTCTTCCTTTTTTGCAGTTCTAAGAGATTTTCAGTCTCAGGGTCAGAAACATAGGGGATTTCAGATTAACACTGAGACTACCAGAATAGCCAATGAAATAAAACCAACTCTTCTTAAATATGCTAGTGAAGATTTTAGTGTGTTTTCCCATATGCCTGCTACCTAAACCCTCTAGTTTTTATGGAAATTTGACCTTAAACAAATTATCTTCACATAATTAAAGCTGTAATTCACTGATTCTGATATTTATATTATCATTTGAAACTTTAGCATCATATATATATCCACCAGTTTTTACTAATTTTAGGGCAAGATTTAAATTCTTCAGAATATGAGTTATCTAAAATGTATAAGAAAATGTTCCATAATTGTTTTCCTTTCAGGGTCAATTTACCTAGTAGAAAGGACTATTTTAGAGAACCCCTGCCTTCCCTTTTTAGCTTTTCACTGTGCTGCCCATGATGTTGAGGAAACAACCAGAAAGACAATCAGAATCCTGTAAAGTGTCTGGATTCTGGCCCTAGGGCTGCCAATGCCATTTAGGTGGGTCCCCATGTCCTGACTGTAAAAGAACAGCCTTGCGCCAAATATTGTCTAAGGTGCTTTCAAGCTCTAAAATTCTATGATCAATGGTCAATCTGAACAACAAACTAGCTAACCAACCAAGCAAACTAAACTACATTTCCTGTGGCCAAATTCTCAGAGCCCAGGAGCCCAGAGGTCAGCTTATTAAACAGTGGGAAGAGTCAATTTGTTCAAAAGACGTGCTACACACAAAACAAGTATCAGTAAGAAATAGCACTTTTCTGCCACTATCTAAACACGACCTAAAAACAAAATATAAATAAGGTTTTAAACTTCAATATGTATACTTAGCATAGGGACTACCTATTCTCCAGAATGGAAAATATTTCTGCATAATTTCAAAGTGTAATCACATAACTTCTCTCCTAATGATGTTATACTAACAAAACCATAAAGTTTTAATGTTTTTAAAATGTGAAAATACTTAACAGTATAGTTATCTGTATTTATAACACCTTTTCTTTTATTTAAATCATATACATTTCATTAGAATTTCTAGCCCAAACATTGTATTTGAAGGTGAGAGAAAACAAACTGATATAGGTGAACTTCTTGGCACTTTAGTCTTAGTCTGACATTTAGGTAGGTCACTTTCAAACAAATACAATGTCAAAGTGTACTTGAATTTCTTTAAGGAGCCAAGTGGACAACTCCCAAGTATTATCTATTCAAAACAAGACCTACTCAGTGTTAACTAGATTTATTTTGATCATTTTGCAGTATATACAGATATCAAATCACTATGTCGTACAACTGAAACTAATATAATGTTATATATCAATTATACCTCAACACAACAAAACAAAAACCAAGACCTACTCTTGTAAAATGCCAGATAGTCCGGGAAATGGCAGCCTTTCTACCGCTGAGCCTCTAGGCCAGTGTGAAAGGCCTCCTCTTCTCGGTCAGAACATAGGACCTGGGATGGGTAGGTTTCTGCTTACCTAGACTCATTTGCACAGCACTTCACAGCCTCCCAAGTCTCTTGCTTCTTTGCTGCCCTTACAGACAACACGTAGGTCATTTTTAATTTAAGGCCTTCACTGACTGATTTCCTTATGCGAAACAGGAAGAATGAACATGATTACTAAATTTCTGGTCCAAGTGTCAGATCTCTAGTTCCAGACTGTTCAAATGCCACTGTCATGCAGAGCTCTCTTTCCCCCAGCCCCCATTCCTCCTTAATTAGTAGTGCTTAAGGTAAAGGCCTTCAACAATAGAAGTCAAACAGCCTCCCCCCCTCCCCCGAGGTACTCCATCGAAATGTGCATTTCTAAGAGGCTTCCTGGAGGACTGACTCAAATTCATCTTCTAGAGGCTGGCAGTAACTGCGGAACTGCAGGGTAAAACGTTAAAATACTGGTGAAAAATTAGGAAGAGCTTGCAAGATGTAGGATTTTGGGGTACGATATCTAAATACTGCCCTCCAGTCTTAACACCATTTTCTATGCCACCATGGAAATTCATTTAAAAGCCTTCCAAAATGACAGTTTTGGTTAAGTTCTAGAAAGATCAGGCATTATTTTAACTCAGTAGAAAAAAAAAAATATGATTATACAGTTTGCAAGATAAAAGTTAAAGGATTAAATTCGCCACTTGCTTCAATATTTCAATAATTGGACCTGTCGATACCTTAGGTAAGAAAAACATAGCAACTGGTGTATAAAACTACTGAGTCAATTCGGGCACAGGATTCCGAGATGAAGAACTTCGAGGTGCAAACCTTTATAGTATATCGTGTTTCCATGGTAGTTTTATTGACTCCTTAAGAAGCCCTTGCTTGGTCTATTTGAATCCTGGGCAGTAAAAAGAGCGTAGCTGATTTAGATAGTTCCTAAGTTCTGACATCAACTCTACCTTAAATCTATATAACAGCAGACAATTTAAGAAGTCCATATTCTTCCAAGCCAGCAGGCATGGCAAGAGTCCCTTTCACTTGGCGCTATTACAGGGAAAACCAAGAAATACTTAAAAAAATATACAGGCCAAAGAACTGGAGTTAAGTTACTAGGGTGGGGCTGTGTAAAGCTTTGGTGACTCATTAAATGAAGTTGTGAACTGGGGTCTTGGCACTCGGGGAACACAGAAGGAACAGAAAAGTTGGGGGGCTTGCGTAGGGTGGCGAGTACACTCTTATCTTTGGCGGAATCACTCAGACTTTTCTTTATGGCGTCACCGGCTACCTGCCTGTAGAAAAGCTCCGTCTCCGTGACGTCACGCCTCACTGACCAATGAAAGGCCTCAGTCTGCGGGCCCCGAGGAGGGTTGTGGGCCCTTTTTGTGAATGAAGCTTCACGGACCAGCCCTCCTGGAGTCCCCGGGAGCCGCGGCCCGCTGTGCTCGGGCGCCTCGGCGGCAGCGTCCGCGTATGCGGTGGGCGCGCACGGTTACTCCGGGCAGCCCCAACCGCCGGCGGCAACACCGTCGCCTCTGCCGCGCCAGCGGGCTGCAGGCACCTGGGGGCGGGCTGGGGGTCGCCGGCAGCGGCAGGAGGCGCTGTAGCGAGGGCTGCGGCGCGGGTCCCGCGGCGGCCGCAGGAGGGAGCGGGACAGCCGCGGTGGGCCAGGCCCCTCCTCCGGCTCCTGCGCGGCCACCTCCCGCCGGGCTCCGCCGGCGCCTGCAGTCGCCGCAGCGCCGCTCCGCGCCCGCAGCCTTGAGCGCCCGCGCGCGGGGCCAGCGGGGGCTTCGGCGGGCTAGCGGGCGCGCGAGGCCATGGTCGTGGTCCCCTGACGGGCCGCGGCCGCCTCCATGAAGCGGAAGAGCGAGCGGCGGCCGAGCTGGGCCGCCGCGCCCCCCTGCTCGCGGCGGTGCTCGTCGTCCTCGCCGGGAGTGAAGAAGAGCCGCAGCTCCACGTCGCAGGAACTTCACCACCTGGACCGGCAGGACGACCTGTACCTGGACATCACCGGTGAGCCGGCGAGCGAGCGCATGGCGGGGCACCCCGGACACGCGGCACCCGGCGCGGGGGTCCTAGCCCACCCACCCGGGGCAGTAGAGGCGCCTCCCGGGGCCAGACTGACACGCCTCCACCCCCACCCCCATAAAAGCCCGAGCCGGCCACACCCCCTTCAGGATCCGGGCCCTGGGAGCGCCCCCCTACCCCGAGTTTTCTTCTGCGATTGTTGCAAGCTGTAACTTTATCCGTTTTGCACCCTCCTACCCCAGCAAGATGGCCCCAGGGGTCACCTTTCTAAATTGCGGGCGTCTGCTCGGCGCCTCGGGATTTTCCTAAATTCGAGTTGATACCGCCTCCCGGGTTGCAAGCTCGGTTGGCCCTTAAGGAGTGTGAACCTCCGAATCACTCCAAAGGATTCCCCGAGCGCGCTGAACACGCCGGCGCGGGAGCTGCAGTATTTATTTGGCGTTTGCCAAGCCTCCGCTGCTCTGTGGGAAATGGAGTCCCTCCCGCCTGGGGCGGCGTTCCCCGGTCCGGCGCGGAAGCCAGATCCTTGCCCTGGTCCTCATTGCACTCACCCCCTTCCCAGCGCGCCACGAGCACGCCCCAGACCTCCTAGGGATAATTCCCCTGCCTTGCTTCTGGAATGTCACTTTGATGGCATTTGAACCGGTCAGCTTGATCAATGCCCAGAGTTGTCACTTTTGAGAAATCACAGGTAGAAAAGCAGCCGTTTGATAACTGCTTTATTATTAGTGCCTATTCTACAATTCTTGAAGACTTTATAAATCCAATTTGGGAGCCGTTGGGTTTGCCAGGATTGACACTGAAGCGTGTGAGGGCATTAAATGAGATGATGTTTGTGGAAACGCTTTGTCTACAATTTTGAGGGATTTTTCAGTCTGTTTTCTGTGGCGCAGAGTGTGTAAACCTCGGTGTGTTGGATTTTTATAAACTGTTTCCCGCCTATGGATAAACCAGGTAAGCTGGAGTGGTCAGAACATTAATCAAGAAAATGCTCAAACACAGAAATTTAGTAGAAATTATTTTCTAGGTCGATGGACAGTTGTTTTGAAACTAAGGTCATTTCACAGAAAGTTGAGAGTAGAGCGGAAGGTATCTCGGCGTTGAGTGGCTGGACCTTGGCAACGGAGGAGGTAGGCAGGAAGGGGTTCCCGTAAGTACCTGTCTCCGGCTGGCACCTGCCCAGGTCCACCTTAGCGCCTGGCGCTTTAGGAGGTGAAGCGCACTTGCTGAGGCTGAGACTAGGTCCCACCACGTTGTGCGCTCCCGGGGAGATGGCCCCGCAGAGGAGGGCCACGGGTGCAGGACCCACACAGGCCTTATGCCTTGTTATGTATACCTTTTCGAAGGACCTTGTTGAATAGCATTTAATTTGGGGGCAAGTAACACACTTACTTGGTACAGAATTCTTAATTACAAAGGTAAAGAGGAGTATTATATATAGTGAAAAGCTGGTCTCAGCCACCGGGTGTTTTTCCCCAGAGGCAACTTATGTTCCTAGTTTCTTGTGAATCCTTACAGAAATAGACTGCGTGGTTACACGTATACATTCTCTACCGTACGCAAGCAAGGCAGCATACAATACGTTGTTTTGCACATTGTTTTCACAGTTTTTCTTAGCAGAAAGATTGTTCTGTATTAGTACATGGTAATAGGTAAAGTATTACCTCATTTGGTTTTAATTACTGCTTCTGCCAAAATAGATATGGTTTTAAAGTATAAAACCATAAAATGGTGTATGTGGATTTAAATGTATGTTTTATGACTTGTTTATATATATGTGTATGTTTTATGACTTGTTTAGACAGTTCCCTATTGGAGACACTTGTCTCCAATCAAAAAGGAAGTGTCTGACAGCAAAGTCATTGGGGTAAATCTTCCTTCTTTATGGAGAAAAAGATGCAATGTGGCTGGCTTTCCTGAGGTAGTGATCAATGAATTAATTTCAGAAAACATCACCAAACAGAATATTGAGGAAATAGTTGGTGTACTATATAAAATCATAATACTCTTATTTAGATGACAAGCCCAGATAATGGAAGGGTCCAATCTCAGTGTAAGATCACTCCAGGGGAGTTAAGGAAATCAACTTCCCCTACGATTTCTCCAGATGTCCCTTAGTGACAGTCTTGTATTTCTGGGAATAATGACACAATCAGTTTGATTGGGTGTGATATACAAGACAAAGTAACTTTGGATGCAAGGTGGGGATTTCTTTTTACTGGGCTTGTAGGAAACGCTTGATGCCTCCTCCTCAGCAAATGGCAACCTGGTACCATCCTTCCCAACTTGTTTTTCCCTCAGTTATTGTTTTCTAAAAGCATTGCATGCACATTTTTAATATCAAACATTACTAAAGGAGATATATAAATATAGTTAGTCCCCCTCGCCTGGTAATATTTTCTTTCCCTTCAGTTTTCTACTCATATTCAAGTTTCTACAAATTGTGCCATACCAGTAAGAGTGGTCCTCTTTTTAATGGCTGCATGGTATTGCATTGTATGGCTGAATTGTGATTTATATAATGCTAATAAATAAATGGTTATTTGGGGGTTTTCCAGTCCCTACTGCAAATGGCTGCAGTAGCATCAGTGTACATGTCTACCTACATGTGTGACTGTGTAAACTTGAAGTGAAGAGGCCAGGCCAAAGTATATATAGGTTTATCCATTTGTGAGTGGACTTTTGGGGCAATTATGAATAATGCTGCTATGAACAAGTTTTCACGTACAAGTTTTTGGGTATATACCTTTGGGTATATACCAAGGAGTAGAATTCCTTTGGGTATATACCTAGGAGTAGAACTGCTGGATCACATGGTAACTGCCAGGCTTTTTTCCAAAGCAGCTGTACCACCAGCATTCTCACTAGCAGTGTATGGATTATTCCACATCCTCACCAACACTTGTTATAGGATTGTGAAGATTCTTTCCCAGTGGGGTTGGTTTGTAAACATTATTACTTCTGCCCACTCTGCCTTTAAATACATTACTTTTTTTTTTTTTTTAAACTTTGGTCCCTTCACATTTTTATTACAGTCTATTTTATCTATAGGTTGAATTCCCATAGATCCCAGGGTATTTCATGTGTGTACATTTAACATAGGAGGCTTAATTCCTATTTTTGTTCCTCTCTCTTTTATGTGGTCACTATTTATTGTCTATCCTGCCACCCCAATACACTGGACACTACTCTTACTAGGAGCAGACTGACCCAGGTTTTATTCCTAAGCAGACCCCATCAACCTCTCATTGACCATTCATTCAGTTCTTGCCATATGCAATGACATGGAATTTTACCTGTATTCCTGGTGCAGTACCAGTGCACCATGTGAAAGAAAGGTTATAAATACAGTATAAACTGTATATGTTAATGCTAACTGAGAGATAACTGAGTAAAGATAAGATCCTAACGAGTTATCAGTCAGGAAGCAGGGGGAAGAAGGGAAGTGAGGAGGGCTTTCAGTTGGATTTGGAACTAGGTATCTAGATGAGAGAAATACCAAGGGAAAAAATGTTGGACACAGTCAGGTTTTGTTGTTGTTGTTTGTTTTGTTTTGTTTTGTTTTTTTGGCCATGCGGCTTGTGGGATCTTAATTCCCCAATCTGGGCCCTTGGCAATGAAAGAGCAGAGTCCTAACCACTGGACCACCAGGAAATTCCCCACAGTCAGGTTTTTGATTTTCCTATGAACCTCCTTGTGGCCAGATGTCTGAATCTTTTTGATCTCTATACATTCCTGTCCCTTAAATAGGGCTCTCCGTAAATGACATTGCACATTTTCCTTTCCTCTTTATTAATATAGAAAAAAAATTAAAGGCTATAACATTACTGCATAATCTGTGTTTGATAATTTATAGGATTTAATAGTTGGTACAGAAGTTCAATTTATTTTACTTTTTTTTTGTTTTTTAAATTTCTGACTAGTAACAAAAATTGTCAATAACTGCTGGCTTAAAAAATATTCTTGGTGGTTTGTCTTAAATTGAAAAATACTTTTTTTCAGTGTCTGCCATTATATTCTACCTTTTAAAGAGTGTCTATATTATAACAGTAAATAATTTTATTGGAGAAGCTCTAATTGAGGTCAGGATTGTTACTTAAAAGCATTGATTAATGGTGTATTGGATACTCATCAAATAAAATTAAACAGATACAGCACTACTCCTCTCCCCTTCTTTTTAGGATTTAAAAAATCACACTAGACATCATTAGACAGAAAATTTATTCATTAATTGAAGTATTTTTTGAATGCTTACTATGTAAAATAGTCATGCGTATTCATTGTTTGCAGTGATAGAAATATATTTTTCTTGATAGAAAAGGAATGCTGTTAACCTGGGGCACTGATTCAGGAGGAAATAAATTAATTTTTCTTCAACAGTTTCATGTAGTAGATTATTGAGTTTCAGTAACTGAAACTCATCAAAGTCTATAGTGTCCATTTTTCTTCTTATGACTTATGTCTATACTTACTCTCTGTGTAATGTGAATTTATTTTCTTGATTTATGTGCTTGCTTAATTCTTCAACATCTTTACTTCTGATGGTATCATGTTAGTCATCTGCTATGAGTCTCATTCCTTAAGGCACCAATAAAAAGGCAAAAACTTAACACAGTTTCAGTGTTGCTGCCACATAAAGAGTGTTTGGGCATAAAGATAAAGGGGAGGTGGAATAACTGGGTTACAGAGATAGTTGTGTTTTTTAAATATTTATTTATTTATTTGGCTGCACTGGGCTTAGTTGCGGCATGTGGGATCCTCATTGAGGCATGCGGGATCTAGTTCCCTGACCAGGGATTGAACCTGGGCCCCCTGCACTGGGAGTGCGGAGTCTTAACCACTGGAGCACCGGGGAAGTCCCACAGAGATGGTATTAATGCCAGGAGTTGACAGCACAAATTAACTGCGCTGTGCCTTAGAATGGGAATGAATTTCTCCAAATTTTGTTGGGGTTGGGGAGAGCTGGAATGAAACCACTTTGTGGATTTTTAGGATGGAAGGAAGGCACTGGCACATACCAATGACATTTCTTGGAAATTTCTGAGATAGTCTCTGGGGAACTCTGAATTGATAGAACTGGTATTTTTTGAAAGAATTTTGAGAAATCACCTAGGAATTTCACAGTTGTCCATTTTTCCCTGTGAAGAAACCAAGACCAGAGATAAGTAATTTTGCAAATTAGTAAAATAAGTTTGCAAATTTGCGAACTGCAAATTAATGCAGTTTCTTTTTGGGAAGGTCATGATTACCTGCCTTTTATTCTTTCTGACATATAAAGCTGCTTCACAGTTATACATAAATGATTTCCTGAACATCTACTAGTTAGTCCTTTGCTACTTTGGCTAGTAGATGATGTCATAGTAGATGCTCCATAAGTAGTATCTATGAAGTTGAATTTAGAGAGATGAATAATTATCTAGTGAATTTGGAAAAATGAGCAAACTAAGTACACAATTCAGGTCTTTCAGAGCTCATGCTGTTTTCCAAGTTGGCCATCATTTACACCCCTGATCTTCCAGATATTTCATTCCTTCAGCAAACATGTAATGAATATCTATTCTGCCAGCCTTTTTTTCCCCCTTCAAGTGCATAAAATAGGTCACTGCTGGAGAGAGTCCGTGCTCTCATGGAGGTTATGTTCTTTTCTTTATTTGAGAAAATAAAACTTGGAGGGTTCCTGAAGAGGAACCATATCTTGGCTGAAATCTTTGGGGAAGAAAAACTTTGATGGTAGAGTTTTTGAAGAGCTAATTCTGGTAGTTAGGCTCGAGGACACCAGGGAAAGCTGGTGTCTCCCCACACAGGGGCTGAACACAGCCAGATTTAATAACCTTTTGGAGCCTGGATTCTCTCATCTGTTTAAAAATAAAAAGTCTGCAGTGTTGTTGGGAGGATGAAATGAAGGGGATGCATGTTAAGTGCCTGGCTTGGTGCCTCGCTGACAACCGGGGCTCCATAAATGGTTTCTGGTATTACAAGTGTGCCAGCAATGGGCAAGGCCGGGGGGTACAGAGGGCACACTGAGACAGTCATCATGGTTGAGAGGGTTTCAGGCTCAGAAGCAAACATTTCCCCCATACGTGTACTTGCACAAAAGGTTCGGTGAATCAAAACAGTGAAAATGCAGTGTGTTCCTCTCCCTGCTTCTGAATGTAATCTTCAGAGCAGAAACGCTGCAGATGAGGCTGGCTCAGTATTTGTCGGAGACTGAGGAGGTTTGGCGCCGTGTTGATAATCTTTTCTGCCTTGGGAAAAACGTTACAGTTTCACTTTAAAGATTTCTTGTAAAAGGAAGAATAAACCAAAACTCTTCTGAGGCTATTGTTACATGCTTTTATTATACTGAAGAGTTTGTATGTTGCCTACTATTAAATTGCAGCTAAGTTTATGGGGGGTGGTTCTTCATAAAAATGCAAAGTCCTCATGGGAGAGCCTCAGGTAGAAGGTTATTTTTTAAAAGTGTGTTAAGTTATTGACTGATAAAATACAAATTTTTCCGAGTGACTAACTTAAAGCATGACTGTGCCCTAGTACATCCGTTTTAAAAGAGTATTTCACAGATCCAAAAGCTTTGATACTGGTGGTGCATATTATTGGCAGACAGGGTGTTTGTTTGTTTGGGGTAAAACAAGTTACCTTTCAAAAGACCTTTCTAATGTTTAGTGTGTGGCACAGAGACCCAATTTATTTGGAAGGGGTGGGAGTTAGAAAATAAGATAAATAAGAAATGATATCTTTAAATATATTTTTTTTATTACACTGGGAAAAAATAATTTTAGTAGCCAGTATTTTGTTTTTCTTCCCATCCTAGCTACAGAATATTTTTATTTTAATCTTAGTAAGTCCTTTAAGGTCCTTCACATTAAAATTACTTTTATAATTGTCTTTAAAAAGAAATGAAAACATGGGTAGATTGGTTTATCTGAGTATTTAAAAGCCAATCCTCCCTTAGGTCAGGTACCATTATGAGTGAGGTAAGTAGGTCCAGGGGTTACTCTGGGCCAAAAGTGGAGAGATTGTATGGAGACAAAGAAAGTGGTGCAGCAGGAGCTAACCAATTTTCAAATACTGTTTCTTTACAGTTTTTGATTTTTAGCTTCCAAGGTTGGTTAGTCACTTAATTTGTAGAAGTGCTGACTACCATATTAGCCAGGGATTACCTTAGAAAACAATTTCCAAAATAAAATTGATTTTAACTTCTGAAACACAAGGTTATTTAACTGGAATTTGTACATCTCATCTGAATTCTCTAGTTTATTTGAAAGTTTTACGCCCTTCTCTCTCTCTCTTTTTTCTATAGCTTTTCATGGATACTGCTCCAACAAAGGTATTCAGATCATTGACTCTACTTTGCAGTTCTTTGATGATTTTAAAACTGTGGATTTAATCTGTTAGTTGTGATTCTTGGTTCCGTCTCTTCCTGTTTTCTTGTCTTAATTTTAGTCTTAGGTAGCAGTTTTAGTTTTCTATAACTGTAGAGTATCTTTCATATGTTTACGACTTAAGTTGAAATCTGTCTTTACATGAAAGAAAAGTTCTGTTGGTTTCTGTGTACAGGTGATGCTGGAAGTAGTTTCTGTGATATTTTATGGGGTTAATTATGAATGCTATGTTTTGGATGGTGGATATTTTTGGTAATACTAAATTTTTATTTTAATTAAATCTCACTTTTGTAGGTGCTTGCCGAAAAGATACTTAGAATGAGTTGTTATGACAGCTGTTCTTGATTTTTTTCCCCCCAGGTTACTTTAGTTATTTCTAGGCATTTCTTTGCTTAGTGGACAGGTATATATCTCACTTACTGTTTTTGGTAAGAGGGAAATCTCATGAAATGCCAACCTGAACTTTGGGAACAGGAGAGTTCTTTTGTATCCTATTAAAAAAAAATTTTTTTTTTAAATATTCTGATTCCCTTTGATTTTCAGGTTCCTCAACCAAGGCCATTTACCAAAAGAACAAATCTGAATGGCCCCATATACTTATTATTTTCAATTGAAAATTTTCTGACTTTATCCTCTTCATCTTTTATTCAGCAGTTTTAATTCTTAGTATAATTTATATTCTAGAGGAGCAATTCTCTCAAGAGTCCTTTATTCACCAGTCATTTCAAAGATTTGGTCCCATTGTCTTTGAGTCTGAAAAGCTGAGGAAGCTAGGCAGGGTAAATTCATTCTAATTACATAATAATCACATATTGATTTCATTTCTCAGGTAGTTTACTTTTATACCATTAAAATTTGGTCGAAAGTGTACTTTTCACAAAGGCAAAAAACATCTTGTTCCTGATGTCAGTGATATTTGTTGTTCTTTCAAGTTCTAATTTGACAGTGAAATTACTTTCTTGGCACTGCTATGCAATTTATGACATTGATCTTTTTATACCCAATCCGTAATGTTGTAATATCATTACAGATTATGAATTCTGCAAAGTCCTCTATTTTAGGACCATCTCAGCTGAATCATTCTCTGCATTTTGCTCATTTATCCTCATTTGTATTTGTATGGATTGTGCTATGGAATTTATTCAACAAATATTTATTGAGCAACTACTTTGAACAAGGCAGTGGACCAAGTATTACTGAGGAAGGGAGGAGGGGATATGAAGATTTAATAACAACATGCTCATTATTACTGAAAGATTGAGAAGGCATACACTCTTAAGTCATCATCTCAATGAAGACAGGCAGTGAAGGAATCAGTCATTATGTAATTTTGCTCTCTTAATTTAAACAGTGTCAGTTTGAGAGAAATTTGTGATGGAAATATTACTTGATAATTCCTACACAAAGTGAATTATTTTTTTCAATATGTGGTCAAAATGATCTGTCCTATGGTGTCTTTCTCGTGTGTGTGTGTGTTTGTGTGTGTGTATGTTTTAACCTTTAAAAGAAATGAGAAAAAGCTTCATTTTGGTATATAACTAATCATATATATGTATGATATGAATATATGCATATAGTTAATAATAATCTGAAAACTATATCTCTACTAACACAGAGCCAAAGTGAAAGGTCTGAATTCCAATTAATTCTGTATTACTAATTTCAATGTCAAAGTATCCCACAGGACATAACTTAAAATGAGATACTTCATTTTATTTTTAAGAATACCTTATTTATTGGTAAGAAGTAATTATAGAGCACCTTTTATGTTGAGTATTGCTTCTTAAATTGGAGACACTAAAGATGGCTAAATATTTTAAGAACTATATTTGGCATGTGTGACTTTTAAACTGAAAAGCATTCTGATTTTCACATTCTTTTATAGGTGCTGAGGAAGAATTGCTTTGACACGAATGTGTAGCAGAATTAACATTATGGTTTTACATTTTTGGGAGCTGTTCTCAATCTGCTCTTAGAATTTTTTTATTGTACTGCTGTCATTAGGTAGCTTTTTGGAAGCGCCTAATACATGAAACAAGCATCTTAACATTCATTTATTTCCTTTTTGACAGTGTACTGTCAAAAAAGCTTAGAATTTAGCTAGCAAACACAACAGAGGTTGGGATTTTAACTCCACTATTATATTCTAATTTTAAACTATTGTGACTAAAAGGGCTTGAAGTAAAAATCCACTCAGGATATGTTTGAGTGTGTATTATAGTCTCATCCTTGCAATGGATGCTGCAAGAGCTGCGATAGAGATTTCATAGTTGACCCCGGATCTCTGGGAAGTGACACTAGTACATGGAACTGGGTGATATCTATATATCTTCTGTATCACATAGAGGAACTTATCTGTGAATGTCATGGACACTCAAAGATAGATGCGTCTGAATGAATGTGATCCTTGGAAAGGAGGCTTGAGCTGTGTTTTAAATGATTCTCTTATTTTCCCCTGCAGAACTAGCAGGAACTGTTCTTGACAGTAACACACAGTAGTCTCTGCTTTCTCCTTCCTCCTGACAGTACCATTGCTACTACTGTGGTGGCATTTGTATGTGTGTAGGGTGATTGCTGGGATTGGGGATAGACTTTATCCCAGCATGGGATACCCCCCTCCCCGACCTGTCCTGCTCTTGTATTCAGCAGTTAACCTGAATTAAATAATAACTTTGCTCCAAAATGGAAAAATACTTTATTTGGTGAAAGCTCTCTTACTCAAGAGGGCAGGAAAAGGAAGATAAACCTTAAAACGTTATTTATTTAATAGGACCTATTCAGATTATTTTGAACAAATACATTTTTAGAGGCTAAATTTGTGGATTCAGAACACAATCATTTCCAGGCACAGTGCTAAAGGAATTTTTTTTTTCTTGTGGAACACTTTCGTGAATTTCCAAAATAAAAATGTTGGCTATTCCAAAGGCTAAGCAATAAACTTGGATTTTTAAAAAAATCCATGCTTTGGATTAAGGACTGTATTTTAAAATGATTTCAGAAAATGAGTATTATTCTAATATAGAGATTTATGAAAAGGATTAATAAATTTTGTTTTATGCCACAAAAGCAATTTTTAAATAATGCCAATTTCTTTTGTGTGCCTTTTACACACCCCATTTAACATAACCATATGCAGTGCTGCTTTGTTTTAATTATATTGTCTTCAAAACATTTTACTAAGAATAAATAGGCATATATAAAACTGCAGTCAATGTCTTGTTTCGGATTCCCCCAGAACAGACTGAGTCAAGGATTCCAAGGCAAGTACTTTCTTTAGGAGATGGTCCCAGGCAACTCTCAAAGTGAAGTAGGTAAGTGAGAGGATCAGGAGGTGCAGGCCATAGACAGCTCATTAGCAAGCAAGTTACTTACTGTGGTAGCTGTAGTTTGATCCCACAGGGGAAATCTGGGAGCCAGTGTAGAATACGTGAGGATGGAAGGGGGCTGGGATATTTGTACACTAGTAGCTCAGAGGGTGAGTGATAATTTTGAAGTGCTGTGAGGGCAGCCCAAATGGGCTCTGCAGGTGGGAGAAAGTCCTGAAAGAAATGTTGGTATAATTGGAATGTGTGCTGAGAAGGGGAGGGTAGGGAGCGGTGACTCCTGCAGTCGGTCATAGTATGGTTAAATTTTTTCTGTGTGCTCTTAGTGCTATTAGTGTTTTTTTTAGCTCTTTAGCCCTCAACCATTATCCCAAGTTGAGTGTGTTATTGTCACTGTGCTGTGTCCTGGTGAGGCAATTTTGATAGCAAATGTTGGGAAGAGGCACACACGTGACAGGGCGGGTTTGTTAGAAAGAACCAGTGGGAGAGTATTAAGCTGGATGTTTATGATGTGAGCTTAATGAAGCCTTTGCAAGGAATTGTTTAAGGAAACTAGGTAAAGATCTGTGTGCAGTTAAGGATAGTTGGAAGTTCTTGGATTTTTATGAAAGGCTTTATAAAGATCACTGTAGCTTGGAGATGTAACTAACAGTTGTGATTAGCATCTAGAAGAATTATGGCCAGAGACAATCCTGACTTCAGTGAATGTGAAGTGACTGGAAGGAGCTGAGCCATTGCCAATGTAGAACGCCAGGACTGATCTCCTTGGACACTATGGATTCCGTGCAAGTACCATTTCCAAGAACTCCTCACCCCCAGCTAAATGGAGTTTATGCATACATGTGAAGTCAGCCACCTTATGTCATTTATTTCCAATAAGGCCAGATAACAAGCATTAGGTACTCTTATGAGTGGTTCAAGATAAATAAATCTACTGATTTAATTGCTCAAGAGTTTATAATCAATGTATCATATGCGTGTACAAAGTGTTACACAAAGTAGGGAAATCACAGTTTACCTTGTGTAAGTAAGAGTTATTTTCCTGCCTTTTGGATGCTTTTCCCATATTATTAAAGCTTTGCATAGTTCCTTTTCATTTTTCTTTGGAAAAAATAATTCATTCTATTTAACAGAGGGGGAAAATAGTCATACTGCTAATCTTGTGAGAGGTAGACTTTAACAATGCTGAAGCTTTCACAGGGGATCAAGATTCAGTAATAAATGCCTTGACTTTGGAGATATTAGAAATAGTTTTTCATCATTTTCCTAAATATGAGTGGGCAGCTTTTAGAACTTATTAGAAAAACTAGTGCTGGTGATGTTTCCTGCCCTATAATCCTGTTCCATATTCTTGAGGTGCATTCCTGATCCTGGGCTCCTGACACATTTATCATTGGTCCATGCAAGCCCTTTTATTAGGCTTTCTGTTTTTGAAATATGGCCCACTAAAGAACACTCAGTATACTCTTCAACTAGAGTTGCTTGTTTTTCTTTTATGTTTTTTCTTTTCTTTATTTTTTGAATAGATAATACATGCACATGGTTCACAATTTAAAAGATACAAAAGAGTAAACAACACAGAGTAAGATTCCCACTTTCACCTGTCACCTAGCTGCCTATTTCCCCTCTTCAGAATCAGTTGACAAAGCTGACCTCTTATGTCTTACCAGAGGTTTTCTATGTATTTACAAATATATGTATATGTGTGTATACAGATGTCTGTATGTTTGTATCCTCTCATGCAAATTATGGTCCATTATTCCCACTGATCTCTACCTTGCTTTTTTTCACTGCTCTTAGGTTGCTCACTGAGCCCAGAATTGGAATAAAGCGAGCTGGAGGATCCTAGTGGGCCATGCTTTCAAGATGCTCTAGATTAAGATGTGATAATAATAGCCTCTGGGTTAGTCAGTGTATGCTCCATGCTAAGGCCCATGCTAAAACCTATGTCTGTCCTCCACCTCCAAATAAAGTTTCTAAGATATAGGTGCTCATTATTTTTTAAAAAGACAACACATAAAGAAAAAGATCAGTGATGCTACTAGCAAGGGTGTTTTCTCTACCAGTTAGTTTAGGCTTGGTTATACTGTAATAGCAAGCCCCCTCCCATTCCCAGCAGTTTAAAATAAAGATTTAATTCTTGTTTCTGTTTCACAGCCACTGTGGGCTGGCAGGGGTTTCTGCTTCCTGTAATTGTTTGGGAACCTAGGCTTATAAGTAACAATGGTCTCTAATATTGCTGGTCCCTGTGCCAGAGGGGAAAAGAATGCTGTGGAGGGTCTTGATCAACAATTAAATGCTCATTTTCGTCATAGTTCATTGGCCAGAATTAACCATATGGTCCCACCCAACCACAGAGGAGCAAGAATGTGCCTGTTAGGTGAACAGCATTAATGAGTACCACAGTTAGCCTTTTAGATTGTTCAGTGTATATTTGTATACATAGATATCTCTATAGAGAGATATATTTTTATATCAATAAGATAAACACTAAGTAATTTTATCATTACTTTTTTCCACTTCATATGTTATAGCAGAATCTTTCATTGTCCTAAGTATGTGTCTAAATATGTATCTCTTTTGGATGCATATTATTCTATCTTATGCCTATATAATAATGTATTTCCTTGTGGCTCCTCTCCTGAGGAAAATGTACATTAATTTCCATAAAATTGGTAGAAATATTTAGAGGTTGTAGACCCTCCCCAGCCAAGCATTGGATTCCTATCATGGTCTCTAGGTTGTAAATATAAGTGCTATTGAGAATAACCTCTCTTCATCCCCTTTGTCCCTTCATAAAGTACCGTCTTATAATTTTTTAAACTTGATATTTTGTTTTTTTGTTTTGTATTGTTTTTTGGTTTTGGCCACGCCGTGAGGCTTGTGGGATCTTAGTTCCCTGACCAGATATTGAACCCGGACCCTTGGCAGTGAAAGCGTGGAGTCCTAACCACTGGACCACCAGGGAATTCCCATAAACTTGATATTTTGGATAGGTAAATACAATTGTCCCTCAGTGTCCGTGGGGGATTGGTTCCAGGAGCCCTGTGTATATTATTAGGGAAATTATTATCCGTGATGATTTACAAATGTGTTTTCTATTTGTCATTTGCCTTTTGATTATCTTATAGTTGTGGTTGTGATGTGTGTTTGCCATGCAAAGTTTGTAGGTGAACCTGCTAATCATTCCTCTTACGGCTTCTGGATTTTAAGTCATAGTTGAACTCAACAAAGCTATTAAGGAATTCTCATGTGTTTAATTTCTCCTGCCCTGGCCTGTATGCTGTTGTTCTTAAGCATTTTACTCACACATATCATATATTATAAACCCCACAATATTGGGTTGGCCAAAAAGTTCGTTTGGGTTTTTCCATAACACGCTACCAAAAACCCGAATGAACTTTTGGGCCAGCCCAATATATTGTTATTACTTTTGTTAAAACAATCATCTTTTAAAGAGATATAATTGAGAAAAATCGTATATATTTACCCATATAGTTACCATTGCTAGTGCTCTTCATTCCTTTGTGTAGATCCAGAGTTCCAAAAGGTATCATTTTCCTTCTGCCTGAAGGATGGTGTTTTTTTTGTTTTGTTTTTGTTTTTTAACATTTCTTATAGTCGGGTCTCTTTTAGCCTCTTATAGCCTTCATTTTTGAAACGTTCTTGCTTATTATGGAATTCAAGTTTGGCATTTTTCTTTTTTCTTTCTGTACTTGTAAAGACATTGTTCTATTGTCTTATCACTTACATTGGTTCCTACAAGAAATCTGATGTCCTTATCTTTGTTTCTCTGTAATATGTACTTTTTCCTCTGGCTGCTTTTAAGATTTTCTCTTTCTCACTGGTTTTGAGAATTTGATTATGGCATATTTTTCTTCACATTGTGCTCAGGACTTGAATTTCTTGGAGCTGTGGGTTTAAAGAGTTTATCAATTCAGGAAATTTTCAACCATTATTTCTTTAAATTTTTTTTCTGCCCATTTCCCCTCCTTAATATACAATTACCTGTATATTAGGCCATTTTAAGCTGTCCAAGAGCTCACAGATGGTCTTTTCAGTTTTTTTGGATTTTTGTTTTCTCTCACTCACTTTCATTTGGATAGGTTTACTGCTATGCCTTCAAATTCACTAATATTTTCTTCTATTTTCTTATCAGCCATTAATCAAATCCAATGTATTTTTCATCTCGGATTGTAGTTTTCATTTTTAGAAAAGCTTGATTTGGGTGTTTTTTATATCTTCCATGTCTACATTTTTTTACTCTATTTAAAAAATAATAGCCCTTTGAGATGTAATTCACATACCATATAATCCACCCATTTAAAGTGTACATTTCAGTGGCTTATTTTTTTGTAATAGTACATTTTATGTAGTATTGAAATACTAAATATTTAAAAAATAGTATTTCAGGGGATAAATAGTATATTTACAGAGTTGTGCAACTATCCTCATAATCTAGTTTTGGAACGTTTTCATTATCCGAGAAAGAAACCTTGTACCTAATAGCAGTTACTCCCCATTCCCTTCACCTTCTTTTCTATCCCAGCCCTGGGCAACCACTAATCTACTTTCTGTCACTATAGATTTCCTATTTTGGACATTTCATATAAATGGGATTATACTATTATTGATATTTTGTGAGTAGTTTCTTTCACTTAGCATAATGTTTGAGGTTCATCCATGTTGTAACATGTATCATACTACATTCCTTTTTATGGCTGAATAATATTCCATTGTATGACTAGATCACATTAAACTTATATGTGTGTATATATAACTTTATGTGGACATATATTTTATGTGGACATATATTTTCGTCTACTAACTGAACATATGAATGCAGTTATGATAACTTTTAATGTTTTTCTCTGCTAATTCTAACTTGTGCATCAGTTCTGAGTCTATTTTGATTCACTGAGTAGTCTCTTCATAATGGGTCATGCTTTTCTACTTCCTTGCATGCCTGTCAATCTTTGAATGCTAAATTTTACCTTAGTGGATGCTGGATATTTTTGTATTTTTATAAATCTTCTTGAGTTTTGTTCAGGGATGCAGTTAAGTTACTAGTTTCATACTTTCAGTTCTTGCTTTTATGGTTTACTAGGTGGGCCTGGATCAGTATTCAGCTGAGGACTAATTATTCATTATTGAGGCAAGACCTTCCCGAGTCTTATCCAATGCCCTGTAACTTAGGAGTTTTCACAAAATGGCCTGGAAAACAAGTGCTCTCCCAGCCTGTGTGAATGCTAGGCACTGTTTGCTGTAATCCTTTCAGATGGGCTCCAGTGGTTTCCTAACGTGCGTGTTCTGTATGCTCAAATACTTGAGAGTTTTTACAAATCTCCAGGGTTCCCTCTCTGTGCAGCTTCCTTCTCTTTGGTACTCTGTACTATGAACTTTTGCTGCTTGGTTTCCCTGGATTCAGCTTCATCTCAACATGGAGTCTGCTGGGTTCTGCCTTGGTTTACCCTCTCTGTGCAGTGGCTGTAAGCTGGGGTAATTGCAGGACTCACCTTTCTTTGTTTACTGTGCCTTGGGGATCACTGTCCTCCATACTCTGATATCCAGAGTCCTGAAAACCATTATTTAATGTATTTTGTCTGTTTAAAAAGAATTTTTTTTAGGAGGAATGGTAAATCTGGTCCCTGTTATTCTATCTTGGCTAGCAGTAGAAATCATGTGTTTTCTTATATATTTTATGTTTCATTTTCTTACATTTAAATATTTTCTCCATTTGAAATTTATTCTGCTGTGAGGTCATGGGACCACTTTTATTTACTTTTTCAGATTGCTACCTAATACCATTTATTTACTCGACATCTGGTTTGATTTATCATCTTTATCAAGTGTTAAGTTCCTGTATATGGCTGGGTCTGTTTCAGAACTTCTGTTGTATATATGTCTATCAGAGACTAGGAACACTCTGTATTAGTAATGGAGTAATAATCTGGTAGTGCTAGCTCCTTCTTAGAACTCATTAAAAAATTTTTTTTTCCTCCAGCTATTCCTGTTTGTTTATTCTTGCATATTTTTCCATATGAATTTTAGGATCAACTTGTCTATTCCATAAACAAACAAAAAATCCTGCTAGTTACTTACATGAATTAACCTGGAGAAAAATAATCTTTAGGATGATGGCTCTTCTGTCCACAAACATGGTATATCTTTTTGTTTGCTCAAGTCTTCTTTTCGGTAGCTCATTAATGTGTTAAGATTTCATACCATACAGTGTCTTACACTTTACTTGTTAAGCTTTTTCATAGGTACTTTAATCTTTGTTGTTACTATTATGAATGTGATATTTTTTCTCCTCTGTTTATTTCACATATTAACAATTCTCTGAACAATTAGCTGAACTCTTTATGGAAAATATTTTAATTTTATTTAACTTTGACTCCACAGTACCTACCAAAGGGTTTGGAAAGTAGAAGTGGCAGTTCAATGTTTAGATGTTAGAATAAAGACTGAGGAGTTACTGTAACTATATTAATACTACATTTACAATATAGATGATTACCTCATGGCTTTGTTTTTAATTATTAAAGTTTAGGGATTGATCATTTTGATCTTGTTGCTATTTTCTTATTTACCCCTTGTAAATAAGACTCTATTAATATCCTTGTTTAGCTACCTGTTTTTGAACTATGTAGAGTAAGTTAGTATGGCTAATAGTGATTGTATTCAGTGAATAGATTTTTTTATTTGATAAGTGAGTAGGAATTTGCTTGAGAAGCAAAATGGTCTTTTAAAAACTTCGGGTTGGACTTCCCTGGTGGCGCAGTGGTTAAGAATCTGCCTGCCAGTGCAGGGGACACGGGTTCAAGCCCTGGTTTGGGAAGATCCCACATGCCACGGCACGACTGAGCCCATGCACCACAACTAGTGAAGCCCGCGTGCCTAGAGCCTGTGCTCCGCAACAAGAGAAGCCACTGCATGAGAAGCCCGCACACCGCAACAAAGAGTAGCCCCCGCTCGCTGCAACTAGAGAAAGCCGGCGTGCAGTAACGAAAACCCAACGCAGCCAAAAATAAATGAATAAATAAATTAATAAAAACAAACTCTGTGGAGCTAAAACATAAAAAAAAAAAAACTTAGGGTTTTACGCTGCTGTAAGAAATTAAAGCAAAGACACAAATAAATGGAAAGACATTCCATGTTTGTGGATTGGAAAACTTAATATTGTTAAAATGTCCATAGTGCCCAAAGCGATCTGCAGATTCAATCAATCCCTATCAAAGTCCCAACGGCATATTTGTAGAAATTGAAAACACATCCTAAAATTCATATAGGAAGACAAAGCTAAGACCTCACACTTCTGATTTCAGAACATATTACAAAGCTACAGTAATCAAAACAGTGTGGTACTCACCAATAAAAAAGGCAAAAATTTTTAAAACTCCCCATACCAATTGTTGGGGAGAATGTGGAGCATTTAGAACTCTCATATCCTGCCATAAGGAGTGTGAAACGATACAACCACCATGGAAACCAGTTTGTCAGTTGCTTAGAAAGCTAAACATACATGTCCCAGTGATCCCACTCTTATGTATTTACCAAAGGGAAAAGATAACACATACTCACACAGACTTATACATGAATGTTCAAAGCAGCTTTCTTTGTAATAGGCAAAAATTGGAAACCGCATAAATGTCCATGACCAGGTGAATGGATTATCAAATTTTCATATATCCATAAAATGGAATAATACTATTCAGCAATATAAAGGAAAGAACTATTGATAAATGCAACAAACCATATTGACCTTGAAATCATTAGGTGGAGTGAAAGAACACTGGTAAAAAGACAAACGTACTCTTCTTTTTTTTTTTTTAATTGGAGTATACTTGCTTTACAATGTTGTGTTAGTTTCTGCTGTACAATGAAGTGGATCAGCTATATGTGTACTATATCCCTTCCCTCTTGGATCTCCCTGCCACCCACCTCCATCCAAACCATGTAGGTCGTCACAGAGCACCAAGCTGAGACTCCTGTGCTTTATAGCATGTTCCCGCTAGCTATCTATTTTATGCATGGTAGTGTATATATATCAATCCGGATCTCCCAATTCGTCCCACCCTCCCCTTCCCCCACTATGTCCACATATCCTTTCTCTACATCTATGTCTCTATTCCTGTCCTGCAAAGAGGTTCATCTGTACCATTTTTCAAGATTCCACATGTATGCATTAATATACAATATTTGTTTTTCTCTTTCTGGCTTACTTTTCTCTGTATGACAGACTCTAGGTCCATCCACATCTCTACAGATGACCCAGTTTCATTCCTTTTTATGGTTGAGTAATATTCCATTGTATATATGTACCATATCTTCTTTATCCATTCATCTGTCGATGGAAACTTAGGTTGCTTCCATGTCCTGGTTATTGTAAATAGTGCTGCAATGAACATTGTGGTATATGACTCTCTTTGAATTATGGTTTTCTCAGGGTATATGCCCAGTAGTGAGATTGCTGGGTCATATGTTTGTCATTTTTTAAGGAACCTCCATACTATTCTCCAGAGTGGCTGTATCAATTTATGTTCCCACCAACAGTACAGAAGTGTTCCCAGTACAAAAGCATTCTCCAGCATCTATTGTTTGTAGACTTTTTGATGGTGGCCATTCTGACTGGTGTGAGGTGACACCTCATTGTAGTTTTGATTTACATTTCTCTAATAATTTAGTGATGTTGAGCATCTTTTCATGTGCCTCTTGGCCATCCGTACGTCTTCTTTGGAAAAATGTCTATTCAGGTCTTCCAGCCATTTTTTAATTGGGTTGTTTGTTTTTTTGCTATTGAGTTACATGAGCTGTTTGCATATTTTGGAGATTAATCCGTTGTCCATTGCTTCGTTTGCAAATATTTTCTCCCATTCTGAGAGTTGTCTTTTTGTCTTTTTTATGGTTTCCTTTGTTGTGCAAAAGCGTTTAAGTTTAATTAGGTCCTATTTGTTTATTTTTGTTTTTATTTTCAATACTCTAGGAGGTGGGTCAAAAAAGATCTTGCTGTGGTTTATGTCAAGAGTGTTTTTCCTATGTTTTCCTCTAAGAGTTTTATAGTGTCTGGTCTTACATTTAGGTCTTTAATCCATTTTGAGTTTATTTTTGTGTATGGTGTTAGATAGTGTTCTAATTTCGTCCTTTTATATGTAGCTGTCCAGTTTTCCCAGCACCACTTATTGAAGAGACTGCCTTTTCTCCATTGTATGTTCTTGCTTCCTTTGTCATAACTTAGGTGACCATATGTGCGTGGGTTTATCTCTGGGTTTCTATCCTGTACTATTGAGCTTTATTTCTGTTTTTGTGCCAGTACCATACTGTGTTGATTACTCTAGCTTTGTCGTATAGTTTAACGTGGGGGACCCTGATTCCTCCAGCTCCGTTTTTATTTCTCAAAATTGCTTTGGTTTTCTGGGTCTTTTGTGTTTCCATACAAATTATAAAATTTTCTGTTCTAATTCTGTGAAGAATGCCATTGGTAATTTGATAGGGATTGCATTGAATCTGTAGATTGCTTTGGGTAGTATAGTCGTTTTCACAATACTGATTCTTCCAATCCAAGAACATGGTATATCTCTCCATCTGTGTCATCTTTGAGTTCTTTTATCACTGTCTTGTAGTTTTCTAAGTACAGGTCTTTTACCTCCTTAGGTAGGTTTATTCCTAGGTATTTTATTCTTTTTGCTGCAATGGTGAATGGGACTGTTTCCCTAATTTATCTTTCTGATCTTTTGTTGTTAGTGAATAGGAATGCAAGAGATTTCTGTGCATTAATTTTGTAACCTGCAACTTTACCACATTCATTGATTAGCTCTAGTAGTTTTCTGGTGGCATCTTTAGGATTCTCTATGTATAGTATCATGTCATCTGCAAACAGTGACAGTTCTACTTCTTCTTTTCCAGTTTGTATTCCTTTGATTTCTTTTTCTTCTCTGATTGCTGTGGCTAAAACTTCCAAAACTATGTTGAATAATAGTGGTGAGAGTGGGCAACCTTGTCTTGTTCCTGATCTTAGTAGAAATGCTTTCAGTTTTTCACCATTGAGAATGATATTTACTGTGGGTTTGTCATATATGGCCTTTATTATGTTGAGGTAGTTTCCCTCTATGCCTACTTTCTGGCGAGTTTTTTTTTTTTTTTTTGTAAATGGGTGTTGAATTTTGTCAAATTTTTTTCTGCATCTCTTGAGATGATCATATGGTTTTTATTCCTTAATTTGTTAATACGGTCTTTCACATTGATTGTGTATGTTGAAGAATCCTTGTATTCCTGGGATAAATCCCACTTGATCATGGTGTATGATCCTTTTAATGTATCGTTGGATTCTGTTTGCTAATATTTTGTTGAGGATTTTTGCATCTATGTTCATCAGTGATATTGGTCTGCAATTTTCTTTTTTTGTGACACCTTTGTCTGGTTTTGGTATCAGGGTGATGGTGGCCTCATAGAACGAATTTGAGAGTGTTCTTCCCTCTGCAATTTTTGGGAAGATTTTGAGAAGGATGGGTGTTAGCTCTTCTCTAAATGTTTGATAGAATTCTCCTGTGAAGCCATCTGGTCCTGGACTTTTGTTTGCTGGAAGATTTTTAATTACAGTTTCAATTTCATTACTTGTCATAGGTCTGTTTATATTTTCTAATTCTTCCTGGTTCAGTCTTGGAAAATCGTACCTTTCCAAGAACTTGTCCATTTCTTTGAGGTTGTCCATTTTATTGGCATAGAGTTGTTTGTAGTAGTCTCTTATGATGCTTTTGTATTTCTGCAGTGTCAGTTGTGATTTCTCCTTTTTCATTTCTAATTTTATTGATTTGCATCCTCCCTTTTTTTCTTGATTAGTCTGGCTAAAGGTTTGTCAATTTTGTTTATATTCTCAAGAACCAACTTTTAGTTTTATTCATCTTTCTATTGTTTTCTTTGTTTCTGTTTCATTTATTTCTTCTCTGATCTTATGATTTCTTTCCTTCTACTGACTTTGGGTTTTCTTTGTTCTTCTTTCTCTAGTTGCTTTAGGCATAAGGTTAGATTGTTTATTTGAGATTTTTCTTGTTTCTTGAGGTGAGATTGAATTGCTATAAACTTCCCTCTTAGAACTGCTTTTGCTGCTTCCCGTAGGTTTTGGGTCATCGTGTTTTTATTGTCATTTGTTTCTATGTATTTTTTTTTTCCCTCTTTTATTTCTTCAGTGATCTCTTGGTTATTTAGTAGTGCAGTGTTTTTGTATTTGTGCTTTTTACAGGTTTTTTTCCCCGCAATTGAAAAAGTCTAATCTAATCTCACAGCGTTGTGGTCAGAAAAGATACTTGATACGATTTCAATTTTCTTAAATTTTCCAAGGCTTGATTTGTGACCCAAGATGTGATCTCTCCTGGAGAATGTTCTGTGTGCACTTGAGAAGAAAGTGTATTCTGCCACTTTCGAGTGGAATGTCCTATCAATATCAATTAAGTCCGTCTGGTCTAATGTGTCATTTGAAGCTTGTATTTCCTTATTTATTTTCATTTTGGATGATCTGTCCATTGGTGAAAGTGGGATGTTAAAGGCCCCTACTATTACTGTGTTACTGTCGATTTCCCGTTTTATGGCTGTTAGCATTTGCCTTATGTATTGAGGTGCTCCTATGTTGGATGCATAAATATTTATAATTGTTATATCTTGTTCTTGGATTGATCCCTTGATCATTATGTAGTGTCCTTCCTTATCTCTTGTGACAGTCTTTATTTTAAAGTCTATTTTGTCTGATACGGGTATTGCTACTCTAGCTTTCGATTTCCATTTGAATGGAATATCTTTTTCCATCCTTTCACTTTCAGTCTGTTTGTGTCCCTAGGTCTGAAGTGGGTCTCTTGTAGACAGTATATACATGGGTCTTGTTTTTGTATCCATTCAGCCAGTCTGTGTCCTTTGGTTGGAGCATTATTCCATTTACATTCAAGGTTATTATTGATATGTATGTTGCTATTACCATTTTCTTAATTGTTTGGAGTTTGTTTTTGTAGGTCTTTTTCTTCTTTTGTGTTTCTTGCCTAGAGAAGTTCCTTTAGCATTTGTTGTAAAGCTGGTTTGGTGGTGCTGAATTGTCTTAGCTTTTGCTTGTCTGTAAAACTTTTGATTTCTCTGTCGAATCTGAACGAGATCCTTGCTAGGTAGAGTAACCTTGGTTGTAGGTTTTTCTCTTTCATCACTTTAAGTATATCCTGCCACTCCCTTCTGGCCTGCAGAGTTTCTGCTGAAAAATCAGCTGATAACTTTATGGGGATTCCTTTGTATGATATTTGTTGCTTTTCCCTTGCTGCTTTTAATATTTTTTCTTTGAATTTAATTTTTGTTAGTTTGATTAATATGTGTCTTGAAAAAAAAAAAATGTGTCTTGGTGTGTTTCTCCTAGGGTTTATCCTGTATGGGATGCTTTATGCTTCCTGGACTTGGGTGGCTATTTCCTTTCCCATGTTAGGGACGTTTTCCACCATAATCTCTTCAAGTATTTTCTCAGACCCTTTCTTTTTCTCTCCTTCTTCTGGGACCCCTATAATTTTAATGTTGGTACATTTAGTGTTTTCCCAGAGGTCTCTGAGATTGTCTTCATTTCTTTTCATTCTTTTTCTTTTATTCTGCTCTTCGGCAGTTATTTCCACCATTCTGTCTTCCAGCCCACTTATTCGTTCTTCTGCCTTAATTATTCTGTTATTGATTCCTTTTCGTGTATTTTTCATTTCAGTTATTGTGTTGTTCATCTCTGTTTGTTTGTTCTTTTGTTTTCTAGATCTTTGTTAAACATTTCTTGTATTTTCTTGATATGTGCCTGCATTCTATTTCCGAGATTCTGGCTCATCTTTAGTATCCTTACTCTGAATTCTTTTTCAGGTAGGTTGCCTACTTCCTCTTCATTTATTTGGTTATGTAGGTTTTTACCTTGCTCCTTTATCTGTGACATATTTTTTTTGTCGTCTTTTTTTTTTTTTTTGATGGTTGGGATTGTTTTCTTGTCTTACTGGACAGGAACAGTTTGGCCTGAGGCTTCCAGCACTGGAGTTTGTAGACTGTTGGGTAGAGGTGGGTCTTGGTGCTGAGATGAGGACCTTCGGGAGACCTTACTCTGATGAATATTCCCTGGGGTCTGAGGTTCTCTGTTTTTCCAGTGGTTTGGACTTGGAACTCCCACCGCAGGAGCTCAGGCCTGACCCCCGGCTCGTAAGCCAAGATGCTGCAAGCTGTGCAGGGCTGCAAAAAGAAAAAAAAGAAAAAGAAAAAACGGAGCAGAACAATAACAAGAGAGTAAAAAATAAAATAAGATTAGAAAACTAACAGATATGTTAGAAAAAAATAAAAATATAGATGAAACAACAACCAGAAAGTAAAACAGAACCACAATAGCAAAAAAGAGGAAAAAGAAGAAAAAGCCAGAAAAGGGCTTGGCTCGGGGGGGAACAGAAGAATGAAGTTGGACTCTTACCTTACATCGTATACAAAAATTAACTCAGAATTAATTAAAGACCTAAAGTTAAGACCAAAAACTATAAAACTCCTAGAAGAAAACAGGGGAAAAGCTTCATGACATTGGACTTGGCAGTGATTTCTCGGGTATGGTACCAAAGCACAGGCAACAAAAGCAAAAATAGACAAATGAGACTATATCAAACTTAAAAACTTCTGCTCATCAAAGGACAGAATCAATAGAGTGAAAGGCAACCTGTGGAATCGGAAAAATATTTGCAAACCACGTATTCGATAAATGAGTTAATATAAGGGGTTAAATATCCAGAATATATAAATAACTCCTACAAGTCAACAACAGAAAAATAAACAGTCCATTGGGAGGGAGATGCAAAAGGGAGGGGATATGGGGATATATGGATATGTATAGCTGATTCACTTTGTTATACAGCAGAAACTAACACACCATTGTAAAGCAATTATACTCCAATAAAGATGTTAACAAAAAAGAGTGGGCAAAACTTGAATAGACATTTCTCCAAAGAAGATATACAAATGGCCAACAGATTGTATTGGGAAGATATTTCCCAGTGTTCCCTCCTGTGTTGTCTCCTTTACTCTCACACAGAACACTTCACTTCTGACCTTTCTGGTTTTCCCCACACCAAGCAATTCTGTGGCACCAGCTGGGTGTTCTACAATTTAATTCTGACGTTATCTATCTGGAGATAGTGTCAGATCTCACAGGTTAGTGCTCAGTCCCACAAGACTACCCACCCCACCTTCAGATGCCAGTCGAAAATCCATGTTGTTACCTGTGCTTTGACCGATCAGCTATAAATCAGAGGTTCCCACGATCCTGCCTCATGTTTGATTAATTTGCTAGAGTGACTCGCAGAACTTAGGAAATAGTTTACTTACTCTTTGCCAGTTAATTATAAAAGGATGTAACATAGGATATAGACAAATATCCACATGGAAGAGATGCAGAATGTAGGTATGTGGGAAGGAGCACAGAGCTTTTTCATCCTCTCTGGGCCCACCACTCTCCCAGCACCTCTGTGTTCACCAATCTGGAAGCTCCCTGAACCCCATACTATTAGGATTTTTATGTAGGCTTCCTGACTTAGGCGTGATCAATTATCAATTTCATTTCCAGCCCTTCTCTCTTCTAGAGAATTTGGGGCAGGGCTGAAACTTCAGGCTTCTAATATGGCTTGGTCTTTCTGGGCACCATACACATCATGGAGCCCACCAGAGTCACCTCATTAGAACAAGAGACTCTCCTGCTACCCAGGAAATTCTAAGGGATTTGGTATCCTGGTGTCAGGAACCAGGGTCAGAGACCAAATATTAGAATCAAAGACGCTCCTAGTGTTCTTATCACTTAGGAAATCGCAAGGGTTTTAGGAACTCTGTGCCAAAAACTGGCGGCAGATATATATAATATATATTTCTGTGTATATCTAAATATACACACACATATATTGATATAATTTTTTTAAGATCTCACACAAGCATATGAAAAAAATGCTCAACATCACTATTACTAGGGAAATGCAAATCAAAACCACCATAAGGTATCTCATACCTGTTGGGATGGCCACTATCAAAAACAAAAAAACCTCCAACACATGCACAAAGTAACAAGTGTTGGCAAGGATGTGGAAAAATTGGAACCCTTCTGTACTGTTGAGGGAAATGGAAAATGGTGCAGCTGCTATGGAAAAGGGTATAGAGGTTTCTTTAAAAATTAAAAATAGAACTTCCATATGATTCAGCAGTCCCACTTCTGGGTATTTATCCAAAAGAAGTGAAAACAGGCTCTTGAAGAGATAGTTGCACACTCATGTTCATTGCAGCATTTTTCACAATAGCCAAGAGGTGGAATGTCTATTGACAGATGAATGGATAAAGAAAATGTGGTATATATGTAGAGTAGAATATTATTCAGTCTTAAAGAAAAAAAGAGCAACCCTGTCCTATGCTACAATGTGGATGAACCTTGAGGACATTATGCTAAGTGAAATAAGCCAGTCACAAAAAAATAATGTATGATTCCAATTATGACATATCTAAAGTAGCCAATTGCCTGGAAACAGAAAATAAATGGTGGTGGTAATGAAAATATCTATCTTGATTGGGGGGAGTTTCAGTTTTTCAAGATGAAAAATTCTAGAGATCTGTTACACAACAAGGTATATATATATATATATTTAACACTACTGTACCCTAAAAAATAGTTAAGATGATAAATTTTATGCTGTTTTATGCTGTGATCAGAGATCACAAAAGGAATTTATGGTTGTAAAAAACTCAGTTTCACATCTACTTCTATTTCATACTAATCTTAGTATTGTTATTTGTGTAGGTATTTCTTCCTGGAATTTATTAAGCTCTTGGAGATCAAGAATCCAGATTTCAGAGAATGTTTTACCTGTATTTTAAGCAAATAAATGCATCTGACAATTATAAGGGTTACTCTTAGGAATGGAGCAGAATATTTGAAATTAGAATTGTTTAGGAAAATTTAGGATGTGTGATTAAGTATAAGGAGAATGCTTGCACATATCCATTCGATTTAAACAAAAACGATAAAATATACTTACCAGTTGTAAATTTTATCAGAATATTTAGTACTTTGTGATTTTTAAAAAATATTAATTAATTAA
Organism: Balaenoptera physalus; assembly: GCF_965194825.1. Classification (NCBI taxonomy): domain Eukaryota; kingdom Metazoa; phylum Chordata; class Mammalia; order Artiodactyla; family Balaenopteridae; genus Balaenoptera; species Balaenoptera physalus. The sequence continues at coordinate 88,488,629 of NC_138886.1, read as the reverse complement.
TTTATTTATTTGGCTGCGCCAGGTCTTAGCTGCGGCATCTTAGCTGGGATCTTTTAGTTGTGACGTGCAGGCTCTTAGTCGTGGCATGTGGTATCTAGTTACCTGACCAGGGATCAAACCCAGGCCCCCTGATTTGGGAGCATGGAGTCTTATCCACTGCGCCGCCAGGGAAGTCCCAGTACTTTATGATTTTTTTCAACAGGAAGATTTCACTCTTGTTTTAAAAGAGAAGGGCCAAACAGCTGATACAGCTCTCTTACTGTTGCCACTCCTCAGTTACTCCCCTTAAAGTGTACTGAGAGTCAAACAACTTTGAATCTCCTGTCCAGGGATGAAGGATAGACCAAGATAAGGAAGGATCGTGAAAGGTAACTGGCTGGGATTATTAACTCATCTTTCCATTTAAGAATACTAGCTGCTAATGCTTTATTTAAACTGTCTACACTGGGGTGGTAAATCTTGTCCTGGTTGGAAATAGCTGTTGTTTTACCACACGTATTATCAGGGAAGTAGGGTACCCAGGTTGAGGGGAAGACAGTCTTGAAAGACTTCATTCCCCATCCCTCCCTTACTCTCCAGAAGAGTATATTTTCAATTATAAACGAACACCAAGATGTTCTAAAAACCCAGGTAAATACTGATCAAGTAAAAATTTCCTTCACCATCCCGCAATCCCAGTGCCATCTCCGTAAGCAGTTTGGTAGGGGTATTCTTTCAGTTGCTTTTCTGTTTATTTTCATACAAATAAATTTGCCTATGGCTTAGATTTGTTTTATCATTTTTACATGTATCTGTTGAACAACTAGTTTTTTAAAAAAATAATTTGTCTTTGTATTACTGTGGAAATATTTCATATTGATCTACCTCATTAATTTTAACTCATGGTATGACTGCCACAGTTTTATGTAATTATTCCTCTATTGCTAACAGTTAGTTCAATTTACTTTTACTGCAGACAGTGCTACAGTAAACATCCTTACAGCTTCTTACTTGTCATATGCTACTTTTTCTCTGAGGTATATGTGAAGAAGGGGGACTGGCTGGGTCAAGGGATACATGCATAACAGATTCTGCCAGCTTGCTCTCCAGAATACCTCTACCAATTTTCAGTCCCATCTTCCTTGTATAAAGGTAACAACTTCCGCACAACCTTTCCCTAACTGATAGCACTGTTAAATTTTTTTCCAATTTGATGGTGTGAAATACAATGTCATTGTTTTATACTTTTTATTTTTCTGTTTACTAGTTAGTTTAAGCATCTCACCTTTTTTTGTCATTTCTATTTGTCTGACTTACCTTTTCTATACCTGACTCAGTATTCTATGGGACTGTTTGCAATTTTAAGATATTTCATAGGAATTAAAAAATATTTGTATAATACGTATATTTTTTGTTATATAAGTTACAAATATTTTCTCCCAGTCAGTGCTTTTTTAAAATAACTTTTATTTATTTATTTTAAATTTAATTTTATTTTTGTACTGGAGTATAGTTGATTTACAATGTTGTGTTTCAGGTGTACAGCAAAGTGATTCCATTATACATGTACATATATCCATTCTTTTTCAGATTCTTTTCCCATATAGGTTATTACAGAATATTGCAGAATTCCCTGTGCTATACAGTAGGTCTTTGTTGATTATCTATTTTATATATAGTAGTGTATGTATGTTAATCCCAAATGCCTAATTTATCCCTCCCCCCCACCTTTCCCCTTTGGTAACCATAAGTTTGTTTTTCAAGTCTGTGGGTCTGTTTCTGTTTTGTAAATAAGTTCATTTGTATCATATTTTTAGATTCCACCTATAAGTGATATCATATGATATTTGTCTTTTTTTGACTTACTTCACTTTGTATGATAATCTCTAGGTCCATCGATGTTGCTGCAAATGACATTATTTCATTCTTTTTATGGCTGAGTAATCCATTGTATATATGTGCCATATCTTCTTTATCAACTCCTCTGTTGATGCACATTTAGGTTGCTCCCATGTCTTGGCTATTGTAAATAGTGCTGCAGTGAACATTGGTGTGCATGTATCTTTTTGAATTACGGTTTTCTCCAGGTATATGCCCAGGAGTGGAATTGCTGGATCATATGGCAGTTCTATATTTAATTTTTTAAGGAATCTCCATACTGTTCTCCAGAGTGGCTTTATCAATTTACATTCCCACCAAGAATGCATGAGGGCTCCCTTTTCTCCACACCCTCTCCAGCATTTATTGTTTGTAGATTTTTTGATGATGGCCATTCTGACCCGTGTGAGGTGATACCTCATTGTAGTTTTGATTTGCATTTCTCTAATAGTTAGCAGTGTTGAGCACCTTTTCATGTGCCTCTTGGCCATCTGTATGTCTTCTTTGGAGAAATTTCTGTTTAGGTCTTCTGCCCATTTTTTGATTGTGTTGTTTGTTTGTTTTGGATATTGAGCTGCATGAGCTGTTTGTATATTTTGGAGATTAATCCCATGCCAGTTCCTTCATTTGCAAATATTTTCTCCCATTCTGAGGGTTGTCTTTTCGTCTTGTTTATGGTTTCCTTTGCTGTGCAAATGCTTTTAAGTTTAACTAGGTCCCATTTGTTTATTTTTGTTTTCATTTTCATTACTGTAGGAGGTGGATCCAAAAAGATATTTCTGTGATTTATGTTAGAGAGTGTTCTGCCTCTGTTTTCCTCTTAGAGTTTTCAGTCTTACATTTAGGTTTTTAATCCATTTTTAGTTTATTTTTGAATATGGTGTTAGAAAATGTTCTAATTTCATTCTTTTACATGTAGCTGTCCCATTTTCCCAGCACCACTTGTTGAAGAGACTGTCTTTTCTCCATTGTATATTCTTTGCTCCTTTGTTGTAGATTAATTGACCATAGGTGCGTGGGTTTATTTCTGGGCTTTCTATCCTGTTCCATTGATCTACTTTTCTGTTTTTGTGCCAGTACCATACTGTTTTGATGACTGTAGCTTTGTAGTATAGTCTGAAGTCAGGGAACCTGATTCCTCCAGCTCCGTTTTTCTTTCTCAAGATTACTTCGGCTATTCAGGGGTCTTCTGTATTTCCATACAAATATAAAAAGTTTTTGTTCTAGTTCTGTGAAAAATGCCATTGGTAATTTGATAGGGATTGCATTGAATCTGTAGACTGCCTTGCGTAGTATAGTCATTTTGACAGTATTGATACTTCCAATCCAAGAAAATGGTATATCTTTCCATCTGTGTCATCTTCGATTTCTTTCATCGGCATCTTATAGTTTTCAGAGTACAGGTGTTTTGCCTCCTTAGGTAGGTTTATTCCTAAATATTTTAGTCTTTTTGATGCGATAGTAAATGGGATTGTTTCCCTAATATCTCCTTCTGAGCTTTCGTTGTTAGTGTATAGAAATGTGAGTGATATCTGTGTATTAATTTTGTATTCTGCAACTTTACCAAATTCATTGATGATTTCTAGCAGTTTTCTGTTACCATCTTCAGGATTTTCTATGTATAGTATCATATTATCTGCAAATAGAGACAGTTTGACTTTTTCTTTTCCAATTTTGATTCCTTTTATTTCTTTTTTTTCTCTGATTGCCATGGCTGGGACTTCCAGAACTGTGTTGAATAAAAGTGTCAAGAGTGGGCATCCTTGTCTTGTTCCTGATCTTAGAGGAAATGCTTTCAGCTATTCACCGTTGAGTATGATGTTAGCTGAGGGTTTGTCATATATGACCTTTATTATGTTGAGGTAGGTTCCTTTATGCCTACTTTCTGGAGAGTTTTTATCATAAATGGGTGTTGAATTTTATCAGAAGCTTTTTCTGCATCTCTTGAGATGATCATATAGTTTTTATTGTTCAGTTTGTTCATGTGGTATATCTCACTGATTGATTTGCAGATATTGAAATATTCTTTTTTTAAAAAAAATATTATTTATTTATTTTTGGCTGCATTGGGTCTTCGTTGCTGTGCGTGGGCTTTCTCTAGTTGCAGCGAGTGGGGCTGCTCTTCGTTGCAGTGCATAGGCTTTTCATTGTGGTGGCTTCTTTTATTGCGGAGCACAGGCTCTAGGCGCACGGGCTTCAGTAGCTGTGGCATGTGGGCTCAGTAGTTGTGGCTTGTGGGCTCTAGAGCGCAGGCTCAGTAGTTGTGGGGCACAGGCCTAGTTGCTCTGCAGCATGTGGGATCTCTCCGGACCAGGGCTCGAACCTGTGTCCCCTGAATTGGCAGGCGGATTCTTAACCACTGCGCCACCAGGGAAGTCCCTGAAAATTCTTACATTTTGGGGATAAATCCCACTTGATGATGGTATATGATCCTTTTAATGTATTGTTGGATTTGGTTTGCTAGTATTTTGTTAAGGATTTTTACATCTATGTTCATCAGTGATATTGGCCTGTAATTTTCTTTTTTTTTATATCTTTGTCTGGTTTTGGTATCAGGGTGATGGTGGCCTCATAGAATGAGCTTGGGAGTTTTCCTTCCTCTACAATTTTTTGGAACAGTTTCAGAAGGATAGGTGTTAACTCTTCCCTAAATGTTTGATAGAAGTCACTTGTGAAGCCATCTGGTCCTGGAGTTTTGTTTGTTGGAAGTTTCTTAATCACAGTTTCAATTTCAGTACTTGTGATTGGTCTCTTCGTATTTTCTATTTCTTCCTGTTTCAGTCTTGGAAGATTGTACCTTTCTAAGAATTTGTCCATTTCCTTCTAGGTTAAATAACTTAGATTTGCAGAAACATTACAAAGATACTACAGAGAGTTTCTGTATATTCTTCACCCAGTTTTAGTTTCCTTGAATGTTATCATTTGTATTAGTTTGCTCAGGTTGCCATAATAAGATATACACGCTTATTGGCTTAAACAACAGAAATTTATTTTCTCACAATTCTTGAGGTTGGAATTCCAAGATCAAGGTGCCAGCAGGATTGGTTTCTGGTGAGACAGCTGCCTTCTTGCTGTGACCTCATGTGGCCTTTACTCTGTGCTATGCATTCCTGGCGTCTTTTCCTCTTCTTATAAGGACACCAGTCCTATTGGTTTAGGGCCCCACCCTTATGATCTCATTTAACCTTAATTACCTCTTTAAAGGCCCTATCTCTAAATACAGGCACACTGAGGGCTAGGGCTTCAACATATGAATTTGTGGGGAGGGGGGGCACAATTTGGTCCATAACATCATTCTGCATTACCATGTGGCATTAAGAAGCCAACACTGGTTGGTATGTTACTGTTACATATACTCCAGACTTTATTCATGTTTCCCCAGTTTTCCCATTAATGTCCTTTTTCTATTCCAGCATTCAATCTAGGATACCACCTTGCATTTAGTTGTCATCTCCTTAGCCACCTCTAAGGTTCATGACAATTTCTCAGTTGTGTTTTTCATGATATTGACAGTTGTGATGAGTATTGGTCAGGTATTTTGTAGAATGTCCCTCATATTTTGTTTGATATTTTCTAATGACTAGACTGGATTTTTGGAATAAAATACCACAGAGGAGGGCTTCCCTGGTGGCACAGTGGTTGAGAATCTGCCTGCCAATGCAGGGGACACGGGTTCGAGCCCTGGTCTGGGAAGATACCACATGCCGCAGAGCAGCTGGGCCCGTGAGCCACAAGTGCTGAGCCTGTGCGTTTGGAGCCTGTGCTCCACAACAAGAGAGGCGGCGATAGTGAGAGGCCTGCGCACCGCGATGAAGAGTGGCCCCCACTCGCTGCAACTAGAGAGAAAGCCCACGAACAGAAACGAAGACCCAACAGAGCCAAAAATAAATAAATAAATAAAGTGAAAAAAAAAAAATACCACAGAGGAGAAGCGCCCTTCTTGTTGCATCACATCAGGGGGTACATGACATCCGCATAACATCACTGATGAATTATGAACACTTGATTAAAGTAGTTTTGGCCAGGTTTCTCCTCTGTAAAGTTACTATAATTCCCTTTCCATACTGTTGGGCTGGCCAAAAAGTTCATTCGGGTTTTTCATGTTATGGGGGAAACGAACGAACTTTTTGGCCAACTCTATATTCTTTGGAAGCAAGTCACTAAGTCCAACCCATACTCAAAGTTGAGGGGACTTAAGCTCTACCTCTTAGGGGGATGTATCTATATATATTACTTGGAATTCTTGTATAAGGAAGATTTGTCTCTTCATTTATTTAATCAATCACTTTTTTATATCAGCATGTATTCATGCATATTTATTTATTTAAAAAAAGTTTTTTTAAAGATTTTTTTTTTTTGATGTGGACCATTTTTAAAGTCTTCACTGAACTTGTTAAAATATTGCTTCTGTTTTATGTTTTGGTCTTTTTGGCCACAAGGCATGTGGGATCTTAGCTCTCTGACCAGGGATCAAACCCGCACCCCCTGCATTGGAAGGCAAAGTCTTAGCCACTGGACCACCAGGGAAGTCCCCATATTTATTTTATACTTTCAGTTATAATCCAATATTATGTACTTACTTCATTGCTCAAATTGTTCCAGCTTTGGCTGTTGGGAGTTTTTTCAGGTTGGATCCTGTATTCCACTTTCTTCCCACCCCCTTTCTAAAAATATTTTAATGGTGTCTTTTGTAAATTTATCAAATCCTTTCTTTTTATAGCTTTTGCATTTTGTGTCTTAGTTTAAGACTTAAATATCTAAAGATATGTATCATTCAGGATAGGCTAGGTTATGCTGTGATGACAACCCCAACATCTTAGTGGCATGTAACAAGTAAAGGTTTATTTTTTATTCATGACACATGTCTATCACTGGTTAGTAAGAACTGTTATAAATCGTCTTACTTTTGTGACCCAGCTAGTGGAGCATAACTACTACACATATAACTTTTAATTCAGTATAACATAACTGAAGTCTAATTTATTTTATAATATACACATATCTCTATAATATGTCGTAATGATTCATACATACACAGAAATGTGCACAAAGTGAACAACTTGATAGACAGCTTTGTACATCATGGGTAAGTAACTAGCAGGTAGATTGAGAAAGAGAATATCACTATACCCCAGAAACTACTCCTTCGTGCTCTTTCCCAGACACTCCCCTTCCAAGAATAAACACTATCATAATTTTTAATTGCCATAGATTTGTCTGGCTTTGAAATCTATTTGAATGGAATCATACTGTGTGATGAAGCCATACTCTTGTTTGGCTTCTTTCACTACAGTATGTTAGTGAGAGTCATCCATGATGTTGGGCATGGTCAAAGTTCATTCATTCATTCTTGCTGGTATATAATATTCAACTGTGAGAAAGTACCACAGTGTTTCAGTCCACCATTTCTAGACATTTGGTTTGTTTTCAATTTTTGGCTATTACAAATAATGATTCTATGAACCACTGTTTGTACCTTTCTTGATGAACATGTGTATGCATTTCTGTTGTATATATGCCTAGAAGTGGAATTACTAAGTCAAAAGATGTGTGATGTTCATTTTTTATAAATATGGCCAGTTTTCTAAAATGGCTGTATTTCAGCTATTATCTCGATTGCTGCTGGTCAGAGGGAAAGAGAGTTCTATAGGGTTTTGTACCATCAATTAAATGGGCTGGCCTGGAAGTCGTATATTTCACCTCTGCTCATTTAATCTCAGAGGAGTCAGGACAATCCTACCATGGCCTGGAATGTAGGGAACCAGAACTATTATGTTCAGCTTTTTAATGCAGGTAGAATTTATTTTTGTTTGTGAATGGTGTGACAGAGGGAGCCTTTTTTTTAGGCAGATGATTTTCTTCAGATTTTTGTTTAAGCATATTCCACAGATTTTAACATGAATTCTTATTGAGATTAATTTTAAAGTAATTTGTGATGAATTGTCATTTTATTAATTTTTTTGGGGGGGGCTGTGTTGGGTCTTTGTTGCTGTGTGGGCTTTCTCTAGTTGAGGCGAGCAGGGGCTACTCTTCGTTGTGGTGCATGGGCTTCTCATTGTGGTGGCTTCTCTTGTTGCAGAGCATGGGCTCTAGGCGCGTGGGCTCAGTAGTTGTGGCTTGTGGGCTCTAGAGCACAGGCTCAGTAGTTGTGGCGCATAGGCTTAGTTGCTCCGCAGCATGTGGGATCTTCCTGGACCAGGGCTCAAACCCGTGTCCCCTGCATTGGCAGGCAGATTCTTAACCACTGAGCCACCAGGGAAACCTGGCAGGCGGATTCTTAACCACTGCACTACCAGGGAAGCCCTGTTGAATTCTCTTTTAATTTCCCTTTGTTGCAAGTTATTTAGAAATGGGTTTTAAACATTTGCAGGTTGATAGATTTTTGCTTGTTATATTTGCATCAATGAATTTCAAATTTTATATTGTGTTAACTGTATGATATGTATGTATGATCTTTGCTTTCCTGAATTTGTTGTGATTTCCTTGTGACGTAATACGTGATGACTTCAGTGAATATCCTATTTTTTGAAAAGTTTGTGCTCTCTGTTGAAAATGGTTCTCTGTATTTACTAGATCAAGCTTCTAATTACTTATTTTATTTTTTGGAGGTGTGTTAACCTTCTATTATTATGGGTTTACTAATTTTTCCTATTTTCACTAGTTTTTGTGTTATAGATATAAAATCTTTTGTCATAAGGTGTGTGATTGTTGTAATCTCTCTTTAGATTACATAATTGTGAAACATCTTTGTCTTTATTGCTTTTTGCTGTGAATTCTGTTTCATCTGCTGTTGATATTAATATACCTTCTCTTTTTCCTAGTAACTGTATAGCATACTGTTTTCTATCCTTTCATTTAAATATTTTCTATATGGTTTTGTTTTAATTATCTCTATTAAACAATATATAGGTTGAATTTTTTTAAACTCAATTTGAAAAAATTTTAATAGGTGAATTTAAATATTTTGCATGTTTTATTTTTACTGATATGTTTGGACTTATTTTGTTTTCTGTTTGCCATGCTTCTTCTTGCTGTTTGGTGCCTTGATCACGTTTTCTTAGTTTTATTTTTTCACCGGCTCCAGTGATTTGAAAGGTATGAAAACTATTAAAATTCTTCTAGTGGCTCCCTTTTAAAAAATTCATTTATAAAATATTTTAGAAATATAGGTGAATATGGAGACTAACATAATTTTGGGGGAGGATGTCTGGAACATCTTTAGACAAGATTACTCTTTTCCCCACCTTAATTCTGTACTAACTGTTTGAGGAACATAAGAGTTAAACAGATAAAGATTAAAATGTAAGCTTTATTACTGATAACATTATGGGGCTTGGTTTATACCTGTGTACATTTAGATCTGTAGACAAGTGGAATTACTTACACAAGCAGTCACTGGCAACCCCAGGGATAAATTCCAGATGGTGCATCTGCAAACTGGTGGAGCCTCCATCATCTTGGATCCTTGGGCTGAACATAGCCCCCCAGCAAGAAATAGCCTCTGTTGTAAATTAAATCACTAAGATTTCAGGGTTATTTTTGCCATACCTTACTCTGACTAATAAACTAAATTCATCACAGGACATAGAGTAGACCAAAACCATACTCACTGTAGGTAGATTGGAAAAAGAGGAGTAAGGTAGGACAATTAGGTTTCTTCTTTTGTGACTTTCTTACTCCCATCCTCTGCCCATTTATTTGTTGGGGTGTTAGCTTTTTTCTCTTTGATTTATAGTTCTTTGTAAATTCTGAATACTAATCCTTGTTGCTTTTATGCATTGTACCTATCTTCCTAGTCTGTGAGTTACCTTTTTAAATCTTGTTTTGGGGGTCTTATGTTGAGCAGAAACATTAAATATTCATATAATCAAATTTCTCAATCTTTTGCTTTATAGTTTGGGCTTTTTAAGTCTTGTTTTAAAAAATATCCATCCCTGGCTTCCCTGGTGGCGCAGTTGTTAAGAATCTGCCTGCCAATGCAGGGTACACGGGTTCGAGCCCTGGTCTGGGGGGATCCCACATGCCGCGGAGCAACTAAGCCCGTGAGCCACAACTACTGAGCCTGCGCGTCTGGAGCCTGTGCTCTGCAACGGGAGAGGCTGCGACAGTGAGAGGCCCACGCACCGCGATGAAGAGTGGCCCCCGCTTGCCGCAACTGGAGAAAGGCCTCACACAGAAACGAAGACCCAACACAGCCATAAATTAATTGATTAATTAATTAATTTAAAAAAAATCCATCCCTACTCCACCGTTATGAGTTATTTTTCTATATTTTTTTCTAAGACTTGGCGAAGCTTTTCTTCTCATAGCTAGGCTTTTAATCCACCTGAGATTTTTTTCTTCTTTGAGGGGTGGTGGCCTGTGGTATGAGATGAGGATCGTGAATTTCCCCCCTCCTTCCACCCCAGACAATATGGACAACCAATTGTCACCACACCATGTGTGTTGAGCATTCTTACTTTTCCCATTGATGTGTAATGCATGTCATAAGGGAAGTTTCTGTGTATATGTAGTCTCTTACTGGGCTGTTGTATGTAATAGATAAAGATCTAGTATATCTGTTCCAATTCTACAAGCCTAAATTATTGTAAGTTTTAATATTTGGTAGGGCAAGAGCTCCCTTCTCGTTCGTTTTCAAAATGGTCTTGGTTCTTCTTGGCCCTGTGGTCTTCTAGATTAATTTTGGGATCAGCTTGTTAGGTTCTGTGGAAAGCTCTGTTGAGATTTTGATAAGAGTTGCATTTAGTTTGAGGGAAATTACCATCTTTGTGACATTGAATCTTCCCATTAAAAACCTGCTTTATGGGGGGGTGGTGGTGTGATGAATTGGGAGATAGGGATTGACATATATACACTAATATGTATAAAAGGGATAACTAATAAGAACCTGCTGTATAAAAAAATAAATAAAATAAAATTTTAAAAAAACCCTGCTTTATCTTTCCATATGTCCATAAATAATTAAGCACTTATATTTCATAAATTAGTTATTACAAGTAGTATATAGAAAAACTCCTGGTTTTTGTGTTAATCATCTATATCCAGAAAGTTTACAAACATTTATTTATTTATTCTAATAGTTTATCTACAGATTCTTTTGTAATTTCTAGGCAGACAATCGTCTGTAAATAAGGACAATTTTGTTTCTTCCTTTCTAAGTCTTCTCTCATTTCTTTTTCTTATCTTGGCATCAGTGAGTATTTCCAGTTATTACATTATTAAATAGGAGTAATGGTAGTAGGAATTTTTTTCTTGTTTTTCATTTCAGGGAGATACTTACAAAGTTAAAGCATGAAGTATTATATTTTGCTAGAGGTATTTGGAAGATAATCTATCAGTTTAAGGAAGTCCTCTTTTAGTCCCATTGTGTAAAGGCTTAATTGGGAATGAGTTGATTTTAATGACTTCTGTAGTTAATGACATAATTATGTGGCTTTCTTCTGTAATATATTCATGATGTTGGACTGTTTAACGTTGAGCCACTGGTAAGATTAATTTTCTTTTAATATGCTATTGACTATTTGTATTTCTTTTCTGAATTGAGTGTTCGTAGCCTTTATAGATTTTTATTTTCTGTTGGGTTGTTATATTGCTTTACAGATACTTTTTATCAGTTGTGATGATTAGCCCTTTATTATATATTTTCTGTAAGTTTCTGTTGCTTTTTTTCTTTTATAACTTTTGAGTTTTGTGTCATGCTTAAAAACCCCATTTAAATTGTAAAATTATTTGCTATAATTTTATAGTTATCTGACAGCTTTTAAAAACTTATTTCATCTGGTATTTGTTTTATATAGTATGTGAGATTGGAACCTCATTTTCTTTTCATACTTACAGACATTGACCCTTATTGAATATGGCTTTCTTTGTGACTAATTTGAAAAACCAGATTTCTCATATACTAGGTTTTCATATATGCCTGGGTTCATATTTCTATGTTGCTGTGCTAAAATCGTATTGTTTTAATTACTCTTGCTTTATATTAAGGCAAGTCTCTGAGGCAGGAATTTAAAAATCTCAGTTTTTACCCAAATAGCCTGTGTTCAGATCCTAATTCTGCTACTGTACAAGTTTTGTGACTCCGCTCAGGTTAGTCATTTTGCCTCTTTAAGGTTAGGTTTCCTTTCTGGGAAAATATTGATAGTTGTAGTAGTATTTGCTTTGTAGGTTGTAATGAGCTTATTAATATAATACCTGGCACTATACTCTCAATAATTGTTAGCTGTCATTGTTTTAGGGGGTACTGCTTCTTTTTATTAATCAGTAGTTTTATGAACATTTCTTCTTCTGCTCCCCTTGGTCACTACTTATCTCAAAGAATGAGGGACTAATAATAGATGAGAGCGATGGCTATTGACCCCCTCTGAGGGACAGTCACTGTTCAGGTGGAGCCTGTTCTTTGGCCTGTTCTCTCTTGTTCCCAAGGGGTGTGAATTCTCCCTTCTGCTTGTCTTACAGTTAGCTCACCAAGGGCAGACTTCCTTGTCCAATAGAGAAGCCTTGCACTTCTCCATTTCCTCTGCCAGGACTTGTGAAGTCAGTCTAGTTCCAGGGGGGAACAGAAATAGTGAGAAGTTCATTGTGTCCATAGTAGAGTTATTTTAATCATTTCTACTAAAATGTAGATACTGTATTATCATTGCCACCTGACTGTTACATATATTTCTCAGTTGGTTTAGAACAGTGGTCCCCAACCTTTCTGGCACCAGGCACCAGTTTGGTGGAAGACAGTTTTTCCAAGGACGGGGCGGGGGAGGGGGGGGAATGGTTTCAGGATGATTCAAGCACATTGATTTATTATGGTCTCTGTGCAGTCAAATCTCTCTGCTAATGATAATCTGTATTTGCAGCCGCTCCCCAGCGCTAGCATCACTGCGTCAGCTCCACCTCAGATCATCAGGCATCAGATTCTCATAAGGAGCGCGCAACCTAGATCCCTCCCACACGCAGTTCACAGTAGGGTTCACGCTCCTATGAGAATCTAATGCCACCGCTGATCTGACAGGAGGTAGAGCTCAGGCGGTAATGCCAGCAATGGGGAACGGCTGTAAATACAGATGAAGCTTCGCTTTCTTGCCTACTGTTCACCTCCTGCTGTGCGGCCCGGTTCCTAACAGGCCACGGACCAGTACTGGTCCATGGCCTGGGGGTTGGGGACCCCTGGTTTAGAACATACCTCTCTCTGTTTTATGATTAACTGTCCCCCAGATAGCTAGTTGTTATGCGGGAAAATGTTATTCATTTATTTAACAAATATTTATTAAAGGAAGAAGTAGTAAACTGGAGGCCCAAAAGCCAAATCAGAACTGTAGACAAATTTGGCACAAGGATGGATTTTGAATGTTTTTGTCAGTATTTTAAAACCATGAGATTTCATTTCTTTCTACTGTATTATATCAGTCAAAGAAGCAGGAATGGTGACATTATGTGATGGGGTATAGAGGGAAGAAAGTTTACCACTTCAGTTTTGGACAACAAACACATTAAAGGGAGGACAACAAACACATTAAAGGGAGGATACGTGGGTTTACAATAGGATTATAAGTTTAATCATGAACTTTTAAGCAAAACGTAAAGAGACCTGTTTTCTAGCTCCAGGTTTCTAATAAATAGCTCTCATCCCAGCACTCTAGCCTCTATTGTAGTTTATCACAATATGACTCTAACAATAGAATTTTGAGAATATATTGTGCAGAGATAATTGGACATAAAAAATCAGCGATTCCTCCCCGACATGTAATATATAAAATATTTCCTAGGGAGCTGAATTTCAGGTTTGGACTTGGAGGGAAAACCTCTCCCCATTTCCTTCCAGTTTTATTTGGGTTTGTTAAAGAAACTGGATTTCAAGAGATGGTAGCAAGCAAGAGGTTACTAAGTAGTTCTGTTATTTAAATGTGTGCAAAGGACATTTTCCATATTGTCTTATACTATGTTTACTGAATGCTTCATATCTTGATGAAGAGTCAGACTTGGAAAAACACTTTTAGCCCACAGGTTCACTTTTCAAAAGCTTCATAATTTTGAATAGGTAATATATATTACAAAATTCAAAAGTTACAAAAACGAATAAATCTTTCTTACCCTTCCCTATATACAGATACTCAGTTTCCCCTTATAAAGGCAAACACCAGTTTCTTGTGTTTCCTTCCAGAGATATGCAAGATTTCATATACAATCGTATACATTTGTGTTTTAAATACACACCTATAAATCATCCAGCCTGTAAACACCTATAAAGCTGTCCATCTTGGCAATCTTGCCCGTGTTCAATTTTCAGTCTTGGAAATTTCTGCCAAATTGCCCTTTGTTGCCCTTCATGGAGGTTGTCCCAGTTTATGTTCTAACCCACAGGCAGTGAGAGTACCTGTTTGCCCATCTCACCAACACAGTGCCTTATCAAACTCCTTTCATTTTTGCCAGTCTGAAGGAAAAGTAGTACCTTGTAGTTTAAATTTGCATTTTTGTTATTTCGCAATAACATAAAATTGAAGTTGGGCACCTTTTTGAGATGTACTTAAAATATTTTTCTAGTTTATCCCTTGAATTTGTGTTTATTGCCATGAAGACCATTTAAACAATGTTTATTAGTTTAACAGATTCTCATGGCTTTTAGATTTTGTTTCATTTAGAAAGGCATTCTTTATTAAAAAATAATTCATGGTTTTGTTTTTTTACATTTAAAGTCTTTGATCTGTCTGGAAGTTTAAATAAGGGTAGTAGGTATGCAGCTTTACTTTTGAGGCAAAAATGTATATATTGTGATATATAATGTGTATATTGTATTGAGATGATAAATAAAGTGTAATTCTTGGGAAAGAGTTGTTACTGTATTGCTTGTTCGTTTTAAGGGAGAGTCATTGAAAATTTTTTCACAGATTATTAAAGTAACACTTTTCTGTAGGAAATTTAGAATAATACAGGAGGGAATAAAAATCAACCATAATCCCACTACCATATTATATATAACAAAATTGGGACCGTACTCATACTGCAACTTATTTTTTTCTCACTTGAGACTAACATAGGAACTTAGGTTTAGAAAATAAATTGTCGTTTAGCATGGTGTCAGAATTTTTTTCAACCATCCTAATATTTTTCTGAGGCGAAATCTGAGGCCTTGAAAGGAGTGAATGACCTCGGCTTTAGGCATACCTTTAAATTTTGAACAGTTTTAAAGTGCTCCATTTTAAATGAGACACCAGCACTCAGGCGAGCCCGACATTCAGCGGGTTTCGACTCGAGAGCGGACGGAGCTCCAGGCCGGCTGGGGTCCTCGAGCCTGGCTGCAGTGCCCCCTGGTGGCGGAGGCAAGGGCGGCCAAGCACGAGGCTGAGGGTCAGATCCACCGCTGAACCCTTCGCTTCCGAGAAATCCTTTTAATCGCTTTGGGAGCCGCTTTCTTTCACAAGGCCCGCATTTGCCTGTCTGACCCCTTTCCGCATGTGCCGACTTTGAGCGCAGAATTGCGGCGCTAGAGCGCCCTGGCGCTGCAGACGACTGCCAGGTTTCCCCGAGGCGGGGCGAAGCTCAGCCCCGGCGCCTGGGGCTGGTTTCCGCGCCCCGCTCCCTCGCTACCCCGTCTGGGGAGTTTGAGAAGTTTTGAACTTCCGGGTTGGCTCTCCCGGGCTTGCGGTGTGGTGGCCAGCCGAAGGGCGTCGCTGTGCCCAATGTTTGGGCGTGTCCCTTTAAACTTTTTTGTTTTTTAAACTTCGGGGGTGTGGTCACGGCCCTCCTCTCTCTGCGGGTTGCTCCCTGGCCACCCGGTCCTTCCCTCCGCCCCGCCTTCCAGATGCTGTGGAGTCATGAGCCTGGAGGGCGCAGGGACCCCTCTGGTGGCCGAGGTGATCAAAGGTTAGTGTGGAGGGCGCGCCCTCGGGACATCCCCTATTTAGAGGGCATCAGGCAGTGCACGGGGGTCGAGGAGGCCCCCATTGCTGGCCAAGATGTGCCTTTAAACTTCGGGGCCAGGGCCGATGCTGTCTCTTGGGCGTGGGTGGCTTCCTGGGACTCCTAGTCCCCAGGCGTGGTCCTGCTTTGGGGCGAATCCGCACGGATGTGTGCAGTTCGGACCCTTGTGTCCTTACACCGTGGATGGTAGGCTCTCCACCTCAGGGAGCAAAATCCGTGGTCACTGCATGGGGATCAAGGGTCATTTGTGGCTGAAAAGGAGTCAGCCCCGTCATCCGTTTGGGTGTCTGTGGTTGCAGGACGTTTCAGTTGAGGCGTTTATAGGGAAATAAATACAGCAATTGTGTGTACTGAATTGTTTAAATTACTATTACAAAAAATTGTTTAAATTACTATTTGGGGAAAGGATGCCAGCTGGCGTCCTTTGTTCCTTACTATTTTAAGGGCTGTACTTAATTTTGCCACAATTTGAATCTAAGTATTCTACTAGCACTATTACCAGTATTACTACTGCTAGGTATTGCGGATGACTTTGCTTCACCAAGGATTTTTAGGCAACTCTTTTTGGGGTGGGGCAGGAGAGGAAGGGTGGCGCCTCTGAACCTTACCCTGTTACCATTCTTGCTAAACCTCACAGCAGCCTAACTGCTTTTATGCAACGCAGGTTCATCTCATACTCATCGTGCAGAATACTCTTATTTGCCTCTGCTATAAGGGTCTGATTGTAATAATCATTACAAAAGTAGTGATTCCGAATCAAAAAAAAAAGTAGCGACCCCTAAGAACATTGGATAAGCATATGGTTTGTTTTGTGTGTTATAGCCGTAAACATTAATTTTGAAGCAATTTTGAAAGCGTTTTCTCTCTACTTAAAACATAGTTTCTTATTGAAATGACTTTTCAGGATGTCTTGAAAACATAGCGAAACATAGGGAAAGTCATCCAGGCTGGTGGTCTAGCTATCAAATGCATGCTGCCACTTACCGAAATTTCTTAGTCCAGGGTAACTAAAGTTTTCCAGAAATCAAGCCGTATGGCTGTATGAAAAGTCATTTACCGCTATTGAAACTTATATTAAAGGCAATTTCTCCTTTTTAAAAATTGCTTACTTATTATTACCCACCAAAATAGCCAGAACATTTTGAAGTTACTCACTGACAACCTTACCATCTGAAACATGCATGGGAAAAAAATAAAAATTTGACTTCATCTGAAAAGAGTTGCAACATGATGTATGAAACGTTTTTTAATAATGTGAAGGAAGGAACATTACAATTTTTCCATTTCAGATCGCCTTTGTTTTGCCATTCTCTACAGCAGACCAAAGAGTTCATCAAATGTACATTATTTCAGCATAGATAATGAACTTGAATATGAAAAGTAAGTATTGCTTTTTAAAAGATTGTTAGTAACTTTTTTTTATTTTGAAGAATCTAAAGGTATGTTTATAAAATTGGAACATTACAAATCTGTTGACTGTTAGTTGCAGGATACTCTTTTCTTTAACCCTTAGTAATAAAATAGATCCTTAGGGAAAAAAATCAGAATGAAAGAACCTTCCTAAATTTAACAACTTACATTTGAAATTCTAATAGTTTACAGTATAATGAGATATAAACTAGTGTACTAAGATGTTGTGTTTTTGCCAGTGGAAAAATATGTGTGGAAAAACAGCTTTTTTACTCAGAAAGTATTTTCATTTGTTATTTGAGGTTAGATTTAGGCATTGTAACACTTGTCATGTATTTTAATAGTCATCTTTTACCAGAGTATTTCTTCCATTAGTAAGGCAGTACCTTTAAGTTGTGTGACCTATAATAATTTGGTGTGTGCTTTCTTGCTTTATTTTGATCTTGCAGCTACAAAAAGGCATTTATATTCAGAGCATCTGGAATATACATACACATTTTTGTTTTTCATTTTTGCAGCTTCTACGCAGATTTTGGACCACTCAATCTAGCAATGGTTTACAGATATTGCTGCAAGATTAATAAGAAATTAAAGGTAAAGTATTCCTTACTGAAGATTTCACTTAAGTAATCATTATTAGCCTGATCTTGCGGGGAGGAAGGGAAATCTGTTTTTAAAAAGGAAATGTCATGTTTTTCACTGCAGTGGTGTTTGAGACATACATGTGGTTTATTGTTTTATAAAGTCATAGTATATCTGTTCTCCAGAGTTTTGATGAATGGCTTAAGTTTGGGTCATTTGGTTCTGGTTTGGATTGGTGATGCTCATATACTTGAAAAGCCAAAGTGCAGATGGTCAGTAAAGTGAACCTCTTATTGTCTGAGCCAGTGGAACTGTCACCTAACAAGAGGAGCTTTTCTTCCTTTGGTCATTGTTCTTTCTGCCTTCACTTTGATAGGGAGTGTTAGGAAACTAAGAGAAATTGGATTCATCTTACTTTATTTCATTATGCCTTGAATCTCCCATGATATTGTACTACTTGTGACTCTTCACCATGACCCTTTACACATGATTAAGGAGCAGAGAAGCAAGGGCAGACAGCATACAGTCTTTAAGACTGTATCACTGAATTCTAAGAGTGTATTACTATAAGTTTGAACTTAGACCTTATTCATTTATTTAAAAAAACTTTGAATTGTTGGTCATGTACAATAAAAGGTGTTCATATACTGCTAGCAATTCTAAGAGTCACTGTATATTCTCAAGTAGAAATACTGGATTTGGGGGCAGGTGCTTTTTAAGAACAAGTTTATTCAGCTGATTACTTATTAGACTACTACACAGAAATAAAATTCATTTTCAATTAAAAATTAAATTATACTAAAAATTTATGGGTGAGTAAGGCAGATCTGTTTCCCCTTGAACATCAAACTTAAAATTCCACACCATAAATGTTAGAAGCATCTGTCAGAAGTTACTAATATGTATAAAGGAAGTTGCAGCATTGCTTTTTCTTTTTTTTATTAAATTTGTATTCACTAGAGATGTATACAGAGATGGAGACTCTTCTTTCTGGACTTTATTCCTCCCCGGAACAGGAATATAAGCATTTGTGGCCTTGGGTATTTATGTTCCCCCCATTCCGTTTTTCCAGTTGCCAGTGGCAGGTTTTTTGTTTCATACAGGGCTGAGAAGCTAAAAATAATTTCCTTTTCCCCTGCTTGTGTTCCTTTGCTTTAATTTTGAAAGTTTTTTGTTTGTTTCTTTGTTTTAAACATACTTGGCCATCCTTTTATCCTTTGGGTCAACCAAGAATATATTTGTCCTTTTTTCAAACTTTAAAAAAAAATTATTTACCAGAACAGCTTGCAGTGTTGACCATCCCACCTGACTGAAACTTAATTCCTATTCAATTAATAGTAGTAAAAGTGTGTTGAGAATTTGTATTAAGAGTGTCTTGTGTGTATGCTGCTTGAGGGCTGGTTGGGTTGTTTTTTTTTTTCTTTAAATCAACTTGGATTTCTTACTCTATGTAAAACAACTAAAAGAAAATATGTAACATTCATCATTGAAATACCCAAATTTTGGCTCACAGAAGCAAAAGAATACTGTGCTTATTCAACTGAATATATCCTGTTTCTTACCCTTACTTGAAACATGTCTACTCACCTTAGTGAAGTACAGGTGAGGAAGAGCTAATAAATTATGTGTTCCTTTGGTTTTTAAATTCCATATCCTTTTTATTTTTAACTTTTTATTGAAGCACAATGTATGTACAGAAATATGTACAGATCATGAATATACAGCTCAGTGAATTTTACAAACTGAATATACATGGATAATCATCTGGATCATCAGATCAAGAACAGAACATTAGCAACACCCCAGAAGAGCCCACTTCGGCTCTCTTGGTTATCTCTGTACCACCCTCCTCACTCCACCCCTCCCTACCCCATTCACTATCCTGATTTCTAACAGAATGAATTATTTTTGCCCGTTTCTATACCCTTTGATTTTAATTTAAAGGTTTTGGGAAGAGATTAACAAAAAGAGTCAGACAGTAGGAAAAGGAAAGAAAAGGTCTCTCCTACTACCTTTTCCAGCTTTTTATGTATTCTTTCAGAGGTAGTCTATACTTAAAGTGTATCTGTTCGTAGCTCCTCTCCTACCTTTTTAAAAAATTGAAGTGTAGTTGATTTATGATATCATACTAGTTTCAGGTTTCTCCTCTCCCACCCTTTAATTGTACATTTGTTCTACTCCAAGGATATGTCTTTTATGGGAAGGTACATGGTATTTTTGGGTATCAAAGTTTATCTTTTTAAAAGTCTTGCTAATATGAATGCTTCAACATTGTGAGGTTTGGAATTTATTTTAATCACAAAATAAAGTTTTAGAAAACTTGAAATTAGAAAGGAAATACTAACAGCTGTTTATCTTTATGCAGTCCATTACAATGATGAGGAAGAAAATTATTCATTTTACTGGCCCTGATCAGAGAAAACAGGCAAATGCTGCTTTCCTTGTTGGATGTTATATGGTGAGTATTTAACTAGTTTTCTAATGTATTAGTGAAAATATGTACAACAGTGGTACTTTAAATTTGTGGTTGAAATTTTGAAATTACTTTTTCTCAGACATCTTGATTTCTTTCCAGAAAGAACATGTTTTGCTTTATAAAAATTGACCAACTGGGAAAGGCTATGGAGCGGGCAAGGGGTATATGGGAGATCTCTGTACCTTCTACTCGGTTTTGCTGTTCTGAACCTAAAACTGCTCCAAAAAAAGTCTATTTTTTAAAAAATTGACCAACTAGTGTGAAAACCTTTTTATGTGTTACAGCACTTAAGGTTAGAAAATAATGCCCCAAATCTGTGTTTTTATTAACTCATGATCCATTTAGTAAAGTTGTAAAGGTGGAATCAGGACCAATAATTGATTTAAAAAAAAACAAAAACAAAAAACATCAAAAGTGTATCACATGAGGTAAGAGTGCTGTATAATTTGAATACAGGCAATGTTTTCCTAAATACGGTGTGATTCTAAACACATCAAAACATGCCATAAGGACATGGCATGTCGGTACTGTAGGAAAATGGGTAACATACTGTGTAGATTACATACAACATTGAGTGGTTGGTCTTTTTGGGTCATTGGAAGTATGCTTTGGAATAGCCAGTATTTCATGAGTTATGAATTTCATTTATTTGTAAATATCATGGAAAGTGGTTATTTAGAGGCAGATTTTATCTAGTGCCTGCATTCATCTTCAGGAGTACCTAAGTAACAGGTTTTCCTGAATAAGCTAAGAGGTCCTCCAGAGTGGTGTTCCTCATGTTTTTGGTGGTGTGGAAGCTAGCTGTTCTACTCAGTGGAGAAGAATATCGAGTAGTTATTCCAGATAAAAAAGGATTGGTGTTGGAGTTCTTGAGGTAAGTTCTTTCTTCTCCCAGGTTGCTACTTGGTTCTGTCATGCTTTCTTTTAAAATTTTCTGACATGTAGTTTGAACGTCTGGAATTTACAATGATTAGACCAAAATTTGGTGGTACTAGTTGAAATTGTACCTCAAAATTGGGTATTTTCCTTTTCTACGTTTAAGGTATATCATAAACAATGACTAAGGCCTTTTTGGGTTTTGTTTTTATACTTGTGCTCACAAAAGTAACTGAGAGAAATGTTTCTGAGATAACTAAGTTTTATTATCATCTCTGTATGAAACACAGGTGGTAGATTATGTCTCTTAAAAATTGATTTTTCTTAAGCTTACCCAGATAAGGACTTTTGTTTGTTTTTTGGCTTTTGTCATCTCTCCTGATGTTTACTGTACTTAACAGCAAAAATCCTGAGGGGGAGGATGGGTGGAAAGAGCCTCTGCAGGATTCCAAGAAAAAGAATGGAGAAGGTAGCTGTTTTAACTGGGGTAATTGATCCCATTACTTGGCCAGTCACTGGGGAGAGGAATGCCATAGATTAGAGTAAATTGTGACAGCTTTACAGGAAAAGGGACACAGCCAGAATTCTTGGTGTTCATAAAGTATTAAAGGGAACCATGGAGAAAAGGCCCTGGTGTAACAGTAAAAGTCACTACACTGCCCAGGAGAAAATCTGGATGGCTGAAGCAGTTCCACCTAAGAGAACGTTCTCCTGAGCAGAGCACACAGAGCTTGCCTGGGCTGCACTGGAGTCAGTCATTTGTCTTTCTTTGTTAGATGAGATGTCCCTAAAACGGTGGGGTCTTGAGTAGCCAGATATGGTAAGTTCAGTGTGAAAGAAGCCCTTAGAGGGTAGCTGTGGGCATCATGCAAACCAAGCATTGTCTTAGAAACAAAACACTTGATAATTTTATAGATAAGAAATCTCTCTTTTTAGATCTTGTTGCTGTTGTTTTTTTCATAGCTAGTGAAAAAGCAGTAACCCCTTGGCATACTGATTGAAAATGTGTTAGCGTGCTTGTTCCTAGTTTGGTGTTTGACTTTGTTTTGACTTTGTTTTTACTTTGTTTATGGTTGTATTTTGGCACGCAGAAGTTTATTTTTCTACAGTTAATATGTTTTAGATTTAGAAATCCTTCCAGGATTTTATACTCCCAGGTTAGCACTGATTTGATTGGTTAGGAAAGTGCCAGGTAAGCAATTTGGACTCAAGGAATGAACTTGAGTTCATTCCTCTGTTCAGTTAGAAGCCAGCTTGGCAGGAGGTTTACAGCTCTTGGCTGTAGTAAATGTCTTTGCACCATGACTGACTGGCTAAAGTAGGAGCTTGGAGCTGTAATGATGCTAGGTGGGGAAACAGAAGAAAAACTTCTAAGAAGAGATTTATTAATAGTAGGAAAGGAGTGTCAAGACTTGATATGGATACCCCAAAAGATTAAACATCAAAGTAAGTAAGTAGTGTAGGTTTAATCTGGTTGAAGTCTGTTGGATCCTCTGATTAAAGATTTGTAGAGATGAGTGAGAATTCCCTAAAAATTGATCTTCAGACCTGATGACCTTTTCTGGAGTTGTTTGAGGAATTTTGGAGATAATAAGTCTTTTTAATGACTGACTTAGAGGATGGTGTAGTAATATTAAAACAAAAACAAAAAGTCTGGAGGAAGTACAGACAGGAAGGAAGTATTCCAAATGGACTGATTGTATTTAAAAGGACTGACTCTGTCCTTTTAAATGCTGGGCCTCTGAAAGGAATCATTCTCCCTTCATTCTTGTGTACTCAAAAGGACCTAATAGGGGATGTGGAGAGAGTGAGAGAATAAAGTGTTAGTAATTCTATTTATTTTTTTACCTTAAAAACAGAAGAGGTTAGGCTTTATAAATACTTAAAATACTCAAATACTTAAAATAGGATTGACATGCCCATACTTTTCAAATACATTGTATTTCTAAATATTACAGTTTATGTGGCCTGGCAAATGGATTTGCTAACTATCTGAAATGGTAGATTCTTGGGTAACAAATTAGGGTGCAACTAAAAATCTTTTTGTACCACTCACCATAAAAGAGTTGAGGAACATAAAAGATAACTGGATTTTTTGGGGTTTTTTTAACAAAAAGGTAAGTGAACCGTATCATTTTACAAAATAATAAGTTTGCTACCCTGTTGTGATAAGTCAGTGGCTGTTTCCTAGCCAGATTTTGGGGTGGTGGTACTTAACCTGTCATTTCAAGTAAAGGTGAAATTCTAAGTGGCAAAGTGAGTGCTTTTCAAAACAAATTCGCGATTGAGAGTGTATTTCTAAAATAAAAGTTTGAAACTTTGTCATTTTGTTATAAAAAAATGTCATGTGCAAAACCCATATTTGGACCCTTGAGAAATTTAGAAAAACTTCCTTTAAAAAATACTTTTATATTTATTTATAGAAGCAGGATGTGTTCACCAGTATAGTTTTTTTTTTTTTTTTTTTTTTAACCAGTATAGTTTTATCACCTGATTTTTTTAGTTAGTGATCTGTTCTTTCATTTTAGTACATGTTTTATCATCTTTATACCTAGATTGTATTTGTTTTTCTCAATTGATCCAAAGTCTCCAAACCAGTATCTAATCCAGGACCACACATTGCATGTGGTGGTTGTGTCCTTAATCTCTCTCACACATGGTCCTTTTTTGCTAACACTGATTTTTATAAAGAGGCCAGACCTATTTTCTTGTAGAAAGTTCCACCTTTTGAATTTCTCTGGTTTCTTCTTTGTGGTGTTTTTTAACTTGTTTCTCCATTCTTTGTATTTCTTGTGAACTGGAAGTTTTACCTATAGGCTTGTGCATTAGTAGTATATGTTGTATCCCATAAGAAGACATGTAATACCTAAATTGCCATTAGTGGTGCTAAAAATGGCACCACTGGATTAGGTGCCAGCCATCAAATCCCTTCAATATATTGTTTTCTCCTTATGATTTAAGCATTCTGTGTGGTGTTATTTTGGAACTGTTTGTATATTCAGTTCCCCATCAACCATGCATGTTGGTGTTTTAAACAATTGATCATACTTGCCTGAATCAATAATTTTATTAGGGTTTCAGTTTAACATTTTTCTAATTATTTCATTCCTCCTTCACTTATTAGCTGGCTTACTTTTATGGAAATTGAGCTTTCCCTCATTCAGTTGGGGCTCTTTGGTTACCCTGAAACCAATTTTCCTGCCGAGAAGGCAGAAAGAGTGGCCGTTTCCCTTTAATCACCAGTTTTTGAGGTATTACATGAATAGCCACAAAACAAAATTTTAAAACCTTATTTAAAGTTATTTAAATAATGTTTCATTGGGTTTTGAACTCATTTGCTAGACATTTAAAAAATGTGCAACACTTTCCCAACACCTGATTAGCATTTGGGAAGTTGGAAATTTACTAACCAAATGCACATCATTGCTGAATGGGATTAAAAAAGTAAGTGTAATCATTCCTGCATTTGCATTTACATATCATGGTAATGTATCTTTTTTAGTTACAGCAGCCATTAAAATCAAGAATTGAAATAGCTGGACTTACAACTAGACTTTTATTTATTTTTGTAAATTTATTTATTTTATTTTTGGCTGCTTTGGGTCTTCGTTGCTGTGCATGGGCTTTCTCTAGTTGCAGCGAGTGGGGGCTACTCTTCGTTGCTGTGCGTGGGCTTCTCATTGCGGTGGCTTCTCTTGCAGAGCACGGGCTCTAGGCACGCAGGCTTCAGTAGTTGTGGCTCACAGGCTCCAGAGCACAGGCTCAGTAGTTGTGGTGCACGGGCTTTGTTGCTCCGCGGCATGTGGCATCTTCCTGGACCAGAGATTGAACCCGTGTCCCCTGCATTGGCAGGTGGATTCTTAACCACTGCGCCACCAGGGAAGCCCACAACTAGACTTTTAAATCAAGATTTAAAAAAATTGAAGCACATCGATCACATTAACTGTTAAATTTATTAATGTTTTAGTGAACAGAATTTTTAAAACACAATTACAGTATATAATAATTCATTTTAGAAATGTCACTTTTTAATTTTTTATGTGTATACTTTATAATGATGGTCTTGTGTTATTACACTAGTAGGTGCAAACATTAATATCTAGTTGCGAACAGTTATTTGGAAGAGGCCATTGTATAGGGGATGAAGTTTAGGGATTTAGGTTCAGATTGAGCTAGCTTTTAATTTGTTTGGTAGACTATCTGGCACAAATTAAGCATTTACTAAACGTCATTCTCTTTCTCTTTTTTTGGTTCTGTCTACCATTATTACACCTTAAATCTGCTTTTTATATTAAAAAACAAGAAAGTTACCATTGTATCTTACTGATTATCAACTTTGGTTACATCTTACTGCCCCAGCATTTATATTTTCCTATAGATACATAGTACTTAGCTCTTCTATAGGTTAAATGTACTTTTGAGGGCTTGCCTGGGGAATTAACCATTGTTTCTAACATTTTTCTGTGGTTAAAGCATCCTGAGTGTAAAATAAATGACACAAGCAAACTGTTGGTACATAATTTGCAAATTTGCCCTCCTATAATGTTCAATAGATTATTTGGTAGAGCTAATTGTGGTAACATATAGATTCCCTGTTCAAAATGTATCACTGTATTATATTTTTATTTTAAGCAATTTTTATAGCCTTCAGAATGGTTTACCTTGTAAACACTTATACTAAAAACTGTGATACTAATTAAATTCTAGGAATATATTAATTCAGCAATCTGAGTAGAATCCTAAATTGCATTGAATTTGAGATTGCTTCAACAGTTGTAATAAGAGCTCAGGGGCTTAATTTGTTACTTAATGCTGATCTTTTGAACCTGTTGTCCATTTTTCTTAATGATTTAATTATTTTGGACTCAGAGTACTCAATGCTGGGTTAAGGTAGCTGCAGGGTGAAGGCATTAGACAAGAACTTAAGACAAGGAATGCTGAGGGGAAAGGATCTGGAAGCAGTGGGTGGGAATCCAGTGCAGCAAATAGCAGTCTAGACAGGGCAACAGAGACGGGAAGACAGAACCCGGTGGGATGGCCAAGGTCTTTGTAAACACCCACCCCTGGGCAAACACCCTCCTGGGTACCTGTGAAAGGCAGGGCAAACAGCAATCAGACACCAGGCAGTGTGAGGTGCACCAGAGCCACAGAAAGGGGCCAGCATGGGCCCCTGCCATAGGACAAAGCCCTGTGGTGGAGGCAGCTGGCTGTTGTCACCATCATTCATCAGAACTTTACTTCCCTTTTCACCTTACTGAGCCTATCTGATATTTCAGCTGCCTGTGAGACTTGCTAGGGGCTAGCAAGTCTTGGGAAAGAGTAAAGAGAAATGGCCCCTCTGACCATTTATGATCTTTGATTGCAGATCTGTTAAGTTCTGTGTAATTTTGGATCCCATTCTTGTTTTAGTACTTCTTTTACATAGTATCGTTTCTTATCTGTAAATAAGGCTTGAGCAGTAGGCCCTCTTCCATCAATAACAAGCAGTGTGATCATGGGTGAGCAGTTAACGCCAGAGGTTAGAAAGTAGTAGCATGCCAGCTTTATATAACTCAGAGTATTTATAATTAGTAGTTTGTTTTTGCCAATGTTTACAAATTAGGTGCCTTTATTTTAAAAATTCAAGATTTTTGCTTTGTCTTAAAAAAGTCCCTGCCACTCACATAGACTATATCCATGTGTGCTTATACCCAAGGCCAATTCCCTCACATTTATTAGTCTGGCCTTGGTAAAGATGTGTTTGCTACTCTAGAGTTCCAGTTTCCTTTTATCTAAACTGAGCATCATTATACCAGCATACTATACATACAAATAAAAGTAATTTGAGAAGTTAAAACTATTGAAATATAAGGCCATCTGAATTTTTTAGAGAGATTTATGCTTTTTTTTTTCTTACTGGTATTTGTGCAGGAGCTGTGAGAGTGATTTTATCTTATTTACTTACTTTATCACATAAAATTGCTTATTATATATAATCTTTTCCCTGTTCACCTTTTTTATTCAGCAGTTGAATCTTTAAGCCTGTTTCCAACTTGCATTAATTCATGAAAATTTTATGTTAATCTGGATTGAGTGATTTTTTTTAAAAAAAGATCAATCAAGTTCTTGGCATTGGAATGACTATGTCATCTGGCTGATGTGAAAATAATTAAATATAGGAAACGTTGCGACACTTCATCATGAAGAATAATTGAAAATAGTTTACTGGTTTATTGGGTTGGAATTTAAATATCCTTTGTTATACTTAACTCTGAGATATGATGACTTGTGTAATTTTTTTTAACATCTTTATTGGAGTATAATTGCTTTACAATGTTGTGTTACTTTCTGCTGTATAACAAAGTGAATCAGCTATATGTATACATATATCCCCATATCTCCTCCCTCCCACCCTCCCATCCCACCCCTCTAGGTGGTAACAAAGCACTGAACTGATCTTCCTGTGCCATGCAGCTGCTTCCCACTAGCTATCTATTTTACATTTGGTAGTGTATGTATGTCAATGCCACTCTCTCACTTCGTCCCAGCTTATCCTTCCCCCTCCCCATGTCCTCACGTCCATTCTCTACATCTGCGTCTTTATTCCTTTCCTGCCCCTAGGTTGATCAGAACTTTTTTTTTTTTTAACATTCCATATATATGTGTTAGCATACGGTATTTATTTTTATCTTTCTGACTTACTTCACTCTGTATGACAGACTCTAGGTCCATCCACCTCACTACAAATAATTCAGTTTCATTTCTTTTTATGTCTGAGTAATATTCCATTGTATATATGTGCCACATCTTCTTTAGCCATTCATCTGTCGATGACACTTAGGTTGCTTCCATGTCCTGACTATTTTAAATAGAGCTGCAGTGAGCATTGTGGTACATGACTCTATCTGAATTATGGTTTTCTCAGGGTTTATGCCCAGTAGTGGGATGGCTGGGTCATATGGTAGTTCTATTTTTAGTATTTTAAGGAACCTCCATACTGTTCTCCATAGTGGCTGTATCAATTTACATTCCCACCAACAGTGCAAGAGGGTTCCCTTTTCTCCACACCCTCTCCAGCATTTATTGTTTGTAGATTTTTTGATGATGGCCATTCTGACCCGTGTGAGGTGATACCGCATTGTAGTTTTAATGTGCATTTCTCTAATGATTAGTGATGTTGAACATCTTAATAGATGTGTCTCTTGGCCATCCATATGTCTTCTTTGGAGAAATGTCTATTTAGGTCTTCCGGCCACTTTTTAATTGGGTTGTTCGTTTTTTTTTTTTTTTTTAATTTATTTTATTTATTATTTATGGCTGTGTTGGGTCTTCGTTTCTGTGCAAGGGCTTTCTCTAGTTGCAGCAAGTGGGGGCCGCTCTTCATCGCGGTGCGCGGGCCTCTCATTATTGCGGCCTCTCTTGTTGCGGAGCACAGGCTCCAGACGCGCAGGCTCAGCAATTGTGGCTCACGGGCCTAGTCGCTCCGCGGCATATGGGATCTTCCCAGACCAGGGCTCGAACCCGTGTCCCCTGCATTGGCAGGCAGATTCTCAACCACTGCGCCGCCAGGGAAGCCCTCGTTTTTTTGATATTGAGCTTCGTGAGCTGTTTATATACTTTGGAGATTAATCCTTTGTCAGTTGCTTTGTTTGCAAATATTTTCTCCCATTCTGAGGGCCATCTTTTTGTCTTGTTTATGGTTTCCTTAGCTATGCAAAGGTTTTAAGTTTCATTAGGTCCCATTTGTTTATTTTTGTTTTTATTTCCATTTCTCTAGGAGGTGCATCAAAAAGTATCTTGCTGTGATTTATGTCATAGAGTGTTCTGCCTATGTTTTCCTCTAAGAGTTTTATAGTGTTTGGCCTTATTACATTTAGGTCTTTAATCCATTTTGAGTTTATTTTTGTGTATCATGTTAGGAAGTGTTCTAATTTCAGTCTCTTACATGTAGCTGTCCAGTTTTCCCAGCACCACTTATTGGAGAGGCTCTCTTTTCTCCATTGTATAGTCTTGCCTCCTTTATCAAAGATAAGATGACCATATGTGCGTGGGTTTATCTCTGGGCTTTCTATCCTGTTCCATTAATCTATATTTCTGTTTTTGTATCAGTACCATACTGTCTTGATTACTGTAGCTTTGTAGTATAGTCTGAAGTCAGGGAGCCTGATTCCTCCAGCTCCGTTTTTCTTTCTCAAGATTGCTTTGGCTATTCAGGGTCTTTTGTGTTTCCATGCAAATTGTGAAATTTTTTGTTCTAGTTCTGTGAAAAATGCCATTGGTAGTTTGACAGGGATTGCACTGAATCTGTAGATTGCTTTGGGTAGTACAGTCATTTTCACAATATTGATTCTTCCAATCCAAGAACATGGTATATCTCTCCATCTGTTTCAATCATATTAAATTTCTTTCATCAGTGTCTTATAATTTTCTGCATACAGGTCTTTTGTCTCCTTAGGTAGGTTTATTCCTAGATATTTTATTCTTTTTGTTGCAGTGGTAAATGGGAGTGTTTCCTTAATTTCTCTTTCAGATTTTGCATCATTAATGTATAGGAATGTAAGAGATTTCTGTGCATTAATTTTGTATCCTGCTACTTTACCAAATTCATTGAATAGCTCTAGTAGTTTTCTGGTAGCATCTTTTGGATTCTCTATGTATAGTATCATGTCATCTGCAAACAGTGACAGTTTTACTTCTTCTTTTCTGGTTTGGATTCCTTTTATTTCTTTTTCTTCTCTGATTGCTGTGGCTAAAACTTCCAAAACTATGTTGAATTATAGTGGTGAGAGTGGGCATCCGTGTCTTGTTCCTGATATTACGGGGTAATGGTTTCAGTTTTTCACCATTGAGAACAATGTTGGCAGTGGGTTTGTCATATATGGCCTTTATTATGTTGAGGTAAGTTCCCTCTATGTCTACTTTCTGGTGGGTTTTTATCATAAATGGGTGTTGAATTTTGTCGAAAGTTTTTTCTGCATCTACTGAGATTATCGTATGGTTTTTATCCTTCAGTATGTTAATATGGTGTGTCACATTGATTGATTTACATATATTGAAGAATCCTTGCATTCCTGGGATAAACCCAAATTGATCGTTGTGTATTATCCTTCTAATGTGCTGTTGGATTCTGTTTGCTAGTATTTTGTTGAGGATTTTTGTATCTGTGTTCATCAGTGATATTGGCCTGTAGTTTTCTTTTTTTGTAATATCATTGTCTGGTTTTGGTATCAGGGTGATGGTGGCCTCATAGAATGAGTTTGGGAGTGTTCCTCCCTCTGATATATTTTGGAAGAGTTTGAGAAGGATAGGTGTTAGCTCTTCTCTAAATGTTTGATAGAATTCGCCTGTGAAGCCATCTGGTCCTGGGCTTTGTTTGTTGGAAGATTTTTAATCACAGTTCCAATTTCAGTGCTTGTGATTGGTCTGTTCATATTTTCTATTTCTTCCTGGTTCAGTCTCACAAGGTTGTGCTTTTCTAAAGGTTGTGCTTTTCCAAGAATTTGTCCATTTTATTGGCATATGGTTGCTTGTAGGAGTCTCTCACGATCCTTTGTATTTCTGCAGTGTCAGTTGTTACTTCTCCCTTTTCACTTCCAATTCTATTGATTTGAGTCTTCTCCCTTTTTTCTTAATGAGTCTGGCTACTGGTTTATCAATTTTGTTTACCTTCTCAAAGAACCAGCTTTTAGTTTTATTGATCTTTGCTGTTGTTTCCTTCATTTTTTTCCCATTTATTTCTGATCTGATTTTTATGATTTCTTTCCTTCTGCTAAGTTTGGGGGGGTTTTTTGTTCTTCTTTCTCTAGTTGCTTTACGTGTAAGATTAGGTTGTTTATTTGAGATGTTTCTTGTCTTTTGAGGTAGGATTGTATCGCTATAAACTTCCCTCTTAGAACTGCTTTTGCTGCATCCCATAGGTTTTGGGTTGTCATGTTTTCATTGTCATTTGTTTCTAGGTATTTTTTGATTTCCTCTTTGATTTCTTCATTGATCTCTTGGTTATTTAGTAGCGTATTGTCTAGCCTCCATATGTTTGTATTTTTTACAGTTTTTCTCCTGTACTTGATATCTAGTCTCATAGTGTTGTGGTCGGAAAAGATACTTGATACGATTTCAATTTTCTTAAATTTACCAAGGCTTGATTTGTGACCCAAGGTATGATCTATCCTGGAGAATGTTCCATGAGCACTTGAGAAGAAAGTGTATTCTGTTGTTTTTGGATGGAATGTCCTATAAATATCAATTAAGTCCATCTTGTCTAATGTGTCATTTAAAGCTTGTGTTTCCTTATTTACTTTCATTTTGGATGATCTGTCCATTGGTGAAAGTGGAGTGTTAAAGTCCCCTACTATGATTGTGTTACTGTCGATTTCCCCTTTTATGGCTGTTAGCCTTTGCCTTATGTATTGAGGTGCTCCTATGTTGGGTGCATAAATATTTACAATTGTTATATCTTCTTCTTGGATTGATCCCTTGATCATCATGTAGTGTCCTTCTTTGTCTCTTGTAATAGCCTTTATTTTAAAGTCTATTTTGTGTGCTATGAGAATTGCTACTCCAGCTTTCTTTTGATTTCCATTTGCATGGAGTATCTTTTTCCATCCCCTCACTTTCAGTCTGTATGCATCCCTAGGTCTGAAGTACATCTCTTGTAGACAGCCTATATACGGGTCTTGTTTTTGTATCCATTCAGTCAGTCTATGTCTTTTGGTTGGAGCATTTAATCCATTTACATTTAAGGTAATTATCGATATGTATGTTCCTATTCCCATTTTCTTAATTGTTTTGGCTTTGTTATTGTAGGTCTTTTCCTTGTCTTGTGTTTCCTGCCTAGAGAAGTTCCTTTAGCATTTGTTGTAAAGCTGGTTTGGTGGTGCTGAATTCTCTTAGCTTTTGCTTGTCTGTAAAGCTTTTGATTTCTCCATCAAATCTAAATGAGATCCTTGCCAGGTAGAGTAATCTTGGTTGTAGGTTCTTCCCTTTCATCACTTTAAGTATATCATGCCACTCCCTTCTGGTTTGCAGAGTTTCTGCTGAAAGATCAGCTGTTAACCTTATGGGGATTCCCTTGTATGTTATTTGTTGCTTTTCCCTTGCTGCTTTTAATATTTTTTCTTTGTATTTAATTTTTGATAGTTTGTTTAATATGTGTCTTGGCATATTTCTCCTTGGATTTATCCTGTACGGGACTCTCTGTGCCTCCTGGACTTGATTGACTATTTCGTTTGCCATGTTATGGACGTTTTCAACTATTATCTCTTCAAATATTTTCTCAGACCCTTTCTTTTTCTCTCCTTCCTCTGGGACCCCTGTAATTCGAATGTTGGTGCGTTTAATGTTGTCCCACAGGTCTCTGAGACTGTCCTCAATTCTTTTCATTCTTTTTTCTTTTTTCTGCTCTGCGGTAGTTATTTCCACTATTTTATCTTCCAGGTCACTTATCCATTCTTTTGCCTCAGGTATTCTGCTATTGATTCCTTCTAGAAAATTTTTAATGTCATTTACTGTGTTGTTCATCATTGTTTGTTTGCTCTTTAGTTCTTCTAAGTCCTTGTTAAACGTTTCTTGTATTTTCTCCATTCTGTTTCCAAGATTTTGGATCATCTTTACTATTATTACTCTGAATTCTTCTTCAGGTAGACTGCCTATTTCCTCTTCATTTGTTTGGTCTGGTGGGTTTTTACGTTGCTCCTTCATCTGCTGCATATTTCTTTGTGTTCTCATTTTGCTTAACATACTGTGTTTGGGGTCTCCTTTTTGCAGGCTGCAGGTTCGTAGTTCCTGTTGTTTTTGGTGTCTGCCCCCAGTGGGTGAGGTTGGTCCAATGGGTTTTGTAGACTTCCTGGTGGAGGGGAGTGGTGTCTGTGTTTTGGTGGGTGGGGTGGATCTTGTCTTTCTGGTGGGCAGGGCTGTGTCCAGTGGTGTGTTTTGGGGTATCTGTGAACTTAGTATGATTTTAGGCAGCCTCCCTGCTAATGGATGGGGTTATGTTCCTGTTTTGCTAGTTATTTGGCATGGGGCGTCCAGCACTGGAGCTTGCTGGCCATTGGGTGGAGCTGGGTCTTAGCGTTGAGATGGAGTTCTCTGGGAGAGCTCTTGCTGATTGATACTATTTGGGGCTGGGAAGTCTCTGGTGGTCCAGTATCCTGAATTTGGCTCTCCCACCTCAGAGGCTCAGGCCTGACACATAGGCCAGAGCACCAAGACCCTGTTAGCCATACATCTCAGAAGAAAAGGGAGAAAAAAAGAAAGAAAAAAATAATTGAAAAATCAAGAAATAAAATTATGAAAATAAAAAAAATTAAAAAATTAAAAATAAAAAAGTAATTAAAAAAAAGGGAACATCCACACCAATAAGCAATCCACCAATGATAACAAGTGCTAAAATCTGTACTAAGATATACATAAAAATTAGAAACAAGTCAGTCGCAGACAGCAAACCCCAAGTCTACAGTTGCACCCAAAGTCCACCGCCTCAATTTTGGGATGATCCGTTGTCTGTTCAGGTATTCCACAGATGCAGGGTACCTCAAGTTGATTGTGGGGATTTAATCCACTGCTCCTGAGGCTGCATGGAGAAATTTCCCTTTCTCTTCTTTGTTTGCACAGCTCCTGGGGTTCAGCTTTGGTTTTGGCCCCACCTCTGCTTGTAGGTTGCCCTAAGGCTTCTGTTCCCGCCCAGACAGGGTGGGATTAAAGCAGCAGCTGATTAGGGAGCTCTGGCTCACTCATGCCGGGGGAGGGAGGGGTATGGTAGTTATAATTGGAATGCAGGGCGAGCCTGTGGCGGCAGAGGCCAGCGTGATGTTGCAACAGCCTGAGGCGTGCCGTGTGTTCTTCTGGGGAAGTTGTCCCTGGATCACAGGACCCTGGCAGTGGCGGGCTGCACAGGCTCTGGGTCGGGGTGGGATGGGGGGGCATGTGGATAGTGACCCGTGCTTGCACACAGGATTCTTGGTGGCTACAGCAGCATCGTTAGCATTTCATGCCCGTCTCTGGGGTCCGAGCTGATATTTGCGGCTCCTGCCCATCTCTGCAGCTCGTTTAGGCAGTGCTCTGCCTACTGTGGGCAGACAGGGAAGGAATCCCCTCTCCTTGCGCACCCCGAAGCAATGTTCTCTTGCCTCTTAGGCAGTTCCACACTTTTTCCTGGACTCCCTCCCAGATAGCTGTGGCGCACTAGCCCCCTTCAGGCTGTATTCATGCAGCCAACCCCAGTCCTCTCCCTGGGGTCTGACCTCCGAACCCCGAGCCTCAGCTCCCAGCCCCCACCCGCCCTGGCAGGTGAGCAGACAAGCTTCAGGCTGGTGAGTGCTGGTCGGCACCAATCCTCTGTGTGAGAATCTCTCTACTTTGCCCTCTGCACCCCTGTTGCTGTGCTGTCCTTTTTGGCTCCAAAGCTTCCACCCAGCCCATCCCCGTCTCCACCAGTGAAGCGGCTTCCTAGTGTGTGGAAACTTTTCCTCCTTCACAGCTCTCTCCCAGAGGTGCAGGTCCCATCCCTATTCTTTTGTCTCTGTTTTTTCTTTTTCCTTTTGCCCTACCCAGGTACATGGGGAGTTTCTTGCCTTTTGAGAAATCTGAGGTCTTCTGCCAGCATTCAGTAGGTGTTCTGTAGGAGTTGTTTCATATGTAGATGTATTTTTGATGTATTTGTGGGGAGGAAGGTGATCTCCATGTCTTACTCGTCCAACATCTTGAAGGTCCCCCTCAATGTTTTGGTTTTTTAAACTCTACCAGAGGCTTCTCTAAGTACATAGATTAAACTTCAAAATGTTCTGTAGAAGAATAGAAATGAGAAGCACATGTCTAAATAACTGGGCTTTATTATTTGAGACCTGAATTGTCAGGATTACAACTATACATGATCAAGTTGTGATCTTTTTGTTTCAGTCCACTAATTTATCCATTGCTACTTGAGCCTCTCCTGGATTTTGAAACATCAATCAGCAATCCAAGATCAGAAGTTTTCACAGGGGCTGGGTTAGGCAGATGGTAGTTTTAAATGGGGGCAGTGGAATCCTAATGGCTACAATATTGTTCAGCAAAAAAACAAACCAAACAAAAAAACCCACAAAAAACAAAACCAAGAAAGTTTGTGTCATGACTTTGAAAAGCACTACCAACTTCCTAAGTATTTTCTATCCCAGTATTTTATTTTTCCTGTGAGATTGCCTTTTGCTCCTTCAGAGAGATTCCTTACCCTGGAGAGAGACAGCAGGTTCTCCTTACTCATGTTTCCTAAGCCACAGGGCTTCTTTACTTTTACATCTCTGCACTTGTCACATTTTTAAAAACTTTATCTACTTTCAACAAACTGAAATGATCAATTGCTCACTCTTTACTGTGTTACTTGCTGTATTATCTATTGCTGCCTTACAGATTACACCAGCACTTAGTGACTTAAAACAACAATTAATGTTCTCTCAAACAGTTTCTGTGGGGAAGGTATTTGAGATTGGCTAACTTGGGTGGGTCTGCTTCTGGATCTGGCTGGGCTGTAGTCATCTGAAGGCTTGACTGGGGCTGGAGGGTCCACTGCTCAAATGGCCCATTCACATGCCCAGCAAGTTAGCACTGGTTGTTGGCAAGGAGCCTCTGTTCCTCGCCACGTGGGCTGCCCTCACAAAACAAGAACCTGATTTACTTGGAGTGAGGAGTCCTAAAGAAAGCAAGGCAAAAGCCACAATGTCCTTGTCATCTAGCCTCAGGTGTTACACTCTACCATTAATGCAGTATCCTATTGTTTACACAGTGATGACCTATTCACTGAGGGTGGAAATACCAGAAGATGAGCATTGTTGGGGCTGTCTTGGAAGCTGGCTACCACAGCTATTTAGTATCTCTCTTGTTCATCTCTTGTTGTTTTCTATTTTTGGACAGCAATGTGCAGTTAGAGTGACCATTCTATATATATAGCTTTTCATGAAAATACACTAAAAGAATTTGAGAAGCACATAGTTTCCAAATTGCTGGGATCACACTGATGCATCATAAAATCTCATTGATTTAGAGTTTACTAATTTGAGAACTTATATAGGAGCCATTTTAAGGATTCTTCTCAAGTAACAAATTTATAATAATTTTAATGGAGAAGGGCTTTTGACTAGAGAAGATGAGTGGGTGTAAAATTAAGAATTATAGATTGTTAGCAAACATTTCTTTGATTGTTATATGTCTTAGTCCTTTTGGGCTGCTATAACAAAATACCAGAGGCTTATAAACAACAGAAGTTTATTTCTCACAGTTCTGGAGCCTGGGAGTCCAAGATCAGGGTGACAGCATGCTCCAGTGAGGGCTGTCACATGGTGGAAGGGCCTAGGGATCTCTCTGGAGTCCCTTTTATAAGACACTAATCCCATTCACGAGGGTTTCACTCTAATGGCTGTCTCCCAAAGGCCCCATCTCCTACTACCATCACTTTTGGGAGGTTAAGATTTCAACATATGAATTTTGGATGGGACAGAAACATTTGGACCATAGTATTATATAAAAAACTTATTCTGAATCTGTAAATTTCCTTCAACTTATTACATTGTACCTAAACTCTCTATGTATAAGCATTCCCCAGTTGGGTTTAAAGATTATGTTTTTAAAAAGTTCATCACTAGGAATATAGGTTTTGTTTCTCCATAGGAAAAAATGTTACATTGTTCTTGGGTTCTTTGAACTGAATTTGTATTCCAAGGCTAACCCACAATTATTTAATGTATTACAGACTATTTCTGTTTTGAAAGTTAGAAGGAAATAATACCATTGCAATTTTAGCAATTAAAGAAACCAAGGAACTGCAGTCTTGAGTTGGAGGAATTATCTTTAACCTGGTGCTTAAGAAAAAGTTTATATAATTTGAGAGAAGTTCGTATTAGAAATTTAGGGAAAATCTGAATGAGGTTTCTGGATTTCATTTAATTTATTTATTTAAATTATGTATGTATATATGTACATCAGTGAATCAAATCCTATTCATACCCTCATTGGCCTCAAGGTATTTTTTTATTTGGTTGTTTTTTGTTTTTGTTGTTGTTTTTTTAGAGGAAATTTTTTGGAGGAGTCCTGCTAGGAAGTCCTAAAATAGAATGGAGAAATGAAAAGGCTTTCCTAAAGTTATTCATTAAGTCTTAGAAGAGAAAGGAAGCAGGTTGGAGACTAGAAGAGACTGAGTAAATGTAGAGAAGGGGGGGGCACTAGATTTAAAAGACTTTTTAGTTTTTCTTAAAGGAACTGTTATGCTCTATTTCCAAATAAATAGTAAGACAATAGAAAGTCAATTGACAGATTGATCCTTAAAACATCTAAATAAGTAATATATAGATAAATATAATGTTGAGTGCAATTATAGATGATTTTGATTAGTTAATTCATGATAAATTACAACCTTCTCTGAGTCAGTAATATTGTACTTGAAAATTTGTTTGATACTAGGTAAGAAGGCATTCCTTTGTTCTTGGGATTGATTGTTCTTTGTGGGTTTGTATGCTGCTATAGATAAATGTTAGAAGATTCTGTATAGTTAATTATAGTTCTGTATTATTTTTAGAGTAAATGGGATAAAATCATTTTCAGAAACAGGGTAAACATTTCCATTTATGAGTCTTAAAACAAAATTGATAAAATGCCCTCTGGAAGCTGACTTGTTTTAAGATATATCCTTCTCTAAGTTTCAAAGATTCTTGCTGGATCTTTGATTTTTATAATTTTTCTTAATCCAATGATATTTTTATATTTATATTAACTTTTTATCAATGATTTTAAAATTTCCTAACTATTATAAGTAGATTTAAGTTCAATGAATTAAGGATGGAATCTGAGTCCATATAAAAGGTATTGGGTTGGCCAAAAAGTTCGTTTGGTTTTTCTGTGAGATGGGATGGAAAAACTGAATGAACTTTTTGGCCAACCCAATATGAATCTGGAGTTACAATGAAACATAAGACATGGGTTCTTACTTCAGAATGTTCACAATTTGGTTGAAGAAACAGCTCATTTATATAAATTTAAGTAATGGAGATAAAAAGTTTGTAATTAAATTTTTTAGTTATTTATTTTTACTGGTCAAAATTTAAAGTGTATTTTATCCCAAAGTAAGCTTAAGAATTGAATTGAATTTGGGTGATAATATGTGTGCCAAATCTAATGCTTGTGGCCTCTCTCACCCCTTGCCTCCATGTATGGGTGGAAAATGTCCTACCAGAAGATTCTGAGTTGGAAAAAGATATGCCTTCGGTTAG
Source organism: Balaenoptera physalus (assembly GCF_965194825.1). Lineage (NCBI taxonomy): Eukaryota > Metazoa > Chordata > Mammalia > Artiodactyla > Balaenopteridae > Balaenoptera > Balaenoptera physalus. The sequence continues at coordinate 88,450,307 of NC_138886.1, read as the reverse complement.
AGTGAGGGTCAGAAAGTCCGAGGCAAACTTAATTGGGGCTGGGGGATGACTTATTTAGGGGGATGCCAGTGGACATTCTCAAAATCCAAGTTTCTAGAACAGGTTGCTTGTGAGGAGGAGGAGGGGGAGAAGAGAATGAGACTAGTAAAATACTTCTGCAGTACTGGAAATGAGAAGACAGTGGAACAACATCTATGAGCTGTTGAGAGAAAAGGACTGCAGACCTGAAATCATATACATAGTCCAGTGTCAGGGCAGAAAACAAGATACTTTGGAAATACAAAAAGGTCCACCAACTGTGGACCTCAAATGCTGAAGAATCCACTTGAAGTATTCTACCAGATAAAAATTGAAGCATAACATGGTTCTGAAGATAAAAGAAGCAAATGGCAATAGTAAACAAATGAAGTTTTATAGGAAACCCGTACAATATCGTAAGCTGTTAAATCTAAATGGATGGAGTTAATAAAAATCTTTGTTCTGCTTTTATGTTCCTCTCATCCTCCTCCCAGTCCCAATCCATCCCCAATCCCCATCTCCCACACACTTCTTTACTATCATTTCGGTGTATTTTTAGAAAGGACATGAGGTAAAAGCATGGGCTCAGTCTAACATCTTGATTTAGAAAATCTGTTCTTGAAATGCTATACTTCTTACCACAGAAGGCTTTTGTAAAAAGTTGTTGGTCAGGGCTCTGCAAGCAGCAGAAACCAGCTATGACAACAGATTTAAACAAAAGGGGAATTCACTGACTGGGTAGTGGGCGACTCATAGGATCCTTGGGAAGGCTAGAGAATCAGGCTCAGTTGATTGGCTAAAGATTGTACAAAGCTTACTTCTCAGTGACAGTACTATATCTTTATTTAGAAGTAAATTGCCTTTTTCTTCTCTCTTCAAATGTAGGTTATATATTTGGGGAAAACTCCAGAAGAAGCATATAGAATATTAATGTTTGGAGATACATCCTATATTCCTTTCAGGTAAATATAAGAATGTTATGGTAGATTCATTTAATCAGGCCCTTGCCAGAAATATCTTGGTGTAGTTGTTTCTGAAAAAAGAAGACCTCATAATTAGTCATTTTGAGGTGGGTGCAAATAACACCATAGATCTAGGTTACTCAACAGTGATGCTGTGGACATTTTGTTCGGGGGGTGGTTGTCCTGTGTACTGCAGGATGTTTAACAGCATCACTGGCCTCTGCCCACTAGATGTCAGTAACACCTTCACCCCAGAAAATTAATTGTGAAAACCAAAAATGTCTCCAGACATTGCCAGATGTCTGTGGTGGTGCTAGTGGTAGTGGTGGTGAATCGCTCCGACATGAGAAGTCAGAACCACTCTCACTGATGGAAACTGTGCTTTGTAATCAGATGAGAATCCTGGAGTTACAGTATGCAAAACGACCGTTTTCCAGTACTGCGGAGTTTTGGTTCTGAGGAGTTAAGAAATAAGTTTTTCCCAATAATCAGGAGTTACTTCTGGGGCAGAAACGAACCCCCTTTTCCTAGGGACACAGCCAGCAGAAATAGTGGGTGAGGTTGCTATTTGAAAAACCAAAACGGCTGTGTCATAGAGGTGGTAGATAAGTAATGTCTTTATATAAGTTAATGACATCCTCATCCTTATGTCAAAGTTACCAGGTGATTGTGTTGGAAGATATTTTGAAAAAAAAACCCAAAAACTTGTGGGTTTTTTTCTTTTTTTAAAATCAAATGAAGTTCTAAAAGTTGCTCTTCCTGTTTATCAAAATGCTTGACTTAGCTGTATAATTAAATACTTGTATGGTGCTTAAGTATAATAAGTGCGTGAAATGATTTTACTCATTGCATACTGTATTGAGAATTTCAAATACTGCATTATTCTTCCACCTGCAAATTAGTTAATAGTTTTAGGATTGTTGCATATACCTCAAATGCCTGATTTTGAAGATGTGGGCTTGCCTTTAAAGGGAAGGTTATGAACCTGACTTAATTGTGGACAAGTTTTGGGATGAGTGTCCCTAACCTTACACAGAATCTGTCTCCTTCTTAAATAACTCTGTAGGACTGTCCATGGATATACTCCATGAATTAGAGATTTTTGTTAGGATAGTCTGCAGAGTTCAGTTATATATTGCACTAAAGGCTGCACGTATATTAGTGATTTAGCCAATTAGAAGAATTGCTTTGGACCCAGTATCGCTCTGCCTTTCTTCCTAGCTCAGAGATATCTTAAGTATTCTTTGTGGTAGGTAGGAAGGGATGAAGGTTATTTTCTAAACTGGAGAGTGCTCCATTTTTCTTCTCAACTTATAACAGCAACCGTATACTTCCTTCAGAAGAAGTGATTGTGTTTGTGGTCCCTGAGTCATAGGCACATTGCTGTAGTGATAATTTTGTCCTACAGAACTCTTCTTTTATAATAGTAATCCTTTATAATAGTGCCATTCTTAAAGTTTATAACGCAAGGTCCTGAAACAGGGATAAGCTTACAGATTTCACATAATCTAAGTAAGGATCCATGAAACATTGTTAATGTAAGAGAAGTATTGTGTTAATTTAAATACAGGGATCAAAAATAGAATAAGTGTTGTTTACTGCCATACCCGTGTTTAAATTCTTAAAGTTTGGCACTGAAAAATGTAGTTAGTTGCTTCTGGTTCCAGGAACAAAAATCATTAATTCTCTAAAAAACAGGACTTAGCTAGAAGCAGTTCAGGTTTGTGAAATTTGAATCTCTTTAGTCATAGATGCCAAACATTTAATGATTCTCCAAGTGTGGCCTGTGAACTAGTGCCAGTCTGTGAACTTTTTGTTACCAGCTTGTGATAAGTACAGGAATTGCGAGTAAGATTTTACAGACTTTTTAGCAATTTAATAGAGTATTTTTATGTCTGTGGAATCAAATAATAGAAGAATTTAGGCTTGTATTTATGTGTTTTTTCCTTCCATTTTTCTAGTAATTCATTTTTACTTATAAAATAAGATTATTGCATTATTTTGGGTATGTGATAGTACAAATATTATTGTATTTTACAAAAGTATCAGCCTTTGACAGATTTAAAAATCTGTGCTTCACCACATTTTACTGTTCTGAAGAACTTACTAATTGAGAGTAGGCGGGTGGTCCAGTGGTTAAGACTCCACACTCCCAATGCAGGGGGCCCAGGTTCAATCCCTGGTCAGGGAACTAGATCCTGCATGCTGCAACTAAAAGATCCTGTATGCCACAACTAAAGATCCTGCATGCCGCAACAAGGATCCCACGCGCTACAACTAAGACCAGGCACAGCCAAATAAATAAATAAATATTTTTTTTAAAAAAAGAAAGTAGGCAAATCAGGATTAATAAAACCTGATAATATTTTGACAGAAATTACACTATAGTCTTTTATCTTTGCCAATTCAAGAGCATAGAATAAATATAACTGCTAATAAGGGATTGTGCAAGAATAGTGTTCATTTGTAGTTAATAACTCCTTTTAGGCTCATAACAGTATTTAATTAGATGTAATTTAAGTTACATATAATTCTTCAACCACTGAGTTTAAAAAAAAATATATATATATATATGATTTCTTAATGAATTGTATTAGATATTTCTCTACCTGTCTACCTGAAAAAACAGTATAAAATATAGTTCAACATTTTCTTAATACTTTTGGATCATTGTTATATGAAGAGCATATACTTCTGTTCTTTGGTATTACCTATAATACTCCTTGCTTCTTAGTTGTTCTTTTTGTGTGTGTTTTTTTGGTTTTGGGGAGGGGGCGCTCTATTCTTTATTTTCTTGAGAGGTAGTATTGCAGAGCTGCTAATAGCTTGGCTATTGACATCAGAGAGATGGGAGTTTGACTCTCCGTTCTGCCACTAATATCTCCGTGGTTCTTTACAAATGTGAGCCTTGGTCTCTTAGTCTATAAGTGGGAACTATAGTAGGATCACCCTAATGAGGTGTGAGGATTAAGTAACATCCTGCTTGTGAAACACTTGGTGCCTGATCCTTAGATGACATTTGTTAAACATTCATGTTCTTTTCCTTTTAAAAACCATGTATAACTTAGACACAATTAAAAACTCTAACCCCTATGTGTACATCACAGTAAACTCCTACATATTTACATGTAACTACCATCCAGTTCAAGATACAGAAAATTGTCAGCCCGCATGAAGATTCTCTTTTACCCCCTTTCTAAAAGTTTTTCTTATCTTTTAATGTCATATAAATGGAATCATACAGTATACATTTTTGGAGAGCTGGGATCTTGTGTTTTAAATATATAATGTCTGTGAGATTTATCCATGTGGTGGCAGGTATTAGTATCAATAGTTTGTCTTATTTTTATTGCTTTTGAAACATTCCATTCTATGAATATACCACAATTTATTTGTCCATTATCCTTTTGATGGATACTTGGGTTATTTGTAGTTTTAGGCTGTTATGAATGCAAGTTGCTATGAAAAATGTTATTTTTTTAAACTAGTATTTGACATCGTTTTGCAGTTTCTAAGCAGTATTCCTTTATTGATTCTCATCTGTTTTTCCAAGTTTGTTAAATGATCTGTGACAAGGTTTTCCCCCTCACAAAGGCTTATATCCAGATTCGTAGTTGCTATTTTACCATTTTGAAGAAGTCTGATTGCTTGGGTGGGAGGAAGGAGGTGTGGATGTGTTTAAAGTTGGAGGTGTTAATGAAATAAACATGAGTGAATAAAGAAAGATTCTTGTCTATTCAGATAATGTGGCAGAACTTTATCCAAGCTCAGATCAAAGCTTGACTAGAGCAGGGCTTGGCCCACAGTAGGTTTATTCAAAGTTATGCATTGAATAAATGCATCAAATCCTCACAAAAACTGAATCAACATGCCTTTAACTTGATTGGAAAAGAATTATCATAGGTTAAGAAGATAATAATCATAGCTAACTGAGGAGACATGGTGAAAAACATTGGGATGCAATTTGAGAGTTCATCTTCTTTCCACTGATAATTTTGATTTTGATTTAGACTAAACTACTTCATTTTCCTACCTTAGCTTCTTTATCTTAAAAAACATTCCTTATTCCATGAAACAATTACTTGTACAAAACATTCCTTATTCCATGAAACAATTACTTGTACAAAACATTATTTGTGTTGATCCTATAAGTCAGTGGTTCTTAAACTTGAACATATATCACAATAACCTGGAGGACCCAGCCCCACCCCTAGAACTGGTCTGGGGTGGAGCTTGAGAATTAGCATTTCTAACAAGTGGGGTGGATGTTGGTGCTCCTTGCCCAGGGAGTATATTCTGAGAACTAATGCTGCAGGTCATTTTATTTTTCTCCTTCCTGAATATTGCCAGTAAGCTATTGGTAAAAATCATTTTCTCGGTTGCATTGAGACCTTTCCTAGCTTTTGGAAGAGCAGCATTTAAATTCAAAAGCTAACAGAACAAAAATGGCACGTTGTAAGGCCTTGCGTCCAATCCTCATGAAGCCTAACATATGCTTAAGTAAATCTAACCAATTCAGACAGTAATGTCTAAAACTGTCTTAGCTAAAAAGGATGCCCTTTTCTTTGATGTTAATGTTGCCATAATAGTCTATATTCTTAAAGTTTGTACAAGAACTAAACATTTTAAATGTGCCGTTTAATTTTTCAGGTAAGTGAATCACAGTGTGAAAACCCAACCACGGCAGGCAATTAATTATGGCTCCAGTAGCAACCTGGTTCCACATAGGGACCAAATAAGTACCATTCTGATAGGCACAGTTGCTTGGCATGCCTAGAATGATCATAATTAAATTCATTTTTATCTTGCCTAATTCTTAAAATTTTCACTTTGTAATGAAATGACTCAAGGTAGCCAAAAAGGAGAAGCAGGTGGGAATGGAGGAGTACCTTATTTTTCTGGACAAAATCTTAACTGACATAAGACATTTGTAGTAAGATTACTAACAGGTGTTGATGCAGTGTTGGGTGGGGCTGTCTAACTTAATTTAAGCACTTCTCCAATGTAGAGTGATTCTCCTAACAGTAGTTGACTCCTTAGTTTCTGTGGTTTTATTGGTACTGTTGTCCTTTAAGAACCAGAAAGAAGTTATCCAGTTAAATTGTTAAAAAGTATAAGAGCATAATGAGAGGAGCAAAATGCTTTTTAGCTTGCACCTATTATTTCAAATATTAGCTTGCTTTCCAAATTTTTTTTGCTACGTGGATGGAGATAAACACACACACACAACATGTATATACAGAATCAAAAAGCAGTCTTTCCTGCTAACAGTTTGACACAGTATTCTCCAGTTGGAAGAAAAAATTCAAATGCCTTTCCCTTTTGAGGGGAGGAGTACATACTATTGAGAAGTTGAACTCAAGAAGGAGCTTTTGAAGCTCAACTATTAAAGCCAAAAACAGTCTACAGAGATCATTTGAAATTTAAGATGTGGTCATTATTGATCCACATCTATAAAACAGTATCTACTGGAATAGGTAGACATTACAATGAACTGTATAACAGTGACTTATCCTTTATTTAAAAACCAAAAGGCAAGAATTCTTTTTTTTTTTTTTGAGACTGATCCTGAGTATGTGTTTGATTTTAAATTCTAATCAACTTTGTCTTGAGATAAGTGTACAGCAGAAAATTAAATTAACTGAGCTATGTATTTCAATACTTTTGGAATTTCAGAGATGCTGCCTATGGGAGTTGCAATTTCTACATTACACTTCTTGACTGTTTTTATGCAGTAAAGAAGGTAAGTGACTCGTAGGATACACCCAGTGTTGTGCTGGAGAACTTAAGTACAATGCAAGGAAGACAGGCCTTCTTCCCCAAAGATCTTCCAAGATGTATATGATGTGAGAGGTATCCCATTTCCCTGCCAACATTAGAATGACACTAAACTAGAAAACAGATTATTCTGAATGTGAGTGCTTCTGTGCATGAGTTGGGGGAAAAGCCACTTGAACACAGGGAACAATAAGAAACAGTTTTGTAATTAGGTTCTAAATTCAGAACTGGTTTTGAATGTGTTATGATTTCAAAGAAAAACAAGAAGTAAATAGGTTACTGGTTTCTAAGTTCTCTTTGATTTATGTATTTTATGGGTCTGATTCCCATCAATTCTGTTTACAACAGACATTTCTATAACACAGTAACTGTCAAATACTTTGTTTTTGTATCTTCAAGCATTCAATTTCTAGTTCAACAGAAGTATTTGAGTAGCCCATTAGTTTGTTACTAGGTTTTATATAATACTAAGTATAGGTCACTACTGCTTTGTCAAAGCTATTTAAAAATAACTCCTGTGTTTTATAACCAGGGCTACTTGCTGTCTTTGACTCCAGGGGACAACCGTCATACCACATTTTAAATAAACAGGGTCCCCTGGAGTCATGTGATGCAGCAGACCCTGGTTATAACACTCACTCCCTCAGGTATATTTCTTGAACATCAGGGCCGTGCAAGAAACTAGAATTGTCAGTCAGTAGCCCTTGGATCAAATAAGCCTTCAAAAACATCTCAAGTTTGTGTGGCTTGTATTTTCAGAGGCAAAAGGAACCCAGGTTTACTTTCTTGTATAATGAAACATGGTGGCTTTCTGAGAATTCTGACAGAAATTTTATGGGTTAAACTGAGAGACCTAATTAGTATGCAAATTCAGAGATTAATTATTATATCTTTTTTCCTATGTAAGGCAATGAGGATGGACCTTAATTTTGGGGCTGAGTCCAGCAACTCTGTGGTGTATGGAGCTAATGGAGGTAGTTGCCGCAGGCTCTGAGACAGCTCCATGAGGCCGCAGTTTAGGCAGGTCATGGGCAGAGGAGGTGATCAGGAGATGGAGGGACAGTAGGTATAGATGACCCCTTCTAGCTACAGTTGCAGTCCTTGCCAGATGGACCCCAGGGAACTGCTGATGTAGCCAGGCATACTTGTCCTTGATCCTAGGGCTCCCTTCTCTCTGCTCCCAGCACCTTTTAAAACAAAGAAAGAAAAGAAGAAGAAACACTTATGAGGGCCTTGGAGATGGTCTACTATAACATTGGCTTTGTTTTTATCAGATGTTATATCCAAAGTTTAATTAGCTGTAACTATAGATCAAAGATTGCTTTTTCCATGCTACATTTAATTTTATTCAAGAGACAACAGCTTCTGATTTTCCATTTAAACATTTTCTATTTGTGACTGATTTTGAATATTATTGTGTATTTGAAATTTTTATAAATGTATCAATAATTATGTCTTGATTTTAGTAATGCTTTTTTTTAAGTGCTACTTCTAATAGGATCTCCTTATGAAATTCAAATAATAGAAATTCCCTGCAAACTGATACATTTTATGGTATCATTCTGTTATTTTACTGTATCACTCTGTTGTTGTATTATTATGTTATTGTATCATTCTAGTCCAAATATGATATATATTGGGTACTCCGAATTCAAAGAAATAAAATTCATCGTGGATTTGGTCTTGGAATTAGGACTTAAGCAACTATATTTTATAAAATGAGTTTTTTTTGTTTGGTATTATAGCCTTCTTATTTCTCATTCATATTCCAGTAGTTTACATTTTGCACACTGGGTTTGCAGAATCACCCCTTCTGAACCAAGAATACCTTCTTGATCAAGAATTGTTGCTTACATACTGTCTGGCTCAGTAAGCTGGGAGAACGGTTGTCAGAGGCCGCCAGCTCGTCCTTGTCTCAGAAAATAGATACTGTGCTTATTTTGCTTAGCATGCTCTGCCCATTGCAACTCAGAGTGAGGCTACAGAGTAGAAGAGAAAATTCATATATTTTTCCTTATTGAAAGAAGGGTTTTTTCCCTCAAAATTTTGCATTTTAGTGTTGATCTCTGGGCTGTCTTTAGTATAGGGAACATTCATCTTTTAATTCAAGACTGTTCAGAATTTGAAAGTGAAGGTGTTTATGAAATGTGTGGGATTTGTTTGATATAAACTAACCCATGGTTTCTTTCCTTTATATTATTTATTTAGCAACCGTTGGGTTATGCATTATATTTGAAGCCTGAATGATGTTGATCTAATAAATCAGTAGGATTACTTTGAAGGCTTGATTATTTAGATCTTGCATGGATAGGATGACTGATGAAGGAAAATAAAAAATAAAATTTCATTAAAATAAATATTGTTAAAAAAATAAATATTGTTATAACTAATTTTCCTGATAATGGAAGCATTTAAAAGACATAGCCCACCTCCTTTGAAAACTACTCAATAGAACATAATCTAAATATAATAATGTTTTTCTGGGGTGCCTCCTGATACTTATTATTAAGAAATTGGATTGGAAACTGTTTCCTTATTTGCATCTTTGTTATTAAAAGCTTTCCTTTGTATTTTAGGCAATGCAGTATGGCTTCCTTAATTTCAATTCATTTAACCTTGATGAGTATGAATACTATGAAGTAAGTTTTCAAGGATATTGTTTTTAACTCTTTTATGCATGTTTTACTTCCAGAAGTAATATTCTTATTTTTTGAAAAATCAAACAATTTAGATGTGTGTAGAGTGAAAAAAAACTCAAGTCTTTTTTTCTCTTATTCCTATTTCTGTAGTCCTAGTTCATATTGATTTTTGCATTTGATACATCTTTCCAGAGTGAATGAGTGTGCTCTGGCATTTTTCTTTAATTTTTAGTTTAAATTTTTTTATTATTGATGACTTTCATACAGTGATTAAATGAGATAATGTTTGTTAAACCCTTAGCATAGGATCTGATGAAATGAATAGCCATTATACATCTAATTAACTCTGGAAAATATCTGTTTTTGTCAGAACCTATTGTTTCTGAGAAGTCAAGACACTTTTGGATGCAAATTACAAAAAGTAAACACAAATGGCTTAAATAAAATGGGGAAAATTTATTGATTTACGTAAATAAAAAGTCCAGGAGCTAGTGTAACTTCACTCATGACCAGATTCAGGTACTCAAGCACTTACCAGAAATTGGGCTGAAGCTAGTTTTGTTCCAAGGTCAGTTCTCCCCAGTTAGAATAAAGATGGCTACCAACAGCTTTGACTTACCCGTTTGATTTACCCAACTCATTGGAAAAGAAAATTCATAGCTCCAGCAGAAGACTCTCGAATTCCTCTCATTGACCTGGCTTAGATCATGTCTCTAGCCCTGACCTAGGTTGTGTTTTTGGTGAGGGTGGGGGATGAGTAGGTGTAGAATACTTTGGCCATCACAGGAGTGGAATCGGGTCAGCCCTATCAAATCATACAGACCAAGAAAGGTGGGGGGGGGGGGCACAGAGAGGAGAGAGTCCAGGCAGGCAAAACCACAGATGTCCTCTATGTTTTTTAATGTAGTGTATTTTTTTTTTTTAATGAGTAGTTTGATTCTACCATTCTACCTTCCAAGTAGATAATGAGTAAGATGTTATGCTAAAGGTCTTTTCCAGCCAAGAATACTTGTGGAATCTTGTTTTTTTTTTTTATCCTGCTATAGTTATCTTGAGCAGTCTCACTAATAATGGAGTGATTCCATAGACAGTACTTTATTCAGCAGTATCTTGAATCCTCAGATAACTGTTCTTTCACAATCAATTTTTAAAGTAACTATTATTTTAAACTCCTGAGTATAACTGAACTATTTTATTGATAAATTGGGTTAATAGTTACTACTAGTCACTACTGTGATGTACCAAACACTTAAAAGCATATTGTGTGATTCATTAGGCCAACTCTGCCTTTACTTCTGTGTAAGAGCAGTACATTTATAAAGTACAATATACATCAATATTTATTTACCATCTTAACTACTGAATATAATTGAATTATTAACACCATTTTTTGTGCTTCTCCTTATAAAATTAAACATTTAAAATAAAATATACTTTCTCTTTTTAGATAAGCAAAACTAATAAAAACACCAGTTGGTATTCCCTCAGTGTAGCACAGTGATGCCTTTATGTGTTTTTTACTAAGGAGTAATATAGGTGCTAATTAGCTTCCCTCTCGCTAATGTGGAAATTGCAGCATTGCGGGAGAGTAGCAGGGTCACCCACAAATGTCGTTTACTTTCAGTGAAACTGCATTGAGACACAGGGTAGCTACAGACCACCATGGTAGCTTTGTTTAGTCTCTATAAGTATATTTAGAAATTTTGGATTAGTGTTTTTCATTGAGTCCACGATGCCCATTTTATCCTGTTTTGAGTAGGAATTCTCTGAATTCAGGATATATCTTACAATCTGTGATGCCTGTGATTCAATGAAATCTACCACACATTTCTCATTAAAAACTCCAGACTTCTGGTTTTACTTCAAAATCAGAACATGTGGCAATGCTTGTCCTCATTCCTGCTTACATCTTTTAGCTTGGAATGAACTCATCAATTCCCTTGGCTGGTAATTAAGTCAAATAAATCAGTTTTGGGTTACTTGCCTGGCCTATAGATCTTAAGGCAACTCTTGATTTATTTCTTACCTGTTCTTAGGTACACGTATACATACACATACATTGATCTTGTTTTGGTCTTCCCTTTGCAGAAAGCAGAAAATGGAGATTTAAATTGGATAATACCAGACCGATTTCTTGCCTTCTGTGGACCTCATTCAAGAACCAGACTTGAAAGTGGTATGCAAGTACATGGGACCAGTATAGTTTTGTTATTAAAAGTATCTATCCAATATTTTCTTTTAAAAGAGGCCAAAGCTCGACTGTCTTAATTAAGTGTACGTGGACATTTTAGCACATCATTCTGCCTGAATTTTAACTTTTTAAATTTATTTTTTTCACAGTTATAATCAAACTGGTATTCAATCCCCAGTCCAGATACTGTTTCCACCCAGTTACAAGTGAAATTGTTATCCATTGTTTTCTTTCTGCATTTTACAGCATCTGGTGAATTTCTTTATGTAGGTTACCACCAACATTCTCCTGAGGCTTATATTCCGTATTTTAAGAATCACAACGTTACTACCATTATTCGTCTGAATAAAAGGATGTATGATGCCAAACGCTTTACGAACGCTGGTTTCGATCACTATGATCTTTTCTTTGCGGATGGCAGCACCCCTACTGATGCCATTGTTAAAGAATTTCTGGATATTTGTGAAAATGCAGAGGGTGCCATTGCAGTACACTGTAAAGGTATGTTTCTAGTGTTGGTTAAAAAATGGGGGACATGAATGTATATATGTGTAGAAACACACCATACTCGTTTAGATTATATGCAAGGACACATGAAGATGCCTTTGTTTTTTATAGAGTGCTTTTTTTTCCTTTTGTGATTTACTTTTTTTTCTTAAAACCACTTTATTGAGGTATGATTGTCATAAAAAGGCTGTACATATAAAGAATGCTTTTAAAACCCTAATTTCATATGGAAAGTATAGTAAATTAAGTTGTATTCATGGGTAATACTACAAAGGCTTATCACATTCATTTATTCATCAAATATCTATTCAGTGCCTACTTTGGTAGGTTCTGGCATATGTCAGTAAGCAGAGCAGACTCCAAGAGCTTATCTTTTGGACTTTATATTCTGACAAGTTGCTAGGCTTTCAGCAGCTAGAACAGTGCTTGGCACTTAATAAATATTTATTGAATGAATGTGTAATAACACATTGTATGAATATACTAGGATTTATTTAACTTTTCTCCTTTTGTTAGTTAACTAAGAAGGCAAGGGATACATTTTTGTTAAGAAAAATCCAACACTGGGGAAAAGAAAAACTAAACAGCAAACCCGGGGAATATCAGAAATCTAATCTCGAGAGTTCACACATTATAAGATTCAAATGTCCAGTTTTCACCAAAAAATCTCAAGATATACAAAGAAACAGGAAAGGATAGCTCATTCAAAGGAATAAAATGAATCAACAGAAACTGTCCCAAAGAAAGACCAGATGGTGGACTTACTAGACAAAGACATTAAAACAACTGTCGGGCTTCCCTGGTGGTACAGTGGTTGAGAATCTGCCTGCCAATGCAGGGGACACGGGTTCTAGCCCTGGTCTGGGAAGATCCCACATGCCGCGGAGCAACTGGGCCCGTGAGCCACAACTACTGCGCCTGCACGTCTGGAGCCTGTGCTCCGCAACAAGAGAGGCCGCGACAGTGAGAGGCCCGCGCACCGCGATGAAGAGTGGCCCCCTCTTGCCGCAACTAGAGAAAGCCCTCGCACAGAAACGAAGACCCAACACAGCCAAAAATAAATAAATAAATAAATAAATTTTAAAAAGAAAAGATGACTACTATCTTTGGGAAAAAACAAAAACAAAAAAAACTGTCTTTTGTTGTTGTTGTTCACCACATGGCATGCAAGGGTCCCTGATCAGGGATTGAACCTGTGCCCCCTGCAGTGGAAGCTGATCTCTGCATCACCCTCAGGGTCATACTAACCTTCTTTTGAAGGATAAGCCATGTTTGCAACCAGTTACCTCTGTTGTCCAGTCCTATAGGATCCCTGAAACGTAAAAGCCTTCCTTTATTTCATCCTGTTTCTGTCCCCTTTAGTCCAAACTGGCAGTCTTCCAGTGTAATCCCATCAGTATTTTTAGCTTCTGATGAGATGGCTGATTAAATCCATGGGTAATATCTTTATGGAACTGATTTTTCAATCATACCCTTGGTATCCAGAACACACTTTCTCACTTTTTTCAAAATGAATAGGCCTAGAATTTTCTAAATGTTTAGTTTCTCGTTCCTTTTTGCTTAACAATTACTTCTTCAATTCCTCTCTCTCCTCTCACATCAGTCAGGAGAAACCAAGCTGCACCTTTAACACTTCACTTATGAATTTAAATCTCCTTTGCTAATTATCCAAGGTTGTCACTCATAAGTTTTACCTTCCACAAAGCACTAGAACACAATTCAGCCAGGTTTTTTTGCCACTTCTTAACGAGGATTGCCTTTCTTCCAGTTTCCATGTGAGTCCGTTGGAATCACCATTAATGTCTGTATTCCTGCTACTAACAGCCCCTTCAAGGCAATCTAGGTTTTTTTCTTTTTTTTTTTTTAAATTTAACATCTTCATTGGAGTATAATTGCTTTACAATGGTGTGTTTATCTAGGTTTTTTCTAACATGTGCCTTAAAACTCTCCCAGCCTTTAGAATTCCAATGCCAAAGTCACTTCCACATTTTTACATAATGTTTCAGTAGCATGCCACTTCACAAAATCTGTATTAGTGGGAGTTTTCCAGAGAAACAGAACTAGTAGGATGTATATATAGAGAGAAGGAGATTTATTATAAGGAATTGGCTTATGTGACTATATAGGCTGGTGAGCATAAAACCTGCAGTGTGAACTGGCAGGCTGGAGACCCAGGAGAGCCAATGGTGCAGTTCAAGTCCAAAGGCTGTCTGGTAGAGAATTCCCTCTAACTTTGGGAGGCAAGTATTTTTGTTCTGTTCAGACTTTCAGCTGATTGGATGAGGCCCACACACATTACGGAGGACAGTTGGCTTACTCAAAGTCTACCAATTTCATCCAAATACACCTGCCAGGTTGACACATAAAATTAACCATCACAGGAGGTAATGATACTAGTCTAGACGAGAGTAAAGGAGGACAGCAGGAATAGAGTGGAAAAAAAAGTCCACGTGCAAATAGGTATAAAAGTAGAGTAGAAAAAACAGTTGGATGAGGGAGAAAGTACAAGATTTTAAGCCTGTATTTTTGGAAAGATGGTGGTTCCATTAACTGAAAACCCAGAGTATAAAACACTGCACTTACTGAGAATCATCGCTTAGAAAGTGATTTTCAATCTTGGCTAAACATAGAATCAAGTGAGGGATTTTAGGAATCTCTGTGTCCAGGCTGCATCACATACCAATTAAAACTCTCCGGTTGGGCTTCCCTGGTGGCACAGTGGTTAAGAATCCGCCTGCCAATGCAGGGGACACGGGTTCGATCCCTCATCCGGGAAGATCCCACATGCTGTGGAGCAACTAAGCCCGTGTGCCACAATTACTGAGCCTGCGCTCCAGAGCCTGCGAGCCACAACTCCTGAAGCCCTGGCGCCTAGAGCCCGTGCTCTGCAACAAGAGAAGCCACTGCAGTGAGAAGCCCGTGCACTGCAACGAAGAGTAGCCCCCGCTCACCATAACTAGAGAAAGACCGCACACAGCAACAAAGACCCAATGTAGCCTAAAATAAAGAAAGAATAATACAAACAAACAAAAAAACTCCAGTTGATTGTACTGTGCATCAAAACATGTGAACCACTGTTGAGGGGAGCAGAATCATGGGAAGCTTTTTTAAAAAATTCTACCTGCCCAACGAAATTCTGGAGCACATGACACCAGGTCTCATTGGTTTGTTTATTTTCCTAGCTGGCCTTGGACGAACAGGCACTTTGATAGCCTGCTACATCATGAAGCATTACAGGATGACAGCAACCGAGGCCATTGCTTGGGTCAGAATCTGCAGACCTGGCTCAGTGATTGGACCTCAGCAACAATTTTTGATGATGTAAGTGGATGGAGAGCTTTTGTAATTCCTCAGGAATGCATGGGTCTGGAAAGTGATGGGAAGTAGAATTTTCCTTAGGCTCCAGTAACAGCAGATAGTCTAGTAGGAGAAAGTTGTTTGTATGTATCTTTCTGGAAGGCTGTATTTTGATATTGTTACTTAAATACTGTAGGAAACAGGCAAGCCTCTGGATGGAAGGTGACTATTTTCGTCAAAAGTTAAAGGGTCAGGAGAATGGAAAACACAGAGCAGCTGTCTCAAAACTCCTCTTGGCTGTTGATGACATTTCAATCAATGGGGTCGAGAATCAAGACAAGCAAGAACATGAACTGGTAATCGAACCACCCCCATCACACTGTTGTCATTGCTTTAAGTGCTGTTGAGAACTTTTTAGGGCATGGAGAAAATTGTAGATAAAAATAATAAAGCACATTTTGAGGGATTATCATCACACATTTTTTATACTTATAGCCCTCTCTAGGAACTTTTTAGTCAAAATAGTTAAAACGAGGTTATGTGTCCATAAAACTAAAGTTTATTTTTTGTTTACTCACAAGGCACTGGTGATAAAAAGAGGTATGCGAAGTACACTCTTTAGATGGACCTCGTGACACCCCTTTCCCCCATTTTTTTCCTATTTCATGGTAGCTGATTTAGGGAACCAATTGTTCTCAGATGGGGAACTTTAAAGAACCAAGAGTTTAGGGGGTAGCAGTACTATATTAAGTGGTGGTAAGTAGATTGTGAAATTCAAAAGAGAGTGTTTTCAATACTGAAAACCCATTATGCCTCTTCACTGTCAAAATGTTTTATAACAAGAGTGCTATTGGGTTCTTTGTCTATGAAAGTCAACTTTTGGTTGTCTCGAAATGTGTCCGGTACCTTTATTTTGAAAGCAGCAAAATATTTTAGAGTTCATCAGAATGTTGAAGTATATTTATATGTGTCTATGTATGATCTATATGGGTAAATGTAGCTGCTATGCTTCGCTGCATTAATAAGTACAGCTTAAATCATTAGCTCAGTGTTTTTCTACTTACACAGTACAGTGATGACGACGAAATCAATGTAGTGACACAAGGTGATAGACTTCGAGCCCTGAAAAGCAGAAGACAATCAAAAACAAACGCTATTCCCCTCACGTGAGTCTGATTTCCTTCGTGTGGTTGTAGTTATTTAATTTGTGTATAAGGTCCTTCATGAGCATTTTTTCCTGTACATTTTCTCCATGGTTGCATGCCCATTATGCCACTTTGAAATGAATATCTACTTTATTTAAAATCTAAGGGTGTTGCCTAAGAAGCTCTTAGCTATCCTTTGATTATCTCTGTCTTCTGTTGCAACCTCGCTAGCTCATATAGACAGGAAAGCACTATTCGGAGTGATTTTTCTCCATGGATAATAACTGTCGACTAAAAAAATATTCACAGCCTAAAAGTTGAGAGTTATGTTTCATTTGGCGGAAATTTTTAGGACTTGAAGAAGCCGGGGAGGCAGCATCTCAAGTAACCCTGAGAGAACTGCTCCAAGGAGGTGAGGAGGGAGCCAGGATATATAGGAGTTTTGCAGCAAAGGTAGTCTGAATGTCAAAAGATTACTGTTAATAAGAGAAAATAGATATCTCAAGTTAAGGAATTTAGTGCTTTTCTATGTATGGGAAGATGCAAGAGTCTGCGCTCACTGAAATAATTCCTTTGATATGCTCCTCAGCTATCTGGGGCCAGTATCTATGCTGAGTTTCCTCAGGGCTCACCATGGGGAGTAGGAGTGGCTGCAGTCTGATGGCTGCTAGATGGCAGGTATTCTTTCCTTCCTGAGTTCCCTTAGGGCTCACCAGCTCATTGTTGGCTTGTGGCTGTAATCACTGATGACTGTGACATCCTTTGTTTACTGATATGACACACAGTATTCCATTTCTCATAAACATGTTACATCCTCAAGAGAGCGACAGCAGATATAAACTGTAGAATAACTGTAGGTTTGTCCAGAGTTATTAAAATTGTGAATTTCTTTAAATTTACTACCGTATTACACATAATCTGTTTTGATATGGTAAACTTTAATTAGTGGTGACATGGTGGCTTAATGTCATTATATTATTTTAAGTCAACAGTGAATTGATTAAACTATATTTTTATATTAATTTTTTGTTGGAGGAATTTTTCAAGTTACAGAAGAAGGTTCAGTATGGAGATAGGAAGTTTTATAGTTATTGGGTTGTGTGTGTGTCCACTTATACTTGCTTCTGTAAGTGTTAGTCGGGATTCAATCTCATGGAACGTCCAGGATTGTTAGAAAGATATGTAGAATCAAAAACTTGACCATTGTACTTTTTCTCTAGGGTATTCTTTAGTAGATGCTCCCACCTATACCAATGGATTCCTTCCTTCTAGTACCTTTCATTGTGGGGTGGGTGCCAAATTTCACACCGCCCCCCTTTTTTGGTGATGGAGATAGGTCATCTTAGTATTCAGTAAGCATCCTGTAATATGGCAAGGAACTATGACATAGTAAATGGTTATGGCAGAGAAGAACAGGCCTTTTTAATTAAAAGTAGTTCTTCACTGGTATCTTCTCATAATCTTAAAATCCAAAGTAGAATTACACTTAAGGGATGTGTCATCATGGGCCACTGCCTTGGGAGATTCTTAAAAGACCCAAAGAAAAGGAACGAGTTTTCCAAAATAAAGTGCCATGTGAATGAAAGGCATCAGTATTGATTATAGGCATTAATTAAGCATTCTCTTTGCTGTTTAGTTGTGCATTCAATCAACTAGAATGCTTTAAATAATTTATTTAATTCCAAATGCCATTTTGTTTTTAATTTCATTATAAGTCTTCATTTAAGGTCTTAATGGTTCTTTTTTTTTTTAGTTACTATTTTTTAAATTAGTTTATTTTTAATTTATTTTATCTTTGGCCATGTTAGGTCTTCATTGCTGCACGCGGGCTTTCTCTAGTTGCGGCAAGCGGGGGCTACTCTTCATTGCGGTGCACGGGCTTCAGTAGTTGTGGCACACGGGCTCAGTAGTTGTGGCGCACGGGCATAGTTGCTCCACGGCATGTGGGATCTTCCTGGACCAGGGCTCAAACCCGTGTCCCCTGCATTGGCAAGTGGGTTCTTAACCACTGCGCCACCAGGGAAGCCCTTAATGGTTCTTTTTATTTAGAAATAGTATAGTCCCTCCAAATAATCATTCTGAAGCCAATTTTAGACAGGAGGAAATAGCTAGTGCCCTAGAGCAGTGCTTCTCAAACTTCAGTGTGCATTTGAGTCTCCTGGGAAGCTTGTTAAAATGCAGATAATGATCAGTGGGTCTGGGGTGCCATCTGATTCTGCATTTCTGGCAAGCCTCCAGGTGTTAAAGATGCTGCTGGTCCAGGGACCACACTTGGAATCACAAGCCCTAGAAAATGGATGATTTTGTGGGTTGCTTTTAGTCATGTCCAGATTTTTCGTTCTGTTTTTAAGAATCTGCAGCATCAGTTTATTTCTCAATAGCTTGTTGCCTTCTGTTCAAAAGTCAAGTTGGGAGTCAGGGATGGGAATTCTGCTTAGTCAAAGGTTTTTGAGTTCGATAGGGCTTATAGGAAATTTTCTGTAGTTACTCTGAGTCTGCTATCTTGTGAATATGTTTTATAAGAGTTCAAATCATTTGATGCTCCTTTCTAGAAAAATGAGACTATAAAAGTCTCTTCCATAGCTCATGGATTTGTGGAAACATAAAAGAAAACAATAAATGTAGACTAAAATTAGAAATATTGTTGGAAACCAAAGATGACACTAGATGCTATGACATTTATCTTGGTATGTGAGGTTCCCTGGGGTGGTAGTTGATGGATGGCTGAATGATAGTAACTAGCAAAGACCGGTGGAGGAAAGACCAGCCTCTGTGCTATCCATTTGCTTAGTTATCTATTTACACCCCACCTTACCCTAAAAGGAGTAAAGAACACTGGCCCTTTGCTCTGAAGCACTCTTGGCATTCTTGGCATGTGTTAAAACAATCTTTTTTTTTTTTTTTTTTTGGCCACGCCTTGCGACTTGTGGGATCTTAGTTCCCCTATCAGGGGTCGAACCTGGGTCCTCAGCAGTGAAAGTGTATTCCTAACCACTGGGACTGCCAGGGAATTCCCTAAAACAACCTTTTACTTGGTAAAAGTTAAAAAAAAAAAGCTAGCTCAGGATTCCCTTTAATTGTAATTGTAACCCCCCAAAAAATAGAATAGTCCCCAAACCACCCTCTTCCCATACACACAATTAACAAGATTTTAGGTCACACTTTTAAAGGAAAAGCAAAATGCTAAAATTCTAAGCTCTTAATTATGCGTAAACACTCTGGGAGATTTAAGATTAGTCACAGCAGATTTTCCTTCCTTCTCCTTCCTTATCCCTTCCTGCTTTTTCAGACCCTCTTTGCTGTTACAGTCATCTCATTTTTGCTCTATTTGTAGCTCTTTTGGCCCTAGAAGAGGAGGTCAACTGGAGATTTCCTTTCCTTCCCAAGTGTTTGTTGTTATTTTAGAAATATTTAAAAGTCCCCTGAGAGAGAGAGTTTGCAGCAGCAGCTTGGGTTGAAAAATCTAAATTCAATTCCTGCCTCCTGATTTTGACCCATCTGTCAGTGTGGACATGTTATTTTGCTTCACTGTTGGTACTTAGCCAAATGAAAATGTAAGAGGGAAAGTTAATTAAAAATATATGAGTACTGGTGATTCTTAAAAGAAAGTTATAGTACATAAAGTAATCCAGTCATTGGTTTCTGTTTTACAGTCAATATTTGGGGAGAATTAAGTGTTAGAAATTGTAAAATTGGTAATTTTGTCAGAGAGCTTGTCTGATCCTGACTACCATGAAGACAGGAAATTATGTAGCACCATGATCTTGAAGTGATCTTCAGGATAATGGCAAGTATATTATTGTCTGTGCTAAAACAGATTGGGTAGATTTTGTAACTTCATCCATGCTGCCTATCTTTCTGCATTGTGCTGATGAATTCTGCTAGGTTTGTTAGGGGCGAAGGAAATGATGCATGAAGAGTGGAAGTGCATCCTATGGGAACAGGTAAAAATACAGATATAGTTAGCCTTGAAAATCCCTTAAAACCACCTAAACAGTACAGTGTAGGTGGGTATGTTTCATCATTGAAAAATAATTCTCATGCCATGAGCTTTACTAGAGGAACAAATGAAAATCTATAAAGCAGACACAAGCCTGTGTCAGTTCAGGGCTTTTTTTGTTTGTTTGTCTGGTTGGTTTTGCCTCCTTTTTCTCTGTGATTTGGTTTTCTGTGTGCATATTGTGCTTTTTGAAGAATTTCAATCGCATAGCTACGACTCTAATTTCAGTATCATACAGTTAAATTAACATGGGGTAGTTATCCAACTAGAGATTGGGTCTAATCTTTCTTTACCAAATATCAAATCTGTTTAAAACTGAAGACAGCATTTTTTTCCAACATAAAATGGCAAAATTTGATCCCTGTTTCCTGCTCCTTTGCATCGCAGCGTATCTAAAATTCACACGTGGCTTTATTTATTTATTATTTTATTTATTTTGGCTTCCCAATTTGAACATCTGTTCTTTCCCCTTCGCCCCTTTCCAGATGTTCCCTAGCTGTGCTGACCTCTGCACTGTGTAGTGTTGTCATCTGGTGGATTGTTTGTGACTACATTCTCCCCATCCTGCTATTCTGTCTCGATGGTTTAAGAACACAGTAGCCATCAGGACCCTTGACAGATAGCTGCTGTGTAAGTGTCCCATTCCACTTCTCTACTAGTGCTCACCTCTGGTGTCCAGTGTGTTTCTCATGATGCATGTTTTTCTCACTATCAGCTCTTCTAGCTTTGTTGATTTGCCTTTTTTCAAAGGTTCTTATTCTGAATCATTGCACTTCATGGGTTGGTGGCAGGGAAGGAAGTCTTCTCTGTTACTTTCATACCAGGGATATTAAAAGTAACACGCTTCGTTTAAGATGTGCTTACTCTTAACAGATTTTTTGAAATAGCAATTTATGATGACAATGACGCAGTTTCTTTTTCTTATCAAAAATGTATAGTTAGTTTGGGGTAATTGGGGTGGTTTTCTTTCAATCAGTTGTCTGTACAACTTTCCTCTGGTTTTCTAGAGTAAATATCGTTAATATATCCTTTCCAATCTAGCAAAAAGAAATTTCCCACTGGTTTTCTGCTGTTAGTAAAGACTTTATTTTGTAGCCATGAGGTCTAGTGAGCATTGCATCCTTTTTCACCTCTGATTCTGCCATTGTACACGGTGCTCTCTCAGCAGGCACCTGCTTCCCTAATAAATCTTCTGTCTTGAGTATGCAGAATTTTCTCCTCTACCTCGTTTCACTTCCTCCCCTTCAGGGAATACAGTTAAGTATAGTTTTCAACACTTGGTGTTGAATGAAGATAGGAAAGCAGAGAAAACTGGAGTCCCTTGTTTATGTTTGTGTTTTCACATGACAGGCACTGTGCTCCTTTTTCCTTCCCACTTTCCTCCTTTCCCAAAAGTAACTAGAATGCTTTTATTAGGTTAATAGAGGCAGAATTTGTATTCTCTTGATATCTTTCGTCATTAAATGAATACCTTCACAGTGAAGAGACTCCTTTTCTGCAGAAGAATGTGGCAAGAAGCTTTCCGGGAACATCATGTTAAGACCAAGAGCACAGAAAGGAGGGTGTATCCTGTGAGACTGTGGTTCACCATTACCCTCTTATGTCTAGGCTGCATTCTTTTTTTCTCTGAAACTTTTTCTTTAGCTCAAATTTTAAGAATTTCTTGTCTTGTTCCAACTTGGACTTGGGAGTTATAAAGGAATACAAAAGTGCCTTCTAGGATCTCCTCCAAAGTAAAATTCCATTGCAACCAACTCTAGTACTTTGTGGTTCGTTGAATGCTTTCAAATGGCTAGAAAAGATTTAAAAAACTAGCAGATGCCATTCTTTTCAAAATTAAGGAAAAGCTACTTAACATGAACCTATATATGACATTTTTTAAAAATCTTATTAATACAAGCTTATTACATAGGCACATATGCTATGTTTCTGATACGGATTATCCCTTCAGGTGTTTTGTTCCTTTACTTCTCTTATTGAGCCTAGATTTCACACATTTGGACTCAGGGCCATCACACACTGCATAGATTTATTCTTCTCAAACTATTCCGAGTGGCAATTTCAAACAGGTAGAGTCATTGCTCATAATGTTTAGGCATTTCATGGTTGTATTATTTTTTGCTGGGTAAGTTTAAAAAATGGTCTCTATCAGGCTCTTTTCTTTTTAATATTCTATGTAAGACATAACGTTTTTTGTTATTACTGACATTTGCCATTGTATTTCTAGCCCAAAGCAGAGTATTCACTTTAGCCTACCCTGATTAATTTGGAATTTACAGAAACAAAAGCTTTCAACAATAACAATAATGTAAACAGATATAATCCTTATATTTATCCTTTGAGGTGACTACTCATGGGCACTGTTGTTGACATTCACCTCTATTGGCTGATGATGTAGCATCGCCTGATAGGTTGTTTCCTGACATGCCTGGAGAGCTTCCTTATAACAGCACTTCACATGCTGCTTCAGACCTTTTAGACAGTGGGAAAGGCATCTCTGCAGGTTGCAGGGCCTCAGACCCATCATTTTGCAGGCTCTTTTTGTATCAGTGGTGGACAACCAGTGTAAATAGTGCATGGTTGAGCTGATGGATTCTCTTCTTGGAATGAACATTTATTTTCAAAGTACTTTGTGACTTGATAGGTGAGAGACCTGGCTTTTCAATTTTTTGCTTTGCCTCAAGTTGCAGATATCTTTGTATCCAAAATCGGAAAATATTGGGCCTCAAAAGATACTGCAGAGAAGAAAACGAACTCTAGTATGGGCAAGAGATAGAAGGTAGGACTGAGGGTTCTATCAGGAAAAGATGGAAAGGAGAAATGACATTTGCTGAATGTTGTCCTGCAGGGCCATGTGATTGGCCTAGTGTGCAAGGTGGGGGGTAGTGAGTTCCCACATCCCTGTGGCAGAGTGAATACTTCACACGTTTGCTAGCTTAACCTACCTTAGGGTGTTAACTTGTAGGATATCTCAGGTAATATCTAAGTGTAGTTGCTGTGTTTCCTTCCCACTTTATTGATGCATAACCTACAGATGTAATAACTGCTCTGTTTTTAATGCAAATAACTGGTGACCTGAATCTTTACTGATGAGATTAATGCATTTCAAATTTCTGTCATGCTCTCATTTTCAAAATTGCACATAAATTATTAGCTATTAATAGTATATTACTACCCAAAGCAATCTACAGATTCAATGCAATCCCTATCAAACTACCAATGGCATTTTTCACAGAACTAGAACAAAAAATTTCACAATTTGTATGGAAACACAAAAGACCCCGAATAGCCAAAGCAATCTTGAGAATGAAAAATGGAGCTGGAGGAATCAGGCTCCCTGACTTCAGACTATATTACAAAGCTACAGTAATCAAGACAGTTTGGTACTGGCACAAAAACAGAAACATAGATCAATGGAACAGGATAGAAAGCCCAGAGATAAACCCACACACATATGGTCACCTTATCTTTGATAAAGGAGGCAAGCATATACAGTGGAGAAAAGACAGCCTCTTCAATAAGTGGTGCTGGGAAAACTGGACAGGTACATGTAAAAGTATGAAATTAGAACACTCCCTGACACCATACACAAAAATAAACTCAAAATTTATTAAAGACCTAAGTGTAAGGCCAGACACTATAAAACTCTTAGAGGAAAACATAGGCAGAACACTCTATGACATAAATCATAGCAAGATCCTTTTTGACCCAGCTCCTAGAGAAATGGAAATAAAAACACAAATAAACAAATGGGACCTAAT
Organism: Balaenoptera physalus; assembly: GCF_965194825.1. Taxonomy (NCBI): domain Eukaryota; kingdom Metazoa; phylum Chordata; class Mammalia; order Artiodactyla; family Balaenopteridae; genus Balaenoptera; species Balaenoptera physalus. Next base: position 88,426,009 of record NC_138886.1, on the reverse strand, counting down.
GAAACTTAAAAGCTTTTGCACAGCAAAGGAAACCATAAACAAGACCAAAAGACAACCCTCAGAATGGGAGAAAATATTTGCAAATGAAGCAACTGACAAAGGATTAATCTCTAAGATTTACAGGCAGCTCATGCAGCTCAATAACAAAAAAACAAACAACCCAATCCAAAAATGGGCAGAAGACCTAAATAGACGTTTCTCCAAAGAAGATATACAGATTGCCAACAGACACCTGAAAGAATGCTCAACATCATTAATCATTAGAGAAATGCAAATCAAAACTACAATGAGATATCATCCTACACCAGTCAGAATGGCCATCATCAAAAAATCTAGAAACAATAAATGCTGAAGAGGGTGTGGAGAAAAGGGAACCCTCTTGCACTGTTGGTGGGAATGTAAATTGATACAGCCTCTATGGGGAACAGTATGGAGGTTCCTTAAAAAACTAAAAATAGAACTACCGTACGACCCAGCAATCCCACTACTGGGCATATACCCTGAGAAAACCATAATTCAGAAAGAGTCATGTACCAAAATGTTCATTGCAGCTCTATTTACAATAGCCAGGACATGGAAGCAACCTAAGTGTCCATCATCGGATGAATGGATAAAGAAGATGTGGCACATATATACAGTGGAATATTACTCATCCATAAAAAGAAATGAAATGGAGGTATTTGTAGTGAGGTGGATGGAGTTAGAGTCTGTCATACAGAGTGAAGTAAGTCAGAAAGAGAAAAACAAATACAGTATGCTAACACATATATATGGAATCTAAGGGAAAAAAAAAAAAGGTCATGAAGAACCTAGTGGCAAGACGGGAATAAAGACACAGACCTACTAGAGAATGGACTTGAGGCTATGGGGAGGGGTAGGGGCAAGATGTGACAGGGTGAGAGAGTGGCATGGACATATATACACTACCAAATGTAAAATAGATAGCTAGTGGGAAGCAGCCGCATAGCACAGGGAGATCAGCTCGGTGCTTTGTGACCACCTAGAGGGGTGGGATAGGGAGGGTGGGAGGGAGGGAGATGCAAGAGGGAAGAGATATGGGAACATATGTATATGTATAACTGATTCACTTTGTTATAAAGCAGAAGCTAACACAACATTGTAAAGTAATTATACTCCAATAAAGATGTTTAAAAAAAATAGTATATTACTTCACATGAATTGTTTACACTAATTTTATAGAGAAATAAGTACTTTTAAAAGGATGTTTCTATCAGCCTAAAATATGATTTAGCAGTAATTTCTTGTTTTGAATAGTATTTAAACATAATAGCTAACTTAAGAAATCAGGAGGTAAATTTCCTAAGCAGGCAATGTATTGGCTCTTGTTTTTTTCCTCATATTAATGATTTTACAGTGTGATAGTTGATACTTTTGACCATAAGTGGCCTCAAATTATTTGAAAAGTAGATGTTGTATTTCAAAAAAAAAGCCAACAGGAGTCTCATTTTCTCCATTTGTAAAAAATGGAGATAAAACTCATGAACCTCACTGAGTGGGTGAGAGGCCTCGGGACAGTAGTGGCAGCACCAAACCCTGGGCCTGGGCCTTCGAAATAGCAATGGAAGCATTGCAGTTTGTTTTTTTTAATGAAAAATTCTAGATTCACATTCTTAACAGAGACAACTAAATATTTCCTCTTCACTTTATAAAATCAGAAAGAATTTAAAAATAAATCCTTGTTTTCAAGGATAGAATTTATATGCCAGGGCAGTTGGTACCCTCTTAGATAATATAATTATGTCTGCATATACATTTTCTGTTTTGTTAAAACAGTCAACATTTAGGATGATAAAACTTTATCAGAAATCCTGAATCAAGCATTGGCTCATTTACCCAGGATCAGTTTCCCTCAGTGAGATTGAAGGCCTGATTCATAAGACTTTCAGAAATGGTTCTTGGATAAAGAGAAACAGCTAGGCTAGGAGTTCCCCTCCCTCAGCCTTCTACTCCTCTCCCCCAAATGGCTCGAAAACCACTGACCTCCAGACTTCTGCTCTGGTGCAGTACAACCCATTGTTTTTTTAGTGATGAGAAGTTAGTATTTTACTAAATGTTGAATATCCTATGGTTTGAGTAATATTAAGATTATAAGAATTTACTACATTTTAAGGACCTGGCTTTGGTTATTAACTAATGTGGTGTTAACACAGGCATAGGAGGTAGGACTGACTGCTAGTTCGTTGTAATGGTTTCTTTTTACGCATGAGCTGGGTTCTCATAAGTTGTTGTTGGCTATCTCACCTTTATGTTTGGATATGAGAGGAGAAAGCCTTTTAAAGTATTTTCTCTCAAAGATAAATAAAAGTTGAGTATATGTAAATGTGTATGTATGCAGTTCAGTGTTTTAGTCATTATCTCTTGAAGAAAAGAATTGCTTGTAAAATTTTTTGGTGTTTTCTGCTGTTGTCCCTCTGACAATTCAGTGAGGAATTTTAAAACACCCTCTACTTTTGAACAGGTATTCTGTGTGGGCTTTATCTGAGGGTGTTCTTTCTGATTCATGAATTTGCCTCCTGGGCAGTCTACTCCCATAGGTCTCAGTTCCTTGAGATGTCTAGAGTTTAATTAAATCAAGTTTCACAAAATTTAAACAGCTTCACTTGAATGGTACTGGGTGACTTTGTAAGTGGTTGTAAGCCAGCCCAAAAAATTCTGTTTGAACATACTTCTAAAATTTGAAATGTTATAAAAAATTACTGTTGACTTGATGTCTATTGCTTGTACTTCCAGCTCTGAAGAGTGAATACTGTATATATATTTATATTCGTAGTCTTTAGAATTTGGGGCTTTTAAATGATTTCTTGTTTTCATGACTAGAATTCTGAGAATTTATTTTTACTTTGGGGCACAAAAATTTGTCTTACTGATTGATTTCTTTGGTGTGGGAATTGCTTGACATGCCAGGTCATTTCATTTTCCAAAAGCAAAGTTCTTTGGTTATCTTTGTCTAAACCTTCATAGGGAAATGAGATGCTTTATTTCAAAAGACCTTGATGTAAAAGTGTGTTTCAAATTTTTTTTTTGGCAAATGTGTTTATGGAAAATCCTGTCCGTTCTCAAGAAAATAATTTGTACTAAAGTGCAAAAGTGCCTTCCTCTGTCAAGTATTTGCACATTGCTTCAGTGAATATAATGTTATCTTTTTTCAACTGTTTTCAGAGTAATTCTTCAGTCCAGTGTTCAGAGCTGTAAAACATCTGAACCTAACATTTCTGGCAGTGCAGGCATTACTAAAAGAACCACCAGATCTGCTTCAAGAAAAAGCAGTTTTAAAAGGTGAGAAAAGAATCCTACTCTTCTGAAATGTTCTAAGCATTGGTTTTCCAGTTTAATCTTCTGGAGATAGAAATGAAGACAGGAGAAAGCAGAGTCCCTGTGGCAGGAAATTAATCAAAAATGTTTGACTTGTTCATCATCTAAGACAATCTGGACCATTTTAATTTGGGATTTTGTTTTGTTTTTTTTACAGAGGTGATTCTCAACACTGGAAATGTGGTCTCTGGGTCATAATATGGGAAAGTTGAGAATGCTGTACTTCTAAGTTCTTAAATTAAGAACTTCCAAAGCTCTCTGTCAGGACTTGGAGGAAATCTTTCTGTCTGTGTATCAGATCCAGCATAATTGTTGGAGAATTAGTTGCAAATAAGTGTGATGGTGGAAAAATGAGAACTCTCTTGAGTTTGGGATCCTTCTTTACCTAGTGACTATCCTCTTGTCCACAGTCTATATATACCCAAGGGCGCTAGCTTTTTCACTTTCTGGCCCAGCATCTTTCACTTCCTTCATTAATAGAGGCTTTCACAAAAAAATGGACATGTTCTGTGACCAAATCCATTACTCACCATTGTTTTTGGTTGTTTATCATGAACTGAGACATTTCATTTTTAACATATTCCAAAAACAGATCCCCTTTTAGGGGAGAGCAGATTGCCCACTTCCTATCATCTCAGGAGGGATAGGCAGGCAGGCACCTTTTTTGTGTTTGTGTATCTTTGCCTTGAGCTGGCAACCCATGCGGTCCTGAGCATGACAGTACCGTGCTCAGGGCACAGTGTTGTCTTATAGACACCACAAGCAACCTGAAGGTAATCTGAACCAGACTTTAAAACGTCCTTCACAGTTTTCCTTGCTTCTTTTTGACTTCCCTGCCCTCAGATCTTTGAGGCTTTGGGCCTGCGTTGACCTTCAGTGCTAAGGTAGTCTCCGGTGCAGTCCCACGGCAGCCTGTGTCGTGGGGGGGACTCACTGACAATCTAGAGGGCTCTGTGTATTTTGCTTTTGTAAGGAATTGTTCCATTCTGCCACTCTCCTTCTTTGCTGATTCTTTTGTACAGTTTTACTACAATCTTTTACTTGCCTGAGAACATGATAGTGCCTCAATACAAGTATTTGAGAATTGGGCACTGACTCATGATTTTAGGGTTTAAAACTTTTTATTAGAAAGGTATCAAATATTCATACTCTTTTTACTCTAATTCACTGAGAAGAATATTAGAGAAATACTGACAAAAAGTCAGATTTAGGTACATTATAACATAATATCAGAATGTTATTTATAATAGTAAGAAATAGGAAATGATTGATGAATTCTGCCGAATGAATCGAGAGTCACGTTTTCAAAGGAAAGTTAATGACCTGGGTTAATTGCTCATGGAGCAATAAGTGAAAAGGGCTGCACATAAAAATTATGAAGTATTGCTCTAATTTTGTAAATGTAAAATATACTTTATATATGTATGTGTAAAAGAGTATAGATGTGTAAATATTTATAAGCTTAAATATTTATAGATGCGGACATTTCTATTGGGTTGGCCAAAAAGTTCGTTCGGGTTTTTCCGTAACATCTTACCCAAAAACCCAAAAGAACTTTTTGGCCAACCCAATATATATGTAGAGAAGTAAGATAAAGGAAAAATATGCCATAACACTAACAGTTCTTCTGGTTGGTAGGACATTTGGGGATTTTTTTTCTTTTTTTTATCATTTTCTTTTTTTCTAACTTTTCTACAATAAATGAGGGGAAATGCGAGGTTTTTTAACTTTGACACTTTTATGTAAATTAAATTATTAAAAATTCAAATAAAGGGCCTGCTGTTGATGATAATTAGACATGTTTTGAATGGACATATTCTTTTCAGACTTCTATCACATCCGAGTGTGTTTTGCACATTTAATTCTGCTTTCTGCTTTTCTGGATGGCGCTCTGCAGGTTTCAGAGGAGTTGGCTAGAGTCCTGGAGCTGGGACTGCACTTGCCCAGTCACACCCCGTTCCTCTTAGGGTGTGGCCCTATGGCAGTTTTTCCATCTAGGTCTTGTCTAGTGATCTAAGCTTGTGCTTCTCAGCAGAGGTGGTTCCTGATTGCAGTGAGCATCTGCCTGAGGTCCCTGGACTTGTTGCTTTGAGGGCTCTAAAGTAGAGTTCAGACTGAATAGCTTGACCAAATATTGAAATGGCCCAAAGAAAGCAGTTTTCAGGCATTCGGGATAGTGCTGAAAACTAAAAAGACTTCTTCTAAATTCTGAAATGGACTTTCAGAGATTTGGAGGGGCAAAGAAGTAAAACAACGAGAGTTAATTGGGTTTCACAGTGCTTTTAACCACGCCCTCCATGCCGGGTGTCCTTTACCTCTTTCTGGGCTTTGGCCTGTATTGACATCACCTTAACTGTGACCACATGCAGCTCACAAGAGAAAGGCAAATATGTTGTGCACAGGTCCCATTCCCTGCTTCTAGGAAATAATGGGACTCAGCACCCAAGGTGTAGCCTGAAGTTTTTGTCCTATGGGATAGTATTCGTTTTTGGTTGGAGGGTAGTGAGAGAATTAACACAATTGTACATAATCTGATTCAGGACAAAACAATATGAGCTAAGACTGTTGAGTAATTTTAAAATATTGAATAGAAATCTTTTCTTTGAACAGCAATACACACACACACACGCACACACAAAATAGTACACCATTTTTACACCATTTCCGTGTACATTCATAAACACTTGCAAGGAGCCAGGGTTGCCAGTCTGCTGTCATTCCCATTTGTGAGGCCTTCTCTCTTGCAGGTTGATGTTGTTTGCACGTCATCATCATCATCTCTATTGTGCCATAGAACTTGACCTTTCATTTCCATGTTCTATTCTACTCTTCGAGGCTCTCCAGGATGAAGACCTCACCAAAATTCACTTTCCATTGATTTGTCTCTTTTGATTTTTGACAGTTTACTGAGAGGCTTTACATCTTTGAAGAACTTTTCCACAAACATGTTAAAAGAGCAGTTATTTGGAGACTGAAAAAATAGGAGTGTTGGCATAAGTATTTGTTGTTGGGAAGAATTGCCACCATGTTTCTCTCATGGCAGGTGATTGATTATTCTCCCATGTATCCATTGAACATTAGCCACATCTAAGCTTAAATTGTGGGTGACAAGCTCTGCTCTGGCGCAGCTGTGGCAGTTCAGGCACGGAAACACTGGAGTGTCTGGTGGCGGATGGGGTGCTGAGAGGGGTCTGTGTAGCACCGTCCTCATCCCCTTCCTTAAGTCCAGAGAAGTAAATTAATGGGCTTCTACACCTCCCACTTCCTGTTAGAGCTAGAAACCCATTTTAATGTTTCTGTTTTAATCATTAATCCACTGAAGAACCAGCTAAATAGAATTGGCCCATTTTTCAGTGTTGTTGTATCAACTCTGAAGAGCTCCCTGAGAATGAGTCTCGAACATTTCATCATCGAGCCTCCGATTGAGAACCTGTAGCCACCTCATTTGATGTCATTCAATTCGGTTCATGTCTTTACACTGCTCACCCATTGAGTGCATGTTTCTGTAAGCTTATGCTGTTTCTTTGGGGCAGTCTTTTGTTTCTTTTTTTAAAAAATTATAACTTCGTTTGTTTCCTAAGAAAACTGTCAGGTATAAGTGCCTTTTTTATTCCAAGTTGCATCACTGGGAACCATCACTTTCTGCTCCACCTGCCAAACCAAACCAATGTTCATTGCTTTGGGGTATTTTGTACCTAATTATTCATAGTTTGGAGGAAGATAAATGCTCAGGCTCTTTCTTCAGCCTCTGAAACCATGAGTCTCTTCACAAGCCCTTCAGTTGGTGTAACTACATTTAGGACTTTGGCTTTTTAAGTCTTCTCATTTGTGACGTTTGCCATCATCATACCTGTCACTGCTTCTTTTTCCTTAGAGTCTCAGATCTCAGTGTCTGTTCCATCACCTCTGGGCTTTAGTTCTTTGTCATTGCCATTATGTTTAAAAACTATATCACTGTAGAAGCCCCAGAATGTTGTACCTAAATACTCTTTTATGCTGGTTACCTCTGTTCTTTTAAAATATTAATCTCCCTTTGAAATTTCAGATATTTTCCCTCTTGGCTCCACCAACTAACCTGGACCTTTATACTCAGTACTCTATTGGGGGCTCAGAAAACTAAATGTTTGATTCAGCTGAGCTGCTCTGATAGAGCACCATTATCATCATCCAAGTGAGGCTCACCTCCAGATTGGAATTGGTTTCTCTCTTTTTTTTTTTGCTTTAGTTGTTCTCTGAAAGTTGCTATTTAGTTGAAAGTTAAAGTGATCAGTTGGGGAAGGAAAGAAAGGAGGTAGGGTGAAGATCAATGTAGGTCAATTATTCACGAACAGAAAAGGGTCGGCGGCTGTCCCCTTGCAGCTGTGCAGCAGTGCGGAGCAAGGTGGGAGCAGGTGCGGGGTGCCTGCTGCGCTCTGCTAAACTGGAAACTGCTTGCTGTGCCCCAGCTTTTTCTGTGACCGACTTCTGGCTTTGGAAATAATCAAGTAACACTTCTTTATCTTTTCGTTCTTTCCACTTTTCCCACAGCCTGATTCCTCAGAGGGAAAGAAGGAAAAGGAATGCTTTGCAACAAATGCCCTTAATGGCATTATGGTACTCTCATTGCTCGGCTGCTTTTGCCCTCCCTTCTTTTTTTATTGTTTTTTTATTGTTTTTTAATTTTTTGCAGAACTGAACCTTTTTCTGCTCTGCCTCTTCTCTCCTGTTTGTCTTTACTTTACGGTTGATATTGTACTGTCTTTTCCAAAGTATCTGTCATTAAAGAATTATACAAAGTGTACACTTTTTAGCATGTCAATATTTTTATTATGTTGCCTTCCTTGTCTTTGATAACTACATATGGGACACTTAAAAGCCTTCATGGTAAAATCCTTTCTTTTTTCCCCTGTAGTCCCTCCATTTCAAGGACTAAAACAGTCTTGCGTTAAGTAAAAACCTGTGACCAGAACTGAAGGAAGACTCTAGGAACAGAAAACTACAACAGGACTTTAGCACGATTTATTTGGAAACAAAACAGAATTGCAAAAGCCTTAGCTGCTTTCCACCTAAGAAGTTCATTCAATGAAGAAAATGTCCACTGGAACTTAAATAACTACATGAGTTTGGGTACAAGTGAATGACTTGAAGAGGGCCCAACTCTCCTTCTATAGAAATGTCTTTAACAAAAAAGCTGTTGTAAATTAGTCTCAGGTGTAAATATCAAAGCCCTCTGTTATCAGGAGAGCTGACTAGTCTGTGTGGTGCACGTGTGTCCCTGTGATGGCAATCATTTTAGCTGCTGGCCTTCAGAAGAATTGAGGGTCTGATGGAGGTTTTTTACTTATTTATTTGCTGTTCACCCTGTGTCAAAATTTATAAAGATAAAACAAGCATTACTGAAATGGTACTTTCTGTAATTTGATACTATTTGGTTTAATCATCTTCACTTTAGTATTTGTAATACTGTTGTAATGTTAACTCTGTTAAGTACCCAAGCTGCTTGTCTTCCACCAAAGAGTGCTTTATTAACAAGAATCTGTGAAAACCACATTTAAAGACTGTTGCATGTTGCGGTACTTTGGTAACCTAAAGCTTTCAAGAGAATGTTAATAGTAGCTTTAGAAGACTCAGGAGGAGAAACTGGCTTCAGAGTTGGAAGATGGTTGTAAGTCATTCCTTTGTCATTTCGAGACTGAAGAATGCCAAGGCTGCCCACTATTTGGTTGCCCAGTCATACAAATTAAAATCATATTTCCTTCCATGCAGGAAAAAACCCCACACTGTTGGTGTTTCCCCTGGAAACAGTGATCCCAAATAATGGTGACTTTTTAAAAAAGTTACTTTGTTAGGGTCTTCCTCTGTAGCATTGTGGATTTTTTTTGTTATGTGCATGACCTAAGGCCATTCACACACCCTTTGGTTTCAGTGACAGTTATTCGTATCTGGATTTCAGTTGTTTGTAAATAAGAAACTCACTGTTGCCTTTGGTTAGGGAATACAACTAATAACTCTTTGCAGAGTGCCTTCTCCCCTCAACCCCAAAGAAACACAGCAGAGTCTGTAATGTAAAACAATCACAAAACAGAATTTATTTGCTGCTAAAAAAAAAAAAAAATGGGACCCAAAAGAAAAAAATATTTGTAATCATCTTGGTTACTTCCATAAGAAGTGAATGGTTTAGTTATTGTTAACCAGTGTTTGCCTGTCCTAGTTTGGAGAATGGGGAGATGATACAATATTAAAAGGCAAAATGCCTTCACGTTATAAGATGAATGAATCAGGTCAGTAGGCAATTCCATTTTTAAAAAGCTGCCTTTTTAATACAAATATGAAGAATAAGGAATGGTTGGAATAAACAGATTAAAGTCTGTTAATGCAGAAAGTAATTAGAAGACGGTGGATCTATTTTGGTATTTACTCTCTTGGAGTAAATTGTAAGGTTGCCTAGTTTTGAGGGGAGATGGAAGATGCCATTGTTTTGGCCAAACAAGCAGCTCGTCCTCATTGGGCACCATGAGGGCCATGCCAGCTTTTAAACATCAGGACTAGACCTCAGAAAAACAGTACTTTTCTATCCCTGGAAGTTCATAAATACAAAGACCTACTTACCTGAGGGAAGACAGCTCTTCATTAAGCTTTGAGTGGGAGGGGAAACCTTCTGTTTGCTGTGTTGGTCTGGGAGATGATACTAAATATTCAAGCTGTGCCCAGGCATTAAACACTGAATTCTCAGGGCAACTCTTCTTCCCTTTATACTTTTAAAGGCCATCTTCTACATAAATAATCCCGGTAGTTGTGAAAATCAAACTTCCATCTGAACCGTTCTTGCTGGTCAGAACAAGTAAATGTGCCATCACCCTCACAGTGAATAAGCCATTTGGTGTCTCTTGGGCGTCAATGTACTTTTTGTTTTACAAATTGCCTTTTTGTGTGGCTGCTCAAGTTTCCAGCTAGAATTGCTGTCACTGTGGTTCTTTCTAAAAATCCTTGTATTTGACAGGTTCACTGAAATTAGTCATAGCAAACTAGTCATTTGTTAAAGAAGCATTCCTTGGAACACACAATTTGGGATAGTGCTTCAGATGGATTGTATAGCACAGTGTTAAATGTACTGGGGACATCTAGAATCTAGGAAGTCTCTGGATCTGATTGATGGAAAGTTCTTCCTGCTGTGAATAAAAGTAGACTCTTCCCCCGGCCCCCAACTGAAACTTTAACATACCCAAGAATCTTCTCAGATTCTCATTTTTAATTTGTTATAGAAGATCTTGTTGCTATGGAATATGAAACAGGGCATGTCAGATGGAGAGATTTCTTTAACTTCAGAGCCTTAAATAACTTTGAAAGTACACCAAGACAGTTTCCATTGGAATTAAAATTAGAAATGAATATTTTTAGGTGCCCTTGAAGCTTTCTGGGGACTCAAACCATCAAGAGTTAGGGACAGTCCAAAAGAAGGGTGTCTGCCAAACTGGGTACCTAGACATACAGACAGACTTCCATTATGTAATGCTACAGAAAAACTAGAAATCCCTCTAACCTGTCAGTGATGAGGGATGGATCCTGAGCAGTGCCTCACTAAAACAAGCAGCCTTACTTGTCAAGATGTAGCTGCATCTAAGCGGCCCGCCACTCTTCTAGTCTCCAGAATTTTTCTGTTGTGAACTCGATCCTCTTAGCCTGTCCCCCACCCACTTCCTTCCCTGCCCTCCTCCGCCTCTCACAGGGGTGATTTCTACCTCTTGGGCCCCGACAAGATTGAAGGAGTCCCCAAGTGTTCTCATGAGGCGATGTGTCTCCCCTTGGGTGAACCGTTTGGACCATTGGGTGTTCTGGGCCGCGTCATGCCAAGAGCTCCGGGAGCCCTTCCCTTGCTTGACCAGTGGGCCTTGTGTTCCTTTGATGTTTGTCAGAAAGCGGCTGAGCTGCTTCTCTTCATACAGTTTTTAAAGTGATTATTGCATTTTGGAAAGCAGTGCTCATCACAACTTTAAAAACATATTTTAATTCTTTCATAGTTCTTTCCCACCGAAACTGTCCTTGTGTGGCTAGCTGCTGCTCTTCCTTTTCTCCTAAATCTGAGTATTCTCCATGTCACTAAGTGGAAATACTACAGATGTGTTTAATTGACTGGACAGTTCACCTAATCTGTGTAGGAAATTACCTCCTTAATTGCCCAGTAGAATTAACTGTCAGCAGATGTATTCATCTGATTATATTACTGCAGTTTTATATTAATGATTTGCAGACTTTTATCTAACCTGCACTCATGTATAGATTATTAAAACTTTTAAAATGTAACTGATTAATCAGTATTGGATCAATCATTGTCTTGATTTTTTTAAATTAAAATGTATATTTCTAATCATATTTTATAAAGCTGAGAGAACTGGTTGAATGAATGTCTATTTTCCTGAAGGTATTTTTAAGATAAAGCTTCATAATGGCATGTAAACTTTGCATATCTATATAGTTTGATACATATTGTCACATTTGTGTATTGTAACTGGTTTTATATGAAATGTTGAATAGTGGAAATTGTATAATTATAATCATGTAATTAAAAGTATTAACCAAAGAGCCTTTTGAGTTTTTTATTCACTTACCATTCTGAATCATGGTAGGCAGTGGTTAAAGTATAAAGTGGATGTAACCCTCTGTAGTATTAGTTTGCTAGGACTGCTATATACCAAAATACTGTGATCTGGGAGGCTTCAACAACAGAAATTAATTTTCTTACAGTTCTGGAGGCTGGAAATCCAAGATCAGGGTGTCAGCAGGGTTGGTTTCTTCTGATGCCTCTCTCCTTGGCCTTTTCTCTGTGCCCTGCAGTCCCTGGTGTCCCTCTGTCTGTCCTCCGTTTCTTATAATACGAGTCAGGTTGGATTAGGATCTATCCTAATGGCCTCATTTTAACGTAATTACCTCTTTAAAGGCAGTGTCCCCAGATACAGTTAGTTACATTCTGAGGTAGTGGTGGAAGGGCTCCAACTTAAGAATTTGGGGGTATACAGTTGTCCATAACATCTTCCCCAGGATAAGACAGTAAGCAAGTGAGGGGCCTCCTGCTAAGAACCCATTCACACACACCCACTAGCCAGCTCAGGCATGCAAAGGTTTGACTTTTCTGGAAACTGTTAAGGATAAGACACAAGTAAGTCAGGCCCTTAGAGTCTTGTAGGTTATGTACACCTTAGCCCCTTCATTTTGCCTGCCAAGGTCAGGATTAAAGTGCTGAGTAAAGGGCAGGACCAGTGCTAGAGCACTTCACATCCCAATGTATAACCCAGGACGCCATCCGCAGTGTTAATTACCTGCCTTCCCTCTTGGTCTCTTGCAGGGCGGAATCCTAAAAGACCTAACTGCCTACACCATCATGCAGAGGTTGTGTCTAGGTTGTAGGAGTCTGTCCTGTTAAGGAGTGCTGTCCAGTTCCCCCAAGGAACTTAGCTTTGATTTGTGCTAGGATATGAGTTTTCAAAGTACAAAGCAAAGGGATCTGTCTTCTCACCCCTATCCAAGCTCCTCCCGCACACCACTACTCGCAAAGAGCGATTTCCAGGCTCTGCAGCGTCTGCCTGCCCCTCTATGGTTTACCCTGAGACCCGTGCTGAATCGTGTGCCCTCCTGCTGACCCACTGGAGCTCAGTTGGCATGGGCCAAGCAACTCAAGGTACATGAGAGCTGTGAAAGGGGCAGGCTTGGCAGCAAGGCTCTGAGGCTTGCAAGGCTCTGGATGAAACCATAGGGCGTGTCTGTTTCTCGTGGGAGCAGCTGTGGCTTCCAGGACTGTGCAGTGTGGGCAACCAGCCTCTGAGACCCCGGCCCTGTAGATTCTTGGTCTCCTTCTCTGTTGTTGACCACTGTCCAGTTTTCATTTACCACGTGGACAATTTGCTAAATCCCTCTGCTTCTGTTCCTCAAGTAAAACGGGAATAAAGAGAATTTCCCACCTTAACAGTTACAAGGAGAATTAAATGAGATAATACAGCATTTGGAAAGTGCTTAAAACAGCATTTGGCACACAGCTTTCAATAAATTAATTTTTTCATACATTTAAGGTAATTTTCTCTAGATAATTAGGTAAAGACCAAGTTTTTGATAGCAGATTATGGTCCCTCAGTAGCCACTATTTTTGGTACCTGTAGCATAATTCCATGTAAGTATAATGGTGTACGTTTTTAAAGAGGTCAGACTGTTTTGACTTCTGAGTCTCTTGAGAGTGGTTTGTTCAAGGCAGAGCAGGGGCATAGTTAAGTAGAAAAGGCCCCTTCATGAGGCCGCATGAGTTTATTTAAATAGCAAGTTGATAATGGAAAGAGCAATCAGCAATGTGCATTCTAAAATGAGCTCTGCCACTTATTCTGTGACCTTGGGGATCCTTTATCTGCCTCTTGGCCCTCCCTTTGTTTATCCGTAAAATTGGACTAGTAAATGCGTAGGGTTTGGATTAAAAGAGACCAAAGTACACAATGGTGGCATAGTATGGGGCCCAGTGCCAGCGTGGAGCATAACATCCACCACTGCTTGCTTTTCCTCTGCCCGTGGGTCTTAAGTGCAGCTGTGGGTGCGTTGGGAAGCTGTGTAGTGGGAGGAATTCTCCACAAATGTGATTTTTACCTTCTCTGCAATATGCCATGACTTCAATAATCATTCTCTCCCCATTGTTGCCCATGTAGGTAGTTTCCAACCTTTTACCTTTATACCACTGCTTGAATATTCTCATATGTAAATTCTTCCTGGGTGGTGCTGCTTATTTTCTTGGGATAAATTCTTTAAAAAGGCATTTCTAGGTCAGGGATATGCAAAATTTTAAAGGTTTCGATGTACAGTGCATCGAAAAGGAGCTTGGTATAATTGTTTGGAACACGGATTCTGGACCCAGACTGGGTGTAAACCTTTGCTCTGCTGCTTGTTAGCTGTGTGATTTGGGCCAGAGTGACAATATCTAATATGGTTGTATGAGGATTAAATGATTTGATATTTGTTAATTACTTAGGACAAGCACCTGGTACATACTAAGAGCTATATATATTATGTTTAATTTAAAAATTAAAGTATTGCCTTAATGCTCTTCAAAAGGACTATGATACATACAGTTCTCTGTACTCCCTCCGTTCCCCCATCAGCAGCTGTTGTGACACTGCTGAGCTGGTTAATTAACGGGAGGACACTGGCCCTAGTGCCATGGGTCATGGTCACCATCACTCCCTGCTATATATAGTCCTATCTTTTAGCTGCCCCATTATTAAGATTTGGGGCATTTTGTCTTCTAAGTGGTTGGCATAATATGCCCCTATGTTATATATAGTCTCACCATTTTCTCAGCTTATTGGAGGAGCACATGGACTCTGGGAAACCCTTTCAGGTTCCTCTCCAGATAACCCCAGCTCCCTCAATGGGGAAGCTGGCCCAGTCCATGTGGAATGGAGATCCTTCTGCGCTGCCCCTGAAGCATGTCTGGTCTCCTTGCCTTGTCTCTAACTGTGTCTCATTTCTTTGCTAGCAAGTCTGCATGGCTTTGACATGCTTCTGGATGACGGGTGCTCTATCCACACTGAGGTGCCCAGGTAAGGAGGCCTCCTGCGGGTCGGGAGCCTGGCCTTGGCCCCTCTGATTCTTATAATGGCCAAATAGCATAGGTTAAGTGAGGAGAGGCTTTGGGTGGGAATAGAAAGAGTAGGGGAGGTAGTGAGGTTTGTGCGTCGTTTTACTTGGAGAAAGACAGTGGTTTCTCTTCATCGTGGGTTTGCTTCCCTATGTAAAGCAAGATGATTTTTCAGGCAGACAGTTCTTCCTTGTGTAGGACTCCACAGAGAATGCAGCCAGTCTGGCATTCCTTGCAAACCTACCCCCCACCAACCTACTAAATGCCAGTCATGTCCCAGCTGTTGAGTAATCCAACTTCCCCTACCCACCACCACCACCATAGTTTCAGCCACCTTCAGGAGGCAGTGCTGCCTCCAGTTGGGAACCGCTGATTAGGTTCACAGTTTTACTTGTGATGTCACAGAAACAGTAGCAGATGCTCTTGGGAAGTGAATATTGTTCTTCTTCCTTGTTCTGTTCTGGCCCAAGCCCCAGCTGGCAGAGGAAGGGGTCGGAGAAAAGGTTTCATTTATATAGGAGGCAGCAGAGGCTAATCCTGGGTATAAGGCTCATGAGTATTCATGAGACTGGGGGACCCTGAGATTTTAGGCGGGGCCTTCCTGCCTGGCCCTGGCTTATCAATGTAGCAGCCATGAGGAGGTTGCCCATCCTGTTGTCTCCATCCCTGTGAGGGGTCTGTTGTGACAGCTGGACAACACACGGAGTACCATAGGCAGACCAGTGATTGGCATGTCCTTAAGTGGCAGTTGAGTGTTCACTCAACATTGGCAGGACAGGAGTGAGGGCAGGGAGCATGATGGCTGGTGGCCACCCTAGCTCACTCCTGCTGTTCAGAGCCGTTCTCTCTGGCCAGCCCCAGATTTGCCTTGCGGTTAACCAGGGAGTTTAGAGGATGAACCTTGGGGTCTTTTCTCCAGCCAGCATATTAAACTAGTCCTTGCCATATCCAGTAACCCCCTAAGACAGGTTCTGGTGTTGTAAGTACAACTCTGTCTGTCTCCCACCTTTTCTAGCGATGGTTGGATGTCCTGGGCTGTAACCTTTCTAGACCGACTTTTAATCTGGCTCGGGATCCGCAGGGACTAGATCTCCAGAGGTTTCTCCTGGACACCACAGCGCTCACCATCAGATTTTCTCAAGGTGCTTAAACTGCTTAAACCTGTTTCCTCAGGCCCATGCCTCAGCTTCACAGCAAAGGAGTTTTTGCCTTGTTCTTCCACTGGGTATGGAGATTTCAGCCCAAAGCCAGAGCTGGGACTTCCTGTAGGTGACCTGGGGGGATGACTGGGTTGGGGACATGACCAGGCTGGCACCCTCTGTGGTAGTGGTGCAATCCCAAATCCAAGTTGACAGTATTCCTTGACCTTTCTTACATTAGAGGTCCTTGTGACTATCTGATGGGAGTTGGTCCCTCTTGCCCCCCAAAAGCAAAATTTTGAAGACTTCATAGACAGGCACTCCATGGCATCACAGCATCCAGAGGTGCTGTTCACACAGGTGCAGTGTGAAGGGTGTCCCCTAGAGGTGTGCCATGAAGGAGCCTATTCACCAGTCATCCCAAGGCACCCTTCTGGGCCTTCAGGATCCTCGGTGAAAACCCCTGAAGGATGTCTTTCCACCCTGGTCACAGGACCCTGGGTTGCCACTTCCTTCGCTGGGCCACCTGGGCTCTGCCTTTCTCCTGCTTCCTTTCTACCCACCGTCCTTTCCCTCTTATTGAACACTTCTCTGGCGTCTCCACTCACTTCCACTCTCACTTTCCCTCACCACCAGAACATGTAGGTTCTGATCATTTTGCATTGCCAAGAATGTAGGACTCACCTCACGTACTTTAAGTTTTCCT
The DNA here is from genome assembly GCF_965194825.1 of Balaenoptera physalus. Lineage (NCBI taxonomy): Eukaryota > Metazoa > Chordata > Mammalia > Artiodactyla > Balaenopteridae > Balaenoptera > Balaenoptera physalus. The sequence continues at coordinate 88,409,244 of NC_138886.1, read as the reverse complement.
CCCTGTTGCTCTAATGCTGCTCCTATCTGAGCGGGTGGGTGAAGTGCAGACCAGAGCCACCAGCACAGTTATGCGGGTGGTTCATCAAGGTGAGTGAGGTCCCCTGGGGCTGGGCAGTGCACACCTCTCTGGAGGTATCCTCGATGCCTCTGGCAGGGTGGCTGTTCTCAAGAAAATAGTTTTCCTATTTTCTGAGTACATTTGAGAACTCTCAGAGCCCCCTGAGGGACTTACTTATGTGTAAGTTGATGCCACTCCATTCTCATGACAGGCGTTTCTCAACTTATAGATGACTGTGCTCCCAAGTCAGTCTTCTGAAATGGGGCCACATTTTGCAAAGAAACAAGGCAGCTGGTGCTCTCCCCACACTATGGGGCTAATTTTGCCCGTGGTAAAGCTGTGATGGGTTAGAGAACCTTTGTGGTTTGGTTGGGGAAAGTCCTATTGCCTTGGAGTCATGGGAAACCTATGGCCAAGGAAAAGGCTTTCCCAGAGCAGCAGGAGATGGGCAGAGGCCGCCTGGGCCAGCGGAGGCCCCTGGAGTGCTTCGGACCTCAGGCTCCATGAGGCCCCTGGGAGAGCCAAGCTTCTGCTCCTGTCTCCACCAGCACCTTGCCGGCAGCCTTGAACCTAGTCTCGTGGCCTCTCAAGTCTTGGCATCTCCACCTGTGCAGGAGACCTAATAAAGCTTTCTAAGAGCACTTCAAATGTTTTCAGGAGAACGTGTCACAGTGTGGCATTGCCCTGAGCACCACCTCACCACAGGGAGTGGCTAAGCATGGCAGCACACAGCCCCATGTGGTCCTTCGGGCCCCCACAGAAGTACATGTGTCCTCTGGCCTTTCCCTCTCTCTTAGCAGCTTTGCCAGAGGGACTAATCAATTAACTGGAAATTTCAGGAGTGTGTAGAAAGAACACAGCTTGGGGACCGAATCTTCTATCTGCTTCATCTTCTCACCCCATCCCTGCCCAAATACTAGCTAGGGAGCAAGGAAGACAGATGTCCCTTCCTATTCCCTGACTGAAAAGTGATGAGACAATTACAAGACAGCACACAGCAGTTACTCAAGAAATGCTTGTTTCCTCCAGTTACCCAGGTTCTGCAAAAAGGGTGGAGGGGGATCCTTCAGACTTAAAGGACATTCAGGTAAAGGGCAGAACCGTATTGTTAGGGGTGCGTCCTTGGGCAGTGCTTCCTCTAAGTCAGGAGAGTGGCTCCTTTCAGAAGGAGGGGAGGCTGTGATGGGCATGGTCGCATGGACAGGCTTCTGGGGGAGTTGGCTCCTTGACTTAGGTGGTGGTTACAAAAAAGTTTTTGCACTTTTATCCGTGTTGTATTTTACAATAAAGGTTTCTTTATTTTCTGCTTTTTTCCTTCCTCATTCTCCTTACTACATAAATACAGAGAGCCAGGCAGAGCCTTACACTTGGGACACGTTGTCGGCAGTGGTGCCAGCAACCCAAGTACCTGACTTCAGGCCGATGTCGGGAGCAGGTGGCGGTGAGGAGGGCGGGACCCTGGAAGGTGTTCACAGAGTGTGATACCCATGGAGGCTGAGGGTGGCAGCAGCAGCAGCCATGAAAGGAAAGTGGGCAGATTTTTTCTCAAAGTGAAACCCTGCTTGTCCTGCTGGGTCATGCTCTGCTGAGAGGGAGGGCAGCGTAGCTGTCTCCTGAATAGCTTAGAAGATGGCAGTTGTTTTTACTTTGAGGGCTGCCCTTTCCCAGCTTCTGAGACCCGGGTCCTGCTGCTCCATAGGCCTTGCCAACACCACACATGGTGTGGTTCCAAAGGACAAACAATGCCTTCACCTGTGAAACACCTATGCCCTGGGCTGGCATGGAGGAGCGAGGGAAGAGAGAAGGAAAGGACCTCAACTAGAGACCAGCACTAGAAAACGGGGTGCTTGCTGCGGCTTCTCTGGTTCTGAGGAGGCTGCCTTGCATGGGATGAAAATGTCAAATGCTTATCAGTAACATTAGGCTAAGGATGTACTTTTCCAAGTAGCCTGGCCAGACGTTCAAACCATCCATTGCAAGGTTCCCAGCCAGGAGCAGCTTCTGCAGTGAGTCCGCCTCTTCCCAGACCCTGTCAGCTGTGTGACTTAGGTTTTCATCCAGTCGAAGCAGGGTACCAAAACCTGTCAGGGGTCACACCTCCTCCTATTGATGAGGCTGCCCCCTCTGCAGGTCCTGGGACCAGCTCAGCTTCAGGAGCCCCGGCAGTGAGCGCCCGTATCAGAAGGGATCCAAGTCAGGCTTGGGGCTGGCACACCTGCCCTTGGAATTCAAACATGCTTGATGGGCTTCCCTGGTGGCGCAGTGGTTGAGAATCTGCCTGCTAATGCAGGAGACACGGGTTCGAGCCCTGGTCTGGGGAGATCCCACATGCCACGGAGCAACTGGGCCCGTGAGCCACAATTACTGAGCCTGCGCGTCTGCAGCCTGTGCTCTGCAACAAGAGAGGCCGCGATAGTGGGAGGTCCGCGCACCGCGATGAAGAGTGGCCCCCGCTTGCCACAACTAGAGAAAGCCCTCGCACAGAAACGAAGACCCAACACAGCCATAAATAAATAAATTAATTAATTAAAAAAAAAAATACATGCTTGACCTCCCACTTTCCAAGAGAGTCTGTTAGGCTCACAAGTTTTCTTTAATGGGGTTAATTTGCTTAGTATTAAGGTTACCAGCCAGAAACGTGTCCTGCCTCACAACAACACGTCTACACCCAAGCACCTCAAAGGAGTCTCGCAAGGCACTGTCACGTGGAAGGCTCTGCCTTGTATATAGGTCCGAATACACAATCCTGCCTCCTGAGTTTCCCTACAGCACATCATGGATTTCCCCTGCCCTTTGCTTCTGCTCTGTCTTCTCTGGGGCCGGACTGTGGACAACCACATGACAAAAGCCTGACATTCATCTGCCCCACCAAATTGGCAAGAGGTAGTCCTGGTGAGCAAATGAAGACCTCGAGCAGGCTCAGAAACCGTCCCCTATTCCCCCAAACTTAGTTTCTGACCACAAGACCCGAGACTGCTCCGTGGTACGGGAATCCTCAATGTGTTTGGGAAGGATGCAGTGTTTGAAAATACATTAAATCCAGCACAATGGGCTTTTCAATTGTTATTCACAACACTAAAGGGAATTTTCTTGAGAAGGATCTCTGTTTTGCCAATCTTCAAAGCCAGGGCAAGGCAAAATGACTTAATGTGACAGCTCAAGCCTGATGAGTAGTGACACATCTTCACGCTGCACCAGCGGGTTATCATGGCTGAACATGACATTCACTCTCACAAGACTTCTCAGGTCAGGTACTCACGTTCACTGTGTCTTTTCCGGGGAGAGGGAATAAAATGACTACCTTAGTACTCAGATTAATAACAAGAATCCAAAAGTAGGCTGTCAACCACAGGGAAGGTCCTTAACTGGCTTAACGTGGCCAAGGGTTCAGTGCTGATTATTCAACAAAATATGAAATGACTCTTTCCACTGTGGCCTTTTCCCACATTCTTCTCTCTTGACCTGGGTGTCACCAAAAGGATTCAGCTCTCTATACACAAAGGAGGGAATACCAACCTTTATTTACACTTGGGTTCAAGTTCAGAACTGCCATCTTAGTATAGCAAGGCAAAAAAAAGCACAGATCCTGAGACCAAGGTTCAGATTCCCACATAAGCATATTAACTGTGTGACAACCAGCAAATGTTACCCAGTTTCTTCAGTAAAGTGGGAAGAGTGTCACCCCAGCTTCCAGCGGCTGTTACAGCTGCCTCTGCCCCGGCTGCCACCCTGGGCACCACCCTGCAGGCAGCTGGGCTGAGAGAACATGGGCCTCCAGGTCTCAGCCCTGCTGGTTAGGGTGGGACTCAGGGAGTTATTGAACCTCTGAGGAAGCCCCTAACCCCAAAATTCTCCAAAGGCAAGAAATAGGAACTCGAACTGGTGCAAGGGCCAAGTGAGAAAAACTAAACATAGGTGTTCAATAAATATTAGTTATTTGTAAGTCTTGCCCAGGACAGGGACAGAGGGCCTTTGTCACAGGTGTTGAATTCTGACACTAGCTCTGAGGGAGAAAAGCATGTGGTGTTAAGTTGCAATACTCTTGCCTGCACCCCTTTTCATTTGATTGGTGGGTTAAATAACATTATTTAAAAAATCATTTACTTAATACTCATCCTAAAAACCACCCAAACACTAAATATGCACATTTATACTAAGCATGTGTGTGTATGTGTGTGTACATACACGCAGAAACCACGAGGTAGTTTAGATCACCATGAAAAAATCAATACCTTCCCTAATTCTCTGCCACAGAGCGGTAACCAGTGACTGCACGATAGCTACTTAAAATTATTGGTTAAATGAAAACCAAAAAATTCCAGGAGAATATAACATTTACAAGTAAATAGTAAATACAACTGTATTTTAATTTCTTGGTCTCGGAAAACTAGGCTGTGACCGCTTTAAATTAATGGTCCAAGTTACATGTATTTCCTTTAATACAGAAGGACGTAGCCTTCCGGTATCTATACAACTTACTAAGTAGTCTCAATAGATTCTATTTTACAACTTGCTTTACTCTCCATGCTTTTGTGGAAGATTCAATACAATCTCTATGTACATATTTTAAACATTATTTCTGAACTACTTTGGAATTCCTTAAATAAAAAAATAATCACCATTCTCCACCTTCTTGGGAAAGTGCCAGACTAACCCCTGACCAGAACTGCTGCTCTCTAGCATCTGGAGAAATCCCTATTCCCACACCACCCCCAGGCCAAAAAAGTGCAATGAATTCAAACTACATGGGAAAAAGCAACATCTATTGTTCTTAGAGTCTGACTCTTTTCCCCACAGCAAGAAAAGTCTCTTTATAGGTATGCCAGTGCTGTTTTAAGTTGCCAGGGAAATAGGGCTCTCTCAAGCCAGAGCAGGAAAATCTTCAGGGTCATCTGGGTTTGGAGCAACGTCTTGTGTCTGAAAAAGAAAAGTTTTGAAACCAACTGTCACTTCACCCATTCCCACTTGGGTGCAGAGCTATGTGAAACATGGTGCCCACTCTCCCTTAGGGGAGGAGCTAATGGGGTAGGGGTAGCGGCCCAAACATTGAGGGAGAGAGGGTCCCAGTGGGAAGAGAAGAGTGGCAGGGTCACCCTAAGTGAGGCCCTGCTCTGAGCTGCAGCCAAGTACTGCACAGACCCCGAAGAGGGGACATGGAAGGGTGCCTCTCCCTCCTCTGACCCGCTCCCATCCCTGTTGCAGAATGGCTGGCCACCCCCGGCCCTCCCTCCCACAGATCCTTACTGAGTGACCCTTTTTGTATCTGGAGCTTCCTTCATCCAATAAATATGATGGAATGTTTGCTACATGGAGATATAAGGATGATTAAAGATAGTCCTGCCCTCGGGGAGCTCACAAAGTTGGGGGAGAAACATACTGGTAACTTCAGTAACAGATGGCCTGGGGATGGGGGCCCACAGTCAGGAAATCCAATGCAATTTGGTGGCAAAGTACACATCACAGTCAAGTAATGTTTTCTAGAAGAGAAGGTTCTCCCAGAGATAAGCCTCAATGAATGAGCAAAAGGAACAGGATCCCGAAACAATGCGACTGTGAAGGCTGTTAGGAGCTGGAAGAGCCCAGGTGGGCAGCAGGTTCGAGGCACCAGATCACCACACTGCACACGAAGCGCCGCGGTGGCAGAGCTCTGCTATTGGAAAGGAGTGGATGTATATTTTCTATTCCCAGAATAGTTCCTTTTTCCAACATGGCCTCAAATGTACCCAGAAGAAACACTGTTGTATTTTTGCTCTTGTTTAAGTATAACAAACTAGTTTCTCCTCCCAGGGGCTGCTCCCTGGAGTAAGGGAATCAGGCAGCAAAAGGAATATTTCCAAGACCAGCCACAGAGAAGGGGCTGCTCCTGCTCCATCGTCACAAGGACTGCACGGCGGCCTGTGCCTGCCACCGGGCCTTGTGCCCAGCTCCCACTAAACAGGTATTTGTTCAAAAAACATTTACAAAGCACCTACTACAGCTTACATTGTGCTAGGCACTGGGGAAACCATCATGTCCCCTGGAGACAGCAGACACTGATCAACAACTGCACCAGCGAGAATACAATTACAAATGCAGATGGTGCTTCAAAGAAAATAAGGACTCTGACCTGGTCTGGAAGACTCCTCTGAGGAAGGGAGGTTGGAGGATCTATTCTAGGTAAACAGGCAAAGGGGTGGGAGAAGGGCCAGCAGGTGCAAAGGCCCCGTGGGGTAAGGAACATGCTTGTCTGTTCTAGAAGTAGAGCAGTGTTGGCTGAAGAGTGGGGAAGAATGGTTTGAAGCGAAAAGGTGGCCTTGAAGCTGTAGGAAGGATTTTGTCTACCCTGAAAGCATCAGGGCACAGGGCAGATGATCAGACCATGGCAAGCCACCATCAGTTGATCTAATTCAATCCCAAGCCTGGGGATCTTATCTGATGCAGATGTGTGAATTTTTCTCCAGCTCTGAACGTGCATTCGTGGCAGACATCGGACTTCCCTGGAGACCCTGGAGGCCAGGGCTACACAATGGTCTGTATCCAACTGATGTCTATCATGCTGACATGACCGCTCCAAACACTCCAACATCAGACCCACACTAGACAGAGGGCGAAGAACCTCCTCTATCTAGATGAGGCAGAACCTGATGATCTTCCAAAATTAGACTATGTAGGCCCAGGGCATCTTCATCCTCTCACTTCAGAAAACCATCCAGGGTTTAGAATATAAACACTTACCACCACTTCTGCTCTGGGTCCATAGTTTTCTGCCCTTCTGATCCTTCCCCGGCCTCCCCGGGTGCCACCTCTGGCTCCACGCCCGGGACGAGGGAGGTTACCAAAATTAATCTCCAGCTGGGATGTGATGTCATTGGCCGCTTTCCGGAAAACGTGGGCATCATCCTCGTAGTCATCCTTTACCAACTGAAACACAGTTACAGCATCAAACACAGGACATACACACGGCCGTCTCCATGGACACTCACTGGGCCGGGCTTCTCTGGACAGAGAAAGGTGATGCTGTTGCTCCGCTTCCAGCCAGGTGGGTTCTGCACATTTTTGCAGCCACACGTTCTCATACTCACAGTCCTTTCTTCTGAACTGGACTACAGTTGACTTACAATGCTGTGTTAGTTTCTGCTGTAACAGCAAAGTCAGTCAGCTATACATATACATATATCCACTATTTTTTAGACTCTGTTCCCATATGGGTCATCACAGAGTATCGAACAGAGTTCCCTGTGCTACAAGGTTGTCCATTTTATATATAGTAGTGTCTCACAGTCTTAATTCAAACATTTTTGACCTTACCGTTACTTCAAGTGAGACCAAATTTCTATCAGTTTAGTAGGTTAAGATGTAAGATTTGACAGGACTAACAGTAATCATTTAAATGTTTTATATCTAAGTGTATTTTGCTGAGATTGAAAACTTTTAGTTTCTGCCTTTTGTTTTATTTCTTCACAAATGCTACTTTGATAAATAAGGAAAATCACCTTCCTAGAATAGAGCTTGTTGGAGAAACTTCTTTCAACATGGGTGCTGGCTGTACAAATACCATATGTTAAAAACTGGATGATATACAATAAACAACTCTGACTCAAAATATATGGAAAGGGTAGAACAACAGTACGATTTATCTGAGGGTTGCTACCAAGGCTGCATAAAGAACTCAAGCTGCTTTTGAAGAACTGCTCTAGTTCAACTTCTTTGAGAAAGTACATTTTATTGTAAGAGGTCAAATAAGTTCTACCTCTTGTTAAAAGAGCACTGTATTAAATAAATCTCCTTCAAATTTGATTTGGCTTCAATTCCTAACAATGAATGAAACAAAGAACAACTCTCACTTTTAAGTAAAATATAAACCTACAGAAAATATGCCAGTGATAGTAGATGAGAATCTCTGAAGTGCTGTAAGGTTAAACATCCCTACAGCTCGTCCAGCAAATGGAATCAAATTTCCCTGAGCACATCAATCCCTTTTGGCCATATGTTCATTTCAGGTTTCACGTTTAACACTTGTGTCCCCTTCAAAGTTTCAGATTAAAATAAAGCAAAGGCCTTAGATAGATGGGCTCTCAAAGCTAAAAAGATGAAGGAAATCAAGAACAATTCAGGAACAATGGCACTCTGGCAACAAGATAAACGCAAAAAATATAAGAGGCAAAATGATAACTACGGCCTGGTTTAGAAAACAATTGGCTGTCAGTGTGCCTCAGCAGAGACACGGCGGCCTTCCCAGTAAGAAGGGACAGCTTGCAATGGAAGCAGAGTGAGCGAATAGTCAGGCCAAGGTGCTTTAAGGTCCCAGCTCTCTTCACAGGCTACTGTTTGGTCTGAACTTTGCAAAGAACAGCGCTCCATGCAAACAAGAGGTGTTATTCTAGTGCTTTTGTCTCTTAGGGTACTCAGAACAAACTAAGTGACACCAATCACTTCCAGGACTAGTGATTTGGCTTCTGTTGCTTTAAGAAAAATTCCTGGCTAAAATCGTCAATGCCATAAGATTAATAAGTACCAAAGATGTGTGCTTTACTGAGACTAAGCTCGATGACTCAGCAGCTAACACAGTTGCTTCAAAGATTCCAGGAGACCTCTCTCTGGAGCCAGGGAGGATGAATCTGGTGTGGATTAAGGAAGAGCAGCTTCTATTTTTACCTAACATGTCAGCTGAACATTTCAAATCCTGACAGCACAATTGTTTTAGGCAAAGCTTTATTTACAGTGCCCCAGAACAAAAAAGAAGAAAATGGATAGGAAAAAAAACACAACCCAACTAGCTGATGGACTTGTAAAAAGGCCTCACTCGTATGTGTACAAAAAGCCATTTCTAGTGGAACAGCTAAAAACTTATTAGACTCCAAGAGCTTGGACTGACTGAAACAGGAGTTAGGAGGGGATCCTGTATCATAAATGACCCCCTAGGGAAACTATTCATTCAAAGAATATAACTAACCAAAGTGTAAATGGGAACACAGACAAATCTACATAGTACAAAACCTCTGAGTTTCAAATGGAAAATCAATGAATATCCAGCAGACAGGAAGGGTGCTCACTGCCGTCATCGACACAGAGACTGGTATCAAAATAAATAGCTGTGACTGAATGATACAAACTCTAAATTTTAAAATTAGAATGCTTCAGTGTACCCTTCCTTAAGTCCAGCAGCTTTACACAGAATGTGATTAAATAACTCTCTGACCAGCCTTATCAATATCTGCTGGAAGATATTTTCAAAGCTGAAGCCGCCAATGAAGAGCTGAACATAAACCTTGTAAAATCAGGACCACAAAAGACAGAGGAACGCACAAGCAGTTCCAGCAGGATAGCTGGCCACAGCAGCAGTGCCTGACTGTGCTGCCAGGTGCTTCAGGGCTCCTCTGGTGAGTTTCTGCAGAGGGAGCAAAGCTGCTGCAATAACACAAAAAAGGCTTCACCCAACCCTGACCAGTTAAAAATGATCAACTAGTTCCAACTAAATGCTCTTATTAAGAATTAGAACTGTGAAAAAAAAAAACACTGAATCACTTTGCTATACACCTGAAACTAACAAAACATTGTAAATCAACTATACTTAAACTTAAAAAAAAAAAAAGAATTAGAACTGAAGGTAATCTAATCACGAAAATGCAGAGTAGTTATCCTCTGAAATGGATTCAGGAAACATTCTGTACCTCTCTTCTGACACAAAATTGAAATGCAGCTAAAACATACAGCATGTGCACAGTCTTTGCAAAGTTCTGGAGGGAGCAGAAAGTGCACTGTCACTATAACTGCTTTGGATTAAGTATTAATGGGTCAATTCTTTTTCAATTTTTTTTCTTAATAAACAATAAAAATACAGTAAAATTAGGCACACATAATCTCTGATTACTCTTAGGTTGAAACTAGAAAGTCAACTACTAATGTTCCATTTTTAAAATAGAAGTGGAAAAACCCATTTCATTTCCAATAAGGTAACAGTGAAGATTACCTCTAGATACAAAACATCATGCTTACATCATCTCTATATTTAGACTTGTGTATAACCACTGCTTTGGAAGGGACAGTGGACTCAGGTTTCCGGATGTTAAATTCAGGCTTTGGTCTGGTCTGTTCTTGAAGATTTTTCCACTCATCTAGGGTCATCTCTTGAACTTGAGTTTCTTCTTCTACCTCCAACTCAGGAACTCTATAAAGAAGTATAATCATAAAGAATAATTTCTTGATAGGTCTGAAATGTCTACTTTCTCAAAGAGAAAGTCATAACCATTAGTTTAACGTACTTTCATGGTTCTGTATCTTAAATTTAAATAAGGTAAGAAAATCTTTGAACCATAAGCTTCCTTATTTTATTTTCATCATTTTATGCCACCATTGCCAACTGAAGGTACTTCCTGTCTGTGTTCAAAGCAGTCTTTGAAAAATGGGAGCATCACCATCTCAATGACAATATTACACTTCATCACCAGGCACTCCCTTCCCCTATGACATTACACACAAAATGAGAAAGGTAATTATAGAAACAAATGGGAGAAGTAACTGAGACAAAACACATATAAGGAAACCATGAACAGAGGTTATAAACAATGGGTCACAAATACATACTTTTGTAAATATCCTCCTTAAATTCATGAATTCTTAAAACAGAAGACAGACATATAGAACAATGGAATAGAATTCAGAGTCCAGAAATAAGCCCTCACATTTATGAGCAATTAATTTTTTTTGATCAGTGTGCCAAAGACCATTCTTTTGCACTTGGATATTTAGTTTTCCCAGCCCCGTTTGTTGAAAAGACTGTTCTTTCTCCTTTGAATTAAGTTGGACTTCTCACACCATAAATGTAAGAGCTAAAAGTATAAAACTCTTAGAAGAAAACAGAGGCATAAACCTTGGATTAGGCAATGGTTTCTTACATATGACATCAAAAGCACAAGCAACAAAAGAAAAAGTAAATAAACTGGACATCACCAAAATTGAAAATTTTTGTGCTGCAAAAGGACACCATCAAGAAAGTGAAAAGACAACTCATAGAATGGGAGAAAATATTTGCAAATCATATATATATCTAATAAGAGACTTAGATCTAGAATACATAAAGGACTCATAACTCAAAAAAATAAATGATGCAACTAAAAAATGTGCATTTGTCAAAACAATGAATGTACACTTATTTTTGTACATTTCACAATAAATAAATTTTATATCAGTTTAGGTGGTGGGTATAGGTGTTCATTGTAAAATTCTTTAAACTTTGCTGTGTTTGAAATTTTTCATAATAAAATGTTGGAAAAATACTAACATTAAAACATATCCCAAACATACATTGGCAAAAATATAAAAAGACAGTAAATTTTGTAATGCCAAATACTGGAAACAACCCAAAATCATCTGGAGAGGAATTTGGTGGAAAAATTATGGATATCAAACATGAATATTAAGCAGCTAAAAAGGAATGAGAAATACATAAATTGCTATGGAGCACCTCCTGGATATACTGATGAAAAAGCAAGGTGGTATGTATGTTACCATTCACCTAAGAAATAAGGAGACATACAAATATATATACACATAGGTTTTAAAAAAAAAAATCATAATATAAACCAGGGAAAGAACAGGGATAGCAGCTATTTGGAAAATATCATGTTTTAACAGATTATACTTTGGAAACATTTAAATATTTTACATAATTATAAAACAGATTTAAATTAAAATTCAATCTCTAAAATTTGGAAGCAAAATTAATCAAATTAGCCTAATTGTTTATCAAGTTGGTGATAAAAGCATCAGAAAAAAGCTATTTAAAGTGCCTTTAAATCCAAATTTATAATTATTCATCTCTCTGTATATAACTTTTTAATAATATTATTGGAGGTAGTGTTGGTAATGTTATTTGTTACTGTCATGTGTGCAGCAAATGAGTAATAGTATGATGTTATTGACAACTGGGATTTTCAGCATGGAAGAAAAAGAGAAACAAACTTAAGAAAGTTTAGCTAAAAATTTTGTACTCCTAAATTTCAAATGGAAATATTGAATGAACTCATAATATATTTTAGCTTAAAAATGTGTGTGTGTGTGTGTATTCCTCAGCTCTGTCCACTTAAATGTCCTAGAAACAGTTAAGAACCTAGTAGCAGTAAGTAACCCTAGTGCCTAGACTATGGTCTCTAAATACCATATTATATATTTTTTTAATTTATTTTATTGAAGTACAGTTGATTTATACTGTACAGCAAAGTGATTCAGTTATACATAGATATACATTCTTTTTCATATTCTTTTCCATTATGGTTTATTACAGGATATTGAGTAGAGTTCCCTGTGCTATACAACAGTAGGACCTTGTTGTTTATCCGTTCTATGTAAAATAGTTTGTATCTGCTAATCCCAAACTCCCAATCCATCCTTCCCCAACACCCACTCCCCCTTGGCAACCACAAGTCTGTTCTCTATGTCTGTGAGTCTGTTTCAGTTTCGTAGATAAGTTTATTTATGTCATATTTTAGATTCCACATATAAGTGATATCATATGGTTCTAAATACCATATTCTATTAAAGGACTCTGGCTCCCTGGAAAAATGACTCAGTATGAGGGGTGAAGTATAGATGATGAGTCTGAAACATGTCTTACCAGAAAGCAAGGAAGCTATCAAAGACCACTGAATGTGTGTCAAAAGGATCAAGAATCAACTTGAAGAGGCTCCCTTCAGTCAAAAAATGGATCAGTTTAAGCACCAATAAGCATAAAAACTCAGTGGATTGAAACACATCAGATATGTTTAAATCTCTAAGTTCACAATGACACTTAAAAAAAGTCACTGGCACCTTTGAAGGATATGAGGGAACCAGCTCATTATTCTGAAAATGAGTAAATTAAAAGTAAAACATGCCTTTTATGCATCCTTCATTTCCTAAACAAACTTACACTCAGTGTAATCAACTAGTTCTAAGTAAGCTTTTCTTTACAGACCATCCCAGCTACTTAACTGAAGAAAGAATGATAGAATTAGACTATCACTAATTTGCAGCCCTAATGAATTAATGGATAAAGGCAATGATAATCAGCAGCCTTCCATAACCTACGAAACAATCTTGCCAAAAAGTTGAACCTGAATTTAATCAAACCTCTGCCTCTCATTATTAATATTCAGGAAATTTTTAAAAAAATATGAAGAACAGAGAAACATGTTGGACTACTCTACAATGCCATGCTGGGACTGGCTTGCACCAAGTCATAACAGCCAATTGTTAAATTTTCAGGAATTTTGCGAGTTGGCTGTGAAATACAGTTGTTAAAAATTAAATTATAGAAACGCATAATTAACAATGTTAAAACAAAGGTAATAAATCCTCACAACTCATTGTTCCCTAATTATTTCACTACATTTTGCCTTTTCCTATGCACTTGAAGTTATTTATCTCTATTTTATGTGTAGAGTGGAAATACTACGCAACGATGTACTACTGCACATCTTTTCCCCACTCTGTGTTCAATGATGTTACTTTGGTAGTTTTAAATCAGCCATGGTAGCAATATTTACACCACAGAAACTAGCAAGTGCAACAGATCCAGGCTTTTTCATCCCAGAGAACCAGATGTTAAATATTTACCAGCACACCACTGCTTACAGGGATGCAATCAATACAATTCTGACTCTGAGAAACTATTTGGACAAATGACCCAGCTTTTTCAACAAATAAATTGCAAGGGAAAAAAAAAGAGAAGACACATAGATTAAAAGCGACTTCAGGGTAATCCAGATAGTTTGATATTGGCAGACCAATGGAACAGACTGTAGAGAAATAGGCCCACACATACATGGGTGATTGATTTTCAAATAATGCTTTTCAGTATGCTGGAAAAACTAGATATGCATATGCAAAAAAAAGGAGGGAACATCTATCCATACCTCACATTGTATATAAAAGTCAACTCAAAATGGACCAAATGTTAATTTTAAAAAATGGATCACAGACCTAAATATAAAACCCCAAATTATAAAACTTATAGGAGAAAACATTTGTGGTATTAGGTTAGGAAAAGATTTCATACCAAAATCATGATCAATGAAAGAACTGATAAATTGAACTTCTTCAAAATTAAAAACTTCTGCTCTTCAAAAGACACTGTCAAGAGGGGACTTCCTGGGTGGTCCAGGGGGTAAGACTCCACGCTCCCAATGGAGGGGGCATGGGTTTGACCCCTGGTCGGGGAACTAGATCCAGCATGCAAACTGCAACTAAGAAGCCCGCAGGCTGCAACTAAAGATCCCACATGCTGCAATGAAGATCCCATGTGCCACAGCTAAGACCTGGCACAGCCAAAATAAATAAATAAATATTTTTTAAAAAAAAGAAAAGAAAATGGGTGGTCATCATTTAAAAAAAAAATGACACTGTCAAGAGAATAAAAAATCAGGCCACAGATCTGGAGAAAATATTCGCAAATCATGTATCTGATAGAGGACTTGAATCCAGAATATATGAAGAACTCTCAGAACTCAGTAATAAGAAAACAAACCAATTATAAAATGAGCAAATGATTTCAACAGACTATTAAAGAAGACATACAGATGGCAAATAACCCGTGAAAAGAGGCTTAACATCATTAGTCATTAGGAAAATGCAAATTAAAACCACAATGAGATATACACCTATTCTAATGCCTAAAAATTATAAAAACTGGAACAACCACTTTGAAAATGAGTTTGGCAGTTTCTAAAAAAGTTACATAACTACCTGCCATTTCACTCAGGAGAAATGAAAATGTATATCTACAGAAAGGCACACACAGAAATGTTCATAGTAGCTTTATAATAGCAAAAACTGGAAACAACCCAAATGATGATCATCAGGCAGATGGATAAACAAATAGAGGTCTATCTGTACAATGGAATATTGCTCAACAATAAATAGGAAGGAACTACTGATACATTCAACAACCTGGATGAATCTTAAAATATTCGTGCTCAGTGAAAGAATATAGACAAAAAAAGAATACAAAAAGAATACATGCTGTATGCTTCCATTTATATAAAATTATAGCAATTGCAAACTAATCTTTAATGACAAAAAAGTAGATCACTGGTTGCCTGGGGGAAAGGGGTGGGATGGAGGGATTACAAAGGGACACAAGGAAAGTTTTTGGGTTGATAGATGTGCTCATTATTTTGATTGTTTATGGATTTCAAACTTGTAAAACTGTACCTTCTAAATATGTGCTGTTTATTGGATTTGGATTGTATCTCAATAAAGCTGTTTTTAAAAGAGATGCAAGAAACATAGAAATTAAAATGTATATTTCAATATTAATTCAAACAAATAAGTTGTTTTAAAAAAGGATTTTGAGATAATCAGGGAAACTGACAAACTACCTAGATATTTAATGATATTAAGGAATTGTTAAAAAGTTTTAGATGGGATAATGATATTCCAGTTATGGTTTTTTTAAAGGAAGTCTTTTAGATATAACATTCTGAAACATTTTTGGATAATATATAATATATCCTGGAGGTAGAGGAAGTGGGTAGAGAAATATATGAAACAAGAATGACCATGATTTGCTAACAGTTTAGCTGAATAACTTACTTGGAGTTTCAATATACTATTCTTATTTTATATACATTTTTTCTATAACTTTTAACAAAAAGAGCTAAAAATAAAGAAATATTAAGGAATCATGAGGGTTTCTGTAGCCTACTTGTGATAGAATTAAGAAATCTGTGGAACCGGATGCTATGAATTTGAGGATTCTTTCATAACTAAGATAACCTAATAGAAGTTAATAAATTCCAAAAAGTTCAATAAGAACAGATTTTGTGTTAAGACCACAAAAGAAGTACTTTTTGTTTGCTTGTTTGTCTTAAAAAATATATCTAAACATAAACAACTAGAAAAAGTAGAAGGCATGTAAGAAATGCAGCCCTGAAGCGACACAGACACTCAAAATAAAGCAAATAGTGCAGTTCAGAATAGAGCATCTGCCACAAGTGATTCCATCCATGAAAGTGATCAACCTGACACCCTTCACTCAGATGTGCCTCATTCAGAGGTGTTCTTACAGATGCCCCCATGCATTCTCCTTTATCACCTGCTATTTCAACAAGCCATTTTGGGAGCAGTATAAAATCACCAAGGACAGGCTCCTTAACTTCATTGCCTATTGACCAAAAATAATTATAAAAAACACACTCTAAACAAACAAAACACATTCTATGACAGTTCTGTAAGGCAGATTCCATTTCCCATTTGAATCAGCTCTGAATGTAGTTTTTACTGCCGTTTTAGCAAAGACTGGATATTCAACAGGAAGAGATATAACTAATTCTCAGTTCCAGGAAGGACTAATGCAAGTATATTTCTAACAGTTATAAAAGCAACATAACTGCTATCACTCTAAATTTAACAATTCCTTTTTGAGTAATTCAAAGACCTTTACAGTTCTTGGTTTATCAGGTGGGCCAAAGAGTGCCTTCGGTATTTTAAGTAAAAATAAAAGACACATTTTTCATTTTCCCCAAGAACTTTATTGAACAATGTATTCACGCTTTTGTTCCACTACTTTCTGCCATTTTCCAGGCAAATTCATAATTCCATCTTCCCAAAACTTTTTATCTTTTTGCGCAAAGAACTGTTCCAGGTGCCTTTTATAGTCTTCCAGGGAATTTAATTTTTTTCCATTAAGAGAATTTTGTAAAGACCAAAATAAATGAAACTGCGAAGGTGCAATGTCTGGTGAATACAGAGGATGAATCAGAACTTCCCAGCCAAGCTGTAACAGTTTTTGCCTGGTCATCAAAGAAACACGTGGTCTTGCGTTATCCTGATGGAAGATTATGTGTTTCCTGTTGACTAATTCTGGACGCTTTTCACTGAGTGCAGCTTTCAGTTGGTCTAACTGGGAGCAGTACTTGTTGGAATTAATCGTTTGGTTTTCTGTTAGGAGTTCATAATAGAGGACTCCCTTCTGATCCCACCATATACACAACATCACCTTCTTTGGATGAAGACCGGCCTTTGGTGGTTGGTGGTGGTTCATTTTGCGTGCCCCACGATCTCTTCCATTCCACATTGTTGTACAGTATCCACTTTTCATCGCCTGTCACAATTTTTTTTTAAATTAATTAATTAATTTTTGGCTGAGTTGGGTCTTCCTTGCTGCTGGGTGCAGGCTTTCTCTAGTTGCAGCGAGTGGGGGCTACTCTTCATTGCAGTGCGCAGGCTTCTCATTGCGGTGGCTTCTCTTGCTGCGGAGCACAGGCTCTAGGCGCGCGGGCTGCAGTAGTTGTGGCTCGCGGGCTCTAGAGCACAGGCTCAGTAGCTGTGGCGGACTGGCTTAGTTGCTCCGCGGCATGTGGGATCTTCCCAGACCAGGGCTCGAACCCATGTCCCCTACATTGGCAGGTGGGTTCTTAACCACTGTGCCACCAGGGAAGTCCCCAACAATTTGTTTTAAAAACGGAATGTTTTCATTACATTTCAGTAGAGAATCGCATGCAGAAATAGCGTCAAGAAGGTTTTTCTCGCTTATGTGGAATCCAAACATCAAAGCGATTCACATAACCAAGCTGGTGCAAGTGATTTTCAACGTTTGATTTGGATACTTTAAGTATGTCGGCTATCTCCCACGTGGCATAACACTGATTGCTCTCAATTATTGTTTTGATTTGATCGCTATCAACTTCAACTGGTCTACTGAACTGTGGAGCATCGTCCAGTGAGAAATCTCCAGCACGAAACTTTGCAAACCACTTTTGACACATTTGGTCAGTCACAGCACCTTCTCCATACACTGCACAAATCTTTTTGTGCATTTCAGTTGCGTTTTTACCTTTCTTGAAGTAATAAAGCATAATATGCCGAAAATGTTGCTTTTTTTCTTCCATCTTCAATATTAAAATGGCTACACAAAAATTCACCAATTTTTATGTCTTTTTTAAATGCACGCTAATATGACAGCTGTCAAATACAATGTAACAAAATTGTTTCCAATGAAGTTAAAGACAACTAAGTGCTACTAGAGCCATTTTACAGAAGAAACCGAATGAAACTTTTGGCCCACCCAATATGATAAAAAATTTTTGGAAAGAATTTTCCATCAAAACTGCTTATAGATATAAGTCATCAAATCTATGACTTGTAATGTGAACAATGCTGTATGAAGATTTGATAATTATACATTTTGTTTCTAAATGGGTAAAATTATAGAAGAAATAGAACTGTTTTAACAACAGTTATCTTTATGTAGAAATAAATGGGATAATAATGCTAATATTTACTGTATGTTTACTAGGTGCCAGATGCTATTCAAAGTGCTTTACATTAATTTGCTCATGATAATTAATGCCACAAGTTAGTTAAAATTAACAGCTCCATTTTACAGGTAAGAAAATCAAGGAGACAGGTTATACAGCTAACAAATAAATGAAAGAGCCAAGTTTCATATCCATTCATTCTATCTCCAAAGCCCGCATTTAACCTCTGTGCTATTTAAGGAATAAGATGGCAGAAAAAATGCTTAGATGGAAGATAGTCAAGATATGGACAGAGGAAGCATACAAATCATCAATTCAAATGTCCAAACTTCCATTCAGGCAATACTTTTTCACCTGAATGAAAATGTGCAGTGAATCAAGGAAAGTGGGTTCTAGAAATAAAACTTTACTCACTGAATACTTAACTGCGGCAAGTGGATCTAACCT
Organism: Balaenoptera physalus; assembly: GCF_965194825.1. Classification (NCBI taxonomy): domain Eukaryota; kingdom Metazoa; phylum Chordata; class Mammalia; order Artiodactyla; family Balaenopteridae; genus Balaenoptera; species Balaenoptera physalus. Next base: position 88,390,522 of record NC_138886.1, on the reverse strand, counting down.
AACATGTAAATAATACCTCCTACGTCCTTCCAAAGTACTGAAAGGGCTACTTCCCTGGTGGTCCAGTGGTAAAGAATCCGCCTTCCAATGCAGGGGATGTGGGTTTGATCAAGTAAGATCCCACATGCCACAGGGCAACTAAGCCTGCGCACCACAACTACTAAGCTCGTGCACCTCAAGGAGAGAGCTCGCGTGCCGCAAACTACAGAGCCCACACACTCTGGAGCCCATGCGCCACAACTAGAGAGAAAACCCGAGTGCCTCAACTTGAGAGAAACCCAGGCACCGCAACTAGAGAGAAGCCCGAGCGCTGCAACAAAGAGACCACGTGCCGCAATGAAAGATCCCGCGTGCCGCAACGAAGACCCTATGCAGCCAAAAAAGTGATAAAAGAAAAAAATTAAGTACTGAAAGGGAAGTGAATTTCATGATAAACTTTGAGCTCCTCATAAATTTGCGATAAAAATTTTAAAGAGGTGTGGTCCTGCTTTAAGAAGACTCAGTACATAACAATCTTCATTGTCTAAGCAAATACCCTTGGAAACAAAGTACAAAATAATTAATTGCAGATATTTTGTAATAATGCTTCCTCACCATTCTCTTTTCATAGAGTTTAAAATTTTTAAGGATGGAAGGGAGTTGTTGATCCATGTTACTTAATAGGGAAATCCTCAGTGATCCTGGCAGCTCTTCCCCTGCTTACAGAACCACCTTCTCCCATTTGCAGTTCTTAATAGCAAGTCAGTCTAAATGGCACTTTTAACCATTCCTACCACTCAGTACAGTTAAGAACATGAATGTTCATGCCACAATACCTGGTTCAAATTCTGGCTCTGACATTTACTACAAGTTGTTTAATCTGTATGTCTCAGCATTAGAATAGGAACAGTACCTTCTCCTTCACAGGCAGCAAAGGGTTAAATGAGTTAAGCCATAGACTCATTTAGAGCAGTTCCTGGCACACAAGAAATGCTCAATAAATATTAGACTTACTCTTAAAGCAAAACAGGAAACTGTCACAGGTATCCTTGGACATTAGAACACCACGTGACAAGAAACATGTAATACTTCTGTAATGAAACGAAGAAGGAAGGGCATAGCACATATAACTGTCAACAAAATGTGTCCAATTTGAGGAAAATGTATGTACTTTGGGTTGTAGGTTTGAAAATAAGCAAGGGTACATTAAATTCACCTACCAAGAAGTTCTAAACCAAGAATTGCACTAAATATACATTCTGGCTGAATGCTGAAAGCTTGGCTGTTAGGTCAATATCCCGACAAAGCCAAGATCAGAGAGCATCTCCATCCTAGAATGCATATACAAGCCTAATTTTGAAATTATAAAAAACTATAATTGTATTACTACAAATGTTAGTAATAATTTTAAAATTTGACAAGGCAGTGCAGAAACAAGAATTTCTCATGTGGTAGGCCACTAGACTGCAGCTGCGGTGCACTGCAGCTCCTGCAATTTTAACTGGATGCTCACTGTCCAGCATGTTCAGCAGAGGGAGAGAGATTTGCTGACTAGCTCCACTAGGATATCGCGGACAATGAGACTGCCAACAAAATCATTAAGTATTATTTTGTCTTTCAGAATAACTGATTAATTGCAATAATTATTTTGTCTAATATTATGAATGCTAGAGTACCTCAATCAATTCTAAAGATTACAGTTATGCTATAATTTACTCTCTATTATTCTGCTTTATATTACCTGAATTTGTATAAATGGTTTACTGGCTCAAAAAGGATCCAATTTTTCCTGAAGGTATCTAATTAACTCACTTCTTAACATTCATATACACTGTTGATCTATTTTCTTAGTTAACTTACTGTCTAAATATTCATATTAACTATTAATCTATTTCTTTAATTAAATACATTACTTAGTTGTTTTGAATAGTAACTTAACAGCTTTCACAATCATCAATCGTAGCACTTTACTCTTGTAATAAGTAACAATAATAATAGTAGGTATTTATACAGCACTAACTACATGCCAGGCCCCACTCTACATGAAACACATGCACACCCAACCAATCCTTATAACAGCCTTCTGATGTAGGTGTTATTATTATTCCCATTTTACAGATGAAGAGAACTGAGGCACAGAAAGATTAAATAACTTAGCCAAACTAGTAAATGGCAGAGCTGGGATTTGAACCCAGAACACTGGCTCAGAGTCTCTGCTCTTAAGCATTGCCTCTTCGCAGCTGAAGGATGAGTAAGAGTTAAATAAATAGGTGAAGGGTGAAGGGGGTGTGGAAGAGAGGTACAGAAAAACAAGAAAACAGCACTTGCAAAAGCTCTTTGGCAGGTGTGGCATAGGAGCTGGAGAAAGGTGCTTGGGAACATGAAATAAGGGCCACATGGTGAACCTGGAGAAGGCACAGGAGTGGTTGAACTTGAGGGTTCTTCATGGGCCAGACCATGCAGGACTGTGCAGGTCAGGGCAAGGGACAGAAAAAGGACAGGAAGCCACCAGGGGGAGGGTCTTACTCGAGGGGTAGGGGCATGATGATCAGAATGGCAGTGTGAAAGCCACTTTGGTGTGAAACGGGTGGGTTGGTAGAATGTGAGAATGCAAGGAGCCCCATTAGGAGCTCTGGTGAGAGAGCAGATAGCAGTAGCGGAGACTATGATGGCGAGTGGAGATGGTAGATATAAAAGGGTACCATTCCTCAGGGCATGGTGACAGATTGGATTTTGGGGAGACAGTGGGTCAAGAAGAAGGAAATCTCAAGAATGACTCCTAGGTTTCTGGTTTGTGCAACTGGATGAATGGCAATGACGTTCCACAAAACAGAAACACCTAATGAGGGTGGGGGCTTGTGGACCTCAGTCCTGGCCACACTGAGCATGAGGTGCATTTGGGATGCCCACAGGGAGGTGTCTAGGAGGCAGATGGACACATGGGCCTGGAGTCCATGTTGAAGGTTGGAGCCAGAGGTATATATTCTGGAGTCAGGGGATAAATGACAACTCAAGCTGCAGGAGTGCATGAGATCCTATAAAGAGACACTAGACACAGAGAAGAGGGCCTAAGGCAGAGCCCTGAAGAACTCAACATTTTAAAAGAGCGGAAAGACAAGGATGAGTCTGCAAAGGAGGAACTGAGCAGCAGAAAGCAAGCCAGAAGAATGCAGAAACCAATGGGAGGTTGTGGTTAAGAGGAAATCAACACAGGCATACCTTGTTGTATTGCACTTCACAGATTCTGCCTTTTTAACATATTGAATATCTGTGGCAGCCCTGCATTGGGCAAGTCTAGCAGCACCATTTTCCCAACAGCATTTGCTCACTTGATGTCTCTGTGTCACATTTTGGTAATTCCCGAAATATTTCAAACATTTTCATTATTATTATATTTATCATGGTGATCTGTGACCAATGATACAAAGATGTTACTATTGTAATTGTTTTGGGGTGCCACAAACTGCACCCACATAAGACAGTGAACATAATCAATAAATGTTGTATGTGTTCTGACTGCTCCACTAACTGGCCTTCCCATCTCTCTCCCTCTTCTGGGGCCTCCCTATTCCCTGAGACACAACAGTATTGACATTAGGCCAGTTAATAACCCTATAATGGCCTCTAAGTGTTCAAATGAAAGGAAGAGTCAGTCAATATGGCAAACTTCATTGCTGTCTTATTTTAAGAAACTGCACAGTCACCCCAACCTTTAGCAACCACCACCCTCATCAGTCAGCAGCCATCATCAAGGCAAGACCCTCCACCAGCAAAAAGATTATGACTCATTGAAGGCTGAGATGATAAATATGTTAAAAAGGTTAGTATCTTTTAGCTATAAAGTATTTTTAAATTAAGGTATGTATACTTTTTTTTTGGACATAATGCTATTGCACACTTAATAGACTACAGTATAGTCTAAACATAACTTTTATATGCACTGGGAAACCAAAAAAATCGTGTGACTCATTTTATTGTGATATTCGCTCTATTGAGGTGGTCTGGAATCAAACCCCACAATATCTCTGAGGTATGCCTGTAAAGTCACATGTTCTGAGAGGTCAAGAAAGATGCAGACCGAAACATCTGTTAGGTCTGGAGACATGTGGTGATTGTTTCAGAAGGGCAATGAGGACAAAGCCAGACCTGGAGTGAAGCGAGGATGAAGTGAAGGGGAGGAAATGAAGAAAGAATGCACATAACCCCGAAAAAGGCAGCTGAATGTGAATGTAGGGGCAACAAGAGGCTTAAAACAGGAGAGATTGAGCGCAGGTAAAATGTTGATAAGAAGACCAGAGATGGGAAGAAGGAAGTGAGTATGCCTAAAAACGAAGGAGCTAACTGATAGTGAGATTTCTCTGAAGTCAGTAGGAAATAGGATCCAAACGCTGGAGAGGCTGGTGGAGGGATGGTGCCTCTATTTTACCACAAGGGAAGAAGCCCAGGAGGCAGGTGCAGGCAGGTTTGCACCTTTGAGAGTGGTGTAATTTCTCTGTGACAAAGGAGGCCAAGTTGTACCCAGAAAATGAAAGAGGAGGTGTGGGTGTCGTAAGGATGGAAGAAGGGGAAAGTGGGGGGCAATGTCAGGGCTCTGAGGGGACAGGAAGGACTGAGCCAGTCATTGTAGTGGGTGGGGGAAAGAGCGAATCCAAGAAATGGGTATTGCTGGGCGGTGTTGAGGGCTCAGTTCAGAATGTGGTGATCGGGAATTTACAGGGGTTCCCATCAGTCCTGCTGAGTATCTTGCAGTGCTCAGCCTGTGGATGCAGGCAGAAAGAAGGCAGATGGCTACCGGTTGTCCAGGAGGTGGGTGCATTTGCTAGCAAGGTACTCATAGACCCAAGGGGCAAGGGAGTTTAAAGCCTTGGCAAGGGTGCTACAGATGGACCAGGGAACTAAGCTCCATGAAGAAAAGAGGAAGGAGGGACCGGGAGAGAATAAAGGGACAAAAGATGGGGGTCCTGATGAGAGAGAGACTAGTCACAGTACAGGCTGCTGATGGAAAATAAGTTGTAGGCACAGGACAGAATACTTGAATTCAACCCATTAATTATCATTAATAATCATTCATTAGATGATTTGAACTATTAATTAGTTTGATTATTCATTAACACATTAAGAAGATAACCCTCTGTGATATGATGAAAGGCTGAGCTTCCTATTCTATGAAGACCTCTTATAAATCTTTAAGAAAACCACCAACAACCCAATGGGTAAAATGAATGAAATACCCACTTGGCTGGAGATTCCTCCTCCAGGGGGCCCAGGGACTCCTCCACCACTGTGGTCTCTTCCATGGGGGCAGTCGGGTCCATGTCACTGCAAAGCAGCAAGAACCACTCTAGTCACACAGATCTGTTTACATCAATGCCCTTACATATTCAAGATAGAAAAAAACCACATTTCAATGTCCTTTTTCTTAAGTAAACATCCCTCAAGGAATTAATATGTACATACAGGTAACCCACATCAAAATAAACAAGAAGAAGAAAAATGCTCTTAATTGCTAATCCATATAAATTATTTCCAAAAGTGTGAAAAGTACTTTGAGAAATACAAGTTTCCATGAATGGCCTAAAATTAAAAACAGATTGTAAAGGACCAGAACAATTATTCAAAACTCTTATTATCCTAGGAAATTCCAAATATTAACAGGGGCCATAAAAATTTTCAACCTGTTAGTGTTAAATGACTTAAAATAGTTAAGAATATGCCATTTCAAACTTTAGAAAATGGCAAGAAAGTGGAAACATTCCACAAAAAGGAATGTGTAGGATTACAAACAAGCTGGTGATAACCATACCAGAAAAATAAGGCTTTGAAACATCAATTTACATACCATCACATCTAAATACATAATCTGCAGATTAGAAATTACAGCACAGTGAAAAACAATTTGAATTTTAAATACATAATCTTAATTTTTTTATGTTGACATTAATCCTATCCGAACATTACTTTTAAAAAAGTACCAGCAAAAGAAATTTCATTCTCAGGAAAATGCTAAAATTGGTCAATATAATAGAAATATTTTACACTCTACATTCAGAACCCAGCACTTTTTCATCCCCAGTTCAGGAAAAATCTTCATAAAATCAGGTTTTTTTTAAGTAAACATAAATTGAACTGTAATAAAAGAATAGAGTTTTTACATTAAAAATATTTTAATTCTCAACTCAAAGCCATTGTTATCAACTTTAAAAAAAACTCAGTTTTCCAACACAAATTTGAATAAATAATTTTTACTTTTAAAAAAGGTCCTAAATCAAATGTTCTCCCTGTTTGGAAGGACATCCCTGCTGCTCTGCCTGACTGAAGTCCTCTAACAAAAGCAGCCTCTACACATCAGCCTGACCCTCGTGGGTCATGGGAGTTTTTAGCATCCAGGAGTCTAGCAGCAGTGGCAGTGCTGTATTACTCCAACTTTCTCTTTATTCCCTTGGCCATGTCATAAACCAAGGGGATAAAAAACATGGATTCACTGACAGTTCATAGCTTTCAACAATTAAAAATCATAAAAGGGCTATAACTATATAGGGGAAGAAAAAAGAAGCAGAATACAAAACAAAGAGACCAGCAATTCTTAAACCTGTCAATCAATTTAGAAGAAAAATCACAGACCTCCCTCCTGTATTGACCTAAATTATTTTATGAATAAACATAAAGCTAATTTTGTGCTTATAGCTCAATAGAACCATAGCTTATAGAACCATATGACCAAAACTACAGAACAAGTTTCAAGATTAGCAACAATTTATTTTGGCAAATTTTATTATTTTGTTGAAAGTAAATCACCAATGTTGGATTTATTAGAAGAAAGATAAAGCTCCAGGGCCCATGCCTATATTTTGACTTCAGTTATACTTATGTAGAAAATGCCTGTTTGCACAAGTATGGTTACAAAACAATTTTAAACACCTCAATGCTTTGTTAACTAGTTCAAATTCAATCAGACTTCATACTTAACCAAATCTATGACAGTGAACAGATTTAATCCAGTGTTGCTTGATTACTGCATAAAACTGTCTTGGCTCTTCACAACAAAAGTTGGAATGCAGTATTATTAAAAACTGCATTTGTGGGTGTCTATTCCAGTTAGTAACAAGAAAATAATATCTGATATTACACTTTTAAAATTATTACAAATGGAGAAAATTCTATTTTCAGCACAGGTACTAACAGTCAAACTCTTGAAGAAAACCAATAACAATGGAAATGGCTCAGTCACACCATTTTGAAAGCATCTTGTCCTTAGATCTAGTTATACTGCCAATGTCTTCAAACAGGAATACTAAACTACAGCAAAACCCTCACACCTCCAATGCGTGGTGCAGCACTCGCCCTTGTCAGCCACGAACACATCACTTATTGTTAGGCTCACCTCTGCTGTTTTCTCATTAATCATAACTCAGCTGCACTATACCATGGTGGCAAATCAAAATCTCAATGTATTAAATAAGAAATTAAAGTCTTATTCTACAAAAGAACTTTCAATTACACATTATTACCACCTAAGCGCTTTGACTTTATAACTCACAAACCAATCCAAAATGAATGCCATGGGGCACGTTTCATTTTAACATTGGGACATACCATCTGCCAGGAGCACTTGTGGTCACTTCTTCATGTTCCAAGGTCAATAATTACCTCTTAGAGTAAGTAATCACTTGGAGCCAAAATGATTTTAAACTCAAATGCAAACTGAAATGGGGTGGTAGTATTAAATAAGCTAGTAAATCAGATGATGCAGAAAGTACCTATATTACTTTTTAAAAATATACTATTACAGTAAAATAAAACAAAATGAAAAAGTCTGTATTTGAGATTCTATAGAACCCTAGATTGACAAACATTCAACAAGTTTCTTTTCAAGGACAACACAGATGTGCAATGGTAGTAAATTTAATTTTACATTTGATCTCATTTTGTACATTTGTTTTTAAGGATAAAAATTTAAGAAAAATAAGTTTATGTAAAGAGCCTATATTCTTCAAAAGAAAAAAAGTGGAAGTCTGGATCCCCTCAAACCTTCAAACTTGTGTAAAGCCTTCCCTGCAACACATCCTGGAGCAACCCATTCCTCGTACTTCCCTGCAGCCCTGAAATGACAGAAATAGCAGAACCAAGCACCTCCCCTAAGTAGCAAAACTGGCACAGATCTGAGATATCATAAAGCCTGAGAAATATCAAATTTGAACCTCAGGTGAAACTTGTCATTGAGCATTCATCTGCAAATGATTTTATAAAATCAAGATGCAGGGACTTCCCTGGTGGCGCAGTGGTTAAGAATCCACCTGCCAATGCAGGGGACACGGGCTCGATCCCTGGTCTGGGAAGATCCCACATGCTGCGGAACAACTAAGCCCATGTGCCACAACTACTGAGCCTGCGCTCTAGAGCCCACGAGCCATAACTACTGAGCCCGTGTGCCACAACTACTGAAGCCCGTGCGCCTAGAGCCCATGCTTCGCAACAAGAGAAGCCACAATGAAAAGCCCGCGCACTGCAACAAAGAGTAGCCCTTGCTCGCCGCAACTAGAGAAAGCCTGCACGCAGCAACGAAGACCCAACGCAGCCAAAAATAAATAAATAAATAAATAAACTTGTTTAAAAAAAAAAGAGGCAATGTATACAAAAACTTTGGAAAGTCACAGAAAAATAAAGTATAGAATATCCAGGAATTTAAAAAGCATTCTGAGGCATATGCAAATATACAGTGCCATGTGCTTGGGGCATCAGCAAATATACAATTTGCTTGGCTAAAATAAGATAAAATAAAAGAATTTTGAAAGCAGTTTCAAATCTAACCGCAACATAGCAAAACTGTTTTAAAAAGTTATCTCATGAAACAAAAGCCTAAATTCAATCGCTACGTAAAGCACACAAGTATAAAGACATGGCAAGCATAACACAGAGGACATAATTTTCAAGACAGGCAAATAAAGATCCAGATATTTCCACTTAATTGTAGGTTCACAGAAGGTACACATTTGCACCATACCTGGTATCTTTACCTGATCCCCAGGTGCGAACTCCATATCCACCCATGTTGTCTTCAGTTCTGATTGCTCTAGAAAAAGAAAGAATATTCCCTTAAACTGGAAGCTGGTCTCCAGTCAATCTCCAAATCAGAAAAGTTGATCATAAAAACTGTCCCAGGATCAGCCCCCTTAGGAATAACTGCATACTAGTATAAAGTCAACTAAATATTAACACACAACAGATTCACACCAAGATCTTAAAGGGAAAATAGCCATTTACAAAGAAACTTACATTTTATCATTCCCACTGTATCTCTCAAATTCTCGTTTCCCTCTCTGGTCAAAACCGTCAAAAGCTCTGTTCCCAGGACCACCTCTGCCTCTGCTTCGCATGCCCCCTCTTGGGCCTCCACGACCTCTCAGTGGTCTGTCTCGATCAAACCTGTCAACTGGTCTTGGAAGAGATGAGTATAATAAAAAGCAGTGAATTGCATTAAAGAGCTAAGGCTTTTTTTGATTAAAAAAAAAATTCTAGAAGGACATTATGCCTACAGTATATTGGAAAGAATTGTGTGTCTTGAATAAAAAAATTAATAGTTAAATTTACTGAGCACATACTATCTCTAGCACTGTTCTGAGCCCTTCACGTACAGTCGTTTAATTACAACTAGTGCCCACAGATGAGGAAGATAGCTGAAGATGACGTCTTTGTTGTTAAATCCAATAGCAACTTTTGTCTCTAGGTCATTTGACCCTTATGCATCATTTGACACTGCCAACCACTAATTTTCCTCTGCCCTTTCTGGCTTCTCTTTCCCTGCTCATCCTTATAAAATGATTTTTGAAATAGGTAATACCCAAACATTCACAAGGTACTCCTCTTGCTTCTTGGCCACACAATTCCACTTCTCAGAGGCAGACACTGCAGAGTCACATACAGGGAAAGGTTCTACACCTTGCCTTTTTCATGGAATATGTCTTGGATATCTCATCTTCTGGATACCTACCCATTTGTCCTTAAGAGCACCAGCATTCCTGACTCCCCACCTCCTGTACACATCGTCCTCGTCCCTATGCTAATGGTACATGGCCCCTTCACGTGACCCTGTGTCTCTCATTTGGGGGTCTCTCTGATTTCAGGCCACAAAGCCAGTTACTTCCTGGACATCCCCCTATGTCACCCCATGGCCCTGAAGATACATGACCAACACTGACCCCTTGCTCCTACTACGGTCCCTAACTCACAACGTGGAAGTGTCCAAGCCAAGAATCTGCCTTTTCTCACTCTTTCCCTGCCACACCCACTGGATCCAGGGCCTGACCGCCCGCTTCTCCTCACATCCATTCTCTGCTACCATCTGGTCACTGTCACTTTTTATGAGGACTTGTCTCTCCTCCACCAGACTCAAAGCTTCTGCAGGAAGGGCCTCATCTTTTTCATTGTTAAATCCTAGTTTAATAAGATAAATTATGTTTTTTAATTTGTCAAGGCTTTTAAAAACATTTAAAGCAACAAATTACTTATTGAAATCTAGTGACATTAGTGGCTCAAACACCAGAACTAGAGGTGTGTTCCAGTCTACTGAAACAGGCTGAAAATATTACATTAAAAAGCTACTATACAATCACCGATAAAAAGATACAAAACTCACAATTCTCCTTACTCAAAAAGATAAAGAAATACAGAAGCGCCAATCATTAACTTTATGCCAGTCTCTTTCAAGAAACATCATCTTAAATCAATTCTCCAAGCTGGCCTTTCTGTCTCCCACCTCCCCAGACCAAAACCAAAATTTTAAATAGAGACTGTTGTAGAATCTGATTCCACATTACAGTAAATATCTAAAGCAGAGCTCTAAAACAATGACAAATGAAAAGTAACAGTAAGTTCTTAACCAGGAAGTTGGACAGGGCCATAAAAGAAAAGAAGTCTACCTAAAAACTGAGAAGAAATGAAGCATAAAACTCTATATGGAAAATAATGCCAATAGTCAAAATCGGGTCTAAATTTACATGAAATCTAGATCAGATACTGATAAAATAACGAATTCATTAATAATATAATAGTAACTGAAGCTGACCCTAAAAATAACCCTGTGTTCTAGTCTATTTTAATCCCTTAAATCATTTTTCTTTATCCCACAGGTTTACCCCACCCCCAATTAAATATATGCTCAATTGCTTCTTTATAATCCCCTTCTTATAAAATATATTCTCTTTTTTTTTAAATAGATCTTTATTGGAGTATAATCACTTCACAATACTGTGTTAGTTTCTGTTGTACACCAAAGTGAATCAGCCATATGCATACACATGTCCCCATATCCCCTCCCGCTTGGGCCTCCCTCCCACCCTCCCTATCCCACCCCTCTAGGTCATCACAAAGCACCGAGCTGATCTCCCTGTGCTATGCTGCTGCTTCCCACTAGCTAACTATTTCACATTCGGTAGTGTATATATGTCGATGCTACCCTCACTTCGCCCCAGCTTCCCCCTCCCACCCCATGTCCTCAAGTCTGTTCTCTATGTCTACATCTTTATTCCTGCCCTGCAACTAGGTTTGTCAGTACCATTTTTTTTTTTTTAGATTCCGTATATATGCGTTAGAATATGGTATTTGTTTTTCTCTTCTGACTTACTTCACTCTGTATGACAGACTCTAGGTCCATCCACCTCACTACAAATAACTCAATTTCGTTTCCTTTTATGGCTGAGTAATATTCCATTGTATATATGTGCCACATCTTTTTTTTTTTAACATCTTTATTGGAGTATAATTGCTTTACAATGGTGTGTTAGTTTCTGCTTTATAACAAAGTGAATCAGTTATACATATACACATGTTCCCATATCTCTTCCCTCTTGCATCTCCCTCCCTCCCACCCTCCCTATCCCATGCCTCTAGGTGGTCACAAAGCACAGAGCTGATCTCCCTGTGCTATGCGGTTGCTTCCCACTAGCTTTCTATTTTATGTTTGGTAGTGTATATATGTCCATGCCACTCTCTCACTTTGTCACAGCTTACCCTTCCCCCTCCCCATATCCTCAAGTCCATTCTCTAGTAGGTCTGTGTCTTTGTTCCCGTCTTGCCACTAGGTTCTTCATGACCTTTTTTTTTTTTTTCTTCCTTAGATTCCATATATATGTGTTAGCCTACTGTATTTGTTTTTCTCTTTCTGACTTACTTCACTCTGTATGACAGACTCTAACTCCATCCACCTCACTACAAATAACTCAATTTCGTTTCTTTTTATGGCTGAGTAATATTCCATTGTATATATGTGCCACATCTTCTTTATCCATTCATCTGTCAATGGACATTTAGGTTGCCTCTATGTCCTGGCTATTGTAAATAGTGCTGCAATGAACATTTTGGTACATGTCTCTTTTTGAATTATGGTTTTCTCAGGGTATATGCCCAGTAGTGGGATTGCTGGGTCATACGGTAGTTCTATTTTTAGTTTTTTAAGGATCCTCCATACTGTTTTCCATAGTGGTGGTATCAATTTACATTCCCGCCAACAGTGCAGGAGGGTTCCCTTTTCACCACACCCTTTCCAGCATTTATTGTTTCTAGATTTTTTGATAATAGCCATTCTGACCACATGAGGTGATACCTCATTGTAGTTTTGATCTGCATTTCTCTAGTAATTAGTGATGTTGAGCATCTTTTCATGTGCCTCTTGGCCATCTCTATGTCTTCCTTGATGAAATGTCTATTTAGGTCTTCCAGCCATTTTTTAATTGGATTGTTTGTTTTTTTTGATATTGAGCTCCATAAGCTGTTTGTATATTTTGGAGATTAATCCTTTGTTGTTTCATTTGCAAATATTTTCTCCCATTCTGAGGGTTGTCTTTTCATCTTGTTTATGGTTTCCTTTGCTGTGCAAAAGCTTTTAAGTTTAACTAAGTCCCATTTGTTTATTTTTGTTTTTATTTCCATTACTCTAGGAGGTGGGTCAAAAAAGATCTTGCTGTGGTTTATGTCAAAGAGTGTTTTTCCTCTGTTTTCCTCTAAGAGTTTTATAGCATCTGGTCTTACATTTAGGTCTTTAATCCATTTGGAGTTTATTTTTGTGGATGGTGTTAGGTAGTGTTCTAATTTCATTCTTCTACATGTAGCTTATCCTCTTTTTTAATAGGTTGGTGAGCATTAAGAATTTGAGCAGGCAAACTCAAATTCTGGGCTGTTGTACAAAATAACTGGTCCATACTCTTAAATAATGTCAAATCCATAAATAAATGAAAGACTGAAGAGCTGTTTTAAATTAAAGAAGACTAAATGCAATGCACATTCCTGGACTGAATCCTGAACCAAAATTGTTTTTCTTCTGCTAGAAGGATATTATTAGGACAATTGGTGCAATTTGAGTAGTCTGTAGATTACATAATTTAGAGAATTAGATAATAGTATTGTATCAATGTTAATGAGTTTGATAATTGTACCATGTTTTTAGGAAATATATTTAAAGTATTTAGGGATAAAGAGACATTCCTGCACCTTACTCTCAAATGCCAAGGAAAAAAGAGCGGTGTGTGTGTGTGTGTGTGTGTGTGTGTGTGTGTGTGTGTGACAGAGAGAAAGAGAGAGAGGAGAAAGGGAAGGAGAGAGTGAGGGAGGGGTATGATAAAGCAAATGTGGTAAAATGTTATTGGAGAATCTGGATGAGGGTATATGGGAATTCCTTACATAATTCTTAAAACTTTCTGTATCCAAAATAGGCAGTTTTTTTCATGGTAACATATAAAGACTTATCCTTTTAAAAAAACTCATAATTTTGCTACTAAAAAAGCTGGAAACATGAGTTATAATTTCTGTATTTCCACAGAATAAATCCCTGCAGTGAAGGAAAAAAATACACAAATGCTTCCAAAAATAAGCAGCTCTGATCCAGAAGGCTTTCTGTAAGCAAGCAGACTGCGGCTGTTACATAGCAAATTTGAACTAATCACCCAAAAAAGCAGAATTAAGCCTTTCTCTAGCCCTCATCCTCTAACATGGTGGCAGATATACCATCTCTGTTTTGAATGTGTAGTGGAATAGGTAGTCAAGAAGTTGAAAGACTTTGGGAATAACGGCTCCCTTGACATTAAACTGTACACTATTCTAGTCTCTTTTAGCCTTTTTAACTTTCTTTTCCTTTAAATATGATTCACAAGTTGTTTTGTTTTAATCTAAACCCAGTGCTATGCAGGTTTAATAATTAAAAACTTGAGGCATCAAGCATCCATCTTGTTAGTGCCAAGCGTAAGACACTAAGAACTGCTTTCTGTGTATAGGTGGGCATGATAGCCCACATGCCACATTACTCAGAAGGGTGTCAGGCTGCACCAGCCTGAGACCATCTTCCAGGTCAGAGCACTTTCTAGAGACGGCACGGGAGCCTTAAACTTGTGTCACATATTTTATCAGTTATTTTGTCCAATTTCATCACGATAACCTATTGACCTGACATGGGGCTAGGAATTTGTTTAAATTCATTAGTAGCCCAAATTAGTATTGCTAAATCAAGAACATAATTATATCCCTGGCCTAAATTTCAAAAGAAAATTTAATCAGTTTAGCATACTCCTATATAGTTTGTTATAAGAATGCTTTTCATAGTTACCAATAAGTAATCCATTTTTCATTGTGTAATGATTTCCTGAACCAAGACTTAAGGTCATCTATGAGATAAATGGAAGGTGCTTCACGTGTTACCTAAGGTAGTATGATTTGGTACTTAAATTGGCAAAATATTCCCAGGACTGGCACCATAAAAATGTTGCAAAGGCTAGTAGTCCTCTGAAAATCCTTCTGGTTCCCCCAACCCTCCAGGCCGAGGTCTGCAGTACTTACTTTTCATCTGTAAACTTCTCAGGTGTAAAGTCTGCCTGCCTCTCCGTCTCATAGGGTCGATATTCCCTGTAGGATCTCCGCTCTGCTCTATCAAGCGTCACCTCTGTCCCCCGGCTCTCACTCCATCCTTGCTGCTCGCCTCTTCTGGAAGTTCGTTTCTGGCCTGACAGGGAGAAATCAAAGGGGAGAGCTAGAACACAAGGTCTGCAGCAGCACGTTATTACAGGTACTTTTAAATTTTACTTTTCTAGAAATCAGTGTCATAGGAAAATTTGGGAAGTTTGGAAAAGTTCAGAGAAGAAAAAAAGTTGCTGATACTACTACTGCCCAGAGTCGTCTTTTAATAAAACTTTGACATTACCATTGAACCCCCTATGTCCTAGAAAGTATGATAAGATAAACTATACCAACTAACTTACAATTACAGATATTTTACAATGACTCTGTGATAGCTACGGAGATATATTATCAACTACATTTCACAAGAGCAGCTTTATCAAAACATGGTAGCTAAGTTCCTTCCAGAAAACTAAAGGATAAATATCCTGTATTCCAGAACATATTTTGAGAATCCCAACTATAGTTTATCATTCATTGGCTAATAAAGTTTTCATTTTTAAATAGTTTGTACCATTATATCATTCTCATTTGAAAACAGATTTTCCTGCTCTTTGATGGGATTTACACATTATGATCACACTTCTCAAATATGAGGCCAAGCTGGTATTTGCCAACTCATGCAAGGGCTGGACAGCACTTGAAGGGGCATCTCCCATCCATGGAGCGGCCAGCACTGAGGAGGTAGGGGCTGGGGCACTCCAGCCTTCTCTGTTCTCTTTTTACTCCTCTAGGTTTTGACGCTTTAAAATTTTTCAGCAGGGTCTATGTCTTAAGGCAACTAATATTTGGTGAATATATTGTGAAAAACTTTGTTACTTCTTAAATCATCTTCCAAAAATGTGTGTTTATCTTTTCTTTGTATACATTTAATAGGTCTCCATCTCAAACATTATGTACAATTTTCATTTTAGTAGAAAATTTTAGATTTTTCTTGGTATGTCACCCTTCACATTTATTGTATGGCTATAAAAATATTAAATGTACTTGAGTTAATGGGTATTTTTTTAAACTACTGGGTTCCTCTTCTACTTAGGCAGATACTTGTGACTCTTAAGAAATATATGTTTACATGTATTCTCCTATTTTCCCACTTAATATTTTCTATCTAATCTTATAAACTAGGCACATGTAAATATTAACATAGTTCCAATACGTTACTAATCTCATTTTAAAGCAAAAATCATGTCGTGACACCAGTAACACAAAACTGTGCGATTTATTACTTGTTAGCTAACAAAGTATTTTTTTGAAATGTGAAATATTGCACAACAGATCTAAGTTCAATCGTAAGTTAATGTCCCATAACCTAGGAAATGCTTAAATCTGATTTGCTTCCTGAAGCCACAATCTGAGCTTGTGACATGTTTAGGATATAGGAAAGATGTTATCATAAACAGAGCATTATGCTTTTATTGCAGAAACAGAGACTGACACTGGTGCCCAATTGCCCAGGAGTATGCAATGCCAGATCCGAGCGCACACACGTTACTAAGAGAGATCAAATTTGGAAGAGGCATTTAAAATGTAAGGTAGAAAATGTTATTGTGAAAGTTAACTACCTAACAAGTTGAAAACTATATTAGACCATGACATAACAGCAAGAACATCAACAGTAACAATACTTTTCAATACTTTTCCCTCAATGTAAAAAGTTATTTTAATACAGTTTCAAATTTCCTATTCATAACCTGTAATTAAAAAAAAAAAAAAAACTAAATATCTCCACTCAACTACAGAATTACTTAGGAGCTTATTCCCACCTTCTTTCTGCTTTCAAGGTTATTTTAAAAATTGTATCAATTAAATTTGGAATTCATCATTCAAAATTTAAAATGACATTTGCTGCATACTTTATACTAAAGCTTCTTCCAAAGCTTCTGTGTATAAGTTGAAAACCATTAAATATAACTGGCAACTTATTAGAATAATTATCAATACCCTGCAAACATTTCCTTTTCCTCCCAAAATCCAAAAAACAAAGACAATAGGGGTCCAGTTTTTCCCACAATTTACTATTAAGGGATTCAAGAATGCAACTGAACCTAGTTTTTCTGTGCTAGATCAGCGGCTCCAAGTGGATATGCAAACATTGAATTTTACTAGCCCTTTCCAATAATAGGCTGGCATATGCAGTCTGATCACTGATGTAACCCCAAGCCCACATGAAGGGACAATAAAATTTATTGTGAATAAATTTAGAATACAATAAAATTTACAGTGAGATTTCCCCCAAATAAATTTGAGCTTTGACTCAGAGATTAGCTCTGAAAGGCCAGGAAAAGCAAAGCTGAAACAGCCTCTGAAGACTTCAAGGACGAATTTTTTTGAGCAAGGCTCGTCCAAGGGTCTTTGTATATTGTTAAATAGTGAAGGCCATTAAAAACCTATTTCTATGGGAAAATCTTATGATTTCCACATCCTTTTGAGATTAATGTTTCCGTTATATGTCAAACTTGTTTTGACTTTGATTCTTGTCTACACTAAGCATTCATTTATAATATTCTAACTAAATTAAAAATTTTGAGTGTTAGAAAAGTACAGTCCATATCAATTAGGGCTACAAAACCTTGAGAGAGTAGCTCTCTAACACCCATTACAGATAAATTTAGCACAGTAACTACATAAACGGAAATTAATGAGCTGTTTGCTCCTGAAATAACATACTTGAGAAAGAACTAGAATTACAAAATTTCCATTTTAACTACAAAACTAACTAAAATTCTTTAATATAGATCTCAAAAGCCAGATCACTTGGATCATAAACAATTGACAGAAAAAAAGTTATAAATGTACTAGATTACAGTGCTAAGTTTATTAGTTTAGCAAGTTATAACTGTACTAGATCATAACGCTAAATGCAGGTTACAACCCAGTTTATATCAGGTAAATTTAGAAAAAAAGAAGTAACTCTGTGCAATTATGTATGTAAATGCAAGGTGTTAAAAGTAAGAAAAATACAGGATTTTCACTTTACTTCATACACTTTTGAATTGTTTAAAATTTTTATAACAAAAATGCATGACATTTTTAATAGTAAAAAGGTTAAAAAGCAATACATGGACATAGAAAACTAAATTCAGTTTCACATTAAAATACATATTTTCACTTGTTAAAAAATAAAGCTTAGCCTTTCCCAATTCTCTTATTACTATGATATTTATCTAAATAGATTTAGAAGAAAAGATAGAACATAATGCAAAATGTACAAAATACCTCAAGTCTCACTCACTGTTTAAATAGGCTCATAAATGTACTGGCCTACCAAGGAGTCTTGGGATATCCAATAGCATTTTAAATAATTTTCAATATTTTTATTATAGTGACTTAATTTTCTGATTTTCAAGAGATAATGCTGGATTGAACTTTCCACAGATAAAGGTAAACATTACCTAGTTGCAGGAGTCAAAGCCCCAACACTCAAATCAGGTGTTATTCTCTCAGGGCTGGGCTGCACAATTTTTATCAAGCAAGGACCAAGTCAGTAAAGCCAAGTTGAATACACTGCCAAACACTGGCTGGAGTGGTCGAATTATACATCTTAACATTCTTTTTACGGAAACCTTAGGACCACTGTCTTATTTTTGAAAAACAGAGGAAACACAGGTGGAAACTTGTAGGCTTTGCCACTGATGCAGTTCAGGTGAGAAAAGACTCTTAAGCACCCTCCGTCCCTAGATGCAGAGAGTAGTACACCAAGCTTTGCACTTGCCGTTCTGGCTAAGCAGGGAGTGGGGAGCTTTGAATATTCTTGTTGAAAAGGTTAATTAAAAACGCTTTTCTTAAAGCAGCCTGAGTTAAGGACAAGTTACACAACCCATCAATGCTGCCTGCTATATTGAAAACTCGTGCGGGATGACTGCTGGAAGCTCCGTTAAGAGGGATGGATGGGTGAAGGCACAGAGCTTGGAAGGCGCCGCCGGGGACCCCGCGTCCACCCCCGCCGCATTCTGCTCGCGGCCCTGACGTCACAGCCTGCCCCCGAGGTCACCCAGGACTTCCCTCTATCACAGAGGCCCCAGCCCCTCACCCCGGCGATCCTTCACACACCCCGGGTTCTCGCCACCACCCCCAGGGTCCGCGTGCGCCCTCCTCCATTCTCCCTAAAAGGCGCTCCCCTCCCTCCTTCCCACCACACTACTTTTTGCCTCCCGACGCGAATCTTGCAGAGGTTGGGCTGCAGGATGGAGAATGTCCCTGCTAGTTCTAGATCTGAGAGCCCCGGGGCAGCGACCTCAGTGTTCGCCCCCACACACCAACCCAGAAATATCCCTCAACTTTGCCCAACTTGTAAAGCCTCAGTTTCAGCGTTCTGAAACCCCCTACTCCAAGCCTGCACTCTCCTTCGCCCCCAGAAGGGACTGGGAAAGGCCAGAAGGGGCATGACACCCCCCCCACCCCGTTCTCTTTTCCCACCCTCCTCGGCCACAGGGACCCTCAACTCCAGCCAACTCTTCCCGGAGCCCCCTCCCCTTTCTGGAACAGATTCCAGTGATCCCAGTCTCGTAGTAGGAGGTCGTGGGGCTGCTGAGGAGAGGTGACCTCCATGACCCCATTCTCCTTCTCCTCCCGCCCACCGCGCCCACCCGGGGGCATCTAGGTGCCGGGCGGAGCGCGCGTACCGGGCGGCTGAGGGCCGCCCCCTGGGCTGTCTGGCTGCTGCGCGCCGGGGGCCGGGAGGCTCTTGCGCTCCTTCTGAGACTCCCTCCGGCCGCCGCCCGCGCCGGGTCTGTGGCCCAAGGCCCCAGCCGGGCTCCTGCCGCCGCGGTTGCCAGCCCCGGCCGCCGCCCCCGCCGCTTCGTCGCGCCTCTTGCGCTGCAGCTGCTGCTGGCGTCGGCGCTCGGCCTCGCGCAGGATGTCAAACGGGTCCGACTCGTCGTCTAGCAGCTGGTGGAAGCGGTTGGCCACGACGCAGCCGAAACTCTCCTGCATCGCGGCGCCTGCGGCGGCCGCGGCCACAGGACTCCCCAGAGCGCCCTTCATGCCGCCGCGGCCACTGCGGGCCCGCCGCGGGCGGTCCACGCGAGCGAGTCTCACCGAAGCCGGCAGCGATGACCCATCCTACCCGCAGCTACATCCCTCCCCGCCCAGCCCAGTCCCGTCCCTACCAGCGCCCGCCCCCGCGCTGCCGCCGCCGCCCGTCCAGCAGCTTCCCGCCAGCCAATCAGCGCATGTGGACACGCCCCCTTTCCTAGCCAGCACGCCTGGAAACCCAATCAGCGGCCGGCTGCTGTCACGTCATGCGACCTCTATGCCCCTCCCCACGATTCAGCAGGGAGGGGCAGGACCCAAGGGGCGGAGCTACTGGGAGGAGCAACGAGCCTTGCGGTCCAGGCTGCTGGACCGTGCAGGTGGGTCACGGCCATAATTTATGTTCTCTCTGGGACTGGGTCCACATTCATCATCAGCCACACTTCTTTGAAGTTTATACATTGATTGAGCCATTCAACAACTGTATAGTGTACACTTACTATGTGCCTGGCGTTATGTTGTAGGAGATACTAGCTCTCTGTTTTCGTAGATCTTACAGCCTATAGGCAGAAAAGTGCCCTGAAGAAAAGGCACAGACTTCTCTATGATCCTATAGCAGAGAGACTTGACCTAATTAGGAAGTTTGGAGAGGCTTTCCCAGGGAATGACGGTTAAGCTGAGATCTGAAGGATGACAAGGGCCATGAGTAACGGCAAGTGCACAAGTCTTGAGTTGGGGTGGAGCACAGCCCATTCAAGCTCAAGGAAATGGATTGCTAAGAGTTGGGGGAAGGCCTTATTTTGGTCTTTATTCTAGGAGCAGCGGCAAGCAAATTTTAAGCATGAGCACGTGTTTGAAAAGGCTGCTGTAGCTGTAATGTGAAGGACTAGGTTGGAGGGAGGTCAAAATGGATGCAGGGAGACCAAGCTGAAGATTGCTGCAGAGCTCCAGGGAAAAGGTGATGATCACTATCCTTGGATAGTGGATACTGTCAGTGGAGGTGAAGAGAGTAGTAGATCCAAGAGCTATTTTGGAGGTTATATCAACAGGACTCAGTGATGCACTAGATATGGGTGGTGAGGAAAAAGGAGGAGAGTATGATGACTCCTATTTTTCTGGCTCTTGCAACTGGAATGGTGATGCTATTCACAAAGAAACAGAGCATTTATAGACCACTTTGATGAGAATCATAAGTTCAGTCTTGGACATGTTGAAGTTTAGGGTTTTGTTTGGTTGGTTGGTTCGTTGGTTGTTTTATTCAACTGAGGGCTTGAAGTTCAGAGAAGAACTGTGAATTGGACTTTCTCCAGGAATTCTTGCCTAGGCACTGGTGGAGACACTCTTGGCTGCCTATACTACAGCCCTTCCTTTCCCTCTTACACTTTCCCAAAACCTGTGTTTTGTTAGGGCATCAAGGAGCTGTTTGCCCCAGGGGGGAACTGGGCCCTTTTCCAGCCTCAAACTTGATTAATCTTAAATCACCCATTGTAGTTTCATTCCCCTACCAATTATTGGTGTAGGAATAGGCTTCTGGTGCAAATCTGGCAGAACAGACCTGAGGGAAAGTATTCTGCAGGATTTCTTGGAGGGATCATTTTTCTTGTACCTAAAAAGGGATTGCGACAGGATCTGCTAACTTTCCACTTCTGTACTTTGGTCCTTGTTATGTGAGGAGGGCATGATGCCTAGAGTGCTGGCCCTTATTGTGACTATGAGGATGGCAGAGAAGAAGGATGGAGAAAACCTAGTTCCTTGATGATGTGGAGCTGCTGACTTGCCACAATCAGGAAACTTCCTGCCTCAGACTTATTATTATGTAAGACAATAAATGCCATTATTGTTTAAACTAGTCTTAGTTGTACTTGTTTCTTGCATCAAAAGCATTCTGTTATAGCATCTTGCTCAGATACATCAGTACCAGCTTTTACTTTCCTTTAATAGCAAATGGAAAAGGAACCCTTCATCTTAACTGCTGCCAGGTCTGTGTTTTACTCACTTATTCAACTTTCTGTCATTCCCGAGGAAGAGAACAGGGATGATGTCCGTCTTATTCATTATTGCAACGTATTCCCAGTGCTTAGCATTCTAGGTAGCTGTACCGTAGGTTCTCAGTAAATATTTGTTGAATGAAGATTTTAAGATATCTGGTCTTCTCCTTCTTGGAGTCAACAGAGGCTTATGATCAAAAGCCTATACTTTTTATCCAAAAGAATTGAGAGCAGGTGTTCAAACAAAAACTTGTACCTGAGTGTTCATAGCAGCACTACTCGCAATAGCCAAAAGGTAGAAACTACCAAATGCACATCAGCTGATGAATGGATAAACAAAATGTGGTGCAATGGATTAATATTTGGTCAGAAAAGGGAATGAAGTACTAGTACCTGCTACAACATGGACGAACCTTGAAAACATTATGCAAAGTGGAAGAAACTAAACACAAAAGGTCACATATTGTATGATTTCATTTATATGAAATGTCCAGAATTGGCAAATCCATAGAGATAGAAAGCAGATTAGTGGTTGCCAGGGGCTCAGGGGAAAAAGAATGGGGATTGACTGCTTAAAGAGCATGAGGTTGCCTTTTAGAGTGATGAAATTTTCTGGAACTAAATAGTGGTGACAGTTAAATACCACTGAATTGTAAAATGGCTAAAATAGTAAATTTTATGTGTATTTTGCCACAATTTTTTTAAAGCTTATATTTTGGAGTTAGACCATGATTTGAATCCTGGCTATGCCACTAACTGACTTTGTAACCTTGGACATATTCCTTATTCTTGTGCCTCAGTTTTCTCATCTGTAAAACAGAGAAAATAATAGTACCTACTTCAGAGGGTTATTGTGAGAACCGGGTCCAATAATGCATATGAAGTGTTCATTACCATACCTGGCCAGAGTAGATCCTCAATAAACGTTATTTGATAGTAATTATGATACCAAAGAGAAAAAACCAAAACATGCACACAACCATACAACTCAGAAAATAAAGCATACAAAAAAAGCAGTGAAGTGTGGATGCTGAACGATACCACCAGCCCTTCCATAGCAGTTACTTATTGGCACCAGTGGAAATGCAGTGAAGTTTAACTACATACAAAATGTAAATTGCCTTGAGTTAATTAATAGGCAAATTCCACTAGGAATAATAAAATAAAATACACTAAAATCTTCCAGATTGACTTAAAATTCACAGAAAGTTAGAGAATTTACAAGCATGTAGCTTTATTACCTTTGATTACATGCAAAGAGCAACACCTGGGCGAGGGCCAAGGCGGAGGGGCCAGTCAGGCTATAAAGCGTGTGAGTTTTTGTGAATCATCATTCCATATACACTGTTTTGCCACTGGATTATTACTCCCTCTTTGCTTACCTTTCTCCTCTATAAAACTAGGATGATTAAAATTGGTCCTGTGTTCCGCATATGGCTGATGGGAAGATAAAACGAAAGAAGTAAATTTTAAAAGGTTAAAAATTTAACATTATTTTACAGTTGTTTCTACTTGAATAATATATGCAAGAACAAAAATATTTTTCCTAACTCAAAGAGGATCTCATCTGTCTTTTTTGCCAGTTGAGTCAATTGTGATAAGATCAGTGAAATTATAGGTCCTGGTTTAGTTGTTAACAGGTGGAAGTGAATTTAAATTCAGTTTCCCACAGCAAATGAATAAAGCAAGTACACAGTCTCAAAGTTAGGGGTTATAGAACCATAAATCATTAACAATCAGGATGCTGCAGGAGAACTTCCAGCAAGCCAAATTCCATTTATGACGACCAGAAACAGAATATTTAAACCAGGAAAGGACCTGCACCCAGCCTACTAATATTTGTATTCTTGTTGTCACTGAGGTTCTTTCCAGCATTTTTTTTTTTAATTTTATTTTTATTTATTTATTTTTGGCTGCGTGGGGTCTTTGCTTCTGCTCACGGGCTTTCTCTAGCTGTAGCCAGCGGGGACTACTCTTCGTTGCGGTGCACGGGCTTCTCCTTGCGGTGGCTTCTCCTTGCAGTGGCTTCTCCTGTTGTAGAGCATGGGCTCTAGGGCACGCGGGCTTCAGCAGTTGTGGCGCGCAGGCTTAGTTGCTTCGTGGCATGTGGGATCTTCCCAGATCAGCGATCGAACCTGTGTCCCCTGCATTGGCTGGAGGATTCTTATCCACTGCGCCACCAGGGAAGTCCTCTTTCCAACTTTCTTATGTCAAGATGTTACTGGCTACCACAGTGCTTTATATCCTCAAGGCACTCATGCCAATAGAAGAGTTTTTTTTTTTTTTTAAACATCTTTATTGTAGTATAATTGCCTTACAATGGTGTGTTAGCTTCTGCTTTGTAACAAAGTGAATCAGTTATAAATATACAATATGTTCCCATATCTCTTCCCTCTTGCATCTCCCTCCCTCCAACCCTCCTTTTCCCACCCCTCTAGGTGGTCACAAAGCACCGAGCTGATCTCCCTGTGCTATGCGGCTGCTTCCCACTAGCTATCTATTTTACATTTGGTAGTGTATATATGTCCATGCCACTCTCTCACCCTGTCACATCTTACCCCTCCCCCTCCCCATAGCCTCAAGTCCATTCTCTAGTAGGTCTGTGTCTTTATTCCCGTCTTGCCACTAGGTTCTTCATGACCTTTTTTTTTCCCCCTTAGATTCCATATATATGTGTTAGCATACTGTATTTGTTTTTCTCTTTCTGACTTACTTCACTCTGTATGACAGATTCTAACTCCATCCACCTCACTACAAATACCTCCATTTCATTTCTTTTTATGGCTGAGTAATATTCCACTGTATATATGTGCCACATCTTCTTTATCCATTCATCCAATGATGGACACTTAGGTTGCTTCCATGTCCTGGCTATTGTAAATAGAGCTGCAGTGAACATTTTGGTACATGACTCTTTTTGAATTATGGTTTTCTCAGGGTATATGCCCAGTAGTGGGATTGCTGGGTCGTATGGTAGTTCTATTTTTAGTTTTTTAAGGAACCTCCATACTGTTCTCCATAGTGGCTGTATCAATTTACATTCCCACCAACAGTGCAAGAGTGTTCCCTTTTCTCCACACCCTCTCCACCATTTATTGTTTCTAGATTTTTTGATGATGGCCATTCTGACCCATGTGAGATGATATCTCATTGTAGTTTTGATTTGCATTTCTCTAATGATTAATGATGTTGAACATTCTTTCATGTGTCTGTTGGCAATCTGTATATCTTCTTTGGAGAAATGTCTATTTAGGTCTTCTGCCCATTTTTGAATTGGGTTGTTTGTTTTTTTGTTATTGAGCTGCATGAGCTGCTTGTAAATCTTGGAGATTAATCCTTTGTCAGTTGCTTCATTTGCAAATATTTTCTCCCATTCTGAGGGTTGTCTTTTGGTCTTGTTTATGGTTTCCTTTGCTGTGCAAAAGCTTTTAAGTTTCATTAGGTCCCATTTGTTTATTTGTGTTTTTATTTCCATTTCTCTAGGAGTTGGGTCAAAAAGGATCTTGCTGTGATTTATGTCATAGAATGTTCTGCCTATGTTTTCCTCTAAGAGTTTGATAGTGTCTGGCCTTACATTGAGGCCTTTAATCCATTTTGAGTTTATTTTTGTGTATGGTGTCAGGGAGTGTTCTAATTTCATACTTTTACATGTACCTGCCCAATTTTCCCAGCACCACTTATTGAAGAGGCTGTCTTTTCTCCACTGTATATGCTTGCCTCCTTTATCAAAGATAAGGTGACCATATGTGCATGGGTTTATCTCTGGGCTTTCTATCCTGTTCCATTGATCTATATTTCTGTTTTTGTGCCAGTACCAAACTGTCTTGATTACTGTAGCTTTGTAATATAGTCTGAAGTCAGGAAGCCTGATTCTTCCAGCTCCATTTTTCATTCTCAAGATTGCTTTGGCTATTCGGGGTCTTTTGTGTTGCCATACAAATTGTGAAATTTTTTGTTCTAGTTCTGTGAAAAATGCCATTGGTAGTTTGATAGGGATTGCATTGAATCTGTAGATTGCATTGGGTAGTAGAGTCATTTTCACAATGTTGATTCTTCCAATCCAAGAACATGGTATATCTCTCCATCTATTTGTATCATCTTTAATTTCTTTCATCAGTGTCCTATAATTTTCTGCATACAGGTCTTTTGTCTCCTTAGGTAGGTTTATTCCTAGATATTCTTTTTGTTGCAATGGTAAACGGGAGTGTTTTCTTAATTTCACTTTCAGATTTTTCATCATTAGTATATAGGAATGCAAGAGATTTCTGTGCATTAATTTTTATCCTGCTACTTTACCAAATTCATTGATTAGCTCTAGTAGTTTTCTGGTAGCATCTTTAGGATTCTCTATGTATAGTATCATGTCATCTGCAAACAGTGACAGCTTTATTTCTTCTTTTCCGATTTGGATTCCTTTGATTTCTTTTTCTTCTCTGATTGCTGTGGCTAACACTTCCAAAACTATGTTGAATAACAGTGGTGAGAGTGGGCAACCTTGTCTTGTTCCTGATCTTAGTGGAAATGGTTTCAGTTTTTCACCATTGAGGACAATGTTGCCTGTGGGTTTGTCATATATGGCCTTTATTATATTGAGGAAAGTTCCCTCCATGCCTACTTTCTGCAGGGCCTTTATCATAAATGGGTGTTGAATTTTGTCGAAAGCTTTCTATGCATCTATTGAGATGATCATATGGTTTTTCTCCTTCAATTTGTTAATATGATGTATCACGTTGATTGATTTGCGTTTATTGAAGAATCCTTGCATTCCTGGGATAAACCCCACTTGATCATGGTGTATGATCCTTTTAATGTGCTGTTGGATTCTGTTTGCTAGTATTTTGTTGAGGATTTTTGCATCTATGTTCACCAGTGATATTGGCCTGTAGTTTTCTTTCTTTGTGACATCTTTGTCTGGTTTTGGTGTCAGGGTGATGTTGGCCTCGTAGAATGAGTTGGGGAGTGTTCCTCCCTCTGCAATATTTTGGAAGAGTTTGAGAAGGATAGGTGTTAGCTCTTCTCTAAATGTTTGGTAGAATTCGCCTGTGAAGCCATCTGGTCCTGGGCTTTTGTTTGTTGGAAGATTTTTAATCACAGTTTCAATTTCAGTGCTTGTGATTGGTCTGTTCATATTTTCTATTTCTTCCTCGTTCAGTCTCGGCAGTTTGTGCATTTCTAGGAATCTGTCCATTTCTTCCAGGTTGTCCATTTTATTGGCATAGAGTTGCTTGTAGTAATCTCTCATGATCGTTTGTATTTCTGCAGTGTCAGTTGTTACTTGTCCTTTTTCATTTCTAATTCTATTGATTTGTGTCTTCTACCTTTTTCTCTTGATGAGTCTGGCTAATGGTTTATCAGTTTTGTTTATCTTCTCAAAGAACCAGCTTTTAGTTTCATTGATCTTTGCTATTGTTTCCTTCATTTCTTTTTCATTTATTTCTGATCTGATCGTTATGATTTCTTTCCTTCTGCTCAATTTGGGGTTTTTTTGTTCTTCTTTCTCTAATTGCTTTAGGTGCAAGGTTAGGTTGTTTATTCGAGATGTTTCCTGTTTCTTGAGGTAGGCTTGTATTGCTATAAACTTCCCTTTTAGAACTGCTTTTGCTGCATCCCATAGGTTTTGGGTCGTCGTGTCTCCACTGTCATTTGTTTCTAGGTATATTTTGATTTCCCCTTTGATTTCTTCAGTGATCACTTCGTTATTAAGTAGTGTATTGTGTAGCCTCCATGTGTTTGTAATTTTTACAGATCTTTTCCTGTAATTGATATCTAGTCTCATAGCGTTGTGGTCGGAAAAGATACTTGATACGATTTCAATTTTCTTAAATTTACCAAGGCTTGATTTGTGACCCAAGGTATGATCTATCCTGGAGAATGTTCCATGAGCACTTGAGAAAAATGTGTATTCTGTTGTTTTTGGGTGGAATGTCCTATAAATACTAATTAAGTCCATCTTGTTTAATGTATCATTTAAAGCTTGTGTTTCCTTATTTACTTTCATTTTGGATGATGTGTCCATTGGTGAAAGTGGGGTATTAAAGTCCCCTACTATGATTGTGTTACTGTTGATATCCCTTTTAATGGCTGTTAGTATTTGCCTTATGTATTGAGGTGCTCCTATGTTGGGTGCATAAATATTTACAATTGTTATACCTTCCTCTTGGATCGATCCCTTGATCATTATATAGTGTCCTTCTTTGTCTCTTGTAATAGTCTTTATTTTAAAGTCTATTTTGTCTGATATGAGAATTGCTACTCCAGCTTTCTTTTGATTTCCATTTGCATGGAATATCTTTTTCCATCCCCTCACTTTCAGTCTGTATGTGTCTCTAGGTCTGAAGTGGGTCTCCTGTAGACAGCATGTATATGGGTCTTGTTTTTGTATCCATTCAGCCAGTGTGTGTCTTTTGGTGGGAGCATTTAATCCATTTACATTTAAGGTAATTATCGATATGTATGTTCCTATTCCCATTTTCTTAAATGTTTTGGGTTTGTTATTGTAGGTGTTTTCCTTCTCTTGTGTTGCTTGCCTAGAGAAGTTCCTTTAGCATTTGTTGTAAAGCTGGTTTGGTGGTGCTGAACTCTCTCAGCTTTTGCTTGTCTGTAAAGGTTTTAATTTCTCCATCAAATCTGAATGAGATCCTTGCTGGGTAGAGTAACCTTGGTTGTAGGTTTCTCTCCTTCATCACTTTAAGTATATCCTGCCACTCCCTTCTGGCTTGCAGAGTTTCTGCTGAAAGATCAGCTGTTAACCTTATGGGGATTCCCTTGTGTGTTATTGGTTGTTTTTCCCTTGCTGCTTTTAATATGTTTTCTTTATATTTAATTTTTGACAGTTTGATTAATATGTGTCTTGGCGTGTTTCTCCTTGGATTTATCCTGTATGGGACTTTCTGTGCTTCCAGGACTTGATTAACTATTTCCTTTCCCATATTAGGGAAGTTTTCAACTATAATCTCTTCAAATATTTTCTCAGTCCCTTTCTTTTTCTCTTCTTCTTCTGGGACGCCTATAATTCAAATGTTGGTGCGTTTAATGTTGTCCCAGAGGTCTCTGAGACTGTCCTCAGTTCTTTTCATTCTTTTTTCTTTATTCTGCTCTGCAGTAGTTATTTCCACTATTTTATTTTCCAGGTCACTTAACCGTTCTTCTGCCTCAGTTATTCTGCTATTGATCCCTTCTAGAGTATTTTTAATTTCATTTATTGTGTTGTTCATCGTTTTTTGGTTCCTCTTTAGTTCTTCTATGTCCTTGTTAAATGTTTCTTGCATTTTGTCTATTCTATTTCCAAGATTTTGGATCATCTTTACTATCATTATTCTGAATTCTTTTTCAGGTAGACTGCCTATTTCCTCTTCATTTGTTAGGTCTGGTGTGTTTTGACCCTGCTCCTTCATCTGCTGTGTGTTTTTCTGTCTTCTCATTTTGGTAACCTTACTGTGTTTGGGGTCTGCTTTTCACAGGCTGCAGGTTCGTATTTCCTGTTGTTTTTGGTATCTGTCCCCAGTGGCTAAGGTTGGTTCAGTGGGTTTTGTAGGCTTCCTGGTGGAGGGGACTAGTGCCTGTGTTCTGGTGGATGAGGCTGGATCTTGTCTTTCTGGTGGGCAGGTCCACATCTGGTGGTGTGTTTTGGGGTGTCTGTGGCCTTATTATGATTTTAGGTAGCCTCTCTGCTAATGGATGGGGCTGTGTTCCTGTCTTGCTAGTTGTTTGGCATAGGGTGTCCAGCACTGTAGCTTGCTGGTCGTTGAGTGAAGCTGGGTCTTGATGTTGAGATGGAGATCTCTGAGAGATTTTCGCCGTTTGGTATTACGTGGAGCTGGGAGGTCTCTTGTGGACCAGTGTCCTGAAGTTGGCTCTCCCACCTCAGAGGCACAGCACTGATGTCTGGCTGGAGCACCAAGAGCCTTTCATCCACACGGCTCAGAATAAAAGGGAGAAAAAGTAGAAAGAAAGAAAGAAAGAGGATAAAATAAAATAAAATAAAATAAAGCTATTATAATAAAAAATAAGGAAACAATTATTAAGAATAAATTTATTAAGAATTTTTTTAATTTTTAAAAATAGATTTATTAATTTTTTAAAATAAAAAATAAGAAAAAAATTATTAAGGAAAAAATTTATTAAGAAAAATTTTTTTAATTTTTTAAAATAAAAAATACAAATAAACTTATTAAGGGAAAAAATTTTTTTAATTTTTAAAAATAGAAAATAAGGAAAAAATTATTAAGAAAACACTTATTACAGATGAGCCGGTTTGCAGGGCAGAAGTTGAGACACAGATGTAGAGAACCGACATATGGACACCAAGGGGGGAAAACTGCGGTGAGCTGGGGATGGTGGTGTGCTGAATTGGGCAATTGGGATTGACATGTATACACTGATGTGTATAAAATTGATGCCTAATAAGAACATGCAGTATAAAAAAAGCAAAGAAACAAAACAACTAATACTAAACTTTCATTGGGTTATTTGTATGGAAATATGTTAATATAAATGTTTCAGACATTACATGAAATTTCTAAAAATCTTATATGTTCTGGTATAATGTTATAAGTCATAATCCTAGTTATTACTTTAAAATGTATATCTCAGAAATAACTAATTTTCTTGTCAACTGCATTATTATGAACTTTCATCAAATCTTTAACTGTGGTCATTTTTAAGTCTTTTGTCATTTACAGACAGTTCTGGGTGTACTCTGATGCTTTTGCAAATATATTCCTATAAAAGGGTTTCATCTTCAAGAAATTCATGGAAAAGACTCTGACAAGTACAGGTTTCTGATAACTGACTGTACTGCTGAACTGAATGAATAAGCATTTTCAGAACTCTAATGAAAAACTGATGAACTCATAAAAGTGCTAACAAAAGATCAAGATAAAAAAAAATTAATTACATGGGACTGAGTGAACTGATGAGGATGAGTATAATTTTTGTGACTTTCTGTCTGAATTAAAAAAGAAAAAATCCCACAAGGACTCAGAGGCAAAGAACATACAAATCAATTTTCACTGCAAAGTAAAGGAGCTGTTACAGTGGAGGATTACTGGACTGAATGTCAGTATTATGACATAGTATGAGTGTGTATTTCATGTTTGGTAATTGCAATCATTGTTGCTTTTGTTGTGGTCATCCATGTACAATGCTTGGTGTCAGTCTATTTATCTCTTGTAAAAATAAAATACAGTGTGTGTGTGTGTGTGTGTGTGTGTGTGTGTGTGTGTGTAATAAAAATTTTAAAAAAAAAAGAAAAAGAAAAAAAAATTTTTTAAGTAAAAAAAAAAAACAAACAAAAAAAACGGACGGACCAAACCCTAGGACAAATGGTGAAATCAAAGCTATACAGACAAAATCTCACCCAGAAGCATACACATATACACTCACAAAAAAAGGAAAAGGGGAAAAATTAATATATCCTGCTCCCAAAGTCCACCTCCTGAATTTGGGATGATTCGTTGTCTATTCAGGTATTCAACAGATGCAGGCCCATCAAGTTGTTTGTGGAGCTTTAATCTGCTGCTTCTGAGGCTGCTGGGTGAGATTTCCCTTTCTCTTCTTTGTTGGTACAGCTCCTGGGGTTCAGCTTTGGATTTGGACCCGCCTCTGAGTGTAGGTCGCCTGAGGGCGTCTTTTGGGAGGTCTGACGTCTTCTGCCAGCGTTCAGTGGGTGTTCTGTAGGAGCAGTTCCACGTGTAGACGTATTTCTAATGTATCTGTGGGAAGGAAGGTGATCTCCGTGTCTTACTCTTCCACCATCTTGCCCAGACCCCCTTGGTTGTAACTTTAATCAAGCCTGAATAAAATAATTTATTTTAGAACTTTTAAATTCTACATTTATTCTGGATCGTTCCAGTTGTGAGCAACAGAAAACCTATAATTAAAACAAAGGATTTGTTGGCTCAAGAAAAAAGTCCATGATTGAATCAGGCATAGCTGGGTCAGGGATAAACCATACCAGGACCTCATCTCTCTCTCTGCCCCTTGCCATCTCTTTGCTATATGTTCTTCTGTATTGGCTTCCCTTTTATCAGTTTCACTTTGTAGATGGTCCCAGTAGTACCATATTTAAACCCTTATAGTTGTAAGCCCAGCAGGAAAAGAAAGGGCCTTTCTGGCAACGTTAGCATAGAGTCCCAGAATTGAATCATTGGCCTTTCTTGGGTCATGAGTACACCTTTGAACCAGTTGCTATAGCGAAGGGCATTTGATTCTCTGATCAGCCGGCCTAGTTCACCAGCTCAAGCTGGAGTCAGCCCCCTCAACCGGGGCTGAGTGGAGGGAGTAAGTAAGTCCCCAAGGAAAATAAGTTTTCCAATACCGGCAGATAGGAATGGATGGCCGGGTAGGTAACAAACAGAATTCCCCACAGGTGATGATTAGCATGAACATGTTATTGGCACCCCTCTTGTATTATTGGATTGTTGGGCCCTGCATTATAATTCTTTCTCCTTACTTCTCCTCCTGAAGACCAGAAATCATATCTAATTCATTTTTCTGTCCCCTCCTTCCCTTCTTTTTGGCTTCATCTTCAGTGCCTGCAAAAGTGCTTTTCATCCAGGAAATATTTGTTGTGTGAATAAATGAGTTTCTTCTTTGTATGTATGTGCTCCTGACAATTTTGCATGTGTTACAAATAAAGTAAAAATGCAACAAACGAATTAATGTGTGTAAGTTAATTAATATATTTACATGATTAAATGGATGTGATACTGTTTCTTTTTTCTGAAAGACTCATTATTCTACACATTTGCTAATAATCATAGCTGAATTTTATATAGGGCTTACTAGGTGCTAGCCATCATTCTAAGCATTTTCTGTTTGTTTAGTCCTTACAACAACCTGAAGATGTAGATGCTTCTACTGTCCCCATGTTACAGTGCCATGAGATGAGTGCCTCAGTAAGTGGTAGAGCTGGGATCATGAACTTGAGTCTACACTCCTAACCATAATGCTTTCCTGCTAAGTATTGAGCTAACAGCTTTGGTGTGAGCAGGACATGGCTTCTCTCCTTAAAGAGCTATGCAAGGTGGGGGGCAGACATTGTGCACATAAGGCACAGTTCTCAGAAGAGACCTAAGGGTCTGTAATTATATCACCAATAGAATTATGTTAGGGAGTGCTCACTGAGACACTAGTGGGGGAAATGGTATACTTAAAATATAATTTTGTGGAATGAAAAATATAATTTTGTGGAGTGAAAGCTATATTGTGTTCATGCTAAGTTTGAATTGACTAAAATTATAATTTTGTGGAATGAAAGCTATAGTGTTCATGCTAAGTTTGAATTGACCAAGATGTTGAAATAGGGCTGCTCTTCTGCTTAGATTATGTTTCAGAAATGTATTAAAAATAAGCTCACATCTAACTCTCTAAGGATGATCTGTGAGCCAGCAACTGCAAATCACCCAGGAGCTTTTTTGAAATGCACAATCTCAGGCCCACCACAGAGCTACTGAATCTGAATCTGCATTTTACAATATCCCTAAGAAATGTCTGTGCACAGTAGAATTTGGGAAGCACTAAGCTAAAGTAAAAATACAAAGCCAGCAATGGGATCTCTTAGTACCACCTGATGGAAGCCTGGTCATCATTTGTTGTTGACTAGTTTAGTCTTATCTGGCAGCTGGTGAGTTTGAAGTGCTCAGCCTGGGACCTAGGCACACAATGAAAAAGAGTCTGACCACCAAGGAAGGACAGAGATCCTGCACCAGCAGAGGCTCAGACAACCTCTTCCACTGCAAAGTCCTCTAGCTACATGTCCTTTGATGAACTTAATGCCTTAACACAAGGTTAAGGGGAACGAGTTGGGAAAGGCTCTAGAAAGGAGGGCTTTGATGAATGATTAAGCCATTCCAGGGAGAATTACATGTGCAAAGACCCATAGGTATAAAATTGGGAGCTTTGGATTAACTAGAATTTCTGTGTAGAACGGTAAAATATGGGGCTATACCAACAAGAAGGGGCCATACCTTGAATTACTTTATGTGCCGTGGTAAGGAGTTTGGACTTTATCTTTTAAATTTAGGGTGTATCACCAGAGTTTTCTGAGGGTTGGGAGAAATAAACTTTATTGTTTGGGTGAAATTATACATGCTCACTGAAAGAAATTAAAACTATGAAAAACACAAAGAAAGTAAAACTCATCTGAAATACCACCACCCACAAATTATCACTGCCCACATTTTCTAAGCACACTTCTAGTCTTCTTCATGCATGTAAACATACATATAATTTTACATATCTGCTTTTTTCACTCAACAATGTCATAGACATAGTTCTGTGTCAATAAATACATCAATGTCATCATTTTAATGGCCACAAAATATTACACTGTATGTGATCTGGATCCAATCAAAAGAGAGAAACACGCAGTAATTTAAACAGGGAAGCTTAACGCAAAGAATTATTAACTTATGATAGGAGAGTAACTATAAGGATAGAAAAATAATTCTAAAAGGTACCCTAGGACTGAGGAAGGGTATCCAAGGAAGGACAAAGTTGGAAGGGGGTTCAGACATCACTGAGGAAGGTGTTGGTTATAGCCCATTGAATGGTTGAGAAGTTTTCTGGGTCATAGATGGTCCACAATCACTGGGAAAACAGGAGCAGCACCCCAGGGCCTAGGTGACTAAAGGCTGATGGGGGAGGGGGGTGCATAAAGGGAGTCAAGTGCCACTGTTGACACTGCTGGAACCAGAAGCTGGGGCAATCACACTCTGTAGGAACCCAGCACACTCCTGTGTATCGCTTGGGCTGAGGAGACTCTGGACACTGCATGGAACAAAATTTGGCTGCCTGGCCCATTAGATGGCTAGTCTTATGGGGCTCTAGTGTGTACACACAGGAGGCAGAGAAGAGGGTGCCAGGAGCAGTCACCTGGGCTGAGACACAGGCCCATGCATTCTGAGGCTCCTGGCTAACTGTCCATGTTGACAGCTGGAAAGAGCAGAAGCCCAGCAAACAGTACAGAAAAAAACACTTGGAGTTAGTGGAGAAAAAAGCATGCTCTGTAGGAGCCTGGTGACAATGTACCCCAGAACAAGGAAAAGAAAAGCTCTTTCTCTTCCAGTGTCCTTTCAGCACCTGCTACTACCAGAGTCTGACACCTTCCACTGGCAAAGGAAAATGATTTAAAGGACCTAGATCCATTTTTGTGGAGCAGGCAATGAAGGATGCATTTGCAGATGTGAGATAATAAATCAATAACTAGCATACTACAGTGTACTGAACCAGTTTTCTATTAATGGGTATTTTGGTGTTTCCCATGCTTCATCATTTTCAATAATGCTGGCATGTAAGACTCTAGATACACATATTCTCACACTCAAGTAATTATTAGAAGAGAGTTTTAAATTGAGGAGATGAACATGAGCTTTACATCCCATTCTTGGATTAGTCAATCAAAGCTACAGTTGGCTTATGGAAATGCTGTGGAAATCAGCTGCTGCCTGGATCACTCAGAGGTGATGAGGGGCTTCCTCTAGAGTTGGCACAGCTACTTTTCTAAGAATCACTATAGCTACCAGAGAGAACTATTTAAGAAGTCTTCATACACCGAAGCCTCATCTCCCATCTCTAAATTGTCATCCAAGCCCAAGCTCTGAGCCATTCAGGCCTCTCCCAGCGTAACAGACCTCTGTCCTGCCACCCCTAGGACCACCAGAGATCTTTCAGCTCCTTCTTTTTCTTTAATTTTTTTTTAAAGAAGTGATTTTTTGTTTGTTTGTTTGTTTATTAATTTATTTATTGTATTTATTTATTTTTGGCTGTGTTGGGTCTTCATTGCTGCATGCGGGCTTTCTTAGTTGCGGCGAGCGGGGTTACTCTTTGTTGCAGTGAGCAGGCTTCTCATTGCAGTGGCTTCTCTTGTTGTGGAGCTCTAGGCGTGTGTGCTTCAGCAGTTGTGGCATGCAGGCTCAATAGTTGTGGCTCCCGGGCTCTAGAGCGCAGGCTTAGTAGTTGTGGCACTCGGGCTTAGTTGCTCCACGGCACATAGGATCTTCCCGGACCAGGGCTCAAACCCGTGTCCCCTGCTTTGGCAGGCGGATTCTTAACCACTGTACCACCAGGGAAGCCCTCAGCTCCTTCTTTACTTGGCACCTGAGGAGTCCATTTTTCCCTCTTAGGAGATTAGCTTATTCTCCTTGGGAATATTTTTAAATTTGTTGTATTAGACGCCACATTTATAGATATTTATAAATAGAACCAAAAGCCCTCTAGGACCCAGTCTACTACATGGAAGGCTTGTCCTAATTTCCCCCACCCCCTGTACCCCCCAGTTCCTGCTTAGAAATCCCTCAAATTCACCCTATTGGTGTTCACTTCTTGCAGACATACTTCAATCCATTAATCAGCTGAGCAATCATATTATGACTGGGAATCCTTAGAAGGATCTTGAAAGCTAGGTGTTATTATCACTACTTTAACCATGAGGAAATTATAGTGAAAAAACTAAAAGGTCTGTCTGACGTCACAGAGGTAACAAGTCGTAAAGCTGGAATTTGAAACCAGCCCCCAAGTCCAAGTCCAAGCTGCTTTCATATTTTAGAAAAAATATAATTACCCCAAAGGGAAAAAGCCCAGTAGGTTTGCTATCTTCTATATTGGCTCAAAAAGGCTCACCCTACCCCATGGTTTCCCAAGACCCTTACAGAAGTCCCTGCCCTGCCTGTTCTGGCCCTGGTGGCTGGCTCCCCTCCAGGGGCTCTTCCTGTGGATATCTGAACACCTTTCACCCACAGAGGTCTTTGCTTCTCAAAGTCACCGTCCTCTCTTTTGGAGTTCTCAGTCCTAGACAGGGGTTACTGGCAAAGGGGCAGTGGTTCTTTCTGAGAGGATGCGCCCTTCCCTTGTAGAGTATTTCCCAGAGACTTTATGCTGCCTGAGACTATTAACAAGCAGTGAAGATTTGACTAGCTTTTATTGAGCATCAGCTGTATGTCAGGCCTGCCAGGAGACAGAAGTGCAGGGTGTGGATTCTGCCACCTTTGTCTTTGATTATTCATCCCAAAGGTTTTGGCCATCCTTTATTTTTGTTTTTCATACATGCTTTTTTTCTGATTATAAATTTATGGACACAGAAAATTTATAAAACTCAAACATCACCAAAATATGTGACAAAAATTCTCATAATTTGTCCATCAACCTCCCACCCTTTTCCAGAAAAATTCATTATTAGATGTATGTAAGTCAAATTATTATGCTGTACACCTTAAACTTATACAGTGCTGTATGTCAATTATATCTCAATAAAACTGGAAAAAAATTTAAAAACAAAAACAAAAACATGAAAAGGGAGTTCCCTGGTGGCCTAATGGTTAGGATTCCGGGGTTTCACTGTCATGGCCCATGTTCAGTGCCTGGCTGGGGAACTGAGATCCCATGTGCCATGCAGCACAGCCAAAAAAATAATTTTTTTTAATGGTAATAAATAAAGAGTGCAAGAAGAAACTTATGGAGGTGATGGGTATGTTAATGGCATAGATGCGGTGATGGAGTCATGGGTATATACTTCTCTCTGAACTCATCACATTTTTATATTAAATCTGTATAACTTTTTCTATGTCAATCGTACCTCAAAAAAATGGTTTAACAAGTGAAATAAAATGAGTGGAAAAAATCACTATTAACAGTTCAGCATTTTTTTGTATTTTAAAAAATTTTAGTAGACAGTTTTTTTCATATGGTTTTTATTCAATTTGTTAATATGGTGTATCACATTGATTGATTTGCATATATTGAAGAATCCTTGCATCCCTGGGATAAATTCCACTTGATCATGGTGTATGATCCTTTTAATGTGTTGTTGGATTCTGTTTGCTAGTATTTTGTTGAGGATTTTTGCATCTATGTTCATCAGTGATATTGGTCTGTAGTTTTCTTTTTTTGTAGTATCATTGTCTGGTTTTGGTATCAGGGTGATGGTGGCCTCATAGAATGAGTTTGGGAGTGTTCCTCCCTCTGATATATTTTGGAAGAGTTTGAGAAGGATAGGTGTTAGCTCTTCTCTAAATGTTTCATAGAATTTGCCTGTGAAGCCATCTGGTCCCGGACTTTTGTTTGTTGGAAGATTTTTAATCACAGTTTCAATTTCAGTGCTTGTGATTGGTCTGTTCATATTTTCTACTTCTTCCTGGTTCAGTCTTGGAAGGTTATACCTTTTTAAGAATTTGTCCATTTCTTCCAGGTTGTCCATTTTATTTGCATAGAGTTGCTTGTAGTAGTCTCTTAAGATGCTTTGCATTTCTGCGGTGTCTATTGTAACTTCTCCTTTTTCATTTCTAATTTTATTGATTTGAGTCCTCTTCCTCTTTTTCATGACGAGTCTGGCTAATGGTTTATCGATTTTGTTTATCTTTTCAAAGAACCAGCTTTTAGTTTTATTGATCTTTGCTATTGCTTCTATTACATTTATTTCTGCTCTGATCTTTATGATTTCTTTCCTTCTACTACCTTTGGGTTCTGTATGTTCTTCTTTCTCTAGTTCCTTTAGGTGTAAGGTTAGATTGTTTATTTGAGATTTTTCTTGTTTCTTGAGGTAGGCTTGTATTGCTATAAACTTCCCTCTTAGAACTGCTTTTGCTGCATCCCATAGGTTTTGGAACACCGTGTTTTCATTGTAATTTCTCTCTAGGTATTTTTTTTTTTTTTTGGCTGAGTTGGATCTTTGTTACTTCACGCAGGCTTTCTCTAGTTGCAGTGAGTGGGGGCTACTCTTTGTTGTGGTGTGCGGGCTTCTCATTGCTGTGGCTTCTCTTGTTGCGGAGCACAGGCTCCAGGTGCGCAGGCTTCAGTAGTTGTGGCGCCCAGGCTTAGTTGCTCTGCAGCATGTGGGATCTTTCCGGACCAGGGCTTGAACCCGTGTTCCCTGCATTGGCAGGCGGATCCTTAACCACTGTGCCAGCAGGGAAGCCCCTCTAGGTAATTTTTGATTTCCTCTTTGATTTCTTCAGGGATCTCTTAGTTATTTAGTAACGTATTGATTAACCTCCATGTATTTGGGTTTTTTCCTTTTTTTTCCCTGTAATTGATTTCTAATCTCATAGCGTTGTTGTCAGAAGAGATGCTTGATATGATTTCAATTTTCTTAAATTTACTGAGGCTTGATTTGTGACCCAAGATGTGATTTATCCTGGAGAATGTTCCGTGTGTACTTGAGAAGAAAGTGTAATCTTCTGTTTGGATGGAATGTCCTATAAATATCAATTAAATCTATCTGGTCTATTGTGTCATTTAAAGCTTCTGTTTCCTTATTAATTTTCTTTTTGGATGATCTGTCCATTGGTGTAAGTGAGGTTAAAGTCCCCCACTATTATTGTGTTACTGTCGATTTCCTCTTTTAGAGCTGTTAGCAGTTGCCTTATGTTTTGAGGTGCTCCTATGTTGAGTGCATATATATTTATAATTGTTATATCTTCTTCTTGGATTGATCCCTTGATCATTATGTAGTGTCCTTCCTTGTCTCTTGTAACATTCTGTATTTTAAAGTCTATTTTATCTGATATGAGTATTGCTACTCCAGCTTTCTTTTGATTTCCATTTGCATGGAATATCTTTTTCCACCCCCTCACTTTCAGTCTGTATGTGTCCCTAGGTCTGAAGTGGGTCTCTTGTAGACAGCATATATATATGTGTCTTGTTTTCACATCCATTCAGCAAACCTGTGTCTTTTGGTTGGAGCATTTAATCCATTCACGTTTAAGGTAACTATCGATATGTATGTTCCTGTTACCATTTTCTTAATTGTTATGGGTTTGTTTTTGTAGGTCCTTTTCTTCTCTTGTGTTTCCCACTTAGAGAAGTTCCTTTAGCATTTGTTGTAGAGCTGGTTTGTCTGTAAAGCTTTTGATTTCTCCATCGAATCTGAATGAGATCCTTGCTGGGTAAAGTAATCTTGGTTGTAGATTCTTCCCTTTCATCACTTTAAGTATATCCTGCCACTCCCTGCTGGCTTGTAGAGTTTCTGCTGAGAAATCAGCTGTTAACCTACGGGAGTTCCCTTGTATGTTTTTTTTTTAAATTTTATTTATTTATTTATGGCTGTGTTGGGTCTTCGTTTCTGTGAGGGCTTTCTCTAGTTGCGGCAGGCGGGGGCCACTCTTCATCGCAGTGCGCGGGCCTCTCACTATCGCGGCCTCTCTTGTTGCGGAGCGCAGGCTCCAGACGCGCAGGCTCAGCAATTGTGGGTCACAGGCCTAGTCGCTCCACGGCATGTGTGATCTTCCCAGACCAGGGCTCGAACCCGTGTCCCCTGCATTGGCAGGCAGATTCCCAACCACTGCGCCACCAGGGAAGCCCTCCCTTGTATGTTATTTGGTGTTTTTCCCGTGCTGCTTTCAATAATTTTTCTTTGTCTTTAATTTTTGTCAATTTGATTACTATGTGTCTTAGCATGTTTCTCCTTGGGTTTATCCTGCCTGGGACTCTCTGCACTTCCTGGACTTGGGTGGCTATTTCCTTTCCCATGTTAGGGAAGTTTTTGACTATAATCTCTTCAAATATTTTCTCAGGTCCTTTCTCTCTCTCTTCTCCTTCTGGGACCCCTATAATGCAAATATTGTTGAATTTAATGTTGTCCCAGAAGTCTCTTAGGCTGTCTTCATTTCTTTTCATTCTTTTTTCTTTATTCTGTTCTGTGGCAGTGAATTCCACCATTCTGTCTTCCAGGTCACTTATCCGTTCTTCTGCCTCAGTTATTCTGATTCCTTCTAGTGTAGTTTTCATTTCAGTTATTTTATTGTTCATCTCTGTCTGTTTGTTCTTTAATTCTTCTAGGTGTTTGTTCTTTAATTCTTCTAGGTCTTTGTTAAACATTTCTTGCATCTTCTCGATCTTTGCCTCCATTCTTTTGCCGAGGTCCTGGATCATCTTCACTATCATTATTCTGAATTCTTTTTCTGGAAGGTTTCCTATCTCCACTTCATTTAGTTGTTTTTCTGGGGTTTTATCTTGTTCCTTCATCTGGTACATAGCCCTCTGCCTTTTCATCTTGTCTATCTTTCTGTGAATGTGGTTTTTGTTCCACAGGCTGCAGGACTGTAGTTCTTCTTGCTTCTGCTGTCTGCCATCTCAGTAGACAATTTTTTATAGCAATTTTAGATTCACAGCAAAATTGAGCAGAAGGTACAGAGATTTCCCATACACTCCCTCCCCCAACCAAGCACAACCTCCACTACTGTCAAGATCCCCCATTAGAGTGTTTTATTTGTTACACTATAAATGCAGTGCACAAAATGTAGTCTATGAATCAGTGAACCTACATTGACACATCATTATCACCCAAAGTCCATAGTTTACATTAGGGTCACTCTTGATGGTGTAAATTTTATGTATTCACACAAATATATAATGACATCATCATACTGAATAGTTTCACTGCTCTAAAAATCCTCCATTCTCCACCTATTCATCCCTCCTTCCCCCCTAACCCATGTCAACTACTGATCTTTTTACTGCCTTCTTTTCAGAATGTCAGATAGTTGGAATCATACAGTATTTAGCCTTTTCAAATTGATATATTTTTTTAGATTGTTTTCCCTAAGTGCACAATATTATTTGCTTGCTTACTTATTAATTAATTAAATAAATAGGGATAATAACATATTGTTTATCATTTAACAACTTTCTTCAGGTAACACTATGCCTTCAATATATTTTATTATCAGTGTATATAAAAGATAATGATAGTAGTAACAATAATAGTTAAGTTTATTGAATATTAACTATGTGCTATGTACTGTTCTACTGTAAATGTTTCCATCTGTATTATGGGCTGAAATGTGTTCCCCCCAAATTCATTTCTTGAAGTCCTAAGACCTCAGAATGTTACTGTATTTGGAGATAGGTTCTTTAAAGGGGTAATTAAGTTAAAATGAGGTCATTAGGGTTGTCCCTAATCCAATATGACTGGTGTCCTTGTAAGGAGAAGAGATTAGGACATAAACATGCATGGAAGGAAGACCTTGTGAAGACAGAGGGAGCAGACAGGCATCACAAGCCAAGGAGACAGGCTTTGGAAGGAACTAATCCTGTCCACACCTTGATCTTGGACTTCCAGCCTGCAGAACTATGAGAAAAGAAATTTGTGTTGTGTAAGTTTACTCAGACTGTGGTACTTTGTTATGGCAGCTCTAGCAAAGTAATACAATGTGTAACACACTTATTCTCTTCATAACCCCGAGAGGTAGGTATTATTATCCTCATTTGTAGAAAGAAACTAGGGCACAGGGAAGCTAAATAAATTGCCCAAGATCACCCATGGTATAATATCAGGATAGAGCAAGATGTATTGTGGTGACAAATAATCCCCGAATCTCAGCAGTGCAACACAACAAAGATTTACTTCTCACTCACACTTCAAGTCCAACAAGGTTTGGGGGCAAAGCACTTGTTCTTCATAGGTACTTAGGGGCCCAGGCAGATGGAGTCTCCATCTCAACACGTGTTTCCACAGTTCCTGAGGTGGCAGAAGGGGTATGTGATGAATCTCACATTGACTTCTAAAGCTTCTGCCTGCTCATCACTTCCACTTGCATTTCTTCAACTAAGGCAAGTCATAAGGCCATACCTGTCTTCAAAGGGGGTAAGGAAGCACAATCCCACATTGTGCCCAGAAAGAGAAGAGAACCAATATATTTATAAATAGTGCCCGACAACGACAACCACATGGGGCAGACAAACCTTGGCAAACTCTGAAGCCTATACTCCTAACATGTATTCCAAAATACAGATAGTGTAGTGTGTGCTGAGGAATTAACTTTACCCGAAGAGAGGTCTGGCCTCTGACTTGCTTGGAGGTGCTCCCTGGAATGTCCTGCCTGATAAGTGTCTTTGTTTGCCTGTGAGCTTTGCCCATCAGACAATCTAATAATGTGATAAATGGTGAGGTGCTTTGGACAGGCCATATCAGTTCTGACCTCCAGAGGAGCTGGAGACTACAGGTCAGCCACACAAGTAGTATGTGATCAAGCCCCAGTAAAACTCTGGACACCAAGTCTCAGGTGAGCTTCCTGGGTTGACAGTATTCCATGTGTATTGCCACACGGTGATGCCAGGAGGGTAACATGTTCCTGAGGATATGGAAGCTTCACGTTTTGATCCCCCTTCTCCACAGATTCTGTTCTACGAGTCTCTTCCTTTGGCTGGTTCTAATTTGTATCCTTTCACTATAATAAAACTCTAATAATAAATAAAGCATTTTCCTGAGCTCAGTGAGTCATTCTAGTGAGTTATCAAGCCTGAGTGTGGTTGTGAGAACCCCCAAATTTGTAGTCAGCTAGTCTGAAATGAGGATGGCCCTGAAGACCTCCAAACTTGTGGCTGGTGTCTGAAGTGAAGGCAGTCTTCTGGGGACTGTTTCCTGTGACTTTGCACTCTGGCAAACTCATTGCAGTTGCTGTCAGAGTTGGGCAGACTTGGTAGTCTGGAGATGCCCTTAAACTCCTTAAAATTTGGCTAACTCATTTGCAGGTAGAACCTATACTTTCTTGATCAAACCCCAGCTTTCCTTTCCATTTTTTTCCTGCCACCTCCTGTACCTTCTCATATGCTCCTTAACGTATTTTGTTCCCCAAACATCCCTGGCTTCTTCATGCATCAGTGACCTCACACGTGATATTTCCTCTGCCTAATCTGCCCTACCTGAACTGCACAGGGAGACCATTCATCATTCAACATTTAGCTTTGAAGTCTCCTTTCTTTCAAGGTTGTTTATTCCCTACCAGAAAGTGTTGGTCATTCCTTTTTCTGTGATTGTATAACACTTTGTACTGCCATGTCTTATAGCCTTTCTATTTGGTTATCTAACAAAAGTAAACACACAGAATGATAATGCAGGATGAGAAGGTGTTATAAATGGTCTCCAAAGATGGCTCTCAATGAACATCACTTGCCAGTATTCACGCACTTGCACAGCCACCTCCCTCATTGAATCTGGACTGGCTGTGACTATTAGGTAACAGAATAAAGTAGAAATAATGCTCTGCCAATTCTGGGCCTAGCCATTAAGAAGAATGGCAGCTTCCATTTCCTTCTTGGAACTCTCCTTCTTGGAATCTAGCTGCCATGTTGTGAGGAAGCCCAAGTAGCCATGTAGAAAAGCCACATGGAGAGGAGAAGCCCTAAGACCAGATGGAGAAGGAGGAAAACTCAGCCATTCCTGCATCACCAGCAAGCTTCCAGATGACCA
The DNA here is from genome assembly GCF_965194825.1 of Balaenoptera physalus. NCBI lineage: Eukaryota > Metazoa > Chordata > Mammalia > Artiodactyla > Balaenopteridae > Balaenoptera > Balaenoptera physalus. The sequence goes on along the minus strand of NC_138886.1, from coordinate 88,346,461 downwards.
CCTACTATGTGACTGCAACTGCCTGAAATACATCAAACAAGACCAGCAGAACTGCCCAATTGAGTTCAGTCAACCCACAGAATCATAAGATATAGCATGGTTGTTGTTTTAAGTCACTGAGTTTTGAGCTTGGAGATCATTAGACTGTGAGTTCAATAACACAAAGATACCAAATATCCTAGATATTTCCCTAGCATAGAGAAAAATATAAGAGGAAGGTACATAAGCATCCTGAGCAAGAATTGTGGTTTTTGTAACACAAAGGGCAGTTCAGCACAACAAACGTCCACATAAAAAGACACCTCTTCTGGTTGTTTTTCCAGGTCAACTAAAATTTTCCAGAGCCTCATGATGTGTAGCTTAGGTAAGCTCTTTAGGTAAAAATGCAATTTTTTAGGAAACAAAGACTAAAGACAGTGTCTATGTGGTGAAGACATGAAGACAAAAATAGATGAATAAATAAAATGGTCAGTATTTTCTTTTTTAAAATATTTGACATTGTTTAGGCAACAGAGGCTTAGGTTTTACTATTTATTAATTTTTTATTTTAAATACAAGACACTGTTCGTACTAATTCTCCAATCATGGGGGAAAATTTGAGTTCTGAAGGCACTCTATGGATCATTTAGGGAGGAGAGAATTAGTTCTCTCTTCTACATGTTTAAGAATGACAGAGAACCTTTCACCTGTCAGAATGGCTATCATCAAAAAGAACACAACAAATGTTGGTGAGGATGTGGAGAAAAGGGAACTCTTGTACACTGTTGGTGGGAATGTAAACTAGTGTAACCACTATGGAAAACAGTATGGAAGTTTCTGAAAAAACTAAAAATAAAAGTACCACATAATCCAGCAAATTCCACTCCTGGCTATATATATATATATCTGAAAAAAAAGAAAACACTAATTCAAAAAGATACATACATCCCAATGTTCATGCAGCATTGTTTATAACTGACAAGACATAGAAGCAGCCTGTATCCATCAACAGAAGAATGGATAAAGAAGATGTGGTATATACATATACATAATGGAATACTACTCAGTCATAAAAAGGGATAAAATTTTGCCATTTGCAACAACATGGATGGACTTGGAGGGTCCATGCTAAGTGAAATGTCAGACAGACAAATACATATATTGTATGGTAACATTTACACATGGAATCTAAAAAATAAAACAAATTAGTGAATATAACAAAAAAGAAATAGACTCACAGATATAGAGAACAAACTAGTGGTTACCAGTGGGGAGAGAAAAGGAGGGAGGGGCAAGATATGGGTAGGGGATTAAGAGATACAATTATGTAGAAAATAAATAAGCTACAAGGATGTATTGTACAGCACAAGGAATATAGCCAGTACTTTGTAACAACTATAAATGGAATATAACCTCTAAAAATAGTGAATCACTATGTTGCACATCTGTAACTTATGAAATATTGTACATTAACTATATTTCAATTAAAAATTGAAATAGAAAAGAATGACAGAAGTTCCTCTCCTGCTCTAAGGCCTTTCTGTTTGGAGTTGTTTCTCCAGTAAGACTCAGTCCGTAAATTCTTTTACATCCCTGCTCAGACGTCTTCTTATCAGAGACACTTTTCCCTGACCAACCCATTTTAAGTCCCATTTCCCACTGTATATTCCTCCACAGCATCTTCCACAGTGTACATTCATTTGCTTGTTGTCCTTCTCCCTCCACTAGAGTGTGAGCTCTGAGAACAGACTTTGTTTTCTCCACTGCATATCCTCATTGCTGAGAACTGGGATTGGCACATAATTGGCACTCAATAAATATTTGTTGAATGAATGGGGTGGAATGTCTAAAAACGTACTTTCAGCTAAATAGAAATGCTAAGCAATACAGTGTACTTGATTCCTTTGCTTAACATCAAAGATTATTGCTGCCATTGTAGAAAGTCTTTTAAAATGGTTGGGTTTCCTAAGTCATTATATAATTACCCTCTTAAGGCTGAGTGAGCATTTAAAAACACAATTGCTAAATTCTTTTGCCTATATAACATTGCTGTTTTTGACATCATTTAGTAAGCACTGTGATGCGGCATACCATTAAAACACAGCGTAGGAGAAGTCAGGTTGTGATGAGCACTGCAGCATAAAGAGAAGAGGAGTGAATTTGGTGCCAGTCCTACCCCCGACCCTTGTCAGCCAGATGGCCTTAGCAAAGCCACTTAATCTCTTTCGGACTTTTTCTTTGACTGTAAAATGAAGACACCCTGCCAAGTCTACCTAAGAGAGGTATTGTGAGGGTCAAATAAGAAAATATGTAGAAGTGCTTTGAATGCCAGAAAAGCATCATGAAAATGTAAGGTATTATCATTATGTCAAAGTAATAATCAGTCATCAACTTTTGGCACTGAATATAACCAGGAGACTCTGCCTATATTATGGGAGATATCTGCATCTAAGTTCACAGAGAGGCTTTCCATTGAGTTGGAGGATGTGGGGCTGTAGGCACATTGAAAATGTGCTAAACTAACTAATAATGCAATCATTTCCAAAATGTGCCTTGGATACAAATATAATTTTTAAAAGAATTGGCTGACTCAGATTGTATCTTGACATGTTAATTTGTATCAAGGAGGATGATGGGGCCATAGACTCCACATAGTAGACACTTACCAGTTAGAGATCACCCCTCTGTGTGCATGCATGCATGCATGCATGTGTGTCTATGTCCTTTTGGGGCTTCATTCTTTTGTCCATGTTGCTTTTTAAAAAATTATATAAGGAATACATGAATATTTCCACTGAAAAAGAAAAGGAATATAAAAACATACCAAGAAAACCAAGAAAGTCTCCTTTCATTTCTTCACCCATCATATTAGGTTTCTCTTAAGACACACTTTAATTGAATATAAACAAGGGAGAATAACCAGAGAAATCTTTTTTAAAAATACTTATTTATTTATTTGGCTGTGCTGAGTCTTAGTTGTGGCACATGGGATCTTTAGTTGCAGCATGTGGGATCTAGTTCCCTGACCAGAGATTGAACCAGGGCCCCCTGCACTGGGAGCATGGAGTCTTTTTTTTTTAACATCTTTATTGGAGTATAATTGCTTTACAATGGTGTGTTAGTTTCTGCTTTATAACAAAGTGAATCAGTTATACATATACATATGTCCCCATATCTCTTCCCTCTTGCATCTTGCTCCCTCGCACCCTCCCTATCCCACCCCTCTAGGTGGCCACAAAGCACCGAGCTGATCTCCCTGTGCTATGCGGCTGCTTCCCACTAGCTATCTATTTTACATTTGGTAGTGTATATATGTCCATGCCACTCTCTCACTTTGTCCCAGCTTACCCTTCCCCCTCCCCATGTCCTCAAGTCCATTCTCTAGTAGGTCTGCATCTTTATTCCCATCTTGCCCCTAGGTTCTTCTGATCATTTTTTTTTCTTTTTTTTCTTTTTTTAGATTCCACATATATGTGTTAGCATACGGTATTTGTTTTTCTCTTTCTGACTTACTTCACTCTGTATGACAGTCTCTAGGTCCATCCACCTCACTACAAATAACTCAGTTTCGTTCCTTTTTATGGCTGAGTAATATTCCATTGTATATATGAGCCACATCTTCTTTATCCATTCATCTGTTGATGGACACTTAGGTTGCTTCCATGTCCTGGCTATTATAAATAGAGCTGCAATGAACATTTTGGTACATGACCCTTTTTGAATTATAGTTTTCTCAGGGTATATGCCCAGTAGTGGGATTGCTGGGTTGTATGGTAGTTCTATTTGTAGTTTTTTAAGGAACCTCCATACTGTTCTCCACAGTGGCTGTATGAATTTACATTCCCACCAACAGTGCAAGAGTGTTCCCTTTTCTCCACACCCTCTCCAGCATTTATTGTTTGTAGATTTTTTGATAATGGCCATTCTGACTGGTGTGAAATGATATCTCATTGTAGTTTTGATTTGCATTTCTCTAATGATTAATGATGTTGAGCCTTCTTTCATGTGTCTGTTGGCAATCTGTATATCTTCTTTGGAGAAATGTCTATTTAGGTCTTCTGCCCATTTTTGGATTGGGTTGTTTGTTTTTTTGATATTGAGCTGCATGAGTTGCTTGTATGTTTTGGAGATTAATCCTTTGTCAGTTGCTTCATTTGCAAATATTTTCTCCCATTCTGAGGATTGTCTTTTCTTCTTGTTTATGGTTTCCTTTGCTGTGCAAAAGCTTTTAAGTTTCATTAGGTCCCATTTGTTTATTTTTGTTTTTATTTCCATTTCTCTAGGAGGTGGGTCAGAAAGGATCTTGCTGTGATTTATGTCATACAGTGTTCTGCCTATGTTTTCCTTTAAGAATTTAATGGTGTCTGGCCTTACATTTAGGTTTTTTATCCATTTTGAGTTTATTTTTGTGTATGGTGTTAGGGAGTGTTCTAATTTCATTCTTTTACATGTAGCTGTCCAGTTTTCCCAGCACCACTTATTGAAGAGGCTGTCTTTTCTCCACTGTATATTCTTGCCTTCTTTATCAAAGATAAGGTGACCATATGTGCATGGGTTTATCTCTGAGCTTTCTATCCTGTTCCATTGATCTATGTTTCTGTTTTTGTTCCAGTACCATACTGTCTTGATTACTGTAGCTTTGTAGTATAGTCTGAAGTCAGGGAGCCTGATTCCTCCACCTCCATTTTTCTTTCTCAAGATTGGGGAGCATGGAGTCTTAACTGCTGGACCACCAGGGAAGTCCCAAGGAAAATCTTAAAAAACCATACGGGACTTCTTTGCAAACTTCTGTGCAAATACATTTGCAAACCTAGAGCAAATTGATAATTTCCTAGGGAAATTCAGATTAGCAAAATTGAGCTCATTAGAGTTAGAAAGTTTAAAGAAACCAATTTCCATAGAAGAAACAAAGAAAATTATTAAATAACTATCTCAAGGAAAAGCACAAGACATGGATAATTTCTCAGGGGAATTCTACCAAACCATTTATCTAAAACATTAAAAAGGAAAGAAATCTTTTTTCTATGAGGAAAGTATAACACTGATATCTGAACTAAATAGGGTACAAAGAAAGAAAACTATTGGCCAATATCATTCAAGAATATTGATACAGGGCTTCCCTGGTGGTGCAGTGGTTGAGAATCTGCCTGCCAATGCAGGGGACATGGGTTCGAGCCCTGGTCTGGGAAGATCCCACATGCCACGGAGCAACTGGGCCCGTGAGCCACAACTGCTGAGCCTGCGCATCTGGAGCCTGTGCTCCGCAAGAAGAGAGGCCGCGATGGTGAGAGGCCCACGCACCGCGATGAGGAGTGGCCCCCGCTCGCCGCAACTGGAGGAAGCCCTCGCATGGAAACGAAGACCCAACACAGACAAGAATAAATAAATAAATAAAAAAGAATATTGATACAAAATTCTAAACAAAATATTAAGTAAATACCACATTAAGTAAATAATACACGATGACCAAGTGGGTTATATTCCAGAAATGCAAATCTGGTTAAATATTTAGAAATCAATTAGTATCATACCTAATATTAATAAATCTAAGAAAAAGGATCATAGTATTACCTTCAAAGAAGCTAATGGGCAAACATTATAGGCAATTCTTCTAGGATTGGAAACAAGTATGTGCATTATCCATTACTATTCAACATTGTACTAGAGATATTAGCCAATACAATTAGACAAGAGAAATCAATTAGAGGCATCAGAATGGGTGAAGAAAAAGTAAAAACATCTATATTTGCAGATGATATGATAGTATACCTGAAAACCCCCTCAAAAAATCAATGATAAAATTAATTTAAATATTAAAAGAATTCAGTAAAGCAGCAGAATATAACATTAACATACAAAAATCAATAGCTTTTACAATAGAAATAAAAGCAAAAATAAACAAATGGGGCCTAATCAAACTTACAAGCTTTTGCAAGCAAAGGAAACCATAAGCAAAATGAAAAAACAACATATGGATTGGGAGAAAATATTTGCAAAGGATGCAACAAACAAGAGCTTAATTTCCCAAATATACAAACAGCTCATAGAACTCAATAACAAAAGAAACAAACAACCCAATCAAAAAAATGGGCAGAAGACCCAAAGAGACATTTCTCTAAAAGAAGACATACATATGGCCAATAGGCATATGAAAAGATGCTCAACATCACTGATTATTAGAGAAATGCAAATCAAAACTACAGTGAGGCACCACCTCACACTGGTCAGAATGACCATCATTAAAAAGTCTACGAACAATAAATGCTGGAGAGGGTGTGGAGAAAAGGGAACCCTCTTCCACTGTTGGTAGGAATGTAAATTAGTACAACCATTATGGAGAACAGTATGGAGGTTCCTTAAAAAAACTAAAAATAGAACTAACATATGATCCAACGATTCCACTCCTGAGCATATATCCGGAGAAGACCATAATTCGAAAAGGTACATGCACCTCCAATGTTCACTGCAGCACTATTTACAATAGCTGAGACACGGAAGCAACCTAAATGTCCATCAACAGATGAATGGATAAAGAGGATGTGGTACATATATACAGTGGAATATTACTCAGCCATTAAAAAGAATGAAATAATGCCATTTGCAGCAACATGGATGGACCTATAGATTATCATACTAAGTGAAGTAAGTCAGAAAAAGACAAATACTGTATGATATCACTTATACGTGGAATCTAAAATATGACACAGATGAACTTAATCAAGAAACAGAAACAGACTCACAGATACAGAAAGCAAACTTATGGTTACCAAAGGGGAAAGGGTGTGGGGGAGTGATAAATTAGGAGTTTAGGATTAGCAGATACAAACTACTATATATAAAATAGATAAACAACAAGGCCCTACTCTATAGCATAGGGAGCTATAGTCAGTATCCTGTAATAAACCATAGTGAAAAAGAATATGAAAAAAGAATATGAAAATATTATATATATAATATATATATTATATAGATATAACTGAATCACTTTTCTGTACATCTGAAACTAACATAACATTGTAAATCAACTACACTTCAATTAAAAAAAACTGAAAGCATCTAAATATCAAAAGTTAATGTAAACAAGGTAAAGAAAGTAACAGATTGAAAGAAAACATTTACAATATGTGTAACTGACAACAGATAAATATGTAGAGTATACAAATATTTTTACAAATCATTGAGAAAAAGATAACTCATTGGAAAAATACAACAAAGATATGAACAGGAAATTTTCTGAAGAAAAAAATCAAATAGCAAACATATGAATGGGTGCTCAAATGCAGCATAATCAAGGAAATGTAAATTTAAATAACAAATGATTTTTTTAATCAAAAGAGTTTGGTACTGGCACAAAAACACTAATATAGATCAATGGAACTGGACAGAAAGTCCAGAGATAAACCCACATGCCTACGGTCAACTATTCTATGACAAAGGAGGCAAGAATATACAATGGAGAAAAGACAGTCTCTTCAATAAGTTGTCCTGGGAAAACTGTACAGCCACATGTAAAAGAATGAAAGTAGAACATTCTCTAACACCATACACAAAAATAAACTCAAATGGATTAAAGACCTAAATGTAAGGCCGGATACTACAAAACTCCTAGAGGAAAACATAGCTAGAATACACTCTGACATAAATCTCAGCAATATCTTTCTTAATACACGTCCTAGAGTAATGAAAATGAAAACAAAAATAAACATATGGTACCTAATTAAACTTAAAGGTTTTGCACAGCAAAGAAAATCATAAACAAAAGGAAAAGGCAACCCACAGAATAAGATAAAGTATTTTCAAATGAAGCGACCAACAAGGGATTAATCTCCAAAATACACAAACAGCTCATGGAGCTCAATATCAAAAAAACAAGCAACCCAATCGAGAAATGGGCAGAAGATCTAAATAGACATTTCTGCAAAGAAGATATCTTTCTCCAAAGATGACCAAAAAGCACATGAAAAGATGCTCAACATCACTAATTATTAGAGAAATGCAAATCAAAACAACAATGATATATCACCTCACACTGGTAAGAATGGCCATCATTAAAAAGCCTACAAACAACAAATGCTGGAGAGGGTGTGGAGAAAAGGGAACTCTCTTACACTGTTGGTGGGAATGTAAATTGGTACAACCATTATGAAGAACAGTATGGAGGTTCCTTAAAAAACTAAAAATAGAACTACCGTATGATCCAGCAATTCCACTCCTGAGCATATATCTGGAGAAAACCATAATTCGGAAAGATACATGCACCCCAATGTTCATTGCAGCACTATTTACAATAGCCACGATACGGAAGTGACCTAAATGTCTATCAACAGAGGAGTTGATAAAGAAGATGTGGTACATGTATACGACGGAATATTATTCAGCCATAAAAAAGAATGAAATAATGCTATTTACAGCAACATGGATGAACCTAGAGACTGTCATACTGAGTGAAGTAAGTCAGACAGAGAAAGACAAGTATCGTATATCACATGTGGAATCTAAAAAAATGGAACAAATGAACTTATTCACAAAACAGAAATAGAGTCACAGATGTAGAAAACAAACTTATGGTTACCAAAGGGGAAAGGTGGGGGGGGAGGGATAAACTGGGAGATTGGGATTGACATATACACACTATTATATATAAAATAGATAACTACGAAGGACCTACTGTATAGCACAGGAAACTCTACCCAATACTCTGTAATGACCTATATGGGAAAAGAATCTAAATAAGAGTGGGTATATGTATATGTATAACTGATTCATTTTACTGTACACCCGAAACTAACACAACATTGTAAATCAACTATACTCCAGTAAAAATTAAAATAAATAAATAAATAAATAAATAAATAAATGTATAACAAATGATTTTTGCCCAACAGCTTAGCAACAGTAAAAAAAGATAATGTTCACTATTACTGGTAATGTGAAAAAAGAGTTACTCTTTTATACTACTGGTAGGAATGTAAATTGTCATAGCATTTTAGAAGAGCAATTTGCCTACATTTACCAGTTAAAATTTTCTATAGTTTTCAACCCAGTAAGTTTTCAACCCAGCAACATTTTTTGCACATGGGCATAGGGTGGCCTAACTAAAAATGTTCATTGCATTATTGTTTAAAATATTAGAAAAAAGTTAAACAATTGAAATGTCCATAGGTTAGAAGAATAATATGAAATAATATTGTCAAATAAACTATGCTTTTATATACCACAGAATACTATGCAGTAAATATGAAGGCTGAGGCAAAGATCAATGTACAACATAGAAAGATCTCCAGGACATATTTTTTGAAGTGAAAATGCAAGTCACAGAGCAAAAGGAACAGTTTAATCTCTGTGTTTTTAAGAAAACCACAAAATGTACCATGCATCTTTATATGTACATGTTTATAAGTGCATTTAAAAAGGCCTAGAATGATACTACTTAACTGACAACGAAAGTTATGTCTGAGTATGGGTATGGGAACTGAATTTAAAAGAAGCCATTAGATTTTGCTACTGGGACATTACCGATGACTTTGGAAGATCAAGTCTCACGGGAGTTGTGAGACCAGAAATGAAGAAGTGAATGAATGGAGGGAAGTGGGAAGTGGAAATGAGCACAGAAAGAACCAAGATGCAAAGTCCAAGAGAAAATGGAATAGAAATGTACAAAGAATACAAGGCACAGAAAGGAGAGGCTTGGTGGTGTAGGCGAGCTCAGTAGACCAGCTGGTGATGTTTGAAGATAAAGGGATGCCTGAACTAGATTGCAGTCGGAATTCAGGATGAGTATGAGGAGTATTTGGGGCTCAGACTTTGCCTGTGTGTCAGGATGTTACCCAGCTGGTCTGGGTTGGTGGACAGGGAGTCCTGGGTTGACTTCATCTTGCTGGTGAAGAAAATTAGTGAAGAAGAGAAAGGAAAAGTTTACATAGAAAAGTATCATAAATCTTGAGTCCAAGAATTCAGAAGTTATAAAAATTGTTACAAATCCTTGTTGATGGTATTTTATTTTGGAAGTTTAACTCCTTACCTATCGATTTCTGTCTGCCACCTGAGATAATTCTTTTTGGCAAGGTATTGTGAAATTAAAAAAAATATGTATATTAGTCTCTGTTCCTGGTTCTTGACACAAGGTCTCTAAAATCCTTGCAAATAGGAGTGCTAGGAGAACCATTTGTTCTCATATTTGGTCTTTGACCCTGGTTCTTTTTTTTAATTTTTTTTTTATTGTGGTAAAAGTCACATAATATAAAACATACTATTTTAACCATATTTAACTATACAGTTCAGTGGCACTAAGTACATTCACATTGTTGTGCAACTCTCACCATCATCCATCTCTCTAATTTTTCACCTTCCTAAACTGAAACCCTGTCCCCATAAGCACTAACTCCCCATTCCCCCTCCCCACACCCACACCCTCTGGCCCCTGGCATCTACCAATGTACTTTCTGACTCTATGAATTTGACTATTCTACGGATCTTGCATAAATGGAATCAAACAGTATTTGTCTGAACCTACACAGCATTCTCAAATCCCTTGGAATTTCCTGGGTAATAGCAGTGTCATTTGTTCTAATGAAGTGACTTTTGGTGGGCTCCTGGATGGGGGCTGGTCACCAGCAAGACCACGCTATGATTATAAGCTTGGAATTTTCAGCCCCATCACCCATTCTTCAAAGAGTGCAGAGGGCTGGAAATGAAGTTAGTAATTGATCATGCGTGCATGATGAAGCTTCCATTAAAATTCCAATAATACGGGGTTCAGGAATTTTCCAGGCTTGTGTACGTGTGGAAGAGTGGCAGGCCCAGAGAGGGCATGGAAGCTCTGTGTCCCTTTTCACATACCTTGCCCTACATATCCCTTCATCTGGATGTTCGTCTGTATCTTGTATAATATCTTTTTACAATAAACTGGTAAACAGTTAGTGAACTATTTTCCTGAGTTCTGTGAGCCACTCTGGCTAATTAACTGAACCCAAGTCGGGGGGGAATGTGGGAACGTCTGATTTATAGCCAGTTGGTCAGAAGAACAGGTTGCACCCTGGACTTTGGATTGGCATCTGAAGTGAGGTAGGGGGGACAGTCTTGTGGGCTCTGACACTACTTGGAGATAAATTGACTTAAACTGTAGGACAGCTAGCTGGTGTTGCAGAATGGCTTGCTGAAGGAAACACCCTCCCCACATACACACATGCATCAGGTGTCAGAAATGTTGTGAGTGTAATAGTAGTGTGGGAGTAAAGGAGAAACACAGAAGTTTTCTGAGCTCATACCCAGGTATGAACAAATAAATGAATGAATGGACAACACACATACACAAATACACACACATTATAAGCTGGTTTTCTAGCTAGCTTCCCTCCCAAAGGTAGATGCTGCGGGCTCAAGACACCCAACTTTCTGTTTTTACTCCTGCAGCATACTGAGCTCTTCTCAGCAGAGCTGATTCTGCAGGGCTCACCACCAGTTCTACCCAGGTCTGTCTAGTGCTGGCCCTGTAAATCTGACCTATCTGTGTTTTCTCCATAACCCACAGCAGGCTCTTGCTGAACTAATACATGATTTATTTGGAGGAAGCTGCAAGGGACATCAATATAATAATTATTCTCTTTGCAATGGGTCTTTGTTTCTATCTGCCAACTAACGTGTTCATCATACAGCCTTTTCTTACTTCTAGCTCAGCAAAAACATCATACAGGGTTTAATTCACAGTATAAAAGTTACTTCAGCACTAGGTATTTATTACCTAATGTATTGCGAGGAAAAGAGCTACCATTACTAAGAAATATAGCATACCAAGAAGAGGAACACAGGAAGAGATGCTGAATGTCATTAGCCATCAAGGAAATGCAAATTAAAATCACTAGATACTACATCACACCTACTAGGAGGGCTATAATTAAAAAAAGAAAAAAGTATTGGTGAGGATATGAAAAAATTGGAATGCTCACATACTACACCATTCTACATTTCCACATACTGTGGAAATGTAGAATGGTGTAGCCTCTGTGGAAAACAGTTTGGCAGTTCCTCAAAAATTTAGCCATAAAGTTACCATATGACCCAGCAATTCCACTCTGAGGCATATACCCAAGAGAACTGAAGACACATGTTCACACAAAAGCTTGTATATGAATCTTCATCATAGCACTATTCACAATAGCTCAAAAGTAGGAACAACCCAAATGTGCAACAACTGATGAATGATAAACAAAAAAAACCTCTCAAATAATAAGACCTTGTATGTTATTAAATAGACTTGCAAAGAGATTTATTACTTTTATCTCTCTGAAATCTTACCTCTTCTTTTATGAAAAACATAAAGAGTGGATGTGAGCAGGGAGTGCAATTACTTGGTATACACACAGAGAGATAGTGTTGTTAGTAGTAGAATTGGTCTTAGTAAAGTATCAAAAACTAAGCTTTCCAACTCTAAATTTGGATACTGAACCTGCATGACCACAGCTTCCACCTTAAGAAACTAGAACAAGAAAAGCAAATGAAACCCAACATAAGCAGAAGAAAGAAAATAATAAAGATTGAAGCAGAAATCCATGAAATTAAAATATTAGAAAGCCAATAGAGAATATCAATGAAATTTCTAGATATAAACAAAGAAAATCTTTGTGATCATGGGTTAGGGAAAAAAGTTTTGGTTATAACACCAAAAGCACAATTCATAAAATGACAAATTGATAAGCTGGACATAAAATTATGAAAATTTTCAAAATATGCTGTTAAGAGATGGGAAGAGGGAACCCTCCTACAATGTTGGTTGGAATGTGAATGGTACAGCCACTGTGGAGAACAGTATAGACGTTCTTTAAAAAACTAAAAACAGAGCTACCATATGATCCAGCACTCCCATTCCTGGGCATATATCTGGAGAAAGCCGTAATTTGAAAAGATAAGTGCACCCCAATGTTCATTGCAGCACTATTTACAATAATAGCCAAGACACGGAAGCAACCTAAATGTCCATCGATGGAAGAATGGATAAAGAAGATGTGGTACATATATATATGATGGAATATTACTCAGCCATAAAAAAGAATGAGATAATACCATTTGCAGCAACATGGATGGACCTAGAGATTATCATACTAAGTGAAGTAAGTCAGCCAGAGAAAGACCAGTATCGTGTGATATCACTTATAGGTGGAATCTAAAAAATGATACAAATGAACTTATTTACAATAACAGAAACAGACTCACAGACTTCGAAAACAAACTTATGGTTACCAAAGGGGAAAGGTTGGGGGGGAGGGGTAAATTAGGAGGTTGGGATTAGCATATACACACTACTGTATACAAAATAGATAACTAATAAGGACCTACTGTATAGGACAGGGAATTCTACTCAATACTCTGTAATAACCTATATGGGAAAAGAATCTGAAAAAGAATGGATATATGTATATGTATAACTGAATTACTTTGCTGCACACCTGAAACTATCACAACATTGTAAATCAACTATACTCCAATTAAAAAAAAAGAGATGGGAAGAAATATTTACAAATCACTCAATGGATAAAGGACTTGTACCCAGTATATATAAAGAAAAAATTTAAACTAAAAAGTAAGAAAAACATCACAGTAAAAACAGGGCAAAAAGTGTGAAGACTCTTCATCAAGGAAGATCTGTGGCTGCAAACAAGCACATAAAAAGATGTTCAACATCATGAGTCATTAAGGAAATGCAAATTAAAACCACAATCAGATACCACTATACATGCACTAAAATGGCTAACAAAAAAGAAAAGGACTGATGATAGCAGGTTGGCAAGAGTGAGGAGAAACTAGAACTCTAATAAATGATTATGGGAATGTAAAATTATACAACCACATTGGAAAACTACCTGGCAGTTTATTAAAAAATTTAAATATACACCTACCATATGGTGTAGACATTCCACTCCTAGATATTCACCCAAGAAAAATAAAAGCAAGATTGCAGGATGCAATATACAAAATTAATTTTATTCCTACACACTTGCAGTGAATAATCCTAGAATGAAATTAAGAAAACAATTCCATTTAAAATAGCACCAGGAGGGGGGAGAAGAAGATGGCGGAAGAGTAAGACGTGGCGATCACCTTCCTTCCCACAGATACATTAGAAATACATCTACACGTGGAACTGCTCCTACAGAACACCCACTGAACACTGGCAGAAAACGTCAGACCTCCCAAAAGGCAAGAAACTCCCCACGTACTTGGGTAGGGCAAAAGAAAAAAGAAATAACAGAGACAAAAGAATAGAGACGGGACCTGCACCAGTGGGAGGGAGCCGTGAACGAGGAAGGGTTTCCACGCACTAGGAAGCCCCTTTGCGGGCAGAGACTGCGGGTGGCAGAGGGGGGGAGCTTTGGAACCACGGAGGAGAGCGCAGCCACAGGGGTGCGGAGGGCAAAGCAGAGAGATTCCCGCATGGAGGATCGGTGCAGTGTAGCACTCACCAGCCGGAGAGGCTTGTCTGCTCACCCGCCGGGGCGGACGGGGCCTGGGAGCTGAGGCTCGGGCTTCGGTCGGATCACAGGGAGAGGACTGGGGTTGGTGGCGTGAACACAGCCTGAAGGGGTTAGCGCACCACAGCTGGCTGGGAGGGAGTCCGGGAAAAAGCCTGCAGCTACCGAAGAGGCAAGAGACTTTTTCTTGCCTCTTTGTTTTGTGGCGTGCAAGGAGAGGGGATTCAGAGCGCCGCCTAAACGAGCTCCAGAGATGGGCACAAGCCGCGGCGATCAGCGTGGACCCCAGAGATGGGCATGAGATGCTAAGGCTGCTGCTGCTGCCACCAAAAAGCCTGGGTGCGAGAACAGGTCACTCTCCACACCACTCCTTCCCGGAGCCTGTGCAGCCTGCCACTGCCAGGCTGCGGTGATCCAGGGACAACTTCCCCGGGAGAACGCACGGCGTGCCTCGGGCTGGTGCAACGTCACGGTGGCCTCTGCCGCTGCAGGCTCGCCCCGCATCCATATCCCTCCCTCCCCCCGGCCTGAGTGAGCCAGAGCCCCCGAAGCAGCTGCTCCTTTAACCCCATTCTGTCTGGGCGGGGAACAGATGCCCTCAGGCGACCTACACGCAGAGGCAGGTCCAAATCCAAAGCTGAACCCTGAGAGCTGTGCGAACAAAGAAGAGAAAGGGAAATCTCTCCCAGCAGCCTCCGAAGCAGCGGATTAAAACTCCACAAACAACTTGATGTGCCTGCATCTATTGAATACCTGAATAGACAACGAATCATCCCAAATTCAGGAGGTGGACTTTCAGAGCAGGATATATTAATTTTTCCCCTTTTCCTTTTTTTGTGAGTGTATATGTATATGCTTCTGGGTGAGATTTTGTCTGTATAGCTTTGCTTTATAATAGCTTTATTTTACTTCACTATATTTTATCCTCTTTCTTTCTTTCTTTCTATTTTTTCTCCCTTTTACTCTGAGCCGTGTGGATGAAAGGCTCTTGGTGCTCCAGCCAGGCATCAGGGCTGTGCCTCTGAGGTGGGAGAGCCAACTTCAGAACACTGGTCCACAAGAGACCTCCCAGCTCCACGTAATACCAAACGGTGAAAATCTCTCAGAGATCGCCATCTCAACATCAAGACCCAGCTTCACTCAACAACCAGCAAGCTACAGTGCTGGACACCCTATGCCAAACAACTAGCAAGACAGGAACACAGCCCCATCCATTAGCAGAGAGGCTGCCTAAATTCATAATAAGGCCACAGACACCACAAAATACACCACCAGACGTGGACGTGCCCACCAGAAAGACAAGATCCAGCCTCATCCACCAGAACACAGGCACTAGTTCCCTCCACCAGGAAGCCTACACCAACCACTGAACCAACCGTAGCCACTGGGGACAGATACCAAATACAATGGGAAATATGAACCTGCAGCCTGTGAAAAGGAGACCCCAAACACAGTAAGGTTACCAAAATGAGAAGACAGAAAAACACACAGCAGATGACGGAGCAGGGTCAAAACACACCAGACCTAACAAATGAAGAGGAAATAGGTAGTCTACCTGAAAAAGAATTCAGAATAATGATAGTAAGGATGATCCAAAATCTTGGAAATAGAATAGACAAAATGCAAGAAACATTTAACAAGGACGTAGAAGAACTAAAGAGGAACCAAAAAACGATGAAAAACACAATAAATGAAATTAAAAATACTCTAGAAGGGATCAATAGCAGAATAACTGAGGCAGAAGAACGGATAAGTGACCTGGAAGATAAAATGGTGGAAATAACTACTGCAGAGCAAGATAAAGAAAAAAGAATGAAAAGAACTGAGGACAGTCTCAGAGACCTCTGGGACAACATTAAACACACCAACATTCGAATTATAGGGGTCCCAGAAGAAGAAGAGAAAAAGAAAGGGACTGAGAAAATATTTGAAGAGATTATAGTTGAAAACTTCCCTAATATTGGAAAGGAAATAGTTAATCAAGTCCTGGAGGCACAGAGAGTCCCATACAGGAGAAATCCAAGGAGAAACATGGTAAGACACATATTAATCAAACTGTCAAAAATTAAACATAAAGAAAACATATTAAAAGCAACAAGGGAAAAACAACCAATAACACACAAGGGAATCCCCATAAGGTTAACAGCTGATCTTTCAGCAGAAACTCTGCAAGCCAGAAGGGAGTGGCAGGATATACTTAAAGTGATGAAGGAGAAAAACCTACAACCAAGATTAATCTACCCAGCAAGGATCTCATTCAGATTTGATGGAGAAATTAAAATCTTTACAGACAAGCAAAAGCTGAGGGAGTTCAGCACCACCAAACCAGCTTTACAACAAATGCTAAAGGAAGTTCTCTAGGCAAGAAACACAAGAGGAGGAAAACACCTACAATAACAAACCCAAAACATTTAAGAAAATGGGAATAGGAACATACATATCGATAATTACCTTAAATGTAAATGGATTAAATGCTCCCACCAAAAGACACACACTGGCTGAATGGATACAAAAACAAGAACCATATATATGCTGTCTACAAGAGACCCACTTCAGACCTAGAGACACATACAGACTGAAAGTGAGGGGATGGAAAAAGATATTCCATGCAAATGGAAATCAAAAGAAAGCTGGAGTAGCAATTCTCATATCAGACAAAATAGACTTTAAAAAAAAGACTATTACAAGAAACAAAGAAGGACACTATATAATGATCAAGGGATCGATCAAAGAGGAAGGTATAAGAATTGTAAATATTTATGCACCCAACATAGGAGCACCTCAATACATAAGGCAAATACTAACAGCCATAAAAGGGGAAATCGACAGCAACACAATCATAGTAGGGGACTTTAACACCACACTTTCACCAATGGACAGATCATCCAAAATGAAAATAAATAAGGAAACACAAGCTTTAAATGATACATTAAACAAGATTGACTTAATTGATAATTATAGGACATTCCATCCAAAAACAACAGAATACACATTTTTCTCAAGTGCTCATGGAACATTCTCCAGGATAGATCATATCTTGTGTCACAAATCAAGCCTTGGTAAATTTAAGAAAATTGAAATCGTATCAAGTATCTTTTCCAACCACAACGCTATGAGGCTAGATATCAATTACAGGAAAAGATCTGTAAAGAATACAAACACATGGAGGCTACACAAAACACTACTTAATAACGAAGTGATCACTGAAGAAATCAAAGGGGAAATCAAGAAATACCTAGAAACAAATGACAATGGAGACACGACGACCCAATGCCTATGGGATGCAGCAAAAGCAGTTCTAAGAGGGAAGTTTATAGCAATACAAGCCTACCTCAAGAAACAGGAAACATCTCGAATAAACAACCTAACCTTGCACCTGAAGCAATTAGAGAAAGAAGAACAAAACAACCCCAAAGCTAGCAGAAGGAAAGAATCATAAAGATCAGATCCGAAATAAATGAAAAAGAAATGAAGGAAACAATAGCAAAGGTCAACAGAACTAAAAGCTGGTTCTTTGAGAAGATAAACAAAATTGATAAACCATTAGCCAGACTCATCAAGAGAAAAAGGGAGAAGACTCAAATCAATAGAATTAGAAATGAAAAAGGAGAAGTAACCACTGACACTGCAGAAATACAAACGATCATGAGAGATTACTACAAGCAACTATATGCCAATAAAATGGATGACCTGGAAGAAATGGACCAATTCTTAGAAATGCACAACCTTCTGAGACTGAACCAGGAAGAAATAGAAAATATGAACAGACCAATCACAAGCACTGAAATTGAAACTGTGATTAAAAATCTTTCAACAAACAAAAGCCCAGGACCAGATGGCTTCACAGGTGAATTCTATCAAACATTTAGAGAAGAGTTAACACCTATCCTTCTCACACTCTTCCAAAATATTGCAGAGGGAGGAACACTCCCCAACTCATTCTACGAGGCCAACATCACCCTGATACCAAAACCAGACAAAGATGTCACAAAGAAAGAAAACTACAGGCCAATATCACTGATGAACATAGATGCAAAAATCCTCAACAAAATACTAGCAAACAGAATCCAACAGCACATTAAAAGGATCATACACCATGATCAAGTGGGGTTTATCCCAGGAATGCAAGGATTCTTCAATATACACAAATCAATCAACGTGATACACCATATTAACAAATTGAAGGAGAAAAACCATATGATCATCTCAATAGGCGCATAGACAGCTTTCGACAAAATTCAACACCCATTTATGATAAAAGCCCTGCAGAAAGTAGGCATAGAGGGAACTTTCCTCAACATAATAAAGGCCATATATGGCAAACCCACAGCCAACATTGTCCTCAATGGTGAAAAACTGAAACCATTTCCACTAAGATCAGGAACAAGACAAGGTTGCCCACTCTCACCACTATTATTCAACATAGTTTTGGAAGTGTTAGCCACAGCAATCAGAGAAGAAAAAGAAATCAAAGGAATCCAAATTGGAAAAGAAGAGGTAAAGCTGTCACTGTTTGCAGATGACATGATACTATACATAGAGAATCCTAAAGATGCTACCAGAAAACTACTAGAGCTAATCAATGAATTTGGTAAAGTAGCAGGATACAAAATTGATGCACAGAAATCTGTTGCATTTCTATACACTAATGACAAAAAATCTGAAAGTGAAATTAAGAAAACACTCCTGTTTACCATTGCAACAAGAAGAATAAAATATCTAGGAATAAACCTACCTAAGGAGACAAAAGACCTGTATGCAGAAAATTATAAGACACTGATGAAAGAAATTAAAGAGGATACAAATAGATGGAGAGATATACCATGTTCTTGGATTGGAAGAACCAACATTGTGAAAATGACTCTACTACCCAAAGCAATCTACAGATTCAATGCAATCCCTATCAAACTACCACTGGCATTTTTCACAGAACTAGAACAAAAAATTTCACAATTTGTATGGAAACACAAAAGACCCCGAATAGCCAAAGCAATCTTGAGAACGAAAAATGGAGCTGGAGGAATCAGGCTCCCTGACTTCAGACTATATTACAAAGCTACAGTAATCAAGACAGTTTGGTACTGGCACAAAAACAGAAATATAGATCAATGGAACAGGATAGAAAGCCCAGAGATAAACCCACACACATATGGTCACCTTATCTTTGATAAAGGAGGCAAGCATATACAGTGGAGAAAAGACAGCCTCTTCAATAAGTGGTGCTGGGAAAATTGGGCAGGTACATGTAAAAGTATGAAATTAGAACACTCCTAACACCATACACAAGAATAAACTCAAAATGGATTAAAGACCTAAATGTAAGGCCAGACACTATAAATCTCTTAGAGGAAAACATAGGCAGAACACTCTATGACATACATCACAGCAAGATCCTTTTTGACCCACCTCCTAGAGAAATGGAAATAAAAACAAAAATAAATAAATGGGACC
Organism: Balaenoptera physalus; assembly: GCF_965194825.1. Taxonomy (NCBI): domain Eukaryota; kingdom Metazoa; phylum Chordata; class Mammalia; order Artiodactyla; family Balaenopteridae; genus Balaenoptera; species Balaenoptera physalus. Next base: position 88,326,566 of record NC_138886.1, on the reverse strand, counting down.
TAATGAAACTTAAAAGCTTTTGCACAGCAAAGGAAACCATAAACAAGACCAAAAGAAAACACTCAGAATGGGGGAAAATATTTGCAAATGAAGCAACTGACAAAGGATTAATCTCCAAAACATACAAGCAACTCATGAAGGTCAATATCAAAAAAACAAACAACCCAATCCAAAAATAGGCAGAAGACCTAAATACACATTTCTCCAAAGAAGATATACAGATTGCCAACAGACACATGAAAGAATGCTCAACATCATTAATCATTAGAGAAATGCAAATCAAAACTACAATGAGGTATCACCTCACACCGGTCAGAATGGCCATCATCAAAAAATCTACAAATAAATGCTGGAGTGGGTGTGGAGAAAAGGGAGCCCTCTTGCACTGTTGGTAGGAATGTAAATTCATACAGCCACTATGGAGAACAGTATGGAGGTTCCTTAAAAAACTAAAAATAGAATTACCATACAAACCAGCCATCCCACTACTGGGCCTGTACCCTGAGAAAACCATAATTCAAAAAGAGTCATGTACCAAAATGTTCACTGCAGCTCTATTTACAATAGCCAGGACATGAAGCAACCTAAGTGTCCATCAACAGATGAATGGATAAAGAAGATGTGGCACATATATACAATGGAATATTACTCAGCTATAAAAAGAAATGAAATGGAAGTATTTGTAATGAGGTGGATGGAGTTAGAGACTGTCATACAGAGTGAAGTAAGTCAGAAAGAGAAAAACAAATACAGTATGCTAACACATATATATGGAATCTAAGGGAAAAAAAAAAAGGTCATGAAGAACCTAGTGGCAAGACGGGAATAAAGACACAGACCTACTAGAGAATGGACTTGAAGATATGGGGAGGGGGAGGGGTGAGATGTGACAGGGTGAGAGAGTGGCATGGACATATATACACTACCAAATGTAAAATAGATAGCTAGTGGGAAGCAGCCACATAGCACAGGGAGATCAGCTCGGTGCTTTGTGACCACCTAGAGGGGTGGGATGGGGAGGGTGGGAGGGAGGGAGATGCAAGAGGGAAGAGATATGGGAACATATGTATATGTATAACTGATTCACTTTGTTATAAAGCAGAAACTAACACACCATTGTAAAGCAATTATACTTCAATAAAGATGTTTAAAAAACAAAAAAACAAAAAAAAACCAAAAAGCAATCCTGACAGCGCAATACCTGTTTCCTGAGGAATTAAAACCTAGTGAATCAAGACAGCCTCTTCAATAAATGGTGCTGGGAAAACTGGGTGACAGCTACATGTAAAAGAATGAAATTAGGACACTTGCTAACATCATACACATAAATAAACTCATAATGGATTAAAGACCGAAATGTTAGACCACACACTATAAACCTCTCAGAGGAAAACATAGGCAGAACACTCTATGACATAAATTACAGCAAGATCCTTTTTAACCCACCTCCTAGAGAAATGGAAATATAAACAAAAATAAACAAATGGGACCTAATGAAACTTCAAAGCTTTTGCACAGCAAAGGAAACCAAAAACAGAACGAAAAGACAACCCTCAGAATGGGAGAAAATATTTGCAAATGAAGCAACAGAGAAAAGATTAATCTCCAAAACATACAAGTAACTCATGCAGCTCAATATCAAATAAACAAACAACCTAATCCAAAAATGGGCAGAAGACCTAAATAGGCATTTCTCCAAAGAAGATATTCAGATTGCCAACAAACACATGAAAGAAAGCTCAACATCACTAATCATTAGAGAAATGCAAATCAAAATTACAATGAGGTATCACCTGACACCAGTTAGAATAGCCATCATCAAAAAATCTACAAACAATAAATGCTGGAGAGGGTGTGGTGAAAAGGGAACCCTCTTGCACTGTTGGTGGGAATATAAATTGATACTGCTACTATGGAGAACAGTATAGAGTTTCCTTAAAAAACTAAAAATAGAACTACCATATGACCCAGCCATCCCACTACTGGGCATATACCCTGAGAAAACCGTAATTCAAAAAGAGTCATGTACCACAATATTCATTGCAGCTCTATTTACAATAGCCAGGACATGGAAGCATCCTAAGTGTCCATTGACAGATGAATGGATAAAGAAGAGGTGGCACATATGTACAATGGAATATTACTCAGCCATAAAAAGAAACGAAATTGAGTTATTTGTAATGAGGTGGATGGACCTCGAGTCTGTCATACAGAATGAAGTTAGTCAGAAAGAGAAAAACAAATACTGTATGCTAACATGCATATATGGAATCTAAAAAAAAAAAAAGGTTCTGAAGAACCTAAGGGCAGGACAGGAATAAAAATGCAGATGTAGAGAATGGACTTGAGGACACAGGGAGGAGGAAGGGTAAGCTGGGACGAAGTGAGAGAGTGGCATGGACATATATACATTACCAAATGTAAAATAGATAGCTAGTGGGAAGCAGCCGCATAGCACAGGGAGATCAGCTTGGTGCTTTGCAGCCCCCTGGAGGGGTGGAATAGGGAGGGTGGGAGGGAGACGCAAGAAGGAAGAGATATGGGGATATATGTATACGTATAGCTGATTCACTTTGTTATAAAGCAGAAACTAACACACCTTTGTAAAGCAAGTATACTCCAATAAAGATGTTAAAAATAAAAAAATAAAAAAATAAAATAGCACCAAAAAGAATGAAATATTCAGAAATAAACTTAAGGAAACAAGTATAAAATTTATACTCTGAAACCTATAAAAAGTTATTGAAAGAAATGAAAGACAATCTAAATAAGTAGAAAGAGATTCCTATGGCCATGGATAGGAAGACTTAATATTGTGAAAAATGACAATACTTCCCAAATTGATCTATAGATTCAATGCAATTCCTATCAAAATCCCAGTTGGCTACTTTGTAGAAATTGACAAGCTGATCCTAAAATTCATATGGAAACTCAAGGGAACAAGAAGAGTAAAATAATCTTAAAAAAGAAGAACAAGTCAGAGAATTCACACTTCCTGATTTCAAAACTTACAACAAAGCAACAATAATAAAGACTGTGGGGTACTGGCATAAGGATGGACGTATAGATCAAGGGAACAGAAATGGTTTTTGACAAGGGTGCAAAGACTAGTCATTCGATGGGGAAAGAAGAGTCTTTCAACAAACAGTTCTACAACAACTGGATATCCACATGTAAAAGATGTAGTTGGACCCCTACTTCACATTATAAAAAAAATTAATGAAAAATGGATCAAAGGCCTAAACATTAGGGCTAAAACTATAAAACTCTTAGAAGGAAACCTAGGGGAAAAATTTCATGACATTGGGCTTCACAATGACTTCTTGGGTATGACACCAAAAGCACAGGCAACAAAAATAAAAATAGATAAATTGGACTACATCAAAATTTAAAACTTCTGTGCATTGAAGAACACAATCAACATTGAAAAGACAACCTATGAAATGGGAGAGAATATTTGCAAATCATGTATATGAAAGAGGTTAATATTCAGAATATGTGAAGAACTTCACTACTCATCATCAGCAACAAAACCCCAAACAACCCCATTAAAAAAGGGGGAAAGGACTTAGACATTTCTCCAGGGAAGATATACAAATGGCCAACAAACACATGGAAAGATACCCAACATAACTAACCATTAGGGAAATGCAAATTAAAACCACCATGAGATACAACCTAACACCCATTAGGATAGTCATACAGGAAATAACATGTGTATTGGTGAGGATGTGGAGAAATTGGAACCCTTTGGCACTATTGATTGGAACGTAAAATAATGCTGCCACTATGGAAAACAGCATGGAGATTTCTTAAAAATTAAAAAAAAGAATTACTATATGAGCCAGCAATTCCACTACAGGGTATATACTCAAAAGAATTGAAAGCAAGAACTTCAAGAGATATTTGTACATCTGCATTCATAGCAACACTGTTCACAATAGCCAAAATGTGGAAGCAACCTGAGTGTACATTAGTGGATAAATAAATAAACATGTGATATAAATACATACGTATGTATGTATCTCTATACATACAATAGAATATTCATCCTTAAAAAGTTAGGAAATTCTAGGGACTTCCCTGGCAGTCCAGTGGTTAGGACTTCGTGCTTCCAATGCAGGGGGCGCCGGTTTGATCCTTGGTCAGGGAACTAAGGTCCCACATGCCACGCAGCAGGGCCAAAAAGAAAAAAAGTTAGGAAATTCTAATACATGCTACAACATGAGTAAACCTTGGGGGTATGCTATGTGAAATAAGCCAGTCATAAAAAGGCAAATATTGTACAATTCCCCTTAAATGAAGTACCTAGAATAGGCAAATTCATGGACTCAGCTGGTAGAATGGTGGTTGCCAGAGGCTGAGAAGAGGGGAGAATTAGGAGTTGTTGTTTAATGTGTATAGGGTTTCAGTTTTGCAAGATGAAAATAGTTCTACAGATTGGTTGTACAACAATGTGAATGTACTGAATACTACTGAACTGTACACTTAAAAATGATTAATATGGTAAATTTTATGTTATGTACATTTTACCCTAGTTAGAAAGGAAAACATAGAGGTAAATCTTCATGACTTTGAATTTGGCAATGGATTCTTAGATGTAACACCAAAAGCAACAACAAAAATAAATAGATAAATTAGACTTCAAAATTGAAAACTTCTGTTCTTCAATAGACACTATCAAAAAAGTTAAAGACACCCACAGCATGGGAGAAAATATTTGCAAATTATATATTTGCTGACGGACATATATATGGAATATACAAAGAACTCTTACAACTAATAATAAAAGATAAGTAACTATTTTAAAATGTTAAAGTGTCTGAATAGACATTTCTCCAAAGGGGATATAGCATGGGAAGACAGACTAAATATTGTTAGTCAACAGGGAATTGGAAGCTATCCCTGATAGCAACAATGAGCTATCACTTCACATCCACTAGGATGACTATAGTAAAAAATGTAGATAATAACAAGTGTTAGCAAGGATGTAGAGAAATTGGAACCCTCATACATTTCTGTTGAGAATGTAAAATGGTGCAGCCTCTTTGGGAAGCAGTCTATCAGTTCCTCAAAAATTTAAACGTAAAATTACCATTTGACCCAGCAATTTAACTCCTAGGTATATACCCAAGAGAAATAAATACATATGTCCACACAGTCTTACACATGAATGTTCATAGAGGCATTATTCATAGTAGCCAAAAAGTAGAAACAACCTAAATGTCTGTCAACTGATGGATAAACAAAATGTGGTATGTACATAAAATGGGTTATTAGTCATCCATAAAAAGGAATGAAGTACTGATACATGCTATACAGTCATCCCTAGGTATCTGAGGGATATTGGCTTCAGGACCCACCCTTTGAATAAAAAAATCCACAATGCTCAAGTCCTTTACAGAAACATTTGCATATAACCTGTGCACATCCTCCTGTACACTTTAAATCATCTATAGATTACTTATAATACTTAGTACTATGTAAATGCTATGTAAATATTTCTGGTGGGTGGCAAATTCAAGTTCTGCTTTTTGGAACCTTACGGAATTTTTAAAAAAGATCTTCAGGGCTTCCCTGGTGGTGCAGTGGTTGAGAATCTGACTGCCGATGCAGGGAACACGGGTTCGAGCCCTGGTCTGGGAAGATCCCACATGCCGCGGAGCAACTAGGCCCGTGAGCCACAACTACTGAGCCTGCACGTCTGGAGCTTGTGCTCCGCAACAAGAGAGGCCGCGACAGTGAGAGGCCCGCACACTGCGATGAAGAGCGGCCCCCGCTCGCCACAACTAGAGAAAGCCCTCGCACAGAAACGAAGACCCAACACAGCCAAAAGTAAATAAATAAATAAAAATTTAAAAAAAAGAGTAGCCCCTGCTCGCCACAACTGGAGAAAGCCCATGCACAGCAACAAGGACCCAATGCACCCAAAAATAAATAAATAAACTTAAAAAAAAAAAAATCTTCAATCCGCAGTTGGTTGAATCTGCAGATGTGGAACCTGTGTATACAGAGGGCTGACTGTACATGAATAAACCTTGAAAGATTATACTAAACGAAAGAAGGCAGTTACAAAAAATCACATATTATATGATTCCACTTATATGAAATATTCAGTATAGGTAAATCCATAGAAGCAGTAAGTAGATTAGTGGTTGCTTAGAATTGGGGAGTGGAGATAGGATAGAGGATTGGGTTGATAAGTAAAGAGGATGGTGTTTATTTTTTGAGGTTATTAAAATGTTCTAAAATTGATTGTGGTAATACATAACTGTAATTATAGTAAAAATCATGGAATTGCACATTTTAAATGGATGAATTTTATAATATGTGAACAATAAAGCTGTTGCAAAAAAGTTGTATAGTTTTCAATGTACGAGTTTTGGACTTCCTTGATTAAATTTAATTGTTTTAATCCTCTTGATGCTATTGCAAATGGAATTATTTTCTCAATTTCATACTTTGTTCATTGCTAGAGTATAGAAAAGCAACTGATTTTTGCATATTTAACTTTTATCCTGCAACACTGCTGAACTTTTTAATTAATGTTAACAGTTTTGGTGTTTTTTGTGTGAGGATTATTTAGGGTTTTCTATATATAAGATTATGTCATCTGAAATGGAGGTAGTTATACTTCTTCCTTTCCAATCTTCTTTTTCTTGTATAATTGCTCTGGCTAGAACCTCTAGTATAATGTTTAATAGAAATGGGAAGAGTGAATGTTCATGTCTTATTCCTGGACTTAGGGGATAACGCTTTCAGTATTTCATCATTAAGTATGATGTAAACTGTGGGTTTTTCATAGATGACCTTTATCAGGTTGAGAAAGTTCCCTTCCATTCCTAGTTTGTCAAGGTTTTTTTGTTTATTTGATTGTTGTTGTTGTTGTTTTACCATGAATGGGTGCTGGATTTTGTCAAATGCCATTTCTGTGTCTATCAAAAATCTGATCATGTGATTTTCTTTTCTTTCCTTGCATTCCTGGATTAAGTTCCACTTGATATTTGTGTATAATCCTTTTTATATGTTGCTACATTTAGCTTGATGGTATTATGTTGAGGAATCTAAAAGGAGTCAATTTTAGACAGCATATAGTTGAATAGCATTTTAAAATTTATTCTGCAGATCTCTACATTTTAATTGGAGAAATTAATTCATTTAGATTTAATGTAATTATTTGATAAGGTACAATTTTCATCTGCCATTTTGATTTTTTTTGTATATGTCTTATATCTTCTCTGTTCCTCAAATCCTCAATTACTGCTTTTTGTGTTAAATAGTTTCTAGTATATCAACTCGATTCCCTTGTCATTTCTTTTACTATATATTTTGAGTTTTTTTAATTGATTGCTCTGGGGGTTAGCACTAACATCTTAATTTAGAAAAATCTAGTTTTAACTGATACTTCCTTAATTTCAAAACTATAGAAAAAACATGCTCCTGTACAACTCTGTCCCTCCCCCTTTAGTATATTGTTGTCAAAAATTACATCTTTGTATATTATGTGTCCATCAACATAGATTTATAATTATTGCTTTGTAAAGCTGACTTTTAAATCAGGCAGGAAAAAAGTAGTTGCAAGAAAATACATTCTACTCTCTTGAGTAATTCTTGTAGTGTAGGTCTGCTAGTGACGAGCTCTCTCAATTTTTGTTTATTTGGGGATGTCTTAATTTCTCCTTAAGTTTTGAAAGATCATTATGTCAGACATAGAATGCTTTGTTGACAATTTTTTATCACACTACTTTGAATATGTCATCCCACAGCCTTCTGATTTCCATGGTTTCTAATGAGAAATCAGTCTTTAGTGTTATTGAGTGTCTCTTGCACGTGATGATTTGTTTCTCTCTTGATACTTTCAAGATTCTTTGTCTTTGGCCTTTGACAATTAAATTGTGAGATGTCTGGAAAGGGATCTATTAATAACTGGAATTCATTGAGTTTCCTGCATGTGTAGATTAATGTTTTTTGGTAAATTGGCCATTATTTCCTCAAATATTCTTTCTGTCCAGTTTTATCTTTATTTCTTTCTGGTACTCTACCATGCATATATTGGTATGATTGATGGTGTCCCATAGTTGTCTTGGGCTCTGTTTAATATTTTCATTCTGTTTCTTAGACTGGATAATCTCAATTGACCTATCTTCAAGTCCCTGATTCTTTATTCTGCCAGCTCATATCTAGTGTTGAACCACTCTTGTGGATTTTTAATTTGTTATTTTACTTTTCAGCTCCAGAATTTCTATTTGGTTCCTTCTTATAATTCCTCTTTCTCTACTTGGCGAGACATCATTCTCATACTTTCCTTTAGTTCTTTAGACAGGGTATCCTTAGCTCTTTGAACATATTTTAAATAGATTATTTAAAATCTTTGTCTAGTAAGTCCAATATCTGGGCACCTTCAGGAACAGTTTCTATTTTTTCCCCTATTAATGGGCCATATTTTCTTGTTTCTTTGTATGTTTCTTAATTTTTATTGAAAACTGGACTTTTTGTGGGATGAATTCAACTTGTAATATTGTGTAAGTTTGAGGTGTACAGCATGTTTCTTTGATACATGTATGTATTGTAATATGATTGTCAATGTAGTGATATATATATCACATTACATAATTATAGTACAATATTATTGTCTATATTAATTATACTGTGCATTAGAGATCTATGGATTATTTACTGCTCATTACATATTTGTACTCTTAAACATCATCACTCTTATCATTCCCCCCTCCCATCCCTTGGTAACCACCACTTTACCCTCTGTTTTTTATAGGTTTAATTATTTTAGACTCCATATGTAAGTGATATCATACAGTACTTGTCTTTCTGACTTATCTCACTTAGCATAATGTGCTCAAGGTCCATCCATGTTGTTGCAAATAGATGGATATCCTCCTTTCTCATGGCTGAATAATATTCCATTGTGTAAATATACCATATCCTTTTAATCTATTCATCTATGGATGGACATTTGGGTTGTTTGTATATCTTGGTTATTGTAAATAATGTGGTAATAAATATGAGAGTGCATATATTTCATCAAAATCTTGTTTTCATTTCTTTTGTGTATGTACATAGAGATGGAATCCCTGGATCATATGGTAGATCTATTTTTAATTTCTCTGACATTAAAAGGTCACTCATTGGACACCTGTGCAGGCCCAGTTTTAGGGTCGGTGGTCCTAACCAGTCTTAGCTGGCTTGAACTAGACAAGTGCTGACTCCAATTCCTAGGCTGTGTGAAGCTTAGAGGGCATGCAATTAAAAAAATAATAATAATTAAGGCAAGCTTGCTCAGTGAAGGCAGGTTACAAGTGGAGGTTTTTTTTTTTTTTAAAAAAACAAGCTGCTCCCTTATCTGCTGTTCTGTAAGACAAGCTCAAGGATTTATGTTAGTCACCAGTTTCTGTTAACCCTATGGGGCATGGTTTCAATAGCGGGGACTACTGTATGTGCTGGCCACAATGCCAAATGCTGAGAACACAAAGATATACAACCTTAGATCTTAGCTTCATACCCAGCTGGGGTGAGAAAAGATAACTTGGAAGCTCACTTCCAGGAAGTGAGAAAGCACTGAAGTAGAGAGAGACATGAGGGAGGGAGACTGGGGAGGAGGGTTTTATAAGGGTGTGAGGAGAAACAAATAGGGAAATGGCAGCAGGGATGAAAAGGAGGGGATAAATTCAGAAGACATGCTGGAGATAGGATCTGCAGGATTTGTAAATCCATTGGGTTTTGAGGAAAGAGGAGTCAAAGGTGAAGACATTGGTTATTTTTCTTTTCTCAGGGTAAAAGCAAATGAAAGGTTGATTCCACTTATATGAGGTACCTAGAATAGGCAAACTCATAGAGACGGAGTAGAATAGGGGTTAACAGGGCCTGAGGGAGGGAGGAATGGAGTTCAGAGTTTCTGTCTGGGATGATGCAAGTAGTGTTGATGGTTGCACAAAATTGTGAATGTACTTAATGCCCCTGAACTATACACTTAAAAATGATTAAAATGGTATATTTCATGTTATGTATATTTTACCACAATAAAAACTAAAAAAAAAGAAAAAACAAAACAAAAACAACAACAAAAAACAAATGAAAGGAAATACATTTTAGAAAGACAATCAGAATTTTTTTACACAGGAGAATCATTCCTTTTTTTAAATTGAAGTGTATCTTGGCTATTGTGTTAATTTCTGCTGAACAGCAAAGTGATTCAGTTATACATACATATTTATATATTCTTTTTAATATTTGTTTCTATTATGGTTTATCACAAAATATTGAATATAGTCCTCTGTGCTATACATTAGGACCTTGTTATTTATCCATTCTATATATAATAGTTTGCAAGCAGAATCATTCTTAATTGCAGAATGTATTGACATCATAAAGAATTTCACTTATATGACACATCGTATATTATTTCATAATTTTCTGACATGCTTTAGATAATGAATTCGCATGTGTTCATTGAAGAGTACTATACTCAGTGCTGTGTAGATTGTAGGGAAGCGAGTTGAAAAGAGGGTTAATTTCATTTTTAAAAGCTATTCATTTAGTACCAAATTTCACACACCTTATCTCATTTATTCCTCATACAGTCATGAGGTAGACACTAGATCCATTTTTAAGTGTTTTTTGAGTATGGCTGGATTGCTTTAAATAAATCAGCATTTTCGGATTTGTCATTATAAATTGAAGTGCATAGCTACTGACTTTTTTTTTTTTTTTTTTGGCTGCAAGCTTAAGCTTGTGGGATCTTAGTTCTCTGACCAGGGATGGAACCCGCGCCCTCAGCAGTTGAAAGCACGAAGTCCTAACCACTGGACTGCCAGGGAATTCCCATACTGACTCTTTTTTAAAATCGGTGATTTTCTACTACATCTTTACATAGCTAATAAGAGTTTTTAGAGTTTCTAGCATGAAGACCATATTTCAAAGTTAAATTAGTGGTGGTGTCTATTGGTATCTATAAATTCTCTTTCCAAGTAGAAGAATTAGTGTCTTTTAATGTCTTGATCATTGACATGCTTCTTTATGGTATTCTTTGGTTTAATTTTTATTGTAATGGTTTCTTTAAGCAGATGGTTTTCTCTTTTGCCTCTTATTATTGTGAATTTTGTGAAATAATTCTATTTTTTCCCCTCGAAGCTTACATATTGCATATATGTCCCTTTCAATCAATCTACTAAACCTGAAGAAAATTCTTAGAACCACTAAATAAAAGTAATAGTGTTGTCATATAGTTTTAAATCCCAGATACAGAAAAAAGACAATAGCATAAGTCCTATTAAACATCAAGCTTCTACTCCATGAAAGCCACACAAGTACTGGCTGTACAGACAAAGATCATTCAAAAAGAGTCAGGGATGTTCTTTTTAGGAAATAATTTTTCTTAGTTTGGCATGTGCAAATTTGAAAATATCCGTAGTTAAACTAACTTATTTGTAACATTCATTCACTTTATGCCTTCTAATCAGAGAATTTTGATATTTAATTCCTAAGATAAATTTAATGTTATAAGAGATCAGACATTTCCAAAGAGGTTCTTTTGAATGTCAGAGGCTTTTGGGTGCAGGTTAGCAAGGGAGCCACAAGACTTCAGGGGGTCAGCTATTGTTTTGTGCATGTCAGTCTTAGAAAAGTAAATATAACCTTTTAGAATGGGCAAGTCCATAGAGAGAAAGCAGATTAGTGGTTTCGAGGGTCTAGGGAGAGAAAGGGGAATGGAGAATAACTGCTTCATGAGTACAAGGTTTCCTTTTGGAATGATGAAAATGTCCTGGAACTAGATAGTGGTGATGACTGTACAATATTGTAGATTTACTAAATGCCCCTGAATTGTTCACCGTCAAATGATTAAAACAGCAAAATTTATGTTATGTGTATTTTTTTACAATAAAAATGTAATCTTATTACAAAATAGTAATTTTTAACTATAGATAATTTATACAAACACAAGAAGAAAACATCACCATCAATCTCACTGCTCAGATAGAACCACTGTTGCCATTTTGGTGACTATCCTCCCAGTTATATCCCTATGCATATTATTACATTTCTGTTTCAGTTAAGGCTTTTTGGTTGCAAGTAACAGAAAATAGAAAACATGGTGTCTTCTGGAAACCCTGGGCAGAAATGCAGCTGTGCCTCTGGGAGTTGAAGGGTCATTGAGAGGTCAGGAAGTTCATTGTACCCTTTCTACATCTCTCCTCTGTGGGCTCTGTGGGTCAGATTTCATCTCAGATTTTTCTTCACTTCTCCATTCATGTGGCTGATTGCTGCCCCACAGCTCCTCAACATACCTGCTGCCGGTCTAGCTGCCCACAGACTGGCTGGCTCTCTCAGACCCAATTCCAAATTCTGCTCATGGTTCAGTCAGCTTTAGCAGGGGAGCTGGGGTAGGCAATATAAACAAGAACCTATTCAGATCATGAAAAATTTTGAGATATCTTCAGCTTTAGCCATTTTCCAAGGCATGAGAAAAATCATAATGATAAAAACAGGTTACTCTAGAGGAGGTTTAACAACATATTATACATATACAGTTGAGGATAATTTTCTGTATTAGTAGATATGTCATAACCAATTGCAAAAGTGGGTGTAATTTTATTTATTTATTTAAAAGTTGATGTGTATTACATTTTCAGTTAAGTCATCAATTTGTCACTTCAAATGGTATGCTCTGGAATTAATTATTTTCTTAATTTCTTATCTTGTTGAAGGCTAGGCAGTCTAAGGATGCATGTTCATAAGAGTTTCATTGATGATATGAGGGTTTAAAATAAATATTCCTTCTAACTGAAAAGGGCAATTTGGGATTTTGTTTAAAAACAGTTTTATTGACATATAATTCACATACCACAGAATTCTCCTGTTAAGTGCACAATTCAGTTTAATTAGTTTACAAAGTTGTACATTCATCACTACAATCCAAATTTGAGCTTTTCTTCTACCCCCAGAAGAGTCCTCTGCCCAACTGTAGTCAATCCTTTTTCCACCTCTAGCCCAAGGCAACCACTAATCTATTTCCTGTCTCTATAGATTTGTAAAAAGGGCAATTTTATTTTATACAACAAAATATTTATGGTCTTTGTGGAGCACTCACAATGTCTTCAACTGTGAATAACATCCAATTTTCAAGTTTGAAAAACAATAACTTTTTATTTGATCTTAAACAAAATATGTAATTTGTTCACCAACATGTGTTTTCAACTAAACAATCAAAGTTATACATGCAAATAAAGTATACAAGTATATAATTTTAGGTGAGGGTCTTAAGTCCTTCTGAGTTTCCCCCATTAGCTGTCCCTCCCTGCCCCTATCAGCTCTGTCTTTTGCCCTGCCAGTCACCATTTGGAACTCCTAGACTCTTGAATGGGATGCTGTTCTTCTCTACACAAGTCTAGGGAGACTGAGTGAGGGGCCAGCCAGATTTCCCTTTCTACCTTGTTCTTTATTGTTCATTGGACTACAACATGTGCCTCTAAGGATGCACCAGGCTTTTCAGAATGCTTGGAATTGCTGTGCAGGAGAGGAAAAACTCAAAAGTATACACTGAATATCACTTTCCTGAAGTCCTAGGTATAAAGTACTCAAGAAGTTAAAGCCTCCAGAAGGACTCCTCATTCCTACCCTAATCTCTTGCTTCCCTGTCATCAAGGCCATGTTTTTCTTATGGAAGTGCCTCCTTCTAAACCTGGTAATACAGGTGTCCCACTCCCCTGCTACTTTTCAAGAAACTCTAGTCCCTACACATAAGAATTGCTCTTATTCTGAATCCATGTTTCTTTTTTTAGCAGCTTAAGCCCTTAAGTATGAGTTATTCAATCTAGATTAGAATAACACCCCAGGGAAGAGGGCCTGGAGAAGAAGAGTTGGTGGTGACTCTCCAAGTCCCACAGAACAGTTGGGAATGGAATTGAGGGCAGACTTTGGTGCTCCGTTTCAAGAAGCAGTTTAGAATAGCTGTGGGTAACTTAAAATCTGGTTCTCTTGATCTCTTTCCAGTGGGAGTTCAACATATCTTTTATTCTCTGGACTGTCTAGGCTAACTACTGAAAAAAACACACAATACATAATCATGTTCATCATGCCATCTCCCAAAGACAAATTTTAATTCCCATAAGTAGTGCAATGAACCCATGAGGAGAAAGACAAATATTTTCCTGCTTACTCATAATTTATAAGCCACTTCTTGATAAACGGAATCTGTCCTGTACATTATTTACTGGACATTATAATATGAGACGTATTGGTTCTTCCCTTCATTGCTCCTTCTTTGATCTCCGCTTTCACATTATGACCTCTCAGGCCTTCTAGGAAAACAAAGCAATCCTATTGTTAGCCCAATAGGTAAAAACTGTACCTTTTACAGGCTGCTCCCTTAGCTATATTAGACCTCGCTAAGGTTGTACTTATAAGTTTATATTAAATTCTTGGCCAAGGTCACACTCTGTCCAGGGAGGATAGGATGTTGTGATTTCATTCTTCTATTTATAAGCACATAAATTATTATATGCTCTCAATCTATGTGATTTCTACTTGCCCTATTTACTAATTCAAGGATATAGTAGTATTTTGTCAGCCCTGTCTAGTGATGTCTCACAATTATCACCAACACAATCTACTGATAAGACAGAGCTGAGTTTATTGCTTACATTGGTAAGGAAGAACCACACCTCTTCAGAGTTTTGGCAGTTTCTGAAAGGGGGGAAGCTCAGGAGAGAGCTTATTGAGAATTTGAAGTTTGGTTTAAGAAAGGTTTTCAGTGTAGGGATTTGATTAGAATTGGGTAAGGATCAGATAAAACTGTTCAGGATTGGTAGAAACAACAAGGAATGCGTTTTGAGCTAGGGATTCAAAGAATCTTAGGGCACAAAATGCCTGGGGATGTCTTACTTTGAAGGGTTTCTTTTAGGAAATTCCTGTGATGAACTCTCAATCTTTGCCTGGGAAAGAAACTCCCAGAAAAGTAATGAAGACAGAGGAATAAAAACATGTTGATGTAGATGTTAATGTAGAGGATGAGGTAAGTGGGAGTGAAGTAGTTTCAGTTCTCAGTGTCCGGGGTGAGTGGGGTGTATGGTTTTGGTTCTCAGCCCCTTTCCAAACACTTCAGGTGAATTAAAGTGACTTTAGCTGTTGAAACTGGTAAATTCCCAAATGTTTGATGGCTCAAACATGAAAGAACTTTATTTTTCACTCAGGTAAAGTCCAAAAGAAGCATTCCTGATTTATGGATGGTTTTCCTCCTTGGGGAGAGAAGGACTCAGGCCCTTAGAGACTGAGCTCCATTATCTGTTAAGACAATGGCCCTCATATCTGAGCGTCATCAGAATCACTTGGAGGGCTTGCTAAACCATAGGTTGCTGGGTCTCATCTTCACAATTTCTGATTCTGTAGTTTGGGGGTGGGGTGGGGTAAGGTGGGGGGATGGGGTCCAATCACTTGCATTTCTATCAAGTTCCCAGGTGATGCTGGTGTTGTTGGTTCCTGAGGCCTAGGCTTCTCATCTGCTGTATCCTCAGCATCATAGTGGGAGATGGGGAGGTGAGGGAGGAGATCTGTCAACTGCTTTGTAATCTCCTTGGCCTAAAAGTGAAGCACATTACTTCTGATCACATTAATTGATGATAACTTGTCACACGACCCCTACCTAGATAACAGGGGGCTAGGAAATGTATTCCTTGGACTAAAAAGGAATCTTTGTAGAAAACGAACTTTTAGCGGTATTAAGTAACAAAAATTCAACCGAGTACATTTTAAAGATCTATTTGGCTTTATTGGATGATTCATGAATAAGGCAGCATTCCATCTAGCAAGTAGAAAGAAGCTCCAAAGGGCTATAAAAAAAGAGAAAGTTCTTTAAAGGCAACACAAAGAAGTCATAAACAGAAAAGATTATTTCAGGTTTAGGTAACCTCCCTATGGGGACAGAAGGGGTCTGTGTGGTGGACACCTCATCTTCCTTTGTAGGATGAAGAGGGCCCATGTGACAGATCACCTCATAGATGCTGAGCAGAAAACTCCTGGGGGATGTTGAAGCTCCAGTTAGGTTAGGTATGAAGCCCTGGTTTGATGGCATGGCTTAGCATAAGGGAGCCCATCTTGGGCCCATGATTTTCTTTTTAACAGTGGACAGCTATCCATCTCCCCCAGGCCTCTAACCACCAAATTTCCAAGAGAACCCTTCTTCTCATACATAGAACATAATTCCTCCAAAGATCCATCCAATTTACTACATCCAGGTAATACACAGTCCTCTTTGCAAAGCACAAAGTGGCTCCTCATGGTTTACCACCTATAAACCACAAAGTTGTCTGCTCTACAATATAATGGTGGAGTAGGGACAGGATAAAACACCCATTCGGACAAGAAAAAAATGGAGACACACAGCAGTCCTTAGTCCACAGAAATGACAAAATCCTGAAGGGCAGCCATTGAAATGGGGTGGGGGGTGGGGTTTCATTGAGTGGATTCTGGTTATGCCTCTGGAAGAAACTCCCTTTGGTTCCCTGTGACCCGTGTGGTCAAGAATTCTTTGTGACACTTGGTAGGCTTCTGATCTATTTGCATCCAGGCTGTTCAGTGTGACTATAACCACAATCTAGGCAGAATTCTGAGGCTTAATCTGTTTCTCTGCTTCTTTGCCCCCTATTGCTCTCTTAACTACATTGAAGCCCTATGAAACAATAGGTGAGAATCCTGCACTCTTGGTCTGATTGTTGCCTTAGCCATAAGTTTTGGTACCTAAACCTCTTTGGGTCTTATCTCTTACTGTTTGGGGCCTGCAAACAGCTTTTGCAACACCTAGAGGCCCAGTGTTTGTTTTTTCTGTATTGCATTCCATTTCTGCTCTCAGGCTGGCCAGTTTTTTCCCTGAATTCCACCTCTTGCTTGTAATAACTTGCTAAAAGCCGAAAGTAAACATCAGCATATACTATCACACCAACTCTTACCAACTACTTCCTCTGAAGCTACTCAGTAGACCTCTGGTCTTCCTTCCTACCTACCAGTTAGACAGTTTTGTCAAATGTCCTGTGGCTGCATGACATGGATCACTCGCTCTTCAGCTTTTGATATTAGTTTCTTTGCTACTTCCACCTGATAATTAACCCAGCTTTGCATATTGTTAGATTTCTGTAACATCAACACCCTACTTCTGATACTAATTTCTGTATTAATTAAGGTAATTCTGGCTGCTGTAACAAATGTTCCATGATGCTCTTAATGGCTGGTAGCTTCTCTCTTTGTGGTGACAGAGGGACACCTCCTCCTTTCAGATTGTGGCTCTGCTATCTCTTAAGGACTCAAAGTCTTTGGTTTGATTCTCTGCATCCAGCTGACAGACAGGAGAAGAGACTGTGGGTTAGGCACATCTTCCTCTTAACATTGCTGGTCTGCAAATAACACATCACTTTTGCTCATATTACATTGCTGAGAACAAGTCACATGGTGACACCCAGGTGTAAGGAGTGACAAAACAGTAGTCTCTACCTGTACTGTCCTTTTATAGGAAAACTCTACACTGTGAAATGGAAGCTCATGTCTTTGGTGGATATCTAGTTGTGTGACACACCGGACCACCCTATCATTAGAGCCATTCTGTTGAAATCCAGCTTGGATATAGGTACTCTACCAGTTAGGAATGGCTTTGGGCCATTAGTGACAGATTCCAGAAATAAGAATGACTTAAGACCAAAGTTTATTTCTCTGTCACATAAAAGATATCCAGAACTGGGCCATCTTGGCAGGTATGGCTGTTGCATCAAGTCATCAAGGACTCAGATTCCTTCTGTTTTTCTGCTTTATCATTCTTAACACTGAGCTTCAGTTTTTCAAAATGGCTGCTAAATCTCTAGACATCACATTCACAACTCAGGCTGGAAGAGAGAAGAAGGGTGAAAAGACTAAAGAAGCTTCCTGAGATACCACCTAGTAACATTGCTTAATAGCTAATTGACAATGAACACATCTAGTTTCAAGGGAGGATGGTAGATGTAGAATTTTAGCTAGGTACAATGATGCATCAAAAATATAGGGATTTTATTATGAAGAAAGAAGGGGACCATACGTAGTCAGCTAGTGCCATAGGGTCATTCTGAATACAGAAAGGAGGAACATATAGCTTCCTGCTATGTTTCAGGGTAATAATGATTCAGTGTGGCACACTGGGTACTTTATTCCCTGAACAACCACATGAACTGGGTAAATGCAAAACTAAAAATATTGTAGTTTTAGAGTCTGTCCTTTTTCTGAGAATCAAATTCCAACTTATAGTCAGTCTAAATAATCACCAATTGTCATCACTATATGTGTGTTAAACTAATTTCATATACTTCAATGTGGTGTTTCCCAACCACATCACACATATTCACTTATGAAGTTGGTCAGTCAATTAACAAATATTAATTTAACCTCTGTGATATGCGCTGCAATTTGAAGGCTACTGGTGAAGATGAAAAAGAGACAAGACATAAGTGCATTGAATTCAGGGCCCATCAAATGGGATATATAAGATCAAATAATATCCTAATACATATCAAAAGACTTAAAAGTTTTGCAAACTTTTGGACCTATCAATTCTACTTAGAAAAATATAACCTGAGAAAATTATCATGAATGCAGGCAAAGATTTAACTATATGCATGGCCATTAAAGCATTAATTTTAAAAACAGAAAACTAAGAAAACTACAATTTGAAAAATAGAGGATAGTTCAAGAAGCTATGGTGCTCCCATGCAACTAAATACAATGTCACTTAGATCACTGAGAAAGAATACGTAATGACATAATACACGTTCATGATTTACTGTTAAATGGAAAACACACATCTCATTGGAAAAGATGTACTTTTTGCATTTTTAGTACTACCTACAAGCCATCTCCCTCTTCTCTGAGAACTGTTCTTCAGATCATAAAGATCCCAGCCCACTTCTTTGCTACTGGATTGTGCCTGCTGATTGCACTACCTGATCCAAGCTGGACAATCAAATTCTACCTCTTAATAATTTGAAGTTGAGCTTTGAAAATGCCAATCTGTTTCTTCTGGTGGCTTGAATACAGCATAAACAACTCAGAGGCTGGTGTATGGTTGTGTATATTTAGCCATTTACTCGGAAAAGCAAAGAAACGTGTCTACAGAGAGGAAAGAATGAAGCACACCTACAGATAGAGGAACTGAGGCCAGAAACCATGTGTCCCCAGAAGGTTCTGAAGACCAGTTTCAGGTTCTAATCCTGACTTTGAAGTCCATTTGACACCCTTGTTTCCTTTTAATAATTCTGTCTTCGTTTTCTAAACTGGTCTGAGAGGCTTACTTTTACTTACAACCGAAGTTAGATTGCCTATTTGAAAGCAAAAGAGCTATTTCTAAGAAAATTAGCAATAACATCATAATGAGATGTTTGGGCATTTGTGATGGTAGATAGGCAAATCAATGTTAAAAATGTTTCCTTATACTCTTAACTTGATGAAACTCTCATTGCACAAAGTTTTTGGAAAATATTTTGGGGAAAGCTCTTTTGAATGAAAAACATACCTGGTCTATGTAGATATTTTCCTGTTGTTAGAGCTTAAAAATCCCACTGAAATACTATGGGGAACCATTTCCTCCTAGATTTCTTTCATCGTAAGAGGACTTTTTGGAACTCAAGTTTGAGTCTGCTGCTGAACAGAACATTGAGAAAATTATTTTGGAGAATTTTTATGGTAAAATATTTCCCTGTTAATCATCTCAAAACAAGTGATCAGGCATTTTAATCCCATTTCATCTACATTTATTTGCAAAGCTGTTTTATCTGCACTTTTAGCTATGAAGACAAATCACTTAAAAGGATTTATGTTATGCTCAGTCTCCCACATTAACCAGAAGATTTTGTAGCAATCAAGCAGCTTCAAATGCTCTTGTTGATATTGTTTTCAAAGTGAAAAAAATCTTGCTTTCTTTTACTCAGATTGTATCTTGAAACTTTAAAATATATTTCAAAAAGAGGGTTTGAGGTATATATCTTTATCAGAAGAGGCCTACATTTTTAACAACTGGAAAGACCACTGTAATAATATAGTAAGTATCCTTAGATGGGTTTTAGTATTCTGGGATGTTGACTCTGCCTAGGGCAGAACAAAGACATCAGAAATATGATCCACACACTTCAGACAGTTTCCTAGTTGCATGGAAATGGAGCCAAACAAGCAGATCTTGCATGACCTCAGCTCTGCTCCTAGAATCACCCTCTGCCCACTTCATACATTCCTGGCATGTCTTTCATTCTCTTGTGGCAGAGAGCAAGTGGAGTTGCCAGGTTACTGTTGATGAAGAGTAATTTTTAGAAGCAGAAAGTCAGTGTCTTGGTTCTGAATGATTCATCTTGAACTCTGGGGCATGTTAAACAGTAACTATTGGTGCTTAATCTGTTGGATCTTACTCAACCCATAATTTGAAAGTCCAAGATGGATATATCACTTTTTTCTTTTCAGTGTTTTTCAAGTATAAAATAGATGGATTATAGTTTCCTTCTAATGGACTCAGAAGTATGTGGTACAGTCATTTGACATAAAATTATGAAAACAAAATGTGTTTATTAATTAATTAAAATGAGAGATGAACTTTCAACTTTCCACATCAGCTATTTATTAAAATATCAAATTGGTTTTAACCTCTAAAACCTTAAAGTTCTAGAACATGAGAAAGAGGTCTCAGAAATGTGGGGTGCCCATTTTTCAGCCACTTCCTCCTTTTGTTCAGCAGACTCTAAGGGGTATACTCCATAGGCAGTTTTCAGAGCCATCCTTACAAAAGATTTTTACCGAGTTAGGTGACCTTGGACAAGCCTCAAATTTCCTCATCTATAAAGTAGGAATAGTAATAACTACCTCAGAATTGTTGAGAGCAGTAGAATGTAAGTGAAGCATCCAACCATATTATTGTATATCAGTAGATATATGCTATTATTATACTAGGCCTCCAGGAGATGATAGCTACATACTATTTTGTTTATTTATTGCAAAGATATTTTCACTTGTTTCAAGGTTCAAAAGATACAAAGAGTTATATGTTGTATCTTTTGAAATCTTTCAATTTCTGTTTCCCAGCCATATAATTCCCCTCCTTGGGGTCAACTTACGTATCAGTTTCTTGTGTATCTTGCTAGAAGTATTTTGTATATCTAAAAGCAAAAAGGTATGTTTATTTCCCCCCACCTTTTTAAAAAGGTGAATAAAATCATACTAGTACCTTAAAAAAAAAAAAAAAAATTTGTCTGCGCCAGGTCTTAGTTGCGGCACGCGGGATCTAGTTCCCTGACCAGCCATCAAACCCAGGCGCCCTACATTGGGAGTGTGGAGTCTTAACCACTGGACCACCAGGGAAGTCCCCAATTTTTTTTTTTAATCACTTAAAAATGTATCTTAGAAGTTGTTCATATAAGTTAAACTTGTTTTTAAACACTTGTGGCATACCTCTGTGTGTGTGTGTGTGTGTGTGTGTGTGTTGGGGAGAGAGAATACTCAGCTATTACGCAGGTCTGTTCTAATTACCAATCCTAACCTTTAACTACCAAATATTCACTCATTTATTCAACAAATATTTACTGAAAGTCTACCATGAGTCAGGCTCGGCCCTGGCAATAAACCAAAGAACAAAACAAAACACAGTCACTTCTTTCACATTCTAGTGAATACGAGGCTGGACATCCCATTTTGCCCCATCCCCTTCCGAGCCCACACTGGCCCTCGGTGGGTGACTGTCAGACTTGGACTCCGGTCGTTCAGGATTCCTCTGGTGCGGGGTGGGGTCCTTGAGGCGGGGGCGGGCAGAGTCGGGAATGACCCGAACCCTCCGGGGCACCCACAGCTCAACGCCCTTCCAGACGCGGGATGAAGGGCCGGCCCCGGACGGGTGAGGAACCACAGCGGGAGGGCGGGGAGTCCTCTGGCGTCTTTGGGGCATCCGTCCCGGGTGTAAGAATGGACACACGCCTGTGTTCGTGTCCCCTCCGAGCCGCGAGCAGCACACGGGGACCTCAGAGACGACTTCCTTAACTACCCCACTTTACACAGATGCGAAACCGAGGCCCGGGGAGGCGAAGGCTGGGACTGATGCCCACCTCAGCCTTGGGGCGAGTCGGTGGTGCGGAGAGAGTCAACTCACAGCGAGTCCAAGAGCTGGGCAGATGGGAACCATTAAGAAACGACGCACCTCTTGGTGTCTACTAGAAACTGCAGTAAGAAGGCGTCGGTCCCCCTAGAGCGGGTGGCGGGAGCCACGGACGGGGGCGGGCAGCCCGAGCCCCAGCCCTTTAAATTCCCAGCCGCGCGGGAACTACAGCCCAACAGCCACAGGCGGGTGGGGCCGGCAGACGCGCGCCCCCGCTGGCCAACTACCACCCCTGGACCGCCCCCTCTCTGATAACTTTCCAATCAGCAACTCCCTTACCGCCCGCCCCTGCCTGTCGCCCCCAGCGCGCCTCCAACCCTGACTAACCGCGCGGAAGGACAGCAGGGGCGGGGCTACTGGAGGGTGTGTCTGGGCGAGTGCAGACGTCGCGCGCTCCCCCGGAGTTTCGAACGCTGTTGGCTCTTCAGGCAGAAAAAAATACAAGAGCCGCGGCCAATAGCGTGGCAGAAAGGACCCGCGCGCAGGTCTGGCTCCGCCCCGCTCCAGCTAGAAAGAAATCCAGGCACAGCTATTGGCTCGCATGTCCTGTCACTCGCCGCTGCGGCCAGCGGGCAGGGGACTCGCGGTGATTGGTTCCGCCCAGGCGCGAAATGTAACGCGGGAAAAACTGGAGCAGGGACCCCGGCGGCAGGTTGTTATTTTCGGGGGCTCGGAGCCGCGCGTCCTGCTTTCCTGTCATCGCAAGGCAAGGCGCCCGCTGCTTCCCGCCGCTGCAGCCTGCGTTGGGGAGCACAAAGAGTGGAGGGCGGGCTTGACCCAGGGTTGGGGTCCGGCCCTGGCAGCCTGGTGCAGGCCGAGCGGCTCTGCTCCTTCGCTGGCCGCCGCGCAGGAGGGTTCCAGGAAACGTCCGCCTGCCATGAGCCAGCGGGACTGAGAGCCGGCGACTCGGAGCAGCGCGGGCGAGCGGAGCAAAGGGCCAGACCCGGGCTCAGGGAGTGCGGCCCACGGCCGCCGGAGCTGCGGATCGGGGCCGGGCAATGATCCGGGGTGTGGAGGCGCCGATGGCTGACAACCCGCCGCAGCCGCCGCCCGTCATCTTCTGCCAGGACTCCCCGAAGCGGGTGCTGGTGTCGGTCATCAGGACGACCCCGATCAAGCCCACATGCAGCGGCGGAGGGGAGCCGGAGCCGCCGCCACCGCTTATTCCCACCAGCCCCGGCTTCAGTGACTTCATGGTGTACCCGTGGCGCTGGGGCGAGAACGCGCACAACGTGACGCTCAGCCCCGGAGCTGCCGGGGGCGCCGCCTCGGCTGCCTTGCCCGCCGCCTCCGCAGAGCACCCAGGGCTTCGGGGCCGGGGCGCGCCCCCGCCCACCGCC
The DNA here is from genome assembly GCF_965194825.1 of Balaenoptera physalus. Lineage (NCBI taxonomy): Eukaryota > Metazoa > Chordata > Mammalia > Artiodactyla > Balaenopteridae > Balaenoptera > Balaenoptera physalus. Next base: position 88,303,073 of record NC_138886.1, on the reverse strand, counting down.
TCGGCCGCCGCCGCCTCAGGAGGTGAGGACGAGGAGGAAGCGAGCAGCCCGGACAGCGGCCACCTCAAGGTAAGCGGCGCGGGCGGGGCTTGGGGTAGTCGAGGCCCGTTAACGGCGCGGCCCGGGAGCCGGCAGCGCCCTCAGACGCGGCGGGCGGGGCGGGGCCGAGTTTAAAACGCGAGGTCGTTCTGACGGGGGCGGGGGCGTTGGCGGGTGACAGGACGCTGACGTCACTGCCGCGCGCCAAAAAACTGCCCCCGGGGGCGGGGCTAGGTTTCAGTCACGTGGCACCGCGCGGGGGGTGGGGAAGCCCAGCGGACCAGAGGCCACAGGCCAGCAGGTGCAGTAGGCGGGAGCGTGGCCTTGGGGTCACGGAGGGGGACGGTCAACCCGCTCTGCCAGTCGTTCGGCCCACCGCTGAGTCTTTTCTGGCGGGAGAGGGCGGGAAGGGGCCGCAGGCCTTGAACTGTTCCTCTGGGTGCGGGGGGGGGGGGAGCGATTGCGCAGTTTCTTCCTCACCGCAGATACCCCGACCCTGCTAAAGATGCCTTGTAGAGATAGCCGAAGGACAAGAAGGGACTTAGGGGAATCTTCCCCAGCGGGAGTTGAGCCCTCGCTGTCTTCCACGCATCCGGCGTACAACTTTGCTAGGTTCTGAGAGCTCAGAGTGGAATGGGACGCTGTTGTCACCAACCTCTAATTGCTTGGAGTCTCAGACTGTATTAGAGCTGGAAAGGATTCAAACCTACAATTTACGGATCAGGCAATTGAGGCTTAGAGGGATTGGTGAAGGGAGCTCCCCAAGGTACACAGCTAGGTAGCGGGAACGCTGGTACTGTAGTTGAGTTTTTGTGGCTCCTAGTCCTGAAGCATGTGTTGGAGGTGCCTCCATGCTGACATAGACTTACCTCTATAGACTGTAAGCTCCAGGAGCGCCGGGACAATTTCTCTCTGGTAGACTTATTTGACTTTTAATACCTTATACTCGGTAAATGCTGAATAAATGTGCTCAGTTAAGTATTTGTGTAATGAATGGTGCTAATATAAGGTTAACATTCAGATTCTATTTGTTAAGTGGCTATATAAGATAAGCAGTTTGCTAAAGATAAAACAAGTAAATCACCTTGTTGATAAGTACGTCTATATTGGCAAATACTATAAAAATTGAAACAGGTTTTATCATCATTTTACACTCAGTAGCAAAGATGTTGAAACACTGTGTTGAGCCTTGAGGAAATTGATACACTTTGTTACTAATGGCATTGTTATTAAAGAACTATAAATTTATACGGCTATATGCCTTGACACACTTCAACTCTTGAAGCTGCACTTCAGTAAAAATTTGAAAGAAGAAGCAGTAGAAATATTTATATTAGTGCTGAGTTTGTGAAGTGAACAATCATTGTGTGCTGTCTCTAGGTAGCCCTTAGTAAGATGGCTGGGTATCCTAGATATTTTTCTGTGTTAACATATTTACATGTTTAGTACTTAAAAAAATATATATGTAGTAGGTTATATGGTTGAGCAACATAAAGACATATATGCACAAATTACTTATAGAAGATTTTGCATCTATTATTTTATCCTTAATTATAACTGAATCTAATTTTGGATTATCCAAGAAGATTAATGTTATAATAGATAAGTGAAATCTATACTTTTTTTGGGGGTGGCTAAAACAGTTTTATCTTCACATAAACCTTTTAAAAAACATTCTTAATAATGCATAGATTTGAATTTTATTTCCACTTTATCTACCTCTTTTCAGAAGTAAAACATAACACAAGTTATGAAAAACATTTAAAAGTGAAAAGGCTTTTATATATTTCACTTTTTTTCCTCCTCACCGTCTTTCATGCCATAACTGTTTCATAAATTAGTAGACAAATTGATTTTAACGTGTCCTTTTATCAATGAAGCAATCCAAATACAGCTCCAAAAATTCATTCATTTAGTTTCTGCAACTTGAGGGGGAGCCTCAAGCCTCCATATTTTGTGCCCTCTGGAATATACTTTCATTTAAGGAAGTTACCTAGTTTGATTGTGATCAGTACATTCTAGACTAAAGGTTGGGAGTTCCAGCCTCCTTTACTTTGTTTTGCTTCTCTAAAGTACTCGTAGTTCTTTTATCTCCATATACATCATAGGTGAATCATGCTGGCTGAGTCTGCTCACTTTTTGGGAAGACAAGTTTGTAATATAGTTGGTGCCAATAACATGCACCACTCTACCCCCTTCTCTCAGTGTGTGGGTTAGAGACAATAACAGCTGTGGGTTTGAGAACAACTTTTGTGTTCATTTACTGTCTATTTGATGCCACCTGTCCCATGGGAGGTGTTAACATCTGAGTCCTACACACCTGGTGTCAGCTTTTGCTTGCTTTCTTGTTTGTTTCTGTGCCCAACACTGCCTCCCCGCCTGTGAGGAGAACATCCATCTTCTACCAACTTATTTTGGCCCCTCATCACAAGATTGTTTAGCACTATTGGGATATAGTTATATATTAGCACTGTCTCTTCCCAGGTTGTAGAATTCTGGGCAGGAAGGGAGAAGGTCTAATTTTCATCTGCCAAATGATATTCCAAGCCTCCATATTTTGTGCCCTTTACTCAGACTGCATTCATGAGGTTACTTCTCCACTTTGGGACCTGTGTAGTTTGGCTTCTCTGCACATCCTCAGATACCACTTACCCTTTAGGACCCGCCAGCTGCCTATCCTGTTTCCCCTTTCTATCACCAATCACTTTAAACATCTAGACTGCACATAGCCTTACAAACAGCTGATTAGTACACAGTAGTTTTTGATCAGTACCATGTTTAAACATAACGTCATGTTAACATGTTACATGAACATAGTAGCCACCATTTGTTATTTATTGCCTTGCAGAGCAAACCACCAGACTCTGTGTTGATTGTTTTGAATTCTTTAATTAATTTACCTTGTTTACCTGATGAAAAAGGATGAATTAGAGAAGTCCCCAAGATTAAGTTAACATCATATGATAAGTGGCAGAACTGATTGGAACTTTTTAGAGCCCTTACTCTTAATCTGTACCTGATATTGCTTCTGTGTTTATCATGTGTGTGTTGACTTTAGGGGTTTATTTATTTGTTTTTAATATTAAGAAGATGCAAGTAGGGAATTCCCTGGTGGTGGTCCAGTGGTTAGGACTCTGCGCTTCCACTGTAGGGGGCATAGGTTTGATCCCTGGTCAGGCAACTAACATTCCGCCAGGCAGCACGGCCAACAAAAAAAAAAAAAAGAAGATGCAAGTAGACTTATGAAATAATACACACTATTCATAACTACCTATATCTCGATTGAGATGCATCATGAGAATACACACAGTACAATAGATAGATACAAATTAAGACTTAGAAAGTGGTCCAGATAGGTCAAGGTGGGAGATAGAGTTAGGAAGGAGATAATGCGAGCCATAGGAAATTCGGATCTAAATCTGAATTCGAAAAGGGAAATAAGATCTATTTACATTTTCTCATGAAAGTGAGAAGGTACACATGCCTCCCTCTGAGAACTGTTTTTCTTTTCCTTCCATGTTGTATCTGTATAGTTTATTTGAATTTTACTTTGTATAAAAATGTGTTGAGGACTTTTAGTCTTTTTAGTAATCACACGAATATCAAGTTTGAACATAACTTTTTCTAAAGCCTAGGTAAATATGTACATTATTCTAAGTGGCTTGAGAAATAACTCAAATTTTATTAAATAACTTTAAAGTTATTGACATTGAAAACAAAACATTTACCATGAAATATTTTAGAAACACTTTCAAAATCACTATCTTCCGGAGGTACTGAGATTGTTTTAAAAATTAAACTTGCTGAAGTATGCAAACATTTTTGGCGATTTATTCATTTTTCTTCTTTCTAGTAGCTTATTTTGCAGCAGTTGCCATATAATAGCAATAGGATGTCTTAGAGTTTCTTTTTTAACTTTACTTTTTTTCTTTTTTTTTTGCAAATAATCAAGCAGTCTTGACAAGATTTCTCTCTTAAGCTACAGGTACACTTAGTTGCTGATGAGTCAACTCTATTATTGTCAAAATGTACATAGATACATGCTTTTCTTATTGCTAAGGCTAAAATGAAAAGGGTCCTCTTTAAGTGACACTGCTTGTTTTTGTGTATATGGTTAAAAGATGCTATTTATTCATTTATTTAGGGTATTAGATGATTACTTGCCTTGTTTAATTTTCTTAGTTGAAAGAATGCACTTAGTGAAGTCTTACCTGTATATGGCTGGGATGTTGTATTATGTTGCATTTTTCAGCTCTTTATTTCTCACTTGGAAAATGCAAGTATGATTTGTAGATGAAACAAGATCTTAGAGTTACTGGGAGGCAGCCAAATAGTTAACTTCAAAAAAAAAAATCTTCCCCCACTATTAAACATGCTTGTTAATTTTTTTTTTTAACTAGAAACAGAGAAAATAGTAATGGATAATCTTAAAATTTTGATACTAAATAGTATTTGATACTAAATCAGTTATTTCAAATTGTAATAGAGTCAACAATATGTTTTTATGTATTTAAAAAATATTAGGGAAATGATCCTTTCATGGCAGAGGAGTTGTATTACTAAGGTTTTTAATTAACCTTATTTCATGTTCCATTTCTTTCTTAACAGAACAAATCATCTGCTATTTTTATGGATCATAGATGCTGTGTTTGTTTTACATTTTAAAAACTGTTTAAAACAATTATTCATGATATGATCATAACCAGCAACAATTTATACAATTATTGTGGAGAATTGATGAGATCTTTATCCCATTAACAAATATTTATTAACAATGTGCTTGAGTCAGTTAGCTTAGGCTAAACCATGCTGCAGAATGAACCTCAAAATCTCAATCTCAACCTAAACAAAGCTCGTGTTATGTATCCTGTGAGAGTTAACCGCAGGTGTGCTCTTCATCCTGTTCACTCTGGGACCCAGGAGGAACATCCCCTACCTGGGACATGCGAGTCTCAAGGCAGAGAGGAAAGAGAGATGGTAGAACCTTGTGATGGCTTTTAGAGCTTTTGCTCAGAAGTCACACATGTGATTTCTATTCACATTTTATTGGTCAAAGCAAAGTCATATGGCCAAGTTGGCTTCATTGGGGTCCACAGTGCGGAAGGAGCAGTGAATATTTTAAAAATATTATAATCTGCCACAGTGCTTTCTCACATTCTTTTCCCTTATTATTATTATTATTATTATTTTGGCTGCATCGGGTCTTAGTTGTGGCACATGGGATCTTTGTTGAGGCATGTGGGATCTTTTTTCGTTAAGGCACGCGGTCTCTTTGTTTCGGTGCTCAGGCTTCTCTCTAGTTGTGGCTTGCAGGTTTTTCTCTCTAGTTGTGGCGTGCGGGCTCCAGGGCATGTGGGCTCTGTAGTTTGAGGCACACAGGCTCTCTAGTTGAGGCATGCGAGCTCAATAGTTGTGGCGCCAGCTTAGTTGCCCCCCAGCATGTGGGATCTTAGTTCCCTGACCAGGGATCGAACCCGTGTGCTGTGCATTGGAAGGCGGATTCTTTACAACTGGACCACCGGGGAAGTCCCCTCACATTTTTTTTTTCTTTTTATACTTTTGTGGCAGGAAACACATAACATAAAATTTACCATCTTAACCATTTTAAAGTATTAACTATATGAACATTGTTTTAATAGAACTCCAGAACTTTTTCATCTTACTAAACCAAAACTGCACCCATCTCGAGCTCCCCCTTTCTCCCTCTCTATGGCCCCTGGCAACCACCATTATGCTTTCTGTTTCTAAGTTTGACCATTTTAGATACCGCATATAAGTGGAATCATGTAGTATTTGTCTTTTTGTGACTGCCTTATTTCACTTAGGATAATGCCCTTAATATTCATCCACGTTGTAGCATATGGCAGAATTGCCTTTTTTAAGGCTGAATAATTTTTCATTGTATATATCACATTTTCTTTATCCATTCATCTGTCAGTGGACATTTAGGTTGTTTCCACCTCTTGGCTGTTGCAGAAATATGTTTTAATATCTAAGAATTTTTTAGACATGACTTATCCTATAAGATAACTCATCCATGGAGATTGAGCTTTTCTCTCAAGGTGAAAATTGATTGAAGGGAATTTTGCTGTGGCTTATTATCAAGGTTTCAGGCTGATGTTTTTAAGCTTTGGGAAGGCTTTAGGTTTTTATATTGACAGCAGTAAAAACATCTTCAGTTTGGATGTAGGTGTTTTTTATGTTTTTCTTTTTTTTTTCTTTCATTTATATGTGTAAAAATTTAACTTACCTGGAAAGAAAGTTTTTTTCTTCAAGGAAATGCTTATTTTAGATTAGTTTTACATACATAGAAATGTTAAGACAGTACAGGGAGTTCCCATCAACCACATATCCAGTTTCCCCTATTGCTAACATCTTGCATTAATATGATACATTTGTTACAATTAATGAACCAAATTGGTACATTATTAACTAAAGTCCATAGTATGTTCAGAGCTCTTTAGTTTTTTAAAAAATTGAGCTGAAATTCACATAGCATAAAATTAACCATTTTGAAGTATAATTCACTGATATTTAGTAATTCACAATGTTGTGAAAACACCACCTATATCAAGTTCCAAAACATTTTCATCACTCCAGAATAAAGTCCTGTATTCATTAAGTAGTCACTCCCTTTTCCCCTCTATAGGCAGTCTCTGGAAAACACCAATCTGTTTTCTGTCTGTGGTTTTACCTATTTTGGACATTTTATTACATGGAATCATAAAATATGTGGCCTTTTGTGTCTGACTTCTGTTACTTAGTATACTGTTTTTGAGGTTCATCCACCTTGTAGCATGTATCATTTCTATGGCTGAATAACATTCCATTGTATATGTATATGTACATATGTATATGACATTGTATCACACTGTCAAACTTTTCCACAGTGGCTAAACCACTTTACATTCCTACTGGCAATGTATGAAGTTTCTAGTTTCTTCACATTCTTGACAAAAAAAAACCTTATTTCTACTTTTTTCCTGGTTTTTTTTTTTTTTTTTTTGAGTATAACTGAGTTGGTGTGAAGTCGTATCTCACTCTCTGTGTGTGTGTGTGTGTGTGTGTGTGTGTGTGTGTGTGTGTGTGTGTTTAATTTTTTTCCCTTTAGGCTTTACTGAGATATAATTGACCTCAGTTGTAGTTTTGATTTGCATTTCCCTAATGACTAATGATGTTGAGCATCTTTTCATGGGCTTGCTGCCCATACATATAACTGCTTTGGAGATATGTCTATTCAAGTCCTTTACCCATTTTTTATTTGAGTTTTTGTTGTTGTGTTGTAAAGGTTCTTTATATATTCTGGATACTAAAACCTTATCAGACATATGATTTGCAAATATTGTATCCCATTCTGTAGGTTGTCTTTTCACTTTCTTGATAATGTCCTTTGACACAAATGTTTTTAATTTTAAGTCCAGTTTATCTATTGTTTTGTTGCTTATGCTTTTGGTGCCACATCTAAGAATCCATTGTCAAATCCAAGGTCATGAATATTTATCCCCGTTTTCTTTTAAGAGTTTTAAAGTTTCAGCTCTGACATTTTGGTGTATGATGCATTTTGAGTTAATTTTTTATATATTGTGTGAGGTACAACTTCATTCTTTTGCATGTAGAAATCCAGTTATCTCAGAACTATTTGTTGAAGAGCTGTTCTTTCCCCATTGCATGCTCTTGGCACCCTTGTTGAAAATCAATTGGCCATAGGATAAGGGTTAATTTCTTGATTCTCATTTTGTTTCATTGGCCTATGTCTTTCCTTATGCCAGTACCACACTGTCTTAATTGCCATTGCTTTGCAGTAAATTTTGTAATAGGGAAGTGTGAGTCCTGCTTTGTTCTTTTAAAGTATTGTTTTTTCTACTTGGAGCCTCTTGCAATTCCATGAGTAGAGGATTGCTTTTTCCATTTCTGCAAAAAAGGCCTTTGGGATTTTAATAGGGATTGCACTGAATCTGTATATCACTTTGGGTAGCAGTGGTATCTTATATTAAGCCTTCCAGTCCTAGAAAGGTATCCCATAAGTTTTGATATGTTGTGTTTTTATTTTCATTCGTGTCAAAGTATTTTCTAATTTCCTGTGTGATTTCTTCTTTGACCCATTGGCTGTTTAAGAGTGTTATTTAATTTCCACATATTTGTGAATTTTCCAGTTTTCTTTTTGTTATTTATAGTTTCATTCCAAGTGTGTCAAAGAAGATGCTTTGGATGATTTCAATCTTTTAAAATTTATTGATACTTGCTTTGGGCCCAACATATGGTCTATCTTGGGAAATGTTCCATGTGCATTTGAAAAAAATGGATATTCTGCTGTTTTTATATCTTTGTTGACCTGTCTAGTTGTCCTATCCATTAATTGAAAGTGAAAGTCTCCAGCTATTTTTGAGCTGTGTCTTTTTATTTTCAATTCTGCCAATTTTTGCTTCATACATCTTGGGAGCTCTGTTGTTAGGTGTGCATGTGTTTATAATTGTTATCTCTTTTTCCATCCTTTCACTTTTAAACCTATTTATGTTTTTGGCTCTAAAGTGAATTTCTTGTAGATAGCCTATAGTTGGTTCATTTAAAAAAAAAAATCCATTCTGCCAATCTCTGCCTTTTGTTTGCAGAATTTAATCTATTTACATTTAAAGTGATTACTTACAAGGAAGAACTTCTCCCATTTTGTTTTCTATAGTGTTATACTTATTTTGTTTATCAGTTCTTCGATTACTGCCTTCTTTAGGGTTTGAATTTTTTTGTAGTGTACCATTTTCTTTCCTTTCTTGTTTCCTTTTCTGTTTTTTTTTTGAATTAATATCACCTTAGCACCAATAGTATACAAAAGTTCTGCTCCCATATATTTCTGTCCCTCTCTCTTTTTGTCATAATTACATCTTATATTGTGTTCCCATTAACAAAGATTTATTATTTTTTAATACACTTGGCATTTGTCTTTTATATAGGAAAGAAAAGAAGGGTTATAAGCCCAAAGTGCAATACTTCTGGCTTATGTAGTTACCTGGTGTCGTTTATTTCTTTGTATGGCTTTGAGTTATTGTCTAGTGTCTTTTCATTTCTGCCTGAAGAACTAACTCCCTTTAGATTTATTGTAGGGCAGGTCTAGCAATGAACTCTCTTAGCTTTTGTTTGTCTGGGAATGCTTAATTTCTTCATTTTTGAGTGATAGTTTTGTTGAATATAAGATGATTGTTTGATTTTTTTTTTCCTTTCAGCACTTTAAACATGTCATCCCACTGATATGTATAGTTTCTCCTGAGAAATCAGCTGTTATTCCTATTGAGGACTGGTATGTGTGATAAACTGCTTCTTTCTTGCTGCTTTCAAGAGTCTCTCTTTGTCTTTGTCTTTTGATACTTTGATTATGTCTCCATGTATATCCGTCTTTGTGTTTATGCCATTATTTCTTCAAATATTCTTTCTTCCCTAGTCTCTCTTGCCTTCTGGATCTCCAATTGTGTGTGGGGGGGTATGCTTGATGCTGTGGTGCCCCCCAGAATTCGTGTGTTGGATCCTGACCCCCGAAGATGATGGTGTTAGGAGGTGGGGTCTTTGGGAGGTGATTAGGTCATGGGGGTGGAGCCCTCATGAATAGAATTAGTGCCTTTATGAAAGAGGCCCTGGAGAGCTCTCTTGCCCCTTCTGCCATGTGAGGACACAGTAAGAAGGCACTGGCTATGATCTGGGAAGTAGTCCCTAACCTGACCATGCCAGCACCTTCATCTTGGACTTTACAACTGCCAGAACTGTGAGAAATAAACTTTGGTTGTTTATAAGTTACCCAGTCTGTAGTATTTTGTTTTAGCAGCCCAAATGGACCCATAAGACACTTGATGTCCTACTGGTATCATAGGCCCTGTTCATTCTTTTCTCTTTCTCTTCCTCAGACTGGATAATTTCAGTTGACCTGTCTTTAAATTTGCTGTTTCTTTCCTCCTGACAGTTCAAATCTGCCATTAAGACTCTGTAGTGAATTTTTTTCATTTCGGTTATTGTATTTTTTAGTTTCAGAATTTCTATTTTTAAAAATAATTTGTTTCTTTTTTGACATTCTCTGTTTGTTGAAACAGTGTTCTCCTGGTTTTCTTTTGTTCTTTGTCCATTGTTTCCATTACCTCTTTCAGCATATTTAATACAGTTTAACATCTTTGTCTAGTAAGTCCAATGTCTGCTTACTCATAGGAGAAATTAACTCCTATGTATGGGAGTTAATATTTTTGTTTGTTTGCATGCTTTGTAATATTTTGTTGAAAACTGGGTGTTTTGAATATTATAAAGTAGTAACTCTGGAAATCAGATTCTTCTCTCTCCTCAGAGTTTGTTTTAGTTGTGTGCTGTGGTTTGTAGTTGTTTGGTGACTTTTCTAAACTATTTTTGTAAACTCTATTCTTTATTGTGTTTGTTCTCTAAAGTCTGTTTCTTTAGCTTTAGTCAGCTCATATTTTGAGAGAGATCTTGAATGCCAAAAAAAAAAAAAAAACCCCAAAAAACCAAAACAGAAAAGAAAAGAAAGGGGGGAAAAACCCCTTCTAACTTTGCAGAATGGTCTGTGCTGTAGCTCTCCTTCTGTACTTAGCCAGACTGTTTACAAGTCTGTCTTAGCCTTCATTTCTTGCTTGTGCTGAGCCTAAAGATCAGCCAGAGGTGAAAACTTATGTTCTTTTCAGGTCTTTTCTGAGTATGCTTCCTGCGCTGGGCAGGCAAGTGTGTGGCTTCCTAAATTCCTGTCTTTAGGATATGTGGGCACTTTTCAGTGCCCTAATTTCCCGAGGAATTCTCTCCCCAGCTTTTCCTCCCAGGCTTTGGGTGTGTCTGTGTGCCTTAGTTGAAATCTTTTCCCCCAGGTGGCAGCAAGTTGTTATTGCCCTTACAAGGTTTTTGAGAGATGCCCTCTGTGTAGCCACTTTTCTGCCCAGAGAGAGTTCTAAGTTAGCAAAACAAAGACAAGCATCTTGTGTCAGACCTTCAGGTAGTCCCCAGGCTGGGCAAAACAGACAAACAAAATTCTTTCAGAGTAAAGTCTTCTCTGTTCTTTCTTAAACCAGGGACTAGATTCCTACACTGAGAATGAAGGCAGTAATCTTCAAAGACCACTGAGTGAAGGGGTGGGGCAAGGGCTGTAAAAAGCGCTGCAAAGCTTTCCTACTGTTTTACGTTGCTTGTTTCTTGATTCATTGTTCTCTGAGTTGCTGTAAATTTCTCATCGTTTTCTGGAGTTGTGACAAAGCTGATTCTGAACAGTTTTTGCTCGACTTCTTAGTGATCTGTGGAGGGGTGGGCCCTTGGAACTACCTACTTTGCCATTTCACTGATGTCACTCAAGAAGGGTTTCAAAAAACTATTTACAGTTATACCTTTGAGATGTTATGGGTTCAGTCCCAGACTGCAAGTCACACAAGCTTTTGTTTCCCAGTGAATAAAAAGTTATGTTTACACTATACTGTAGTCTCTTAAGTGTGCAGTAGCATCATGTCTAAAAATTACCTTAAATAAAAAACACTTTTAAAAATTTTTCTAAAAAATATTGCTAAAAAATGCTAATCACCATCTGACAACACAGGGTTGCCACAAACCTTCAATTTGTAAAAAACGCAGTATCTGCAAAATGCAATAAAGTGAAGCGTAATAGAGACTCTGGGAGGACTCACGCCAAGGAGTAATTCCCAGAACTTCTGCTGCCAGTGTCCTTGTCCCCACGGTGAGCCACAGCCACCCCCCGCCTCTGCAGGAGACCCTCCAACACGAGCAGAAAGAAGTAAGAACTTGATTATCTGGGCAACAGTCAGCTCTACCCACCACCAGTCCCTCCCATCAGGGAACTTGCACAAGCCTCTTTGATAGCCTCATCCACCACAGGGCAGACAGCAGAAGCAGGAAGAACTACAATCCTGCAGCCTGTGGAACAAAAACCACATTCACAGAAAGATAGACAAGATGAAAAGGCAGAAGGCTATGTACCAGATGAAGGAACAAGATAAAACCCCAGAAAAACAACTAAATGAAGTGGAGATAGGCAACCTTCCAGAAAAAGAATTCAGAAAAATGATAGTGAAGATAATCCAGGACCTCGGAAAAAGAAGGGAGGCAAAGATTGAGAAGATGCAAGAAATGTTTAACAAAGACCTAGAAGAATTAAAGAACAAACAAACAGAGATGAACAATACAATAACTGAAATGAAAACTACACTAGAAGGAATCAATAGAATAACTGAGGCAGAAGAAAGGATAAGTGACCTGGAAGACAGAATGGTGGAATTCACTGCTGCAGAACAGAATAAAGAAAAAAGAATGATAAGAAATGAAGACAGCCTAAGAGACCTCTGGGGCAACATTAAATGCAAAAAAATTTGCATTATAGGGGTCCCAGAAGGAGAAGAGAGAGAGAAAGGACCTGAGAAAATATTTGAAGAGATTATAGTCGAAAACTTCCCTAACATGGGAAGGGAAATAGCCACCCAAGTCCAGGAAGCGCAGAGAGTCCCATACAGGATAAACCCAAGGAGAAACACGCCGAGACACATAGTAATCAAACTGTCAAAAATTAAAGACACAGAAAAATTATTGAAAGCAGCACGGGAAAAACGACAAATAACATACAAGGGAACTCCCATAAGGTTAACAGCTGATTTCTCAGCAGAAACTCTACAAGCCAGAAGGGAGTGGCATGATATACTTAAAGTGATGAAAAGGAAGAACCTACAACCAAGATTCCTCTACCTGGCAAGGATCTCATTCAGATTCGATGGAGAAATCAAAAGCTTTACAGATAAGCAAAAGCTAAGAGAACTCAGCACCACCAAACCAGCTCTACAACAAATGCTAAAGGAACTTCTCTAAGTGGGAAACACAGGAGAAGAAAAGGACCTACAAAAACAAACCCAAAACAATTAAGAAAATGGTGATAGGCGCATACATATCAATAACCACCTTAAACGTGAATGGATTAAATGCTCCAACCAAAAGACACAGGCTTGCTGAATGGATACAAAAACAAGACCCATCTATATGCTGTCTACAAGAGACCCACTTCAGACCTAGGGATACATACAGACTGAAAGTGGGGGGATGGAAAAAGATATTCCGTGCGAATGGAAATCAAAAGAAAGCTGGAGTAGCAATACTCATATCAGATAAAATAGACTTTAAAATACAGAATGTTACAAGAGACAAGGAAGGACACTACATAATGATCAAGGGATCAATCCAAGAAGAAGATATAACAATTATAAATATATATGCACCCAACATAGGAGCACCTCAATACATAAGGCAACTGCTAACAGCTCTAAAAGAGGAAATCGACAGTAACACAATAATACTGGGGGAATTTAACACCTCACTTACACCAATGGACAGATCATCCAAAATTAAAATAAATAAGGAAACAGAAGCTTTAAATGACACAAAAGACCAGATAGATTTAATCGATATTTATAGGACATTCCATCCAAAAACAGCAGATTACACGTTCTTCTCAAGTGCACACGGAACATTCTCCAGGATAGATCACATCTTGGGTCACAAATCAAGCCTCAGTAAATTTAAGAAAATTGAAATCATATCAAGCATCTTTTCTGACCACAACGCTATGAGATTAGAAATGAATTACAGGGAAAATAACTTAAAAAACACAAACACATGGAGGCTAAACAATACGTTACTAAATAACCAAGAGATCACTGAAGAAATCAAAGAGGACATCAAAAAATACCTAGAGACAAATGACAATGAAAACACGACGACCCAAAACCTATGGGATGCAGCAAAAGCAGTTCTAAGAGGGAAGTTTATAGCTATACAAGCCTACCTCAAGAAACAAGAAAAATCTCAAGTAAACAATCTAACCTTACACCTAAAGAAACTAGAGAAAGAAGAACAAACAAAACCCAAAGTTAGTAGAAGAAAAGAAATCATAAAGATCAGAGCGGAAATAAATGAAATAGAAACAAAGAAAACAATAGCAAAGATCAATAAAACTAAAAGCTGGTTCTTTGAGAAGATAAACAAAATTGATAAGCCATTAGCCAGACTCATCAAGAAAAAGAGGGAGAGGACTCAAATCAATAAAATCAGAAATGAAAAAGGAGAAGTTACAACAGAGACCGCAGAAATACAAAGCATCTTAAGAGACTACTACAAGCAACTTTATGCCAATAAAATGGACAACCTGGAAGAAATGGACAAATTCTTAGAAAGGTATAACCTTCCAGGACTGAACCAGGAAGAAATAGAAAATATGAACAGACCAATCACAAGTAATGAAATTGAAACTGTGATTAAAAATCTTCCAACAAACAAAAGTCCAGGACCAGATGGCTTCACAGGTGAATTCTATCAAACATTTAGAGAAGAGCTAACACCCATCCTTCTCAAACTCTTCCAAAATATAGCAGAAGGAGGAACACTCCCAAACTCATTCTGTGAGGCCACCATCACCCTGATACCAAAACCAGACAAAGACACTACAAAAAAAGAAAATTACAGACCAATATCACTGATGAACATAGATGCAAAAATCCTCAACAAAATACTAGCAAACAGAATCCAACAACACATTAAAAGGATCATACACCATGATCAAGTGGGATTTATCCCAGGGATGCAAGGATTCTTCAATATAAGTAAATCAATCAATGTGATAAACTGTATTAACAAATTGAAGAATAAAAACCATATGATCATCTCAATAGATGCAGAAAAAGCTTTTGACAAAATTCAACACCCATTATGATAAAAACTCTCCAGGAAGTGGGCATAGATGGAACCTACCTCAACATAATAAAGGCCATATATGACAAACCCACAGCAAACATCATTCTCAATGGTGAAAAACTGAAAGCATTTCCTCTAAGAATAGGAATAAGACAAGGATGTCCACTCTCACCACTATTATGCAACGTAGTTTTGGAAGTCCTAGCCATGGCAATCAGAGAAGAAAAAGAAATAAAAGGAATACAAATTGGAAAAGAAGAAGTAAAACTGTCACTGTTTGCAGATGACACGATACTATACATAGAGAATCCTAAAGATGCCACCAGAAAAATACTAGAGCTAATTAATGAATTTGGTAAAGTAGCAGGATACAAAATTAATGCACAGAAATCTCTTGCATTCCTATACACTAATGATGAAAAATCTGAAAGAGAAATTATGGAAACACTCCCATTTACCATTGCAATAAAAAGAATAAAATACCTAGGAATAAACCTACCTAGGGAGACAAAAGACCTGTATGCAGAAAACTATAAGACACTGATGAAAGAAATTAAAGATGATACCAACAGATGGAGAGATATACCATGTTCTTGGATTGGAAGAATCAATATTGTGAAAATGACTATACTACCCAAAGGAATCTAGAGATTCAATGCAACCCCTATCAAATTACCAATGGCATTTTTTATGGAAGTAGAACAAAAACTTAAAATTTGTATGGAGACACAAAAGACCCCGAATAGCCAAAGCAGTCTTGAGGGAAAAATATGGAGCTGGAGGAATCAGACTTCCTGACTTCAGACTATACTACAAAGATACAGTAATCAAGACAATATGGTACTGGGACAAAAACAGAAACATAGATCAATGGAACAAGATAGAAAGGTGAGAGATAAACCCATGCACTTGTGGTCAACTAATCTATGACAGAGGAAGCAAGGATATACAATGGAGAAAAGACAGTCTCTTCAATAAGTGGTGCTGGGAAAACTGGGCAGCTACATGTAAAAGAATGAAATTAGAATACTCCCTAACACCATACACAAAAATAAACTTAAAATGGATTAGAGACCTAAATGTAAGACTGGACACTATAAAACTCTTAGAAGAAAACATAGGAAGAACACTCTTTGACGTAAACCACAGCAAGATCTTTTTTGACCCACGTCCTAGAGTAATGGAAATAAAAATAAATAAATAAACAAATGGGACCTAATGAAACTTGAAAGCTTTTGCACAGCAAAGGAAACCATAAAAAAGACGAAAAGACAACCCTCAGAATGGGAGAAAATATTTGCAAACGGACAAAGGATTAATCTCCAAAATATATAAACAGCTCATGCAGCTCAATATTAAAAAAACAAACAACCCAATCCAAAAATGGTCAGAAGACCTAAATAGAAATTTCTCCAAAGAAGACATACAGATGGCCAAGAAGCACATGAAAAGCTCAACATCACTAATTATTAGAGAAATGCAAATCAAAACTACAATGAGGTATCACCTCACACCAGTTAGAATGGGCATCATCAGACAATCTACAAACAACAAATGCTGCAGAGGGTGTGGAGAAAAGGGAACCCTCTTGCACTGTTGGTGGGAATGTAAATTGATACAGCCACTATGGAGAACAGTATGGAGGTTCCTTAAAAAACTAAAAATAGAATTACCATATGATCCAGCAATCCCACTACTGGGCATATACCCAGAGAAAAACATAATTCAAACAGACACATGCACCCCACTGTTCATTGCAGCACTATTTACAATAGCCAGGTCATGGAAGCAACCTAAATGCCCATTGACAGACGAATGGATAAAGAAGTTGTGGTACATATATACAATGTAATATTACTTAGCCATAAAAAGGAACAAAATTGGGGCATTTGTAGAGATGTGGATGGATCTAGAGACTGTCATACGGAGTGAAGTAAGTCAGAAAGAGAAAAACAAATATCGTATATTAACGCATATACATGGAACCTAGAAAAATGGTACAGATGAACCGGTTTGCAGGGTAGAAACTGAGACACAGATGTAGAGAACAAACGTATGGACACCAAGGGGGGAAAGCGGTGGTGGGGGTGGTGGTGGTGGTGTGCTGAATTGGGCGATTGGGATTGACATGTATACACTGATGTGTATAAAATTGATGACTAATAAGGACCTGCTGTATAAAAAAATAAATAAAATTCAAAAATTGAAAAAAAAAGTGAAGCATAATAAATAAGGTATGCCTGTATTATGATATTTTGCTTTAATGAGTGGAGTCCAAGAAATTATATTAATGTTTTTGCAAATTGTTAACAGGATGGAATCCGACGTGGTAGACCCAGAGCAGATACTGTACGGGATTTAATAAATGAAGGAGAGCATTCGTCCAGCAGAATACGTTGTAACATCTGTAATAGGGTGTTTCCACGGGAGAAATCGCTCCAGGCTCACAAAAGGACTCATACAGGTAAGCTGAGCAAATTTACGGAGTGCCAAAAGTGATACTTAACTGAAAGCTGATTTGATGTTTGGGCCTATAAATTAATTTTTAGTTATCTTACATTTCCTTATTGTAAAGTTTTTAAAACAGGCACTGTGTAGTCAGCTTCTCTTTTGGTGGGGAGGGATAGTTTTCTGAACATTGATACCATGTGATTTCTAAAGTTATCATGGTAATTAATGTAGTTGTCACAGGAATGTTATTACTAAATTTGGTTCTATCCTTCTGTGTATCCATATTTTACTTGATATGCCCTTAAGTTGTCTGTATAATTGTTAAAACTGATTTGTAGGCCAAATCCTAAATCAGTTATAGTCAAGTTTTTAATAGAATTTCTACAGTCCTCAAGGTATTTGACCTATTAAATCTAAGGTGAAGTATAATTTTTCAGAATTAAGTGTATTGTAGGTAGCTATCCCAAGACTATCATATATCTTTATTTGTGTAGAGAAGTTATACTTGCATTTAAAATACCATAAAAATACCATATAGAGAGCAAAAAGATAATATAAAGAGGGCCTTGTTCTTTCCATAGAGAAAGTTGGTCCCACCCAGAAGGAGCCATGTGGTTCTAATAATGATATCAAATAATTTACAGATGAGGAAACTGAGGCACGAAAACACCCAATTACCACTGACTTACAACTTCTCATACCCTTAATTCTAGAACTACACTGGCCAGTATAGTAGCACATGTGGCTCTTGAGCACTTGAAATGTGGCTAGTCTAAACTGAGATGAGCAGGATGTTTAAAATACACTTAGTATGAAAAAAAGAGAGTAAATGATACCCTTAATAATTTTTGATAATGATTACAAATTGAAATGATAGAATTTTAGATATATTGGGTTAAATAAAGTATATTATCAATTAATTTCACCTGTTTCTTTTTACTTTATTAATGTGGCTACCAGAAATGGTCCTCATTCTACTTCTGTTGGTCAGTATGGGTCTAGAACTTGGGCTTTTAACCCTTAGTGGCCTGTTTGTTCCAGTATGTTTACGGTCATCACCTGTTTCTTTTTTCTTTCTGTTTTTGAAAAGATATATTTTAAGGTATGCTAGAATACAGTTTTCTTAGCTAAATCCCTGAAAAAGGGTAAAATTTTAATTTTGAATCATTATAAACTAAGGTGGCCAAGATGTTTTGACTTTAGGTATCATTCAGTAAAACTATTATTGAATGAATATCTGATTTTGAGAATTTTTGTATTTTTTCAATCTACTTAGTCTGAAATAACCCCAAATAACTGGTACACAGCTGTAGAGTACATGTTGCCAGTGTGAAATCAGTTGCCAAGATTCAAGACCATGTGGCATAATAAAAAGGTGCCTGAGTCCCAGTCCTGATCTACCACTAACCCATTGTGTGTCACCCAGTACTTCCAGGCTTACTACACTGTATGCCAGGGAACTGAGCCGAAGATCTCCATGCTATAGTTAAGCTCTAATAGTATATGCTTTATAAAAGGTTTTTGTCTTACTTTATCCTATGTTTATTAACTTGTGTCCAACTGTCACATTCATTTAGTACATTTCTAAATAATGAGAAATTTAGGGAAGACTCATTACTGTTCTTTGAGTCATATGGGAAGAACCAGTATATAGTTGTTGACCAAAGAATGTTTATTCAAGAAATAATAAGTTTAATCATGATTGAAAAACAACCTTTTTGAGTACTTTCTTTAGCCTAGCGCTGTGTTGTATATAGAAATTGAAATGGAGTACAAGGTGTTACGCATCTTTGTATAAGGAGAGTACCATGATACATAAACAACATAGACACTAAGTTAGTGAAGGGATATGTAGCTTAATATTTGGAGGCGGGGGTTGGGGGGTAGGGAGGAGTTTTACTGAGACTACAGGATTGGGAAGATTTGAATGGGCAGAAAAGATAGGGATTTCAAGGAGTAGAAGATGGGGAACTGCCTCATGGCTGGAATGAATCTCCAAGAGGGAAGTAAAGATAAACCCTGCTCCCTAACCTAGTAGCTATAGTACAGGTATTAGAGGACCATTTAAAAGTCAGCAGATAATTTTCAGTTGTTCAAGGGGTATAGTAGGGTTTGGGGTAATTTTAGAGGGTAGTTGCATGGCAGCTATTCTGGAAGTGCTGTGCAGGTCAGAGACTAGAGGCCTGCCAGGGTTCATTCTAGGTGGGAGGGGCTACCAGTCTGACCAGGGGAGGTGGCAGTGGGAAGGCAGGAGTGGCAGACATGTTAAAGAATCAGCAAGAAGAGCTACTAGCGATTTGGATTGTGGGGCGAAAATATGGAATAAGTTGAAGATGATAACTTCAAGGATTTGAACCTGGGTACCTAAAAGCTCAACGCCTAAAGAAAATATTGTGCTTCCAAGTGGATAGATGCTTCATATCATCGAAGTGTGCCCTTAGCACTTCCACTTGCAGCTCTGCAGAGGCTGTGACATGTTTTTTTTTTTTTTTTTTTATAATTTTTATTTTTATTTTTATTTATTTATGGCTGTGTTGGGTCTTCGTTTCTGTGCGAGGGCTTTCTCTAGTTGTGGCAAGCGGGGGCCACTCTTAATCGCGGTGCGCGGGCCTCTCACTATCGCGGCCTCTCTTGTTGCGGAGCACAGGCTCCAGACGCGCAGGCTCAGTAATTGCGGCTCACGGGCCCAGTTGCTCCGCGGCATGTGGGATCGTCCCAGACCAGGGCACGAACCCGTGTCCCCTTCATCGGCAGGCAGATTCTCAACCACTGCGCCACCAGGGAAGCCCTGTGACATGTTTTAATTGTTGTTTGCAGTCGTAACTTACATAAAGGTTGATTCTCTCTCCCTGCCCCTTCCCCTTCTCACCTTATTGTCTCAGAAATAATATATAACATCTGTCTACTTAGGTGAGAGACCCTATCTGTGTGATTATCCAGACTGTGGAAAAGCCTTTGTTCAAAGTGGACAGCTCAAAACCCATCAGCGTCTTCACACCGGAGAAAAACCTTTTGTTTGTTCAGAAAATGGTATGGTGTTAGGAGTTAAGTTTATGGAATAGCTAGTTGGAAGTTAAAATATCTTTTGCTTGAATTTTTGGGAAGCGAGATTTTTGAGAAAGATTTAATCAAACCTCATAAGTTTTCTTCCTTGTTAATTGTGATACATGCTCGATTTCCAGAAAATGACTGATTTTTAAATAAAGTACTCTTTTTAGGTGAAAATCTTAAAGGGCAATTAAAAATGCTATATCCAGTTGTATGCTGTAGAAAAATCTATACAAGTAAATACAGCCTTTAGAGTAGGCTTTTACTTTGGTTTTAAACTTTTTAACTGTTAAACTGAAAGAAGCACATTATTGTCGAAATTTTCAGTACAGGAGGAGCGGGGGTGGGGTGGATTTTACCAGCTCAACACTGCTACTGTTGGTAATTTCATAGTTTCTTAAGCTGTTTTTCTTATGTACATTTTTACACAGTTATATTTGAAATTCAGTACAGTTTTGTTCTGTTTCTCCATGGTTTTCTTTTTTTCTTTTTTTTTAATAGATCTTTATTGGAGTATAATTGCTTCACAATACTGTGTTTCTGTTGTACACCAAAGTGAATCACCCATATGTAAACATGTGGCCCCATATTCCCACCCTCTTGAGCCTCCCTCCCACCCTCCCTATCCCACCCCTCTAGGTCATCGCAAAGCACTGAGCTGACCTCCCTGTGCTATACTGCTGCTTCCCACTAGCTAACTATTTTATATTCGGTAGTGTACATATGTCGATGCTACTCTCACTTCGCCCCAGCTTTCCCCTCCCATCCCGTGTCCTCAAGTCCATTCTCTATGTCTACATCTTTATTCCTGCCCTGCAACTAGGTTCATCAGTACCATTTTTTTTTTTTAGATTCCATATATATGCGTTAGCATATGAACAATGATTGCCTCAATGTTAGTTATTAAATATTTAATTTGTTTTTAAAATTTGCTTGTTACCAACAAACATGAGGGGCATGTTTTCCTTCTTAAACTTTTGTTTACCTTTTGGGATTTTTTTTATGCTAGAGTCCAAGAATGAAATTCCTGGGTCAGAGATTTTGAACATTTTTATGATTTGTGCTAATAAATCACTTTCCAGTGGGGTTGAATGCATTTACATTGCGATGACCAAGGTGAAAGAACCGTCTTCACATTCCTCTCAGTGGCATTGATAATATCAGCTTAGGGTTATTTTTTTTTCTCCTCAAGTTATAGAATGATAAATTTCATCATCTTAATTTACTTTTCTCGGATACCAGTGAAACTGAACATTTTCCATGTCTGCTGGATGTCCAGATTCTGATAACTGTTTCCTTCTGTGTTTTGAAGGCTGCCTAAGCAGATTCACCCATGCAAACCGCCACTGTCCGAAGCACCCTTATGCCAGGCTGAAGCGAGAGGAGCCCACAGATGCTCTCAGTAAGCCCCAGGCTGTGGACAACCAGGCTGCCGCCGAGTGGTTGGCAAAGTAAGGCTCTCTCTGGAGTCTACTGCAGAACACTGCCCAGTGTGTGGGTTGAAGTTGGGGACTTTGACAGTTCATTCAGTTTAAATAAGTCGCTTTTCTACACATTTTATAAAATAACTTGAAATGGCACTTTGTTTCCTGAAACCACAGAATTGTTAGGAGTTTTATTTGGATCTGTGTGATAGAAAACTACTATATGATATTAATTAGTCTGAGTGCTCAGACCACAATTTATTTTAAAAGCAAGAGTTTACCCCATTTGAAAAGAATGTTTTTTATGTATTGTATTTCATTTGTCATTAATGCAGTCCCTCTTCATTTTCTTTATATTGGATTTAGCTACGTGTTGATTATTAGAGGGATAGAGACTAGATGTTATTCTAAAGTAAAATTCCAAAAAGCACCCAGTTTAATTTTTTTTAATGGCAACAACGGCACCAGTATAAAAACATTTCTCTAAGGATATTTTGATTTAAGGAATCATCTATCACATACACACCAGCAGCAGCTGACTGTGCCGCTCCCTAGCTTCACTGGCTTCCTCTGTACTGAGGATAAAGTCTAGAATCCCTAATTGTGTTGCTGTGGCTCTGCCTCCCTCTAGCAACACAGCTGTCTCCAGCCACCCGGGCTCCTTGTCTCTCAACAGCACTATTGCTGTTGTTTCCAGGCCTTTGTGCTCACTTCCCTGTTCATTTAGCCACTCTGCTCATTCTTCATTTCTTACTCAGGTTAAACATTACTTCAGGAAGTTCTTCCCTAACCTGCCCACTAACCCCCAAAACAAACAAAGTTAAATCCACTTAATAGATGCTTTTATAACACATTGTATTTTCCCTCTCAAAACCTCCTTCGCACATTTACTTGTTCAGTGGCTATCTTCCCTGCTGGATCGTAAGCTCCACAAGGACAGGGAATATATTTGTCCCGAGTACTGCATCACTTCCTTCCTCCCTCTTCCTCCTGCCTGGCCCCCACTGCCCCATTATATCTAATTTTGCCCAAGCCAGAAACTTATTAGTCATCCTTGTGTTTATCTTCTTTTTCTCCCATCTACTCAGTGACCAACCTATGGATTCTACTTCCTTAACAATTATCAGATTCAGCCACTTCAGTCTTCTCAATCCATTCTCCATGCTGCTGCCAGAGGAGTCTTTCTAAAATGCTAATATGATGCTCAATATTAAGTCTAAGCCCTTTATTATAGCATTCAAAGCCCTTCGTTACCCAGTCCTTGCTGACCTTGCTAAGGTATTTTGCTATTTTGCTATTTTCCTTTTTTAGTTGTCCTTCAAGTCATACTGAACTGTTTGCATTTCTCTTTTTATACTTCTGAGTATTTCCAAAACTTTTCTAGTTTGAGTAGTCTGGATTTCCTGAAATCTGGTAATTGTATTTTTTTTTATATGTAAATTTAAAAACAGCTTTATTGAGGTATAATTGGCACACAATAAATTGTACATATTTAAAGTGTATAATCTGATGCCTTTTGACGTATGTAGACACCTGTGAAACCATCACCAAAATCAAGATAGTGAACTTACCCATCACTTTCACAGGCTTCCTCATGTCTCATTGTAATCCATTGTCCCTGCATGTCCCTGCCCTCTTCCACCCCAAAGGACACTGATCTGCTTTCTGTCACTATAGTTAGTTCACATTTTCTAGAGTTTTATACAAATGGAGTCATATAGTATGTACTTGTTCGTCTGGCTTCTTTCAGTCAGCATAATTATTTTGAGAGTCATCATGTTGTTGAGTGTATCATTTCATTCCTTCTTATTGCTGTGCAGTAATCTGTTATATGGATGCACCTCCACTTATTTATTAATTCAGCTCTTGATGGGCCTTTATGTTGTTTTTGGCTATTACAAATAAAGCTGCTATGAACATGAATATACAAGTCTTTGAATGGACATTTTTGTAGGTAATGGTACTGTCATTTAAATATGCCTTTCTTTGGTTATCAAAAAAGGTGGAACATTTGCATTTTCTCTTGTGAATTATCAGTTGGCTACGTAATAGAAAATGATGGTGCTGTTAAATTCTTGAATAAGCTCTATGTGTTACACATATTAATCCATTTGTCCTATTTTGTGGGTTTAAACTTTCTCATAGTTAACTTTGTCAGAAGCCATCATCCCTCTGTGGATAGAATAAATGGGTTTCTAATGATTATTCTACTGTTTCTATATTTTATTCTAGTCCATTTCACATATGATCTTTAAGGCAGCTATAGTTTAATGACAAAAACACGTGACTAGAGAGTTGAGTATAAGACCCAGAACTGCCACTTGTTGATTTTGTTATTCTGAGCAAGTCCTTCAACTTCTTGAACTTGAATTTTTTCCTCTGTTATGGAAATATACATGTGATGTATGCGAAATCACTTTATAACTTTATAAACTGAAACACATAAAATAATACTGTAGTAAAGACCCCCCTTTTTTTTTCTTTAAAGAAAAGTGAACATTTGAGAATGTTATGTATACTGTATAAGTAATACGGAT
Organism: Balaenoptera physalus; assembly: GCF_965194825.1. Lineage (NCBI taxonomy): Eukaryota > Metazoa > Chordata > Mammalia > Artiodactyla > Balaenopteridae > Balaenoptera > Balaenoptera physalus. Next base: position 88,278,862 of record NC_138886.1, on the reverse strand, counting down.
GCATTTCATATAGGTACTGGGAAACACGAGAGCAGCGTACTCCCACGTTGAAAGGAAAGCTGGTTCAGAAGGCAGATCAGGAGCAGCAGGACCCTCTGGAGTACCTTCAGTCTGACGAGGAGGACGATGAGAAGAGCGGTGCCCAGCGGCGGCTGCAGGAGCAGCGGGAGCGCCTGCACGGAGCCCTCGCTCTCATCGAGCTCGCAAACTTGACGGGAGCGCCGCTCCGCCAGTAGCCAGAACACTGACTCTTTCCACTGTACAAAAGTACTGCCCAGCGTACTTAAAAAGTAGATCCTTGGGCATAAGCTAAGCACCTTATTTGCTTATCATAGGCTGCTATTCTGTAGAAATTTATGAAGAATGTCATTGCCCCAGAATATGGGGTGAGAGAGAATTGCACTTTTTTTATATGGTAATGGATTTGTTGTAAAGTTTAAAATATTTTGTAAATATGGGACTTCTAGTACAGGGTAGAAAACTACATATTGTGGGAAGCTAGATTTTGCAAGTTTAATGCATTCATTGGAAGCAGTTCTCACAGGAAGCACTTTCTGAATAAGACACTTGTATGAAAAAAAAAAAAAGAATGGTACATGTAGCCAAAGAAGGTTTAAATAGATTATTTATAAGATCATTTTTAACAATGTATATTAGTATGTTTAACAATACTGTAAACACTGAAACAAGCAAGAAAGTATAAGATGTGTGTAAGATATATATTTTTAAATTGCAAAATAGTGTGCCTAATAAGACTAGGGAAATGGAAAACTGACTATTTCGGAAGACTTTCTAACTTACCGACTTTGGAAGAAAGTAGGTATTTGAACACCTTGGTAAGATGAACAGTAGTTCAGAATTTTCAAAATTGGAGTAAAATCAGTCTTATTCTATCTTTCTGAGGCTTTACAACTCACTGTGATATTTAGGTTTGAAAGCACTTGTCACCCTTAGCTTATTAACTTGGGAACTTTTGCACATTTCATGTTTCTCATTTGCTGAAATTGAATGATTAATCTTGCAAAGTCTAGGTAACTTGGTAATTGGTATTTTTAAAAAATATTATGGGCCCTGTAATGAGATTTGGCAGTTGGATTTTTTTAATAAAAGGGACATCTACAGGGTTGTTTTGTAGTGAACTGTTTTAGATCCTTTGTTAGCAAACACTAAATTTAAATGTACTGCTTGTTTAGAATTATTAGCAAATGGAAGCCTCCTATTTATATTTTCAGTGCATAAAGCCACCTTCTTGCTTTACTTCAGAATAACATGCCAAGCTATTTTGTGTTCACTAAATTTAGCTATCAGTTAAACACTGCAGAAAATATTAGCGACTCAAATAAGTAGGCTTCTGGAATAGTTTTAACTGCAAGTGTGTTAACTTGTGTGGTGGTTTTAAATCATTTTTTCCAAAATAGATGAAGTTTTTAAACACCACTTTATGTACTGAAGCATGAATAGAAAAATCAAGAGCTGAGTAGTTCACCTCCTTTATGTAGGCATAAGCCTCCATCATTTTAACTTGTTTTAAGCAGAAATTAAATAACATCATAGCATGGTAATTTCATAGATTGCTTAATTGGAGTAAACTTCAGAATAAGAGAGGGAAATATGGGCTCTTCAGTGCCTTTTTTTTCTTTTTTGTATTGAAGTAGTGGCCTACAGATGTAGTTTAAACATTATCTAAAATGTAGGCTTCTTTATCTCAAAATCCCAATGTGTTGCAGTACACAGATAGTTTAAAATATGTAGCCATGGGGAAGGGGAGGTATGTAAATGTCTTGAAATGGAGCAAAAGTATGAAAGCTGATAGTAACAAATAATGTGTATGATGAGGACATACTTTAAAAATGTAATTCCTCTGTACAGTAAATTACAAATCTTGAGGGATTGTTTTTTTTTTGTAATAAGAGAATTTATATTTGTAATGGTTTAAGAATTTTGTTTGTAATCTGGTATATAGAATTTTAACTTGGAGCACTTATGAGCAAGTAAGAGAGACTATAGCATCTGAATTTTCTTGGTTTAGGTTTCAACATTTTTCTCTAGAATTTTTCCTCTCAAATATGACTTAAATGAATTATAAAAAGCGTCGTCAGTCTTGGGAAATTTAAAATTTTAAATTTGATGAACTTACCTAAAGAAGGAAGTGCAGTAAGAATTTAAAAAATACAAATACTTGCCAATTCACAGATAATAAAATTTAAGGCCTTCAAAAGTAAGAGTTTTTGTTTGTTTATCCTGTCAGCTTTTGCCAACTATAATAGTTATATTCACAAACTTTTTATTTGTATAATTGGAAGTTTTAAGAAATTATTACAACTATTTACTATAGAAATATTTAAAATGTTCTTTTTTTGATATAAGCTGTATACTTGGACAAAATACATTGGCATCTAAAATTTGAGGTGTGTTAACACTGCTTTTTGTTTTAAAAATGTGGTTTACATTCAAATTTTTGAAGTGTTTTATGCTTCATATGGCTAAGTTGTAGTTTGGCAGAGTTAACAGCATAAGAATAAACATGCTGTAATTTTAAAAGATGCTTTGAATAAAAACTTATTTTAATTTACAGTTTAAAGTACATGTTCATTCTTAAACCCTTTATAATTTGTTTTTCTTTTTAAAAATATAATAGCCATAATATAAAAATCTAAAGATGGAAAGAAATGTCACCTATAGCCATACATTCTCCCATCATTATTATTTTGGTGCATCATTTTAGCATAGTTGGAACCATCATGTGAATTCCTTTTTCTTACTTTAAAATTATGGCCTTTCAGAATATAGATATTCATTTAACTTCCTCATCTGTTTCATTATTACAGTGTTAAAAATACTGGTGTAAAAAAGTATTAAACTATTGCCAGCTCTATCCCAGGCTTTATATTAGGGTAATCAGCAACTGGGATTTCATTTCACTTGTATCCAGGATGTGTTGAATCTGGGGTCAAACCCATAGAATCCACTCAGGGCCTGATTACTTTTCTGAGTCAAGCAAATTTAATTTTTTTATTAGTTATTTTTGGTAGATCTTTAGTTGTTTACTTGCAATGGCAAGGTTCAGCCTGTCCAGGCTTTGTGCAAAAGAATTTCAGAAGCAACTGTTCAGTGTGAGTTGTGGTTTAAACAAAGTAAGGATGAGATTTTGACAGTAACTTAAGTTCCTGGAAGTATGTATATAGAAGCAAATTAAATGCAAATATGATTAAGGCTGTCTTTAAAAGTGACTTTAAAATAGTCCTAGACTTCCCTGGTGGTCCAGTGGTTAAGACTCCGAGCTTCCAATGCAGGGGGCTCTGGTTGATCGCTGGTCTGGGAGCTAAGGTCCTGCATGCTGTGCAGCATGTGTGTGTGGGGTGGGGTGGGGTGGGGTGGGGTGGGGGCGAAGCAGGACTGTTTTGCAGCCAAAACTTATTTGGAGACTCACTGGAAACATAGTTGATCTTTTTGAGGAAATTAACCAAAATGACTTACATGTTCAGATTTTTGGGTTCAACTTGAATATGAATTTATTTTCTATTTTAAACAGTCTTATGTGTGTTTGTTCCTTTCCTGTTTTGGGTAATGTAGACTCTTCCTTTCTGGCTCTTTTAGTGCTCGTTATTTGTCAGAAGTTCTGCTTTAGTTCTTATCAGTACTGAAAATGTTTTTGGTTGTTCAGTGACTCCAATAGAAAACCATTGCATGGCATCGATATAGTTAGGCTCAAATATCTATTTAACTTGAAATCTTTAGCTTTTCTAAAAAGTTGAAATTTCAGATTTTTAAAATTAATTATTTAGAATGAAAATATGGGACATTTAATTGAAAAAATGCTAGAGCAGGTAGACTCTGGTCAGAGTAGGCAGTTCTGGGAGGCCCTCCTTCAGTTAACATGAACAACAACCTGATGTTTAGACGCACCCATGTAGAAAAGAAATGGGCAGGGGGAGAACCTGCCTTAAAGCACCCAGAGGCAAGAACAGCCTGGAGACTTTGCACCCACTATACCCCTAGCCATTCCACTCCTAGGTATTTCCCGAAGATAAATGAAAATATACGTTCACACAAAAAACTTGTACACGAATGTTCATGGAAGCATTTTTTGGCAATAGCCCTAAACTGGAAACAACCAAACATGCCCACCACCTACCTAGTGAATGGATAAACAAATTGTGGTACTACTCAACAATGAAAAGACTCGAACATGGGTGAGTCACAAAAATAATGAAAGCGAGAAGAGCCTTGAAAGAGTACATGCTCATTTATATGAATTTTCTGAAAAGGCAAATCTAACCTAGGTTAATAGAAATCAGAATGAAATGGGGGGGGGGGTCGACCAGTGGGACACAAAGGGCACTTTTTGGGGTGATTGAAATGTTCTGTGTTTTGACTTGGGTGGTTACATGGGTGTATGCATTTGTCGAAACATCGACTGTGGACTCGTAAAATTGCATTTCATTGTATGTAAATTGTAAGTTAAAAATATTGGAAAAAAAGAAAGCAAAACAAACCCTAAGTCTTAACGTTTCTCACCAAGGCAGCCGTTTGGAGGAAGGTAGGGTTTTTAAACTCTCCCAGACCCGTTTCTGTTCTCCTTTTAGACACAGACAGAGAGTGGTGCTTTTGAGGACGAACTCCAGCCGAACCCGCTCCCCCCGCGTCGGCAGCGTGGGGCGCCCGGCAGGGCTCTCGGGCTTGGAGGGTTCCCGCCGTGGCCCTTCCTGTTTCGGCCGCGCCCTCTCCCGCGCCGGCCGGGGGCGGGGACGGAACTGGGGCAGCGCGGGCCGGAGTGCGGCCGAGACTGGCAGCCGTGGGACATGACGGCAGGCCGCCAGGCCGAGGGCTCGGGTACGGACCCCGCCTCCGCGAGGCTGCCCTCCCGGGTGGCCAAGCTACTGTCGGCACTCTTCTACGGGACCTGCTCCTTCCTCCTCGTGCTGGTCAACAAGGCGCTGCTGACCACCTACCGGTGAGGCGGGCGCCAGAGGTCCGGGCGGGGTCCGCGGGGGCCCCCGGCTGCTCCGCGGCGACCTGCCCCGGGACCTTCCCGTTCCGGCGCCGCGTTGTCCGGCGGGAGCTGCCCCGACCCCCGAGGTCCCCGTGTCGGGGAGAGCGGCGGGGCTGCCCCTGCCCTCGGTGCACCTTGGCCACGCCCTGGTCAACGGGCGGGCGGGAACAGCGAGCGGGGAGCCTCACTGCTGACTCCCGTGCCAATGTGGGCGGCTGTGTGCTTGGCACATGGACCACGTTTTCACAGGGTCGGGACCTTCGGAGTGTTCTGAAAACCAAACCACAACCTAGCAAAGTCATTCAACTCTCAGTGAGTGCGGGCACACCTCACCGCCTCTTACTGCTGTAGGACATTCCTCGCAGCTGTGCTTGTAGAGCTACCTCCCAGTGCTTTCACAAGTACCGGTGAGCTGGAACAAGTGATCTGAATGTGTTCTTCAAATGTGACTATTCTTTATACAAACCAAGATGTTCAACCATCAGAAAAGCCCTGAGTGGATAAGTTTATTCGCATTGTTTGATCATTCATTCTCAGATTATCAGCATGTTCATGGAAGAATGGGGAAAACAATTAAAAATTCATATTCTATACTTTTTTGGTTGAATGTGCAGTAAACCAGCAAATTTGTAGTTCCTTGAACCTATTTGTAAAGACTAGAAAATCCTGTTTAATTCTGCTTTCGTTGTATAGGCAATGAAAGAGCTGTGCATTTAGACCCAGCTCCACCACTTAATAGCTGTGCCTCTTGGGCCAGTCTCAGAGTCGGCAGTTTTTTCAGATGCAGAAACTGGATAATTACAACTCTGTGAATTACCTCCCAGATCTCTGCGCAAGCTGTCAGAAGTGAGGGCTCCTTGTAAACTATACTGTGCTGCAAGAATGTAAAATCAGAATTTTATAAAGAGCCCAAAGAGACCTTAGAGTATCTTCTTTTTATTTTATACTTGCAAAAGCTGAGACCTACATGAGCTTGGCTGGTTCCACCTCTAACAGATATTTACCAAGCACCTACTATGTGCCAAGCCCATCACTGGCACCAGGGAAGCAGCTGTGAAAACCGCAAAGCTCCTGCTGTGGAGATACCATATCAGTGGTAGAGACAGAAAATAAACAGGGGGGCTCATGAATAAGCAAGGTGATTTCAGGTATGCTATGAGAGTGCCTGGGGTGGAATGGTTGGGGCTAGAGCAGTACACACAGAAGAAAATGTGCTGAAGTGGGCACGAGCTTCGCCTGCTGGAGGAACAGAGAGAATGTCATTCTGGCTAGAATGAGCAAGTGGGAGAAGGTAGGAAAGACAACGTGGAGGTAGGCAGGGAAGGCAGGATCAGTTCCTTCATTCATTCAATAATATTTACTAAGCCCCTGTTATATGCCAGGCACTGTTCTAGGCATTTGCGATACGGAAGTGAACAAAGCAGATCAAAGTTCCATGTGTCGTGGAGCATCCATGCATATTCCTGGAGCATACCCGGAGCCTTCTAGTCGATCAGTAAATAAACTGGTAGAATTTATATTAAGTCAGATGCAGCTGTGTGGTCAGGAGAAAAAAATAAGGAAAGGGAGTTAGGGACTGTGGGCATGGGGAAGAGTTTTTAGTCTCAGCGTGATCAGTGAAGCCTCATTAAGGAGGTAACAGTTGAGCCAAGGCATGAGTAAGGTGAGGGAGATGGGGGAAGAACATTCCAGCATGGAAGAGTAAGGAGTTTAGGTGGGAATGGTACTAGGTAGGGTCCCAGGGTAATGGATTTCTAGATTGTGTAGGGCCTTTGTGGCCACCGCGGAAGCTCTCAGGGAGCTTCTGGAAGGTGTCAAGCAAAGGAGTAACATGATCTAACTCCCTGTAGCTGCTGTGTTGAGAGCAGATATTGGGGGACCGGGGTGGAGGTAGAGAGACCATGATAAATAGTTTTCATTTTAGTCTAAATGCAATTTGAAGTCCCTTGGAAGGTTTTAGCATGGGTAGTGACACGGCATCATTTGTATGATTAACAAGATTTCTTTGGCTCTTGGGTGGGTGAAAAACTGATGGTATTGGAGCCAGGAATCGATTGTAATATTCTAGATAATTTTTAGTGGTGGCTTGGACTGGGGTGGAGGGTAGCAGTGGATATGGAGGGAAGGGATGGATTTGGGATATTTTCTGGTGTTCCTAGGGCTATTGATATTCTTTACAAGGTCTATTAGTGTGTTGCAGCATGCTTGCTGGCGTCCATGGGGAACAGAAACCCTCCCTCAAAGAAATTAGAATGAATAGATACGTAAACATGGATCATTTAGTATACAATGCAAGCAAATGAAAGAAAAAGAAAACTTAAACACCTACTGTAAAAAACAAGAGAATGCTATTAATAGGCTTTTTGGGAGTGTTGACAGTTATGTCAGTTGAAGTTTGAAGATAAGTCTCTACTTTCTGCTCTTGACTAAGTAGTGTGCTCACTGACCATGGCAGTCAGTGCCTCCAAAAACATGTCTTCTTGTTGGAAGCAGGACCAGTAAACACTGGTTAAGTGCTTGGAAGATGAAGGATAGTGTCCGACCAGAAAGAATTTATATGAGACATCTCATGCTCTAGCCTTTTCATCTTTAAAATTTTGAGTTCCATGATGGAAGGAGGAAATTGAGTTTTTGTCTCAGCAAGGCAAAGCCCCTTATAACCTTATAAGTAAATATTTCACATTTCCGTAATGTAATATACAGTTGGAGGGCCCTGTTCAAAAAACATTGTTTATTCTCTCTCTCAAAATGCTTTAGGAGCACGTTTTTGAGGGGAAGAGGGTTGGGGTGATTTGGTTATAACAATAAACCATGGAAATCTGATCCAAACATTAGCTGTTTGAGGACAGAATGTTGTGTTGTAGGATAGAAGGAAGGACCTTTCTGTAGTCACCTAATTTGCAGGATTACGGGAATGTAGCTCAGGGGATGTTTTTTTCTCTTCCAGTTTGAGTAGATTGTGTCTGGTTGGGGTACAAGACTGATGGGTGGTCTTAGTTATTGTTAGTTTTAGGTCGTTGAGATGCTAAATTTACCTGGTTGGACAGAGAGAGCCTTTGAAGGACTTGGACTGTCAGACCCTGTTGGGGTGAGAGGGAGAGGCACGAATCTGGGGCCACTTGGTGACACTAGTGGTTCTTCAGACTCACATTCATGAGGGTTGTGCAGGCAGTCTGGAGTTGTTGTTTTTGTTGCTATTTTAATACTATTCTCTATGACATGCGAAGATTCACTAATGATGCTTAATAAAAAATATAAACTTAGTTGTATTCAGTTCAACAAGTATTTGCTCCATATTTGCTGTGTGTCTACTTTTATGCAATCGAAGGCTTTAGGATCATTTAATACAGTGGTTTCCAAACTTGCTTGGTAATGTGAATCACTTGGAGAGTTTTTTTTTTTTTTAAAACTATTGAATCCGAGTCTCCAGTGGTGGGTGCTGGAAGTCTATATTAAAGAACAAAAACAACTCCTAATTTTCTCTTACTCTGATGAAAACCGGCTCTCTCCTGAAGATGCTGTTCCATTTGGCCCCTGGAAAGGAGCTGGATCCTGGTCACACCCCAGGTGTGGCCAGGAGGTGGGGTTGAGTCCTCGTAGCTTCCCATTGCCCCTGCTCTGTGGAGAGTCCAGACTCAGCACTCATTTTCTGTACTCTCTGTAATGGCTCCTGAGCTTCTGTGGCTCATTTAGTGGAGTCCTGGTATTCCTCTCCACCCAGACTCGCATAAGCCTTCAGGACTTTGGGATACACACACTGAACCATCACAGCCCGCCTTGTCCCACATCCCGTGGTCACTCCTAGGGTCGTGTGCTCAGTGTGACCCTGCCAGCCACTCCAGTCCCTGTGCAGGATGTCCGCGCTCGGCGCTGCAACCCAGCTCATTTCTGCCACATCGCCCTTCAGGCATCCCTTCCCTCCTGGTCCAGCAGGAGGGCCCCTGCGCTGGAAGCCACAAGACTCCTTTCCAGCTCCCGCCTTGGCTGGTACTTGTCCTGCACAGCCTACCTTCTGCATCCTTCCTTCAGCACTGAGCAGCTCTGACTGTCCTGGGAGAAAAAACACTTCCGGGCTGGCTGGGTTGACGTTGAATTGATGATCACAAGCCTCAACCGGCTCTAGTACCACCTGCTAGTTTCTTCTGGGGGATTGCTTTCCTTGTCACAGAAATGACTCCTTCCCACTTTCTCTTTTACCCTGAAACCTCCCACACCCCCATCCTCCACTCTCCTCTGCTACTTCATTGAGGAAATTGAAACCGTCAGATGATGTCCCCTTTCTGCTATGACGGACGGAGCATCTTGTTCCTGTGGAAGGTCCAGTTCCCCACTTCTGGATGTCCCCTTCTCCCGGCTCCTTTCATTATTCTCCTCTATTCTGCGTCAGCAACCTGTCTCTACTGGCTTAAAGCATGTTTAGGTTTCTCAAGCAAAGATAACCCTCCCTTGATCCACATGGGTGCTCATTTCTCTGCTCCTTTCAGAGTCAGACTTTTCAAAGAGTTGTGCACACATACTGTCTTTACTTCCTTGCATTCACTCCTAAAATAATTCAGTTAAAAAATTGGGAGTTATTTAAATACAGAAATGTACAAAGAAGACAGTAATAATATTACATATTCCCACTACCTAGAATCAATATTTTGAAATATTTTTTTAAAGAAAAGTCATTCTGTGTGATCATTATAAAGAATTCAAACAAAAGAAAAATATTAGGGTAAAATTTTAAAAATTACTATAATTGACATTAGGCAATAACTTCAGACATCTTTTTAGATGGATGGATTGGAGAAAGATTCATAGATTGAATTACTTTTTATATAAAGTATATATTATAGATGCTACTTATTTACTCATTTCTTTATAAATTGTTTTCTTTAATCCAAAAAGGAGTGGGAAATGGAGGGGGGGGGGCTTTCATTTAATTATTTAATTTTTTGAGGATCACCTAAGTCCCTCCACCACTTTTTATTATGAAAAGTTTCAAGCACACAGAAAAGTGGAAAGCAAAGTACAACGAACACCCATACACACAGCACTGAGGTTCAGTAATTAACATTTTGCTATATTTGCATTTTCCCCTGAACCATTGAATATAAGCTGCATACATCATGACACTACACTCAGATATTTCAACATGCCTCTCCTGAAATATGGATAGTCTCCTACATAGTATCATTTTTGTTCTTAACAAACTTAACAGTAATTTCCTAAAATAATCGAATATCAAATCTATAATCATTCCAATTATCCCCAAGACGTTTTTATGGTTGTTTTAAACATTTGAATCAAGATCCAATCAAACTTCATGCAACGCATACAGTTATGTCTTTTTAGACTTTTATCTAGAAAAGTCCCCCGTTCCACCTCTTTCCCCTGATACTGGCTTTGAAAAGCCTGGGCCGGGTGTGTTGTAAAGTGTCCCATATTATGGGTTGTCTGATTTATTTTTTGAAGTCTCACTTAACTTACTCTCTGTTTTTTTAACTGAAAGTTAGATCTAAAGGCTTGATTACATTCAGATTAAACATTTTTTGGCAAGACCACTTTATAGCTGACCCTGTAAACTTCAGCTTGCATCATATGAGGGATTGTGCTACCATTAGTCATGCTGGCTGTGTTTGAAGGCTTACTTAAGGTGAGGACTGCCAGTTGCATGTACGTATAAAATGTAGTTTAACTGAACTGAATGGAGAAAAGAGAAACTAGAGTTCAACAAAAAGAATTGCTGACTTTCAAATATATATTTTTTCAATTTCTGATAGTATATATGGCTTCTCTGCTATGAATGATGACATTTGCATACTTCTTCCCATCTTTCCTCCCCTCCATGTCTTCTTTTATAGTGTAGCATCCTGTTGTGTAATTATAATCCCACAGTTGTTTGAATCTGTTCTATGTTAAATGGATACAGTAGTCAGCACCCTTTTATCACAGTGTCTCCATTTCAGAGTTCATTATTTTGATTTGACTCCTAATTGGTTGATTCTGTTGTATGGTAGTATTTTTATGGAGAGTTCATGGCTGCTGTATTAATCGTGTTGAATATTCTTAACAGCTTTTTCTGCAACAAGTGTGCTTTTTAGATCTGGAGAGTTTACTTATTCTCCCCATGTCAAGGAAAAAAATTTGCCTTTTATCTTTTAATCATTTTCTCTCTTTATTGAGAGAACAGCACAGCAATTAGCCCTCTCTGGTGATATCTATCTTCTATATCTGTTTATGTTTGAGAGTTTGTCTTTTCCCTGCTCATTCACTGTGATTACCTCATCTTGGTAATTCAGTTTAAAGCAGTGGCCATTTAGTTCTGTGTTGCTTCGAAATGGTTCATGTGGCAGTTATGGTTTTTTTTTTTAAATATCTTTATTGGAGTATGATTGCTTTACAATGTTGTGTTAGTTTCTGCTGTATAACAAAGTGAATCAGCTATATGTATACATATATCCCCATATCCCCACCCTCTTGCATCTCCCTCCCACGCTCCCTATCCCACCCATCTAGGTGGGCACAAAGCGCTGAGCTGATCTCCCTGTGCTATGCGGCTGCTTCCCACTAGCTATCTATTTTACATTTCGTGGTATATATATGTCCATGCCACTCTCTCACTTTGTCCTAACTTAACCTTCCCCCTCCCCATGTCCTCAAGTCCATTCTCTACATCAGCGTCTTTATTCCTGTCCTGCCCCTAGGTGCTTCAGAACCTTTTTTTTTTTTTTTTTTTTTTAAGATTCCATATATATGTGTTAGCATACAGTATTTGTTTTTCTCTTTCTGACTTACTTCACTCTGTGTGACAGACTCTAGGTCCATCCACCTCACTACAAATAACTCAATTTTGTTTCTTTTTATGGCTGAGTAATATTCCATTGTATATATGAGCCACATCTTCTTTATCCATTCATCTGTTGATGGACACTTAGGTTGCTTCCATGTCCTGGCTATTGTAAATACTGCTGCAATGAACATTGTGGTACATGACTCTTTTTGAACTATGGTTTTCTCAGGGTACAGGCCCAGTAGTGGGATGGCTGGTTTGTATGGTAGTTCTATTTTTAGTTTTTTAAGGAACCTCCATACTGTTCTCCATAGTGGCTGTATGAATTTACATTCCTACCAACAGTGCAAGAGGGCTCCTTTTTCTCCACACCCACTCCAGCATTTATTTGTGGATTTTTTGATGATGGCCATTCTGACTGGTGTGAGGTGATACCTCATTGTAGTTTTGATTTGCATTTCTCTAATGATTAATGATGTTGAGCATTCTTTCATGTGTCTGTTGGCAATCTGTATATCTTCTTTGGAGAAATGTCTATTTAGGTCTTCTGCCCATTTTTGGATTGGGTTGTTTGTTTTTTTGATATTGAGCTGCATGAGTTGCTTGTATGTTTTGGAGATTAATCCTTTGTCAGTTGCTTCATTTGCAAATATTTTCCCCCATCCTGAGTGTTTTCTTTTGGTCTTGTTTATGGTTTCCTTTGCTGTGCAAAAGCTTTTAAGTTTCATTAGGTTCCATTTATTTATTTTTGTTTTTATTTCCATTTCTCTAGGAGGTGGGTCAAAAAGGATCTTGCTGTGATGTATGTCATAGAATGTTCTGCCTATGTTTTCCTCTAAGAGATTTATAGTGTCTGGCCTTACATTTAGGTCTTTAATCCATTTTGAGTTTATTCTTGTGTATGGTGTTAGGAGTGTTCTAATTTCATTCTTTTACAAGTAGCTGTCCAGTTTTCCCAGCACCACTTATTGAAGAGGCTGCCTTTTCTCCATTGTATATTCTTGCCTCCTTTATCAAAGATAAGGTGACCATATGTGCATGGGTTTATCTCTGGGCTTTCTATCCTGTTCCACTGATCTACATTTCTGTTTTTGTGCCAGTACCATACTGTCTTGATAACTGTAGCTTTGTAGTATAGTCTGAGGTCCAGGAGCCTGATTCCTCCATCTCCATTTTTCTTTCTCAAGATTGCTTTGGCTATTTGGGGTCTTTTGTGTTTCCATATAAATTGTGAAATTTTTTGTTCTAGTTCTGTGAAAAATGCCATTGGTAGTTTGATAGGGATTGCATTGAATCTGTAGATTGCTTTGGGTAGTATAGTCATTTTCACAGTGTTGATTCTTCCAATCCAAGAACATGGTATATCTTTCCATCTGTATCATCTTTAATTTCTTTCATCAGTGTCTTATAGTTTTCTGCATACAGGTCTTTTGTCTCCCTAAGTAGGTTTATTCCTGGGTATTTTATTCTTTTTGTTGCAATGGTAAATGGGAGTGTTTCCTTAATTTCTCTTTCAGATGTTTTCATCATTAGTGTATAGGAAGGCAAGAGATTTCTGTGCATTACTTTTGTATCCTGCTACTTTAACAAATTCATTGATTAGCTCTAGTAGTTTTCTGGTAGCATCTTTAGGATTCTCTACGTATAGTATCATGTCATCTGCAGACAGTGACAGCTTTGCTTCCTCTTTTCTGATTTGGATTCCTTTTATTTCTTTTTCTTCTCTGATTGCTGTGGCTGAAACTTCCAAAACTATGTTGAATAATAGTGGTGAGAGTGGGTAATCGTGTCTTGTTCCTGATCTTTGAGGAAGTGGTTTCACTTTTTCACCATTGAGAACGATGTTGGCTGTTGGTTTGTCATATATAGCCTTTATTATGTTGAGGTAAGTTCCCTGTATGCCTACTTTCTGGAGGGTTTTTTATCATAAATGGGTGTTGAATTTTGTCGAAAGCTTTTTCTGCATCTATTGAGATTATCATATGGTTTTTACCTTCAGTTTGTTACTATGGTGTGTATCACATTGATTGATTTGTGTATATTGACGAATCCTTGCATTCCTGGGTTAAACCCCAATTGATCGTTGTGTATGATCCTTTTAATGTGCTGTTGGATTCTGTTTGCTAGTGTTTTGTTGAGGATTTTTGCATCCATGTTCATCAGTGATATTGGCCTGTAGTTTCCTTTCTTTGTGACATCTTTGTCTGGTTTTGGTATCAGGGTGATGGTGGCCTCATAGAATGAGTTTGGGAGTGTTCCTCCCTCTGCTATATTTTGAAAGATATTGAGAAGGATAGGTGTTAACTCTTCGTTAAATGTTTGATAGAATTCGTCTGGGAAGACTTCTGGTCCTGGGCTTTTGTTTGTTGGAAGTTTTTTAATCACAGTTTCAATTTCAGTGCTTGTGATTGGTCTGTTCATATTTTCTATTTCTTCCTGGTTCAGTCTCAGAAGGTTGTGCTTTTCTAAGAATTTGTCCATTTCTTCCAGTTTGTCCATTTTATTGGCTTATAGTTTCTTGTAGTAATCGCTCATGATCCTTTGTATTTCTGCAGTGTCAGTTGTTACTTCTTCTTTTTCATTTCTAATTCTATTGATTTGAGTCTTCTCCCTTTTTCTCTTGATGAGTCTGGCTAATGGTTTATCAATTTTCTTTATCTTCTCAAAGAACAAGCTTGTAGTTTTATTGATCTTTGCTCTTGTTTCCTTCATTTCTTTTTCATCCATTTCTGATCTGATCTTTACGTTTTCTTTCCTTTTGCTACCTTGCGGTCTTTTTTGTTCTTCTTTCTCTAATTGCTTTAGGTGTAAGATTAGGTTGTTTATTTGAGATGTTTCTTGTCTCTTGAGGTAGGATTGTATTGCTATAAACTTCCCTCTTAGAACTTCTTTAGCTGCATCCCATTGGTTTTGCGTCACCGTGTTTTCATTGTCATTTGTTTCTAGGTGTTTTTTGATTTCCTCTTTGATTTCTTCACTGATGTCTTGGTTATTTAGTAGTGTATTGTTTAGCTACCATGTGTTTGTATTTTTTACAGTTTTTTTTACTGTTATTGATATCTAGTCTCACAGTGTTGTGGTCGGAAAAGATACTTGATACAATTTCAATTTTCCTAAATTTACCAAGGCTTGATTTGTGAGCCAAGATATGATCTATCCTGGAGAATATTCCATGTGCTCTTGAAAAGAAAGTGTATTCTGTTGTTTTTGGATGGAATATCCTATAAATATCAATTAAGTCCATCGTGTTTAATGTGTCATTTAAAGCTTGTGTTTCCATTTTTATTTTCATTTTGGATGGTCTGTCCATTGGTGAAAGTGGGGTATTAAAGTCCCCTACTATTATTGTGTTATTGTTGATTTCCCCTTTTATGGCTGTTAGCATTTGCCTTATGTATTGAGGGGCTCCTATGTTGGGTGCATAAATATTTACAATTGTTATTTCTTCTCTTGGATTGATCCCTTGATCATTATGTAGTGTCCTTCCTTGTGTCTTGTAACAGTCTTTATTTTAAAGTCTATTTTGTGTGATGTGAGAATTGCTACTCCAGCTTTCTTTTGATTTCCATTTGCATGGAATATCTTTTTCCATCCCCTCACTTTCAATCTATATGTATCCCTAGGTCAGAAGTGGGTCTGTTGTAGAGAGCATATATACAGATCTTGTTTTTGTTTCCATTCAGCTGGTCTATGTCTTCTGGTTAGAGCATTTAATCCATTTACATTTAAGGTAATTATCAATATGTATGTTCCTATTACCATTTTCTTAATTCTTTTGGGTTTGTTTTTGTAGGTCTTTTCCTTCTCTTGTGTTTCCTGCCTAGAAAAGTTCCTTTAGCATTTGTTGTAAAGTTGGTTTGGTGGTGATGAATTCTCTTAGCTTTTGCTTGTTTGTCAAGATTTTAATTTCTCCTTAGAATCTGAATGAGATCCTTGCTCGATAGAGTAATCTTGGTTGTAGGTTTTTCCCTTTCCTCACTTTAAATATGTCCTTCCAGTCCCTTCTGGCTTGCAGAGTTTCTGCTGAAAGATCAGCTGTTAACCTTATGGCGATTCCCTTGTATATTATTTGTTGCTTTTCCCTTGCTGCTTTTAATATTTTTCTTTGTATTTAATTTTTGATAGTTTGATTAATATGTGTCTTGGCATGTTTCTCCTTGGATTTATCCTGTATGGGACTCTCTGCACTTCCTGGACTTGATTCACTCTTTCCTTTCCCATATTAGGGAAGTTTTCAACTATAATCTCTTCAAAATACTTTCTCAGTCCCTTTCTTTTTCTCTTCTTCTTCTGGGGCCCCTATAATTCAAATGTTAGTGCATTTAATGTTGTCCCCGAGGTCTCTGAGACTGTCCTCAATTCTTTTCATTCTTTTTTCTTTATTCTGCTCTGCAGTAGTTATTTCCACTATTTTATCTTTCAGATCACTTATCCATTCTTCTGCCTCACTTATTCTGCTATTGCTTCCTTTTAGAGTATTTTTAATTTCATTTATTGTGTTGTTCATATTGTTTGTTTGCTCTTTAGTTCTTCTAGGTCCTTGTTAAACATTTCTTGTATTTTCTCCATTCTATTTCTAAGATTTTGGATCATCTTTACTATCATCACTCTGAATTCTTTTTCAGGTACACTGCCTATTTCCTCTTCATTTGTTTGGTCTGGTGGATTTTTACTTCAGTCCTTCATATGCTGCGTATTTCTCTGTCTTCTCATTTTGCTTAACTTACTGTGTTTGGGGACTCCTTTTTGCAGGCTGCAGTTTTGTAGTTCCTGTAGTTTTTGGCATCTGCCCCCAGTGGGTAAGGTTGGTTCAGTGGCTTGTTGAGGCTTGCTGGTGGAGGGGACTGGTGCCTGTGTTCTGGTGGATGAGGCTGGATCTTGTCTTTCTGGTGGGCAGGACCACGTCCGGTGGTGTGTTTTGGGGTGTCTGTGAACTTAGTATGATCTTAGGCAGCCTCTCTGCCAATGGGTGGGGTTGTGTTCATGTCTTGCTAGTTGTTTGGCATGGGGTGTGCAGCACTGGAGCTTGCTAATCGTTGAGTGGAACTGGGTCTTTGTGTTGAGATGGAGGTCTCTGGGAGAGCTCTTGCCCGTTGATATTATGTGGGGCCAGGAGATCTCTGGTGGTCCTATGTCCTGAACTCGGCTCTCCCACCTCAGAGGCTCAGGCCTGACACCTGGCTGGAGTACCAAGTGTCAGCCAGATGGCTCAGAAGAAAAGGGAGAAAAAAAAAGCAAGCAAGCAAGAAAAAAATAAATTAAATAAAGTTATTAAAATAAAAAATTATTAAAATTAAAAAGGTAGTAAAAAAAGAAAGAGATAGAAAAAAAAAAAGAAAGAGAGCAACCAAACCAATAAACAAACTCTCCAATTATAACAAGCGCTAAAAACTACATTAAGATAATCATAAAAATTAGAAACTAGTCAGCCACATACAGCAAACCCCAAGTCTACAGTTGCTCCCAAAGTCCACCACCTCAATTTTGGGATGATTCATTGTCTGTTCAGGTATTCCAGAGATGCAGGGTACATCAAGTTGATTACGGAGATTTAATCTGCTGCTCCTGAGGCTGCTGGGAGAGATTTCCCTTTCTCTTCTTTGTTCACTCAGCTCCTGGGGTTCAGCTTTGGATTTGGCCCCGCCTCTGTGTGTAGGTTGCCTGAGGGCGTCTGTTCTTCCCTCAGACAGGAGGGGGTTAAAGGAGCAGCTGATTAGGGGGCTCTGGCTCACTCAGGTTGGGGGGAGGGAGGGATACAGAATGTGGGGTGATCCTGCAGCGGCAGAGGCTGGCATGATGTTGTAACAGCGTGACGTTGTAACAACGTGACGTTGTAACAGCATGATGTTGTAACCACCCTGGCAGTGGTGGGCTGCACAGGTTCCCGGGAGGGGAGGTGCGGATAGTGACCTGTGCTTGCCACAGGCTTCTTGGTGGCTGCAGTAGCAGTGTTAGCGTTTCATGCCCGTCTCAGGTGTCCACACTGATAGCTGTGGCTCGTGCCTTTCTCTGGAGCTTGTTTAGGTGGTGCTCTGCCCTCTGTGGGTAGACAGGGAAGGAATCCCCTCTCCTCATGTACCCCGAAACAATGGTCTCTTGCCTCTTAGGCAAGTCCAGACTTTTTCCCGGACTCCTTCCTGGCTAGCTGTGACACACTAGCCCCCTTCAGGTTTTGTTCATGCAGCCAACCACAGTCCTCTCCCTGGGGTCTGACCTCCGAAGCCTGAGCCTCAGCTCTCAGCCCCCACCCGCCCCTGCAGGTGAGCATACAAGCCTCTCAGGCTGGTGAGTGCTTGTTGGCAATGATCCTCTGTGCAGGAATCTCTCCGCTTTGCTCTCCGCATCCCTGTTGCTGTGCTTTCCTCCATGGCTGCGAAGCTCCCCCCCCTACTCCGTCCCCACCAGTGAAAGGGCTTCCTAGTGTGTGGAAACTTCTCCTCCTTCACAGCTCCCTCCCAGAGGTGCAGGTCCCATCCCTATTCTTTTGTCTCTGTTTTTCTTTTTTCTTTTGCCCTACCCAGGTGCGTGGGGATTTTCTTGCCTTGTGGGAAGTCTGAGGTCTTCTGCCAGCTTTCAGTAGGTGTTCTGTAGGAGTTGTTGCACGTGTAGATGTATTTTTGATGTATTTGTGGGAAGGAAGGTGATCTCCATGTCTTATTCCTCCGCCATCTTGAAGGTCCTCCCCCAGTTATGTTGTTTTGATCCTCAGTTTCCTTCCTTAGATCTGTAGGTTCCCTTTTCATCTCACTTGGTTGCTTTGTTATCTCAATTTTGAGCTCTTGTTTTATTGATATCTTCTTATTAAGGTGTTCCGTAGCTGGAAGCAATTATAAGGGGTGCCTTCTCTCCCTGTGTTATGTTCTCTTCTAGGCTGAGCTCTTTGTCTTCCTTCTGTAAGCCTTTCGTTGTTGTTGTTTTGTTGTTTGTTTATGTTGTGGTTTTATTATCTTGCTTCATGTTGCAGGTTGTATTCCTGGGCAAGGAGACTCTCAGATACAGGGGAAGTATACTGGGCGGAGGTCTTGGGACCCACTCCTGTTGGGGAATGAGGGAAGCAGGATTAGGTAGAGGGAGAAGCTGGGCTGTGCTTTATCACAACAAAGCCTGATCCCAGGGCCTCTGGAGCTGGAATGGCTCTACAGAGTTGTCTTGAATTGGGGTGAAAGCCCCTGGCTTTTATACCCCTGCATAGACACACAGGCTTGGAACACAGGCTGCTCTCAGGGAGTTGGGGTGCTATTGGCAAGGCAGCTTTCTTCAGCTGAGGTTGCTCTTGAGCAACTGGAGAATGAGTGCTTCAGTCCAGAAGAGGGTGTCTGGGTGGCGCATCTGGCATCCATTAGAGTTCATTTTATTCTCACGGTGGTGCTGTCTAGGCAGTCATTCGGTTTTCTCTGATAAGGTAGGTTGGTTCTTTATTCTTTTCTTACCCTATCTGAAATAGGTATGTTTCCCTTTGACATACAGATTGAGGGCTGAAGTGTTGTTGTTGGTGGTGGTGGTGGTGGTTTTTTAGGTGATATTTCCCCTTTTTCAGTGGACTGAGAGAATGACTGGGAGCCAGTGAAGGGCTGGAAAATGAGTGAGCCCAGCGAAGTGATGTGCCGCCTTATTAAGTATGGTATGAGGTAGGGGTTAAGATTCTGATTCCAGTTACCTAGGGCCATTTGTTAAAAGACCGTCCTTTCCCTACTGCTTGCATGGTCATCTTTGTCATGAATCAGGTTTCCATAAAGGTGTGTATCTGTCCCCATCTGTGTTCTCTTGCTTTGTCCTGTTAGACTATCATTGTGCAAATACCGCACTCTCTCATTTATTGTAACTTTAAAATGAATCCTGGGGACTTCCCTGGTGGTTCAGTGGTTAGGACTCCATGCTTCCACTGCGGGGCACAGGTTCAGTCCCTGGTCGGGCAACTAGGATCCCGGCATGCAGTGTGGCGCAGCCAAAAAAAAAAGAATCCTGGCATCCAGTAGAGTCATTCCTCCAACTTTGTTTTTCTTCAGGATTATCTTGGATCATGTTTGCTTTTTGCCTTTGCATTCAGTCTTAGGATCAGTTTGTCAGTTTCCACAAAATACCTGCTCGTGTTTTTACAGAGAGATTTGATTTTATAGGTCAGTTTGTGGATAATGGTTCACTGCAATATTGATTCTAATCCATGAAATTTATTTAGGGCTTCTTTAATTTTTAAAATATTGATTTATAGTTTTCTATGTAGAGGTATTTCTTAGAAATCTTTTATTAGATTTGTACCTGGGTATATTATTTTGAAAAAAGGAAAACCGTATAATGAATCTCCATGTAGCCATCATCCAGTTTCAACAACCTTGCTAAATTTATATCACTCCTCCTCTCAATCCCAACCTCTCCCCCAAAATTATTTTGAAGCAAATTAAAAATATATTGTCATATGCATTTCAATATGAATTTCTGAAAGATAAGAGGGACTTTTTTGTTTAAAAAAAAAAAACTATCACCCCAATATTATTTCATGCCTATAAAAGTAAAAATAATTCCTTATTACCATAAAATACCCAGTTAGTGTTATTTGATGTTTTTTGGGTGGTATTGTAAATGAATACCTTTAAAATTTTATGTTCTTTGTGTTTTTATGATATATAGACATAGAAATGATTTTTTTCATGTGTTCGTCTTGTATCCAGTAACCTTGCTAAAGTTATTTATTATTTCTAGTAATTTATCCCCAGATTACTTTAGCTTTCTACATATACAATTTTGTTGTTTGTTAATATGACAGTCTGCCTCAAGGGGCAATAGAAGTTTGCCAAGTTTAGCAATGATCAGTTTAAAAAATGGAAAAGAAATGAACAAATGAAAAGTGAACAAATTTGACAATTTCACTAAGACTGAAAAAAAAGTCTAAGACTTTTTAATAACTCCTATCATTATGTGTTGTATGTTGTCTTCAACTTTTTTTATCAGTTGCTAATATTATTTGTTATTCTATATTCTTTGTAGTTTCCCATCACCAATTGTTCTTGGAATTGGACAGGTAAGTGAAAAAAAAAATTACCCTCTTAATTAGTTGTCAGTACACATGATGAAATTTTAAGTGCTTTTGTTTAAGACTGTGGTTTACGAATTTGTTCAGCTGGCAGAGGACTATGGTACTCTTGGTGAAACAACATGAAGTATTGACACACATCTTATTTCATTTTACCATTTAGGAACAGTTGTATTTGTAGGAAAAAACAACTAATTTTAACTTCCTTAATAGAATTTAATTACTCTAAAGCAAGGGGGCAGCAGACTGAAAGCCTCCAAGGTCTGCTGGGTAACAGATGAGTGTGCACAGTTTAAGCCACTGTGCCTGAGAAGAAAAGGGTTAGGGAGATGAGGTGAGGCCCACTAGGGATCAGGGAAATCTAATTTTTACATCAAACCCCCTAATTTGTAAATGGTGGCAACAGATTCATATTTTCATAAAACTCTCTACAGGCCAAACAAAACATGTTTGCAGTTTCCTTCCTGAAGTTTGTGATGTTTGTTCTCAAGTGTAAGGATAAACTTGGATAAACTTTCAAACTTACCCCATTTGGCTGTTTCTGAAATTTTCCATTAATATTAATTTGTGGCTTTTTTACTTTTTTGGTCATATGCTGATGATTTCTAGTAGGCACGTGGTAACAGGCACCAAAGTTTTTTTGTTTTTGTTTTCCTTTAGTTTATAAGGAGAAAAACTTAAAATTATAAAAATTGTATCTGTTAACTAAATTTTAAATTGTGAATCTGGAATTTATATGATTAAACATTATTCTAGTTAAATGTTTTGCTAATAAGGTACTCTTTGCACATCATTTTAGGGAGAAAAAAATCACGAGGAAACAATATCTTTCCTTAAGGTCAAAAAATTTATATCTTTATGATTCAATGTGAAAATATGTTAAAAAGTACTTTAAAAGATCAATAGTATGTGGTAATGTGCCCTTTGTAATGCCCAAGGCAAATAAATTCACTGGATTGTACTCGATTAAGGTAAAAACGTTTATGATTTGCAGTTTGTGGGGGAAGAAGCCAGCAGACCAAATTTAAAAAGTCTGAATTGCAGAATATTTTAAATAAGTGTTGGTATATTTCTGTAAGAATTATAAAGTAAGTCATATATACAAACTACAATTATAATTCAGGGTGGGCTTGAGTTATATAAATCTATTATAAGTATTAAGTTTGTACACTCAGGCTCAAGGTTTAGGATGATAATCATTTTGAAGGAGACCTTAAATTTTTGCATCCTAATGTGGAGAAAAGTAAGTTCTAAAATTTGTGTAGAAAGATGATATTAAAACTTTTTATTTTATAATAATAATCTGGAGTATTTCTGATATACCTGGTGTAATCCAGATTAATAGCATTTGAATGAGATATTTTTGCAACACCGGCTAGATTGGAGAGAAAAATAAATCCCTTTTAAAATTTATTTTCCTCTTAATTTGACTTATGTGTTATAGAAATACTATACTTTACAAAATATGTTTATGTGTGGAATTTGCCTCCCTTCCCCCTTCCTTTCATCCCCACACTTAACTTTCTGGGGTAAGGTGACCATATGCTCAGTACATAGGAAGGATGGTCCAGGATCAACAAGCAGCCTCACCAACTGTGGTCACTCTGGTCAGTTTTGGGGACACTGTTCCTTTTTCCCGCTGTTGTCGTTCCTTGAGCCCCTTGAGATATCGTGTGTATGTTATATTTGATGTTATACTTTTTATCTATAGTTCTGGTGCAATCTATACGGTGGCAAGAAAAACAATTTTAATATTTCAAGGAATAATAATTTTTTTGGAACCTAGAAAATGGACTTTTCAGATATATATATATTTTTGGTGAATCTCTTTTCTTTTGATGATGTGTTTGTACCTCAAATAGTCTTTCCAGATATTTTGCTGAAGTTTTTCTCTTCCCTTTTCTTTAGATGGCAGTTACCATAATGATACTATATGTGTCCAAGCTAAATAAAGTAATTCACTTCCCTGATTTTGACAAGAAAATTCCTATTAAGGTATGTGATGGAAAGTACATATAGCTATGATGGAAGATGTAGAAATGCTATAGAATTACAAATTGATCTTAGAGTACAGGTCCGTTTCTATACACACTGTGCTTCCTGCTGGCAGTGGGTAGAAACTTCTTAATAAAGATTTCATATCATTCAGTGGTCCACTAATGTAACACAATAATAGTAAAAGTATGTGCTTAGCAATGGATATTAAATAAATACTATGTGTCTTCTGAAATGGCAAAGCTTTCTAACAGGAATTGGCAAGCTTATTTGGTAAAGGACCAGATAGCAAATAATTAGGCTTTGTGGGCCAGACCATCTCTGCTGCAGCTATTCAGCTCTGTACCATGAAAGCAGCTGTAGATGATACGTATATAAATGAATCGGTGTAGTTGTGTTCTAATAAAACTTTATTTGCATAAATAAAAGATGGGTTAGATTTATCTCTTGGGCCCTCCCAATTTGTTGATCCCTGTTTTAAATTTTCATTTTTAGCTTGGATTGATAACAGTTGTGAGTAGAATGATGAATAAACACATTTTGATATATGTAGGTTTTTTTCCACGGTGGAACTAGAAACATGAGACCTGCCATTCCTTCCTGGGAATGTGGAATGGAGCTAACTTTTATTGTACAGTTGCTGGGTGACATGCATGAAGCCAGACATTTAATTCCTAGAGCAATCCCATACGACAGGTGGTATTAAATTGATCATGGTGACATTTTTGGATTTAGGGAGGTTAAATCAGACTGCAGTTCCTTGAGAGTGAGGACCTCACATGGTTTGTTCACTGCCATGTCTCTAAGGCCTGGAAAAACACTGGCATCTAGCTCTGGATTATTCATCAGGTCGACTAAGCACATGCTTCCTGCATCAATAATCAGGGACATCCACAAAAAGAGAAAAAAATATTGAAGTATAGGAAAGATATTAACCCAATCATCAAAAGAAAAATCAGAATATTGTTGGGCTTGCTTACACTTAGCTTATGATATAATTTTTAAATACTTTGAACAATTGTGAAATATGATCTAGACATAGGAAAAAAGGCATCATACATGACTGTGTAGTTGAATGAATAATTACCCTTGTAATCATTACCTAGGTCATGAGATGGGATCACAAAATCCTTCTTACCCACTATTCTGACTTTTGTAGTAATAATTTTCTTGCTTTCTTTGTAAGTTTTCTAAATTTGTATGTATCCTTGAATTATGTAGTTTAGGTTTGCCTATTTTTGGATGTTATATAAAGGGAATTAAACTCTATATAGTCTTTTGTATCTTGCTTCTTTCACTTAATATTACGTTGGTAAGATTTATCCACATTGTTGTGTGTAGCTGTATTCTTTTATTTTCATTGTATAAATGTATTACAATTTATTTATCTGTTTTACAGTTGATGGTAATTGGGGTTGTTTCTAGTTTGGGCCCTAGAAAAATAAAAAGTACTGTTCTGAACATACTGATAGTTGGATCTTGGTGCACAAGTATTAGTCACCTAAGGCTCCCATAACAAAATACCACAGACTAGGTGGCTTAACAGAAATTTATTTTCTCACACTTCCGGAGGCTGGAAGTCCAAGATCAAGGTGCCAACCGGGTTGGTTTCTGATGAGAGTTTCTCCTTGGCATATAGACAGCTGCCTTCTCACTGTGACCTCACGTGGCCTTTACTCTGTGCCTATGCACTCCTGGTGTCTCTTCCTCTTCTTATAAGGACACAAGTCCTATTGGATTAGGACCCCACACTTATTACCTCATTTAACCTTAATTACCTCCTTAAAGGCCCTATCTTTGCATGCAGTCACCTGGGGGCTAGGGCTTCAAAATGTGAATTTTGAGCAGATATAATTCAGTCCAAAACAGCACATGTGCATGAGTTTTTTGGGAAGCTTATCAAGAAGTGAAACTGCTGACTCCTAGGGTGAGCATATTGTCAACTTGAGTAGATAATGGCAAACTGTTCCCCCAAGTGGTTGTACCAGTTCCCACTCCTGACGAAAGTGCATGAAGGTCCCTATTGCTCCTCATTCTTGCCAATCCTTGGTATGCCAGTCATTTTAAATTGTGCTGATCTGGTGAGTGCATAATGACATCTTCTTGGCTTTTATTTGGGTTTCCCTGTTTATTAATGAGGATGAGTGCCTTTTCATTTTTTAGTGCCCATTTGGGTATCCTCTTTTGTGAAATACTTGTTCAAGACTTTTGCCCATTTTTCTGTTGGGTTGATGTCTTTTTCTTACTGATTTGTGTAGGAGTTTTAAAAAATATGTTAATGATAGTCCTCTTGTTAGTTATATACAGCATTACAAATATATTTCCTTGCTCTGTTTCATATCTTTTTATTTTCTTTATTATGTATTTATCTTGTATTCCTTTATCATGTGTTCCTTATCATGAAAAGGAATCTTAATTTTAAAATAGTTAAATTTTATCAGTCTTTTCCTTAATAATTAATCACTATTTTTCTTATTTAGGAAATTCTTCCCTACTCTGAGGTTATGAAGATATTTTTCTAGATAAAAGATATATTGTTTTTCAGAGTTAAGTTTTTAATCTGCTTGGAGTTGATTTTTATGGATGGTGTGAGGTAATGGTACAATTTCATTTATTTTTTCATTTGTCAGACTCAACTGAAAAGTTTATCCTTAATATTGTGCCACTTATATCATGGTACTATTGTTCACATATGTTTCTAAGCTCTCCATGCTTTTTCATTTGTCTATTTGTGTTTCTGCACCATTACCTCACAGTCATAATTACTATTGCTTTATGCAAAGTCTTGCTATCTGGTAGAGCAAGTCTTTCCTCCTAACTTCTTGGTTCTTCACATTTTTATGTGAATATTAGAAGCAGGTTGTCAAGTTTCATGAAAAATAACCTTCTGGGATTTTGACGGGAATTGCATTGAAGCTCTAAAGCACTTTGGAATGAATTGACGTCTTTAAAGTATTGAATCTTACAATCCATGTACATGGTATACATACCCCTTCTTTAATTGCCTTCAGTAAAGTTTTATAATTTTCTCTATAGAGTTCTAACAGTTTTTGTTAGATTTGTTCTGAGGTACATCCTTTTTTTTTTTTTTTTTTTTTTTGCTATTGCATGTATCTTTTAAAAACAGGGGAATTCCCTGGCGGTCCAGTGGTTAGCACTCCACGCTTCCATTGCAGGGGGCACAGGTTTGATCCCTGGTCAGGGAACTAAGATCCCGCATGCTGCGTGGCACGGCCAAAAACCCCCAGGTTATTTAGAAAGTTAGAAGTATATCAACTAAAAATTATTCACAACGTAAAAGTTGAGAGTTATGTTTTATTCGGCGGGAATTTTTAGTACTTCAAGCCTGGGAGGCAGCATCTCAAGTAACTGTGAGAGAACTGCTCTGAGGAGGTGAGGTGAGGAGCCAGGACATATAGGAGTTTTGCAACAAAGGGCAGGTGGTCTGAACGTCAAAAGATTATTGTTAATTCAAGAAAACCGGATATGTCAACTTAAGGAATTTAGAGCTTTTCTATATATCGGAAGATGCAAGAGTCTGGGCTCACTGAAATCATTCCTTTGATATGCATCTCAGCTATCTGGGACCAGTATCCTGTGTTTTTATATCCTGAGTTTCCTCAGGGCTCACCAGCTCACCATAGGCTGTGGCTGCAAAGGTGGTGGCTGAAATGGCTGATGACTGTGACATCCTTTGTTTACTGATATGGCAGGACATATTTTACTTCTCAGGTACATATTTTTATCTTTCTTTTGTATATTGTCTTTGTATCTGCAACATTCTAGCTTTCATTTCTTTTACTTGCCTTACTGTATAGCACAGGACCTACAGTGCAATGTTGATAGAAATGGAAATACTGGGCATTTTTGTCTGATCTCAAAGGGGAAGCTTTTAATATTTCACCATTAAGTGTATTGTTTGCTGTAGGTTTTTTTGAGATGCCTTTTTTCTGTGTTCCAGTTACCTTTTGCTGTAGGGACATAGACCCTACCTCTGGATGGAAGGGAGTGTCAAAGTCACATTTTAAGAGTATGTGAGAAGAGAGATATTGCTACAGCCATTATGTCTGATTATGGATTTGTCTATTTCTTTTGGTATTTCTGCCAGGTTTTTTGTTTTGTTTTATGTATTTTGAGGCTGTATGATTAGGTGCCTAAATTTTTTTTTTTTTTGGTTACACCTCGCGGCATTCGGGATCTTAGTTTCTCAACCAGAGATAGAACCCGTGCCCCTTGCAGTGGAAGTGCAGAGCCCTAACCACTGGACTACCAGGGAATTCCCATAGGTGCCTAAAATTTTAAATTAGTTAAATCTTACTGGTGAATTAAAGTGTTTAATTGTGCACGGTGGAACTCCTCTGTTTCAGTTCTTTTAGTGTTCCCCTGGAATTCAAAACAGGCATATCTAACTTATCAAATTATAAAGTTGATTAATTAATATATTAATTAATCAGCAGGGGAATTAGCACAAATAATTTAGCCCATGGTTACCAGAAACTAGAAGTCAGTACTGTCTTTATTTTGAATTGTATATGGAAATAGGGGCAACTGATTCTCTTCAATACTTAAGAACCTCTAAAGTTGTAATATCACCAGCTGTGTGATTGTTGAGTCAGTTGTATACTGTTAACCAGAATGTTGTTGACTGAAAAAAAATGTGCAACGTAAAAGTTGAGAATTATGTTTTATTTTGCGGACAAAAAGAGGACTTAAGCCCAGGAGGCAGTCTCTCAGATAGCTCAGGAGGCTCTGAGGGACTGCTCCAAAGAGGTGAGGGAAGGGCCAGCATATACAGGAGTTTTTGCAACAAAGACCAGGTAGTTGGAACTTCAAAAGATTACTGTTAGTTAAAGAAAGCCAGATAGTGTCTCAAGCTAATGAATTTGGTGCTTTTCTATGTATGGGAAGATGCAAGAGTCTGGGCTCATTGAAATTATTCCTTTGATATGACCTTAGCTATCTGGGACCAGTATCCTCTTCTTTTCCATCCTGAGTCTCCTAAGGTGACTGCAGTGACTGAGGGCTTGGCAGTGGGCAGCCCGTTTGTCTCCATCCTGAGTTCCCTCAGGGCTCACTTTCAGGGGGGCTGTAGTGGCTATCAAGCCATCAGGCTGCAACATCCTTTGTTTACTGATATGGCAGGCCCAAACATTTTTCATTTACTATGTTGATGAATAAAAGGGAAGGTCCTGGATCTATTATCTTGCTTATGTTTCTTGAACAAATTTCCTAATAAAGAAATTCTGTAACTTTTTTGCAGATGACACATAGTATTTAAAAATCTTTCAGAAGATATATGAGTTGCATGCTTAGTGTCTTTTTAGTGGAAAAAGAAATGTTGGACTCATCTTGATAGCTATGGAGTATTATATTAGTTAAAAAGTTCTTAAAAGTTATCATATGAGCTTACGAAGGGATTTTTTTTTCATAGGTGTTACATTTTGTCTCTTTTTCAGTGTGTTCTGAATAATATTTCTCTTAACAATCAGAAAATAATTCAGGAGCTCAGAGCTCGGTAAACCTAATTCAAGTACAAGCTACATTGTTTAACCTTGGTAGATATTTAATTATTCTAGGCGTTTAAAACAAATAAAGTAACTCCAAAGTAATGTGGCCAGTATACACAACTTTTTGAAAGTGTCACCAACTGTGTGACACGTCAATGGGATATAGACCTTTGCCTTTGTCCAGAAAAGTGCATATATGCATAGATAACAGAAGTTTGCACACTTTTTCAATGGCCTTCTGAATCTCATTCATAAACTATATTTATATAGTTTATAAGTGATAAACACCCATCCTCAACTCACCAACCTGGCTAGGGGTCTCCACCTAAGAGAGGTGCTTGTTCAGAGCTTTCTTTTAGGGAAATAGTCTACTAATGTGGGCAAGATCAAGATTTCCATTTCTATCCAGCCTCCACACCACCACCATGATTATGGATATCACTTCCTACCTAACTATTTTTTGATCACATGGAGAAACTCATGATGTGTTCTGGATTCTGGAAAATTTAGTCATTGCAAGGAAAGGAACTCAGAATGATTTGCTTACTGATGGGGAGTGAATGTCACCATTTTTATATATGAAAGAAAATGTTATTGGAGTACTAACCAAATATTCTTTCTTTTTTTATTGAAGCTGTTTCCTCTGCCTCTCCTCTACGTTGGAAACCACATAAGTGGATTATCAAGCACAAGTAAATTAAGGTAGAGTGCAGGATAATGGTTGATCGGAGGTTCTTCACTCGTTTGCTTTTAGTGTCACAAAGACCAGCTTTGATTTTTCAAGATATTGCTTGGGCTACATATAGAAGACAATAATATTCCATAGTTTAAGAAAATAAGGTAGAGTTTTTTTTTTTTTTTTTTAAGGTAGAGTTTTGAACTTAATTTGATAATGCTTTAGAAATGTTAAAAAGCTGATATATTTTTCTTTATATTCAAGTCTGAAGATAGAATGTGAGATCTGTAGAAATCAAGATAGAGAAGGTATGATTTATTCAGGAAGATTCATTTATACGAATATGGTTCTGTGTAACTTTTGGTTTCATCACAGTTTTATAAAAGCAGGAATATTCTGTCAGATTTGGTGTAGGTCAGGCTTGGTACAAGGAAAAATAAATGACAGATGTTATTTTCAAGTATGTGATATATACTTCTGAAATCTGCATTTGCATTTATTTTATGGTCCTTTGACTACTCTGTTAAAAGTCACTGCGCAAATGAAAATAGAAGTGTACAAAGACCAAGTCATCCTATAAATTGGAAAACGTGGTGTGAAATATGTAGACTAATGAACACACATTAGGGTGACAAACCTTATGAAAAAGATGTGAATAATGAGAAAATAAAGTCTGACCAAAGGGTGACAGAAATGGAAGGAAACCTGTTTGTATAGGGAGAGAAGAAAAGTGGCAGGTAGGAGGTAGACCAGAAGGAGAACGTACATACAAAACTGAGAAATGTGAAATTAGGCCTGTTGCCTATCACTCTTGTTTGGAAAGGACAGATTGTGGTTGTTGTGAAAAACAAAATGTCCAATACTGTTTTTAGTTACATATTTTAGTTGTTTTGTTGTTTCCTTCTGGGATTAGGACAGTCAATTTTCCTTAATTATCTTAAATTTGTATTAAAGCTCCCTGTGGTAGGTGCTATTGCTGTGTTGCCACATATCCTCCTGGCCTGTCTCTGAGCCCACCTGCAGCGTGGGGATGCCTTCAGTAACCCTCAGAGCTGCCCAGCTGCACTGGGGTTCTCTGCCTCGCAGATGAGGACTTCTTGTTTTAGTGATCTTACAAACATCTTTATTACAAGTGTTCTTCAACACTTCTCTGCATGCATAGCAGAAGAGGTAAGATGAAGCCTTCTTGGGTGCCATGGGGGCTTTCAGCAAGTGAGACTGAGGAGGAAGGAAGGAAGATTGCTTATACGTGGTGTCATGTAGTATGTTTCTCTGTCTCCCCTATTTTCCATAAACTGGTAGTTGGTCCTAGAGGCTTGATCAGATTCAGATTCAATTTTTCAGGCAACATCAGTTTATTGGTGATGTTGGGTTCCTTCTACTGCATCACCTCATGGGACACATAATGTTTTATCCCACCTTTAATGATATTTAATTGATCAGTTCCACTTTTAATGATTTTAAGGGTCCCTTCATTAGAATGTTTC
This sequence comes from Balaenoptera physalus, assembly GCF_965194825.1. NCBI lineage: Eukaryota > Metazoa > Chordata > Mammalia > Artiodactyla > Balaenopteridae > Balaenoptera > Balaenoptera physalus. Next base: position 88,248,401 of record NC_138886.1, on the reverse strand, counting down.
TCATCAATTTTTCACCTAATGGTTTTAGCATCTATTGATGATCATTGTCTAGATCCATTATTTCATTTCAAATTGAGAAATGATGATTTTCTAACTATATCACCACTTCTACATTAATTGTCTAAACTTCCTCAATAAATACAAACTTTCATTCACCATATCATACAGGAAAGGCAGGATAAAGCTTTATTTATAAATGTTCAGAGTAATAAATTAGTGTCCTGTCACCTTCAATAGTGAGTTGTTGTTTTTTGTTTGTTTTGTTTTTTACCATCATTAATTCATGCATTTTCATTTATTTGAAACAAGTCCCTCATGAGATATGCATTTTGCAAATATTTTCTCTCAGTCTATGGCTTTTCTTTTCATTCTCTTAACATTGTCTTTCAGAGCAGAAGTTTTCATTTTAATGAAGTTCCACCATCATTTTTTTCTTTCACAGATTGTGCTTTTGGTGTTGTATCTAAAAACTCATTGCCAAACCCAAGGCCATCTAGATTTTCTTCTGCATTATCTTCCAGAAGTTTATGTTTTACATTTAGGTGAATGATCCATTTTGAAGTTAATTTTTGTGAAAGGTATAAGGCCTGTGTCTAGATTCAGTTTTTTTTACATGTAGATGTCCAGTTGTTTGAGCACCATTTGTTGAAAAGGCTATTCTTTCTCCATTGAATTGTATTTACTCCTTTGTCAAAGATTAGTTGACTATATTTGTGTGGGTATATTTCTGGGCTCTCTATTCTGTTCTCTATTATTCTATTTGTTTCATTTACTTAATGTTTTAATTCATTATATAAATACTTCTTTTGATGCTCAAATTATATCATCTCAGGTCAGTGAGAGCCTCTTTGAGTTGGCTCCTATGTTCTAGGGCCCCAGTAGTCTTTGATTACTTCCTTGCTTCCTGGCACATGATGTCCCAGATTTATTTGGACTTTTCCTGCCATTTCTCCAAGGATCCCCTGGTTATTTTTAGTGTGAGGTTGAGGCCATAGTCTGGGTGCTGGATATATTTGGAAGGAAGGGCTAACACAGTATCCTGATGAATAATATGTAGGGTATGAGAAAAAGAAAGACCAAGATGCCTTCATGGTTTTTGGCCTGATGAAGTGGAAGAACAGAATTGCTACTGATTAGGTCTATACCTAGGAGTAGGATTGCTGGGTCGTATGGCCATTCTGTGTTTAACATTTTGAGGAACTGCCAAGCTGTTTTCCAAAGTGGCTGTGCCATTTTACTTTCCCACCAGCAGTGTATGAAGGTTACAATTTCTGTACATTCTTGCCAAATTTGTTATTGTCTATCTTTTTGATTATAGCTATCGTAGTGGTTGTGATGTCGTATCTTACTGTGGTTTTGATTTGCATTTCCCTGATGATTAATGATATTGACCATCTTTTCATGTGCTTATTGGTCATTTATATAGCTTCTTTGGAGTAATGTCTATTCAAGTCCTTTGCCCATTTTTTAACAGGGTTATTTATCTTTTTATTATTGAGTTTTAAGTCTTTAGGTATTCTAGATACAGGTCCTTTATTATATACATGATTGCAAAATTTTCTCCTATTCTGTGGATTGTCTTTTTACTCTCTTGATGGTGTACTTTGAAGCACAAAAGTTTTAAGGTTTTAAAAATTTAATTAATAATTAAGGTAAAATATATATAACATAAAACTCACCATTTTAACTATTTTTAAGTGGACAGTTAAGTGGCATTAAATATATTCACAATCTTGAGCAACCATCACCACTATCTATTTCCAGAAATTTTTCATCATCCCAAACAGAAATTCTGTACCCATTAAACCGAATGCCCCATTCCCCCATCCCCCCGGCCCTGGTAAACTCTATTTCACTTGCTATCGCTATGAAATTGCCTATTCTAGATATTTCATACAAATGGAATCATACAATATTTGTCCTTTTATGTCCAGTTTATTTCAGTTAGCATAATGTTTTTGTTTCATCCATGTTGTAACATGTATCAGAATTTCATTCCTTAGTAAGACTGTATAGTATTCTATTGTATGTATCTATCACACGTTTATCTATTTATAAAAGTTTTACATTTTGGTGAAGTTTGATATATTTATATTTGTTATTGTTGCTTGTGCTTTTGGTATTGTGTCTAAGAGAATTTTGCCTGACCCAGGGTCATGAAGATATAATCCTATTCTTTCATCTAAGAGTTTTATAGTTTTAGCTCCTACATTTAGGTCTTTGATATATTTTGACGTAATTTTTTGTATGTAGTGTGAGGTAGGGGTCCAAAATCATGCTTTTGCATGTGAATGTTGAGTTGTTTCAGCATTATTTATTGAAAAGACTGTTCTTTCCCCATTGTATTGTCTTGGCACCCTTGTTGAAAATTAATTGACCATAATTGGAAAGATTTATTTCTTGATTCTCAGTCTTATTGCTTTGATTAAATGTTTATCTTTAAACTAGTACTAGATAATACTGATAATTGTAGCTTTGTAATGAGTTTTGAAATTGGTTCCACCAGCTTTGTTCTTCTTTTTCAAGATTGTTTTGGCTTTCTGGTTTTCTTGCATTTCCACATTGATTATAGAATTAGTTTGTCAATTTCTGGGGGAAAAAAAGCCAGCTGAAATTTTGATAGGACTGTGTTGAATCTATAGATTTATTTGGGAAGTATTTCCATTTTAACAACATTAAGCCTCTGATCCATAACATGGAGTGTCTTTCCATTTAATCTTCTTTCACCTTTTAACAATATTTGGTAGTTTGTAGTGTATTACCATTCTTACACTGCTTTTGTTATGTTATTCCCAAGAATTTTGTTCTTTTTGATGCTATCATAAATGGAATTGTTAATTTCCTTTTTGGATTGCTCATTGCTAGTGTATGGAAGTACAATTGATTTTTGTATATTCATTTTGTTTCCTGCACACTTACTTCATTTGTTCTAATAATAATTTTTTAATGGATTTCTTAGGATTTTCTCCGTATATATCATCTGAAAATAGAGGCAACTTTATTTCTTTTCTTTTTTCCAAGCTGTATACTTTTTTTTTTTTGGCCTAATTGTCCCATCTAGAACCTCAAGTACAATGTGGAATTGATGTAGCGGTGAGAACGAACATCCTGGTCTTATTCCTGATCTTAGGGGGAAGAACATTCAGCTTTTCACCATTAAGTGTCCTTATCTGCTTTTATTTTTTTCTTCTTGGCTGTGCTGCATGGCTTACGGGATCTTAGTTCCCCGACCAGGGATTGAACTCAGGCCCTTGGCACTGAGAGCACAGAGTCCTAACCACTGTACTGCCAGGGAATTCCCCTTATCTGCTTTTAAAAGGCATCATCTAAAAATACTTTTTGAATTTAATTGAAAATAATAAGACCTTTTTTTTTTTTTTTGTCTTGCTTTGAAAAAGGCAGTTCAGACCAGTCTCATAAGACATTTTTAAGTGAAGTTCTTGAAAATTCTTTCTGCACTGCTCTCTGGTTGTAGTGTGAAACCCCTCCTCAAGTCTGGTCAGGAGGAGCTGCCCACCCCACCCCCCAAACGCTGTGGTTCTGGCTTTCCTTTCTTTGGTCGCCATCTTCTCAGGGTCACATTGGAAGCAGATGGAGGTGGGTTTTTCCAGCCTTGGCAGTCTGTAGCTGTGCATTGAGCTGTGTCCTGGAATCTCTGGGTTTTGAGAGTGGGTGAAAGGTTCATAAGTATTTTTGAAAGGCAGTGAATGTGGCCTCATTACATAAAGTTTTAGGGAAAAATTACCCATAATTTTATCCTCTAACATACTATTTTACATATTCATTTTCAGTCTTTTTCCATATACAGAATGTATTTTATTACAGTTGTAGACTCTACATAGTTTTGTCACCTCCTTGATTTATTTAACATTCGTTTTCCAAGAGTGGTAAAGTTTTATATTATAGAATTAATGTATAATGTTCCCTCAAGTGGATTTATCATAATTTATTTAATCATTGCTTTGTCTGATATTCAGGTTGTTTCTGATGTTTTTCCCAAAGACATTACTGCAATGAACATGTTTGTGCACATGATTTTTTTTCTTTCCTTTGGGTTATTATCTTAGGGTAAGTTTCCCAGCAAGAAGTAATTAGGTCCTAGGTTAGGACCATTTAACGACTGTCCATACATAGTCCCAACTTGATTTGTCAAAGGCTGTATTGGTTCACATTGCATATAATCTTTTAGCACAGACTTTGTAGTAGTTGGATAGTATGATGTTTTGAATTGCTAGTAAGTAAAAGTGGCATGAAATTATTAAATCTCCATTTCTTTTTATTATTTAATATGACTTGTTAGTAACATATGCGATAATTAAGGTTAATTCCTTATATTTAATTTGGAAAATTAATGGGCTTAATTAAAAATGTAAGGCATTAAAAAAATACTTGGTATCTGATGATATTATACTTGAATCTTTTCCTGACAGCTTGCCGATGTTCACCGTGCTCAGGAAATTTACCATTCCACTTACTTTACTCCTGGAAACCATCATACTCGGGTGATTTTTGTTTTTCTTCTTTTCCTCTGGTGTCCTCTCCCCACACCCCCACATTATTTTTACCTAGCAAATTCTCAACATCTAGTCATCTTTTCAAATCGTTGATTTGAAGTGCTAGTAGCAATAACTTAAGGGCAAATGGTTTGTTCACTTAAAAGCAGTCTCCTATTTCCATGATTCCCTAAGAATGTAATGAGTGTTTTTTTAAAAAAATTATAATTTTACATTAGATAAATAAAATGTGTGTGTGATCGAAAATTATAAAAAAAACAACAACCCCAAAACAGATGTAAATCTGTTTCCTGAGCCAGATGGAATATACACTGATTTTGCAATGTAGAGGAAAAGTTGTCCACGTATATAGTATAGGATAGGAGTGCAGAAAATCAGGGAAATTCATTCTGATGCAGTAATTATGATGTAACATCAGAATAAATTAATTTTTATAATGTTGGTTTAAAAATTTCTCATAAAGATACTCAGGCTGACATCTAAAAAGGTGATTCTTGATTTTGCTGTGGAGATTATTTAATGATGAAATTTGGATGATGGCCCAATGTTCTAACTTCTACTACTGAATTTTATCTTAATCTTTGGATACTTGATAAAAGTACATACCAACTAGACCCACCAGCAGGAGCTCTTCTGCATTTTGTCTCAGCGTCTTTCTAGTGAGGACAGAGAAATACATTTGTAATTAGATTAAGACAACTACTTAAGAAATAAAGTAAATTTGGTCTGATTTCCTAATCCATTGAAGGTACCTTTAGTACTCTTTTTACATAAAGCATTGTCCATTAGATTTTAGCTATAAAACTGTTAACAGTGTCTATTTTCAGTTTATTTAAAAAATATAATCTATATATTTTCCTCTCTTCCTCCTTTCCTTATCTATCTATCTATCTATCTATCCATCTGTCTGCCTACCTATCTATCCATCCACTATTTATTTATTACAGGAAACAGTATTCCTTGAACATCATTGTCAGTGTCTTTGCCATCATTCTTGGTGCTTTCATAGCAGCTGGGTAAGACTTTGGACTATTTCTGCTCAATAACTCCTTTGTGTCTTTGACAATAGGCCTGGCCCCCTCCTCATTTTTCATTTTCCATCTGGCTGCAGTTGAATTGAGCAGCCAAGAGACAAATCTGTTGATGTTAGTGGAATCCCCATGTGTTCCTGTGAAAGTCAAACTGGGTTCCAAGTTGGCCAGAACATTTCTGAGAAATATGTAGAGTGAGCATTACAAGATATTAATACAGCTTTTCTTCATAAAAAGGAGTATACTGTATACTTTTATTACTGAATGTTTGTCTTCAATATAAAAATTTTACAAAGAATTTTGAAAAGTTCTTAGGCATTTGACTAAGAAGAATAACAGATTTATAAAGCTCTTGTATGCTGATTTGTTTTATCATCCTGTGATGCCTTATTGGTCAATATTTCCATTATACTCTCATTAAATGTTTGGGACATGAGCCAATACCAGTGCATGACTACTATCTTATTCATTAATATACCTGACCAGGAATAAGGACTCCAAGTTTGCATTTGAAAGCAGGCACTCGGACTCCTTTTATAGCATAGTGGTTAAAGCATGTATGCAGTTACCTTCCTTGGTTTGAAACTTAACTTCTGTCAGCTATTTCTTAGCCTCTCTGTGCCTCAGTTTCCTCATTTATAAGGTATAAATGATACAATTGGCCCTCTGTGTCCAAGGCTTCTGCATCTGTGGATTCAACCAACCATGGATCGAAAATATTTTTTTAAAATTCCAGAACATTCCCCGAAGCAAAACTTGGATTTACTGTGCGCTGGCAACTATTTACATAGCATTTACATTGTATTAGGTGTTATAAGTAATCTAGAGATGATTTAAAGTATATGGGAGGATGTATGTAGGTTATATGCAGACACTGCACATCATTTTATATAAGGGACTTGAGCATCCGTCGATTTTGGTACCTGCATGTGGAGGGCGTGGGGGTGTGGGGTCCTGGAACCAGTCCCCCGTGGATATGGAGGGACGACTGTAATAGAAAAGAAAAACCTATATGAATAAAGGGAAGAAAGAAAAAATTGGAGGAATTTCAGTTAAACCAGTTTCATTAACTCATTTAGAAACAAGAGTTCTGGATCATTAATTGCAAATTAAATAAGGTGTGGGCTACAGATCCAGGATGTCTGGAACCTTATTCTAGTCTCCTCACTTACTGGCTATGTAACCAAGGACAAGCTATTTAAACTCTCTGTGCCCCAGTTATTTTGACTATGAAGTGCAGATTAGAATATCATCCACCTAATAGCATCACTGTGAGAATTAAATGAGATAATAATAAACCAGGATTTACACTAGTTCGTGGCCAAGTTCAACAAAAACATGTTGAAGCATTTACTATATGCCAGGCATCATTCTATGTGTTGAGGAATCCAGCAGTTAACAAGACCGAGAACAATCCTTGCCTTCATGGAGCTTTCATTCAGGTTGGTGGAAACAGATAATAAGCAAAAGAAATTGATTAAAAATACAGCATGCCAGCTGGTGACAGATATTAGCAATAATAATGATGTTTATTATTGTTATAAATGTGTTTAGTCCCTTGCCTAGACCAGGGTTTATTATTTGCGTTTTTATCTGTAACGTCCTCTTCTCCAATTCTAGCTGTGGCTGAGCTCAGCCCCCTTAAAGCTGGCCTGTTTGGTTTCAGTGCTGTGTTTCATGCCTGGTATGGTGCTGGTACAGACATTAAGCAGCCACACTGAGAGCCTGTTTTGGTCATGAAGACTTTTGTTCAAACAAAACATATGCATGCAGTAGCTAAAAAAAGGGAGGTGCTCTGTTGAAAGTGCCTTCCTCCCACAGGGCTGAGGTCTCCCCTGGGCCTCCTCTCTCTTCTAGGTTTCTTGGAGCTCAGTTTGAAAACCACTAACTTAGAGCCAGTTGAAGACTTTTACAAAAATTGGTTTATAAAAATGTAAGTCTTTGATGAGGAATGGCACTTCAGACACTGTGTGTATGAAAGCACATCTCCAGAAACAGTTAGTAGGAATTCAGCTCATAGGTGATACTCTAGTGAGCTGAAAGGGTAAATAGTGTTTCCCAAAACATCTAACTTTTACCTGAGAGCCAGCTTGGAATAGTAATTCTCGGCTCTCGGCTTTCCCCTTCCCCAGCACCCACAGAATGGATAATATCCCTGTGGGTAACAAGCACAGTTCTTAGCTGCAGCCCAGCAGTAACCGCACCCTTCTCTGCTCTCACTCAAATTAACTCATCAAATGCAGGTAACAGATGAGCCAGTTTAGGCAGCTGTAACAAATAGCCCCTACATCGTGGTTGTTTAACATACCAAATATATTCTGCTCACACTCCAGATGCATACTAACATCAGTGAATGCTGTGGGAGCGCTCTGCCCATTGTACCTACTTAGGGACCCAGGGTGATGGAACCTCTGCCTTAAAGGGGGTTTCCTTGCTCATCCAGAAGGGAAGAAGGCATGTGGGGAATTATCTGCTGGCTCTCCAAGCTTTTCCCCAGAAGTGACGTCTTCTTACATTGTATTTGCCAAAGCAAGTCACATGGCCGGCAAAAGTTGAAATAGAATGTCTGGGAACAGCCCTAAATGACAATCACACGGGTTAACCATGAATCTGCTCCCATTTATAACACAAGTAAATTCTTATCAAACTTCTGTGCTTTCACTACTGGCCTAAACAAATGATGTTAGGAATTCCTGTCCCCCTCAAGTAGGAGACCTGAAAACTCCAAGAATTCCCCTTAGGCTCTCTGAGGAAGTGAGTAACACTTCCTTTCCATTCCTCTGGAATCCTAACATTTTTGCTCATTCATCTCTTTGCCATCTTAGGGAATGGCAGACTCTTCTTAACACTGAGCTGAATGGGGGTAGGAAAGATCTGGAAAACCCTTATTTTCAGAGATTCTATTGTGATTGAGCCAGAGAATTATGATTTATGATGATCTAAAATTAATTTATATTCTCACAAATATATTTGTAGGTAAATAATGCCAGTGGAAGCCTCAAGCAAAATCTGGTTTAATTTGCATTCAAATTTTGATGCAATTTTTGCCTATTTCCTTCTTTTTGGTTAGAAATAATCTTATTTTGATACTGAAGGGGATAAGGATATGCCACTCCAATATATGCCGCTTTGGCATAAACATTATTTTGAGTTGAAGGCAATTGAGAATCAACAGATATGGGAAGAGTTCTCTGCCCTCCCTTTTCTGCCTAAAAGTAGACCATAAATTTGCCTTTGTGAAGGTGTCCCTTGGTCCTGTACTTGGAATAGGAAAGCAATTCTTATCACCAGAGACAGAGAGTCAGCATCAAGATGAATCTGCATAAACAAACCTTATTAAAATAACCCTTATCTTCCATTAGTTTCCCCTGTATATTTCCTAGTCCCTTTCCCACTATTTATTTGTTCCTTAACACCCAAACCCTCTTTTTTGTTAAAATGGTATCTAAGCCCCAGAGTCTGACCTCTTCTTTGAGCTTCATTTCTTTTCTGTGAACTCCTGTGCGTGTAAAATATTTAATACAATTTGTATTTTTTTCCCCGTTACTCTGTCTGTTGTCAGTTAAATTCGCAGGCCCCCAGACAGTGACCCAAAGAGGGTAAAGGAAACCTTCTTGACAATATATACTTATGAATTCGGACATGGGTGTGGTACTGTTTGCAAGGTCAAGTGCAGGTGAATGCATCACATCTGGGCTTAGCTGTTGTTCACTCTCTCCTCCCTTTGCCATATTCCCCCCAAACATTTTTATACTAGTGTTATTTATTTAAAATGGAAATTGAAGAGAAGATGCTTCAAAGAATGGGAAGAAAGGGGCCTTAGAGGAGTTGCAGAGAAGGAATGGATCCCTGCCTTGCCTTTTTGATGGACAGGATAGTGGGGGTGCTAGTGGATGAAGTGACTGGGGACCAGATGGAGGTGTCAGTTCCTCATTTGACCCCTTTACCATGTCACTGCTCAGCTGTCCCCAGAGGGCTGTACTCTGGGGAAGGCCCTGTTTACTACAATAAGAAAAGCCACAGGTGGGTTGAACAAATCACTCCTCTTAGAAAAGCAGGGCTCATGCCGATTTATCAGTTAGCAAAAGAATGGCTTTGCAGTCAAAGGAAGATGGTTAATATCCCTCTGGTTTTAAGCAGTTGTGATTAATTTTAAGCCTCCTGAAGGCCTGGTTTTGTTTTTGTCTGAGGGCAGGGCAGAAGAATTAACCATTCATCACCATACAGGGGGAAAATATGCCCGAGAAAAGGTAGTTACTAGCATCACAAATGGATTTGATTAGGAAAGATAAAACAGAGAGTGTCTGAAGCCAAGTTGTGAGTTTCTGAATAATCATACTCCTCTGTGTTCTCCCTCCCAGTTCTGACCTTGCTTTTAACTTGGAAGGCTATATTTTTGTATTCCTGAATGATATCTTCACAGCAGCGAATGGTGTTTATACCAAACAGAAAATGGACCCAAAGGTACCAGATCTTCACTCCTTTAGCTTTTAGGCTTTGTCATCTGGCCACTGAAATTACATGAAAAAATGAACTTGTAAAGCTGGCATGTAATTTAATTTACATGTTATGATCTACAGATTACTAATTTCTTTTTAATTATCTTGTCTGCATAGGTTCTTGTTACTCCTTGTCTTGCAAAGTTTGGGTGAAAATTAGGTAGGAAGGGAAAAATGGGCACTATTTTAGATGCAAAGTCAGAATACTATATAGAAAGGGGATTATTTTGAAAGGCAAATTAAAATTAGAAGAAGTTTTTTTGCCATCATCATCAGTGACCAATGTGAAGTCAGGAGTATTCTGAAAGCAGCTGTAGTTTGAGAGTCTGGTGATGTGGGTTACAGATACAAGTTTTGCTGCTGACTGGTTATTGTGACCTGGAACCTTCACTTCTCCAAACCTCAGTTTCCTCATCTGTGGAATGAGATGATTGGAATGGATAATTTACAAGGTCCTGTCACGAGGGGCGGGTGGGCAGATGAGCTTTCCTTCCGAGTGGCTGCCCTCAGGTCAGAGCTCCCAGCCCTCATCCCCACCCCAGCTGTGCAGGAAGCTCTGGAGGATGGGCCAGGCATATGTTTCTTTGTTCCAAGTTCTTTGTGTTGAGTGAGGGTGTTCTCTCTGATGGACAGGCTTATTCCTATGAGCTGTGTTTTATCTGCACTGTATTTTTCTGCACTACCATTTGTTTTTTAATGGTGGCAGTTTTACAAAACTGGTTTTGCTGTCTTTTGAGAATCACAGTATGTCACCCTGTATGGAAAGTGGTGGATATAGCCTCTAACGAAAATTAAATTTATGCAAGATTGGAAAACAAGATACCTGGTGTTTTAACCCTGCTGTTCCTTAATAGAAAGAGCACATGTTTTTAAGGAGTTCTGTTTATATTAACATTGTTAATGCTTTTTACTTTGTTCCAGATTTCCCATTTTGAGTAGCATGCTTTTAAAAAAAGAACAATTAGAATGTTAGAGATGGATGGAACCTCGGAGTCCATCCATCTCCATCCATTTTATCTGTCATTTTTTGGATAAAACAAATTTTTTTTTGGAAATCACAGTATACTTGAAACGAAGCATTTTACATCAGAAATTTGCTGAAAATATTCCAATACAGAGCTGGTCAGAATGCATGTTCTAACTCTGCATAAGTACATGGTTGTATAATTAGCTTCAGGGGAAAATAAAATAAAATAAATGGCTCCAGGAAATCTGATGCTTCATATTTCTAAAATTGAGTGGAGTTTTCTTGGTTTTTGCAGGAGTTAGGGAAATATGGAGTGCTTTTCTACAATGCCTGCTTCATGATTATCCCAACTCTTATCATTAGTGTCTCTACTGGAGACCTTCGACAGGTGAGCTGATGACAGTCATTCATTCTTACTTAGCAGTCTTTAAAATTTTAATATTTAACCTGTGGTGCTTACTGATATAAAAAGTGTATAACGGTAACTAGGATTTCCGAAAGCAAGATGTTTGGTATCCCCAGTAATACCTTTGGCACTTTCCCTTTTTTGGCATTTATCTTTAGAACTGTGGGGAGTAGCAGGAAGTAGTCAAAAAAACTCTGGTCTTGAAGCTTTTTGCAAAACAACAACAAAAATCTGAATTTGAGTCTCACTTTCCCCTTTGTTGGCATGGGGATCCTGGGAAAGCTAGTTAACTTTGAAGGGGATTTTGACAGTTTAAAAAATGGATTTACTTATTTATTACCCTTGTTATGGACATTTGGAAAAATACACACAAAATAGAATAATTTAATGAACTCTCATGTACCCATCACACAGCTTCAACACTTTTTGGCATTTCACCATTCTTATTTCATCTCTCCTCATCTGCTCTCACTTTTTTCCCCCCGGAATATTTTAAAGTAAATCCCAGACATCATGGCATTTGCCTCTAAATATTCCAGGATCTTCGTTTGAATTTTGAGAAGGTTTTGTTCTTTTGGTATTTGCCCTGTTCACCTTATCTGCTGTACACCTGTCAGAGACAAATAAAATGATAAATTAGTAGAAGGATGGAGGCCCAGTTGGCGGGTGGGTATCTCTTAGGAAGAGTGAATGTTCACCCCATAACATCTGCATGGCTACCTTGAAATGTGCAGGCTCAGAAAGTTGCCAGACAAATCACTTTAAGTTCATGTGAGAAACGAGGTGTGCTGGGCAAAATCCTGGTCTAGTGTGGCCTCTGGCCTCTCCCACAGACGTCCCCCTCCACACCATGGGCTGGGCATTAACCTTCATTAACCCTGTTGTTGCTGGGCCGGCGGTGGGGTTCACAGCCCCCCACCTTCGCCCCCACCCCAGTGGCAGACGTTGACGGCACTTCTGTATTTAACAGTCAGCATGGTGTGGTGCACACGGGTTGAGCGTCAATCCCATTTGTCACCTTTTAGGGGTTTGAATGACTTTAGAAGGTTTCAGATTCCGGGGACTCCTGGGGTGAATGTCAGGGCTTGTTGTTCTTTCTCAGAACTATACTTTCTCCCTTGTACAGTTCCTTTCTCAGAACAAGGGAAAGGCTGACCGGCTTAGCAGCAATGTCCCCAAGGGTAAACATCCATTTCCATATGTTTATATTGAAAACTACCAAGAAACCCCAGTTTTGATTAAAGGGGTCTCAGTGTGTGAACCTGGGCCTCACTGTTAATTCAGAATATTGGAAGTTAAAGCAAGCACCCCGTATACCTCTAGCAATGATGAACAGGGCAGAATATCTAAAAACACATTATTTATTTTTCAGCTACCATCAGTTAAACCAATTTAGTGTCAGCAGCATTACATAAACAAGGTGAAATTACAAGCCCTTAATGTCCTACCGGCTTGTCTCTTTTCATTATCATAAAAATGAGTTTTTCTTTTGAGTCTCTGGAGTTTATCTGTTCTGAGATTCTGGTACTTTATAGCCTTTCAGATATATATTTATTTCTAGAAATAGAAATCTAGAAACTTCTAGGAACTCTTAGAACACCTGATTGAAACTAAAAGCACATTTCCCTATGGGAACAATGTTATAAATGGCGTAGTGACCAGAAACTGAATTTTAGGTACCTTTTGAAAATAGACTAGATGTATTATGTTAATAATTTATAACAGCATTTCAATAAGAATATGTATTTCCACATTTAAATCGTTGACTTACAAACTTATAGCATGGTGCTTTCAGAAGTTGCCACCTGCTTGTAATGATTACCATGCAGAATTATTATACTTTCTCAAGTAATAGTAAAAATCGTTAATAATTATTGAGGAATTATTCTATCAGACATTGTTTGAAGCATTCTACATGAACTGTCTCGTTGCATTCCCACAGTAGCTTGAGGAGAAGACACTATTATTATTCCCATTTTATAAACAAGGAATCTAGGGCACAGTGTTTAAAAAACCTTCCAAGGACAGTAAGTGATAGATCCAGGAGGCTATCTGGCTCTAGAAACATATCATCTGCTGTAATCTCAATTTTTAAAAAAATAATTAATTTATTTATTTTTGGCTGCGTTGGGTCTTTGTTGCTGCGCACAGGCTTTCTCTAGTTGCGGTGAGCGGGGGCTATTCTTCCTTGCAGTGTGCAGGCTTCTCATTGCGGTGGCTTCTCTTGTTGAGCAGCACAGGCTCTTGGCTCATGGGCTTCAGTAGCTGTGGTACGCAGGCTTCAGCAGTTGTGGCTCACAGGCTCCAGAGCACAGGCTCAGTAGTTGTGGTGCACGGGCTTAGTTGCTCTGCAGCACGTGGGATCTTCCTGGACCAGGGCTCGAACCTGTGTCCCCTGCACTGGCAGGCAGATTCCCACCCACTGCACCACCAGGGAAGCCCCTCAATTTTAAAATTTGTATCAGTATATGAAAAGTGTTTGTTTCTTTCCTTCACATATGATAAAAACTATAACCTATCACTTATAGCTTAGAAAGTATAAGAGGCCTAACATTTACCTTAACTTATTTGATCTTGGTGTTCTAGAAGAATATTATGCTCCTATTCTGGCTTTCGATGCTGGAATATCTCAGTATTTACCTGTCTAGCCTCTTCCATTTGATCAGTCTCTTAAGATTTCAAACAGAAGTTACTATAGTTACCTTAGAGCCCCAGCAATGATAACTATTCACTGAAATTCCAGATGGATCAGAGCTAAATATATAGATTTAATTTAAAAGTTTATAAGAAAAATTATAATCAGAAAAAAATTTTTTTTTTTCTGTAAGACACTGTAAGAGAAGGCCTTCTATAAGATGACAAAGATACGAAAGTCATAAAGTTAAAAATTTGGCTCTAATTTAAAATTATTATATGATAAGAGATGCCAAAAGAGATAACACTGTAATCAGTAATTTTAAAAACTCTGTAGGAAAAAATAGTAAGATTTTTCACTACTAATGTTGTTTTGCTCTGTGTTCATTGACTCACCATGAATTTCTTGCAGTTGGTCACTTTTAACCATGGCTGAATCCATTTTAGACTGTGAACCAAATACAAAAAAGTAGTGAACTTACATAATTAGGTGTGTTAGTCTGCAATATAAAATTGCATTTTATTTGCCAAGTTTGGTTTGATTGTATTGAAAGTTAATTGAGGAATTCGAGTGAAAGGTTAACTTCTCTTGTTAATGGAAGGAGTACTTTGATGAGTCATTTTTCCCGGTTGACTGGAGAGGGTCAGAGATTGTGTTAAGACTCGTGTGTGTGACTCACTGTACTGGGGGTTCACTCTTGGACCTTGGACTTACACAGTCAGCAACTTACACAGTCAGCAGATCTGGTAATAGCACCTTGATTCTATCTGTGATTGACAAAGTCAGTAATGCCAGCTCCTCTTATTAACAAATTAGGCCCCTGGAAAGTAGTGGGTGAACTTTCTTTAGTTATTTGAATCATTGCAATAAGTTCAAGGTACATTTAGTGTGTTGCAGTTGATGAATAGGGATAAATAATAGGACTTTTTTTCTGATTAAAAAACACATAATGAAAAATGAAAAAGAATCACACTCCAACATATTTTCATAGCAATAGTGATTCTAAAGGAGGAAGTACTTAATATTGTTACTCATCTTTAATTATTTTCTGTGTTTTCAAATAAATGTCATGCTACATGACTTTTTAAAATGCCACTAGCACAGCCTCATCATTATTAAAGAAACAAAATAAAACTAAACTCTATCAAAATTTAGGTTGGCAATGAATCCAACTATTTTATGAAAATTACTACATAGCTCTCAATGGTTTATGTGGTATCAAGAATATATAGTTTTTGTATACTGTTTTCATAAATACTCACAGTTCTTTGAGTAAATAAGTGTTTTCCTACCTTTGGTTTGAAGTTTGGGGCATATGCTTTTCTCTTATTCCCAATCTTATTTAATTTTTCAGACACAGAATGCTTTTCATAAGTTTCTGTTTGGTTTTGATCTTTGACTGTCTTGGTATAAACTGTCCTGGATGTTTTATGACCCTTTGATCAGCTTGGGGCTTGCCAGTAAGACAGATTTATATTTATTATATTTTTTATTTCACAAGTAAGTGTTAAAAAGTTTTATTATGAAAACTTTCAAACCTGTTCAGAAGGAAAGAGAATAGTATAACAAATCCCATGTACCCATCAACCAGGTTTGGCAGTTATCAACATTTAATGTGTATTTTTTCATAAGAGGTGGGCAAAGTGTTACTAATGAAACAGTGACAGTAAAGTGTAACAAGGTTGTACTAATCAGAGAAGAGAATTCCATTTTAATTGGTTTAAAAATTTGAATTATAAACTTAAGAAAGATTTAAATAGTTTTAAATCTACAAAGTTACTAAAACTTGGCTAACAAAGTATTGCTTAATAGAAAGTGAATAGAACTTATATTTAATCATGTTATTCAGCATGTACTTACATATAGTCTTGAGTCACTGTAAAATCATTTTTGGACGCAGGCAAGGGACAAATCATGAATAAAATACTCCTTTTTATGTTACTTGTCTTTTCAAAAGGGTTAATTTTATTTTCTCACCTAGGGACTAAGAGCAGAAGCTGTCTTAAACTTCTCTGTCTACCAGCTCCTCCACCCCAATTACTTGATTGCTTTGTAAATAGCAAACAATAGTTTATTTGTTCATGATACTTCCTAAGCATTTGCAAATTCTTTTTTTTTTTTTTTTTGGCTGCTCTTAGTTCCCCAACCAGGGATGGAACCAGGCCCTGGCAGTGAAAGCTCTGTGTCCTAACCACTGGACCGCCAGGGAATTCCCTTTTTTTTTCCTCTTGTGCAAATTCTTGAGAACAGTTTATGAACTTTCAGTTTTCTTAGTCTTGCCAACATAATTAAATTTATAATAAACTTTCTTTTAATATTATTTATTAAAAACACAATGCTGATTTTATGACTACAAATTAGTAAAGATTTAATGATAGCCACAGCAATAATAGCTATCACTTTGTTCTTGCCACCTGTAAGTTTCTAAACAATTTCATTAAATCCTCACATTGACCTTTTGAGGAAGTTTTTAAAAAAATAATCCGCATTTGTAAAATGAGCCTGAGGTTCAGGGAGGAAAAATAATTAGCCCAATGTCACACAGCTGGTATTACCCAGGATTTTTTTTTTAAATAAATTTTATTTTTATTTATTTATTTATTTTTGGCTGTGTTTGGTCTTCGTTTCTGTGCGAGGGCTTTCTCTAGTTGTGGGGAGTGGGGGCCACTCTTCATCACGGTGCGCGGGCCTTTCACTGTCGTGGCCTCTCTTGTTGCGGAGCACAGGCTCCAGACACGCAGGCTCAGTAGTTGTGGCGCACGGGCTTAGTTGCTCCGCGGCATGTGGGATCTTCCCAGACCAGGGCTCGAACCCGTGTCCCCTGCATTGGCAGACGGATTCTCAACCACTGTGCCACCAGGGAAGCCCTACCCAGGATATTTGAAACTGTATTTTCTGTTTGCGAAACTGGAATTTGTACTAGAGTGTACACACTGGTAAAACAAGTATTATTAATCTAACCATTAGTTTTCTTTCTTTTTGATAATAGGCTACTGAATTCAACCAATGGAAGAATGTTCTATTTATCACACAGTTTCTTCTTTCCTGTTTTTTGGGGTAAGAAGCTGTAGATAAGAAGCAGCTTTGGTCTATGGTTATCTCTTAACAAGTCAAATCAAAATATACATTCTGTCTACTCTGTCAGAATCCCTTTGTGCTTCTCCAACTTCTACTGAAAAGTAGCACTGCAGCAGAGGAGTGGATTGGGACCCATGCCAAATGTGGTCTCCAAAATATGATGTTGCGTATTGATTTCTGAAAGTTAATTTGAAATAAAATCAGCTGCCCTATCAAATTCAAATGTGTTTTTTGTCATTGTCACAATGTCCCAAGTTTCCCAAGGTTCTCACCTCACATAAATATTTAGAAATAACCATTTTCTGTAGTGTTGTACCTGTTATATTCAGGGTGTTTTCTGAGGAGATGCCCAGGCCATTATATTGCCCAATAATTTTAGGCTTTTGTTCTTAAAATTTTCTTTAGGTATAGCTTCCTGTTGAGTGACCATGCAGTTTGTCTTTTTATATGTTCCCCAAACTTGAAAATTCCTTTTCATGAATAAATAATACATACAACTAGTAAATAATCCAAAAGCTGCAAAAGGATGCATAGGGAACATAAGGCACCTTCCCTTCTTCCCTGCCTTGTGGCACTGCAGTTTTCCTCTCCAGAAGCAACTGCTGTTTGAAGTCTTTGGAGTATCCTTCCTGGGCTGGGCTCCATGTATACACAAGCACCTGTGTCTTATCCCATAAGAAAGGGTCTTTGAATGACTGTCTTGGAATTATTTGTCAAAAGATTTTTCCTGTGAAGAAAGATGAATTCCCCCTTATTTTTTTATATTGCTAGCACTGTAATTTTCATTGTGTGTAAATGAACTAAGATAATTCATGAGTCTTTGATCAACAGTCTTCAATTCTTAAACTTGATCTTAGTTGCAGTAACGTAATCACATCAGTAAAAATATTCATGTATATCCTCCAGTTCAGTAATTCTCTCTTTAGCTGTGTCTGATTTAATGTTTAACCTGTTTTTTGGAGGTTTTTTTAAAATTTATTTTTTATTGAGGTATAGCTGATGTACAGTATTATGTGTTTCAGGTATACCACATAGTGATTCATAGTTTTTAAAGGTTATATTCCATTTAGAGTTATTATAAAATATTGGTTATATTCCCTGTGTTGTACTATATATCCTTGTACCTTATTTATTTTATACATAGTACTTTGTACCTCTTAATCCCCTATCCCTATCTTGCCCCTCCCTGCTGGAGTTTTTGATTTTAACAATTTTATACTTTATTTGTAAAAGTTCCACAGTTTATTTTCAAACTTATCTGTTCATTCTTAACATTCTTTTGTTGGTCATCTTTGGGACTGTACCTTTTATTTCTTTAAATATTACACACATAGCTATTCTGTATTCTGCATCTGATGATTCTAATGTCTGCAATTCTTGAGAATCTAAATATGTAGTTGGTTGACTAAATATGTAGTTTGTGAGTGTCATTATGGTTTGCTTTCTTGTGTATTTGGTGACCTGTGATTTGTGAGCATATTATTTAATCTTAATCAGTCCTATGGAGTGAAAATAGGAATTTGAGAAACTTTCCTGCAGGGACAAATTGTTTTTAGTCTAGTTGGTAGCCAGGTGTGCCACTGACCTGGACCACTCTGGCCTTTTTGAGGGTCTGGCCTCAGTGGGCTAGTGTCCCTTCTCACTTGGGGTTTGGCCCAGGGCTCAGTTTACAGACAGTGCTGTTTTGCAATGGCCTCTGCCCTGAAGCACCCTGATCCTGTACCTATTGTCTGCTGCTCTGATGCCTGCCTGGCTCAAATCCCTTATCACTCTGTACCCAGTTTCTCCCTTTTCCAAAGGGGGGATATTAGGCAATCTCTTGTGCCCCTTTCAAAACCAACAGTCTCGCAAATAATGTGTTCTTTCAGGCATTGGTTGTTTGGCAGTGGGTGAGTACTAAGTGCTCTCAGTACTTAGGCAGCCATTGTTGGATGCCTAAGTGTAGTAAGATATTTGTAGTTTTCCCAGTTGTTGACTGAGAACATATAACTTTGAAAAAAATCTACTAAGCTGTGTTTGTGAGTTACCCTTTGTGAAATCATCCTTTTCCCCCCATTACAATGAAAAAAAGTCAACCCATATCACACAAACTCAGACCAGCACGTTTCCTTGCCTAAGCCCATGTTCACCTGTGAACAGCAGAGCCAAGGTTTAGTTTTATCTCATGTCATTATAAACTTGATGAGATAATATTTTTGTTTTGTTTTGTCTTTTTTTTTTCACTTGCACTTTACTATTTAGCCATTCCATGAAGGAAATCAAGAAGTAATCCCTTTTTTTTTTTCTTTTAATTTTTAAAAATTTTATTTTTGGCTGCGTTGGGTCTTCGTTGCTGTGCACGGGCTTTCTCTAGTTGTGGTGAGTGGGAGCTACTCTTCATTGTGGTGCACGGGCTTCACATTGTGGTAGCTTCTCTGGTTGCAGAGCATGGGATCTAGGCACATGGGTTTCAGTAGTTGCAGCACGCGGGCCCTAGAGCGCGCGGACCTCAGTAGTTGTGGCACGCAGGCTCAGTAGTCGTGGTGCATGGGCTTAGTTGCTCCACGGCATGTGAGATCTTCCTGGACCAGGGGTTGAACCCATGTCCCCTGCATTGGCAGGTGGATTCTTAACTACTGTGCCACCAGGGAAGTACCAAGAAGTAAACCCTTTGACGTCAGCTGTCTGCAGTGAGTGGTGGGGTGGACAGTGCCTGAGCTGGCACTTCTGGGGCTTCTTTGTCAGAATCTTGACCCTATTTATCTACAACTACATGCCTTTTTTTCCAATTAATAATGTGCTTCCTAGAAAACAAATACTCTCTTGATAAGTTCTTAATCAGTGTTTTATCAGTAGTCATTTTGCATGTAAAAATGTCATAAAGGCATAGTAATTAAAAATAAATCAGTAAATGATGAAAACATTAATATTTCAGATTCTACAACTTTAAGGGTAAAAACTAGGTAGGTCTCAGTTTTTTAAGTGGGTCTTTTGAGGACACTAAAATCATGGCATCATTCTAACAGTTAGGTGTCTGTACTCTGGAATCAGATGGCCTAGATTTGAATCCTGGCTTTGCCACTTTTTAGCTCTGGGTCCTTGGACAAGTTATTTACCCTCTCTGAGCCTCAATTTCCTTATCTTTAAAATGGGAACAATGAGGTAATGTAGCTGATTTATAAGGTTATGTGGACTGAATGAGTAAAGAGCACTTAGTGTAGACATATAGAAAATGTTCAGTAAGTGTTAACTACTGTTGTTGTTGTTAATATTTCTATTTCTTGAGTCCAGCCTGTTCAGTTTGGCTGTCCTTTTTCACGCCAGACAGGTTTGGTTCTGCCTATAGCCCATGACTTCAGTAGTTTTTCTTCTGTTATGTCTACTTCATCTTCAACCACCAAGTTTTAATTCTGAAACTGCTCTAGAAGGAAACTTCCATTTTGGCATGGTGCATTTTTCAGAATCCTGCTTTCTTACAGTTTCTCACTCAGAGGACACTATGATCAGGTCACTTGCTTCTTCGCAGTAATAGAAACCATTGTAAGCTTCTGAGCACGTCCTTGCTTTTCAGAACAACTGGAACTGGCTGTCGCTTCTCTTCGGTTCATGCTCAAGGAGCCTCGGGACTAACATGTGCGCGTTCCAACCCTTGACTCCAGAGAACTCTCTCTCAGCTTCTTTCTTATTTTCACTGCTTTCAAATTTGCATTTCAAACTTGCTTTCTCTGACTACCAACCCTCTATCCGGAGTTGAAAATATAATTTAAAAATTATAACACTTTAAAACTGTATGTTAAGAAGCCAGTGGAATGGTGAAAAGAGCAGACTTTTCTTCTGAGTTACGGTGAATGATTCAGCTTTAAGAAATGCTATTTGTAATCAAGAGTTTGTAAATAAAGCATATGATGAAGTGAAATTGCATCAGGCAGGTAAACTGGATTGTGGGAGCCACGATAATTTAATGCAGGTAGAGGTAAAATAAGACTGAAATTTAAGTTGACAAACTAGATTTTAAGAAGCTAGCTCTGCTGTTCTTTTTAATCTTGCAGAGAAGTGACAGGTTCTGGTTCATTCACACCAGCATCTGGCACCAGCCCCTAAGCCCTGGAGGCAATTATCCTAATCTGTTTCTGCCCTAGTAGCAGCCTCTTTGATCTCACTGAAGCAGTAATATATTCCTTAATAGAAACACAAATGTATCAATTTTCCCTACTCACAGCATAAAAAATGTTGTATTCTTTGAACCTTCACTGATCCTGCCAAGATGTAGGGTCCAAGAGAAAATAGGATTCTGCTGATTGCTTGGGCACAGGAGTGACAGAACCTTCAAAGAGTGTAGATATTTCCATCATTTCCCAACAAACCAAATTGTAGTGTAAAATCGATGCTCCAGGAAAATAGATCATATTTATCCCATGACTTTGGCTTCCCTGGCACACCACTGAGGTCTGGGGTAGGAGCGAGTTCTTACCAGAGATGGGCAAGATGAGATTACTTGAAATTCTTTGAAATCTGAAATAAGAGAGTAATGTGCTTGGGTACAATTGTGGTTGGTGGAAGGAGTGTAAAAGTAGCATTTTATTATTTGAACATTTGTGTTGGATTTCTATGTATGTTTGTACATGGAATGGTAACGAGCAACAAGTTGTAAACAAGGCCATTTGAGTTCTGCTTGTGACTCCCACGAGTGTGCCGTCCAACTTTGGGTTAATCAGTTATTTTTTGTGTTATTTTTCAGAAACAGGAAGAAACCTTTGAGCAAGGGTTCTGGTTCAGGGGTTTTCACATGGGCATCTCCATCCCTTGGGGCCCTGTAAGCCAAAACACCAGCTGGTATCTGTTGTCTGAATAAATGTGTATCTTTTGTATGTGCCATTATTTTTCAAATGTACACAGATGATAAGTATGATTTTATAAGTACGTAATGGCAGAAATCTACTGAGAATTCAGCAGTGCTTTTAAATATCTTTACATTTTATTAATTCACAGATGCTAAAATCAAAACTGTCATGTGAAGGTTGACATTTTTGGTGTTAAAAGTGGTTTCCTTTGCACTGAGTTAATGGAGGGTCTTTTGATTCAGAACCTTGGTCTTAGCCAAAGGACTGTGTAGGTACATATTTGCATATAGAAATAAATCATGTTTCTTAGAAAAAATTTTAATACACTCCTTTGATCCTCGTCATTTTATAGTTACACTCTCTGGGGACACCCAGGTGGTATACTAAGAAGTGCAGCCTTTCTGTCTGCAGAAAGTGGCTGTTCCTGTATCAGATGCCATCTGTCACTCAGGAGGACTGCTGCTAATTCAGACTCCCCGAGGAGGCTGGAGACAGGGACTCCTCCCCTCGCTCAGCCCAGCTGGTGGGTGAGTGTCCTAGTGGCCCACACTCATGCTAGATGGATATTGGCCAAGGTGGTTTCACTAAAATGTGGAATGAAGAAAACATTGCATGATTGAAACCCTGGAGTAGGAAATTTTTTAAGCAAAAATAGGACATAAAGGACATTCATGACTGTCCTGGGTTTAAGGCTGCACTCCAGTTTAGGAAGCCTGCAGGAAGCTTTTCTGTGTCCTGGAAATTGGGTTGGGGCCCTCCTGGGAGTTGTGATCTCTGTTATTTTATTAGACTCTTAGCTCCTCCAGGGCAGATGCTGTGGGTTATATACTCTTACTACCCAGGCCCAGCAGAGCAGGCGCCAAGTAACACCAGGTTGAGTTTTTTAATCTTTTCATTTTATGCATAAGTTGGATTATTTATAGTTCCCTAGGACTCTAAATTAATGTTGAATTTATTAAAATTGTAAAAATTTTTTAAAAACTTAGATTTTCTTAAGCCAATTTATAAATATTCTTGCTCTATTTTTAAAGCTAGTAATTTTTATATTAACATAAGAATATTTACTTTAATTATTTGATTAATGGTTTGTTAACCCAAGTTTAACTGATTGAAATCTCCTAAATAATTTACTGTAAATCAGTCTTATTTACAACTTAGTGAATTAAAAAAAATTAAACATTTAAAATGTGATTTACAAATGTAATTTACCTGATTTTTCCAGCAATTCCAAGCCTTAATAAGGCCCTAGAGAAGCTGATGGGCCAGGATGCTTTACAAGCCTAGCAACTCTTTGAAATCTAATAAACCAAACTTGGCAATGTGGTAAATCAGCTTCTTTTAAACATTTGAATACTGTGTACAGACTTAGATTTTCTTATTCCATTCAAGTGAAAATTGAAAATTTAATATCAATTGCACATTTTAAATACAAACCACAAAGGCCAAGATGTTGGATTCTCTAACTTGCCAGATTATTGTAATTACCTTAATAACAAAGACATACATTATTTTGAAGATTACAGAATTTGTTTGTAATTGAGTTTATTCCTCAACTTAATGTAAAAGCTTGATGTACGTTATCTCTAATATTTTTTCTCTATCATCCCTGGTAATGAACATACTCAGGACAAAAACGGTTACTGTGTTTGTGATCTAGATTCTGTTATTAACAATCAGAAGTTTGGTCCTGGACCTGCGACTGGGTGCTAAATTGCCCCAGGGGGAGTCTCCCTAATGCTTAGGGGCTGAGCCCTTTCTTAGAGTACAATTCCCAAGCTCATGCCTTCTAACTGGTGTTTAGCTTTAAAATCCAATACATCTTATGCTCTCTCAGTATCTTTCCAGTTTCATTCTCAACCAGTTTTTATTGTAACCTCTTTCAACATTTAATCACCTGATTCCAGTGGATGAAATTTTACACCCCACTTAGGTTACAGCTAATTTTCATTACTACTGGAGTGAAATGAATATATTTCTTTACCTCTGATTGAATTCTACATTCCTGTGTATATGTATATTTTCTTGTCTGGTGTTTGGTCATGATTCTGTAGTCATTTTGTTGACAAGTGTCAATATACTGGTCAGTGTTGAATGCCTGTCGAATTAACTTTAGTAATAAGGTACAGGAGTACCATTGGCATGTGGAATCCATTATTTAAATCTTTGTCCAAAGCTAGCAATCATTCAGCTGGTTTTCCTTGCTAACACCAGTGGTTCTCAGAACTGGCTGCACATTAGAATCATCCATAGAGCTTTGATATGGCATATGGCTGGGTCCCCACCTCAAACCAGTTGGAGACCCTCTGCCGGGCATCATGGTGTTAAAAGTGCACCAGGTGATTCTGATGCACAGAGAGGATTGAAACCCACTGTTGTAACATCTGTTAAATGCAAGATTTCAGATCATTTAAAAAATCTCATTGTCCTTATCCCCTTTTTGTGGAAACACTGATGGGAAATGCACAGACAAAATGAAAAGGACACCTAAGGTAGAAAGTTTGGCGAATGCACGACTGGACCATTTTCCTGAAAATGTCGAATTATTGAGATGTTTTAAGATGTAGGTATTCTTAAATCTTTATGGTATGTTTTTCTTTTTTATTTGTTTAAAATACCTGTGTGGGTCACTTACTGGCTCTTCTTAATCTGTTTATTACCCAGACCAGTAAGGCACACTCAAGTGTTTTCTTCCTTGCCCCAGGTTTCTGTTGATGTACTCCACACTTTTGTGCAGCTATTACAATTCGGCCCTGACGACGGCGGTGGTTGGAGCCATCAAGGTAAGTGGTTGAAGCCTTGAAATGCACAACCAAATTGGGGAATTGACTGTTTGATTTTATTGTTGTTATTATCCGTGCTGTAGTAAGAATGGAGGCTTGTGATATTTTCAGCTGTGCCTGGGTAATCCCTCCTTACGTCTTCTAGTCTCCTAATCCACAAAACAGAGGGAAGACTTGCTAATTTCAAAGGAAGAGACAAATTATGACTTAAATTGGGAATGGTGGGAAGGGATGGTCTGGGAAAACCAAGTGAAATAGCTGAAAAAAATTCCAAATTTCTGCGCTAAGATACCTTGTGATCTACAGTTTGGTTTTCTGGGGGAACCTTGCTGACTAAGAAAGGGAATTCTTGTGAAGAACTGTTTTCAGTCTAGATCTATGCTCAATTATAAGGTGATTAACTCTGGGATTGGTGTGTATGCTGCGTGTGTGTGCATGCATTTGAACACACACTAATGAATAGGAGGGCGGAAGTGTTCTAAATTCTGTTCTTCAGTTGCTTTGTGTTTCTGTTCATGTGAACTCCTACCGTGAGTGAGTGCTTCAACAGTAGACTTCTCTGTTGGCTGCCCAAGGGCCTCTGAGAATACACTGGACAGAGTACTGCTTGTAATTTATCAGATGTCTTAGTTTGTTCAAGTTTAGGACTAATATGATTAAAATTCACTACCCAGTGATGGTAAAGAGATGAAATCTGGAAAGCTGATTACAACCCAACTCTTACATCTTTTTCCTATGTATTAACTGGAAGAGGGTATGGATAATGCAGTTTCTGTGATTATGGTGCTGTAGTTTATTTCATTTTCTTTATAAAGCCATATGTAATGGTTTTTATCCACTTATTCAATATTCCCATGAACCCCTACTATATGCGAGTCTTTTTGAAAAGTAACTAAAATATTTAGTTTCAGGTTTCACTATATATATGAGTTTTCCCCCTAAAGCCTTTACTTTTAAAATCACTAATCCTCTCTTTTTCTGCAGAATGTATCCATTGCCTACATTGGAATGTTAGTAGGTGGAGACTACATTTTCTCTGTATTAAACTTTGTAGGGTTAAATATTTGGTAAGTGGGATTTTTAAATGAACTCATTTTAGTAAAATATGAATTTTTAAAAGTCTGATTCATATGTTATAAGTGAAAGAGCAGGAGGTGTTTTGACTTTACAGTTTCTAGGATAAAATTTACTTAAATCATTCAGTTCATCTCTTTTTATGACATACTGTTTCATGTGGACCATGGGGACATGTAATGAAAATTCAAAGGGTTGAGATCTAATTTTCTGTTTCCTCCTCTCAGAAAAGCCCTTAAGTTGTGTGTCTTCCTTTTGAATGGGCCTCACTAAATCTGTGCTCCATTGAAGTGCCATGTGCTAAGGATATTGGGAGGAGTGACTAAGATACTTTTGAAAGGCATTTTGGGGTCTCAGAGGTGGGACACCATTTTAGGATAATACTGTATAGTTTATTCAAGTAATAACCAAGTGCTTATTTTTTCTCCAAGTTTCTATATTAGACTTGATCTGCTCTTTTTCTGCCCCCAAAGATTTGTAAATAAGAGGGTTAATTCTCATCGATTAATACACAAATTTGAGGAAGTAAAACAGGGGGCTCAATAATTCCCTTCAAATTAAGCTGACTGCATTGTAAATCACCTATACTTCAATAAAATAAAGAAAAAGAAACAAACAGCCAAGTTTTCAAAAAAATTAAGTTGACTGTATTTATAAAGATGTCAGTAACTGTTGGTTGTACCATCTATGGAATTTATTTTCACTCTTTTTTATTCTCCTTTCAGCATGGCAGGGGGCTTGAGATACTCCTTTTTAACTTTAAACAGCCAGTTAAAACCTAAACAACCTGTGGACGAAGAAAACATCCCTCAAGATTTGAAGGGCTAGAACCTGGGGCAAAATTGCAGACTGGCTTGCAGACTGGCTTGCAGACTGGGGGGAATGAGGGAATATTCCCAGCTGTTTTGGTTGTGGCACTCGCCCCTGGTTAAGGCACAACAGGAATGTCTGCAAAATGCAAAGAGAATCTACATCATGTGCTGCATGAGGAGCCATCATCAGCCCTGAGAAATGTATCCGGGCAAAGCCTTACCAGCTGAAAGTGAATCTTCTCAAAATAAACCACTGGTGAAAGGGATTGTTTCCAAGGCACTTGCGTGGACCACACATCTGTGTGCTGTTCCAGGTACTGCGAGTGCTTCAAAGGAGGTAAAAGGCCGATGCCGTGAGGGTGCTTATCAGCACCTTGGTCTTAATTTCAAAGGTCCCAGCCAAAGCAAAGTGCCAGTGAGAACATTTTTTTTGGTTTAAACAGACATGTCTTTATTTTAATAAAATCAGCCACTTAACTGCCAGTAGAGTTATTTGTTAGCTTTGATTTGATCTTATATGTTGGTATCTTTTCCCAATCATCAGAGTAAAATAAAAAATAATTTATATGCATACCTCATACTGTGATATTATTGTAGACAGGCAGAAAAACAGTAGGTCATTTATTCAGTCTGCCTTGAAGGGTAATAGTCCTTTTAAGGCTCATGTTGGGAAAAATTACAGAATAACTCAATGGAAAAAACAATACTCAGTGTGCCCTGTCAACATTTAAGTTGGTCATATTTCTCTCCTCTTCTCCTTCCAGGTTTGTTCAGGGGCTTTGAAATTCAGATCATATGGACTTTAACCAAGGTACATGTTTTTCCTGGGCTTGCCTGACCCCCCAGACCAGTGGTGTGTGGGAAGGAACCCCGGTTTGGATGAGAGTTATTATCATCTCCATCAAGAAATGGACTGTCCCCGTCGGGGTCGTGGTGCAGGGTAGGGCTCCAGTCTGGAGGGGGCCAGTCAGGAGCTCTTCTTTCTAGTCTTGTCTTCACTGCTAACCTACCGAGACCTTCACAGGTCACCTTGCCACTGTTGCCTCCATTTTTTAATCTTTAAAATGGAAATATGTCTCCAAATCCCTGCCAGCTCTGACTTTCTAAGTTTATAGAAGCTGAGCCAGATGGACAGGGCAGCAAATGAAGGAATGATTGTGTTGACATGTTTCAATTTACTTTAAAATTTAAAAAAATTTTAATTGTAAAATACACACAACATAAAATTTACCACCCTAACCATTTCTAAGTGTACAGTTCAGTAGTGTTAAGTATATTCACATTGTTGTGTAGCCAATCTCTGGAACTTTTTCATGTTGCAAAACTGAAACTCTATACCCATTAAACAATAACTCCCCATTCCTTCCTTTCCCCAGCTCCTGGCAACCACCATCCTACTTTTTTTCTCTATGAATGTGACTACTGTAGGTACCTCATAAAAGTAGAATCACACAATATTTATCTTTCAGTAGCTGGCTTATTTCGCTTAGGATAATATCGTCAAGTTTCATCCATGTTGCAGCATATGTCCGAATTTCTTTCCTTTTTAAGACTAAATAATATTCCATCATATGGATATACCACATTTTGTTTATCCATTCGTCTGTCAGTGGACACTTGGATTGCTTCTACCTCTTGGCTGTTTGTGTATAATCCTGCTATGAACATGGGTGTACAAATATGTCTTTGAGACCCTGCTTTCAGTTCTTTCGGATAGTAAAAGGAAACTTGTTTCCTCTATACACAGAGCACTTCTGACGCCAAATGTGTGGGATCTTTCCCTCACATTAAGCAATTCTCCAACTCTTCGGACATCAACTAGGGGTCCTACAATTAAATGCAGACTCTAACTACCTGGAGTTAGCACAGACCCCACAGGTTAAGGGCTCAGTTCCCCAAGACTGCTCCCTACTTAAGATGCCAAACCCAAGTCCCAGGTTGTGACTGGTGCTTCTGACCAACTGACCATCAATCTGGGGTCTCCACACCCCCTTCCTCAGGTTTAATAATTTGCTAGAATGGCTCACAGAACTCAGGGAAGTGCTTTACTCTCTACTGCCAGTTTATTATGAAGCAGACAACTCAGGAACAGCCAAAGGGAAGAAATGCATAGGACAAGGTATGTGGGAAATGGTTTGGCACTTCCACGACTCCTCCAGGTGTGCCCCACTCCCAGCACATCAATGTGTTCATCAACTGGAAGCTCTCCAAACCCCATCATTTGTTTTTCACGGTAACACATGACCACAGCCGCACCATTTTATATTCCCACCAACAGTGCACGGGGATTCCAATTTCTCCACATCCTCACCACTTGTTGTGGTGAGGATGTGGAGAAATCCCTTTTTTTTTTTTTTTTTGGTAGTAGTAGTAGTAGGTGTGCTAATGGGTGTGAAGTGATATCTCATTGTAGTTTTGATTTACATTTCACTGATGGTTAGTGATGTTGAGCATCTTCTCATGTGCTTGTTGGCCATTTGTACATATTCTTTGGAGAAATGTCTATTCAAATCCTTTGCTCATTTTTGAATTGGGTTGTTTGTTCTTTTGTTGTTGAGTTGTAGGAGTTCTTTATTTTTTCAGTTTATTTTAAAATTGGGGTATAATTGCTTTACAATGTTGTGTTAGTTTCTGTTGTACAGCAAAGTAAATCAGCTATATGTATACATATATCCCCTCCTTTTTGGATTTCCTTCCCATTAGGCCACCACAGAGCACTGAGTAGATTTCCCTGTGCTATACAGCAGGTTCTCATTAGTTATCTACTTTATACATAGTAGTGTATATATGTCAATCCCAATTTCCCAATTCATCCCACTCCTCCTTTCTCCCCTTGATGTCTATACGTTTGTTCTCTACATCTGTGTCTCTATTTCTGCTTTGCTGATACGTTCATCTGTACCATTTTTCTAGATTCCACATATATGCATTAATATACAATATTTGTTTTTTTCTTTCTGACTTATTTCACTCTGTATGACAGTCTCTAGGTCCATACACATCTCTACAAATGACCCAATTTCATTCCTTTTTATGGCTGAGTAATATTCCATTGTATATATGTACCATATCTTCTTTATCCATTCATCTGTCGATGGATATTTCGGTTGCTTCCAAGTCCTGGCTGTTGTAAATAGTGCTCCAGTGAACACTGGGGTGCATGTGTCTTCTTGAATTATGGTTTTCTTAGGATATGCCCAGTAGGGGGATTGCTGGGTCATATGGTAGTTCTATTTTTAGTTTTTTAAGGAACCTCCATACTGTTCTCCATAGTGGCTGTATCAATTTACATTCCCACCAACAGTGCAAGAGGGTTCCCTTTTCTCCACACCCTCTCCAGCATTTATTGTTTGTAGATTTTTTGATGATGACCACTCTGACTGGTGTGAGGAGATACCTCATTGTAGATTTGATTTGCATCTCTCTAATAATTAGTGATGTTGAGCACCTTTTCATGTGCCTCTTGGCCAACTGTATGTCTTCTTTGGTGAAATGTCTATTTAGGTCTTCCACCCATTTTTTGATTGGGTTGTTTGTTTTTTTGATATTGAGCTGCATGAGCTGTTTGTATATTCTGGAGATTAATCCCTTGTCATTTGCTTCGTTTGCAAATATTTTCTCCCATTCTGAGTATTGTCTTTTCCTCTTGTTTATGGTTTCCTTTGCTGTGCAAAAGCTTTTCAGTTTCATTAGGTCCCCTTTGTTTATTTTTGTTTTTATTTTCATTACTCTAGGAGTTGGGTCAAAAAAGATCTTGCTGTGATTTATGTCATCGAGTGTTCTTCCTATGTTTTCCTCTAAGAGTTTTATATAGTGTCTGGTCTTACATTTAGGTCTTTAATCCATTTTAAGTTTATTTTTGTGTATGGTGTTAGGTAGTGCTCTAATTTCATTCTTTTACATGTAGCTATCCAGTTTTCCCAGCACCACTTATTGAAGAGGCTGTTTTTTCTCCATTGTATTTTCTTGCCTCCTTTGTCATAGATTAGGTGACCATAGGTATGTGGGTTTAACTCTGGGCTTTCTATCCTGTTCCACTGATCTATACTTCTTGTGCCAGTACCGTACTGTCTTTCTTTTCTTTTGTTTTTTTTGTAAATTTATTTATTTATTTATTTTTGGCTGAATTGGGTCTTCGTTGCTGCATGTGGGCTTTCTCTAGTTGCAGCAAGTGGGGGTTACTCTTCGTTGTGGTGCGTGGGCTTCTCATTGCGGTGGCTTCTCTTGTTGTGGAGCATGGGCTCTAGGCACACGGGCTTCAGTAGTTGTGACCACTCGGGCTCAGTAGTTGTGCCGCATGGGCTT
The DNA here is from genome assembly GCF_965194825.1 of Balaenoptera physalus. Classification (NCBI taxonomy): domain Eukaryota; kingdom Metazoa; phylum Chordata; class Mammalia; order Artiodactyla; family Balaenopteridae; genus Balaenoptera; species Balaenoptera physalus. The sequence continues at coordinate 88,217,480 of NC_138886.1, read as the reverse complement.
AGCTGCTCCGTGGCATGTGGGATCTTTCCGGACCAGGGATCAAACCCGTGTCCCCTGCATTGGCAGGCAGATTCTCAACCACTGCACCACCAGGGAAGTCACTACCACTGTAGGGATTTTGATCACTGTAGCTTTGTAGTATAGTCTGAAGTCAGAGAGCCTGATATTCCTCCAGCTCTGTTTTTCTTTCTGAAGGTAGCTTTGACTATTTGGGGTCTTTTGTGTTTCCATACAAATCGTAAAATTTTTTGTTCTAATTCTGTGAAAAATGCTATTGGTAATTTGATAGGGATTACATTGAATCTGTAGATTGCTTTGGGTAGGGTACTCATTTTCACAATATTGATACTTCCAATCCAAGAACACGGTATATCTCTCCATCTGTTTGTGTCATCTTTGATTTCTTTCATCAGTATTTTGTAGTTTTCTCAGTACAGGTCTTTTGCTTCCTTAGGTAGCTTTATTCCTAGGTATTTTATTCTTTTTGTTGCAATGGTAAATGGTAAATGGAATTGTCCTTAATTTCTCTTTCTGATCTTTTGTTGTCAGTGTATAGGAATGCAAGAGATTTCTGTGCATTAATTTTGTATCCTGCAACTTTACCAAATTAATTGATTAGCTCTAGTAGTTTTCTGGTAGCATCTTCAGGATTTTCTATGTATAGTATCATGTCATCTGCGAACAGTGACAGTTTTGCTTCTTTTCCAATTTGGATTCCTTTTATTTATTTTTCTTCTCTGATTGCCATGGCTAGGACTTCCAAAACTATGTTTAATAATATTGGTAAGAGTGGACATCCTTGTCTTGCTCCTGACCTTAGTGGAAATGCTTTCAGGTTTTCACAATTGAGAATGATGTTTGCTGTGGGTTTGTCATATATGGCCTTTATTATGTTGAGGTAGGTTCCCTCTATGCCTACTTTCTGGAGAGTTTTTATCATAAATGGTGTTGAATTTTGTCAAAAGCTTTTTCTGCATCTATTGAGAGGATCACATGGTTTTTACTCTTCAATTTGTTAATATGGTGTATCACACTGATTGATTCACGTGTATTGAAGAATCCTTGCATCCCAGGGATGAATCCCACTTGATCATGGTGTATGATCTTTTTAACGTGTTGCTGGATTCTGTTTGCTAGTATTTTGTTGAGGATTTTTGTGTATATGTTCATCAGTGATATTGGTCTGTAATTTTCTTTTTTTGTGATATCTTTGTCTGGTTTTGGTATCAGGGTGATGGTGACCACGTAGAATGAGGTTGGGAGTGTTCCTTCCTCTGCGATTTTTTGGAAGAGTTTGAGAAGGATGGGTGTTAGCTCTTCTCTAAATGTTTGATAGAATTCACCTGTGAAGCCATCTGGTCCTGGACTTTTGTTTGTTGGAAGATTTTTAATCACGGTTTCAATTTCATTACTTGTGATTGGTCTGTTCATATTTTCTATTTCTTCCTGGTTCAGTCTTGGAAGGTTACACCTTTCTAAGAATTTGTCCATTTCTTCCAGGTTGTCCATTTTATTGGCATAGAGTTGCTTGTAGTAGTCTCTTAGGATGCTTTGTATTTCTGTGGTGTCTGTTGTAACTTCTCCTTTTTCATTTCTAATTTTATTGATTTGAGTCCTCTCCCTCTTTTTCTTGATGAGCCTGGCTAATGGTTTATCAATTTTGTTTGTCTTCTCAAAGAACCAGCTTTTAGTTTTATTGATCTTTGCTATTGTTTTCTTTGTTTCTATTACATTTATTTCTGCTCTGATCTTTATGATTTCTTTCCTTCTACTAACTCTGGGTTTTGTATGTTCTTCTTTCTCTAGTTCCTTTAGGTGTAAGGTTAGATTGTTTATTTGAGATTTTTCTTGTTTCTTGAGGTAGGCTTGTATTGCTATAAACTTCCCTCTTAAAACTTCTTTTGCTGCATGCCATAGGTTTTGGGTCATCGTGTTTTCATTGTCATTTATTTCTAGGTAATTTTTGATTTCCTTTTTGATTTCTTCAGTGATCTCTTGGTTATTTAGTAGTGTATTGTTTAGCCTCCATGTGTTTGTATTTTTTGCAGTTGTTTTCCTTTTTTTTTTTTTTAGTTATTTATTTTTTATTTTTGGTGTGTTGCATCTTTGTTGCTGCCTGCGGGCCTTCTCTAGTTGCAGCAAGTGGGGGCTACTCTTCGATGTGGTGCGTGGGCTTCTCCTTGTGATAGCTTCTCTTGTTGTGGAGCATGGGCTCTAGGGCACACAGGCTTCAGTAGTTGTTGCATGCAGGCTCAGTAGTCGTGGCTTGCAAATTCTAGAACACAGGCTCAGTAGTTGTGGTGCATGGGCTTAGTTGCTCCGCGGTATGTGGGATCTTCCCAGACCAGGGATAGAACCCGTGTCTCCTGCATTGGCAGGTAGATTCTTAACCACTGCACCACCAGGGAAGTCCACACCTGTCATTGATTTCTAATCTCATAGTGTTGTGTTTGGAAAAGATGCTTGATATGATTTCAATTTTCTTAAATTTACCAAGGCTTGAGTTGTGACCCAAGATGTGATCTATCCTAGAGAATGTTCCATGTGTGCTTTAGAAGAAAGTGTATTCTCCTGCTTTCAGATGTCCTATAAGTATCAATTAAGTCTGTCTGGTCTATTGTGTCATTTAAAGCTTGTGTTTCCTTATTAATTTCATGTCTGAATAATCTGTCCATTGGTGAAAGTAGGGTGTTAAAGTCCCCTACTATTATTGTGTTACTGTTGATTTCCCCTTTTATGGCTGTTAGCATTTGCCTTATGTATTGAGGTGCTCCTATGTTGGGTGCATATATATTTATAATTCTTATATCTTCTTCTTGGAATGATCCCTTGATCATTATGTAGTGTCCTTCCTTGTGTCTTGCAACAGTCTTTATTTTAAAGTCTATTTTATCTGATTTGAGTATTGCTACTTCAGCTTTCTTTTGATTTCCATTTGCATGGAATATCTTTTTCCATCCCCTCACTTTCAGTCTGTATGTGTCCCTAGGTCTGAAGTCGGTCTCTTGTAGACAGCATATATGTGGGTCTTGTTTTTGTATCCATTCAACCAGTCTTTGCCTTTTGGTTGGAGCATTTAATCCGTTCACATTTACAGTAATTATCAATGTGTGTTTTCCCATTACCATTTTCTTAATTGTTTTGTGTTTGTTCTTGTAGATCTTTTCCTTCTCTTGTGTTTCCACCTAGAGAAGTTCTTTTAGCATTTGTTGTAAAGCTGGTTTGGTGGTGCTGAATTCTCTTAACTTTTGCTTGTCTGTATAGCTTTTGATTTCTCCATCGAATCTGAATGAGATCCTTGCTGGGTAGAGTAATCTTGGTTATAGGTTTTCCCCTTTCAACACTAAATATATCCTGCCACTCCCTTCTTGCCTGCAGAGTTTCTGCTGAAAAGTCAGCTGATTATCTTATGGGGATTCCCTTGTATGTTATTTTTTGCTTTTTCCCTTGCTGCTTTTAATATTTTTTCTTTGAGTTTAGAGTTTAATTTTTGTTAGTTTGGTTAATATGTGTCTCAGTGTGTTTCTCTTTGGGTTTGACCTGTATGGGACTCTTTGTGCTTCCTGGACTCGGTTGGTTATTTCCTTTCCCATGTTAGGGAAGTTTTCGACTATAATCTCTTCAAATATTTTCTCAGACCCTTTCTCTTTCTCTTCTTTTTCTGGGACCCCTATAATTCGAATGTTGGTGCATTCAGTGTTGTCCCAGAGGTCTCTTAGACTGTCCTCATTTCTTTTCATTCTTTTTTCTTTATTCTGCTCCTTGGCAGTTATTTTCACCATTCTATCTTCCAGCTCAGTTATTCATTCTTCTGCCTCAGTTATTCTGCTATTGATTCCTTCTATTGTATTTTTCATTTCAGGTATTGTATTGTTCATCACTGATTGTTTGTTCTTTAGTTCTTCTAGGTCCTTGTTAAACATTTCTTGTATCTTCTCGATCTGTGCCTCCATTCTATTTCCGAGATTCTGGATCAACTTTATTATCATTGCTCTGAATTCTTTTTCAGGTAGATTGCCTGTTTCCTCTTCATTTATTTGGTCTTGTAGGTTTTTACCTTGCTCTTCATCTAGAACATATTTTTTTTGTCATTTCACTTTTTTTTGATGAGTGGGGCTGTGTTCCTGTCTTGCTGGTTGTTTGGCCTGAGATGTCCAGCACTGGAGTTTGCAGGCAGTTGGGTTGAGCTGGGTCTTGGTGCTGATATGAGGACCTCCGGGAGACCTCACACTGATTAATATTCCCTGGGGCCTTAAGTTCGCTGTTAGTCCAGTGGCTTGGACTCAGTACTCCCACCACAGGAGCTCAGGCCCAACCCCCAGCCTGGGAGCCAAGACCCTGCAAGCTGCGTGGCACAGCAAAAAACAAAAAATAAAACAACAAACAAAAAAGAGCAGAACGATAACAAAGAATAAAAAATAAAGTTAGAAAGATTAAAAATATATTAGAAAAAATAGAAATGAAAATGAAATAACAAGAAGGCAAAACAGAACCACAACAGCAAAAAATAAAATAAAATTAAAAGTTAAAAGATAAGAATAAAAAAATAAAAAACACACTCCCTGGTGCCTCTGCTCTCAGTGTCCTTGCCCCCACAGTGAGCCACAGCCAGCCCCCGCCACCCCAGTAGGCCCTTAAAGACCTCTAGTTAGGCCTCTGGACCCGGCACGTCAACCCCACCTCTGTGCGCATTCCTTTCACCAGCATCTGCTCCTGAAGCTGGCCTGGAGCACACGTGCCTGCGCGGGCCAGCTAGGGTGCAGGCCTCCACAGGCATGCCCACAGGGGCCAGCACAGCAGGAGGAGCCTTGGAAGGGGGGCAGTGCTTGGCCCTCCTGGACCTGTAGAGCCAGAGGAGGCCTTGGTGGGGGTGGCGCTCAGGCCTGGAACCTGCTCTGCCAGAGGGGGCTTTGTGGGGGACTCAGGCCCAGGATACGTGTGGCTGGAGTGGGCCTTGGGGACGCCCAGGCCTTGAGCCCAGCAGGCTCGCTGGGGCCCAAGCATGCAGGGGAGATCCTGGCCACTTTCCCCTCTGATCCCGTGATCCCTCAAAAGTTCCTCTCCATCCCTGCTGATCCCCTCACTGTGAGTGGGCCCCTCTGAGTGTGGGAATATCTCTTCTCCCGCAGCCCCCCTGTCAGGGGCGCTGGTCCAATCCTGCCTCCACCCTTCTTCCCCCACCTCCTTCCCTTTCACATCCTACCTGGTTGCGTGGGGATTCCTCCCATCCCTTTAGGTGTCTGAAGTCTCCCACAAGTGCCCAGTAGGTGCTCCCTCGGAAGGCTGCCTGTGAGGAGATACAAACTCCATGTCCTCCTACTCTGCCATCTTGACTCTGCCCCCTGTTTGAGTTTACTTTTAAAAGGCTTCTAGAGTATTACCTTGGGGCTCCCAAACTGTGTAACCACCTTCTCTTGCATCATCAACATCATTTCTGAAACCCAGGGACCAAAAGTGGTAAGACTTGAAAAATGTAAACATCAACTCCTCATTTTTTTCAGTGACAAAACAAACAAAAACAGGGACTTCCCTGGTGGTCCAGTGGTTAAGACTCCGCACTCCAAATGCAGGGGGCCTGGGTTCATTCCCTGGTCAGGGAACTAGAACCCTCATGCCCAACTAAAGATCCCTCATGCCTCAGCAAAGATCCCGCATGCCGCAGCTAAGACCCGGCGCAGCCAAATAAATAAATAAATAAATATTAAACAAACAAAAACAAGATTTGCTTTCTTCCAAAATTTTTTTTTCTAATTTTCATTTTTAGAATTCTTAAGGGAAGATGCTTTTGTGTTTTTCTAAAGTCTTAATATGGTCAGTCTTTTGTTTTAATAGCCAGAATGCCCTGGAATGGGATTCTTATTTAAATGTTTTTCTTTTGCAGTCACCTCAAATACTTGGCCTTAAATGACCCTTTCTTTTTACCAGTGTGGAAAGACTTCTGCTTCCATGTGTGGCCAGCAGAGGGCACCCTAAGAACAGTCCAGCAGTCCTTGCAGCTGGGTTGAAACTTGCGATTTCTGCTCTTCCTCTACAGAACCAGATTCCCGTGGTGGGAGGTTTATGGTAGTGCCAATCTGGCTTTTGAATTAAGGTTAGCTGAGACTGCTGGATGCAGAGAGGTGGTGCGAAAGGGATCCATGAGTTCCAAGGAGGCTAAAGAAGAAATGTAGCCCCGTGCCCCAGGTCTCTGGATTTCTTTAAAAAAAATAAATAAATAAATAAAAACCATTCTGGATGGAACAAGGAAAATTAGTTTAATATTCTTGATATTTTGCTTATGTCTGGCTATTTTACTGCTAAAAACAGTGACATTTGTTAACTTGGACTTTTTCTTGCTGTTTTAATATTTTTCTATATATTAGATATATAAGTACAAGTACAGGGGCACTGGAGTTTTGTGACAGCTGAGTTTGTCTAAAGAATGAAACCTAGTTTAGAGAAGAGTTATATATTTTATATATTATTATTATTGTATATTTATATATTACATATTATTTTAATTTATATATATTTTCTGTGCTCTCAGGAAAATGGCAAAGGTACATATGTCAATACTTTCAGAGACTTTAGTGACGTTTTTCCTTTTGCATCATCGTGTCAACTTTTCAGTCTTGGTGAGTCATTTTTATGACTTGTGAGTAATTTCTGTTTTCTTTGAATGGATATGTGTACCTGTGCATACATTTTGAGTGCTGGGACTTGCCAAGGGTCAGCGATTTAGCTGACCAGTAGCTGCTACTCCGTGGTAGCTTTGGGAAACTGAGGGCACCCAGCGCTCAGAATGTCCAAGTTCTCTTTCTGTCATTAGATACTGAAGCACATGGTAAAACAAAGCATGCCTCTTTAGGATGAAACCAGAAACCCCAAGCCATTCCTGGGGACTCTCACAGTCAGGGAATACCATCTGTGTGCCTCTGACTCTCACCTCCACTCCAGGTTGAGGTCCCCCATGATAAGTCTCAGAACCTTTTCTCTCCAATGTGACCTGGACCAGAACATCGCATTACCTGGGGCTTGTTACAAATGCAGAATATCAGGGTGCACACACTGAATAGGAATCTGCATTTTTACCCAGGTGATTTGAGAAGCACTACCCCAGACTTTTGGCCCAGACCATATTTTTAGTACCAAGGGTTCATAACCTGGGGTTCACAGAATTTAGTGGACTGGTGAACTTGGATGGGGAAAGAATACATCTTGATTTTCCCTAACCAAAATTTAGCATTTCTTTTCATTTGAATGTAGGCAAGACCACAGTAATATTGGCTGTGCTTGTGACTTTGTTATCAATAGAAATTGAAATACTTTCATATCACTTTATAGTTTTTGTAGAAAATCATTTATGTGCTGCTCAGTAATCTGGTAGTTATTAGTGCCTCCACTAGTTCTTGTTATTTAATATGTTCATAAAGAAGAATATTTTTAGTACATCATATTTAGAAAATATTGCAGTAACTTTTTATGGTAACTGGTTTTCTTTATAATTTTATGTATTTTATTTCATGTATTTAAAAACATTATTTGGAGAAGGAGTCTGTAGCCATCCCTAGACTGCTGTTGTAGTTTATGGCACTGAAAATAGTAAGGACCCCTGCCTTAGAGAGAAAGAAAAAATTCCAGATTAATATGTTTCCTCAAGAAGTTGTTCCATTTTTGGCCTTAGTACCAGCGGAGGCTTGCTCCTATATGGGTATAGATAAGCCCGGGGAAATTTTTACATCTGCTACCTGGTGGGAAGGCATCATCCTCCACCCGGTGTGGTCAACTGTCTGCAGCTAGAGGGAGAAAGAGGGAGAGGGAAAGGAAGGAGAGGAGAGGGGAAGGGAAGGGGAGGAAAAGGGAGGGAAAAGGAAGGGAAGGGAGAGACAATGGGACAGGATAGCTAGGCTTCACTGCCACATCCTCTTCATTCAAAGATCAGAACAGAGATGTGCCTCGTCAATTGTGTCAGAGTACTCAACCTTGTTCTTCAAATTCTGCTTACCTGAAACGTGATGTTAAGTTTATGGAAAGGTGGGGCAGCAGCATGAGATGCTCTGTGGGCCCACTCTCCGGTGAGACAAGGGAAAGTAGAAAAAACTATAAAAACCGTTTAAGGTCTCTGGAAATTGTCCTAAGGACAATTAGAGATTAGAGATATGTTTTATTTACGTCTATGCAGTGTTAAAATGTTTTTTGAGTTTGTTGCTTTATATTCCAGCTCTGTCATTTAAATAAAATTTTTTATAAAAATTGAGAAATTTCACATTAGAAACTGGATTTCTAGCATCACTTGAAAGAAATCACAACTTGCCAGCTGGGCCAGAATTTCCACAGGACAACAGTCTGCTGGCACTGAGTTCGAGGGGGCAGTTTTAATTTTGTCATGTTCTCCACCATTCTCTGTGTTGCCAGTGGTGTGGCCATGTTGGCCTTCCATCAGTGTGCTTGTAGTGTTGTTTCCTTAAAACAGAGTTGAGAGGATAGGAGGAAAATGATAGCTGAATCAGGAGAGACAACGTTTGTATTTGTTTGTGGAAATAGAAATTATACCTACTCTGTGCCTGTGTTGAAAGAATACAGATTAAGGTGCCTGGCCTACTTCATTAATTTATGTTACTTCTCTGCCTTGACTGTAGGCATTTGAGTTTTTGATTTCAGCTCTAGAGGCCTAGTTCTCAAACTATTTTATCTCCATACCATGTAGAGTTGCTAGACATGTATGGCAAGGAAAATTTTTGTTACTATTTATTGAACTATAAAAATAATGTATTTACAGCCAACATATTGGTGGTTGCCAAGGCAGTGGGATGGGGGTGGGTGAAATGGGGTCAAAAGGTATAAAAACATCCAGTTATAAAATAAATAAGTTATGGAGATGTAATGCACAGCATGGTGATTATAGTTAATAATACTGCACTGCATATTTGGAAGTTGCTAAGAGGCTAGATCTCACATAAGAAAAAAATTTTTGAAAATTTTGTAACTTATGTATGGTGATGGATTATTTTGCAATGTGTACAAACACTGAATCATTATGTTGTATACCTGAAACTAATATAATGTTATATGTCAATTATACCTCAATAAAAAAAATCAAACATTAAAAAAATTTGCTGACGTAAGTATACTTATGATGGCTTTCCAGCTTATACACTTGTTTTTAAAATATAAAAAGTGTAATAAAAAATTTTAAAAGACAAAAAAAGTATTTAAAAGCTTTACATTGGAGTAAATGTTTATTGCTATAATAACATAACACATTCAGTTACATTTCTTCAGTGGGAAGAAAACAACAGCTAACAGACTGGAGAAAATAACAGGTCTCCACATTGAAGAATTTAATTTTCAAATACATTGAGGTACTCTTGTGAGTAGTGAAATACGAATTTATTTGAAATCTTTTCTGAATTCATAGTCAGATATTGACAGGTAATTTCTCAATCTATTAAGTGGAGTTGAATACATTTTTTGATGTTGAAAAATAAAGGTGGGGGAATTCCCTGGTGGTCCAGTGGTTAGGACTCCGTGCTTCCACTGCAAGGGGCATGGGTTCCATCCCTGGTTGGGAAACTAAGATCTGGCCCAGCACAGCAAAAAAAAAAAAAAAAAAAAAAGTAAAGGTGGGAACTTTGGTTTAAAAGCAAGCACACAAGTGAACTACTACATACTTCCATTTCTGGTAATATGGAAGACTAAGTTATCCACCCTTTAAAAAAAAAACTGTAGGGGCTTCCCTGGTGGTGCAGTGGTTGAGGGTCTGCTTGCTAATGCGGGGGACACGGGTTCGAGCCCTGGGCTGGGAAGATCCCACATACCGCGGAGCAGCTGGGCCCGTGGGCCACAACTACTGAGCCTGCGCGTCTGGAGCCGGTGCTCTGCAACAAGAGACACTGCGATAGTGAGAGGCCCGTGCACCGCGATGAACAGTGGCCCCCGCTTACCACAACTGGAGAAAGCCCTTGCACAGAAACGAAGACCCAACACAGCCAAAAATAAATAAACAAATGTGGGATTTAAAAAAAAAAAAAAAGAATGTGGAGCCTTTCAATGATTTAAAAAAAACAAAAAACAAAAAAAAAACTGTAGGATAAAATTTGCTTAAACTGAGGTACAATTTACATTCAATAAATTACACAGACCTTAAGTGTACTGTACATGAGTTTTGATAAAGTTGTACTCCCACGAACACACATACTTATCAAAATACAGAACATCCGCATCACCATGGAAAAGTTCCTTATGACCCTAACCAATCAATCACTGCACCTCTACCAAGAAACCAGTGTTTGGATTTATTTTACTGAAGATTAGGTTTGCCTCTAAATGGCATCATATAGTATGTATATGTGGTGGGTAGCTTCTGAAATGGATCACAATGCCTGCCTCTTTATATTCACTTCCTTGTATAATCTCCTCCCTTTGAATGTGGGCTGCACCTAGAATGTGAGCTAGCTTCTCATGTATAGAATACAGCAAAAGTAATGGGTGGGTCCTTCTAAGATTAGGTTACAAAAGAGTGTGGCTTCTCTCTTTCTCTATTGCTCTGACTCTTCTCATTTGCTTGATCTGATGAAGCAAGCTGCCATTTTCTGAGCTGTTTTATTAAGAGGCCCACATGTCAAGGAACAGCTGTGTATGTGTGTGGTGGGGATGTAATTAACCCAGCAACAAACATGTGAGTGAGCTTGGAATGCATCTTTCCTAGCTGAGCCTTGATTTGGCCAATGGGAAGATCAGGAAAGTTTTAATAAAAGAGCTATCATTGGGGTCTGGGCAAGATGGCGGAAGAGTAAGACGCGGAGATCACCTTCCTTCCCACAGATACATTAGAAATACATCTACACGTGGAACTGCTCCTACAGGACACCCACTGAATGCTGGCAGAAGACGTCAGACCTCCCAAAAGGCAAGAAACTCCCCACGTACTTGGGTAGGGCAAAAGAAAAAAGAAATAACAGAGACAAAAGAATAGGGACGGGACCTGCACCAGTGGGAGGGAGCTGTGAAGGAGGAAAGGTTTCCACACACTAGGAAGCCCCTTCGTGGGCGGAGACTGCATGTGGCATAGGGGGGAAGCTTCAGAGCCACGGAGGAGAGCACAGCCACAGGGGTGCAGAGGGCAAAGCGGAGAGATTCCCGCACAGAGGATTGGTGCCGAGCAGCACTCACCAGCCCGAGAGGCTTGTCTGCTCACCCGCCGGGGCGGGCGGGGCTGGGAGCTGAGGCTCGGGCTTCAGTTGGATCGCAGGGAGAGGACTGGGGTTGGCTGCGTGAACACAGCCTGAAGGGGTTAGCGCACCACAGCTAGTTGGGAGGGAGTCCGGGGAAGAGTCTGCAGCTGCCAAAGAGGCAAGAGACTTTTTCTTCCCTCTTTGTTTCCTGGTGCACGAGGAGAGGGGATTCAGAGCGCCGCCTAAACAAGCTCCAGAGACGGGCGTGAGCCGCGGCTATCAGCGCGAACCCCAGAGACGGGCGTGAGATGCTAAGGCTGCTGCTGCCGCCACCAAGAAGCCTGTGTGCGAGCACAGGTCACTCTCCACACCGCCCCTCCCGGGAGCCTGTGCAGCCCGCCACTGCCAGGGTCCCATGATCCAGGGACAACTTCCCCAGGAGAACGCACAGCGCGCCTCAGGCTGCTGCAACGTCATGTTGGCCTCTGCCGCAGCAAGCTCGCCCCGCATCCGTACCCTTCCCTCCCCTCGGCCTGAGTGAGCCAGAGCCCCTGAAGCAGCTGCTCCTTTAACCCTGTCCTGTGTGAGCGAAGAACAGACGCCCTCAGGCGACCTACACGGAGAGGCGGGTCCAAATCCAAAGCTGAACCCCGGGAGCTGTGCAAACAAAGACAAGAAAGGTAAATTTCTCCCAGCAGCCTCAGAAGCAGCGGATTAAAGCTCCACAAACAACTTGATGTACCTGCATCTGTTGAAAACCTGAATAGACAACGAATCACCCCAAATTCAGGAGGTGGACTTTGGGAGCAGGATATATTAATTTTTCCCCTTTTCCTATTTTTGTGAGTGTATATGTGTATGCTTCTGGGTGAGTTTTTTGTCTGTATAGCTTTGCTTTCACCATTTGTCCTAGGGTTTGGTCCATCCGTTTTATTATTATTTTTTACATAAAAAATTCTTTTTCTTAATACATTTTTTCGTAATAATTGTTTCTTTATTTTTTATTTTTAAAAAATTAAAAAAATTTTTTCTTAATAATTTTTTTATTTTAAAATATTAAAAAAATTTTTTTTCTTAAATTTTTTCTTAATAATTTTCTTTTTTAATAGATTGAGAAACTGATTGGAAATTGAATGCAAACTAAGACCACTTGACTGTTACTGAAATGAATAGCCCAGTTTGCTTTTTTTTTTTTTTAAAGAAATTCATGTTCTTTTATTTATTTATTTATTTATTTATTTATGACTGTGTTGAGTCTTCGTTTCTGTGCAAGGGCTTTCTCTAGTTGGGGCAAGTGGGGACCACTCTTCATCGCGGTGCGCGGGCCTCTCACCATCGCGGCCTCTCTTGTTGTGGAGCACAGGCTCCAGACGCGCAGGCTCAGTAATTGTGGCTCACAGGCCCAGTTGCTCCGTGGCATGTGGGATCTTCCCAGACCAGGGCTCGAACCCGTGTCCCCTGCATTGGCAGGCAGATTCTCAACCACTGCGCCACCAGGGAAGCCCAATAATTTTTTTCTTATTTTTTATTTTAAAAAATAAAAAATTTTCTTCTTAATAAATATTTTCTTAATAATTTTTTTCTTATTTTTTATTATAATAGCTTTATTTTATTTTATTTTATCCTCTTTTTTTCTTTCTTTCTATTTTTTCTCCCTTTTATACTGAGCCGTGTGGATGAAAGGCTCTTGGTGCTCCAGCCAGGCATCAGGGCTGTGCCTCTGAGGTGGGAGAGCCAACTTCAGAACACTGGTCCACAAGAGACGTCCCAGCTCCACGTAATACCAAACAGCGAAAATCTCTCAGAGATCTCCATCTCAACATCAAGACCCAGCTTCACTCAACGGCCAGCAAGTTACAGTGCTGGACACCCTATGCCAAACAACTAGCAAGACAGGAACACAGCCCCATCCATTAGCAGAGAGGCTGCCTAAAATCATAATAAGGCCACAGACACCCCAAAAACACACCACCAGATGTGGACGTGCCCACCAGAAAGACAAGATCCAGCCTCATCCACCAGAACACAGGCAGTAGTCCCCTCCACCAGGAAGCCTACACAACCCACTGAACCAACCTTAGCCACTGGGGACAGATACCAAAAAGAACGGGAACTATGAACCTGCAGCCTGTGAAAAGGAGACCCCAAACACAGTAAGATAAGCAAAATGAGAACACAGAAAAACACACAGCAGATGAAGGGGCAGGGTCAAAACACACCAGACCTAAGAAATGAAGAGGAAATAGGCAGTCTACCTGAAAAAGAATTCAGAATAATGATAGTAAGGATGATCCAAAATCTTGGAAATAGAATAGACAAAATGCAAGAAACATTTAACAAGGACGTAGAAGAACTAAAGAGGAACCAAGCAACAATGAAAAACACAATAAATGAAATTAAAAATACTCTAGATGGGATCAATAGCAGAATAACTGAGGCAGAAGAACGGGTAAGTGACCTGGAAGATAAAATAGTGGAAATAACTACTGCAGAGCAGAATAAAGAAAAAAGAATGAAAAGAACTGAGGACAGTCTCAGAGACCTCTGGGACAACATTAAACGCACCAACATTTGAATTATAGGCGTCCCAGAAGAAGAAGAGAAAAAGAAAGGGACTGAGAAAATATTTGAAGAGATTATACTTGAAAACTTCCCTAATATGGGAAAGGAAATAGTTAATCAAGTCCAGAAAGCACAGAGAATCCCATACAGGATAAATCCACTGATAAAAGGACTGAAATTGAAACTGTGATTAAAAATCTTCCAACAAACAAAAGCCCAGGACCAGATGGCTTCACAGGCGAATTCTATCAAACATTTAGAGAAGAGCTAACACCTATCCTTCTCAAACTCTTCCAAAATATTGCAGAGGGAGGAACACTCCCAAACTCATTCTATGAGGCCACCATCACCCTGATACCAAAAGCAGACAAAGATGTCACAAAGAAAGAAAACTACAGGCCAATATCACTGATGAACATCGATGCAACAGCCCTCAACAAAATACTAGCAAACAGAATCCAACAGAACATTAAAAGGATCATACACCATGATCAAGTGGGGTTTATTCCAGGAATGCAAGGATTCTTCAATATACACAAAACAATCAACGTGATACACCATATTAACAAATTGAAGGAGAAAAACCATATGATCATCTCAATAGATGCAGAGAAAGCTTTCGACAAAATTCAACACCCATTTATGATAAAAGCCCTGCAGAAAGTAGGCATAGAGGGAACTTTCCTCAACATAATAAAGGCCATATATGACAAACCCACAGCCAACATCATCCTCAATGGTGAAAAACTGAAACCATTTCCACTAAGATCAGGAGCAAGACCAGGTTGCCCACTCTCACCACTATTGTTCAACATAGTTTTGGAAGTGTTAGCCACAGCAATCAGAGAAGAAAAAGAAATCAAAGGACTCCAAATCGGAAAAGAAGAAGTAAAGCTGTCACTGTTTGCAGATGACATGATACTATACATAGAGAATCCTAAAGATGCTACCAGAAAACTACTAGAGCTAATCAATGAATTTGGTAAAGTAGCAGTATACAAAATTAATGCACAGAAATCTCTTGCATTCCTATACACTAATGATGAAAAATCTGAAAGTGAAATTAAGAAAACACTCCCGTTTACCATTGCAACAAAAAGAATAAAATGTCTAGGAATAAACCTACCTAAGGAGACAAAAGAGCTGTATGCAGAAAATCATAAGACAGTGATGAAAGAAATTAAAGATGATACAAATAGATGGAGAGATATACCATGTTCTTGGATTGGAAGAATCAACATTGTGAAAATGAGTCTACTACCCAAAGCAATCTACAGATTCAATGCAATCCCTATCATACTACCACTGGCATTTTTCACAGAACTAGAACAAAAAATTTCACAATTTGTATGGAAACACAAAAGACCCCGAATAGCCAAAGCAATCTTGAGAACGAAAAATGGATCTGGGGGAATCAGGCTCCCTGACTTCAGACTATATTACAAAGCTTCAGTAATCAAGACAGTTTGGTACTGGCACAAAAAGAGAAATATAGATCAATGGAACAGGATAGAAAGCCCAGAGATAAACCCATGCACATATGGTCACCTGATCTTTGATAAAGGAGGCAAGCATATACAGTGGAGAAAAGACAGCCTCTTCAATAAGTGGTGCTGGGAAAACTGGACAGGTGCATGTAAAAGTATGAAATTAGAACACTCCCTAACACCATACACAAAAATAAACTCAAAATGGATTAGAGACCTAAATGTAAGGCCAGACACTATCAAACCAGACCTTTTTTTTTTTTTTCTTAGATTCCATATATATGTGTTAGCATACAGTATTTGTTTTTCTCTTTCTGACTTACTTCACTCTGTATGACAGACTCTAGGTCCATCCACCTCACTACAAATAACACAATTTCATTTCCTTTTATGACTGAGTAATATTCCATTTTATACATGTGCAACATCTTCTTCATCCATTCATCTGTTGATGGACACTTAGGTTGCTTCCATGTCCTGGCTATCGTAAATAGTGCTGCAATGAACATTGTGATATATGTCTCTTTTTGAATTATGGTTTTCTCAGGGTATATGCCCAGCAGTGGGATTGCTGGGTCGTATGGTAGTTCTATTTTTATTTTTTTAAGGAACCTCCATACTGTTGTCCATAGTGCCTGTATCAATTTACATTGCCACCAACAGTGCAGGAGGGTTCCTTTTTCTCCATACCCTCTCCAGCATTTATTGGTAGATTTTTTGATGATGGCCATTCTGACCGGTGTGAGGTTATACCTCAGTGGGGTTTTGATTTTCATTTCTGTAATGATTAATGATGTTGAGCATCCTTTCATGTGTTTGTTGGCAATCTGTATATCTTCTTTGGAGAAATGTCTATTTAAGTCTTCTGCCCATTTTTGGATTGGGTTGTTTGTTTTTTGATATTGAGCTGCATGAGCTGCTAGTGTATTTTGGAGATTAATCCTTTGTCAGTTGCTTCATTTGCAAATATTTTCTCCCATTCTGAGGGTTGTCTTTTGGTCTTGTTTATGGTTTCCTTTGCTGTGCAAAAGCTTTTAAGTTTCTTTAGGTCACACTGGTTTATTTTTGTTTTTATTTCCATTTCTCTAGGAGGTGGGTCAAAAAGGATCTTACTGTGATTTATGTCATTGAGTGTTCTTCCTTTGTTTTCCTCTAAGAGTTTGATAGCCTTATATTTAGGTCTTTTATCCATTTTTAGTTTATTTTTGTGTATGATGTTAGGAAGTGTTCTAATTTCATTCTTTTACATGTAGCTGTCCAGTTTTCCCAGCACTACTTATTGAAGAGGCTGTCTTTTCTTCATTGTATATTCTTGCCTCCTTTGTCAAAAATAAGGTTACCATATGTGTGTGGGTTTATCTCTGGGATTTCTATCCTGTTCCATTGATCTATGTTTCTGTTTTTGTGCCAGTACCTTATCATCTTGATTACTGTAGCTTTGCAGTATAGTCTGAAGTCAGGGAGCCTGATTCCTCCAGCTCCATTTTTCTTTCTCAAGATTGCTTTCGCTATTTGGGGTCCTTTTTGTTTCCATACAAATTGTGAATTTTTTTGTTCTAGTTCTGTAAAAAATGCCAGTGGTAGTATGATAGGGATTGCATTGAATCTGTAGATTGCTTTGGGTAGTACAGTCATTTTCACAATGTTGAATCTTCCAATCCAAGAACATGGTGTATCTCTCCATCTGTTGGTATCATATTTAATTTCTTTCATCAGTGTCTTATAGTTTTCTGCATACAAGTCTTTTGTCTCCTTAGGTCGGTTTATTCCTAGGTATTTTATTCTTTTTGTTTCAATGGTAAACGGGAGTGTTTCCTTAATTTCTCTTTCAGATTTTTTGCTGTTAGTGTATATGAATGCAAAAGATTTCTGTGCATTAATTTTGTATCCTGCTACTTTAACAAATTCATTGATAGCTTTGTTTAGGATTCTCTATGTATAGTATCATGTCATCTGCAAATAGTGACAGTTTTACTTCTTCTTTTCTGATTTGGATTCCTTTTATTTCTTTTTCTTCTCTGATTGCTGTGGCTAAAACTGCCAAAACTATGTTGAATAATAGTGGTGAGAGTGGGCAACCTTTTCTTGTTCCTGGTCTTAGAGCAAATGCTTTCAGTTTTTCACCATTGAGAATGATGTTGGATGTGGGTTTGTCATATATGGCTTTTATTATGCTGAGGTAGGTTCCCTCTATGCCCACTTTTTGGAGAGTTTTTATCATAAATGGGTGTTGAACTTTGTTGAAAGCTTTTTCTGCATCTGTTGAGATTATCATATGGTTTTTATCCTTCAGTTTGTTAATATGGTGTATCACATTGATTGTTTTGCATATATCGAAGAATCCTTGCATTCCTGGGATAAACCCAAATTGATCATTTGTATGATCCTTTTAATGTGCTGTTGGAATCTGTTTGCTAGTATTTTGTTGAGGATTTTTGCATCTATGTTCATCTGTGATATTGGCCTGTAGTTTTCTTTTTTTGTGACATCTTTGTCTGGTTTTGGTATTGGGTGATGGTGGCCTCTTAGAATGAGTTGGGGAGTGTTCCTCCCTCTGCTATATTTTGGAAGAGTTTGAGAAGGACAGGTGTTAGCTTTTCTCTAAATGTTTGATAGAATTCACCTGTGAAGCCATCTGGTCCTGGGCTTTTGTTTGTTGGAAGATTTTTAATCACAGTTTCAATTTCAGTGCTTGTGATTGGTCTGTTTATCTTTTCTATTTCTTCCTGGTTCAGTCCTGGAAGGTTGTACTGTTCTAAGAATTTGTCCATTTCTTCCAGGTTGTCTATTTTGTTGGCATATAGTTGCTTGTAGTAGTCTCTCATGATCCTTTGTATTTCTGCTGTGTCAGTTGTTGCTTCTCCTTTTTCATTTCTAATTCTGTTGATTTGAGTCTTTTCCCTTTTTTCTTCATAAGTCTGGCTAATGGTTTATCAAATTTGTTTATCTTCTCAAAGAACCAGCTTTTAGTGTTATTGATCTTTGCTATTGTGTCCTTCACTTCTTTATCATTTATTTCTCATCTGATAATTATGACTTGTTCTGCTACCTTTGAGTTTGTTTTGTTCTTCTTTCTCTAGTTGCTTTAGCTGTAAGGTTAGGTTGACTATTTGAGATTTTTATTGTTTCTTGAGGTAGGATTGTATTTTTATAACCTTCCTTCTTAGAACTCCTTTTGCTGCATCCCATAGGTTTTGGGTCGTCGGGTTTTCATTGTCATTTGTTTCTAGGTATTTTTTGATAGCCTCTTTGATTTCTTCAGTGATCTTTTGGTTATTTAATAGCGTTTTTTTTAGCCTCCATGTGTTTGTGTTTTGTACAGTTGTTTTCCTGTAATTGATATGTAGTCTCATAGCATTGTGTTTGGAAAAGATACTTGATACAATTTCAATTTTCTTAAATTTACCAAGGCGTGATATGTGACCCAAGATATGATCTATCCTGGAGAATGTTCCATGTGCACTTTAGAAGAAAGTGTATTCTGTTGTTTTTGGATGGAATGTCCTATAAGTATCAATTAAGTCCATCTGGTCTAATGTGTCATTTAAAGCTTGTGTTTCCTTATTTATTTTCATTTTGGATGATCTGTCCATTGGTGAAAGTGGGGTGTTAAAGTCCCCTACTATGATTGTGTTACTGTCGATTTCCCCTTTTATGGCTGTTAGCATTTGCCTTATGTATTGAGGTGCTCCTATGTTGGGTGCATAAATATTTACAATTGTTATATTTTCTTCTTGGATTGATCCCTTGATCATTATGTAGTGTCCTTCTTAATCTCTTGTAACAGTCTTTATTTTCAAGTCTATTTTGTCTGATATGACTATTGCTACTCCAAGTTTCCTTTGATTTCCATTTGCATGGAATATCTTTTTCCATCTCCTCACTTTCAGTCTGTATGTATCCCTAGGTCTGAAGTGGTTCTCTTGTAGACAGCATATATATGGGTCTTGTTTTTGTATTCATTCAGCCAGTCTGTGTCTTTAAGTTGGAGCATTTAATCCATTTACATTTATCAGTTATCAATATGTATGTTCCGTTCTTGGAGAGAAGATGGCGGAAGAGTAAGATGCGGAGATCACCTTCCTCCCCACAGATACAGTAGAAATACATCTACACGTGGAACTGCTCCTACAGAACACCCACTGAACGCTGGCAGAAAACGTCAGACCTCCCAAAAGGCAAGAAACTCCCCCCATACTTGGGTAGGGCAAAAGAAAAAAGAAATAACAGAGACAAAAGAATAGGGACGGCACCTGCACCAGTGGGAGGGAGCTGTGAAGGAGGAAAGATTTCCACTCACTAGTAAGCCCCTTTGCGGGTGGAGACTGCGGGTGGCAGAGGGGGGAAGCTTCGGAGCCAAGGAGGAGAGCGCAGCCACAGGGGTGCGGAGGGCAAAGCGGAGAGATTTCCGCACGGAGGATCAGTGCCGACCAGCACTCTCCAGCCCACGAGGCTTGTCTGCTCACCCACCGGGGCAGGCGGGGCTGGGAGCTGAGGCTCGGGCTTCGGTCAGATCGCAGGGAGAGGACTGGGGTTGTCAGCGTAAACACAGCCTGAAGGGGTTAGTGCACCACAGCTAGCCGGGAGGGAGTCCGGGAAAAAGTCTGCAGCTGCTGAAGAGGCAAGAGACTTTTTCTTCCCTCTTTGTTTCCTGGTGCGCGAGGAGAGGGGATTCAGAGCGCCGCCTAAACGAGCTCCAGAGACGGGCGCGAGCCGCGGCGATCAGCGCGGACCCCAGAGACGGGTGTGAGACGCTGGGGCTGCTGCTGCCGCCATCAAGAAGCCTGTGGGTGAGCACAGGTCACTCTCCATACCGCCCCTCCCAGGAGCCTGTGCAGCCCGCCACTGCCAGGGTCCCGTGATCCGGGGACAACTTCCCTGGGAGAACGCACAGCGCGCCTCAGGCTGCTGCAACGTCAAGCCGGCCTCTGCCACCGCAGGCTCGCCCCGCCTCCTCTGTACCCCTCCCTCCTCGCGGCCTGAGTGAGCCACAGCCCCCGAAGCAGCTGCTCCTTTAACCCCGTCCTGTCTGGGTGGGGAATAGACGCCCTCAGGCGACCTACACGCAGAGGCAGATCCAAATCCAAAGCTCAACCCCGGGAGCTGTGCGAACAGAGAAGAGAAGGGGAAATGTCTCCCAGCAGCCTCAGAAGCAGCGGATCAAAACTCCACAAACAACTTGATGTGCCTGCATCTGTTGAATACCTGAATAGACAACGAATCATCCCAAATTCAGGAGGTGGACTTTCAGAGCAGGATATATTAATTTTTCCCCTGTTCCTTTTTTTGTGAGTGTATATGTATATGCTTCTGGGTGAGATTTTGTCTGTATAGCTCTGCTTTATAATAGCTTTATTTTACTTCACTATATTATAGCCTCTTTCTTTCTTTCTTTCTATTTTTTCTCCCTTTTACTCTGAGCCTTGTGGACGAAAGGCTCTTGGTGCTCCAGCAAGGCATCAGGGCCGTGCCTCTGAGGTGAGAGAGCCAACTTCAGGACACTGGTCCACAAGAGACCTCCCAGCTCCACGTAATACCAAATGGCAAAAATCTCTCAGAGATCTCCATCTCAACATCAAAACCCAGCTTCACTCAATGACCAGCAAGCTACAGTGCTGGACACCCTATGCCAAACAACTAGCAAGACAGGAACACAGCCCCATCCATTAGCAGAGAGGCTGCCTAAAATCATAATAAGGCCACAGACACCCCAAAATACACCACCAGACGTGGACGTGCCCACCAGAAAGACATGATCCAGCCTCATCCACCAGAACTCAGGCACTAGTTCCCTCCACCATGAAGCCTACACAACCCACTGAACCAACCTTAGCCACTGGGGACAGATACCAAAAACAAAGGGAACTACGAACCTGCAGCCTGTGAAAAGGAGACCCCAAACACAGTAAGATAGATAAGCAAAATGAGAACACAGAAAAACACACAGCAGATGAAGGAGCAGGGTCAAAACACACCAGACTTAACAAATGAAGAGGAAATAGGTAGTCTACCTGAAAAAGAATTCAGAATAATGATAGTAAGGATGATCCAAAATCTTGGAAATAGAATAGACAAAATGCAAGAAACATTTAACAAGGACGTAGAAGAACTAAAGAGGAACCAAGCAATGATGAAAAACACAATAAATGAAATTAAAAATACTCTAGATGGGATCAATAGCAGAATAACTGAGGCAGAAGAAAGGATAAGTGACCTGGAAGATAAAATAGTGGAAATAACTACTGCAGAGCAGGATAAAGAAAAAAGAATGAAAAGAACTGAGGACAGTCTCAGAGACCTCTGGGACAACATTAAACGCACCAACATTCGAATTATAGGGGTCCCAGAAGAAGAAGAGAAAAAGAAAGGGACTGAGAAAATATTTGAAGAGATTATAGTTGTAAACTTCCCTAATATGGGAAAGGAAATAGTTAATCAAGTCGTGGAAGCACAGAGAGTCCCATACAGGATAAACCCAAGGAGAAACACGCCAATACACATATTAATCAAACTGTCAAAAATTAAATATAAGGAAAACATATTAAAGGCAGCAAGGGAAAAACGACAAATAACACACAAGGGAATCCCCATAAGGTTAACAGCTGATCTTTCAGCAGAAACTCTGCAAGCCAGAAGGGAGTGGCAGGATATACTTAAAGTGATGAAGGAGAAAAACCTACAACCAAGATTACTCTACCCAGCAAGGATCTCATTCAGATGTGATGGAGAATTTAAAACCTTTACAGACAAGCAAAAGCTGAGAGAGTTCAGCACCACCAAACCAGCTTTACAACAAATGCTAAAGGAACTTCTCTAGGCAAGAAACACAAGAGAAGGAAAACACCTACAATAACAAACCCAAAACATTTAAGAAAATGGGAATAGGAACATACATATCGATAATTACCTTGAATGTAAATGGACTAAATGCTCCCACCAAAAGACACAGGCTGGCTGAATGGATACAAAAACAAGACCCATATATATGCTGTCTACAAGAGACCCACTTCAGACTTAGAGACACATACAGACTGAAAGTGAGGGGATGGAAAAAGATATTCCATGCAAATGGAAATCAAAAGAAAGCTGGAGTAGCAATTCTCATATCAGACAAAATAGACTTTAAAATAAAGACTATTACAAGAGACAAAGAAGGACACTATATAATGATCAAGGGATCGATCCAAGAGGAAGGTATAACAAATGTAAATATTTATGCACCCAACATAGGAGCACCTCAATACATAAGGCAAATACTAACAGCCATAAAAGGGGAAATCGACAGCAACACAATCATAGTAGGGGACTTTAACACCCCACTTTCACAAATGGACAGATCATCCAAAATGAAAATAAATAAGGAAACACAAGCTTTAAATGATACATTAAACAATATGGACTTAATTGATATTTATAGGACATTCCACCCAAAAACAACAGAATACACATTTTTCTCAAGTGCTCATGGACCATTCTGCAGGATAGATCATATCTTGCGTCACAAATCAAGCCTTGGTAAATTTTAGAAAATTGAAATCGTATCAAGTATCTTTTCTGACCACAACGCTATGAGACTAGATATCAATTACAGGAAAAGATCTGTAAAAAATACAAACACATGGAGGCTACAGAATACATTACTTAATAACGAAGTGATCACTGAAGAAATCAAAGGGGAAATCAAAAAATACCTAGAAACAAATGACAACGGAGACACGATGACCCAAAACCTATGGGACGCAGCAAAAGCAGTGCTAAGAGGGAAGTTTATAGCAATACAAGCCTACCTCAAGAAACAGGAAACATCTCGAATAAACAACCTAATCTTGCACCTAAAGCAATTAGAGAAAGAAGAACAAAAAAACCCCAAAGCCAGCAGAAGGAAAGAAATCATAAACATTAGGTCAGAAATAAATGAAAAAGAAATGAAGGAAACAATAGCAAAAATCAATGAAAGTAAAAGCTGGTTCTTTGAGAAGATAAACAAAATTGATAAACCATTAGCCAGACTCATCAAGAGAAAAAGGGAGAAGACTCAAATCAATAGAATTAGAAATGAAAAAGGAGAAGTAACCACTGACACTGCAGACATAGAAACGATCATGAGAGATTACTACAAGCAACTCTGTGCCAATAAAATGGACAACCTGGAAGAAATGGACAGATTCTTAGAAATGCACAACCTGTTGAGACTGAACCAGGAAGAAATAGAAAATATGAACAGACCAATCACAAGCACTGAAATTGAAACTGTGATTAAAAACCTTCCAACAAACAAAAGCCCAGGACCAGATGGCTTCACAGGTGAATTCTATCAAACATTTAGAGAAGAGCTAACACCTATCCTTCTCACACTCTTCCAAAATATTGCAGAGGGAGGAACACTCCCCAACTCATTCTACGAGGCCACCATCACCCTGATACCAAAACCAGACAAAGATGTCACAAAGAAAGAAAACTACAGGCCAATATCACTGATGAACATAGATGCAAAAATCCTCAATAAAATACTAGCAAACAGAATCCAACAGCACATTAAAAGGATCATACACCATGATCAAGTGGGGTTTATTCCAGGAATGCAAGGATTCTTCAATATACACAAAACAATCAACGTGATACACCATATTAACAAATTGAAGGAGAAAAACCATATGATCATCTCAATAGATGCAGAGAAAGCTTTCGACAAAATTCAACACCCATTTATGATAAAAGCCCTGCAGAAAGTAGGCATAGAGGGAACTTTCCTCAACATAATAAAGGCCATATATGACAAACCCACAGCCAACATCATCCTCAATGGTGAAAAACTGAAACCATTTCCACTAAGATCAGGAACAAGACAAGGTTGCCCACTCTCACCACTATTATTCAACATAGTTTTGGAAGTGTTAGCCACAGCAATCAGAGAAGACAAAGAAATAAAAGGAATCCAAATCGGAAAAGAAGAAGTAAAGCTGTCACTGTTTGCAGATGACATGATACTATACATAGAGAATCCTAAAGATGCTACCAGAAAACTACTAGAGCTAATCAATGAATTTGGTAAAGTAGCAGTATACAAAATTAATGCACAGAAATCTCTTGCATTTCTATACACTAATGACGAAAAATCTGAAAGTGAAATTAAGAAAACACTCCCGTTTACCATTGCAACAAAAAGAATAAAATATCTAGGAATAAACCTACCTAAGGAGACAAAAGACCTGTATGCAGAAAATTATAAGACACTGATGAAAGAAATTAAAGATGATACAAATAGATGGAGAGATATACCATGTTCCTGGATTGGAAGAATCAACATTGTGAAAATGAGTCTACTACCCAAAGCAATCTACAGATTCAATGCAATCCCTATCAAACTACCACTGGCATTTTTCTCAGAACTAGAACAAAAAGTTTCACAATTTGTATGGAAACACAAAAGACCCCGAATAGCCAAAGCAATCTTGAGAACGAAAAATGGATCTGGGGGAATCAGGCTCCCTGACTTCAGACTATATTACAAAGCTTCAGTAATCAAGACAGTTTGGTACTGGCACAAAAAGAGAAATATAGATCAATGGAACAGGATAGAAAGCCCAGAGATAAACCCACACACATATGGTCACCTTATCTTTGATAAAGGAGGCAAGCATATACAGTGGAGAAAAGACAGCCTCTTCAATAAGTGGTGCTGGGAAAATTGGACAGGTACATGTAAAAGTATGCAATTAGAACACTCCCTGACACCATGCACAAAAATAAACTCAACATGGATGAAAGACCTAAGTGTAAGGGCAGACACTATCAAACTCTTAGAGGAAAACATAGGCAGAACACTCTATGACATACATCACAGCAAGATTCTTTTTGACCCAGCTCCCAGAGAAATGGAAATAAGAACACAAATAAACAAATGGGACCTAATGAAACTTAAAAGCTTTTGCACAGCAAAGGAAACCATAAACAAGACCAAAAGACAACCCTCAGAATGGGAGAAAATATTTGCAAATGAAGCAACTGACAAAGGATTAATCTCCTAAATTTACAAGCAGCTCATGCAGCTCAATAACAAAAAAACGAACAACCCAATCCAAAAATGGGCAGAAGACCTAAATAGACATTTCTCCAAAGAAGATATACAGATGGCCTACAGACACATGAAAGAATGCTCAACGTCATTAATCTTTAGAGAAATGCAAATCAAAACTACAATGAGATATCATCTCACACCGGTCAGAATGGCCATCATCAAAAAATCTAGAAACAATAAATGCTGGAGAGGGTGTGGAGGAAAGGGAACACTCTTGCACTGTTGGTGGGAATGTAAATTGATACAGCCACTATGGAGAACAGTATGGAGGTTCCTTAAAAAACTACAAATAGAACTACCATACGACCCAGCAATCCCACTACTGGGCATATATCCTGAGAAAACCATAATTCAAAAAGAGTCATGTACCAAAATGTTCATTGCAGCTCTATTTACAATAGCCAGGACATGGAAGCAACCTAAATGTCCATCGACAGATGAATGGATAAAGAAGATGTGGCACATATATACAATGGAATATTACTCAGCCATAAAAAGAAATGAAATGGAGGTATTTGTAATGAGGTGGATGGAGTTAGAGTCTGTCATACAGAGTGAAGTAAGTCAGAAAGAGAAAAACAAATACAGTATGCTAACACATATATATGGAATCTAAGGAAAAAAAAAAAGGCCATGAAAAACCTAGTGGCAAGACGGAAGTAAAGACACAGACCTTCTAGAGAATGGACTTGAGGATATGGGGAGGGGGTGGGGTGAGATGTGACAGAGTAAGAGAGTGTCATGGACATATATACACTACCAAATGTAAAATAGATAACTAGTGGGAAGCAGCCGCATAGCACAGGGAGATCAGCTCGGTGCTTTGTGACCACCTAGAGGGGTGGGATGGGGAGGGTGGGAGGGAGGGAGATGCAAGAGGGAAGAGAAATGGGAACATATTGTATATGTATAACTGATTCACTTTGTTATAAAGCAGAAGCTAACACACCATTGTAAGGCAATTATACTTCATTAAAGATGTTTAAAAAAAAAATGTATGTTCCTATTACCATTTTCTTAATTGTTTTGGGTTTGTTTTTGTAGGTCTTTTCCTTCTCTTGTGTTTCCTGCCTAGAGAAGGTCCTTTAACATTTGTTGTAAAGCTGGTTTGGTGGTGGTGAATTCTCTTAACTTTTGCTTGTCTGTAAAGGTTTTAATTTCTCTGTGAAATCTGATTGAGATCCTTGCTTGGTAGAGTAATCTTGGTTGTAGGTTATTCCCTTTCATCACTTTAAGTATGTCCTCCCACTCCCTTTTGGCTTGCAGAGTTTTGTTGTTGTTGTTGTTGTTAACATCTTTATTGGAGTATAATTGCTTTACAATGGTGTGTTAGTTTCTGCTTTATAACAAATTGAATCAGCTGTACATATATATATCCCCATATCTCCTCCCTCTTGCATCTCCCTCCCCGCCTCCCTAACCCACCCCTCTAGGTGGTCACAAAGCACCGAGCTGATCTCCTTGTGTTATGCGACTGCTTCCCACTAGCTATCTATTTCACATTTGGTAGTATATATAAGTCCATGCCACTTTCTCACTTTGTCCAAGCTTATCCTTCCCCCTCCCCATGTCCTCAAGTCCATTCTCTACTTCTACGTCATTATTCGTCCTGTCTCTAGGTTCTTCAGAATTTTTTTTTTTTAGATTCTATATATATGTGTTAGCATACAGTATTTGTTTTTCTCTTTCTGACTTACTTCACTTTGTATGACAGACTTTAGGTCCATCCACCTCACTACAAATAACTCAATTTTGTTCCTTTTTATGGCTAAGTAATATTCCATTGTATATATGTGTCACATCTTCTTTATCCATTCATCTGTCAATGGACACTTAGGTTGCTTCCATGTCCTGGCTATTGTAAATAGAGGAGACTTGCAGAGTTTCTGCTGAAAGATCAGCTGTTAACTTTATGGGGATTCCCTTGTATGTTGTTTGTTGCTTTTCCCTTGCTGCTTTTAATATTTTTTCTTTTTATTTAATTTTTGATAGTTTGAGTAATATGTGTCTTGGCATGTTTCTCCTTGGATTTATCCTGTATGGGACTCTCTGTGCTTCCTGGACTCGGGTGGTTATTTCCTTTCCCATGTTAGAGAAGTTTTTGACTATAATCTATTCAAATATTTTCTCAGACCCTTTCTCTTTCTCTTCTTCTTCTGGGACCCCTATAATTAGAATGTTGGTACATTTAATGTTGTCCCAGAGGTCCCTGAGACTGTCCTCAATTCTTTTCTTTCTTTTTTCTTTATTCTGCTCTCTGGTAGTTATTTCCACTATTTTATCTTCCAGGTCACTTATCTGTTCTCCTGCCTCAGTTATTCTGCTACTGATTCCTTCTATTGCATTTTTAATTTCATTTATTGTGTTGCTCATCATTGTTTGTTTGCTCTTTAGTTCTTCTAGGTCCTTGTTAAACATTTCTTGTATTTTCTCCATTCTATTTCTGAGATTTGGATCATCTTTACTATCATTACTCTGAATTCTTTTTCAGGTAGACTGCCTCTTTCCTCTTCATTTGTTTGGTCTGGTGGGTTTTTACCTTGCTCCTTTATCTGCTGAATATTTCTCTGTCTTCTCATGTTGTTTTACTTATTGTGTTTGGGGTCTCCTTTTCACAGGCTGCAGCTTCGTTGTTCCCGTTATTTATGGTGTCTGCTCACAGTGGTTGAAGCTGGTTCAGTGGCTTGTGTAGGCTTTCTGGTGGAGGGGACTGGTGCCTGTGTTCTGGTGGGTGGGGGGCTGTTTTGTGTCCTGTTGGTGGGCAGGGCTGAGTCCGGTGGTGTGTTTTTGGGTGTCTGTGAACTTAGTATGGCTTTAGGCAGCCTCTCTGCTAATGGGTGGGGTTGTGTTCCTGTCTTGCCAGTTGTTTGGCATGGGACATCCAGCACGGGAGCTTGCTGGCCGTTGTGTGGATCTGGGTGTTAGTGTTGAGACGGACATCTCTGGGAGAGCTCTCACCGAGTGATATTACGTGGGGCTCTGAGGTTTCTGGTGGTCCAATGTCCTGGACTCAGCTCTCCCACCTCAGAGGCGCAGGCCTGACACATGGCTGCAGCACCAAGGCCTTGCCAGCCACACGGCTCGGAAGAAAAGAAAAAAAAAAAAAGAACAGATAGGACCCCAAAATAAATAGTAAAAGCAAAACTAAACAGACAAAATCACACAAAGAAACATACACACACGCTCATAAAAAGAAAAACAAAAATAACAACAACAAAAACTAAACAAAGAAAAAAACCCCAAACAGACAGGACCCTAGGGCAAATGGTAAAAGCAAACCTAAACAGACAAAATCACAGTAAGAAACACACACACTCACAAAAAGAGAAAAATGGAAATAATAATAATAATAATAAAAATTTTAAAAAGGGAAGATAGTAACCATACCAATAAACAAATCCACCAATGATAAGAAGCACTAAAAACTAAACTAAGATAAACATAAAACAAAAAATATATCAGACACTGAAAGCAAACCGCAAGTCTGCAGTTGCTCCCAAAGTCCACTGCCTCAATTTTGGGAACATCTGTTATCTCTTCAGGTATTCCATAGATGCAGGGTTTATCAAGTTGATTGTGAGGATTTAATCCACTGCTCCCGAGGCTACACGGAGAATTTTCCCTTTCTCTTCTTTGTTTGCACAGCTCCTGGGGTTCCACTTTGGTTTGGGCCTCACCTCTGCATGTAGGCCACCCCCCAGGCATCTCTTCCCCACCCAGACAGGAGGGGGTTAAAACAGCGGCTGATTAGGGCTCTTTTGCTCACTCAGGCCGGGGAGAGGGAGGGGTATGGTAGTCACAATTGGAATGAGGGGGAGCCTGTGGCAGCAGAGGCCAGCATGACATTGCAACAGCCTGAGGTGCACCGAGTGTTCTCCTGGGGAAGTTGTCCCTGGATCACGGGACTCTGTTAGTGACGGGCTGCACAGGCTCCCAGGGGGGTGTGGGTAGTGACTTGCGCTTGCACACAGCATTCTTGGTGGCAGCAACAACAGTGTTAGCTGTCCATGTCCTTCTCTATGGTCCGAGATGATAGCCACAGGTTGCACCTGTCTCTGGAGCTCGCTTAGGCGGTACTCTGCCATCTGTGGGCACACGGAGTAGGAATCCCCTCTCTTTGCGCACCCCGAGACAATGGTCTCTTTCCTCTCCGGCAGGTCCAGAATTTTTCCCAGACTCCCTCCCAGCTAGCTGTGGCGCACTAGCCCCCTTCAGGCTGTGTTCACTCAGCCAACCCCAGTCCTCTCCCTGGGATCTGACCTCCGAAGCCTGAGCCTCAGCTCCCAGCCCCAACCTGTCCCGGTGGGTGAGCAGACAAGCCTCTCGGGCTGGTGAGTGCTGGTCGGCACCGATCCTCTGTGCGGGAATCTCTCTGCTTTTCCCTCTGCACCCCTGTTGCTGCGCTCTCCTCCATGGCTCCGAAGCTTCTCCCCCCACCCACCTCCTCGTCCCCACCAGTGAAGGGGCTTCCTAGTGTGTGGAAACTTTTCCTCCTTCACAGCTCCCTCCCAGAGGTGCAAATCCTGTCCCTATTCTTTTGTCTCTGCTTTTTCTTTTTTCTTTTGCCCTACCCAGGTACGTGGGGATTTTCTTGCCTTTTGGGAAGTCTGAGGTTTTCTGCCAGTGTTCAGTAGGTTTTCTGTAGGAGTTGTTCCACATGTAGATGTATTTTTGATGTATTTGTGAAGAGGAAGGTAAGCTCCACATCTTACTCCTCTGCCATCTTGAAGGTCTCCCCTTATCTGCACTTATCTGCATTTTATAAATGTTATTTCATTTAATCTTCACAATAGCCCTGCAAAGTAAGAAGTATTTTCAATCCCATTTTATAATAATAACTTGAGGGACAGAAAGTTTAGCTTGTCCAAGTCACACGACAAAGCCAGCATGTACATCTGGAATGTCTTTCTCCAGAGCCCGTGCTCACCTTCCTCCCAGCTGCATCCCAGATGATGGGTGGTGCTTGGAGATGGCAGGGCATGGAAAGGAAAGGAATCACTCAGAGGGGTTGTTTGTAATGTTGGATTTGGTGACCACTTCTATCTACAACATAAAGGAAAGGGAGAAATTTTAAATAACTAACTTTCCCAGCCTGGGAAAAGATGATGTCACAAATGATACCAATTTCATAATCTGTTCAATAGTACATGTGATTTCTACTAGTCAAAAAGTATTCCTTCAATTCAGCCTTGCCTCAACCTCAGACACAGGGCTCTATGCACTGTGTGATGCAGTGAGGTCTTATCAAATCTGCAGTCCAGTCGCTCTGTGCTAAGGAGATCTGGCCCTGGCTGAAAATTTTCTGGCTGATCTGGGAGCCAGCGTGGGAGCTGGAGCACCTCGTTTGTGCAAGCCTGGGCCGACCCACACTGCTTTCCCATGGGGAGGAGTCTTTGTAACCAGGGGGCATCCAGAACAGGCACCAGGCTAAAGTGCCATCAAGCAGAATGGCCCCTTTCCACTCCACACTAAGAGCACTTTATATCTGCCCTGGCAGGGATGGGAACAAGTTTTTGACAAAAGGAAAGAAGAAATCAAAACATAAAATATACTTCTCTGGGTTGCATGTTTCTGGCTTGACTTATGTCACTTACACAACAATGGTTATTGTTTGTTTGAACGACACAGAGGGTTTTAGGCAAGGCCAGAAACGCTAGCCCAGGATTTGGTCCCCCAGAGTTCTGACACCTAAAGAAGGGGAAGGAACAGTGGGTGTGTGGGGTCAGGAATGTCTCTTCTGATTCCAGCCTTCAGCTGCCTGAGCCTCCCAAGCTGCATCCTGCCCCATAGACAAGAAAATGTAGCCACAGACAACAGTGGAAGAGGGGCTTTGAAACAAAGAAGGAAGAGTGGGCACATGTTTCCTGGGACTCTTGGGATCCTCGAACTCTTTGAAGGTCTGTTTGACAAGTTCAGCTTTGACAGGAAAAACTGATTCACTGGACAAAGAGTTCTGGTTCAACACTGGCTGAATACACAGCACCCAGCTCCACCATCCATAACCCCCAAGCCCAGGATAATTTGTTTTGTTTCTATTTTTCTCTCAGGTTTTCTAAACCTTGCCACTTTCAAGAAATCTACTCTCAGGGAGCTAATTTTTACGTAATTATTAGCTCTGTTTTTCCTTTGTGAAAGCCACTCTCCATTTTTGGATGACATTTGATGACCTGCATCAGTAGAAAACGTTAGTTTTGTCCTCTTTTACTGGAAACTTGGTGACAAAGTCAATTTCTCTTCAGGTCTCTCTAGTGTGAAACTTCTTGTAATCCTTTCCCCTAACACATACCACAGCTCACTTACACAGATGCTTCAGGCAGAAGGCCAGGCCCTTATGAACATCTTACAGAGCCTTCTTCAGGCCTCTTTCTTCCTCTGAATTTCTCCAGTTTGCCAACCCCTTTGCTCCCTCTTCTGCATCTTACCACATTGTGTCCAACCCTTCTGTCCTCTATTGAATGCTGGGACAGATAAACACCAAACAAATATTTGATAAATGGGGCAATTGTGAAGGAATCCCTTCCCATCTTTGCCTTTTTCAGTTTTTTTTTTTTTTCCTCTTCATTAACTCCATATGCTATAGGCTTCCAGTTGAGATCTATCCCTGCTCCCTGAGACCCTGCAACTTGCCCCTTACCTGTACCAGTGTCTATCACCTCTTTACCAAAAACTTCTTTAACAGGAAGTTAACTTCATTGCTTCCACACCAATAAAGGCTCGTTTTCCTTTTTCATTAAAGAGTAAATATTGGGCTTCCCTGGTGGCACAGTGGTTGAGAATCTGCCTGCCAATGCAGGGGACACGGGTTTGAGCCCTGGTCTGGGAAGATCCCACATGCCGCAGAGCGGCTAGGCCCGTGAGCCACGACTACTGAGCCTGCGCGTCTGGAGCCCGTGCTCCGCAACAAGAGAGGCCGCGACAGTGAGAGGCCCGTGCACCGCGATGAAGACTGGACCCCGCTCGCTGGAACTGGAGAAAGCCGTCGCACAGAAACGAAGACCCAACACACCCAAAAATAAATAAAAATAAAAAAAAAAAAACAAACCAAACCTTTAAAAAAAAAAAAAGAGTAAATATTTATTGACTACTTACTTTTGCTCTAACAAAACAAAGTCCCAATCCAAAGGAGTTTACATTGTAGTGGCAGGAGACCCAACCACAAGCAACAAATAAGATAAGCCAATAAATAATATGCTCAGAAGAAAAATAAAGCAGAGGCATAGGACTGCAGGATGGGCATTGGCCTGGCCTTTTCCAGGCCTTAGTGAAAACGGTAATTGTTGTTTTCATATTTATCAAAAGCCTCAGCCTCTCACTCCTTTGGGGACAGATGTGGATGCACTGAGATGGCTGATCCACAATATCTGCTTCTGCCAACCAACCCTCAATGGGAAGAGTAATAATTAGACAAGACAGGTAATCCTTGTAAAGTGCTTAATGCAGAGTCTGATACAAAAAACATAGTAAATAAGGAGCAGCTGGAGAAAATGGGAAGGAGTGGGGAGCCACCATTGGCAAAGGCCATCTCATTTGCTTTAATTTTAGTTTAATCTCCACATTACTTACACTTTCTTCAGGCAGTCCATAGCTTTATGAACAATTGACCCTTGGAACTGAGAAGCTGGTCCAGATAAAGACCTTAGTTGAAAGTGCCATGGTAAATAAAATGGCATGGTTTAGAGAGGAATGCAGGCGGAACTTGACAGTACCTGCTGTCTCTCAGGGAGCTGGGGCTCCTCTTAGCCCACAGGAACTCGCTCATCTCCTGACATACAGGCAAACCTGGAATTGAGGGAGGTGATACCCCACAGGGCAACCTTGATCACGGAGCCGGGAGCCAATAGATAAACTACTGTACTTTTTTACTTAAGGCAGAAGAATCTGAGGTGCATTCTACACTTTCTCAGAGGCTTTTCCAGCAGATGGAGCCTCAGTCACTCACAGCAGTGACCAGCTCAATGACATATTCGTGTCTTTCTGTCTTTTCCTGTTCAATCTCCTGGTCCCAACCCAACTCCTGCTCATTGGAATTACTTCCCAAAATAACTATCTTCACAAGGTCCTCATATCAGAAAGAACCCAGGCTAAGACAGTCACACTATCTGTGCTTTGGTCTTTCCTTTTAGATTCTATCTCCCAATATTATATATTCCACATATATATGAAATTATCTATAGTCTCTTCTCTTTTTCATAGCTCCTTCAAGTTAGGAAGTTTCAGTCATCAGGTAACTCCACAGTTTCCCTACCAAAGATCTCTCAGATTGTTCTTTCAGTATATATTTGGCTAAGTTGATCATTACTGTTTCTGTATATGCAAACAAAACCCAGGAATCACATCAGTTGTTACAAAAATCCTCTTTGATCCACAGTGTTTACATTGTCTCCTCTATAGCTGGTGGAGACAAGATCTTAAATATTTCCAAGTTGAAAAACTATCATTTGGAGGATTGCAATGAACTTCTGTATTTTAGGGAGCAGACTGTCCTTTAATTTTGGAGGCAACACTTTGATGACTCTTTTAGTGATGCTAATACACCTACCATTACCCCTCCCCATCATGAATATGAAAATGCTTTAGGCTGAGACATTACCTATTCTGTTTGGGCATATAGATTGAGTATAACTAGCAGAATTATTGACCTGCAATATTAGATTTTTCCCCCTAAATCTAGATTAAGTTGTCTTATAACTAAATGTTTTTATTTTCCCTTAGAAAGAAGAAGAAAGATAGCAGCCTGGAAAAGGAGCAAGATGGCACGGAGTGACCAGCAGAAGTGGAGCACTGTCCCAGAGCCAGAGACCAGATTTGCTTGGCTAGAATGGGAGGATTTGGACAACAGTTTCCTTAATGGTTCCCTAAAATTACATGAGAAGGAAACCCTAATAAAATACTGAACTCTTTGATGGCAGTAGAATAGAGACTTAGACTATTGTCATTTGGGTATTAATAATCTCTGAAGACTGGAGAAGATGGGAACATCTTAATTACCCATGGTTCCCAATACTCCTGTACATATTTCTCCCTAACCCCCTCCCTTTTAAAAAATTCAATCTATTTAAACCAAAAACAAAAAGACAAACACAAAAAGTGCACCATTTCTCCCACCCCCACCCCTTGGCTTTGGCAACCACAAATCTGTGCTCTCTAACTATGAGCTTATTTATATATACATATCATATATATATATATATATATACACACACACACACACACACATTTTTAAAGGACTCCACATATAAGAGAGATCATATAGTATTTATCTTTCTTCTCTGACTTACTTCACTTAGCATAATGCCCTTGAGGTCTATCCTATCCATAGAGTTGTCATTTAAGTACTTATGACTGCTTTTGTACTACAATGGCCAGGGTCTTTTTTGCAACAGAGACCGTATGGCGCACTAAGCCTAAAATAAAATCTTTACTATCTGGTCCTTTAAAGTGAAAGTTTGCTGACCTCTGTTCTAGATCTAAATAGTTTAGAAGAAATATAGGGGACAAAGGAACATGTTAAGCAACACTATGGAGATGCAATCAGCAAATTCAAAATGTGGAAAATTCTGTAAGATTAACAACTTAATTTCTTAAACAAATAAATGGTAGTAAACATTTTTTAAAGGGTGGGAGAGAAAACCTATACCACTTATGAGACATATGAATTTAATGCAATGTGTAGTCCTTTAAGAAAAAAATGATTCAAAAGTCAACTTAAAAATATATATGTAACAATCAGGGAAATTTAAATACTGACTGTATTTTGATGGAATTACTACTAATTGTTAAATTGTAATAACAGCATTATTTTTATGTTATTCTTTTAAAGAGTCCTTCCCACTATAGGGGTTTGGGAGTAGGGAAAATGGGTATATACAAAGTAAAAATGGACATAAAATGATAGTTAATTTTGTTATTAACTGTCATTATAGTTACCTATACCTATGGGTAAGTGAAGGTTCATTAAATTAGTCTCTCTACTTTTGCATATTTTTGATATTTTTCTTATTATAAATTTCTATAAGAGCAAGAATTTTTAAAGAAATTATAAAAGTTATTGAGAGACATTAAGAAGACCTAAAAGGAGAGATATGCCAGTTTGTAGTTGAAAGACTCAATGTTGTAAAAATAAATGTCAGTTTTTCCCAGTTGAGCCCCAGTAGGGCTCACCCCAGGGAGTTCAACCACCCCCACCACCCCACCCCCAGTAGCTTTCCAGCAAGTTTTGTCAGCTTCCCAGGGGATTTCTGGTCCCAGGCAGCAGTTCCCTGCTAACCAGACTTATCCTCCTGACTGTGAACAGCTCTATCTCAGGCAACCCAGAGAACTTCATCACCAACCAGCTGGCTGCAACCACACTCTCTCCAGTGAGGTCTGAATCCCAGCCTTGGCTCCAGGAATTCCCTTCCAAGTTCATTTGTTTCCTAAATACTCTTCTTCAGCCTTTGAGTATTCTTTTGAGTTTTCTTTTATGCCCTTTTAGTAGCTAATTCCCAACTAATTTTTTAATATTGAATAGTCCATGTTCAAATTGCTGTGTGGTTTGTCTCCTGAGTGGGACTGACACACTAGTAAGATTGAAGTTGTACATGTATAACATGTATGACACTGCAATCACGTGTATTTGTGTGTGTGTGTGTGTGAGAGAGACATGCACACGTGTGGGAAATGACAAATACAAGAATATCCATAGTGGGGCTTCCCTGGTGGCGCAGTGGTTGAGAATCTGCCTGCCAATGCAGGGGACACGGGTTCGAGCCCTGGTCTGGGAAGATCCCACATGCCGCGGAGCAGCTGGGCCCGTGAGCCACAATTACTGAGCCTTCGCGTCTGGAGCCTGTGCTCCGCAAAAAGAGAGGCCGCGATAGTGAGAGGCCGGCGCACCTCAATGAAGAGTGGTCCCCACTTGCCGCAACTAGAGAAAACCCTCGCACAGACACGAAGACCCAACACAGCCAAAAAAAAAAAAAAAATTAAATTAATTAAAAAAAAAAAAGAATATCCATAGCAATGTTGTTTAGCATAATCTAAAACTGAAAACAAATACAATTGTTTGTTAACAGGAGGCAGATTGGCTGCAGGATGTGAGAGAAAGAGAGGAGTCAAGGATATCTCTAAGGTTTTTAACCTGAACAACTGGAACATAAGAGTTGCCATGTTCTGGGATAGGGAAGTCTGCAAGGGGAACAAGTTTTGACATTTGCTGGTAATATCAGAAACCAGTACTAGACTTAAGCTTGAGATGACTATTAGGCATTCAAATGGAGGTGTTAAGTAGGCAGTTGGAAATGCAAGTCTAGATGAGCAGCCTGGGTTACCACTGAACTTATACATTTGGGGGTCCTCAGTGCACAGCGTCCTTAAAGTCAAGAGATTGGGTAACGTCACCAAATGAGTAAGTGTGGACAGAAGGAGAAGGGGGCCAAAGGATGAACATGGGGCCACTCTTCTCGGATGACTGTCATAGTCTTCTCGCTCCCCCTGCTTCAGTGTCACGACCACTCTCCATCCCCACCTCCAAAAGGTCATCTTCTCTCAGCATACAGAGTGACTCGGATTAGATAACACCATTGTCTGAGTCTCTTCAGTGGTTTCCTGTTGCTCATAAAGTCCAAACTCCTCACCAGGTGTGTCTGGCTCCTCCCCATGCCTTCACCTTACTTTATTCTTTCCTTCCTTTGTTCTCTACAGACCAGTTCCTCTATGTAGTGCTGTTTATTCCTCAAATACATGTATCTTTCTCATTTCAGGTCACTTGCACTAGCTGTTCCCTCAGCCTGGAGGGGGAAACCTATCTTTGCAGGTTTGCTGTCTTTGCTGTCTCCTTTTCGTTCAAATTTCAGTTCAAAATACCACCTCTTCACAGAATTTCGTCCTGTGCTCACTAGTCACTCTAACAAGTCACTCAGTAGCACTTTTTCATGGCACTGATATCTGACATTATCTTATTTATTCGCACATTGACTGTGACTCTCAGCTCCCCCATGGCAGTGACTGGCCGTGTTTACTATTTTATATTCCCAACGCCTCAAAGAGTGATGCCACCTGTAGGCAGTCAATAAATACTTGCTGAATGAATGACTTACAGGATTTTGCATACTTTTAAGTATCTTTTTTAGCTTCCAAATTCAGGGAGGGAATGCTGGGCTGCCATTTTTCTTTGTCCAGGCTTTATCTTTCTTTATGTCCACCTTTTACTTCTTCTCCAACTCCCCTGTGTCACAAAAGCCCAACAGTGCTATAAAGATATTAGGAAGAATATTTTATTCTGAAGCCTGTGAATCAGAGGATTGTGTAAAGAAGTTACTCCAATCTGAATGCCTCGACACAGTGACGCGTTGGAATGTGTCCAGTGACTCCAGAAGGGGACTGACTGACACTCCTCCAGAGCAGTCACGCTCGCCCCTGGAGGCCGTGAGGGCCCCAACCAGGTCCAAAACAGCATCTGCTGCGGTGCCATCATGGGGGAGGTTCTGGAACAGTTCTTCATTTTTGTAGGGCTGCTGGTGTGCCTGGTCCACCTGGTGAAATGTGTGAGATTCTCCAAATGTATTTTCCTGCACTTCTGGAAAGTTTCACCAAGGTCTTTCTTGAAGTCAATGGGACAGTGGGCAGGTAAAGAAAGTTTTCCATCTCTTGTTTTTTTGTTGTTCTTGCTTATTATCACTTAGGTTTCAAAAGATATATTGCATCTTTTCCTTTTGAGAGCAAAGATGTAATTCCTTTGGGTTATTTTAATTTGGGAGGCTGGAAAGCACGAATGAAATTAGGATTGTCTGAGAAATGAGATGTGGGGCATCAGGAGGATAATTAGGGAACAATGTGACTCAGTCCTTGCCTGTGTGCTTCTCCTCTCATTCTCACTAGTTGGGTTTTCTTATTTTTGGAGTTTCTGATGATACAAATAATAGGTGTTGCAGAAAATTATGTATCCTCTTCTCCAGATTTTCAAAAGCCCAGGGTGCTTCCATTTTCTTAAAGGGTGTTTCAACATTCTGAAATCCAATAATTTAAATTCATTTTATTAAAAAAAATTTCTCTGAGCCCTTTCAAGAAGTGAGGGTAATACAAAATCAAGGCAATAAAGATCTCTGTGGAGACATGTTTTTTAAATGGTTATATATGGAATCTGGGTCTGGTTTGTGTCCCAAGTAGATTGATTAATTGCTGCCTCCCAATGGGATTTAGCTCCTGGAACATCCATACAGAATTTCAGCTCCATACTGAGTTTAAGGTGAAGGACGTGAGGCTATGGGTTCAGCATGTCCTTGAATGAAATGCTAAGTTTGCATTTCAAAGTTGGTGTTATGTGCTGGTATCAGTCTATCAATAACCAATATTGTGGTCAGGCTGGCCCTTGTGGTTCTTACTGTGATTGCAAGATGGCTTTCAGCAATAACCATCAGGAAACTTAAAAAAAAGAAAAAGGTTTATTACTTACAGGACCTGGAAATTATGTAGGACACCTGGTGCCACATAGCAAGGTCATGGGTGCAAAGAGAGAGAGAGAGTGAATGTGCCTGGAGTTCTTCTTTTATTTTATTCTGGGGTGGGGGCCTAGGGTTTCACATGCTCACTCTTTAATGGTGAATTTAAAACATAAGAGCAGGAATTTAAAGCACAGGAAGAGAAAAAAACAAGTGGTCCAAATGGTCAGTTATTGAAATCAATCAAGATTTTTAAAACAAAGGAACCTCATTTGGGGGAGGTGGCCTGGCTCTTTACATGATCGTGTGGCCAGCATAGCTTTTATTAGAAATCACCATCTTTAAAGTTGATGCCTCTTTGAAGTTGATGCCTCAATGGCAATCAAAGTCAGGCACTTGCATTACAAAAAAGAAAAAAACAAAAACAAAAACCCAACTGTCAGGTTTTACACTACAGTTGGGCACCAAGAAATCCAATGATTAAAAAAAAAAAAGAATTTATGTGGCTTTAGAAATACAATGCCAGGCTAAATAGGAAAGATTGTAAACAACCTTATGGGGCTTCCAGATAAAATACAGGATACTCAGTTATATTTGAACTTCAGATAAATAAAGAATAATTTTTTAGTATATGACACCCCAAATATTATGTGGACATTCTTATACGAAAAAATTATTTGTTGTTTACCTGAAATTCAAGTTTAACTAGGCATCCTGTATCCTTATTTGCCAAAGCTAAAAAAATTACTATATGAAAATTGTTTGGCATGAAAAAATGCGTTTTTAATTGTTGCTTGTTAATCTGGAGAGAGAGAGAGAGAGAGAATATGTGTGTGTGAGCACTCCCTCTCAGGGCAGTATGATGTCTCCAGTGAACTTGCTAAGCAGTTTGAACTTGAGTGTTCTGGATCCAAATACTCTGCATCACACAGATTCAAATGCCTGTGCTCTGAGGGGCTTAGAACTCTGCCCATCAGTGTACAGCAAAGCCCTTCTGAGAACACACGTTCTAAAAGAAGTGCATATGTGGTCATATGTGGTTGATTTCCTAATTTTGTCACTGGTATTCTTTTTTTTTTTGTTTTGGCTACGTTGGGTCTTTCTTGCTGCGTGCAGGCTTTCTCTAGTTGCTGCGAGTGGGGGCTACTCTTCGTTGCGGTGCACGGGCTTCTCATTGTGGTGACTTCTCTTATTGCGGAGCACAGGCTCTAGGCATGCGGGCCTCAGTTGTTGCGGCACGTGGGCTCAGTAGTTGTGGTGCACGGGCTCAGTTGCTCCGCGGCATGTGAGATCTTCCCGGACCAGGGCTCGACCCGTGTCCCCTGCATTGGCAGGTGGATTCTTAACCACTGCACCACCAGGGAAGTCCCATCACTGATATTCTTTATAGATTTGTGACCCCAAAGTCAGAGCCTGGGTTCAAATCCTGTAGTCATCATTTTTAGCAGTGTGGCCTTGATTGGGTTAAGAACTTTCTCTCCCTTAGCTTCCTCAAATATAAACTAAGGAAAATTATGTTCCCTGAATTATAGGCTTGTTTTGAATATCAGATGAGATGGCGGCTGTGGGGTTGCCCATTCACATGCTCCTTCTGCATTTCTGTAAGCCGGACCAGGAAGAGCTTTGTTGGACCTACAATGCCTATTCCACTTTCTCCCTGAATTCCAGTGGCCTCATCTGTCACCCTCACCTAGACAAACTGATGCCTTCACATTCCCACCACCCACCATGAAGAAGCTGCTAGTGGGAGCCCTGGTGCTCTGGGGTGTCAGAGCCAGAACCTCATTTCTGGCTTGGAAGCTGTGTTCCGAGGCCTGATCTGGACACTGGGGCAGAAGCAGCACTGAAGACTTTGCTATGCACCGAGGAGGGGATGGAGGTGGCCAAGAACCTCAGGAGCCAGCTTCCTCCCCTCTTCTCCCTCCTGTCCATCTCACGCTGTGTAATTTAACTTGTAAATAATAAGGTCTGAGTGACTAAAAACAAAACCCAAAAATATAGTGCACGGCCGAAAGTAAACACTCAGTAGGTACCAGCCACTTATTGACGTTATCTTGACTATAGTTCAGGCCTTGTACGGGGTGATTTTGAGGATGCCGGTAATGGAGGGGAAGGTGAGGCAGAAGACAACAACCCTGAGCAGAGTACTTCTACAGAGTAAAACAAGTCATATACGTGGAGTCACTTAAAAGTACCCAAATAAAATCACTGGTAATTATTAAAATGAGGGTGCTTCTGCCAGTGTGCTGCCTGAAGCTTTTTCAGCTTGGTCTGCTCTCCCTCTCAAGTAAACTAAATGTATACATAGCTTTTGTACACACTTTTGGAAAGCATATCCTCCGATTGTTGGTGCAAAGGTAAACTGCAGATATGTATATACTGAATTGTACTGTGTTTTGAAATTGTGACATTCACACGAATGAAGTTTACCCTAGAGCTCAGTCATTAAATATGTATGTGCTGTTGGCTATAAAAGGACTAGAAGGCCCATCTCATTGTTATCTATTAATCAATAGATCCAGTGAGCACAAGTTCTTTAGGTTCCTTCATGTCATTGCATCCTCTTTTTGTATTTCTGTATTTTCATCTTTGTTAAGTTCTCTATCTTCAATGGGCTTTGATTGCTGCTGTCCTGTGAGGGTGAGGATAGGAAGTGGGGAGAACTCAACTTTCAGTAGGAACCTTGAAATGTCCTTACAGTGATAATTGGGTGTGTGGGTAGAGAGATAATAGCGTACACTGCTTGTCCTTGATGAATTCAGGCTTAGAAATGTCTAAACTCTTATGGGGTCTGAATAAAATGTTCCCTGGCTAATGTTCTTTGTTTCATTTTGGAGCATGTTTTTCATAGCCTCACCAACCCTTCCCCCACAACCCCATCCAAAAAAAGAAAAAAAAGCTTCATTTTGAACATTTAGTGAAGGGAGTCAAGGCTGGAAACTTCACAGTTGAGCGGAGTAGGGCTGGAGAGCAGAAGGGCGGTGCTTTGGAATATTGTGTCCTAGAGAGTAGGCCTGCAATAACATGTAGCCAGTGAGAAAGGGGTTTAAAGATTAATTCTATCCTTTAAAACCATTTCTGCTTTTTGCAGTGATCACTGGAGCAGGAGATGGGATTGGGAAAGCGTATTCATTCGAGGTAAGTTGTGTCCTTGGAGACTTTCTCCTCCCCTTTTATTAAACACATCATAGTCACATGACTCCCACCCCAAACACTAGTTTTCTGATTATAAAAGCAATGGACATTCCCTTATGAAGGAAACTATTTTCTATAAAAAAGGAAATTTAAAAATCATAATCTCATCGCCTGGCTACCTTTTAAAAAAAATACAATGATATTCAAAGGTGGCAGTATCTCCCCTTAGGAGTTGTTTTAGGAATTTATGGGGGCACTGTTATTTTCTAGGGTAATTGTACCATAAGCATTTATATACCTAAAGCAATAAAAAAATTATAAACTACTTTCCTTTTATTTACCCTTTACATTATAGCTAGAGCATATGTTGATTTAAAAATCATTTGTGTAGGTAGGATATATATATATATATATATATATATATAACTTTCACTTCAAGAAGATTAATGGGCATTAAAAAATATAATATAAAGAGAGAATCTGATAGGGCTGAGAGTCACTGGAGTGTGATTAGAGTCCTTGAGTGTTTCCTTCCAGGCTTTTTGTTTCTCTGTAGATAGATAGATAGACAGATAGACAGATAGATAGATAGATAGACAGTAGGTAGTTACGCTTTTCTAAAAATGTGTTTACAGCATATGTAGTTTTGTATGCCATTATTATTAGTATTATTACAAGTTCGACATTTTCACTAATGAAGTATTGTTTCCTGGAATTCCTATATATTTTCTTTCTTCCTTGTGCCTATTGTACTAACCTCTAGAACCATGTAAAATACAATAGAAGAAATAGAATCCTAGAAATTATGAGGATGGCTGTTAAAAATCAACACCTTAAAAACGTAATGAAAAGCACTTCAATTATGAAAACTACATTCAACAATAGTGTAGTACTCATGTGTTTTCTTGTTCCTAAAGGCCTGTGTCATGAGAGAGGTCAAACCATCTTCTGTGAAATGAACATTGCAAGGTATATTGGAGGTACCTGATAGAAACTTTTGGTTTTCTTTTTAGTTAACAGAGCTGAACCATACCACTTAAAAGCTCCTAGTGCTGGTCTTTTGGGTCTACCCCCCATCCTCCATGCTCTGAAGATAATTTCTTTGGTACTGACATTCTGCTTCAACTCTGTCTTTGTTTTTGTTTTTTTCTTCCAGCTAAAGAGTTCGTCTTTGCTCTTATCCTAATTTGTATATAGCAACTTTCTGATGATCAGTAGTGCCCAACACTCAGTAGACGAGTGGTTATATTTGAGTGTTGAGGTTGGAGAGACCATGTGCCAACCCTTCCAAAGCCTTGTATCTTCCGTACCCCAAATCAGAAGGAAAGCTTTTCTAGATATTTGTGTTAAAACTATATCACCTCTTATATAACTGTTTTTTCACCTTAGACCAGTTTTCTGGAAAGGGTCTTATCTTTCATCCACAAGATCCAAGGCCTTACCTCTCAGTTCTCTGGAGAACTCAGGTTATTTCTTTATGATTTTCCAGATTCTTTCCTCAAATTCATGCTGACCTGATATACCTGTGGCCCCCTTGATATCTTAAGACTCAGACACTTTTCTTTCTTCTTAGAGGAGACCCATGTGCGGATTCTCCTTAGCAATTCATTTCCTTACTCTTTCCAAAAGCAATGGCCTGGGGGTCAGGAGCTATGTGTTCCAGTCCTCATTCAGACACTAACTGTCTGCAGATTTTGGACAAGTTACACATCCTTTCTGGGCTTCCAGGTCTTTATGAGCACAAAAGATGTCTCCCAAGAACCTTCAAATTCTAAATTCTGTTTCTCTTCTAGACTAATTCTTGTTTTGCTCTTCTTCTTGTAGAATCTTATTCTTTGTTTCCTTTTGTTCTTTTCTAAGGCTGTGTTGAACAATTTTCTGGGATTCCTACCTTTCTTTCATGCAGGATTCCCTCTCTCCCAGAGAGCCTGTTCTTGTTTCCCTGCTAATTGCTGCTTCAAGGAAAGCAGTTCAGAGTCTGGAATGCTGTGGATTGTAATGGTTAAAAATTCGAGGTTGGGAATGGATCAGATGTCTGTCTGTTCAAACTCTGCCTCCAATATGCTCACTGCAGAATTTCCACATCAATAAACTGGAAGTGATGATAATTCCATCTGGGCTTTTGTAAAAGTTAAACGGGATTAAGTGGGCAAAATGCTTTGCATAGAGTAAGCCCTCCAAGTTTAGCCACTATTATTATTGCATATTTAATCTGTGTTTTCTTTCCCATATATTGCTTTTTTTTTCTTTTTGAGAAAGAAAATGTGT
The DNA here is from genome assembly GCF_965194825.1 of Balaenoptera physalus. Classification (NCBI taxonomy): domain Eukaryota; kingdom Metazoa; phylum Chordata; class Mammalia; order Artiodactyla; family Balaenopteridae; genus Balaenoptera; species Balaenoptera physalus. Next base: position 88,173,379 of record NC_138886.1, on the reverse strand, counting down.
TGTACTTACCCATATTTTTGCTCTTTCTATTGTTCTTTCTTCTTCCCTGATGTTCCAAGATTTTTTCTTTTGTTATTTCCTGTCTGTTTAGAGAAGTTCCTTTAGTTGTTCTTTTACAGTAGCTCTGCGGGTGACAAATTCTCTTTGTTTTCCTTCATCAGAGACTGTCTACATTTTCCCTTCATTCCTGAAGGATAATTTTGCTGAATATAGGATTTATAGTTGACAATCCTTTCCTTTCAGCATTTGAAAAATGTTGTGCCACTTCCTTCTGACCTCTATGATTTCTGATGAGTCTGATGTTATTCAAATCATTTTCCCCTATAGGTAAGGTGTTGTTTCTCTTTCATTGCTTTCAAGATGTTTTTCTTTGTGTTCAGTTTTCAGGAGTTTAGTTATGTTTCTTGGTGTGGGTTTCTTTGGGTTTATCTTGTTTGAGATTCACTCAGTCTCTTGAATCTGTAGGTTTATACCTTTTCACAAATTTGGAAATTTTTCATTCATTCTTTCTTCAAATATTCTTTCTGTCTAGCTGCCTAGCCCTCTTCTCTTCTTCTGGGACTCTAATGACACAAATGTAAGACCTTTCTTATAGTCTAGTGGGTCTCTGAGATGCTGTTCATTTTTTTTTCAGTGCATTTTTTCTCTGTTTAGATTGGGTAATTCCTGTTGTTTTACCTTTAAGTTCATGGATTCTTTCCTTGGTCTCTCCATTCTGCTATTGAGCCCATCGTTGAGTTTTTAATTTCACTTTCTGCATTTTTCAGTTCTAAAATTTCCATTTCATTTTTCTTTATATCTACTATTTCTTTGCTGAAATGTCCTATTTTTCATTTGTTTTAATTGTGTTTGTGATTGCTCTCTGAAGCATTTTTACAATAGCTGCTTTAAAATTCTAGTCAGATAATTCTAACATCTGTGTCATCTTGATGTTAGCATTTGTCCATTGTTTTTATCTTACTCAAATTGAGATCCTCCTTATTCTTGGTGTGATGAGGTTTTTTTTTTAATTGAATCTTGGACAGTTTTGGTTTTATGTTATGAGACTCTGAATCATATTTAAATCTTCTGGTTTAGGTCTGTACTGACATTGCTTCAACAGGGGGAGGAAGGGGTGCTTTTTCCTACCAGGTGGGGTAGAAGCCCAGGTTTTCCACTTGGCCTCCTTTGGGGGGGTGCTGCCTCCTTGTTACTGCTGGATGGGTGTAGGAGTTCTGGCTTCTCATAAGCCACTCTGGATTTTTGGGGCAAGATTGCATCCTTACTGCTCCCCACAAGCAGTACGTGGAGGAGGTAGTCTCACTATCATTGTGGTGATGGTATAAATCCTGAATCTCCACTAGGCTTCCTCTGTCGTCATCCCAGGGGAAAGAAGAGGGGAGAGAGCAGAAGGGGTGCTCTGGCACTGTCAGGTGGAAGTGGATGTTCAGGTCTCTGCTGACATGGCGGGTGGGGTGGCTGGAATGAAAGTCCCAGCTCCCTGCTCATCCTTCTCTGATGCCAACCTGGCAGGGGGTTGGAGTCCTTGTTAGGACTCAGCCTCACCAGAGTGGAAGTGTCAGCTCCCCACTCAGCCTTTGGAGGCAGGGGTGGCAAAAGGAACATAGATTTTTTTTTGAGTTGTTTGGAGTACGACAGTTATTGTCTAAAGTTTTCTGCCTTGCTAGGCTGCCATTTTTTGGTTCTTTGGTTAGAGAGAGCAGGCTTTTATTGGGACTTTTTATGTCTGCACTGTTGGTGTTTCTGAATATCCAGCTTCTCCAGCAATAAGTCTGGGATATATGAGGCAAAAAGAAAACCCAGGAAACTCACCACCAGTTTCCTCAGGTCTCAAGGCCCATAGCTGATCTTCTCATTATCTTTTGGAGTCTTCTTATATTTATTTTATATATTATGTCCAGGTTGCATGTTTTATTTGCATTTCATGGTAGAAATAGGGACTTTTACTCCAACTTTCCAGTAGCCTATTCTATATTACATTTTAACCTAATATGTATTTGTATTTAGAGTGGCAATAGTGACTTTGCCTCCTTTTAAAGGAATTTCAAGCATTATTGGAATCAGGTGAAAAAAATTGTGGAGAGGGATGGGCTGGAGGAGGAAGGACAAGAATGGGCCTGCTCTTCATGCCTCTGAAGCCTCTGCTTCACTCTGTATTTCACACCATTTCCATTCCTTTGGCACCTGAATTCAAGCCCTTTCTTTTATCTACTGCCACACAGAAGAAGCCCTGTCTTCCCTGGCATTCCCACCACCTGTTATAGATTAGCAGCAACAAGTACCTTCCTTGACCTAGGCCCTAACACACAGCAGAAGGAAAATGGTCTATTCATCACAGCAGCAGCCATTCTTCTTTAGCACAGTGCCTGGCAGGGAATTCTGGGAGAGGGCGTGCTTCTGGGGCTTAACTCCCTGAAGGGGGGTGGTGGCAAAACCCACGTATGGAGCCTGTCAGCTTGGACATTCTAGAAAGAAGATTGAGCCCTGCTCAAAAGGACAAAGGGAACATGCTGGCCCAGACAACCAAGTGTTCTCCATGTCCCCCTCCTGGCTCAGACCACTTCACATGGAACCTTTAAAAAGTCTATGGCTCTTGAGAGAAATGGCACAATTCAGGAGAGGCTGGAAGCACACAAGGCAGAGAGCATCCTTTGTGTTGAAAATGCAAATTGTTTTCCATTTAATGGACAATCTCCCCCTCGGGAGGCTGATGAAGTGAATTGTGAGACGAAGGTGCTTAATTCTTTAGCCATCCTTTGATAGATTCCCAGACTGAAAATGAGGGCTGGAGGTGGGGGTGGGGAATTTTCCAAGAGAGAAAGAGAAGACTTCATGATATCACTGGCCTTAAAATGGGACAGTTCTTATTTTTTTATCTTTTAATTTTCTATTTATTTTTAAAGTTTTAAGATAGACTTTATTTTTTAGAGCAGTTTTAGATTGACCACAAAATCTTGCAGAAGGTACAGCGAGTTCCCATATACCCTGTCTGCACACACACCCCAGAGTGGGAAGTTTGCTACAGTGAACATACACTGGCATGTCATTATCACCCAGAGTCCATAGTTTACCTTGGGGTTCACTCTTCTTGGTTTAGTTTTTCCGTGGTGGCTGTTTTTCAGAGGAAAGTGTGATACGGGCCCAGCTGAAGATGAGTTTCTCTTAGGGAACCTGCTTCCCACCTTCTCCTTTGCTCAGTCTGGTCTGAATGAAGCTTTCTTTACCTAAGGTCAGTCAAAATTGACACAAAAATCTTTGAGACATTTTCTGTGGCTTGTTTCTTTTCCATAGCTGTGTTCCAGCCAAAATGTCTGAGTAAACTTCTTTGTATGTCATTTAAAAATATACTAGAAAATCAACTATTTAAAGGAACAACAGATGTAGAGTATCACCCCTAATTACATTCTATATATGTCTAGATATTGATTGATTGTCTTTTTACAAAGTGAAACCTCACTATATAGGTTCCAGGCCAGGGGTGGGACTTGTTATAATACTTTATGGCTGAAGATCAGCTGTTAGACTGAATATAATTTACTTTAAAATACTTCAGCATGCATAATATGATATGCACGTCAATCAGTTTTTTATTTTAAACAGCTTCTTGAGATATAATTCACGTACCATAAAATTCACCTGTTTTAAGTGTATGGTACAATGATTTTTAGTAAATTAACCAAGGTGTTCACCATCACCACCATCCAGTTTTAGCACATTTCCATCATCCTAATAAGATCCTAATGAGATCACTCACAACTGGTCACAGTTAATCCCCCATTCCCATCCCTAGTCCTAGGCTGCCACTAATCTTTTCTGAACATTTCATATGAATGCCACCACACAATATGTAGTCTTTTGTGCCTGACTTCCTTCATTTAGCACAGGATTTTTGAGGTTCATCCATGTTGTAGCATGTGTCAGTGATTCTTTCATTTTTATTGCAGAATAATATTCCATCGTATGGATATACCACAATTTGTTTATTCATTTACTAGCTGATGAATGTTTGGGTTGTTCCCATTTTTTGGCTATGTAATATGCTGCTGTGAACATTCTTATGTGCTTTTTTTCATGGACATATGTTTCCATTTCTCTTTTTTTTTTGGCTGCATCGGGTCTTCATTGCTGTGCGCAGGCCTTCTCTAGTTGCGGCGAGCGGGGGCTATTCTTTGTTGTGCAGGCTTCTCATTGCCGTGGCTTCTCTTGTTGGAGAGCACGGGCTCTAGGCTCATGGGCTTCAGTAGTTGTGGCACACGGGCTCAGTAGTTGTGGTGCATGGGCTTAGTTGCTCCACGGCATGTGGGATCTTCCCAGACCAGGGCTCGAACCCATGTCCCCTGCATTGGCAGGCAGATTCTTAACCACTGTGCTACCAGGGAAGTCCCTCCGTTTCTCTTGGGTAGATTACCTGGGAATGGAATACACCACCACACCAAGAGGTGGTGTGTGTTGAGTTTCTTCTACTTGCCCCTCGGGATTCACCCTCTGCCTTTCTTTGCCCTGCTGTGTGCCCTAGGAGGCTGCCATGCACCAAGGGCCTCAGATGGCTTCTGGTTTCAGTGGGGTTTGGTGGGGGTTGGGGGACACTGGCAACAGGTAAGAGAGAGAGAGGAGTGTGAGGTTGGGTTCCTTTCTGCTCTCTCCCTGTGGGCTGGCTGTATCCCTCTGCTGAAGGCAGCAGCTCTGTCAGGCAGCCCTCTCCACCCTCTGGTTCTGGTAACTGTTCATCCCCCAACCGTTTCAGGTTCACAGGTGACAACAGCTCTGCCCTTAGTAGCTCCAGAGTCTCGTGGGTTCTCTACACATTAGTCACACTTTGTAAATCATCCTTTTATTAAACTCTCTTCTAGTTACCCAATTTGAGTGTGCTGTTTTTGCCAGGACCTTGGCTAAATCCAGGTTTTAGTTAATTTTTAAAGATGCTAAATTAGAGTTCATCAATATCTGTGCCTTAGCTAACTTAACTTTCATTAGAGGGTTTGCCCCTTAGCCTAAGAGATGTTATAAATAATTTTCCTGAGGAAGTGCCTTCCAAGATATGTGGATTAGCTAGAAATATTGTACAGGCACTTCTGCCCTGCTATGAACAAGGATGTAATATCTGTTAGCATGGCAGAGTGGTGTTCTTGGCCTTGAACTGATTTGGCCCCATGTCCTGCTGATAGTGGAGGATTCTGTCACCTGACCCTGCTAGAAGTTTGACTGCACCCTGCCCCCAGAATATTATCATATCTACCTGGGATGAGCCTTCACAGAGTGCCTAAGGGACAGAGAGCTGGGACTCCACTGAGCTATAAGAATAGGTTCATGACTATTTTGATGCCAGCTTACTAATGAATGTTTCTGTTGGTAGGATTTGGTCTGAGTCTTGTTTGAATTTTATAACATACCATCTGCTGGCTGGTTGTTGGGGAGGAGATCTGTAGCCAAAATTGATCTCTAATTACTGGAGGCAACAAGAAAACCTAGTGATTATGAACAACCAAATAGGCTTAGGTCAGAGAAAGACATAATATTTAATGCCTGCCAGGGTTCCAGCCATTCAGGGTTCTAGTCAGCTCTGCCCAGTTCTTAGGAGCATGTGCAGCTGCTCTGGTCTGTACAAAAAGCAGCCCAGCTGGCCCCAATCAGCGCCAGCCCCTCTGGCCTCCCAGCTCATCTCAGCCCCAACTAAGCACCATACAGCCCCGTACAGCATCTACTCACTTCACATCCCCAATTCTCTTTTAAAAAGCACTGTTACCGGGGCTTCCCTGATGGCACAGTGGTTGGAAATCTGCCTGCCAATGCAGGGGACACGGGTTCGAGCCCTGGTCTGGGAAGATCCCACATGCCGCGGAGCAACTAGGCCCGTGAGCCACAATTGCTGAGCCTGCGCGTCTGGAGCCTGTGCTCCGCAACAAGAGAGGCCACGATGGTGAGAGGCCCGCGCACCGCGATGAAGAGTGGTCCCCACTTGCTGCAACTAGAGAAAACCCTCGCGCAGAAACGAAGACCCAACACAGCCATAAAATAAAAGTAAATAAATAAATAAATTAATATTTAAAAAAAAAGCACTGTTACCTAATTTTCTTGTATTTATTTAGCTTCCTTTAGCTTTTTAAAAAAATTTTACTTTTAATTTTGAGATAATTATAGATTCATATGCAGTTGTAAGAAAGAATACAGAGAGATCCCATGTACCCTTTACCCAATCTTGCAAAGCTATTCTACAACATCACACTCAGGATATCAACATAGATACAGTCAAGATATAGAACATTTCCATCACCGCAAGGATCCCTTGTGTGGCCGTTTTATAAACACTCCCACCCCCTCCTTCCTTCTTTACTCCCTCCCTCCCTCCTACCTCCCTCCCTTCCTTCCTTCCTTCCTTCCCTCCTTCTTTCTTTCATTATTTCTTTCTTGACGAATAGTTGATTTACAATGTTGCGTTACTTCCTGCTGTTCAGCAAAATGATTCAGTTATACATATATATACATTATTTTTATATTCTTTTCCATTATGGTTTATTACAGCATATTGTTTCCAGTTTTGGGCAATACTTATAAAGCTTCTATAAACATTTGTATATAAGTTTTGTGTGAATGTAAGATTATTTTTTCTGGAATAAATGCTCAGGAGTGCAGTTGCTGGCTGGTATTATAGTTGCATGTTTAGTTTTTTAAGAAACTGCTAAACTGTTTCCCAGATTGTTTGTACCATTCTCACTAGCACTGTATGTGTGGTCCATTTTCTCCACATCTTCACCAGCATTTGGTGTTGCTATGTTTTATTTTAGCCATTCTGAGAGCTGTGTAGTAATATCTCATTGGGGTTTTAATTTGCACTTCCCTGATGGCTAATGATATTTATGTATACATTTTTAATTCAAAGAAGTGTAAGGAAGAAAACAGCAAAAAGGTCATCATCTCTTTGCTCAGATAATTCCTGTTAAAGATAAAATAATACAGGCATAAAATTAGAAAACTCAAGCAGCACAGAAAAGCATACAAAGGGAAATAAAGGCCTCTCCTCCCTCACCCCTGCCCTTACCTGGCCCTTCTCTGTAAAGGTCACCAGTGTTCACAATGTCTTGAGATTCCTTTCAGAAAAGGTAAAGGAAAACCATGGCTATATTCATACTTACATGTTGACATGGATGTTGATAGTACAGAGTAACTTCAGCGTAACAATCCAGAGACTTTCCTGATTAATGGGTGGCTCTGTCCAGTTCCTTCTGTCTTGCTTCTTGTCTATCTTATAAGCCTTTGCGCTACTCTTCAAGGTTGGAGCTGGGTCATAAGCACGTCTGTGTCCTGCAGCCCACTGACAGCACTCAGTCCTGTGGCCAGACATAGGGCAAGAAAGGCCAGGAGTGTCATCTAGTCACATGCCCAGGAAGAAGGAGAGGAATTTATAGTCTCCTAGCAGAATTTACACCTGTATGTTTAGGTTTTGCCCACATGAGCACAAATGGGATCCTGCTTCACATAACCATAAACTCTCTTCTAAACTTTGCTTTGTTCATTAAATAATGTAATATGGAGATCTTGCCACAGCAAAGGCATACAGATGGACTTCATTTTTTTAATGGTTTCAGGGTTATCCTACCCCAGGGATGTACTATGTCTCTTTTATTGGCCTCTTAGGGATGGGCACTAGGGTTGCTTTTTGTTTTTGTAGTTACAAATAATGTTTCAAGACACACCCTTGAAGATAAACTTACACATATCCAAGCATACATCCCTATCAGTAAGATTGCTGGCTCAATGGGTATGTTCATTTAAATACTGGGTACCATTGCCAGATTGTCCTCTATATGATTGAACCAATTTTAACCCATCTTATATTACTATAAATTTTAATATTTATATACATATATATTTAAACATTATAAAACTTACTTTTCATCACTTTAATATATATAAACATGCATTCTTGGCTATTAATGCCCACAGAATGCTAGAAGCAAAATATATGACTAAAGATTGTCTGTTTTAATTTCTCCATATCTGGGCAATTCTAGTGCCACCCCCAAGGTCTGGGGTGGTATGGATGCTGCAAGCTCCAGTGTGACAGACAAGGCAGTTAGAATGCTTCTCAAGACAGTGCTCCTGGCAGTTACAGGTAATGGCACAGTGTTGCCCCTTGGATTAAAATCCCTTGGCTCAGCCCAACCCAAGAAAAACCAACTGCTTTGCTCTATTCTTGAATATTATCATACATGTACTGTCAATATATGATGGTGTCTTATGCCATTTCAACAAGGAAATTCTTCTTCCTAAAGTCTAAATTACTCTAGTCTAAATTACTCCAGCTGCACTCTAAGCTTATTCTCTTTCATCTTCCCTTAAATGAAAGCAGCAGCTTTTAATTATTTTTATGTTTCCTTGGATTCATTGCTTTGTTCCTGTGTGTCTTGACTTAAACCCTATACTTTCTGAACCAGGCTTTGAGTATCCTAAATTCATTGTAGTATGTCATGGTTGTGTGTGTGTGTGTGTGTGTGTGAGAGAGAGAGAGAGAGAGATGTACCAAACAAGAGTGTACATAATATCTAAGTGCGGTTACAAAAAAAATTAAAATGAGTAAAGTGTCTCTTATCACCAAGCTTAAGAAATAGGGCATCACCAGCTTCCTTGAAGTTTGTCATATAGGCACATATGTCATGCCTTTGTGTTTCCCCTCCTCACTCCCACAGATGTAAGCACTATCATGAATGTTGTGTTAATAATTTCCTTACTTTAAAAAAAGTTGTTACACATGCGTGTATCCCTCAACAACATTTGGTTGCATCACTTGTTTTGAACTTAATGTAAATTGATTCATATGTCTTCTGTAATCTGCTTTGTACTGATCAATATTGTGCTTTTGAAATTCATCCATGCTGATGTGTATAGAACATGGTTCATTCATCTTCAGTATTGTATAGTATTCCATTATATAAATTGACCCAATTTAGTTATCCATAGTAATTTAATTCACAATGGCAACAGATAAACATAGGATATTGGTGGCAGGAACAGCTAAGTTTCCCCCCAAATCCCTATTCTTCCACTGTATAAAGTTGTAGCTGGTAAGTGGCTATCCAGCCAGGGAACTTCCCAGATTCCCTTACGTGCAGCTGGGGCTATGTGACATTTTACCAATGAAATCAGGCAGAAACGATGTGTGTCATTTCTTGGTCAAGGTGGTTGAGGGAGGGGATATATCTTCTCTACCCTCTTTAGATCCTTACACTGGCTGGATATCAACAGCCAGGGCAATCTTAGAAACCTAGTGTTGAAGCTGCTGTGGGTCCTGAAGGATTATGTGGAATAGAGTCTGTTATATAAGACAAAAAACAGACTTCATTGCGTGAAGCCACTGAAATTTCGGCGTTATTTGTTACAGCAGCTTAAGTTATCCCAACTAATGCAAACTAACAAGAAATGCCCAAGATTTACATGAAGAAACTTCTAAAAGTTTTAGAAGAATGCATAAGATCTGAATAAATAGCATATTACGGATGAGATAACTGATTACTGCAAAGATGCAACTTTCCCCTTAAATATCTATAATTTCAATATAAAACATTAAAAAATATAATCTTATCATTTACTTGGAAAATTAAACTAAGAAGATAACACAAGAACATTTTGAAAGAAAATAATAAATCATAGGGACTTCCTCTATGAGACACCAGATATCAAAGCCTATTATAAGATTATCAGAAGTGGCACTGGCACAGAAGTTAACAAATAGGCCAGTGGAACTGAACAGATAGATTAGAGACAGATCCACGTACATATGAGAATTTGGCATAAGCATTTCACACCAGGAAAAGATGGACAAATAGAAAAATGTTGCCAAGACAATGAGCCACCCATTTTGAAAAAAATAGTGCTAGATGATTTCAACCTCACACTATTCTCAAAAATAAACAACAACAACAAAAATAAACAAACTACAAGGGTTACAGGAAAATGTATTTATATCCTTGAAGTTAGGGAAAATCATAAAGGAAATTCTAAAAAAAAATAAGGAAAATATTCACAAACTTGGTAACATTAAAATTAATATTATGTAATGTATGGAAAGGGCACCATAATCAAAGGAGAAAATAATTACTGCATATATAGTAGGCAAATAATTAATACCAAGAATATATAAAAATAAAGCTCCTACAAACTTATAAGAAAATGACAACCCAACAGGAGAATGGGCAACGGGTATATTCTAGTTATATCCAGACAAAACTATAATTCAGAGAGATACATGTACCTCTATGTTCATAGCAGCACTATTCACAATAGCGAAGACATGGAAACAACCTGAATGTCCATCGACAGATGAAGGATAAAGAAGGTGTGGTACATATATACAATGGAATACTACACAGCCATAAAAAAGAACAAAATAATGCCATTTGCAGCAACATGGATGTGAGTAGAGTTGCAACATACTAAGTGAAGTAAGTCAGAAAACAACAAATATCATACAATATCACTTGTATGTGGAATCTAAAATATGACACAATGAACTTATCTATGAAACAGAAACAGAATCACGGATGTAGAGAACAGACCTGTGGTTGCCAAGGGGGAGGGGGTTAGGGGAGGGATGGATTGGGAGGTTGGGGTTAGCAGATGTATGCTTTTATATACAGAATGGATAAACAAGGTCCTGCTGTATAGTACAGAGAACTATATTCAGTATTCTATGATATGTACCATGTCTTCTTTATCCATTCCTCTGTCAATGGGCATATATACAATGGAATATTACTCAACCATAAAAAAGAATGAAATAGTGCCATTTGCAGCAACATGGATGGACCTAGAGATTGTCATACTGAGTGAAGTAAGTCTGACAGAGAAAGACAAATATCATATGATATTGCTTATATGTGGAATCTAAAAAAAATGGTACGAATGGACTTATTTACAAAACAGAAATAGAGTCACAGATGTAGAAAACAAACTTACGGCTACCAGGGGAGAAAGGAGGGTAGGAAGGGATAAACTGGGAGATTGGGATTGACATACACACATTACTGTATATAAGATAGATAACTAATAACGACCTACTGTATAGCACAGGGAACTCTACTCAATACTCTGTAATGACCTATATGGAAAAAGAATCTAAAAAAATAGTGGATATATATATGTATATGTATAACTGATTCACTTGCTGTACAGCAGAAACTAACACAACATTGTAAATCAACTATACTCCAATAAAAATTAAAAAAAATAAATAAACAAACTGGGAAAATTAAAAACAGAAGATGCACTTAAAGGTTCATTGATGATGGATGAATAAACAAAATGTGGTGTATGCATACAATGCAGTATTATTCAGCCTTGAAAAGGAAGGACATTCTGACACATGTTACAATGTGGATGAAACTTGAGGACATTATGCTTAGTGAAATAAACCAGTCACAAAAAGAGAAAAACAAAAAACAAATGAACAAAATATTCTATGATAAACCATAATGGAAAAGAATATAAAAAAGAATTTATATATGTATAACTGAATCACTTTGCTGTAAAGCAGAAATTAGCACAATGTTGTAAATCAACTATACTTCAACAAAAAATTTAATAAAAAGGGTGTATGCTGGTAATTCACATATAAACATACAAAAAAAATTCAGTCCCACTGATAGTTGGAAAAGTGCAAAGCAAAACAGTAAAGTGATGTAATTTCTTGACTTTTAGGTTGAAAAATTTGCTAATATAAAATATGGGCCAGAGTGTGGAGAAGTAGAAACTGTATTTTTGATGGTACAGTTTTAAGGGAGGATATTTGGCCAATACTGTGAAAATTTAAAAAGCATGTACCTTTTAACACAGCATTTCCACTTCTCCTTGGCTATCTACTCTAGGAATTAATTCACTTGTATATACAAAGAGCAGTATTGAAGGGTTTTCACTGTAGCAATATTGGTAATAGGAAAACTTCAAAACAACTTAAATGCTCACCCAAAAGTGAACTATGAAGCAATAAAAATGTGGCTCAGCGTGGACTGACGTAGAAATAGATACAATACTTAGAGATAAGACACATCATTAAGTTAAAAAGACAAGCTTATAATGCCATTTATAAAGTGTGAAAAGAAAGAAATCCCACAGAACAAACTTCTATTTCTGTATGTACTTATAGATGCATGTAGATGCAGAGAGAAAGTTAGAAAGGAGGATCAACACCAAACTAAAGACAGCGGGAGCCTAGCGGTGGTGGGGAAATGGAACCATGGGAGTGGCTTAGTGACACCTTTTACAGTGAGAATGTGCTTGTGTATTTAATAGTATAATTTAATAAATCAAAATAGAAAAAGATGTAAATGCTGAGGCTTCAACTCCAGAGATTCTTAATTGGATGGTTGTGGTGGGAATTGGTGTTTATTTTTGATGTCTTCCTGAATGATTCTGATACCACAGGTTTGAATATTGGCTATTGGAGACCATAGAGTAAAGTCTTCAATTCAGCTTCTTATGTGTTTTCTATAATATAACTCCTTGTTAAAATCTGGCATAGTGCTTGTTTTGGCAGCATATACACTAAAACTGAAGCGATACAGTGAAGATTAGCACGGGCCCTGTGCGAGGATGACACACAAATTGTGAAACATTCCATAATTGTGAAACATTCCATATAGGTAAATTTTATGTCATGTGTATTTTACCACAATTTAAAAATATAACAGTTTCATTTAATTAAAACCATAGAGAAGGATTTCAATTAACTGGGCCCTTTGTCACTAACTCAAATGTTGTCTGTCTCTGTTTAAATGAACATTGGTTTTTCCACTTGTCTTCAGGCAAAGCTCTATCTTTTCTCACCTGTAGCATTTTTAGGTATGAGGAGTCTGGGCCTGTCCATGACCACCCAGTACACTGCGTTTACCTGTCTCCTATGCTATGCTCAAGCACACCACTTCTGCACACTGTTGCTCAGCCCCCATGAGTCAAAGCAGTGTCCAATCTGAAGAGAGTTCCTTCTGATCTCAGGGAAGCATCTGTTTACCCTCCAGTTTCCTATTCCATTTTCTGTCCTGGTGGGAGCCAGAAAACAGAAAGAAAGGGCTCAGGCCCATGACTGTGCCCAAGTGAAGAGAACCACAGGAAGAACGTTCTTGTGAATAGGAGGCAGCTCACAAGTCGCTGCAGAAATATTGTTTTTTGTTATGGGATGCTACTCTAGACCCTGTTACATAAATTATAGTATAAAATCCTCCAAATTCTGAATTCCACCACACCTCTGATCATAGGTGCTTTAGATAGGAGGGCATTCAGATTGTGGATCTGTACAAAAAAGCACTTAGAATAATAGTTCCTGGCACATAATAAACACATGCAAATAAACTACTGTTATGTTACATTTAGCCTGGCCCAGTGTGGCTGTTTTACTCATAGCCCAGAAACCTTTATCACATTCTGCATATTTAAACTCAGGAGAAGCAAGCACATCACACTGTGACCAACTGGGTGATGCCCCAACTCACCTTTAATGTAACAAGCCTTCCCTGTCTGCTTATCATCTCCTTTTTGGTTTTCCCGTCCCTACCCTCAGTTAGCAAGACAGGGACTCAATGTCGTGCTTATCAGCCGGACACCGGAAAAACTACAGGCCATTGCTGCGGAGATTGGTGAGTGACCCCAAGAAATAAGGGAGATGTTTGTGGAGCCCACCAGCCAAGTCTGCTCCTGTCCTGCCCATAGAGACATCTGTCAGCATCCCTACGTCTGCTGTCTGGAGGCTGGGGTACCAGCCTCCTTAGGGGATCCCAGTTTACAAAGTTAAGTGCAGGATATAAGTGGCTTTAGTTCACTTCAGTTTAGTTCACCAGGGGTTCTTCAGGCTGCATGAAGCAGGGGCAGACTCACCCCACAAATAGGTCTACTCTCTTCTTTGGTCTAGTGTCTCCATATCTAGAATCAGACTCTCTCATCCAGAGGCCTCAGCTGTCTGATTGCTTCTGCTACTCCCTTCAAAAGCAGAATCTATGTTTGGGACTTCACTTCCCTATGTCTATGCTGTGCTCCTTGCAGTAGGGTGAGGGACAATGCTTACTGCTAGTTGTTCGATTAAAAAAAAAAGATTTGATCCAGGGCTGCCATGTATGGTTTTGAAGGTTGTACACTATACAACCCCAAGAGACAGCATTTATATTATAAAGCTTTATTATTATGATTGACTCTGACATGTTCTTAGTTAATAATGATCATCATATTCCTTTCTGGGCATTTGCATTTTAATAATAATTACTAATTTAGTAATTAATAAATTCCTTAACTCAAAGGAATGAGTCTTCAACTATGAAGACTCGTGAAGACCATAGCAGGCTGTCTGGGGGAGAGCCTTATTTCCCTGGAGAGAATTTGGGCTAAGAGAAGGCCGTGGGAGGTGTGGGGTTGAGCAGTCACAACGAGGAGGCTCAGTGCCCTTGAACCAGTGAATTCTGCTTTTGTTTTCTGTCTGGATATCAGAAATAACTTTGACCCAGGACTAGGACATTCTTCAGTGTTTCCCTTACAGTGCTAAAGTGTACTTTTTATCATCCTTTTGAAAAGCAAGTAGTGTCTTTGAACTGCCCCCAAACTTTGCCTTAAGATCACTTGCCCCAGAAATATTGGGTCTAATTCCAAAGCTAAGCAGGCAGCAGCTGGTGAAATCTGCCTGCTGCTTTTATATCTAAGAAAGAGCTCCTGCACAAGGCAAGTTCACATAAAACAGTGGAAAGAGGATTGAACTTGGAGGGAGCAGAGTTTGGGTGCCCTTGGTCAAGCTAGTAAGCTTCTCTGAGCCTTAATTTTCTCCTCTGAAAAATGGAGAAAATGCCTACTTTACAAGGTTGTTGAGAGGATTAAAAAATATACTGTGCATGTATATGTTTTATAAATGCTAAAGTGTTGGACAAATACAAAGGGTTTCTGAGTGTATGTGACGAGGACCTGACACTCACTGGGCAGAGGCATTGCACTTTGCTCTTACAGCCCTTAGTCCAGGGGTCTGAAACTTGAGCATGCACCACAGTCACCCCGAGCACATGTGAAAACAGATTACCAGGCCAACTCCCAGGGTTTCACGGTTCAGTAGGTCTGGGGTGGAGCCTGAGATTTTGTGTTTCTAACAAGTTCTCAGTGATGCTGATGCTGTGGTCTGTGGACCTTGCTTTGAGAACCACTGCATTAAATCTGTTATAATGTCTTTACTTGTCACTGTAGTGACTCTTAGAATCACACAGAAACCATCATTCACAAATCTTTTAACACATCCCAGCATTTATCCGAGGCTATTTCTTGTTTCTAATTAAGGTGATGGGCTTGTTCTCTTAAGTGTCTGTTCAGGTAGTACAGGAGCATTGGGAGAACATGGGCAAGGGGGGGATTTGGACTCCTGTTCATTAAAAAATAACTGTTGTCTCTAATGCAGAGTGGACGATAGGAAGTAGTGTGAAGATTATACAAGCAGATTTTACCAAAGATGACATCTATGAGTATATTAAAGAAAAACTTAAAGACTTAGAAATTGGAATTTTAGGTAAGTGAATTACAAAATGCAAAGCTTGTTGTAATAAATCAGTGAAACAATTATCTTAGTGATACTTGATTATTCAATAGTAGCTTAAACTTAACCCATGACTGTAAGCTGTAGCATTAAACCAAATATTAAAATTCAGTTCTTCAAGAGGAATTACTGGATTAACAAATTTGTATATGACTTTGGAATGTAGCAAATCTACATATTTCAATCTTCCCAACCATATTTCCTAGTATTAAAATATTTTTCTTTCACTGAACTGATATTGACATTTGGCAGGAAGAGGGAAACTTTGGCCTAAAGGAATTAGTTTAGCAAACAAACATCGCTGCAATTGATCCATGAAATAGTGAGTCAGTGTGGTTATCTGAGGACTGACTTTCTCATTTGGGAAATGAGATACAATTTTTTTCTGAGATAATTTATAGACAATCTGTTTTGTAACCACATCACAGTACAGTGTTTGTATTGTACATAGAAAGAAGATTTTGATTTCTAGAATAATTACATTTTTACTAATAAAAGTGTAAAACGTGTTGCAGGAAAACTGGAAAGAACAGATGAGCATGTAAAAGAGCTATGAATTTCTTGAAGTCCTGACAGCCTGAGATAGCATCTTGGTATATATCCTTCCAGATACATACACACATATTTTCAAAATCAGGATTAAACTTACGTACTGTTTTGCAACATTAAAAAAAAATCATACATCACTAGTGTTCTCCCAGGTTTTTAAAACTCTGAGCAGTCATAGTTTTGAATGACTCCATTGCATCCCACCACCATGATTCATTTTATGTGCATTGTATTATAGGACCACAGTTTCTTTCTCTCCAATTTCCTCACTGTTATCAAATGATGTCGCAACAAACAACCTTGTATATAAATCTTTTGTACATGTTTCCTTGGAAAACTTCCCAAGAATTCCTGGGTTGAGTATGACAATTTTTAAGGCTTTCAATAGACATTTGCCATGGGCTCTTCTGACATCTTTTTGTTTTGCCTCTTTTGGTCAGTCAACAATGTCGGCATGCTTCCAAACCTTCTCCCGCGTCATTTCCTTAACACACCGGATGACATCCAGGTAGGCCTATACTCTTCTGTGGATGTTTTCCTCTCACGTGGCCCTGAGCCCCCTGGCTGGGTAATCACCAGGGCCGGGAGGCGGTAATGGGATTGTATTCTGTATTCCAGGTGGATGACTGGAGGTCTCCCTTTCTTTTCGCCTGAGTACTTGATACACAGTCAAGGGTACCGCTGTTCATGACTATCTCTAGGATAAGGACATCTTCCCTCTTCTCCACACACCAAAATTTACCTATGCCAGTCTTTCGGGGCTCTGCACTTTGCTTTCTAAGGGGGTAATTCTGCCTAACAAATTCATAGCTGTGGATTCAGTGGGAGAAGGCCAGCTCTTTGGCTTTCTTTGTCTTCCCAGGTAATAAGATTCGTTCCACTTTCAGTGTGAGAGAAGCCCCTCGCACAGACTCTGTGGTTGGGGTTGTTGTGAGTTCAGCCAGCTTGACTCGGACCCATGACTGCCCTTGCTGGCCATGAGCAAATTTACTACACATTTAACAGTCTTTGAAGGCACTATATTTCGACACTTCCCCAAGCCCTGACCTTTGAAGTCGTGGGGTTATAACAATTCTGAACAGGCTAGCATGCTTCTATTCCCCAATCCCGAAGTATTCGTAAGGTTCTGTGTAGGCCCCACATCTACTGCGTGGACAAATAATGCCAGATTGCTCGGACCCTGCTGAACATCCTCACCGGCCACACGTCTAACTCCACGGTCCCTGTTTCCGGCACAAGTTGGTGTCTCTCCATTAAGCAGGTTCCATTCTTGCTTCTCTTTTTTTATGTCTGCATTTGTACTTGTCTATATGTTTGACCCTCTTTTCCTCTCTGTCTGTCTTGGGTGATTCTAGAAGTTTCTTTGACTGCCCTCTGTAGCCCGGAACCTGTATACCTTGTGTTATACAACCATTCACCTTTCTAATCTCTATGCTATTGTCTTCTAGACCACATATACTAACCTCCCTTCCTTCAGCTGGAAATTAACCATCTCCCTTTGAAAAACTGTTTCCGTATTCCTGCCGAAATTTTCAAGGAAACTCTTAATTGACTTCTATTCGAGATCACATTCTTATAGAATCATAATGTGGGTGTCAGATGTTTCCCCATTCTAGTGCATTCTGAATATCAACTAGGAGCCTAATTTGCAGGCTGAGGCAACCAATCAGACACACTTGCCCATTTCATGGTTGTTTAGCACTGAATACTTTTCAAGAGAATTTCTCAAATGATCCGGCTGATTCATGATTGTGATTATTTATTACAGAGCCTCATCCACTGTAACATCACCTCGGTAGTGAAGGTATGTGATCAATGTAAGTGCTCAGTGCATTAAAATGTAGTAGCTGTTGGATTTGGCAACTCAGGAGAATTGGCCCCTTCCCTGTAGATGCAGAATTCTTTAAAATTGAACTGTACTTTAAAATTGAACTGAGAGACCATGTAGTAGCCTTTTAATTGTCTTGTCTGTTTTCATCAAGAAAATACAGTGGATTCATTCTCCCTAGCATATGAATCCTTTTTCTGCATTCAGTTTTGTCATATGTCAGAACATATTAGGCCTGATGATGATGAAACTTATTCAGGATTCCAAAGCAACTTAAAAAAAATTAGTTATCTTCTTGTGATTTTAGTCTTTGTAAATAGAGGAAAGCTCACTCAGTTTGGAAAAAGGACAGAGGGTGTGGCTTGGATTTTATAGACTGTTGTTGTTCAAAAACTATTTGTTGAAGTGAAGTTCAAGTTCATATGTATTCTGATCCCAGATCAGTTACTAGTTAATTGGACAGCACTGGGCATGCTATTTAGCCCCTTTGAACTTCAGATTCTTCATCTGCTATTAAAAGAGTATTGAACTAATTGATGTGTCAGGTGCCATTCAGCACTCAGATCCTTTTATTAGAATTAACTGCATACGCATTTATAGGCATGAGTACCACAAAGCTATCCTATGCTGTGTCTTTGTGTGAATAAGAAAAAGGGAGACAAATTGTCTGGGCAGACAATTTGGAGAAAGGTGCTGCTTTAGAGTGGACATAGCCCCATGCTTGGTGAGTAGATGATGTTTTTGTGTGAACACAATATTTCCCTTCCCTCTGAATGATGAGAGCCCTCTAAATGGCTTGTGAGTGAACCCTGGGCTTTCAGCCCACACTCACCCCCACAGCTGGGCACCTTGCTCGGTACACAAAATTCACAGCTGTGCCTGGCAGCCCTCATAACCACTCTGGCTGGTCCAATGGAACTTCAGCAATGAATCAGGTATGACTGATTTCATGGAACTGGGACCCTTATTGGGGAGCAGCAGGGGGCTGTCTCGTCTTCACAGCATGGACTGGCGGGGAGAACTGGTTTCCCAGAGGAAAATAGGTTCCTATCAACATAAAAAGGGGGGATGGATGCTGAACAGACCAAAAAAATTTTTTTTCATGTGGCTGCAGTTGAGCTGAAAAAAATTATTTTCACCATTGGTTTTTTTTTTTTTTTTTTGTAAGTATACTGGTATTTTATAGTTTCCTGCTCAGTTTTTATTGGTACATACATTCTTTTTATGCTGAGCAATCAATGGCTTTTTAAAATCCCCAGCTGATGTAATTGAAGGTTTTATATGTTCCACTGTTGTCTGCAGCCTTACCACTAAAATCTTTCACATTAATGGATACATTGATCTTTCATTCTTGGTCCATTTGATCACAGGGTTTCCCAAATGTATTTGACAACCCTCTGACTCTTTTAGCAGAGAAATGCTTTGATTTTCAAAAAAATTATTTTATATCTTGGTAGACACTAACTTCCTTAAGTAACAAAGAAAACAAATTGAAGTTTAGCTTCTAAGTCTGCAATGCCCAAGTTGGCCACGCTGGTTGGAAGCATGACTAGTATCACTTAATTATTCCAAAGGAACCATCTGGAAACACTAGAGTTCTCTATCAAAGGCAGAGATGGGAGAATGAGTTTGAGGGCAAAGGGAACATGGGATAAGAGACTAAATACTGGAACCTTTGAGACAGGGACCCACAAAGTCCAGTGTTGTGTCTCTGATTGGGATCATTCACCCAGTCAGGCTTTTGGGAGACTGAGAAATGCTGTCCAACAATGCTCCAATTATATCCTTAATGAAGTTGGGAGAAGCAAGGAAAGGGTGTTGACATGATCTAGTCCTCATCCTTCTCTCACCTCCCTCAAAATCCAGGGTTTCAGAAGGTAGTCCAGTCTAGGAAGCCCTCACCACTCCCACCCCTGCTGCTTCTCCAGAGCAGTGAAAACATTATCTGGAGGCTCCCAGGGATGAGCTTAGGGGCCTTCCTAGGAAATACAGGGCCCCAGACAGCATGAAAAATTAGGCAAAATTGTCTTCTGGTCCCCAGTGTCCTCTATTTCTCTGCCTCTCTCCATCTGTTTGGATCCTCTCTGTCTCAAACCTGCTCCCAAGACAGGGCCTGATTCCACTCAATTGTACTTTCAATAACATTTCAGTCCATGGGTTTGCCTCTTTCTTAATTCTTAAAATGGATGCCTTGAAATTATGACATGAAAATCTTTCTTAATGAAATACTTAAGCTCCAGAACTGGCAGGGAAGACTTCTTCCAGGGACAGTAGGTTGGGGTGGGGAAGGGATTTTTCAATGCTGTGGTAATTCCAACAGGCCAGCAGACATGTTGTGTCTAGGGAGCTACTTCACAGACCACCTGCAGGCTGCCAATGAGGCTGCTGTTGAATTGAAGAGATGTCCTTCTCCATCTCATACCTTGTATGTGAGACACTCATGGGCACTTGTTAGGTTTCCTGACAGTCCCCTAATTCTAACTCTTGTGTGAGTTTTGTAATGGCTAAACTACTTTTGCCTCTCTCCCAGAATGAAGGGTATCTGGGGAACCTCAGTGTTGGTCCCACAGACATAAGCCAATTTCCATAGTTTTTCACTCCCTTCATTTTCCAGGAAGACTTCAGTTTTATGAAGAAGAAACCAGAGGCCTCTGAACTGTTTGCCATTTGTCTAAGTTGCCTTTTATGGGTTCCAGCCAGACTCTAGTGTTGTCAGAATTACCTCCAGTGAGTGTCAGCAGATTTTCAAGGCCATCTGAGAAGATGAAGCTCTTTCTCGTTTCCTCCAACACCTACTTCCTAAGTCCCCACGGCACATTGCTACATAGTTCCTTTGTCAGGGCTTAACTTTGCCCTTCTCTTATAGATGACACAGCTGATTCTGAAACACATGGAATCAAGGTAAGGTCTTTCCTTGGAAAAGCCATGGTCTGCCTGGCCTGGCAATCAGCTGACTTGGGGACCAGGGGGATATGGTTCATCTGCTGCTGCTTTAACAAATGATAAAACTATGATGAAAGGACATGGAGATTATGGTTGGACCAGGCCAGGTTTGCAAGCAGATAAGCATATTTGCAGGTCAAATGTAGCATATACTGGAGGGAGGAAGAGAACAGCAGTTTCAGCAGACTGTGTTTGTGTTAAAAAAATTAACTCACAGTGAGTGTAAAAGACACTTCAGAAGTTGGCCTGAGACCAAGATCATCTCTTTGTTATTATGCATTTCAGCTCTTGTCAGAATGAATACTCCAGTTTTGGGGTAAAAATCACCACCCCATCAGTGTCTCTATTTATTCCATGTTTTAAATCACCCTATTACAATGCCCATTTGGGAGCTGGTTTTTCTCAGGTGGTATTCACTAAAAGAAAATGGTTAATAGTTTTATCTTCCCTAGAGAAAGAAGGGGCTTGGCCTTGTATTCCAATTTTCAGTTTCTTGATTTTTCTGGATTGAATCCATCTAGTTGGGAAGGATTAAGGATATTGAATTTCAAAAGGGTAAGTAAGAACCCCAGAGACTTGTGTAGGAGTGCCTGTGTGAGCAGATGATGGACTGTCAAATTCCACCCAAGACAGGATTCTGCATATGACATCTGTCCTGTTGTGGGTCATCTTTATGAGTCAGAAGGGAACTTGAGCTCATATGGTCACATTTGAGAGAGAAGGATCACTTCCCCCTTGAGTCTTGTCTGAGCTGAGTTGGTTCTCTGCATTTTGGTGGTGGATCTTTGCTGTAGCAGAGCCCCTGTTTCCAGTCACAAGCTCTTGAAGTCAACTGACCGCCGAGTGGCATCACTGTGTGGTGTAGTTCATGATTGAGGTGAAGTTCCACTGACAGTTCTTGGAAGCAGAACACTTAGCACACATGGAAACCTAGAGAGGGTGGAAGTTTCCCAGAATTCACATGAGCCCCTTTATTTTCTTCCTTCTCGAGGTGTAATCAGGCAGCAAAAATATTGAAACTTTGTTTCTTGCCTTTTAGGCGGAAAGGTCTCATCTTGAACATATCTTCTGGGGTGGCCCTCTTTCCCTGGCCTCTGTACTCCACATATTCGGCTTCTAAGGTGAGTGACAGATGTAGTCCAAGCCTCCTTCTCCTTCTTCCTTTTGTTTTTCCCATTTAGCATTTTCCTTTGGATCATCTGGCAAGGCGATGGACTGATTTGCCTAGAGGCACTCTTCTGGGTACAGGGAGGAGCGAGTCAGCCAGTATCTGGGTACAAATTAGAAAAAGATGCTGCCCCTGGGCTGATGAAGCCTCGCAGCAGCACAGCCGGGCAAGCGCAGCCTGCATGGAATTCCAGCTCCCACTCACTTCCTTGCCTGGGAGCCCTGCGCTCCTCTGGCCAGCAAGTAACATTGTAGTTTCCTTCCATCCCAGAGGCCTCACCAGGTGTCCTCTTGCCCTAGCCATAAAACAAATCTTTGGAACTTTGGGTGCTCTAGACAAGGCAGAGCTTCCCCCGGGTAGGGTATCTATATGCAGTGGCCCTAGGTATGTATTTATTACAAAACGTATGTTCCTTCTCATTGCGGGAGCTCTTCCCAGACCAAGAAATGAAGTTCTAACTCCCATCAAGACAAACTGCTGCATTTTAAGGTGAAGAAGATAAGCTCCCTGTGGTGTCCTTTGAAATCTGAGTGAATTGGCTCTGACAGAGAATCAAGTCCTTAGGTGTTTCTCCTTCTTGCTCCAGGCTTTTGTGTGCACATTTTCCAAGGCACTGCAAGCAGAATATAAAGAGAAAGGAATCATTATCCAGGTGAGGTCAACAGTTCTGAGTCCTTGGGAATGGGAACTCTGGATCCCCATGGAGCCTGGGCCACTGCTTCCTGCAGGACAGGTTGTGCATGTGTGACCAGGAGAGAGGGTCTGGATGACACCATGTGAATCCCTATGACCATAGAGGTGGCAGCGGAGCCACCGTGGTTCTGCCTGCTGCTGCCCTCACCATGCCCTGGGTGCTGGAGAAGGAAATGGGGTGGGATGAGTGAGTGCTCAGAAATGCTTGCTACCCAATGCTGCATCAGGACAGAAATAGGGTCTTGTCTAAGCATCCTTTACTCTCCGACCTAGATAGAGGAGACAGGCTCATGTGGGAGGAATTGTGGAGAAGGAACAAAAGAAAACTGGGCACTTGGTCAATGTTGGAAGAGGGGAGAGGGTGCTTCGCTTGGGGGCTGTTCACCTGTGATGGAACACAGAGATCTCCACACTCTGGTTCTTGAGCACTTGGGGAAGAGATGCTCTGCTCTCCATTTCCCCTACAATGACAGAGTGGTCACGGAGCTGACCTTGTCCTAACTGTAAACAAAGCTGGGTTGTCACTGCTGTCTGTAGGCTGAGCAATATGATGTGCTTCCTTCAGCAACACAATTAACTCTAAGTGGTTTCTGGAACCTGGAATAAACAGTTTACGGTTAATTGTTTGGGAAGAAGTTCGATGACATACTATTAGGAATGAGAAGGGCACACTCAGTTAGATTTTTAAAATTACTGCTGCACATACTGATTTTCAATTAAAATACCCAGGTGAGAGTATCCCAGTATAAATTAACCAGCTATAGCATGAAGCTTATTCAACAGGCAGATATGAGTTAATAGTAGGAGCTTTGTAAATAACATCATCTTCCCAGTTGTAGTGAGTGATTGTAACAGACTTGTCACTAGACTACAGTCCCATTCTCTGCCCTGCTGAACTAAAGTCTCACCTATCAGAGATTATTCCCTTCTATCCATTCTCCAACTCCCAGCTGAGGACGGATTCCTTTTGCAACAGCTCTACCTTATATATGTTAAGTTTTCTGCAGTAAAAAATAATCCCTAAAATCTCATTGGCTTAAAACCACAAAGATTTATTTCTCATTCATGCTACACATTCACTGTGAACTGTCAGAGGGGATTAGCTCACTGTAGTGACGCAGGGACCCAGGCTGATGGAGCAGCCGCCATCTTGGATATTGTCAGTTGACATGTCAAAGAAAAAGTGGTAGGAGTTCAAGAGACTTGCTTTGATAATTAGGGGCTCTGACAACTACTGAGCCTGTACTTTAGAGCCCACGAGCCACAACTACTGAAGCCCGCATGCTGCAACCACTGAAGCCCACGCACCTACAGCCCATGCTCCACAACAAAGAGAAGCCACCACAATGAGAAGCCCGTGCACTGCAATGAAGAATAGCCCCCGTTCGCTGCAACTAGCGAAAGCCTGTGCACAGCAACAAAGACCCAATGGAGCCAAAAAAAAAAAAAAAAAGAATAAAGATAATTAAGGGCTCTGGCTCAGAAAAGTCACATGTCACTTTTGCTCATACTCATTGGTCAGGTCTGGTCACATGGTCCCACCCAACCATAGGGACCCAGGAAGTGCAATTCTATCATGTGTCTGGAAGAAAGAAGAACTAGAAATATTTGGTGAACAACACTAAATATTAGTGTTGAGTATCAAGTCTTAGCATCATCTTGATCTTGATAATTGTGGGCCAGAGATGCTGTAGCTGCTAAGTTAGTGGGTTCTGCGGGGCAGAAGGTGTGGGAGGAGGTGAGGAAGGGGGAGGGAGCCCCTTCCCTCATGCAGAAGCCTCGGAGCTGCTCCAAGTCCTGGAAAAGACACTGTGACATTCTGAAAACCAACTGGTCTCTCCAAACACGCATGTAATTGGTGCTCAGTAAATATTTGTAAAATTCCTGACGAAGTATGTACTGTACTCTTGGGTTTGATTTTCAAATCCCAGTGCTGCTGCCATTTATTATCTGAGTGTTTTGGACAGCCTGCTTAAACTCTGTGAGCTTGTTTCCCCATCTGTAAAAAGGGGTTTATAATAGCTGCTTCTCTGGGTTACTGTGACGATCTAATGAATAAATAAGTATGCAAATTTAACCAATATTTATTGAGCCCTTGTTTTATACATAAAGGTGTTTTGTCAACCAAAACTCACTGTAAGAATGGAAACACTTTTTATTATTTCCCTATCTGAAAACTGTGTTTGAAAATGCAAGCTTCTTATATTTTTCTAAGAATACACTTTGAGATCTTTGGAAGAAAAATGTTATGCAAATTAATAACTGCATTCATTTCCATGAGAACCAATTGAATCGAATTGACTGACATACATTGGATTAAATTATGAAACAACGTAATTTCAAGTGTGATGAGGAAAACAAAAGTGATGTGACAAAAATTTCAAAGGTGATGTGAAGAAAAAGAAAACAAGCATGGATATTTTTTTTTCCCTAAAGATGCCAAGGTCTCTGTGTCTGGGAATAAAGTAAGAAACCCCATTATGAAGCCTCATGCCAGGCCACAAGGTGGTGAGACCACCAGTGGAAACATGGTATTGGGTTTTCAGGGTACAGTCTTCTGTTGTTTATTTTTCTTACCATGACAGGAAAGATTATGAGGTATGTGCCACTCCTGGCTCCTAACCGAAGTGTGAAAGTGGGAATCTAAAGTACTTGAAAGTGCTCCAATTTGGTTATATGTGTTAGAAATAAACTTCTGTGATAGGGTTGCCAGATAAAACACAGGACATCCAGTTAAATTTGAATTTCAGATAACAAATAATCTTTTGAGAATAAGTACATCCCATGCAATACTTGGGATATAATTAAACTGAAAATTTTTCCATTGTTTGTCTTCAAATATAACTGGGTGTCCTGCATTTTCACTTTCTAAGTTGGGGAACGTGCTCTAAGACAGAGCTCCTCATTCACCCTGTGTGCATTTGAACCACTTGGTGTTGTGTGGCTAAGGCCTCATCTTGAGTTAGTTGCCACGTTAAGCCAGAAACTGGCCTTTCTGATTCCCAGCTCTGTGCTCATTCTATACCTTTAACTGTTCTCTTATCATATAGTATCCTGAGACTTTTTAGGGGGGGAACAGAGTTGGAACATGAAGGGATGGTAAAATGGGTATTAGTTTCTCAGGGCTGGGCAGATTGCTCCTGTGTTACGGTCTTTATTTCCTATTGTAGGTGCTCACCCCTTATGCTGTTTCAACCCCAATGACAAAGTATCTAAATACCAACATGATAACCAAGACTGCTGATGAGTTTGTTAAAGAATCACTGAATTATGTCACGATTGGAGACGAAACCTGTGGCTGCCTCGCCCATGAAATCTTGGTAATTGATAACTTCTCCTTTCTTGAAGCAAGGGAGGACAGACAAGCAGGGGGCCTTAGCAGGGCGCCCTAGCAGGGCTTAGCCAGCTCTTCCTTGCTGTTGGAGCTTTCAGCCGTTCTCTGTCACGCAAGGATAGTGATGCCAGAGGTATGCTGCTGAGGGTAGTCCAGCCTGTGAAAAGGCGTATCTAGCAAGGGGAAGGAGAAGCTGAAGCACTGGGTGCCCAGCCTATAGATAACTCTGAAGTTGGCAAATCTCACCCTTGGCTGCCTCACCTCTGCCCTCAGAAAGTAAGGCGGCTCCCAGAGCTTTGTGAAGGTCAGGCCAAAACACAGGGTGCTTCCCTGTAGGGGCTGTCGATGTCCTTGGCCCTCTGTGCCAGTAAATGTTTAACTATGCAGGAAAAAACCAAAAATAAAACAAAACACCTTGATTTGTAGCGTTTGCTGATTTCCATGACTGATGTTAAGCTACCAGTGTGTGGTCACTGCACATGAATTCAGGAGGAGAGCTCACAATTGGCTCTCATGAGAAAGTACAGTCTGGTTCCTGTATACCACGGGCTTCATCAAACGTGGAAATAAAGTCTGAAGTATATGGCACGAGGAGTTCTTACCATCCCTGGGCTGCTTTTAGGAAAAAACACAAACATGAAACAAAGGTGGACTTGAGTTTCACACTAATACTGAAAACAGACAAACAGTGTCAGGGTAGTTCTGTTTCCAGCGTCACCAAAGAATTTTAGACAGATCTTTACTTTCCCTTCATGTGTCAACTTTCTCCTCTGCCTCATATGTTTTTCTACCATGGGAATTAGGCTTCTTTATTTCTCTCTTTCTCTCTCTGATGCTAGAGAGATTCATGGGTCAATGCACTAAATCCTCCCAAAGCATTCAGCTGTCTCCTGGGACTCAGTACTGAGACTCTGGCAAGAGATACTGAATTGCCTTAGCTGATTACTTGCTACTTTTACTGTAGGATCTCAACAATGTGCAGAATCACCATTTGAACACACAGTGCCAAGTGGACAAGCAGAAAGAATATAAGATCTTTATCTTGCCTATTGCTGATCTGGTTTTTCTTCAGACCACTACTTGCTGCATGGCACGAAAACAAATTAGTGGAATGTCTAATGAGTTTAAACTTAGTTTGATCTGATAATCTAAACTGTCCATTTAGGAAATATGCTGTCCATTATTTAGAGAAAAATGTTCAGTCTTGCCTGAGTGTCCCTTCTTCTGGCCTCTCTCACTAAAATGACACTGGGGAAAGAGTCCCTATGATCTCCTGCTGGTCCTTAAGTGTGTGTGGCTGGTGTCCCTAATCAATCTGATGGTTGCTCACCTTGCTGGTTTATGTCTGTGGGGTTGTGGGGCTGACTCCTTCTGTCCTTTTGGCTAGGCCAATGCATTCCCCAGCTACTGATGGCTGAACATGCCTGAATCTCTGCTACCTTCCTCATCCAGCCAGAGGCCAGCTGTCCATCTGCAGCTTTGGTTCACAGAGGCCCTCTGGCTCTCTACTCTACATCAGCACCAATTTGAACCTGAGGGATGCTGGAAAACCAAATCTCAGCACTTACCTCGCCACGCTGAGATAATATTCTGTGGCAGCACTCCAGCAGACTGGAGGCGATAAACCCTCCTCTGCTACCATTACTTATTTATCACACTTTCCTATCCTTCACCCCAGGCCCCCAGCCCTCCTGCGTAAGCTCAGAGGACACACATCAGAGGACACACATCTGGCCACGTCTTCCTCTTTCTCTCTTGTACCTCCCACCATATCCAGGGCAGAAAAAGTACAGGCTTTTTGTATGCTTTCCCAGGTCACATCCTGTTCATCTCAGAGGGATTTAGGTAGCTCCAGTGGATAAGACATCCTCTCCTCCCCTTAGCAGAACTTTTAGTCCTCCAGGATACTGATGTTTTAAATGGAATCCATTAGCATTTAGAAAATGTTTTCTTGAGACAATAGCATGGCTTGCAAGACTATTGTCTTGCTACATACACACTGTAATCCAATTCTAGATGTCAAAAGTTGAATTTTTTTTTTCTTTTCTCTTTGATTTCTTATGTAACAAATTCTAATCTCTACTGGTAAACAGATGCCAAAAACAGTAGGAAAAAGTCTTTGTGCCTGGTGAAGCAAAAGAGAAAACAAAGGAAAACACATAAATCATTAAAACCATTAAAACCAATTTTGAATTTGCCAGGGTTTAGAAAGATCGTTGAATCTAAAGTTATGGGTAATCAAGTAGAATCAACCAGTAAACAAGCAAGTCTTCCATTTCAAAGAGGTGAGGCAAAGACAGGATGCTCTCTACCCTCAAGGAGTTTTGGGGCAGCAGTTGAGGTGGGACTGGAGCCTCTACCTAAGAATCCGTGTGGAACTTGGGGCTTCATAGTTACCTCATTTAATTCTCCTAAACATCTTGTGAGACAGGACATTTGGCTCCCCTTTTACATTGAGGAAACCAAAGCTCAGAGCTGGATCAGATCAGATGAAGCTCAGATGGATCAGAGGGCCCAAGACCACCTGACTGGTAAAGGTGATGCAAGGGTTTAAGTCCACTTTTGTCTGATGCCAAACCTTTTCTGTTTCCTTCTACGTGGCATCTCCAGGTTGGGAGAAGGTAGATAAAGATGGGGATGGGAGAGGGGGCCTTTTAGAACATTTTCTGGGGACCTGGGATTTCAGTTTATTTTATTTATGGCTGACTTCAGTAAGCCAAAACATTCAGTTCAAGACAAAGCTAATGGAAGGGCTTGATTTTGCTGTGAAATAAAAAAAGCTCTGTCTGGGAGAAAAATGAAGTTCTTGAAGAAGATGTTGCATTGATTCATAGACTTGGCCAGTGGATGAAGAGCTCTACTTTGGTTCCCAGAAACCATCTTTAGTTTCCTGCTTTGGGATACCTCAGAGGACTGCAAAAATCTGAAGGTTCAAGCTGCCCACAAGGCTCAAGTTTTCCTCTAGGTGAACTTCTGTTGTTTTGTAGGTAGATTGAGGAATGTTGGATTAACCGGATCACACTGTGGACAAAATGATTACTTCTGGGGGCCTGGACCTGCCTTATAGGACACAAGTGTAATTTGAGGGCAAGAACCTTCCAAGGCCTGTGCCTCTTGCCTGAAAAGCAATAGGCATTTGTGCCTCAACTTGAGGCTTCCCCTCCTTTTCAAAGCAAATACTCCATGATAATAATTTACACCTTGCTATGACTCATTTCCATTCATTAACTCTTTAAAAGAATTTTTTTCTTCCAGCTTTATTGAGATATAACTGACATACAGCATTCTATAAGTTTAAGGTGTACATCAAAATGATTTGACTTACATGAAATGATGACCACAATAAGTTTGGTGAACATTCATCATCTCATATGGATACAAAATTAAGGAAATAAAAAATTTTTTTTCATTTGATGAGACCTCTTAGGATTTACTCTCTTAACAACTTTCATATATAACATACAACAGTGTTAACTATATTTATCATGTTGTACACTGCTTCCCTAGTACCTTTTTATCTTTTAACTGGAAGTTTGTACCTTTTGACTGCCTTCATTCACTTCCCACTCCCCCAATGACCCATGCCGTACCCTCATCTTTGGTAACCACAAATCTGATCTCTTTTGCTATGTGTTTGTTTGTTTTTGAAGAATAATTGACTTACAATTTTATGTTAGTTCCTGTTACACAACATAGTGATGAGATACTTCTGTACATTTTAACCTGATCACCATGATAAGTCTAAATTTGATTTCTCACCCATGCAAAGATATTACATAATTATGGACTATATTCCCCACACTGTACATTTCATGCCTGTGACTCAATTATTTTGCAACTGTAAGTTTGTACCTCTTAATCTCCCTCCTCTATTTCTCTCCTCCCCCCACCATCCTCCCCTCTGGCAACCACTTGTTTGTTCTCTGGATCTATGTTTATGTTTTGTTATGTTTGTTCATTTGTTTTGTTTTTTAGATTCCACACATAAGTGAAATCATACAGTATATGTCTTCCTGTCTGACTTATTTTACTTAGCATAATACCCTTTAGGTCCACCTATGTTGCCACAAATAGCAAAATTTCATTCTTTTTTATGGCTGGGTAATATTATATATATTATATATAAATTATTACATATACTAATTATTACTATACAAATTATTACAATTAATTATAAATTACATTATATATATATCACATCTTCTTTATCCATTCATCTATTGATGAGCACTTGGGTTGCTACCATATCTTGATTACTGTAAATGGTACTGCAATGAACATAAGGGTGCATATATCTTTTCAAATTAGTGTTTTCATTTTCTTTAGATAAATACCTAGGAATGGAATGGCTGGATGGTTTGGTAGTTCTATTTTTAATTTTTTCAGGACTCTCCATACTGTTTTCTATAGCATGTTCCCTTTTCTCCACATCCTTGTCAGCTCTTGTTACTTGTTTTTTTCATAATAGTCATTCTGACAAGTGTGAGGTGCTATCTCATTGTGGTTTTGATTTGCATTTCCCTGATGATTGGTGATGTTGAGCATCTTTTCATGTGCCTGTTGGACATCTATATGTCTTCTTTGGGAAAATGTCTATTTGAATCCTCTGCCCATTTTTTTCTTTTTAATTTAAAAATTTTTATTTTTTATTAATTAATTTTTTTTGGAGTATAGCTGTTTACAATGTTGTGTTAGTTTCTGTTGTACAGCAAAGTGAGTCAGTTATACACACACATATATCCACTCTTTTTTAGATCCTATTCCCATATAGGTCATTACAGAGTACTGATTAGGGTTCCCTGTGCTATTCAGTAGGCTCTCATTAGTTATCTATTCTATATATAGTAGTGTGTAAATTTCCAACCTCCCAATTTATTCCTCCCCTTATTATCCCCCCTGGTAACCACAAGTTTTTTTTTTATGCCTGTGACTCAACTTCTGTTTTGTAAATAGGTTCATTTGTACCATTTCTTTAGATTCCACATATAAGGGATATCCTATGATCTTTATCTTTCTCTGACTGACTTCACTCAGTATGACAATCTCTAGGTCCATCCAGGTCACTGCAAATGGCATTATTTCATTCTTTTATATGGCTGAGTAATATTCCATTGTATATATGTACCACATCTTCTTTATCCATTCCTCTGTTGAGGCATTTAGGTTGTTTCCATGTCCTGGCTTCTGCCCATTTTTAAATCAAGTTGTTTGTTTCTTTGATGTCAAGTTGTATGTGTTCTTTGTGTATTTTGGATGTCAACCCCTTAACAGATAAGTCTTTTGGAACTATCTTCTCCCATTCAGTAGGTGACCTTTTTGCTTTGTTGATAGTTTCCTTAGCTGTGCAAAACTTTTTAGTTTGATGTAGTCCCATTTGTTTAGTTTTGCTTTTGTTTCCCTTGCCTAAGGAGATATATGCAAAAATATGATTAAGACTGATGTCAAAGAGCATATTGCCTATATTTTCTCCTAGAAATTTTATGGTTTCAAGTCTTACATTTAAGTCTTTAATCCACTTTGAATTTAATTTTGTGCGTGGTGTGAGAAAGTAGTCCAGTTTGATTCTTTTCATGTAGCTGTCCAGTTTTCCCAACTCCATTTATTGAAGAGGCTGTCTTTTCCTCATTGTATATTCTTTTCTCCTTTGTTGTAGATTTATTGCACATATAAGTGTCAGTTCATTTCTCAGTTCTCTATTCTGTTCCATTGATCTATGTGTCTGTTTTTGTGACAGTACCATGCTGTTTTGATTATAGTAGCTTTATAGTATAGTTTGAAATTAGGTAGCATGATACTTCTATCTTTGTTCTTCTTTTTCAAAATTGTTTTGGCTATTCAAGATCTTTTGTGTTTCCATGAAAATTTTAGAATTATTTGTTCTACTTCTTTGAAAAAATTCCATTGGTATTTTGATAGAGATTGCATTGAATCTGTAGATTGTTTGGGTAGTATGGTCATTTTAACAATATTAATTCTTCCAATCCATGAGCATGTTATATCTTTCCATCTCTTTGTGTCATCTTCAATTTCTTTCATCAGTGTCCTGTAGTTTTCTGAGTACAGAAATACCTTAGTTAAAAGGTATTTTATTTATTTTTTTGATGTGATGGTAAATGGGATTGTTTTCCTAATTTATCTTTCTGATAGTTTGTTGCTAGTGTATAGAAATACAACAGGTTTCTGTATATTAATTTTGTATCCTGAAACTTTACTGAATTCATTGGTGAGTTCTAGTGGTTTGCTTGGATCTCTTTAGAATTTGCTATGTATAGTATCATGTCATCTGCAAACAGTGATAGTTTTACTTCATCCTTTCCAACTTGGATTCCTTTTGATTCTTTTTCTTATCTGATTGCTGTGGCTAGGACTTCCACTAATATGTTGAATAATATGTGATGAGAATGCGCATCCTTTTCTTGTTCTGACCTTATAGGAAACGCTTTCAGCTTTTCCTCATTGAGTATGATGTTAGCTGTGGGCTTGTCATATATGGCCTTTATTATGTTGAGGTATGTTCCCTTTATACCCACTTTGTTGAGAGGTTTTATCATAAATGGATGTTAAATTTTGTCAAAAGCCTTTTCCACATCTATTGAGACGATTATATGATTTTTATTCTTGAATTTGTTAATATGGTATATCACATTGATTGATTTGTGGATATTGAACCATCCTAGCATCCCCAGGATAAATCCCACTTGATCATGATTGTATAATCTTTTTAATGTATTGTTGAATTTGCTAATATTTTGTTGAGACATTTTGCATCTATGTTCATCAGTGATATTAGCCTGTAATTTTCTTTTTTTGTGTGATATCTTTGTCGGGTTTTGGTGTCAGAGTGATGCTGGCCTCAGAATGAGTTTGGAAGTGCTCCTTCCTCTGAAATTTTTTTGGAATAGTTGGAGAAGGATAGGTGTTAATTCTCTAAATGTTTGGTAGAATTCACTTGTGAAGCCATCTTGTCCTGGACCTTTGTTTATTGGGAGTTTTTATTTTTTAATTAAAAAAAAATTTTTATTGAAGTATAGTTGATTTACAATGTTGTGTTAATTTCTGGTATACAGCAAAGTGATTCAGTTTTATACATATGTATTCAGTTTTATATATATATATATATATATATATATATATATATATATATGTATATATACATATATATATTCTTTTTCATAGTCTTCTCCATTATGGTTTATCACAAGATATTGAATATAGTTCCCTGTGCTATACAGTAGGACCTTATTATTTATCTATTTTATGTATAGTAGTTTGTATCTGCTAATCCCAAACTCCTAATTTATCTCCCTCCCCCTTGCTATCCCCTTTGGTAACCATAAGTTTGTTTTCTACATCTGTGAGTCTATTTTATTTTGTAAATAAGTTCATTTTTTCCATTTTTTTAAGATTCCACATATAAGTGATATCATATGGTATTTGTCGTTCTCTGTCTGACTTACTTCTCTTAGTAGGATAATCTGTAGGTCCATTCATGTTGCTGCAGATGGCATTATTTCTTTTTTTTTGGCTGAGTTATACACACACACACACACACACACACACACATATATACCACATCCTCTTTACCTATTCATCTGTCAATAGACATTTAGGTGCTTCCATATCTTGGCTATTATAAGTAGT
Source organism: Balaenoptera physalus (assembly GCF_965194825.1). Classification (NCBI taxonomy): domain Eukaryota; kingdom Metazoa; phylum Chordata; class Mammalia; order Artiodactyla; family Balaenopteridae; genus Balaenoptera; species Balaenoptera physalus. The sequence continues at coordinate 88,139,679 of NC_138886.1, read as the reverse complement.
GATAACTATGAACATTGGGATGTATGTATCTTTTCAAATTAAAGTTTTCTCCAGATATATGCCCATGAGTGGAATTGCTGGATCATAGGGTAACTCTATTTTTAGTTTTTTAAAGACCATCCATACTGTTTTCCATAGTGGCTGCACCAATTTACATTCCTACCAACTGTGTAGGAGGGTTCCCTTTTCTCCACACCCTGTCCAGTATTTATTATTTGTAGACTTTTTAATGATGGCCATTCTGATTGGTGTGAGGTGATACCTCATTGTAGTTTTGATTTGCATTTCTCTAATAATTAGTGATGTTGAGCATCTTTGGCCATCTGTATGTCTTCTTTGGAGAAATGTCTATTTAGGTCTTCTGCCTATTTTTTGATTGGGCTGTTTTTTTTGTTATTGAGTTATATGAGCTGTTTGTGTATTTTGGAAATCAAGCCCTTATTGGTTGCATTGTTTGCAAATATTTTCTCCCAGTTCATAGGTTGTCTTTGTCTTTTTGTTTTGTTTATGGTTTCCTTTGCTGTGCAAAACCTTATAAATTTGATTAGGTCCCATTTATTTATTTTTGCTTTTATTTCTATTGCTTTGGGAGATGTTGGGAATTTTTTGATTACTGATTCAACTTCATTATGAAAATTGGTCTGTTTACATTTTCTATTTCTTCCTGGTTCAGTCTTGGGAGATTGTACATTTCTAGTAATTTGTCCAATTCTTCTTGGTTGTTAATTTTATTGGCATATAATTGTTCATAGTAATATCTTATGATCCTTTGTATTTCTGAGGTGTTGGTTGTAACTTTTCCTCTTTCATTTCTGATTTTATTGATTTGGGTTCTCTCTCTTATTTTCTTGATGAGTGTGGTTAAAGGTTTATCAATTTTGTTTATCTTTTGAAAGAAACAGATCTTACTTTCATTGATCTTTTCTGTTGTTATTTTAATTTTTTTAGTCTCTATTTCATTTATGTCTGCTCTGATCTTTATCATTTCTTTCATTATACTAACTTTGGATTTTGGTTGTTCTCTTTTTTCAGTTCCTTAGGTGTAAGGTTAGATTGTTTATTTGAGATTTTTCTTGTTTCCTGGGGTAGGCTTGTATCACTATAAACTTCACCCTTAGAACTGTTTTTGTTGTGTCCCGTAGATTATGCGTCATTCTGTTTTTGTGTACATTTGTCTCCAGGCAGTTTTTGATTTCTTCAGTGACCCACTGGTTGTTTAGTGGCATATTGTTTAGCCTCCACTTGTTTGTGTTTTTTGCAGTTTTTTTCTTGTTGATAACTAGTCTTATAGAGTTGTGGTTGGAAAATATGCTTACTATGACTTCAGTCTTCTTAAATTTCCTGAGACTTGTTTTGTGGCCTAGCATGTAATCTATCCTGAAGAATGTTCCATGTGCAGTTGAAAAGAATGTGTATTTTGCTGCTTTGGGAGGGAATGTTCTATATATACCTATTAAATTCATCTGTCCTACTGTATCATTTAAGGCCTGTGTTTCCTTATTGATTTTCTGTCTGGATGGCCTGTCCATTGATGTAAGTGTGTTGTTAAGTTCCCCTACTATTATTGTGTTACTGTCAATTTCTGCTTTATGTCTGTTAATATTTATGTACGTATGTTATCCTATGTAAGGTGCACATGTATTTACAATAGTTATATCTTCTTCTTAGATTGATCCCTTGATTATTATATAATGTCCTACTTTTTCTCTTATTACAGTCTCTGTTTTAAAGTGTATTTTTTCTTTTTTTTAAATTGGGGTATAGTTGTTTTACAACGTTGTGTATTTTTTCTGATGTATGTTTTGTACCCTGGCTTTCTTTTGATTTCCATTTGCATGGAATATCTTTTTTCATTCCCTCACTTTCAGTCTGTATGTGTCTTTAATTAATTAATTAATTAATTTTTCTGCACTGCGTGGCTTGTGGGATCCTAGTTCCCCAACCAGGGATTGAACCTAGGCCCATGGCAGTGAAAGTGCTGAGTCCTAACCACTGGCCCACCAAGGAATTCCCTGTATGTGTCTTTAGATCTGAAATGAGTCTCTTGTAGGCAGCATATATACTGGGTTTGTTTTTATATCCATTCAGCCACTCTATGTGTTTTGATTGGAGCGTTTAATCCATTTACATTTACAGTAATTATTGATATGTATGTTCTTTTTGCCATTTTGTTAATTGTAATTGAGTTGTTTTTGTAGTTCTTTTTTGTTCCTTTCTACTTCTTTTTCTTGCTTTCCTTTGATTTGATGACTATCTTTAGTGTTATATTTTGATTCCTTTTCCTTTTGTGTAAACATATCTATTATAGGTTTTTGGTTTGTTGTTACCATGAGGTTTATATATAGCAATCTCTATATATACATGATTGTTTTAAGTTAATGATCTATTAAGTTTGAACACATTTTAACAATCCTGTATTTTTACTCCCCACCCTTCATATTTACTGTTTTTGACATTATAATTTGCATCTTTTTGTTCTGTTTATCCCTTAACTGCTTATTGTGGATATAGATGATTTTACTACTTTTGTTTTTTAACCTTCCTCCTAGCTTTATATGTGGTTTATTTACTACCTTTACTGTATGTTTGACTTTACTGATGAGATTTTTTTCCTTTCGTACTTTTCATATTTCTATTTGTGGCCTTTTCTTTTCTGCCTAGGGAAGAAGTCCCTTTAACAGTTCTTGTAAAGCTGGTTTCATGGTGCTGAACTCTTAGCTTTTGCTTGTCTGTAAAACCTTTTTTCTCACCTTCAAATCTGAATGAAAACCTTGCCAGGTAGAGTATTCTTCATTGTAGGTTTTTCCCTTTCTTCACTTTCAATACACTGTGCCACTCTCTTCTGGCCTGCAGAGTTTCTGCTGAAAAGTCAGCTGTTAGTCTTTTGGGAGTCCCCTTCTATGTAACTGTTGCTTTTCCTTTGTGGCTTTTAATATTCTCTCTTTATTTTTACTATTTTAACTACAATGTGTCTTGGTGTGGTCTTCTTTGTGTTGATCATGTTTGAGGCTCTCTGTGCTTCCTGGACCTGGATATCTGTTTCCTTTCCCAGGTTAGGGAAGTTTTCAGCTCTTATGATGTCTTCAAATATCTTCTCTGTTCCCTTCTCTTTCTCTTCTCCTGCTGTGACCCTTGTGATGCTAATGTTAGTATTCTTGATGTCACAGAGGTCTCTTGAACTGTTCTCATTTTTAAAAATTCTTTTTTCTATTTTCTGTTAAGCTTCAGTAATTTCCACTACTATGTCATCCAGTTTGCTGATACATTTTTATGTATCATCTAATCTACTGATTCCTTCTACTGTATTTTTATTACAGTCATTGTATTCTTTAGCGCTGTTTGGTTCTTTATATTTTCTAACTTTTTTTAAAAAAACTTCTAACTTCTCACTCCGTTCATCTTACACCATTCTTCTCCTGAGTTCTTTGAGCATCTTTCTGATCATTACCTTGAACTCTTTATCAGATAGATTGCTTATCTCCACTTCACTTAGTTCTTTTTCTGGGGTTTTATCTTGTTCCTTCATTTGGAACATATTCCTCTGTTGCCTTATTGTGCCTAATTTACTGTTTTTATTTCTATGTATCTGGTAGGATGGTTACATTTCCTGATCTTGGAGAAGTGGTCTTTTGTGGGAGATGTCCTATGTATCCCAGAAGTGTACTCCCCTCTGGTCAACAGAGCTATATGCTCTAGGAGTGCCCCCATGTGGACTGTGCAGGCTCTTCTGTCATGGCGGGCTGATTACTGTGGGTGGTCTGGTAGGCTAGGTTGGCCTCCAGTTCTGTCTTTTGCGGAGGCTACTGGCCACTGGTGGGTGGGACTGGGTCTTTAGGTGGCTGGCTGTGGAGCCCCAGGGTGTCCTGGGGCTAGTGCTGCCTCACTGGTGTGTGGATCAGACTTCAGGGTGGCTGGTTACAGGGCTTGGGATCCCAAATCTAGTGTTGGCCTACTAGAGGGTGGGGCTGGTTCCTCACATGGCTGGCTGCTGAGTCTGTGGTGTCCCAAAGCTGGTGTCAACCCTCTGGTGAGTGGAGCCTGATCCCAGGGCAGCTGTGAGGCCCAAGGTGTCTCAGAGCTGGTGTTAGTCTGCTGATGGGTGGGCTAGGTCCTGACATGTCAGGCTGTGGGGCTGTCATGTTCTTGGAAATTGTGTCTGTCTGCTGGTAGGTAAGACTGAGTTCTAGGGCTAGTGACATCCCACTGGTGGGCAGAACCAGGTCTTGGCGTCTTTGGCTGCAGGGCCCATGGGTCCTGGAAATGGTGTTGGCTTGCTTGTGTTCAGGGCTGAGGCCCAGGGTGTCCTGGAGATAGTGACAGCCCCCTGGTGAGCAGAGCCTGGTCCCAGTGTCTCTGGCTGCAAGGCCCTGGGGGTCCTGGAGTTGGTGTTGGCCTGCTGGTGGACAGGTTTGGACCTGACAGCTGGCTGTGGGGCCTTGGGGGTCCTGGGGCCAGTGCCAGTGCACTGATGGTTGGACTTTTGCCCTGGTTCCCAGAGTGTGTGAGATTTTGTGTGCCCTTTAAAAGTGGAGTTTCTATATCCTAATGCCCTCTGGCTCTACTAAAAATAAGCCTACTGACTTTCAAAGCCAAACATTCTGGGGCCTCATCTTCCTGGAGCAGGATTCTCAGGCTGGGGAGCCCAATGTGGGGCTCAGACCCCTCACTCCTTGGGGAGAACCTCTGCAATTGTAATTATCTTCCCATTTGTGGGTCTCCTGCCTGGGGGAATAGGTCTTGATTATACCACATTCCACCCCTCTTACTCATCTCTTTGTGGTTCCTTCTTTATATCTTTAGTTGTAGGAGATCTTTTCTTCTAGACTTCAGGTCTCTCTCATCAGTAGTTGTTCTGTAAATAGTTGTAATTTTGGTGTTCCTGTGAGAGGAGGGGAGCTCAGCATCTTCCTGCTCCACCATCTTGGCCACTCTCCTGTTCATTCACTTTTTTATGCATTCAGGTATTTGCTTAGTGCCTACTGTGCCTCAGGCATTGTGCCAGGTGATGGAAAGCATTTCTGATTCTTTTCCTGGAATCTCATTTTAGTAGAATCTTGCTAGAAAGAATATGAAGACACTGGGAGATCAAGCACCAGAAAGAGAAAGTGCTCACTAAGAGAAAGAAGAAAGGGAGGGTGTTACTATGTACAGAGTTCTATTAATTTAGAAATACCTCACGACTGTTCTGACAAGTGACTGCTTTGACTGTTCTGACGTTCCTGAGAAAACCCTGTTTGCTGAGAAAATGTCACAAGACATTTAAACTTTAACAACTACTTAAAAGATTTGGGACTTAACTTCAGTCATCAGACATACATTTTTAAAGATGATGAATATAAATTGAGATGTTTTCTTGCAACTTCCTTGCTCTTCTTTTCTCCCAGACACTTATGTTTTTGTCTATTAAAGGCAAGCATTCTGAGCGTGATCCCGTCATGGGCCTTCTACAGCAGCGTGTTTCAGAAGATGCTCCTGACTCGCTACATGGACTACCTCAAGCAGAATGCCAACATCAGATAGTCCTGGTGGGCTGATGTGCCACCCAGCATTGCTTTCTTCACCAAGTTCTGCGTTGGCCACAGAGGACCCAGGAACAGACCAGTACTTGTCACCTCCCTGAAGCTGGAGGGCCCATGTCACAGATCCAGTACTTAATATTCAACTTTGTTTTGCAATTTTACTCAAGTCTGGAGATCTTTGGGAGAGCTGTGATGTAAAAACATGTGTTGTGCAATGGGGTTTTAATAGTTACAGAAGGTGAGGGTGTCTATAGGTAAAACTGGAAAATTTTCTGTATGGGATTATAATATAATGTAGTGCGAAGAAAGCCTCCAATTCTTTGAATATTGGTAACAATTATACCTATAATCTACTTTTATAGCTATATTAAAGAATGTCTGAAATTACTAAACTTTATCAAGACTGCTGTAGTCCTAGAGCCCTCACTGGTTCTCAAACTGGCTTCCTCAGAGACCCAGAAAACTGTCTAGGAGAAGGGGTGGGGACAACAGCTACATCAGGACAGTTTCTGGGGACCCCTTATTTCAACTAATGCAGCACCAGATTTATCTATTTCAATTTTATTTGGGGTTCTATGGAAGACTGTGTTTATAAAAATAAAAACAGAAAATATGTTGCTAAAAGTAGTTTAAAAAACCATTGCTCTAATACAGGAGTTGGCATCTCTAGAAATGATTTTTTACAGGTCTCCAGCCCTTGGGTTGCTGGACTGAGGGCTTTAATTGTCAATGCATATGAGGTGGTGTGTTAGGGAACTACTATCCTTCAACTCTTGAGGGAGTTGGGGGAGGATCATGCCAGCTGGTGATCCTGCATTGTCTGGCGTTGGTCAGGAGTGCTTCCCCAAGACATCATCGTGTTCTAGGCACTGCCAATGCTTGGTGGCACTTATCTTTTCTGAGAATGTCATTTGCATTTATGGTGTGAGCAAAGATTATGTGCTGCTGCTCCAGTTTTAAAAGGATTCTGGGAGATTTGGTTGGAATTTATGGGACATTTTGATGTTCTGGAAGAAAGCAGAGGATAGAACATTTAAAACCTTGGTAAGCTTAGAAAGTGGACTATAATATCATAGCTCTTATTAGACCTTCTCTGAGGAAAAGACTGGGAAAATTTATCCATTTTAAAGTATAGATATCTATTCATATTTTCTCAGTTATGGGTAACAATAACAACTATAATACAGGATGCTTTTATGTACTGATTATTAACCTGGTGTCTTTCAGTCCTAAGCTCCACCTTTTATACTCTGATCTATGGTGATGGTCTGGGGAAGCTTCAAACTCGAGTCCTAAGACACTCACACCAGCTGGCTTTGGGTTAGATTCTGCCTAGGGGAGGCAAATTTGGGAGAGTAAAAGGAGGTAGAAAGGGCTAGGGAAATTTCTTCGTGTTTGTACTTCTGTTGCCATCACTCTGCAGAGAGAACAGCTTTAGCCAGACTCAGCACCAATCAAGAGGCAGCCTGTAAGGATCTGAGCACCAGCCCCACAAAGCCCTCTTTAGGTATCTGAGCATTAACCATGCAGGGGTCCCCCTCTAAGCATCCAGTTCCCAGAAACTCCACCTCCTCCTTTTTGTTCCACCAGCCCTGCAGTTACTGATATCTGGGTTACTTAGTATCCTCTTTTTGCTCTTTCAGCCTTTCAACTTTGGTGTTACCAATTCCCTCTCTTAAATTCCCTTTGTTTGAAATACTCAGTGTGCTTTTGTTTTGTTTTTGTTTTTTGTGATTAGAGGTAACTGAGCCTGGACCTGACATAATCTGTCACATTGATTATCTTCCTCGATCTCTGAAGCAGGCTGGATGGGTGGAATCTCTTTTTTACAACGAAGAATCAAAAACTCCTTATCAGTCAGTATCCCAAGAGGAAACAAAAGGCATGTTTGAGCAATTTGAGGAATTAATTGAAAATGTGTGGGAAGGGTGTAGGTAAGTCATCAGAGCTAGTGATAGAGGGGTGCTTTTACTACCCCAAGGCCTGAAGGGGCTGGGAAAGGACCAAATACTAGGAGAGAGAGAGAAAGGGAACTGTGTAAGAAGCACTGCCTCAGAGGAACTGCAACCTTTGGCTGAGAGATGCTGCCAGGTGGTGGCCACTCCATAGAGAGACAGAGGGGAATTGTGATACTGTGGTTTAGAATGAGAAATATATATTTCACTTTCATTCCCATTCTTTGGAATTTCCTAAGTGATAAGAGCAATAAATGTGTCAATTGTTATTCATAATGAGCCCCTTTCAACTGCACTTGAGTTTAAGTTAATGAGGTGGCTTTTAGAAAGCCCTGAAGATGACAGTTTGTTGCCAGGGGAACCAATCATGTGATTAGAGTTGGAAATTTTAGCCTCGCTCTTCAACCTTTCGGGAGGGAAGAAGGGTGGAGACTGAGTTCAATCACCAATGGCCAATGATTTAATCAATCATGCCTATGTAATGAAGCCTCCATATAATATGAACTATAACTATGGGGTTTAGAGAACTTCCGGGTTAGTGAACATGTGGAGGTGCTGGGAAGGTGTCATGCCCACAGAGGGCATGGAAGCTCCACACCCCTTCCCACATACTTTAACCTATGCAGCTCTTTCCTCTGGCTGTTCCTGAGTTGTATTCCTTTATACATAAACTGGAAATCTAGTAAGTAAACTGGTTTCCTCAGTTCTGTGAGCCATTCTAGCAAATGATCAAATCTGAGGAGGCATTGTGGGAACTTCTGATTTACAGCCAATTGGTCAGAAGCCCAGATAACAGCCTGGACTTGCAATTGATATATGAAGTGGGAGCAGTCTTGAGGGACTGAGCCCTTAACCTGTGGGATCTGATGCTATCTTCAGGTAGCTAGTGTCAGAATTGAGTTGAATTGTAGGACATCCAGCGGGTGTCCAAGAATTGCTTGCTGTGGGAAAATCTCCCCACACAGTTGGTGGTCAGAATTACTTGAGAGTAGAGAGAGGGTTGAGTGGAAAAACAGGGGTGTTTTACCTTTACTGAAATGATACCCAAACTTCATTCTCCTGCTGTCTTCTGGGCCTCTCCTGGTGCCTCCCATTGGTCACAACAAACGGGAAGCTCACTGATGTAAATCATAAGGTTAATCTCCTGAGATACAAAGTTGGGGGTGGGGAGGGGGAAGGGTAGAGGTTGGAGAAAAGGGATGCAACATAAGCCCCACATATTAGGTGATTTGTCCAAGTCATACCATTAATAGTTGGTAACACCTGGATTAGGACATTGGGCTTCTTTCTTACTACACTTCACTCTATGTTTCAAAAGGGGTAAAACTTTAAGCCAAAAGAGTAAGTATCTCATTGTGGAATTTATGATATCAGCAAAGTGGGAGGTATTTTACAGACATTAAAGGCTAATCTACTTAAACATGAGACAATCATGCTTGCTTGCTGTACCGGTTATTATTGCTGTGTAATAAGTGATGCCCAACTTAGTAGCATAAAATGACAACAATTTTCTTGTCCTTACAGATTTTGTGAGTCAGAAAGGGCCCAGTGGGCAAGTTTGTTTTGCTCCATGATATCTGGGGGCTCAGGTGGGAAGACTCAATGACTGGAAATGATTCAGCTTCTGGAGCTAGAATCATCTGAAAGGTTGCTTAGTTACATGTCTGGCAATTGATGGGAGTTGCTGCCTGGGACCCCAGATGGGGCTGCAGGATGGAAACCTACACATGGCTTCTCTAAATGCAGCTTGGTTTTCCTCACAGCATGGTGGCTGGGTTCCAAGAATGAACATCCCAAAGAAAACTAGGCGGAAGCCATACTGTTTATATGACTTAACCTTGGAAGTCACATGGCATCATTTGAAAGCCCTCCCAGATTCAATGGGAGGGGTCACAAACCCCACCTCTTGATGGGAGAAGTATCACATGTAATAGGAAATATTGTTGTGACCACCTCTGGAAAATACAATGAGCCACACTAATTAATCTTTTTTGTCCTGGCCTATATCAATTACGGAGAGTTACTTGGCATTTCAACTATTGATGGAGCAACTTGTGTAGATATTGTGTTTCAAAACCTTTACTTCAATCCCTGGTAAATTTGCCTTTGGGGAAGAACTTCTACAACCAGCAGCTTAGGTGAGAAAAGGAATGCAGTTCAGCTAATAAAACCTTGGGCAGATGTTAGAGATAAATTTTTAGTTGTGTGATATATGGGTTTTTCCAATGTATTAATCCTGGGTAGATTTGAATGATTGATTATCTAACAAGCTTTTTGAGGGTCTTTAAGAGAGCATTTCCTCATAGGAAAAGCCCTAAGATGTTGGACTGGATGAAATGAGGGTAGAAAAATGCTGTATTTTAAGATCTTTATTCTCATCACCACTAGCACTAGATAATAACTAACATTTGTTGAGTACTAATAATGTGTCAGGGACTATGTAAATCCTTCCTATATAATAACTTAGGAAGTAGGTAGGAAATCATATTATTATTACCTTCATTTTACAGATGAGGAAACTGAGGCACAGAAAAGTTGAGTAACTCATACCGATTCACCTGACCAGTGAGTGACAGAGCTGGGATACGAACGTGCATCCTCTTCCAGCATATAGGCTAAAGCACTATAGTATAGCCCTAACTGTCTGGATAAGGTTCTTTAATTGGGAGTAATGGCAAGGGGTGAACACTATTGCCCCCAACTCTGTATTTTTCACTTTCACATGTCCTGGAGAGAGGGGAGGAATTGGGCTTTGCAACCAGGCCCACGTGTCTCGATTTCAACATTGACCATTTTCCAAATTTACCATCATCTGGGAATCATTTGGGAACAGCGAGGCTTGCCAAACTTCACAGAGCTTTTCTTTCCGCTGAGGAGTACTGAGCTCTTGTTTCTTGCCTGATTCTCTTCTTTTTGTTTGGAGGTCTTGGGAGCCTGAGGAACAGCATCAGCAGCTGGTCCTTCTTCCAGCCTTCCATCTGTATTACCTCCCTGGATGCCAAAGGCGGAAGAATCCCTCTGACAACACTTGGAGCAGGAAAATGAGGTGATTATGGGCTGCTGCTCCGAAAAAGTTGGGAGCTGTTGCTGGGGCAGTTCCCTGAGGCATCATCCATTTCTTGTTCTTGTGGGATGGGAAACAGAAAGCCCTACTTCAAAAAGACTTTTTTAGCCAGAGCTTGCCAGAGAAAGCTGAAGACGGTCATCCCAAGGTCAGCATGATTTTAATCATGTTTGTCTGCTTCCGATGCCAAAGAAGATGATTATTCTCATTGTAGTTTATCCACTGTGCTTAGGACGCAGTCTGTTTTAACTTGTGACTGCCCTCTAATGGTCTAGGACAGAGACTGTTGGTTTTTTTTTTTTTTATAATCCTATAGGAGTTTTAGAACAGAATCCAATTTGGGGAAAGAAATCTCTCAAATTATTTTTAGTTCTTTTTTTTTTTAAATTAAGGTATACTTGACATATAACATAATATTAGTTTCAAGTGTACAACATAATTTGATACATGTATACATTGCAAAATGATCAGCACAATAAGATTAGTTAACATCCATCATCACACATGTTTACAAAAATTTTTTCTTGTGATGAGAACTTTTAAGATCTACTCTCTTAACCGCTTTCAAATATACAACACGGTATTGTTACCTTTAGTCACCATGCTGCACATTATATCACCAGGACTTGCTTATTTCATAACCTTTTGACCACCCTCACCCCCGCACCCCACACCATGCCTCTGCTAACCATCAATCTGCTCTCTGTATTTATGAATTAGGGTTTTATAAAAAGATTCCACATATATATGAGATCATACTGTATTTGTCTTTTCTGTCTGACTTGTTTGTCTTAGCATAATGCCCTCAAGGTCCAGCCTTCAATTTTTTCTTTTTCTGAGCTACTTTTGTGAGTGTGTGTGTTTGTGTATCTGTGTACGGCATTATCAAGAGAGAAAGAGGAGGAGAGAAGAGGAGAGGAATTGTTTCACTTTCACACACTCTGACAAGATGGCCGACAATAGGCCAAGGCACTTAGCTTCTTCAGTAAAATCACCTCAGCAGTAAAGTTAGAAGATTTTATCACATGATCTATAATTTTCAATTCAGCTCTTATAGTCTATGCATCTCAAGTAAGTTTTGCAAATAAACTTTCTTTCTCAATCCTTAAAAAATAATTTTCCTGATTATAAACAACAGTGTAGGAAATATAGAAAATATAGAAGAGAAGAAAATAAAAACCACCATTTATCCCACCACCCAATATTAACCATTCTTCATTGATTATGGATTTTCTTTTATAAATTTTCTCTTTGTGTGTGTCAGATTTTATATTCTGCCTCTTGCCTTAAGATTATAGCATGAGATTTCTTTGTGTTAATCAGTATTCAAAAAATGATTTACAATGGTTACTTAAATGACTCAACATCGTTTATTTTACCATCTTTTTTTTTTTTGCTTTGCATTTAGGTATTTTCTTATTTTTAAAATCTTATAAATAACTTACACCAATATACATCCTTTATATGCATCGTTTTTACAGTTGTTGATGTTGATGTTTTGAGTACCTTTATAATGGCTTTATTAATTCACATACTATACAATTCACCCATTTAAAGAGTACACTTTGATCGTTTTTAGTATATTCAAAAAGTTGTGCAGACATTGGCACAATTAATATTAGAATAATTTTTTTACATTTCATCACCCCACATAGGAACGCCATGCCCATCAGCAGTCACTCCCCATTCCACATGCCCCCTCCCCAGCCCCACGCAACCACTAATCTACTTTCTGTCTCTATGGATTTGCCTATTTTGGACTTTTAGTATAACTGGAGTCATATAATCTGTGGGGTTTTTTTATTGGCTTCTTTCACTTAGCATAATGTTTTCAAGGTTTATCCATGTTGTAACAGATATCAGTACTTCATTCCTTTTTATTGCTGAATAATATTCTATTGTATGAATAATATTACATTTTGTCAGTTCATCAGTTGATGCACATTTAGGTTATTTCTACTTTTTAGCTATTATAAATAATGCTACTATGAACATTTGCATACAGGTTTTTGTGTGGACATATATTTTCATTTCTCTTGGATATATACCTAGGAGTGGAATTGCTGGGTGGTGTGGTAACTCTATGTTTGACCTTTTGAGGAACTGCCACACTGTTTTCCAAAGTGGTGATACCATTTTTACATTACCACCAGCAGTGTATGAGGGTTCCAATTCCTCTACATCCTCACCAGCACTTGTTATTTTCTATCTTTTAAATTATAGCCATCCTAGTGGATATGAAGTGATACCTCACTGTGGTTTTGATTTTCATTTCCTTGGTGGCTAATGATGTTGAGAATCTTTTTAAGTCCTTATTGACCATTTATTTTCTTTGGAGAAAAATATACTCAGATTGTTTGTCCATTTTTTTTTTGTTAATTTAACATCTTTATTGGAGTATAATTGCTTTACAACGGTGTGTTAGTTTCTTCTTTATAACGAAGTGAATCAGTTATACATATACATATATCCCCATATCTCTTCCCTCTTGTGTCTCCCTCCCTCCCACCCTCCCTATCCCACCCGTCTACGTGGTCAAAAAGCACCGAGCTGATCTCCCTGTGCTATGTGGCTGCCTCCCACTAGCTATCTATTTTACATTTGGTAGTGTATATATGTCCATGCCACTCTCTCACTTTGTCCCAGCTTTGTCCCCCTTCCCCCTCCCCGTGTCCTCAAGTTCATTCTCTAGTAGGTCTGTGTCTTTATTCCCGTCTTGCCCCTAGGTTCTTCATGACCTTTTTTTTTTTTTTTTTTAAAGATTCCATATATAAGTGTTAGCATACTGTATTTGTTTTTCTCTTTCTGACTTACTTCACTCTATATGACAGACTCTAGGTCCATCCAACTCACTAAAAATAACTCAAATTTCATTTCTTTTTATGGCTGAGTATATTCCATTCTATATATGTGCCACATCTTCTTTATCCATTCATCTGTTGATGGACACCTAGGTTGCTTCCATGTCCTGGCTATGGTAAATAGACCTGCAATGAACATTGTGGTACATGACTCTTTTTGAATTATGGTTTTCTCAGGGTATATGCCCAGTAGTCAGATTGCTGGGTCTTATGGTAGTTGTATTTTTAGTTTTTTAAGGAACCTCCATACTGTTCTCCATAGTGGCTCTATCAATTTACATTCCCACCAACAGTGCAAGAGGGTTCCCTTTTCTCCACACCATCTCCAGCATTTATTGTTTGTAGATTTTTGATGATGGCCCTTCTGACGGGTGTGAGATGATATCTCATTGTAGTTTTGATTTGCATTTCTTTAAGGATTAATGATGTTGAGCATTCGTTCATGTGATTGTTGGCAATCTGTATATCTTCTTTGGAGAAATGTCTATTTAGGTCTTCTGCCCATTTTTGGATTGGGTTGTTTGTTTTTTTGATATTGAACTGCATGAGCTGCTTGTAAATTTTGGAGATTAATCCTTTGTCTGTTGCTCGATTGCAAATATTTTCTCCCATTCTGAGGGTTGTCTTTTGGTCTTGTTTATGGTTTCCTTTGCTGTGCAAAAGCTTTTAAGTTTCATTAGGTCCCATTTGTTTATTTTTGTTTTTATTTCCACTTCTCTAGGAGGTGGGTCAAAAAGGATCTTGCTGTGATTTATGTCATAGAGTGTTCTGCCTATGTCTTCCTCCAAGAGTTTGATAGCGTCTGGCCTTACATTTAGGTCTTTAATCCATTTTGAGTTTATTTTTGTGTATGGTGTTAGGGAGTGTTCTAATTTCATTCTTTTACATGTAGCTCTCCAGTTTTCCCAGCACCACTTATTAAAGAGGCTGTCTTTTCTCCACTGTATATTTTGCCTCCTTTATCAAAGATAAGTTGACCATATGTGCGTCGGTTTATCTCTGGGCTTTCTATCCTGTTTCATTGATCTATATTTCTGTTTTTGTGCCAGTATCATACTGTCTTGATTACTGTAGCTTTGTAGTATAGTCTGAAGTCAGGGAGCCTGATTCTCCCAGCTCCATTTTTCTTTCTCACAATTGTTTTGGCTATTCAGGGTCTTTTGTGTTTCCATACAAATTTGAAATTTTTTGTTCTAGTGCTGTGAAAAATGCCAGTGGTAGTTTGATAGGGATTGCATTGAATTTGTAGATTGCTTTGAGTAGTATAGAAATTTTCACAATGTTGATTCTTCCAATGCAAGAACATGGTATATCTCTCCATCTGTTGGTATCATCTTTAATTTCTTTCATCAGTGTCTTATAGTTTTCTGCATACAGGTCTTTTGTCTCCCTAGGTAGGTTTATCCCTAGGTATTTTCTTCTTTTCGTTGCAGTGGTAAATGGGAGTGTTTTCTTAATTTCACTTTCAGATTTTTCATCATTAGTGTATAGGAATGCAAGAGATTTCTGTGCATTAATTTTGTATCCTGCTACTTTACCAAATTCATTGATTAGCTCTAGTAGCTTTCTGGTTGCATCTTTAGGATTCTCTATGTATAGTATCATGTCATCTGCAAACAGTGACAGCTTTACGTCTTCTTTTCTGATTTGGATTCCTTTGATTTCTTTTTCTTCTCTGATTGCTGTGGCTAAAACTTCCAAAACTATGTTGAATAATAGTGGGGAGAGTGGGCAACCTTGTCTTGTTCCTGAACTTAGTGGAAATGGTTTCAGTTTTTCACCATTGAGGATGATGTTGGCTGTGGATTTGTCATATATGGCCTTTATTATGTTGAGGTAAGTTCCCTCTATGCCTACTTTCTAGAGAGTTTCTTATCACAAATGGGTGTTGTATTTTGTCAAAAGCTTTCTCTGCATCTATTGAGATGATCATATGGTTTTTCTCCTTCAATTGGTTAATATAGTGTATCACATTGATTGATTTGTGTATATTGAAGAATCCTTGCATTGTTGGGATAAACCCCACTTGATCATGGTGTATGATCCTTTTAATGTGCTGTTGGATTCTGTTTGCTAGTATTTTGTTGAGGATATTTGCATCTATATTCATCAGTGATATTGGCCTGTAGTTTTGTTTCCTTGTGACTTCTTTGTCTGGTTTTGGTATCACGGTGATGGTGGCCCCATAGAATGAGTTTGGGAGTGTTCTTCCCTCTGCTATATTTTGGAAGAGTTTGAGAAGAATAGGTGTTAGCTCTTCTCTAAATGTTTGATAGAATTTGCCTGTGAAGGCATCCATTCCTGGGCTTTTGTTTGTTGGAAGATTTTTAATCACAGTTTCAATTTCAGTGCTTGTGATTGGTCTGTTCATATTTTCTATTTCTTCCTGGTTCAGTCTCGGAAGGTTGTGCATTTCTAAGAATTGGTCCATTTCTTCCAGGTCATCCATTTTATTGGCATATAGTTGCTTGTAGTAATCTCTCATGATCCTTTGTATTTCTGCAGTGTCAGTGGTTACTTCTCCTTTTTCATTTCTAATTCTATTGATTTGAGTCTTCTCCCTTTTTCTCTTGATGAGTCTGGTTAATGGTTTATCAATTTTGTTTATCTTCTCAAAGAACCAGCTTTTAGTTTTATTGATCTTTGCTATTGTTTCCTTCATTTCTTTTTCATTTATTTCTGATCTGATCTTTATGATTTCTTTCCTTCTGCTAACTCTGGGGTTTTTTTGTTCTTCTTTCTCTGATTGCTTTAGGTGTAACGTTAGGTTGTTTATTTGAGATGTTTCTTATTTCTTAAGGTAGGATTGTATTGCTATAAACTTCCGTCTTAGAACTGCTTTTGCTGCATCCCATAGGTTTTGGATCATCATGTTTTCATTGTCATTTGTTTCTCAGTATTTTTTGATTTCCTCTTTGATTTCTTCAGTGATCTCTTTGTTATTAAGTAGTGTATTGTTTAGCTTCCATATGTTTTTGTATTCTTTACAGATTTTTTCATGTAATTGATATCTAGTCTCATAGCATGGTGGTCAGAAAAGATACTTGATACACTTTCAATTTTCTTAAATTTACCAAGGCTTGATTTGTGACCCAAGATATGATCTATCCTGGAGATTGTTCCATGAGCATAGTCTCCATGTTCCATGAGAAGAAAGTGTATTCTGTTGTTTATGGATGGAATATCCTATAAATATCAATTAATCCATCTTGTCTAATGTGTCATTTAAAGCTTGTGTTTCCTTATTTATTTTCATTTTGGATGATCTGTTCATTGGTGAAAGTAGGGTGTTAAAGTCCCCTACTATGATTGTGTTACTGTTGATTTCCCCTTTTATGGCTGTTAGTATTTGCCTTATGTATTGAGGTGCTCCTATGTTGGGTGCATAAATATTTACAATTGTTATATCTTCTTCTTGGATTGATCCCTTGATCATTATGTAGTGTCCTTCTTTGTCTCTTGTAATAGTCTTTATTTTAAAGTCTGTTTTGTCTGATATGAGAATTGCTAGTCCAGCTTTCTTTTGATTTCCATTTGCATGGAATATCTTTTTCCATCCCCTCACTTTCAGTCTGTATGTGTCCCTAGGTCTGAAATGGGTCTCTTGTAGACAGCATATATATGGATCTTATTTTTGTATCCATTCAGCCAGTCTATGTCTTTTGGTTGGAGCATTTAATCCATTTACATTTAAGGTAATTATCGACATGTATGTTCCTATTCCCATTTTCTTAATTGTTTTGGGTTTGTTATTGTAGGTCTTTTCCTTCTCTTGTGTTTCCTGCCTGGAGAAGTTCCTTTAGCATTTGTTGTAAAGCTGGTTTGGTGGTGCTGAATTCTCTTAGCTTTTGCTTGTCTGTAAAGGTTTTAATTTTTCCATCAAATCTGAATGAGATCCTTGCTGTGTAGAGTAATCTTCGTTGTTGATTTTTCCCTTTCATCACTTTAAATATTTCCTGCCACTCCTTTCTGGCTTGCAGAGTTTCTGCTGAGAGATCACCTGTTAACCTTAAGGGGGTTAACAAGGGGGATTCCCTTGTATGTTATTTGTTGTTTTTCCCTTGCTGATTTTAATGTTTTTTCTTTGTATTTAATTTTTTTTTTTTTTTTGAACCTGTGTCCCCTGCAGTGTATGAGCGGAGTCTTAACCACCAGACCGCCAGGGAAGTCCATGATCTGACTTTTTTTTTTATTTTTTTAGCTTTTTAAAATTTTTATTTATTTATTTATTTATTTTAGTTTTGGCTGTGTTGGGTCTTCGTTTCTGTGAGAGGGCTTTCTCTAGTTGCAGCGAGCGGGGCCACTCTTCATTGCGGTGCGCGGGCCTCTCACTGTCGCGGGCTCTCTTGTTGCGGAGCACAAGCTCCAGACGCGCAGGCTCAGTAGTTGTGGCTCACGGGCTTAGTTGCTCCGCGGCATGTGGGATCTTCCCAGACCAGGGCCCGAACCCGTGTCCCTGCATTGGCAGGCAGATTCTCAACCACTGCGCCACCAGGGAAGTATTTAATTTTTGATACTTTGATTAGTATGTGTCTTGTTGTGTTTCTCCTTGGATTTACCCTGTATGGGATTCTCTGTGCTTCCTGGACTTGATTAACTATTTCCTTTCCTATATTAGGGAAGTTTTCAACTATAATCTCTTCAAATGTTTTTTCAGTCCCTTTCTTTTTCTCGTCTCCTGGGACCCCTATAATGCAAATGTTGGTGCATTTAATGTTGTCCCAGAGGTGTCTGAGACTGTCCTCAATTCCTTTCATTCTTTTTTCTTTATTCTGCTCTCCAATAGTTATTTCCACTATTGTATCTTCCAGGTCACTTATCCATTCTTCTGCCTCATTTATTCTGCTATTGATCCCTTCTAGAGAATTTTTAATTTCATTTATTGCATTGTTCATCATTGTTTGTTTGCTCTTTAGTTCTTCTAGGTCCTTGTTAAATGTTTCTTGTATTTTCTCCATTCTGTTTCCAAGATTTGGATCATCTTTACTATCCTTATTCTGAATTCTTTTTCAGGTACACTGCCTATTTCCTCTTCATTTGTTAGGTCTGGTGGGTTTTTACCTTGCTCCTTCATCTGCTGTGTGTTTCTCTGTCTTCTCACTTTGCTTAACTTACTGAGTTTGGGGTCTCCTTTTCACAGGCTGCAGGTTTGTAGTTCCTGTTGTTTTTGGTGTCTACCCTCAGTGGCTAAGGTTGGCTCAGTGGGTTGTGTAGGCTTCCTGGTGGAGGGGACTAGTGCCTGTGTTCTGGTGGATGAGACTGGATCTTGTCTTTCTGGTGGGCAGGTCCACGTCTGGTGGTGTGTTTTGGGGTGTCTGTGACCTTGTAATGATTTTAGGCAGCCTCTCTGCTATTGGGTGGGGCTGTGTTCCTGTCTTGCTAGTTGTTTGTCATAGGGTGTCCAGCACTGTAGCTTCCTGGTCATTGAGTGGAGCTGGGTCTTAGCTTTGAGATGGAGATCTCCTGTAGATTTTCGTTGTTTGATATTACATGCAGCTGGGAGGTCTCTGGTGGACCAATGTCCTGAACTTTACTCTCCCAACTCAGAGGCACAGCCCTGACACCTGGGGGAGCACCAAGAGCCTGTCATCCACACGGCTCAGAATAAAAGGGAGAAAAAAATGAAAGAAAGAATTAAAAAGATAAAGTGAAATGAAATGAAATGAAATAAAATAAAGTTATTAAAATAAAAAATAATTATTAAAAAGGTTGAAAGTAATTAAAAAAGAAAAAAGAAAGAAGGGAGCAACCAAACCAAAAATAAATCCACGAATGATAACAAGCGCTGAAAACTCTACTAACAAAAAAAGAAAGAAAGAAAAAAAAAGGACAGACAGAACCATAGGACAAATAGTAAAAGCAAAGCTATACAGACAAAATCACACACAGAAGCATACACATACACACTCACAAAGAGAAAAAGGGAAAAAAATATATATATCATTGCTCCCAGAGTCCACCGCCTCAATTTGGGATGATTTGTTGTCTATTCAGGTATTCCACAGATGCAGGGTACCTCAAGTTGACTGTGGGGATTTAATCCGCTGCTCCTGAGGCTGCTGGGAGAGATTTCCCTTTCTCTTCTTTGTTCGCACAGCTCCCAGGGTTCATCTTTGCATTTGGATCCACCTCTGCGTGTAGGTCGCCTGAGGGCCTCTGTTCTTCGCTTAGACAGGATGGAGTTAAAGGAGCAGCTGATTCGGGGGCTCTGGCTCACTCAGGCCGGGGGGAGGGAGGGGTACGGATGTGGGGCGAGCCTGCGGTGGGCAGAGGCTGGCATGACATTGCAGCAGCCTGAGGTGTGCCGTGCGTTCTCCTGGGGAAGTTGTCCCTGGATCACGGGACGCTGGCAGTGGCGGGCTGCACAGGCTCCCAGGAGGGGTGGTGTGGGTAGTGACCTGTGCTCGCACACAGGCTTCTTGGTGGCGGCAGCAGCAGCCTTAGCATCTCATGCCCGTCTCTGGGGTCTGCGCTGATAGCCGCAGCTCCCGCCCGTCTCTGGAGCTCCTTTAAGCAGCGCTCTGAACCCCCTCTCCTCATGCAAGAGGCAAAAGAAACTCTCTTGCCTCTTTGGCAGCTCCAGACTTTTTCCTGGACTCTCTCCTGGCCAGCTGTGGTGCGCTAACCCCTTCAGGCTGTGTTCACGCCACAGACCCCAGTCCTCTCCCTGGGATTCGACCGAAGCCCGAGCCTCAGCTCCCAGCCCCAGCCCGCCCCGGAGGGTGAGCAGACAAGCCTCTCGGGCTGGTGAGTGCTGGTCGGCACCGATCCTCTGTGTGGGAATCTCTCCACTTTGCCCTCCGCACCCCTGTGGCTGCGCTCTCCTCCGTGGCTCCGAAGTTTCCCCCCTCCACCCACCCGCAGTCTCCGCCTGCGAAGGGGCTTCCTAGTGTGTGGAAACCTTTCCTCCTTCACAGCTCCCTCCCAGAGGTGCAGGTCCCATCCCTATTCTTTTGTCTCTGTTTTTTCTTTGTTCTTTTGCCCTACCCATGTATGTGGGGAGTTTCTTGCCTTTTGGGAGGTCTGAGGTCTTCTGCCAGCGTTCAGTAGGTGTTCTGTAGGAGTTGTTCCACATGTAGATGTATTTCTGGTGTATTTGTGGGGAGGAACGTGATTTCCATGTCTTACTCTTCCGCCATCTTGAAGCTCCTTTTTCTGTTTGCCCATTTTTAAATGAGGTTGTCTTTTTTATTCATGTGTGTATAACTTTACTAATTATATTTTTGAAGTAGGGTTTCTGGAGGAAAAGGTCTAAACATTAAAAAAAAAAAACTCCTAATGCTTATTACCAAGTCGTTTCTAGAAGTTGTATAAATTTATACCTCCATCTTTAGCAGTGGTTCACAACCGTGGGTGTGATTTTCTCCCCCAGGGACTTTTTGCAATATTTGGAGACATTTTTGGTTGCCTGAAGTCAGGGAAGGAGGATACCCTTGCTATATCTCATGAGCAGAAGCCAGGGGTGCTTCTAAGCATCCTAACAGTGCATAGTATAGCCCCTTCCCTCCACCCAAGACAGAATTACCTGGCCCCAAATGTCAATAGTGCTGATGTTGAGGAACTCTGACCTTTGGTTTATGAGGGTGTCTGTCTCAATGTACCCAGGTTCCTGCCAGCTTATTACTACTCTATTTCTAAGGTGTCCAAGACGGTGGCTGAATCTCCAGCCATCACAACCACACTTAGGTAGCAAAATGGAAGAAAGGGATGACAAAAAAGGAACAAGTGTATGCCAGTTTTGTTTTAAGGAAGATTCCTAGAAGCTGTCACATGATATATTCTTTTCTTTCTCATGGGCAGACCTTAGTTTCAGGGCCACACTTATCTGCAAGAAAGGCTGGCATGTGACACCACATGCAAATCTCAAGACTTGTATTACTGTGAAAAAAGGGTAACAGAAATGGAGAGACAACAGCAGTCTGTGCACAGTTTTTGCCCTCTTTTTACAGGTAAGGATATGGAAGCTCAGGGACATACATAAATATCAGACCTGAGATTTGACCCTAGCTCTGTCTGATAACAAAATTCATGTTCTGTTTTTTTTTTTTTTCTGTTATATCACATCACCTTTCACTTAAAGTTTTAATGATGTATCAAGACATGAATCAATTATAAAACAAGGCAGACATTTTTAAGGTGTTAGAATATGTGTCAGAGAGCAGTAGGCCCCCAGTTCTGGCTGTGGTTTTAAAAGCTCCCTTGTGCCAACCTCATGCCAGTGCTGTGACTCAGCCTTTGGAGAGAGCACATAGGAATCTATGCAGCAGAGGCCCCTCTCTGGGGCAGGGAGTTGGGCAGCTCATCGAAAAAGTTGGTTAAACCTGGGAATCCTGGAGGATAACACATACCTTAAACATTTTGACTTAAAAAATTATTATGGAAAATTCCAAACACACACAAAAGCAATCACAATAGTCTAAGGCACCCTCATTATACTTTTCAACAGTTATCAACATTTTGCTATTCTTGCTTCATCTATAACTTCATTTTCTTCCCATCCCCTACTTGAGTTTTAAAATTCCATTTTCTTTAGGTAAATTTACATAATTAAAATATACAAATCTTAACTGTACAGTTTTGAAAATGGCAGGTGTGTGATCCACAATCTTATCAAGATATCAAACATTTTCATTACCCCAGAAAGTTTCCTGAATTCCATCACTATAGATTAGTTTTGCCTGTGCTAGAATTTTATATAAATGAAATCATACAGTCTGGGTTCTTTTGTGTCTGGCTTCTTTAACTCAGTATCATGTCTGTGAGGTTCACCCGTGTTATCTCACTCACTCCTTTTTACTTTTGAGTATTATTTCATGTAGGAACATATCACAATTTGTTTATCCACTCTTCTCTTGACGGACATTTGGTTTTCCAGTTTGGGTTATCATGACAAATGCTGCTATGAACATCTTTGCCTAAGTATTTTTGTGAACATATGTTTTCATTTCTCTTAGGTTTATATCCAGGAGTGAATTTATTGGGTCAAAGGGTTGGCGTATTAAACATTTTATTTTAACTTAAAACATATAAAAGTGTATTTCTTTGCCAATCTTTTGATGTAGGGCCAAGTCCTTTCTTTTAAATATGGGTCCACTGATTGGAATTGCAACTTTACTTTCTTACATAAATCACACAATATAATGCATCAATTACAGCATATATATTTTATTTCTTTAAAGGGAAATGAGAACTTGACATTTAAAAGCAATCTGAATGCAGAATCCTTTTGGAGTTTCAAAATCCCCCCAATGATATTTTACAGTTATCTTGTCCACAACAAATTCTACTGTAGTAATTTTTACTGATTTCCTCTTATTGAGTCTTTTCAAAGCATTAACCTTAGTTTCATAATAATAATTCTTTTTCTTTTCATACCAAGATTTTGTTGGTTTATATAATTTTTAATTCAATTGCATAATTATAATAAATACAACTGACATAAACAGGTTTGGGAACAACATAATGCATCTTCATAAGCACTAAACTCAACTGGTAGGAAGAAATGAAAGGGTACATAAGAGAGAGGAGATTTATACTTGGTAGTAAATGTTTAGTAAGCATACTCACTGATTTGCAGTCAGTATGTTTTTCAGAGAGAACTAAGAGTACCCGTTTCCTCTGGTTACTATTGCTGTGTAATGAATACCCCAAAACTTAGCATAAAACTATTATGCTCGTGGATTTTGCAGGTTTTGAATTCAGACAGGATATAGTGGAAAAGACTTGTATCTGCTTAAAGATGCATGAAGCCTCACCTGGAAGGTGTGATGGATGGAAGTGACAGTGTCTAGCAATTGATGTGGACTATTGGCTGGGACCTCAGCTGGGGCTGTAAATTGAAGCCTCCTCATGTGGCTTGAGCTTCCTCACAGCACAGAGATCTTGCTTGGCAACTTAGGGTTTCAACAGACAGTGTCCCAGTGAATTTGTAGAAAATGCATTGTTTTTTGTTTTTGTGTTTTTTGATCTAGTGTAGAGTTACTTTTGTTCATTACAAATAGATGATATTGAGCACCTCTTTATGGACTTTTTTGGCCATCTATATATCTTCTTTGGTGAAGTGTCTGTTCCAGTCTTTTACCCATTTTCTAATTGGATTTGTTTCTTATTATAGAATCTAGAGAGTTTTCTATGTAGTCTGCGTGCAAGTCTGATATTTGCAGCTGTGACTTGCAACCCCATTCCCCAAGTCTGTGTCTTGTCTTTTAATCCTCTTAACAGGGTCTTTTGCAGAGCAAGTATTTTTAATTTTGGTGAAGTCCAATGGATCAAAACTTTCTTTTGTGAATTGTGCCTTTGGTGTCATATCTAAAAATTTTATGCCTAATCCTAGGTCACAAACATTTTATCCTGTTTTCCTTTAGAAGTTTTGCAGTTTTACATCTCAATTTATGATCTATTTTCAGTTAATTTTTGTACGATGTATGAAGTTTAGGTTGAAATTCATGTTTTTGCCTATGAATGTCCAATTGTTTAAATACCATTTGTTGAAAAGACCATTTGTTGAAAAGATGCTATTGCATCTTTGTCAAAAATCAGTTTGTCATCCTTGTGTGGATCTATTTCTGAAAATTCTGTTCTGTTTCATTGATTTATGTGTCTATGCCTCTGCCCATACCACATTATCTTTGTTGCTAGAGCCATAGTAAGTCTTTTTCTTTTTCTTTTATTTTTTTGTCTGTGGTGTGCGGGCTTCTCTCTAGTTGTGGCTTGCGGATTTTTCTCTCTCTAGATGTGGCATGCGGGCTCCAGGGTGCATGGGCTCTGTAGTTTGCAGCACACAGGCTCTCTCCTTGAGGCACACGAGCTCAGTAGTTGTGGTGTGCGGGCTTAGTTGCCCCGAGGCATGTGGGATCTTAGTTCCCTGACCAGGGATCGAACCCACGTCCCCTGCATTGGAAAGCGGATTCTTTACCATTGGACTACCAGGGAAGTCCCCATAGTAAGTCTTAAAATCAGGTAATACTTAAAAAAATCATTTTAGTGATTTAGTTACTTTGCCTTTTCATATAAATTTTAGATTTAGCTTGTTTGTATCTACAAAGAATCCTATTAGGATTTTTTAATAAGAATTGTGTTAAACTTGTAGATCAGTTTAAGAATTGACATCTTTACTGAGTTGAGTCTTAATAATCTATGAACATGTTATGTCTTTCCAATTATTTAGATCTTCTTTGATTTCTTTCATTACAGTTTTGCAGTTTTCAGCATACAGATCCTGTACATTATTTTTAGATTTATACCTAACTCTCCCCTTCTTTCCCTTTTCCCTCCACCAATTATAAATGGTATTATGTTTTAATTTGTTTCCAATCATCCATTGCTAGTATAGAGAAATGCAATTAATTTTTGTGTGCCGATCTTGTATCCTGTGGATTTGCTAAAGCCACTTATTGGTACTAATAATGTTTTTGTAGATTCTTTGGTATTTTCTACAAAGACAGTCATGTCATTTGGAAATAACAGTTTTATTTCTTCTTTTGTAGTCTGTATGGCTTTCTTTTTCTTGCATTATTGTACTGTCTAGGACTTCTGATACTATACTGAATAGGAGTGATGAAAGCAGACATCCTTGCCTTGTTCCTGATCTTAGGTGGAAACATTCAGTCTTTATCATTAAGTAAAATGTTAGCTGTGGGTATATAACATCTCTTCTAATGTCTGCATAATATTCTGGTACATTTAGCCAATGCTTCTTTTGGCATTTAGCTTGTTTTTTATTTTTTGCTATTATAAACAATATTTCAATAAATATTCTTACTGCAAAAGCTTTATGCATTTCATAGTTGCACACCCCTAAATGTCCACACTCTCTATTTTCCTCCTTTTACTATGGATGAAAGGTCCCTGCTCTTATCCAAGACCGCTGGTCCCCTGGTTTCCATCCCACCTTTCCTATAATTATCTCCGCTCCTTTCTTTACCATCAGCTAATCTCCCACTCCTGGATCACTCTCATCAGTATACAAACAAGCTCTAGCATGTGCTATTAAAAAATATTTCTTCCTTGTCTCTATGTCATCCTTTGGCTGCTGCCTCCTCTCTCTGTCCCCTTTCACAGAACTTCTCAAAAGAGTTTTCCTTTGTCACTGTCTCCACTTCCTCACCTCACAGTTTCCCTTCAACCCATTCCAATCAGCCTTTGTTCTCACCTCTTCAATGAGACTATGCTTGTCAAGGACAGTATTGACCCTTATGTTGCTAATCCAGTGTTCAGTTTCTGGTTCTTATTGTGATTGTCACCCATATACTCTTCTCGGAACACTTTCTTTATGTGACTTCATGACACCACGCCCTACTTTTCTTTTACCTCACTGGTTGCTCCAGCACATGTCTGCTAATTAATCCTCCCACCAGCCATGGCATCAGGATTGTGTTAATTTAGTAAAATGAACTTGGAAAATTTTCATTTGTTTTTATCCTACAGAACAGTTTAAAAACCAAAGGCATTTTCAATTCCTTGAAGGTTTGAAAGAACTTGCCTCTGAAACTGTCTGGGCCAGCATATTTTTTTTGGAGATGATTCTTAGCTAATAACACTCAGCTTGTTCTATAGCTATTGACTCATCAACATTTTCCTCTTTTTCTTTTGCCCGATTGTTCCCTGCTTGTTCGATAGTGACTTAAAACGTGGACTAGTAGATTAGGAGATTTTATTTATTTTTTTTACATTTAATAGGCCCTATTCTTTTAATTCTAATTTATTTTATTTCAGATAGGTCTAGAGGAAGTTGTTCTATAAGGAGAATGAGGACATTTGCAAGGTTAAGCCGTGAATTTGCCCCACACAGACTGTAGAATTAAGGGAAGTAAGACAGTTGAAGCATCTCCGTGGTCTTCTTCTCTCCTCTTCCACCTGACACAAGTTGCAGAATTGTTCAAAGTGACCCTAAGACTCTTCTCTGCTTTGCCTGGACTGAGCTCTCTGGGATCTCTCCTCTCCTGGCAGGAGGTGCTGCATCAAACTCAATCTCCCACAGGATCCTTAGCCTCTTCCCCTCTACTGGTTGGAATGGCTACAACTTCCCAAGGTCCCTAGGTGTTGGGCAGTTGGCTTTCCCATATAACTCTGGCACCCAAATCCATACTGGTGCCCAAGTGGTTTGCACATCCCTTCGTTGAGCTGGTTCCTCTTGTGCTTTCCCTATAACAGAGGGCAACGAGGTGGGAGACCTTCCCCTGGAATGCAAACCCACACCACATCTCCAGCAGAGAGCGTGACCCTGGAACTCACCTCATGGGAACTATGCTGCTCTTTCCTATTGAGTTCCCTAACGGTATGGGCTCAGTTGTGTCTTCCACATTTCATATGTGGACGTCTTAATCCCTAGGAACCCAGAATGTGACTAGAGATAAAATCTTTAAAGAGGTGATTGATTAAATTAAAATGAGGCCATTATGGTGGGTCTTAATCCAGTCTGTCTGCTGTCCTTATAGGAAGAGGAAATTTGGACACATAGAGACCCCAGGGGTACTCACAAAGAGAGAATGACCATGTGAGGACACAGGGAGAAGGTGGCCATCTTCAAGCCAAGGAGAGAGGCCTCGGTAGAAAACAAACCTGCTAACACTTTGATCTTGGACTTCTAGCTTCCAGAACTATGAGAAATAAATTTCTGTTGTTTAGCTGCTCAGTAGGTGGTATTTTGTTATGGCAGCTGAGAAGACTAAGACACCCAGTAAAGCTTGTTCCTTAGCCCATAGTATAGGGTGTGTGGAATTTATTCTAACTCTAGTGCTTGACAGGTTGGTAGTGTCTGAAATGGGCCAGATTTGCACAACCTGAACCTAAACTTCTGCCTACTCCCACAGTAATGAAGCAAAACCTCTGATGCATATCAAGAAATGTCAATAGAAGATGTCAATATTATGAAGGTAGGAGGAGTAGCTGAGGGAGAGGGAGCTGCCACACTAATAGCATCAGCACTTTAGGGAAGCCAGCCCAAAAGGTCTCATATTAAATTTATAGATAAGAAAACTGAAGCAACAGAAGTTAAGCAGACGGCCAACGTTCTGTCCTAAGTGTTAGAACCGAGACTGGAACTATTACAGCATGGTCTTGAATATGAAGGTGCTTTACTGAACAGCCCCAATAGGATCACATGTGCATGCTGGGAAGTTTACTATAGTTGAGAAGGATCTGTAGAGATCTAGTCGTTACCCGCCCTGCTGGCCAATGGGTGCATGTTCAACAAGACTAAGAGATAATATGGGCAGGTTCCCAACATGAACTAGCTGGGGAAGGATGTTTTATTTCCCAGATGACTTATGGTCATGAACCACTGTGCAGTGAGTATCGGTAGGTGTGTCAGTCAGTGGCCAAGGCATGAACTGATTCCTAAAGAGGAGAAAGGACTTTGTGGCTGAGAATTTCTATTTAAGAGAGAGGCACTGGATGCACCATTATACTTAGATTGTATGTCCCTGGGGTGGTTCAGGATGTGGAGAGATGGCGTTTTTGAAAGGCTCACTTTCACAAACTGCCTTCTACTGTTTCCCTGTTTGGTGTTGCTTGTCAGGGAATGCGACTGTTGATTGTCCCCAAACATTTCTGAGAATTCCTGGGTTTGGATGGCAGTGCTGGGTGTCAACATTGGGATCTGCCCTGTCTTCTTTGGTCTACCTAAATCATTTGTTTCCAAACCTGACTCTGCACTAGAGTCATTAAGACAAGTTGGAAAAGTGAGATTTGCAGGCTCTACTCCTGACTGCCCGAATTAGCCTGTTTCTACGGGGTAGAGTCCAGGGATATGACGTTTGTTGCTGTTCTTTAAAATAGCTTTATTGAGTTAAAATTGACGTACAATAAACTTGTTCATATTAAAAGTGTGTAATTTGAAACTGTCACCACAATCAACTGCAACCACCACAGTATTGACTGCCACCTGTTAAACTGTTGTTTTAGGCCACCCAGTCTGTGGTATTTTGTTATGGCCGCTCTAACAAACTAGGGCCCTCAAACTTCCTTGTGCCCTTTGTAATCCATCCCTCCTGCCCCATCCAACCCCAGGAAACCATTGATCTGCCTTGTCACTATAGATTAATTTGCATTTCCTAGAAATTTATATAGATGGAATCATACAGTATATATTCTTTTTTGGTCTGGCTTCTTCCACTCAACTATTTTGAAATTCATCCACGTTGCTATGTGTATAGATCATTCGTTTTTGCTGCTGAGTAGTATTCCAGGGATTGATTGTACAACATTTTATTTATTCATTCACCTGTTGATGGGCATTTGGGTTGTTTCCAGTTCGGGGCTATTACAAATGTAGGTGTTATGACCATTTATGTTCAAGTCTCTGTATGGACATATATTTTCATTTCTCTTGGGTAGACTTGGGTAGCCTAGGAGCAGAGGGGTGGATCATATGTTAGGTATATGTTTAATTTTTTAAGAAACTGCCAAACTGTTTTCCAAAGTGGCTACACCATTTTATAGTCCCACCATCAATGTGTGAAAGTCCAGCCGCTTCACATTCTTGCAGGATCTGAGTTTTTTACTAACCCCTTCTTCCCCCAGCAATTGTGAAGCAGCAGGCCCTCTACCACCTGAGACCGTTCTTCGGCCACTACAGATCCAAGCAATGATTCTAGGGACCCCATCAGCTGGGAGGAGGTGGGGAGGGTTTGGACATAGAGTAAAGTGTCTCAGGCTGAGACATGATGAAACATCACATTACACATGAGCTGTAAGCTACTCTAAGACCCTGCTGTTTTCTCCTCGGACATCGCTAACATCTATGCCAGTAGAAATCCTAACATCAAAGCCTATCTCAAATTCTATCTCTCTTCTCACTCAGAACCTTCTTATCACTTGACACCTCTTCCATATGATGCCACACACAAAAATATAAGGTTTAGAGGTAGGTACGTGTGAATATTAAATAGTATTTAATTTCTCATACTCAGTTATCTGCAAAATGAAGATAAGAGGATGTGGCAGTTGGATTGTTGTAAATAATGCAGCCAGGTGAAGCCTCCAGTACCTGGCTCATCACAGGCAGCCAACAAATGCCATCTCTTTCCTTTTTTCTACTCTAGACATTTATACACTTGGCTTTTTTCCCCTCAAGAGCAGAAACTGAGTCCACTCAACTTTTTTATATACACAAGACTTTGTGTTCCCACAGCACGTGCTCCATAAACATGTGCTGGGTGGAGGAATATATCTGAGGAAACTGCCTGCTCTTTCTCTCTTGGCAAGGACATTTTGGGTAACATTCGTTTGGGGGCCATTAGAGTCACCGAAGGGGGTCTGCCCTCCTGGGAGTCGCAGTGTCGTGACTCTGACCTTACTCCGGAGGATTTGTCATCTCGCTGAGTTTTTCTTTTCTTTTTTTCATTCAATCAACAAGTATTTATTGTGTCTAGTATATACCTGGCAGTAAGCAAGGCACTGGAGATCCAGTGTAAGTTGTCCTGGAGCTGATGGTCCAATAGGGGAGACAGACAACCAAATCACTACAGAAACTAAGGTAGAATTACAGCTATGACAGGCACTGCAGAGAAGAGGGCCCGTGCTGTGAAAGTCCCCTGGAGATTTCTGCTAGTCAAGGGGGTTGAGAAGCAGGACTGGGACTAGAGCGGGGCAAGGGAGGCGCCCAGGGTACAGCGTGTAAGGAGTCCCCACTCTCAGTCGTGGCCTCACCGGCCTCTGCTCCAGGTGTTTCTTTCACATCTAGTTGGAAGTAAAGGCCAGCCACTGTTTGGGCACAGAAGAGCTTGTTGATTTTCTTTATGTGTGTGTGTGAGCGGAAACGATATGGAAAGAATGGGATTTAGAAAAAGTTCTTGATGAATCGGAATCTCTTCTCCGCGGTGAATACATGCAACCTGCAAGGGGCCGAGGGTTCAGGTCTGGTTCTGGGGGGCTGAGAAGCTCCGTCTGTCCTCTCACCTCCCTGGCGGGGTTGAGAACGCACCTGGCTGAGCGCTCCGAGGCGCTGCTCCGCTAGGGGGCGCCGGAAGGCAGGCCCGCCCCGCTCCCCGCTATCAAAGCTTCCCCGCCGCCCACCGCGCCTTCTGTTCCCGGGAAGGTGTCTGTCTCTCCGAGGCTCACAGAACTTTCGTGAGGTGCAGCGGAGCCCCATCTTTCACAGTCATGAAGCTTTGCTCTCAGGGTGCCTTTGTAGCTCCTGAAATTCAAAATAAAAAGCTTACAACATTAGCATCCAAGAAAGGGGTGTGGCCTTCACCCTCCGCACCTTCTACCTGAGTCTTGAGCCAAACACCCCACTGTCTGGCTCAAGGTCCTGCAGAAAGGCACAAGCATATTTTATGCAAGGTCACACTATTTCTCTGGTCCTAGATGTGGTCCATCTGTAGGCTGGTCAGTGAGGCCAGTGGCCTGGCTCTAAAAGATGAGAGGGGCTAAACACATTTCTCTTTCGGGAGCGTGGGGATTGGACACGGAGAGGCTGAGGATAGTGGCAGTGTTTTGTTACGTGTGAATGTGAACGGGATAGGATACTTTGAACTGAGACACAGCTTCTATAAGCCAGAAGCCAGGAACACAACAAAACAGTGAGTCAGGTGGAAGAGGGCCACTTGGCAGAGGCCATGATGTGGTACAGGCCCCAGCGAAGTGGACACTCAACAGAGGCTAGGCCTCCACTGCAGTTGAAGGACCGGGTCTGTCCTTGGATTTCATCAGCGCCCACTGCAGTGCTACAGCACAAAACCCCACCCTGTCCTGGAGCCTCATGGAGGTGAGTGGAGAGACCTCTGTTCCTTACAGCCAAAAGATTCCTGGTGAGCCTGAGAGCTGGAGTTGGAGAAGTGTTTTGTTGAAAATCCCTTTGAAACTGGACAGTTACTGTCTTGCTGTGTGTGTGGAGTGGTAAAACTGATACCAGACACATTACCTTATGTAATCTTTACAACAACATTGTGATGCAAACAACACAACTTTAAATTATTTTCCTCCCTTTTCAGAGAACAGAGAATTCCAGCACCTTGCCCAGAGTTCTAGAGCCAGACCTTAAGCCTATGGCTTTAAATCCCCATTTGGAATGTTCTTCCCAGCTCCAGGTTGACCAGTTGCCCATACACCAATCTTAGTTGTGATATAAGCAAGCTATGGTTACAGTTTAACTTCCATACCTTTACGAGGCTGAGGCAATGAGTGAGAGGCCACGGTGGGCATGCTGGCCCCGAGGGTCGTGCCCAGAGCCACCTCACGAGGGCACTGTGTCTCCATGCTAGCGCCCCAGCGGCTGCCTCTCAGAGGCGGCTCACTGGCAATAGAGACTTCTTCAGCCTCAGCGTTCATTCAATTCTTTCTCAAGATGATTGCAAGGTATTGGAATGGGTTTGATTCATTGGTATATCTTCCAGAAGTTAAAAACAAAACAAAACAAAAAACCTCTGGGCTGCATAATGAGGGCCCCCAATTAAAACGGGGGAGAGCAGCATCTTGTGTCTGTTGTGATCACGGCTTCTGTTTGCTCTTACTGATCCAGCTGGGGTCTGTCTGTCCAGGGTCCCACCTAGATGCCAAGCTCCAGCCTCTGCTTAAAGGGGGACCAGGCACAGACTTGACAGTGTTTCAATATAACACTTCCTTGGGACAACTACAATGTAGTCAGCCTGGCCTGGAAAACCATTCGTGGTTGATATGGAGAATTTGGTCCCCAGGCAATCAGTCCTCTGTTCTATAACAAGCAGCATCAGAGGTCAGTGGCCACTGAGCAGGCTGCAGCATCCACCCAGGCCTGGTGGGCATTGCCCAAAGGCTGGCAAAGGAGACGTTCTCCCAGGTCCACTCTGCACTGGACTTGATGAGAGAGATGCAGGTTTAGGCCACTGGTTAGTTTTTGTAGCTTATCTTTTTACTAAAAGTGATGTGGGGATTTTGTTCAGTTTCCTGAACAGATCCAAACAGAATGCCATCCCTGTAAATCAGAAGGAGACTCTGGCTGTGACCTCCTGGCCTCTCTGGGAAGGGGCGCCAGCAGTGCCCCCACTCTGGCGGGCACCCCGCTGAAGGGCTGCTCATACCCAGGGGGGAGCACCAGCTGCAGCTTTTGACTTGAAAGAAACTTGCTCTGCTCTGGCTTATGTCGGACAGAGCTCTGGAAGGGCTGGCCTCCTCTCAGCTAGCTGGGCGGCCGGCGGCTGACGAAGATGACCTGCAGGCCTTATCAGCACTTATCTCTCAGTAAAGCCCCTCAGAGCCAGCTTTGTGTGTGTCTGGCACTCTGACAGCTCGGGAGAGCAGGGTGGGGCTTTTGTTCCTTGTTCTTCCCCAGCTGTTGGGAACTTTACTGACAGCAAAAATCTATCCCATGGGTTCATAGCACAGGCTATGAATACCGACACATTTTCTTTCTGAAAAGTTCTTTAAAATTTTTTTTAAAGTTAATGCGCATTTTATTTTTTAACTTACTATTTTGAAATAAGTTTGGGCTTATAAAAAAGTGGAAAAATTATACAATGTGTTCCCTTCACCCAGACCCCCTCAATAATAGCATTTGAGAGTGAGTTGCAGACATGATGTCCCCTTACCTCTCAATGCTTCAGTCTGTATTACCTAAAATTATGACCAATCTAAAGATCAGACGTTAACATTGATACAGTACTATTATTTCATCTACAGACCTTATTCATATTTCCCCCATTGCCCCACTGATGTCCCTTTCTGGATCACACCTTGGGTTAGCTGTTGGGTCTCTAGTTTCCTCTAATCTGGAATAGGTCTTCAATCTGGCTTTATCTTTTATGACCTAGACATTTTTGAAGAATACAGCCCAGTTATTTTGTAGGAAGTCCATGAATTTGGGCTGCTTGACATCCTTTCATGATTAGACGGGGTGGGATCCCACAGGACTCTACCCAGGGCATCCCATCAGGAGGCAGATAAGGTCTGTTTGTGCCCATTACTAGAGCAGTTACTTTATCACTTGATTAAGTGGTGTCTGCCAGGTTTCTCCACTGTAAAGTTATGGTTTCCCCTTCATAATTAATAAGTATCTTAGGGATATCCTGTTTTTCATATACATTGTACATTTTAGATAATTTGAAAAGGAGAAGGGGGAAAAAAATCCCTCACAGGCCCCCACCCAGAGATCACCACTATTTTCATGTTGAGTGTTTACTCTTCTTGCTTTCACTGGTGTCTCTGCTGCCAATCCTCTAATCCAGCCAGAAGTGGTGGATTCCTGTGGCTGATGAGCTCATGTGCCCTGGCCCGGCACCCTGGTCCCATTCCTCTGTGGGCATTTGGAGACTACCTGAAACAGAGGTGCGATTCTATTGAAGCTTTAGGTCTGGCACTGGGAGGAGGAGATGTTTTAAGTAGGTGAAGCTTTTTTGTTCCTCCAGAACTGGGGCATCCCTCCAGGTGGAGAATGAAGGCAGCCACTCAGGTGACCTTGGCCCTCATCACTTGAGGACTACAGAGGGCTTGGAGTTGGCCTTGTGTCCAGGGGAAGGTGGCCAACAGCAGGTGAGCACTAAGCGCAGTGGAAGATTGGAGCACAGTCCCATGGGGAAATTCGGGACACTCACATTTCAGAATTAGCCAACCCAGGGCGCAACGGAGCCAGGGGACTGACATGTCAAATGTAAGAGTAACTAACTTAGGATCATTAGTGGAGGTAGCAGGGTTGTATTAATTCCCCAGGCCTTCCTGCCTGCTGTAGGCACATGGCAGGGTGACTTCTGAGGTTCTCGGGGAAAAGACTCAGGCCAGAGATGCAGATACTGGCAGTGGGAAGCCAGAGACCCTAGGGATGTGGCTGGGGCAGTGAGATGTATATTGTTTATCAGCAAGTCCAGTGAGCTCTATGTCCAAAGTATATCCTTGTCCACTCATTTCTCTCTAGTTCAACTGCTATGAGGGCCACTATCCTAGCCTAAGGCTCTGTCTCTGTAGTAATCTCTTAATGAGCCTCACTCCCATGGCTCATTCTCCACACAGTAGCCAAAATAATGTTTTTGTTTGTTTGTTTGTTTTTTTGGCTGTGCCGCACAGCTTGCGGGATCTTAGTTCCCCAGCCAGGGATCAAACACAGGCCCTTACCATATGACCCAGCAATCCCACTACTGGGCATATACCCAGAGAAAAGCATAATTCAAAAAGACACATGCACCCCAATGTTCATTGCAGCACAATTTACAATAGCCAGGTCATGGAAGCAACCTAAATGCCCATCAACAGACAAATGGACAAAGAAGATGTGGTACATGTATACAATGGAATATTACTCAGCCATAAAAAGGAATGAACTTGGGTCATTTGTAGAGACATGGATGCATCTAGAGACTGTCATACAGAGTGAAGAAAGTCAGAAGGAGAAAATCAAATATCGTATATTACGCATATATGTGGAACCTAGAAAATGGTACAGATGAACTGGTTTGCAGAGCAGAAATTGAGACACCGAAGTAGAGAAAAAACGTATGGACACCAAGGGGGAAAGTGGCGGGGGTGGGGGGTGGTGGTGGTGTGATGAATTGGGCAATTGGGATTGACATGTATACACTAATATGTGTAAAATGGATGACTAATAAGAAAAAAAAAAAGAAATAAAAAATAAACATAAAAAAACAAACAAACAAGAAAAACACAGGCCCCTGGCAGTGAAAGGCCGTAATCCTAACCACTGGACCACCAGGGAATTCACCCAAAATGATTTTTTAAGAATATGGTTCAGACTAGCTATTTCCTTGCTTAAAACCCTCTGCCAGCTTTCCATGGGATCAGGGTGAAGTCCAAGGCTTTGTCCTAGTCTTTTGTCCCTGTATGATCTGCCACATTTGACTGTACTTTCAGTGCAAGAAACTTGGGAGTGTTTGGATACCATTGTACAGAGAAGGAAAGGAAATACAAGTTTACTGAACATATGCTAGTGCCAATCCCCAAGCTGTGTTTTCACATGTATACATCTATTTAATATTGCATCTTGTTCTCCTGCCACACCTCCCTCATTCACCCCCATCCAGGGCACTGGCCTCCTTTATGTTTCTTGGACCTCCTAAGCTTATCCCTACCTCAGGGCCTTTGTACCTGCTTACTGTTCTGCCTGGAGTCCTCCTGCCTTAGATTTTTGCATTCAGGTCTCTGCTGAGAGGTTAGCAAACCTAGCACAGTTTCCCCCAGTGGGGGGCAGTGTTACAGTGATGGGCCAGGAGCTCAGGCTGGGTAGAGAAATCAGCTAAAGAGAAGTGAAGGGGCAGGGTATGGAGTACACAGTCGCTTCAGCAGTGGGGAGGTAGACGGGCCCTGAGCTGCAAGGGGACAGCTGGAAGATACCAGGGAGCCCTGCTTGTTTCTGAGAGGTTGACGGGTAGTGGTGCCATGGGTGGTTGACTTGAGTGCTAGTGAAAATTGTTGGGGTCAAGAAAATAGAGGGACTATGAACCAGACCTCACGAAGAGAAAATGGTTATTCAGAAAAGAGTGTCAGTATCTTGAGGTAGATAAAATGGTTTTGGATCACCATTAGCCAAGCTGGTCAGATTAGCAGAAAACTCATTAGTTTCCATGGAATGAACTTTGGCCAGATTAATTTTGAGGGTGCCATGAATGAGGGGAGCCTTCCAGGTCTTGGGGCACTAAGAGTAGGCTCTGGCAGGTTACTTAAAGAAAGGAGGTGGGTCGATCATTCACGGAGCAGCAGAGGATGCTGGCTGTTGGAAATATAAGGAATGTGGCAGCGTCTCTCATGATTTAAGTGGGAGTGAAAACAGCAGGGGAACAAAGAAAGGGACAGAAGAACCTCCCAAAGCACATCTTTAATTTTCCAGCAATTTTAAATTTCAGGGACTCAAGCTACCAGTCGACCAGTGTGAATCTGTGTGTTGGGGACAATTCCCTGTTCTAATGCTCTGTTCTTTTTTTGGCTCAGATGTTCTCAGGTCTTGGTGTTGTTGGATGTGGTCCATGTGGCTCTTCTGTAATAGACCTTGTAGGCTCTAAATGAAAGCGTGGAACCTAGACTTTGTTTCTGCTGCCTCTCACTCATGATGCCTTTGTCCTGGTGTGCTTGGTTATTTTTTACTGTGTTACTTTTTGCCCTTAGAAAGGTATCTGTGGGAATTCTTTGAGGCTTGGAATGAGGGAGTTTCTTCAGAGACCATCTGTACTTTTCTCTGCCATCTGAGGCCACTGTCCATCTGAAGCACTTTTTAAAAATTAATTAATTAATTAATTAATTAATTTTTGGCAGTGTTGGGTCTTTGTTGCTGTGTGCGGGCTTTCTCTAGCTGCAGCGAGCAGGGGCTACTCTTTGTTGCGGTGCCCAGGCTTCTCACTGCGGTGGCTTCTTTTGTTGTGGAGCACGGGCTCTAGGCACGTGGGCTTCAGTAGTTGTGGCTCGCAGGTTCTAGAGCACAGGCTCAGTAGTTGTGGCGCACGGGCTTAGTTGCTCCATGGCATGTGGGATCTTCCCGGACCAGGGCTCAAACCTGTGTCCCTGTATTGGCAGGCGGATTCTTAACCACTGCGCCACCAGGGAAGTCCCTGGAGCACTTTTAACTAAATTCACAGCTTGACGTTTTGCATGTTTGGCTGCAAACACTGCTGAGGGCAGGCTTGTTGGTACAACTTCTCCATGATGGTTCTCCCTCCCCCTGCTCTGCTCAGCACAGAGGCAACTTTTCTTTGATGTTCCCTGGGAGAGGAATGGGGCAGCCTCATGGGTCACACTTTTATACTAGACTTCCCACCTTGGGTGGTTCCTAGGTGTCATCTTCTTCTCCAGTGCTTCCTGGGGCTGTAAAAATTGGAGCTCAAATGTGCCAGGTTCAGCAAATGCCCCCAAAGCCAAGAGCTTCAAATCACAGCTCTCTCTTGGGTTTCTGGTTTCATTTAGATTTGGCCTGATAATGATCAATTCTTTGATGCTTTTAAAAGGTAAAACAGTCATCAGCATTTTGGGATGTTTTCAGGGTGTCTGTTTGTGTGTGGGGTGATTTAAATACTAGCCAGCCATAGTACCAGAAGTCTTAGCAACTCCACCTTGAGACCTTCATGCTATTCACCTTTTACCCCTGGGTCTTGCACTCTATCAGTAGTGTGGGCAGTGGATATGAAGCAAAATTATGCTGCCCCAAATGGATTTCGCCTTCTACCTTCCACATCTTGATGCCTTTCACGGTGACCCATGAGCTGAGCGATTTGTAAGTGCTTAGTAGTTTGGGGCAACCAATGTGTTGGGCCTGGTAGTTGTGGGAATCGGCTTTCTTTTCCCTCCACCCCCAACCCTGAGATGTTGAAAGTGACTTGTTTGAGACCCAAGGGGCTTCCACTCTAGGGATTTTATACAAAGCTCAAGAAAGACAATGTTCTTCTCCTGGGGCATGAGACAGACTCTAAACAAAGGACTTTATACTACAAGGTTTTAAACAAAGATTCCATAAAGCATCTTTCCCTCAATCTTACTTTAAACCAGATTTAAAGAACTTGCTCAGCTCATCCCCAGAAAGGAGGATTTCATTTTATTATTACTGTTTTGTGCCTGTCACAATTATTCCTGGAGCCATTGGGTGATGATGGGTCCTTTATGTTTTGTGTATTTGTGTGTGTGCATGAGTGTGTCTGTTACAGATAATGGAAGACTCAGAATTTCCCTGTCCATTTGATTTCTCACCATAGTCCCTGGTTAGACAAATTCTTTAGTCTTTGGTAGATGATGAACAAAATTTAGGACTCAGAAGTGCTCTACTAATTACTGAGTGAATTTTGAATGATTCACTTAGCTTTTCTGTAAATTGAGAGGAGTAACACACACCTTTCTGGGTTGTTGTAGGTATAATGAGATAGAGTATGTGGAAGGACTCTGATGCTCTCCGCCCTATGTTGTTGCCATTTTGACTGACTGTATTTCTGCCTGTACCAAGCATCTTCTGTGTTAGGTTCTCTGTTCTAGCTTCAGGGCAGTCAGAGCTGAGTGGGAGATTGTTTTATATGTCAGGACACAGGTCAGCCCAGTGTGTTATAAGGCCTTGTAGTGTGTCATGGGTACAGCGTCTTCAAACCATGTGAGTTTTGACAGTACAGCTTCTCACAATGATCATTAGACTTCAGGAAAACTCATAGACAATAAGAAGATAATAATATATTGCATTTCTTTAACATTTTAAAATTTTAATAGTATTGGATTTTAACTCAGTCGATTCTCATATTAGTCCTGAGTGATGGGCAGGGACCTGTATCTCCATTTTACAAGCAAGGAAACTGAAATTCAGAGGAAACCAGGGATTTATGTGACAAGTGATCACCCAGGCCTGTAACTCAAGTTTTAAGTACCGCCCAAGAGAGACTGCTGGTGTGCCAGTGAACATGCTATCCTGGGTTAGCCCGGTGGTCCAGTGTCATTTCTAACAAGAATATCAAATATTCTTTGATGAAAGAATGTGATAGTTTTCTTCTGCCATGTTAGCCATGAAAGCTTAATGACCCTTTCACTGTAGTCTCACAGAGTCCATCTTTGGTTCTTCTGAGTTGGTGTAGTTGAGGATGCTGTTCATTACATGCGGTCTCCATGAAAACTCAATGCATGAGCAGTCATTATTCTCCTGACAGTGGGCAGAGGCTGATAATTTAACTTTCTCAAGGTAGATTCTGTCATGGTGGGTGCTCATATTTGAATAAGTGAACTAGTTTCCCTGTTTGTATTGACTACTAGAAAACTCAAGCCAGTTTTAAGGTCCACCCATCAAGAATGTAGGACTCAATACATGATAGTATGCGCTCTTATATTGGTTCCACTTTACATCTCTACTCTGGCTTTTCCCTTTTCTTTCCTATACTCTTGTAATGTGTGTTAGTTATAATATTAGTTGTATTATAATGGTTAACTATATTTTATTTCCCCTAATAAACCACCTAAAAAACTTTTAGAAACAAGTTAAAGAATGACTGCCTAAATAAAGAAATAAATAGTGTTAGAATATATGGTACAAGACATAGATGTTAGAAGAATTTGAGCTGAACCAGTCACTGAATACTTCATGAGGACAGTGATATTTGAGGTCAAATTAATTCAATAAATATGGAAGTGATACCAAGTGAAGAAAGCAATGTGACCAAAAGAATGAAGTTGGGAATGGGTGTGGCATTTGCTTAGAGTTAAAAGTCTGTATGAATAGATAGTGGGAAACAAGAGTGGGTATATAAGTGGGGCCAGTCGATGGATAAAAGCTGTGTAGAGAGCTTGAATTTGATTTTAAAAACAAAGGTGTCTTATTAGACATGGTGAATTTGGCCATATGTGTTTATCTCCTATCCCTCCAAAAAACTCACCAAGGTGACAAAAAAGGAAATACAAGGGTACAACCTACAAGGGCCAACATAAGAGGAGAAGAGAGATTTGGGGAAATCTTTGAAAGACAGAGACCTGCTAGAGAAGTAGTAACAGACAGAGCAGGACCCAAAATATCCATTCTAAGTGTCAGCAGAGGGAGACAGGTGAGAAGAGAGCTTACTTGTCACCCAGAACCTGTCAGGTCTCAAAGGCATCAGGAACTGTGGAAGGTGAGAAGCCAAAAGCTAAGGGTTGATAGAGGTCTGGATGAAGTTGCGCATACACCCAGCAACTATGGAGGCTTATTTGTAGAGACATTGAGCCACATCATCTCTGGGGGAGAAGACACCAGGCACAGCAGACAAGAGAAGATGGGGCAGATGTGGGTTGAAAATGGGAGGATATGGTGAAAGTCATCATATGGAGAGGTGGGAGCTCCAGATTTCTTAACCTTCTTTGTTCTCAGAACATGAGAAAACAGACACACACCACTGGCCCTGGCCAATCACAGGCAAGAGACTAAAGGAGCCTTCTCTTAGGAAACCAAATGGCCTCAGACAAAAGAGCTCCCAATACTGACATGAAGGATTGTCATCAAAAACGTGGACTTGTCACCTGATGACCCAAAGGGAGCTCCACAAGTGGAGATGCTCTGGCCTCACAAAAAGCTTTCAGTCAGACTTTAACACCTAAGTTTTAAATATAATCAAATAGCCCTGGATCATCACACATT
This sequence comes from Balaenoptera physalus, assembly GCF_965194825.1. NCBI lineage: Eukaryota > Metazoa > Chordata > Mammalia > Artiodactyla > Balaenopteridae > Balaenoptera > Balaenoptera physalus. The sequence continues at coordinate 88,099,297 of NC_138886.1, read as the reverse complement.
TAAGAAATATCGCTGACATAACAGAGGCAGAATCAAGGAACCTAGAGGAAAGAGAGAAAATGCACAGGACACAAGAAAACTTAAGAAAAAAAACCCCAAAAATCCTAAGAAAAAAGTAATACAATGTGTCATAAACCAAGTAAAGGACTCTTTTTAAAAGAAACAATACAAAAACCAGACAATAAGAACTTCTGAAACTTAACGAAAAAAGCAAAAATATTAATAGAAAAGTTAAACTAGAAAATAAATGTCCCAAAAGGAAGAACAAAAAAACAGAGGTGGAAAAAAAGAAGATAAAATATAAGAAACTTAGGAGGATTCATCAATGATGTTAAAAAAATGAAGAAGACAAAGATGGAACCTGAAAAAGAAGAAATAAAAAATAAAAAGACATTTTATCAGAATTTATGGATGGATCTCTAGAGCTGCACTGTCCAATATGGTTACTGTTAACCACCAAGGCTAAGTAAATTAAAATTCATTGAAATGAAATGAAATTAGGATTTCTGTTCCTCTGTCACACTGGCAACATTTCGAGTGCTCAATGGCACTGTGTGGCTAATGGCTGGCCTGTTGGACAGTGCAGGTTTCCATCACTGTGGTGAGTTGTATCAGATGGTGCTGCTCTAGACTAGGCACCCAGCTCAATGAATGAGAAAACACTCACTCTACGTTTTATTGCATAATTTCCTCTAACTCCAGGGATAGAGATAATATATGAGGCCCTCTGAGGGCGAGGACTCCTCCTGGCTGCTGATTTACCTAGCCCCATCTGACCACACCAGCCACAGGAGAGGGAAGTGTGAAAGCTCTTTTCCCTGGCTCAGTTACATCCTCTCATAAAAGGCTTCACATTTAAGGATAAAAGGAGCTCAGAGCTCACCCAACCCTCTCTAGGGGCCAGGCACTGCTGATGAGCATGTGACATACCTTGTGTTGTTTTTCTGTCATTCTAAGCTCAAGAAGTTGGTTTTTCTGTGCTCATTTTGGTTAAAAGAGAAGGAAAATTAAGTAACTTGCCCGAGGTCACACAGCTAGGCCTTCTGCTTCTAGAATCTTCTACCCTAACCATTGGACTCAACAGCTGCCTGTAGGCTGTGTCTTGGGGTGGAGGTGGAGGGGTGTCTTTGATTTGACCTTTGACTTATTACAAGTTTTCCTAGTGAGGGGGATAAGAGCATAATAAAAGCAGAAGCCTCAAAGGAATGATCCTTCCTCATGATAAAATGTCAGACTTGCAGGTCTAGACCATTTAAGAAAAGATTTCCCTAGTATTGCCTCAAGACACAAACTACAGGTTGTACCTAATCCAAGTGATTCCCCAAACCAGGTCCCATCATAGGGGTGCCTCCTGCTGGCCCCCACTCGTGGTTCTGTCACTCAGCAAAGCAACTAAGGGCCCTGAGGGAGAGTGGGGACCCCGAGGGAGGGGTAGAAATGATGACTCCTGCTTTAAACTCACAAAACCTCACTGCTTTCACTACCAAGGGTGCAAAGGGAAGAATTAAGGCCTAAGACCCCTTTTAGTAAAATCTACAAAGGAGGCCCCAGCTGTGGCATCTTAATGTGGGATACAGCAATACAACAAGCCTTGTGGGAGGCTTCGAATTTTAAAAACCTGTCTGCACCTGTTCTGGTACTTGCCCTGAGTATTTCAGAAGTTCCTTCCTTCTCTTTCCCTTCATTTATTTGTGCTTCAGTCCAAGGTGTTTCAGAGTGTGGTGATAGTGCACACTTTTTCTTTACAATATACTCCTTTTTATATGCTTATTAACTCATTTCAAAGACGGCATTAGATTTTGATATCAGTACATTTTTTTTTCTGCTATAAAATTGAGGCTTATTCATGGGCAAAATAACAAGACCATGGGAGCAGTTCCAAGTTGAGGAGGCAGGAGGGGGTGTGGGGTTGTGTCTGGGGTGAGGATGGGAGTGGGAGGGCACATGATGGCCTCAGATGCCGATACTGGGAGGGGAGGAAAGGAAAAAGAGAAAAAAACAAGAAAAAAACAAGAAAGAAAAAAAAGATTGTGCTGCCAGATGATAGTTTTGTGGCAAGGCAAACATTTCCCTACTCCAGAGCCACTTGCCACTTATATGGGCCATCCTCGCCTCTGCCACAGAATGCTGTCATTGGGGGTGGAGACATCCTAGGTACCCCAGGCTGGCATCTGAAACACATTGTAAGAACCCAGTCCTTGTGGCAGAGGGAGTGTTGCCATTTGACACACGTAACCATATGTGTTTGTGTAAACAGCATGAGTGCCCCCAATTCGTGTGACTTTCACCTGCGAGAAGTGCACAGTTGTTAGCTGAACACTAAATCAGATGCAGGTTTTTCAGAGCCTCTTTTAGATGGGGGTGAGCCCACTCTTTCGGTAACTGGCAACACAACGGAAAATGTGAAGTTCAGTTCTGAGAGCCAACTCAGTCAGGCATCTCAAAGGAACAGCTCATGAGAAAGATGTTTGGCTTTTTAGCAGCCAAACTGGAAATGTCCTGGTAACCAAATGGGAAGCATCCTGGTTGCAGGCAAGTCTCTATGTTCTCAGCCAGGGCTCTGGGGTATGCAGGTAATCCTCACACCAGAAAGACATGCCGATAAGCTTGGAACTGATTCAGAGGAGCAGAATTCTTTTTTCTTCATTAACCAAAATAAGCAGTACTGTTAAAGTTTGATTTTTACCAATCCATTGCCAGAAAGATTAGATCACACACCAAGATGAAAGTTTTGGAGATATAGCCAGATGACAAAAAAAAAAAAAAAAGCCCGCAGGTGTGTAAGGCAGAGAGATGCTTAAATAACCCACTAGTACATTTTGTCCAACCCCCTCTCCTTGCCCTAAATTGCTGTCTCATACCCTTACACCACGATATCATTTGTGGGGAGATTTGAGACTTTTGTGTCTGGGTCTACAACTTTTATTTATTTCTGTTACAAACACAATGCTTCTTAAGCAACCTTCTTGTGGTTCCAGGCCTGGTGTTCCTCTAAGTTGTGAAAACCTAATGTGCAATTGGCTTTAATTAAATCTCCTCCTCCAGTTTTCCCTCTAAATTTTGTTGCTGCAAAGGAATTTTTCCTACTGCCAATTGAAGCTTCCAATACCTCACAGGTGTGTGAAGGGCATGGTGGCGGTGTGGGCTGGAGAGCGTATCAGTCAGGATACACTAGGTTTTGCTGTACAAACAGACCCCAACTCTCAGTGGTTTAAAAAACCCACATCATAGCATTATTATGGGTTGGCTGCCACTCGGCTTCATGTTAGCTGCGCTCTGGGATTCAGGCTTAAGGATCATCTCTGTCGGGAACTTGCCAGTGTGGCAGAAGGAGAAGAGATACAATCAACCACATATGGCTTAGAATGCTTCTGCCTGGAGCCAGCACATTTCATTTCTGCCTGCATTTCATTGACCAAAGCAGGTCACTTGGCCATTCCTGCATTCTATGGGAAGGGAGTACCTAACTCTTCCTGGAGGAGGGTCACTGTAGGGGGAAACCAGAATACTCCATGGAGCCAGCAGGGGCTGGTACTGAAAAGGGGCTTTCTATCCGTTCTTGGTCTGAGGCCTGAAATTACTGTGTATCTAGGTATACACATTTTCAGGAAAAGCCTAAAGTTGATTATTCCATTGCAGGAGGCACCCTGCAAGCCTGACATTACCGTTCCCTGAAGGATCATTTGGAGCAGGGGTAATGTGTGAAGAACATTTTCTTTCAGTTCCACCATTGTCGTTGAAGCTGAGCCACTCATAAAAGTCCCAGCTCAGGCCCAGGCCTGCTCAGCCTGGGCCAAGCCACACTCTCCTCCTGGCCCTGGAGAGCCTGCCTGCATACCCTGGGTGGCCCAGCCCTCTGGCGGCATCTCCCTCAGGAGAGCAGGGCCCCTCCATCCCATCTGGACCCCAGAGCACAACTGTCTTGGCCGAGGCTGCCCAGGGTGTCTGTCAAACTCAAGAATATTCTTTTAATACTGAATTACCATGTAGGGCTGGCAGGGTTCCCTCTGCCTGACAGATGGGGAGCACATGCCTCGAGCAGCCCAGCTCCCCACATCAATCTCTCTCTGCTGGCTTTCAGCACATCCTTTCAGCCAAAGCCTCTTTCTAGCTAGCTCACGATTGTAATGCAGAGTCTCTTCTGAGGGCTGGGGGTTGGGGCAGGAGGGTGGAGAGGTTTTTTGGAGGAGGGGTAGGAAGTTTGGGTGCTGCTATCGGATACTGTTAGATAGATAATCAGATTTTCCTCTGGCCAGATCGGCTGGTTCTCTGCTGATTGGCCACTGTAACAGCTCCTGTGTGGGCAGAAGGGCCTGGAAATCATGCCAGCAACTGGGAACCATTTTGGGTTTGTAAGATCAGACCCTTCCCATTATCACTAGGCTTTTCTTGTACTTTGGATTTCAAAATCAATCTTTTTTCACATCCTTTTAAGAAGCTTCAAGCATGTTGGAAAAGACAGCTTGTAAAATTTCTCAATGATTGGGTAAGAGAGAGGGGGATTTCTGTGAGCCTATTCAGTAGGGCAGTAGAGCAGCAAGCTCAGTTGTGGGCAGGGCATCTGGATAAGGTCCTAGCGTCTGAGCCCCCAAGCTGTTCCTACTCATTCCCATGGCCAGAAGGACCATCTGCACTAGCAACTTCCAGGTAACTATCTCCAGGTCAGACGTTTCCACAGAACTCCAGCTCCACTCTTTCATGGCCTTCAGGATGTCTCCATTTGGATGTCTCATGAGCATCTCAAACTTCCCATATTGAAAACCAAAGTCATGATTTTTATCTTGAAACTCGTTTCTCCACCAGTTTTCATGATCTCAGTAAAGCTTGCCACCTTCTTCCTCTGCTCAAGGCTGAAACCTGAGACTCAGTCTTGGTTTCCTCCTTCTCTCTCCTCAACCTACCTTACCCTTCACACATCTGTTCCACCAGTGAATGCTTTCCAATCTTCCTCCAAGATATATCTTGAGTCTGTTCACTTCTCTTCACCTTCATGGTTGCCAGTCATGTGAGCCTCCATCCCTTCACCTCAGACCATTACAATAGCCCTCACTTCTGCTCTTGTCCCATCCCCAACCTGTCCAGGTCTATTTTCCATGCAGTAGCCATTGGGATCTTCCAACATGAACTAGGCCATTTCAGCATTGGTCTAGGAGCCCTTAGAATGACTGAAGAGGCAACCCTTCTCTGTGGCATGCACAACCTGGTCCTTGGCTCTCATCTCCACCCCATGTTGAGCTGCTGCACCCCCCCTTTTTTTATATAACTTTCCAACAGTACTGGCTTCTTGCAGTTTGTTGCTCTTGCCCAAACTCTGTCTAGCCCCAGGGATTTTGCACACACTTTCTCTAGTGCCTGGAATGCTCTTGCTAGCTCTCCACATGATCAAGTCTGTTTGGTCATTTAGGTCTTAGCTCAAAAGTTTGTAGCTGGGGAGAGGCAGCCAAGATGACAGAGTAGAAGGACCCTAAGCTCACCTCTTCTCAAGAGCACACCAAACTCACAACAATCTGCAGAACAACCATTGTTAAAAAGACTGAAACCTACCAGAAAAGATCTTCTACAACTAAAGACATGAAGAAGGAACCACAACAAGACTGATAGGAGGGTTGGACTCATGATATAATGAAATCCCATACTCCCCCAAGTGGGTGACCCACAAACTGGGGAATAAATATATTACAGAGTTTCTCCCAAAGGAGTGAGAGTTCTGAGACCCACGTCAGGCCCCCCAGCCTGGGAGTACAGCACCAGGAAGAGGAGACCCCAGAGCATTTGGCTTTGAGGGCCAGTGGAATTGACTGCAGGAGCTCCACAGGACTGGGGAAAATAGAGACTCCACTCTTAAAGGCTGCATGCACCAGGACCAAGGACAAAAAGCAGTAATTTGATAGGAGCTTGGGCCAGACATAGCTACTGGTCTAGGAGTGTTTCCTGGGGAAGTGGGGAGTGGCTCTGGCTCACCCTGGGGACATAGACACTGATGACTTATCTATCAGGGAGCATTCATCTGTGTGAGCTCTCCTGGAGGCTGACATCTTGACACCAAGACCTGTAGGCTCCAGTACTGGGATGCCAAACAACAAATTGGGCAGGGACACAGCACTACCATCAGCAGACAGGCTGCCTAAAGATTTCCTGAGCCCACAGCCACCTCTAGACATGCCCCTAGACACGGCCTTGCCCATCAGAGGGCCAAGACCCAGATCCACCCACCAGGGGGCAGGCACTGGCTCCTCCTGCCAGGATGCCTGCAAAAGCCTCTAGACCAGTCTCACCCACCAGGTGGCAGACACCAGAAGCAAGAAAACTACAGTCCCACAGTCTGGAGACTGAGTCCACAAAGGCAGGCCAGACACTACCCTCGGATCAGGTGGCCCCTGGCTCTTGGGTGATGAGAGGGCAGTGCACTGCTGGGACACATAGGACATCTCCTACAGAAGGCCAATCCTCCAAGGTTGAGAAATGTAACTAAACTACCTGATATGTAAAAATACAAATAGCAATTTAGACAAAATGAGGTAACAGAGGAATATATTTCAGATGAAGGAACAAGATAAAACCCTAGAAGAAGAACTAAGTGATGTGGAGATAGGCAATCTACCTGAGAAAGAGTTGAGAGTAATGATCATAAAGATGATCAAAGAATTTGGGAGGCGAATGAATGCACAGAGGGAGAAATTAGAAGTTTTTAACAATGAATTAGCAAATATAAAGAACAATCAAACAGAGTTGAAGAATACAACAACTGAAATGAAAAATACACTACAAGGAATCAATAATAGACTAAATGAGGCAGAAGAATGAATTAGTGAGCTGGAAGATAGAGTAGTGGAAATCACTGTTGCCAAACAGAAAAAAGAAAAAAGAATGAGAAGAAATGAGGACAGTTTAAGAGACCTCTGGGACAACATCAAGCACACTAATATTCGCATTGTAGGGGTTCCAGCAGGAGAAGAGAGAGAGAAAGGGCCTGAGAAAATATTTGAGGAGATAATAGCTGAAAAGTTCCCTAACCTGGGAAAGGAAACAGTCACCCAAGTCCAGGACTTGCAGAGAGTCCCATACAAGATTAACCCAAAGGGGAAGACCCTGAGACACACTGCAATCAAAATGACAAAAATTAAAGATAAAAAAGAGAATTAAAGATAAACAGAGAATATTAAATCAACAAGGGAAAAGCAAAAATTAACATATAAGGGAACTCCCAAATGACTATCACATGATTTTTTTAGCAGAAACTCTGCAGGCCAGAAGGGAGTGGCAAGATATATTTAAAGTGAGGAGGAGATTGGGCGGTTGGTGCAGCAGATGCTGAATGACTTTGGGCCATAGTGCTACATTGCCAACCTGGACCATGGACTTTACCCTGACAGGGACCCAGAACATGTGGGAGCCTTTGTGGATGCTGTGCACAAACACTCACGCCTGCTTCGACAGAAAGAGAAAAACCTGTAACCAAGAATACTCTACCCAGTGAGGCTCTTGTTCAGATTTGATGGAGAAGTCAAAAGCTTTACAGACAAGCAAAAAAAAAAAAAAAAAAAAAAAAAAGTTAAAAGAATTCAGCACCTCCAAACCAGCTTTACAACAAATGCTAAAAGAACTTCTATAGGTGGAAAAGAAAAGGCCACAACTAGAAACAAGAAAATTACAAAATGAAAAATCTCACTGGTAAAGGCAAACATACAATAAAGGTAGGAAATCATCCACACACTAAGCTAGTAGGGAGACTAAAAGACAGAAGTAGTAAAATAATTTGTATCCACAATAAGCAGTTAAGGGATACACAAAACATTTAGATGTAAAATATGATATGAAAAACAGTAGTCATGAGGTGAGGAGAGTACAAATGCAGGATATCTAAAATGCATTTGAAATTAAGAGATTAGCAACTTAAAACAAGCGTGTATATATATATATATATATATATATATATATATATATAGAGAGAGAGAGAGAGAGAGAGAGAGAGAGAGAGAGAGAGAGTGAAAGAGAGAGAGGGACTGCTACACAAAAACCTCATGGTAACTGCAAACCAAAAATCTGTGATAGATATACACACAAAAAATAAAAAGGAATCCAAACATAACACTAAAGATAGTCATCAAATCACAAGGGAAGAGAATAAAAGAAGAAAGAGGGGGAAAAGACCTACAAAAAAAATGTAAAACAATTAATAAAATGGCAATACATATCAGTAATTACCTTAAATGTAAATAGAATAAATGCTCCAACCAAAAGACATAGACTGGCTGAATGGATACAAACATAAGACCTGTATGTATGCTGCCTACAAGAGACTCACTTCAGATCTAGAGACACAAACAGACTGAAAGTGAGGGGATGGAAAAAGTTATTCCACACAAATGGAAATCGAAAGAAAGCTGGAGTAGCAATACTCATATCAGATAAAATAGACTTTAAAATAAAGACTGTTACAGGAGACAAAGAAGTATACTACATAATGATCAAAAGATCAATCCAAGAAGATGATATAAAAATTGTAAATGTGTATGTGCCCAACATAGGAGCAACTCAATATACAAGGCAAATATTAACAGACTTAAAAGGAGAAATGGACAGTAATACAATAATAGTGGGGGACTTTAACACCCCACTTACATTAATGGGCAGATCATCCAGACAGAAAATCAATAAGGTAACACAGGCCTTAAATGACACATTAGACCAGATGGACTTAATTGATATTTATAGAGCATTCCATCCAAAAGCAGCAGAATACACATTCTTGTCAAGTGCACATGGAACATTCTCCAGGATAGATCACATGCTGGGCCACAAAGCAAGCCTTGGTAAATTTAAGAAAACTGAAATCATATGAAGCATTTTTACTGACCTCAATGCTATGAAACTAGAAATCAATTACAAGGAAAAAACTGAAAATCCACAAACATGTGGAGGTTAAACAATATTCTACTAAACAACCAATGGATCACTGAAGAAATCAAAGAGAAAATCAAAAAATACCTAGAGACAAATGAAAACATGATGATCCAAAACTTATGGGATGCAGCAAAAGCAGTTCTAAGAGGGAAGTTTATAGCGATACAAGCTTACTTCAGGAAACAAGAAAAATCTCAAATAAACAACCCTACCTTACACCTAAAGCAACTAGAGAAAGAAGATCTAACAAAACCCAAAGTTAGTAGAAGGAAAGAAATCATAAAGACCAGAGCAGAAATAAACGAAATAGAAATGAAAAAAAAGTAGAAAAGATCAATGAAACTAAAAAGCTGGTTCTTTGAAAAGATAAACAAAATTGATAAACCTTTAGCCAGACTCATCAAGAAAAAAGAGAGAGGTCCCAAATCAATAAACTTTGAAATGAAACAGGAGAAGTTACAACTGACACCACAGAAATAAAAAGGATCATAAGAGGCTACTATGATCAACTACACGCCAATAAAATGGACAACCTAGAAGAAATGGACAAATTCTTAGAAAGGTACAATCTCCCAAGACTGAACCAGGAAGAAATAGAAAATGTAAACAGATGAATTACCAGTACTGAAATTGAATCAGTAATTTTAGAACACCCAACAAACAGAAGTCCAGGGCTAGAAGGCTTCACAGGTGAATTCTACCAAACATTTAGAGAAGAGTTAATACCTATCCTTCTGAAACTATTCCAAAAAATTGCAGAGGAACTCATTCTACGAGGCCACCATCACCCTGATACCAAAACCAGTCAAAGATGTCACAAAAATATCTGCGAATCAATGTGATACACTGCATTAACAAATTGAAGAATAAAAACCATATGATCATCTCAATAGATGCAGAAAAAGCTTTTGATAAAGTTCAACATCCATTTATGATAAACACTCTTCAGAAAGTGGACATAGAGAGAACATACCTGAACATAATAAAGGCCATATATGACAAACCCACAGCTAACATAACACTCAATGGTGAAAAGCTGAAGGCATTTCCTCTAAGATCAGGAATAAGACAAGGATGCCCACTCTCACCGCTTTTATTCAACATAGTTTTGGAAATCCTAGTCGCAGGAATCAGAGAAGAAAAAGAAATAAAAGGAATCCAAATTGGAAAAGAAGAAGTAAAACTGTCACTATTTGCAGATGACATGATTCTATATACGGAAAATCCTAAAGACATTACGAGAAAACTATTAGATCTCATCAATGAATTCAGTAAAGTTGCTGGATACAAAATTAATATACAGAAATCTGTTGTATTTCTGTACACTAACAACAAAATATCTGAAAGAGAAATTAAGGAAACAATCCCATTTACCATCACATCAAAAAGAATAAAATACCTAGGAATAAACCTACCTAAGGAGGCAAAAGACCTGTACTCTGAAAACTATAACACTGATGAAAGAAATTGAAGATGACACAAACAGATGGAAAGATATATGTGTTCTTGGACTGGAAGAATCAATATTGTTAAAATGACCATATTATGCAAGACAATCTACAGATTCAATGCAATCCCTATCAAATGGCATTTTTCACAGAACTAGAATAAAACATCTTAAAATTTGTATGGAAATACAAAAGACTCCAAGTCGCCAAGACAACCTTGAGAAAGAGGAACAGAGCCGGAGGAATCATGCTCCCTGACTTCAGACTTTACTACAAAACTACAATAATCAAAACAGTATGGCACTGGCACAAAAACAGACATAGATCAATGGAACAAGATAGAAAACCCAGAAATAAATTCATGCACTTACAGTCAATTAATCTATGACAAAGGAGGCAAGAATATACAATGGAAAAAAGACAGTTTCTTCAATAAGTGGTGCTGGGAAAACTGAATAGCTACATGTAAAAGAATAAAATTAGAATTTCTCTAACAGCGTATACAAAAATAAACTCAAAATGGATTAAAGACCTTAGTGTAAGACCAGATACTGTAAAACTCCTAGAGGAAAACATAGGCAGTACACTTTTTGACATAAATTGCAGAAATACTTTTTGGATATGTCTCCTAGAGTAATAGAAATAAAAATAAAAAAATGGGACCTAATTAAACTTAAAAGCTTTTGCACTGCAAAGGAAACCATAAACAAAACAAAAAGATAATCTATGGGCTGGGAGAAAACATTTGCAAATGATGCTAAAACAAGAGATTAATTTCCAAAATATACAAACAGCTCATACAGCTTAATATCAAAAAAACAAACAACCTAATCAGAAAATGGGCAGAAGACCTAAATAGATATTTCTCCAAAGAAGACATACAGATTGCCAACAGGCTTATGGAAAGGTGATCAATATTGCTAATTACTAGAGAAATGCAAACCAAAACTACAATGAGGTGTCCCCTCACACCAGTCAGAATGGCCATCAATAAAATGTCTACAAATAATAAATGCTGGAGAGGGTGTGGAGAAAATGGAACCCTCCTACACTGTTGGTGGGAATGTAAATTGGTACAACCACTATGGAGAACAGTATGGGGTTTTTTTAAAAAGCTAAATATAGAGTTACCATATGATCCTGTAATCCAACTCCTGGGGGCATATATCTGGAGAAAACTCTAATTTGAAAAGATACACGCAACCCTATGTTCAGAGCAGCACAACTTATAATAGCCAAGACATGGAAGCAACCTAAGTGTCCATCGACAGATGAATAGATAAATATGTGGTATATATATCTACAATGGAATATTAGTCAGCCATAAAAAGAATGAAATATTGCCATTTGTAGAAACATGGATGGACCTAGAGAATATCATACTAAGTGAAGTCAGACAAAAACAAATACCATATGATAATCACTTATATGTGGAATCTAAATAAAATGAGATAATTGAATTTATTTACAAAACAGAAATAGACTCACAGACATAGAAAACAAACTTATGGTTACCAAAGGGGATAGTGGTGGGGAGGGAGATAAATTAGGAATTTGGAATTAACATATACACACTACTATATATGAAATAGATAACCAACAAGGACCTATATTGTATAGCACAGGGAACTATATTTGATATCTTGTAATAACCTATAATGGAAAATAATCTGAAAAAGAATAGATACTTATATATGTATAAATGAATCACTTTGTTGAACACTTAAAACCAACCCAACATTGTAAATTAACTATACTTCAATTTAAAAAATGGCTAATAAAAAATATAAAAGCTGGCACAAGGTAATATTGGATTAGTTACCAGATAAATGGCACATACAATAAATGGTTAGGGGTCAAAGAGGAGAGAGGTCATTTCAAAAAAAAAAAGTTTGTAGCTTGAGGGAGATGTGGAGATGACTCTGGAAAGGGTGATTGGAGGCTAAGTGCCAGGCAAGGATTTATAGAAAGGCTGCATACTGGGGGTGGCCTGGCTAAAGTGGCCCTATTAAGTATTAGCAGGGCATGTTAGATTGCAGACACAGTCCAGGCCAGTGGACCAGTTTGAATGGTGATGCAGTAATCCAGGTGAGAGTTTAAAAAGAGCCTGACTGGGGAGGTGGCCTAACTTCAGCAGAGTAACAGGGGACTAATAGTGGGTAGGTGGTGGGTATTGGTCCATCTGTGATTGCTGACACAAAATTATCTGAGAACCTGTGTCTGAGGTAAAGGGAAACTCTTGTACTAATTGGTTTTCTTTTCTGAATCCCTCACTGAACGCCCACCCTGTGGGCCGTGGGGTGGCTGGCATTTCCCATGTATATGATTCTAAGGGATCATTTTGCATCTATGGTTCTTGCTGGCTGCACAGCCTGCCTTACCTGGGATTTGGGGTAAATTACCATTGCTTAGGTTAAGCAACTCTGGTGTCTTGCACATGTGCTTGAAGAAAAGGAATCTTCAAGGGTGGAAAGCGGCCAAGTCCCTCCAAGGAAGGGCTACAAGATTCCCATGAATATTGTTTGGGACACCCACTGGACAATTCAGGGAGCCTGTGTTCCCAGGGGCACCCTTGGTGAAACATCCTGGGACCATCTGTCTGACACTGCAGCCAAGTAAAAACCTTCCAGAAATCGTGTGAATCATTGCTTACCAAAAATAGTAATGGTGGGAAGAAAACCTAAAGCGGGGACTAGCCCTCCTTCATGTGCTTTTGCACACCATGTATTTAAAGTCTGTTTCCATGTTGTTGATTGACACTGAATTTTGCATTTAGTGATTTTCCTCATTGTAAAGGCTTGTCTCAACTCAGTGCATCGCCTGCCCTTTGTGTCCGTGGTTTGTCCACCGTCTGGTTGAGTAACAAGCTACTCCAGGTTAGTGCAGAGGCAAAAGTCTTACTTATTTTCTCCCTTAGCTTGAATCAATCTACTAAGGAGAGAGTTTCACTACTTTATAATTCTTCATTCACTCTTGAACATGCAAAGCCATGTTTAGTGGGGAATGAAAAGGAAATGCTAGTTTTGAGGAATAGACCTGAGGCCTCTAGCAAGAAATAGAGATATAGGGATGGACAAGGAGTCCCTGGCCACTGTCTGGATCATAATCCACTTAAATGGTTATAGAAATGCAGAGTTTAGGGCATTTTAAATCTTGTGATGCTTAGACATGAAAAGAAACCACAATTAGATACTTTGGAAAAACTAGGCATGGTGGTACTTTCAACAGATAACTTTTTGTAGACAGTGAATGACTTATTAGTCCAGAGGACATGCCCAAACCCTGAGTAAATTCACATTTGAGCAGATCATTTTATTTTATATAATGCAAGCCAAGACTTGCCCCCAAGAAGATCAAAGGAAGGAGGCTGGGGTTGATCCATTTGTGGTATCATACTCTCTCATCTTGTGGCTCATTCTGTTGAGATTTGGAGATAACGTGGGGGATGTAGGGTTTTGAATGAGATTTACTTTGTAGATTCCACCCCCCCAACACACACACACACACATTTTAATCTTTGTATGAAGCTCAGAAAATATTCATGAGTTTTTTCAAGGGCTTAAAATATTTTATCTATATTTTTCCTCTATCTCTATTTTTTTAATTGAAGTATAATTGATTTAATAGGTAATAGTATAATATAAAAAATGCACTGTTTAAAAGGGTATACAATGAAGAGCTCTCCTAACCCTGTCCCCTAACCAACCTCTGTTATCAGTTGCTTTTATCTCCTCCAAGAGATGACCCCCACACAGACATATGTGCGTGTGTGTGTGAATACGTGTCTATATATGTGCTAAAGAATGTAGCTGGTAGCATGCTATAGCCACTGTTCTGCACCGTTCATTGTTTACCTAAACATATTTCTTTGGGATTGAAATTGAACTATTAAATAAATGCACCCAACTAGGAAACTCTCTTCTGTGAACTACGTTACTGGTAACAGCTAGTAAGGGCGTGGTTTGCTCTGCATGTTACATATTTCAGTTGCTGAAGGCAAAGAACTGTTATGTGCATATTTCCCAACTTTCTTTTAGTTTTTTTCTTCAGCTTCTGTCTGTTATTACCTTCCATTTTCTTGTGTTTTTCAATGTCTCTCATCTTTCCTTCTTTTTGCTCCCATGGCTATTTTGCTTCTCCCTCTTTCTCTCTTGCATACACTCTATCTTTATTTCAGCTCGGCCCCCTAAAAGCTGTTCTTGCTCCCTCTGACATGTTCTCATTTCTTTCTGTTGATCTTCCTTCTCCCTAAAGATTTAGTCCAGCTTTGCATGAGGCAGCCCCTTCATGTCAGTGATTGACACAAGATGCTCTTTTTGGCAACTGAAGGTCTTTCCTTTTGGTAAAATATATTAATCCAAGAGGGTTCTGCTTGGAACTGATATTATTTCTGGTGTGTAGCGAAGGGTTGCTCATCCTTGCAGCTTTCCAGCTGTGTGGAGCGGAAGGAGGTTGAAATGACTTATCCAGCATGTCAGAAAGGGAGTTAGCGATTAAGTGAGATCAGTATTTGTCACCATCCTGTCCCCCTTATGCCAACAACAAGGAATTGTCTGTGAGAGACAGAGAGACAGAGAGAAGGGAAAAGCAAATAGAGGAGGAAAAAGCAGGGAAGATGAGAGACACTGAAAAAACATGAGAAAATGGATGCTAGTAATAGAAGGAAGCTTCTGCAGGAAGGTCCAGCAGGCAGGAGGAGGTCGCTGCAAATGGAGATGACTCAGCATACTCCACGTTTAGGCCTTGAGGAGGAAGGATTTCCCCTCTCTGTCCTTGCATAGACCCTGCATTCGGACATCAGTTATAAGTGCTGCGTCGTGGGCCCAGGGGTGGAGAATGATGTGGACAAGTGGAGGAGGCTGGCTGGTGGAAAGTGGCGCAAGTGGGAGAAGCAGGACCCTGGGGCGGGAGGAAAGTCGGAGGGGGTGACTCCATAATATAGAAGGCAGGGCACTGTACTTGCTGCTCTACCCAGGATCTTCCAGAAGGCAAGATGTGCTGGGTGGATGTGGATACTTCTTCTCCCCTTGGGCGTAGCCAGGAGAGAAACCAAGGGGTTCCACAGAAGTGGTTTGGGCACATCCTTCAGGCTTTGCTCGAAGGTCTCCTCCTCACTAAGGCCTCCCCTAACCACCCTGCTCCCCACACCAATATTCCTGACCCAGTCACCCACTCAGCATTGTTTTTCTCCTTAGCACTTGTTACCTGCTAACATGCTATTTTCCTTGCTATTTTATTTTATTTTGTAGAACTTTTCATCTTCCCCCATTAGAATATAAACTCCACCAGGGCAAAGCTTTTAGTCTGTTTTAGTCTTTTTTTTTTAATTCCCATTTTGTTCACTGCAGCACCCCTAGTGCTCAGGACATGGCCTGCACATAGCAGGTACTCATTAAGCATTTGTTGAATGAATGAACAGGCAGTTAATATGAGGACACTTTGCGATATAACCAGGGCAGGGACGGCATATTCCCCTAGCAAAATTATGCCAGGCTTATTATTCCTTAAGAAATATGGCCAACATCGCATTAATGAAGGAGCATGAATCTCTAGTACAGATTAGAAAGGAGCATCTTAAGAATGAAATCAATCCTCCCTGAAGCATGACATGTTTGCTTTTGGATGTTTTGAGAGCAAACCAGCTGAAACTGAATGGAAGCTGCTTGCTGTTCCCCTGGGCTTGCTCCCCTACCCAGAGCTGTATCCGAGGTGCCTCAAGGCCTGGGACTTCCTCACAACAAGGGAGGGATGACTTTTCTCAGGGAAGAAGAGAGAATGGGGCAGGGAGTGGGGGACAGCTCAGAAGTTCTGCCTTCCTCCCAGGAGTGAAGCCTAAGGGGGCGACCCCCACCTGATCACACCCACTGTACTCACCACTCCTGTGTGGCCTTGGGCAAAAGCCTTCTCGAGAGCAGACTTCCTCAGAGGAAAGCATTCTGGGTCACAAGTTTGATTTTCTCATCTTCCTCCCAGACCCACGACAGGCCTCATATTCTGTTTACCTCGGGCACCTCAGCCTCCTCAGTCATGCTCAACCTCCAAGGATCCAAGCCTTCTCTCCCCCACACTCTGGGGGGGCTCTTGGTCTGGGATGATCTGATCCCCCCACATCCCCAGTCCCCTCCGAATGCTGTCCTGGCGTCTGGCCTTTGGGGGTGCCAGCTTGCCACAGAGTGCTGGGTGTCACACTTGCTGTGCTGGGGCAGTTTTCTCCTATATTCTGGGCCCTCAGGGCAAGAGGTGGAGCTTGTGGCCTCCTTATTCCCTGTTTCTGCCTCTCGGATGTCTCTGTCCCTCTTCCTGCCAAAATCCCTGCTGCTTTGAAGATCAAGCCTTGCAGTTATGTCTCCTCTGGCTCCTCCTTACAGTGATGTTGGGATTCCTGGTACTGGCCTTCTGGTTCCTCCTGTGTACAGATGGGGGCCTGTAATCTTCTCTTTCACCTCAGCATGTGCTCTTTCTCAGGGACTTCAATATCCACATAGATGACTCATCTGACCCCTTGGCTATTTGTCCTTGACACTTCACTGCTAATGAGCCTTTCTTTACCTCCATTTTAACCATCCACCCCCAAGGTCACACCCTGGATCTTGTCCTTTGCAGAAGCTGTTTTATCCAAATCTCATTTTCAAACATCCCATTCTCTGACAAGCATTCTCTATTGTTCTAGTCTTCTTGCTGCTGAAATACGTCCTTCTCCCAAGACTTCTAATCCATCACACCATATACTTTCTACCTAAAGTCTGCTCACAGGCTTTACTTAATTCACTACCCACTTAGATTTCATGGTTATATGTGTAGTCATTCCCTTGCTCTGTGAGAGCATCCCTTTGGAATGCTCTGAGAGGCAGATTGTATTTTTCAATCCATATAGCCCTTCCACATGCTCTCCTGTAATGTGACCTTGTCATTGCCAATTGAGAGCTGGTATCTAATTCCTTGCCCTTGAATCTAGACTGGCTCATGACTTGATTGTAACTAAAAGGATGCAGTAGAAATACTGAGTAAATTCCAAAAGTAGCTTAGAAATGGCCATGCAGCTGCCCCATGGTTCTTTTGGGATCCTCACTCTGAGGAAACCAGCCAACCAAATAAGGAGTCCAATTACCCTAAAACTTCCATGCTGGAAAGACCATCTATGGCTCTTGAATCAGCAGCCCCTGTAGATCCAGCCTTCCAGATACCCCCACCAAGGTGTCAGACATGTGAGTGAAGTGGTCATGGATGCCCCAGACCAGCCTATTTGCCAGCTGAGTACCACCGAGTGACCTCTGTCATGCCCTGAGGAGCAGAAGAATCATCCATCTGAGCCCTGCTTGAATTCCTGACTGTGAAACACAAAAAAATCGTTGTCCTTTTAAGCCACTAGGCTTTGCAAGATTTTTCATGCAGTAATCATAACAAGCTTGAACACCGCAAGCTTGGTTGAACCCAATCATATGCCTCCTGTGTTCCTATACCTGAGCCACTGGAGAAAATTACAAAGTAGGGATGATTGGCTTCACTTTAAACATCGAATGGACACCATGTTTCACCATGCTCCCAAGCTCTAGTGAGCTTGTCTCTCCCAGAGTCATCAGTTTCATACATTCCCTCTTGCTTCAAATCTCTTCCACTTCCTTCTTCTTCCCCAAATCATCAGAGGAGAGATGTCAAAGAGGCAGTTGGATATATGAGTCTGGAGTTTAGGGGAAGAGTTGGGGATAGAGATAAAAATTTGAGAGTCATCAGGGTATAAGTGACATTTGAAATTACAAAACTGGATGATATCACCAGATGAAGGTGTGGATGGGTTAGAGAAGGGAGTCCAGCTCTCCAACATTTAGAGAGCCAGTAGAGGAGGTCAACAAAATGGACTGGGAAAGATGACCATGGGGGTTAGAGTAAAACTAAGAGAGGGTAGTGTTCTAAAGATGGAGAGACGAGAACTTTTTCACAAGGCAAGTCCCGAGTAGGTGAAAAGAGATAAGGGAAAGAATGGAAATGGAGAGATTGGTCTCTGACGTCTGGAGCTTCCTCCATGGCCATGGGAAGTGACAGGGAGGTGTGTACAGATGCTTCTAGATTCTAGATTAGATGGTGGGAAGGTGAGAGCGCTCCCAACTCATCTGTTTAATTTCTGTGAAAGGGTCCATGTTTAATAGAAATTTCAGCCCCAATATGTTTAAAACACAATTCCTTCCTCACCTCCAGTCCCTCTCCTACCTCAGCCTTTCTCAGCTTAGTTAATGGTACCACCATCCATCCACCCAGCTGCTTTGACTAGAAACACTTGTTTCCTCACTCTCACTCATACCCCTTATTCAGTCCAACAGCAAGTCCTTCTGGCTCTACCATACAAACATGCCTCACATCTGATCCCTCCCCACTGTTTCTGTCACCCTTTGTTCAAGCCTCCCTCATCTATCACCTGATTACTGTTCTTGCTTATCTCTCCTCCTTCTCCCAAATCCATTTCCCACAGTGCTCTTAAAAGGGAGAAATTTAAAAACCATAAATCATATTTAACAACCTCCACTTAAAACCCTCCAGTGGTTTCCATCACACAAAATAAAATCCCAACTCCATGGGCATGAATAGGCATTGGTTTTGGATTTGGTAAGTAGATGACTCAGCAGGAGAAGTAGGAGGCTGAGACCCTGATAGTCACCTCCCCAGAATGGATAGGTCCTAAAATCCAGGTTACAATTGGAGTTGTTTTTGAAGTTGTGGCTATAGTTTAGGGCTGTTCCAGCCACATGAATGAGGTCTTGTAAGACAATTGGACAGGCTTACACTGAGAAAATAGTCCTATGGCCTAGTAGTAAGGATATCACCTACCCTCTCCCATCATCAGGTCTATGGGCTCACCAGCAGAGGCCACGGAGTCTCTGGCAGGATAAACTATATTTAAATTTCAAAATGTAGGTTCCCCACTAGGCTTCCACTGATACCACCCTAGCTGGGGAGTGTTGCCTTGTTACTGCTCCCCACATAGCCTCCACTGACCGTTGGGGCCATGACCTTGTAACTGCTGAGCAGTGGTGAAAGCCCTGACTCTCCATTGTGCCTCCAGATACTACCTCAGTGAGGAGGGTTACTGCTGGTGGGGGCTGAAGTCCAGGCTCCCCACATGGTTTCCACTGACAGGGTAGATGGTATGGGGGTGTAGGAGAGGGGCTTGTTACAGCCCAGTAGGTTGAAAGTCTGGGCTCCCCTCTTGGTCTTCTCTGACACTCCCCTGGTGACAAAGTTGGGCACCTTGTTAACAGTTTGGTGGAGGTGGAAGTCTAGGCTATTCAGCCTTTGCTGGCAGAGATGTTAGGGAGTCTCAGTTTTTTCTGTGGTGTTGGCTGGAGGAGAGCCACTGTTGTCTAAAAGTTCTGTCTTTGTGGGCTGCCCCTTTTCTGGTCCTTTGACTAAAGACAGAAGACATGCTGATTGTTTTTGTCTGTGTCCATTAGCATTTTTGGATTGGAAAAAAAATGCAGATATCCACTACAGAATTAAAAACTTGCTGATGATGGAGGCAGAGGCTCAGACACTGACATTTTCAAAATAGTTTTAATCCTTACCTAAAGGTATTGAAAAAGAAGTATATTAGAGGCCCCGAAATATACTTAAGTATAAGAACAGAAGAATGACAGTAGGATTCTGACCACAGATTAATCTTGAGAGGAGCAAAACTGTAAAAGGAAACTTCCAGGGACCTTCCAGGGTCCTTAGCGTAAGGACCTTATGCTTTAGCGTAAGTTGTGCTGCAGGGCAAGTGATGCTCAGAGGAAGAGGGCACTGAGTTTAGCAGCAGTTCTAAAATTTTAAAAATATTTATGAAAATCAAAAAACAAAAAACACCACAAGTTATATGCTAAGGCAGTTGCCCAATTCCACCAACCGCGTTTTGCCTCAGAATATTCCAACCACACTCCTGTTACCTATTAAGCCTCTGTGTCCTCAAGACACAGAGGATACTCCCTCAACAGAGAAGCCTCTGCATGGCTGTGGTCTCCCAGTCATTCCCCAAGTTAGCACTTCTTTCTTGAGTTGGCAGCTGGCTGTCCAGCTGTTGAATCTTCACTTGGGGATTATAAGTATTTCTTTTTATAAGCTCATACTGTTGGGTTGTACGAACTCTTTGCTTCACCAAATCATATGAACCCCTTTAGCTTTAATTTTTAAAATCAGATAAGTGGAAATCCTCGAGTCAAGAAATTGACAGTAAATATAATGTATTTTCCCCACTCTGAGGATGAATTCTGGGAGGCTGGCTATTTAAAGATAGATTTTGGGGTCTTTGGAGCTGTCAACATGAACCTGTTATTTAAAGACAATCTCTTCTGATTGGACTTGAAATTTTTAATGGACCTTAAATTTTACTAAGGCTACTTGTCCAGTTGTGCCTAAAACCTACTGGACTAATCCCAGGTAGCAATCATGGCAATTCCAGGATGATGGTCTAAGTGCCCACACTGTAGCAGGTCCAGTAGCAATGTTCTCAAGCAGACTTAGTCTAGCCAAGGAGGTAGGACCTCAACATATAAAAACCTGAATGACAATAAAAGATTTAAATAATTTGAAACCAACGGGTGCCACATGATTAATCAAACAATGACTTGTACATATCATGCTTTACAGGAAGGACAGAACCCTTTCCTGTCCTGAGGAGTTGGAGTTTGAGCTAGCTCAGGGAGAAAACGAAGGTGGGATTTGGAAATGTGGAATGGCCAGAGGAGTCAGCCCTAGGTATGCAGGAGACATATTCCCAGCAGGGGCAAAAGCATAGATGTTGGGACCCACATGGGGCCTTCTCAGGCAGTGAGAAGACCAGTCTAGCTTGGGCAGAGAGTCAGCTAAACTGAGCTAAGGAGAGAAGATTTTTATCAGTGTAGGATGGGGACTTGGTTGTGAAAGGCTTTGAAAATCAGTCAGTTGATACTTATTGATCACATCCCAGGTGCCACAAAATGTTCTAAGACTTTTACATGTGTTTTAATTCTCCTATTATTATTATTGTTATTGTCAACACCAATGTATAGCTGAGAAAACTGAAAAACAGGGAAGTTAAATGACTTTCCTAGTTGAAGTAAGTGTGAGGAGCAGGTGTGAACAGAAGCCAGCTCTGCTCTACTGCCTCTTGTTACCACTGAGCAGTTTAACCAGCCCTCTTGGCGATAGGGACCCGTTGACCGATTTGGTGCACAGATTCTCAGCAAAGGCCGGATTCACTATTAGATTACGGTGCATATTCACCTTGGAGTGCTATTGGATGCCCAGACTTTTCCTGGGACTGCATTTGCATCTTGTTCCTGTGGGACCACTGAAAGGCATTACCAAATCGCTTGGATATCTGAGTCCAGGCATCGCAGGAAGGGTGAGATGGGCTGACCTATTCCCTACAAGTGATTTTGGAGGTGGAGGGCTCTGATCCATTTGTGCAGAATCTCACATTGAGCCCAAAGGAGTCTGTGCCCTGCCATTGGAGTTGAGAAGTCAGTCAGGGGAATACAATTCATTTATTCTTTCCTTTATTCACTCAACCACTACTAGTTAAGTGCTGTCCAAGTGTCAGGAACTGAGCTGGGTGTAACAAATATAGGCAATCCAGTCTTATGTAGATTAACATTAATTAATGAGATAATTTTAGATGTCTGTGTGAAGTCAATAGAATAGAGTGATGAATAAGGAGTAAAATAGCTGGTGGGGAAAGGCCTGAATTCATGACATGTGGGATGGACCTAAAAGATTCAAAGGGGACAACCATGTGAAGAGTGGGAGGCAGATATTCTCAGCAGAGGCAACAGAAAGTACAAAGACCCTGAGGGGAGAATGAGCCTGGCGAGGTGGAGAAAAGAAAGGCCAGTGTGACTGGAGAGGACAATTGAGGAAGAGCTTGAAGAGAAATGAAGGCTTGGAGAAGCGGCAGGTTCAGGCCATCTAGGGCCTTTAGAGTCTGCAGTAAGGAGTTTAAATTTTATTCTGTGTGTGATGGGAAGTCATTGAAGTTAATAAAGAAGACTCATTTCATTGACATGTGTCTGGAGAGGTTTGAACAAGTTTTGTCAAATTGCCCTTCTGAAGAAGAGCCTGGCCCAGGTCACTGGTGACACATACCTGCTGTTACAGTTAATGGTTGGGTGGGATGTGAGCACACTCCCATGAGACGTCCTCTAAGGTGGGACAGAGGGTGGGTAGTCCTGGACTCTCTAGGTACTGAGAAGACCAGAGAAACCAGAATTCTGAGGAAGCAGCTCTCAGGAATAGCAGAAGAGGCCTCCTGTATGTTTTGGGCATACCTCACATAGAGAGGTGGGATCTGTGTCCCCACCCCTTGAATCTCATCATGTTTGTGACTGTTTTGGCCAATAGAATGTGGTAGAGTGACGCTATGAGACTTCTGAGGCTGGGTCATAAAAAGCAATACCTAAAAAGTGTTCTTGGAGGCCTGAGCTGCCATGCAGGGAGTCCAGCTTTCTTTAGTTCCAGCCCACAGAGGCCATATGGGTGACAGTCCCAGGTGAGCCCAGCCTTCCAACTATCCCTGCCAAGGTGCAGGGCATGACAGTAAAGCCGTCTGCCAGCTGAATACCACTGAGTGACCTTCGTGGCTGCTTTATGAGACTGAAGAATCGATCTTCTGAGCCCTGCACAAATTCCTGGCAATAAAACCTTACCCATAAAATCATGTGATGCAATAAAATGGTTGTTGTTGTAAGCCACTAAGACTTGGGATAGTTGGTTAAGGAGCAGTAGTAAGGATCGTATGAGGACAAGAAAGAATAGCCAGACCTTGGGGTGCCAGGCATTCTGTCTGCAGAAGGCCGGGTTCTTCAACCATGGCTGACATGAGGGTTTTACCAGTCCCCAGGGGAGGCCAGAGACGTGCCTGGTGTCCAGTGGCTATTCAGGAGGGACCTCATACATATCTTTCTTAGGATCATTTCCTCAGGGACTTGCCATGAAAACACAGCTCACTGTGTTTAAAAAATCCTCAGCTACCTTTGGAGGCTAATGCCTTAGGCCACAAATCAAAAACAGCAGATTACTAACTCCAGAGCTGCTGAAAGACCTCAGTTCTGGCTTCTGTGTCATCTTGGTTTTGAGAACTGATTCCATTCTGAGACGAAATATGGGCGTTGTTTCCAAATAAAAGAAATCAAGATTCATAGTCTTTCTTCATAATTAAAGTTTCTGAAAAGAAAAACTGTGTTGGTCCCAGGTCTCTGGGTTGGTAGGGTCACCTCTGGTTTGGCTTCTTTTCTGTGTGTCACAAAATGAATTTATAAATGAGTGCTTAAGAAAACCCCAAAACAAAAGAGGAAAAACTTCTTTGGCAAAATGATAGTGAGAATGGAGCTTTCTTGCTCTGGAGCAAACTTCTTATGAGGATTCCATGTGGCTATCCCTAGTCGCAATGTGAATTGGGTTTTCTTTATTTCATTTATGTTTTATAAATGGTTCTTATTGGCCATGGGGCCTTATTCTCATTTCCAAAGGTGAGGAACCTGAGGACAAAGGCAGGATGACTGACTTAAAGTCAGAGGTAAACAGTGTCCACACAGTTCTTCCCCTGGTAATTGGTTAAGAACCACGGGAGGTAATTCAGCCTGTCTCAGACCCTGAGTTCCATAGTCACTGTAGGTCACTCCACCATATCTCTAACAAGAATGAGGTAGTGCCAACAGGTAGAAACTAATAATGGGAATGCAGATTTCCACTCTCCAGAAGTCATTGACTATACTTTGGTCTTTTTACATTTAATCTCTCTTGCACACTATTACTTACTGTTGAATATTTTTGAGAACATATTTCAGTTATGTCTATTAAATTAGCTTTTCAAGAACATTCATATATGTGAATTATATTTCAATAAAAACGTTAAAAACAAAACAAACAAAAAAAAGAACATTCATATATATATATATATATATACACACATATATATATACATATATATATATACACACATATATGCATGTATTCCTATCTAATTTTTATCTAAATTTTCTGTTGTCCACTGATTCCAACTTGGAATCATTTATTTAATAGTTAGCGAGTGTCTACACTATGAGGATTCTTTGTAATTAAAAAAGATGAAACTAATAACACGGGTTTCCTATTTCTTGAGTCCATACTTATCATACTCTCTTAGGGGATTACAGTTATTATCGACATGTGGATGCAAATAGTTTTAATGTCGGCAGAACATCTTAGTTAAAAGAATAATTCTGGACACTGAAAAACAGAAAAATCAACAGAATTCTAATTGTTCTTATGTACTGAGACCTTAAATGGTTAATCTTCTTGTGATTCATGTAATTCCATGAATCAGAAACCCAAACTCAGAGATGGAAATCTAATTTACAAAATGTTCTTCTTTAAGGATTTTATATGAGGAGATAATGGATCTTTCCTCTTTCCTGCAAAAACTTAATGAAACAAAAACTTAAATTAAAAATACTAAGTATTTGAAAATCAATTTACTTAGAACAGTTGTGCTGTGAGTTAACACACATCCTGAGTAATTTGCCTTCATTTTCATGTTTTAATATTTTGGTTCACTGGGTCACAATTGTGAGAATCCATCCTGTTTCCATTTGCCTTCCCATTCCTGATGCTCCATCACAATGCCACTACCTTGTACACAGTCTCACCAGAAACGCAGTATTTGATGTACCTTTTTATGAAGCCACCTGGAACCCGCTTTTGGGGAAGGGTCAGCATTCCCTTCCCTGGACAGGCGAAGCTGCTGCACGTAAAGGTTAAACGTCTTGGACAGATTCAGCCAGGCTGCTGCCTCCTGAGCTCCGCACGTTGTTTCGTTTATTATTTCTCTTTATTGCCTCTGTGCTGGCAATAAAGTTGGGTTATAAAATTAGAGTGCGGTCGCCACGTCCGGTTTCCCAGATTTCCATGTCATCTTGGGAAGCCCAAAAGTTCCTGATCGGTGCCACTGGGTATTTTCATCTGTCTTATTGAGGGTTCTGGAGATTGACAGAGCATAATTTTTAAAAAACGGGGACAGGGAAGCAAAGCTAAAGTTGACATTTTGGAGCAAACTTGTGCCTCGTATGAAAGAAAGATTAGTTATTTAAAGCAAATTCGCCACCTTGAAGGCCCTTCTCTTGCATGAGGACCATGTAGGTCGCAGGCAGCCCCAGGAACCCCCAGCAGAGTCCACACAGAAAGAGCCCGCGACCAGCGGGGTGACCACCCACAGTACCCAGGGGAGCGCCAGTCTGCCGGTCGCCCTGAGAGCGCGTGCGCGGGAAGCTCAGGTTCTGGGAGGGCGGCCAACCGGCTCTGTCCCAGCACAGCCTCCTCAAGCCTTCAGCTAACCTGCCGGTCGTTTGACTTTTGTCTCCACTGGCCACTCCTTTCTAAGCGAGAAGGAATGGCTCTCTTTGAAGAGGGGAAACTCAAGGAGGTCTAAACACAAAAACTATCCTCAGAGAAGTTTTCTTTGCTTTCTTTCTTCTAAAGCACGGATTCGATTTAAAAAGGAAAAGGAAAAACAAACAAGCAAACACTCCCCGTGCCCCTGCAAATATTCTCCCGAGACACACAATCTAAAAAAAATATCTGTCTTATTGCGAGGAAAATAGCCAATGGTATTGATAACTACCTTTGGATGAGACCTACCTGTATTTGATCTCCTGTGATTTTTACAACCACTCCATGAGGTAGGAACTGCAATATCCCCACGCTACACAGAAGAGGAGCTGGACCTACTCACCCAAAGTACACAGCTGCTGACTCCAGTCTGGGTCTGGCTGACCCTGGAGCTCACGCCCATGACCCTCAAGCAGTATTTTGCCCTTGAACTTAATGCTCCTGGCTGGGTGACCATAGCTGCCTCCAGAGAGGAGCTCCCCCAGGGCAGTGGTTCTTAATGGGGAGCGATTTTACCCCCTAGGGGACATTTGGCAACGTCTGGAGACATTTTTGACTGCTGAAACTTGCAACTGGCCAGGAATGCAACTCGACATCCCATACTTCAAAGGATAGCCTCCACAACAAAGAATTATTTGGCTGAAAATGTCAAGTGTCTAGGTGGAGAAACCCTGCCATAGATGCTGCCTTCTATTTTGTGACACTTAAGTTTAATGTGGTTTACTATGTTGTGAATAATTGGAAAGAGAGGAAACTGTAGGGTGAAAATGAAACTGTTCCCATAAATCGTCACCCATGGCAATATCAGCCCGTGCCTTTATGCGCAAAATGCTTCAGAAATCACACCCACAATATTTTCTCCTTAAAACTTGGGCAAGATGTGCGCACCTATGAGACTCAGTGTAATGGACAATTGATGGTTGCCGTCCTGCTATTGTTGAATCCATTCTTTCCTCCCTCTTTGGGACAGCTGCATCTGGATCTCCAGGGGATTCTGAAGAGACAATGTCACCCCAGATCCTGGGGTGGAGCTTGTTGCTGAGAGGTGGGCATGTGACCAAAGCAGAGAGAAAGTCTGGCTGTTTTCTGGGAACCCTGGGACAGAGCTCTCCTCCTAAGGATGAGTGGGGGTGAGAGTCGGAAGTCAGGAACAGCTCTGGCCATTTTTCTACCATGAGGGAAGTTCTGGCACAGGTGACAGTCCTGCAGCTGGCTGGTACCTGTGGTAACCAGGGGCTCATCTTTGTCAGTGGCAGCCTGCTTCCTTCTCCACCTCCAAGCCTTCGCTTAAGCAGTTCCCTCTGCCTGGAATAGCCTCCCAGGGCTGTTTCCTGACCTCCTTCAAAGCTCAGCCCCATACCCTCTCCTCGATGAAGCCTTCCTTGAATACTCTAAATTTGAGTCTGTTTATTGACTGTGAGAGCTGAGTTATGTGGTGTATTTTCATTATCTACCCAATTAGATTATAAACCCCTGGAAGGCAGGCTTGTGTCCTATATTCCTCTATATTCTGTGCTTATTTTCTAACAGGCCAGAGGGCTGCGGACAGAGAGCCACACAGGCTGTGTGACTGGAGATCCCATTTTGCCTGGCTTTGTTTGGAAGATGAGAACAGACAGGTGGTTGGGGGAGACAGGCTTTGTGATGCTACACTTCTAAGTCCCCTCTGCCAACCTGGGACCCACAAGTTTGTGTGATATTCATGTCCTCAAATGGGTCTAGCTGGCTCAGCCTATTGCCTCTGTCCTCTTTTCTGCTCCCTCCTTTATGATCATTTCTTATTATTCATCCACTCCCCCACTTCTCAGCTAGGAAACAGCCAGCTAGTTTTTCACTTCCTGTGCCTCCTTTCCTCACCTGAACCTGGTTTATAGGGAAGTTATAAGGCTTAATGGAGCCGTCCCATGTACGGTGGGTACTCATTGAATGGTAGGTGTTATGAAGAGCCACAGGGTGGGTGAATGCAGAGGAAGAAAGGGAAACAAGCAGTTTTATCAGTTACTTATGCAGTTTGTCGGAGTTGGGAATGTCTTTTTTTTCTTCAATTTTCAATTTTATTAAAGTAGAGTTAACAAGTTTTGAGTTTTCTACCTAGGAAAAGACTGGTCAACTTTGGCTGCTTCATAGAAAAGTTGCCATTCAAAAAAACAAATAAAAATCCATAGTTGCCTTTGTGACTTAAAAGAAACAAACAACTATTTTAAAAGTTACCAAAACTCCAACCATATCTGAGACCATTATAAATTTCAAACAGTAGATTTACCACACATATTACATTTTCAAATTCTAACATAGCAAAACATAAACACATAATTTGGCTACATCTAATTATTTCAGAAAATTTAAAAAAGTAGCAAAGTTATGACTATAAAACTTTGGTAGTTTTTTTCTTTACAAAGTAAAAAACCTTAAATCTTTAATAAAGGAACACAAAACAATCCCTAAATTTCTTATAAATAGCTCTCAAGACATATATTACCCATCTGCTGCAAGCTTTCTTTACCTGAGAGAATTTCCCAGGATACTTCACCACAAAGGATTATCTTCAAGAATTCTTCCAACATTTTACTCACATAAATATGATTAAACACCTGCAGAAGTAGATGTGGATAAATGCATTCTTTTTTTTTTATAACATCTTTATTGGAGTATAATTACTTTACAATAGTGTGTTAGTTTCTGCTGTATAACAAAGTGAATCAGCTATACATATACATGTATCCCCATATCTCCTTCCTCTTGCCTCTCCCTCACACCTTACCTATCCCACCCCTCTAGGTGGTCACAAAGCACTGAGCTGATCTCCCTGTGCTATGTGGCTGCATCCCACTAGCTATCTATTTTGCATTTGGTAGTTTATATGAGTCCATAACACTCTCTCACTTCATCCCAGCATACCCTTCCCTCTCCCCGTGTCCTCAAGTTCATTCTCTACATCTGTGACTTTATTCCTGTCCTGCCCCTATGTTATTCAGAACATTTTTTTTAAGATTCTATAAATATGTGTTAGCATATGGTATTTGTTTTTCTCTTTATGACTTACTTCACTCTGTATGACAGACTCTAGGTCCATCTAACTCACTACAAGTAACTCAATTTCATTTCTTTTTATGGCTGAGTAATATTCTATTGCATATATGTGCCACATTTTCTTTATCCATTCATCTGTCAATGAACACTTAAGTTGCTTCCATGTCCTGGCTATTGTAAATAGAGCTGCAATGAACATTGTGATACATGACTCCTTTTGAAATATGGTTTTCTCATGGTACATGCCCAGTAGTGGGATTGCTGGGGCATATGGTAGTTCTATTTTTAGTTTTTTAAGGAACCTCCATACTGTTCTCCATAGTGGCTGTATCAATTTACATTACAATCCAACAGTGCAAGAGGCTTCCCTTTTCTCCACACCCTCTCCCGCATTTATTGTTTCTAGGTTTTTTGATGATGGCCATTCTGACTGGTATGAGGTGATACCTCATTGTAGTTTTGATTTGCATTTCTCTAATGATTAGTGATGTTGAGCATCCTTTCATGTGTTTGTTGGCTATCTGGTATATCTTTGGAGAAATGTCTATTTAGGTCTTCTGCCCATTTTTGGACTGAGTTTTTTTTGTTTTTTTTTTGATGTTGAGCTGCATGAGCTGCTTGTAAATTTGGAGATTAATCCTTTGTCAGTTGCTTCATTTGCAAATATTTTCTCCCATTCTGAGGGTTGTCTTTTGGTCTTGTTTATGTTTTCCTTTGCTGTGCAAAAGCTTTTAAGTTTCATTAGGTCTCATTTGTTTATTTTTGTTCTTATTTCCATTTCTCTAGGAGGTGGGTCAAAAAGGATCTTGCTGTGATTTATGTCATAGAGTGTTCTGTCTATGTTTTCCTCTAAGAGTTTGATGGTGTCTGGCCTTACATTTGGGTCTTTAATCCATTTTGAGTTTATTTTTGTGTATGGTGTTAGGGAGTGTTCTAATTTCATCCTTTTATGTGTAGTTGTCCAGTTTTCCCAGCACCACATATTGAAGAGGCTGTCTCTTCTCCATTGTATATTCTTGCCTCCTTTATGAAAGATATGGTGACCATATGTGCATGGGTTTATCTCTGGAGATTCTATCCTGTTCCATTGATCTATATTCCTGTTTTTGTGCCAGTACCATACTGTCCTGATTACTGTAGCTTTGTAGTATAGTCTGAAGTCCAGGAGCCTGATTCCTGCAGCTCCATTTTTCTTTCTCAAGATTGCTTTGGCTATTTGGGGTCTTTTGTGTTTCTACAAATTGTGCAATTTTTTTGTTCTAGTTCTGTGAAAAATGCCATTGGTAGTTTGTTAGGGATTGCATTGAATCTGTAGAATGCTTTAGGTAGTATAGTCATTTTCACAATGTTGATTCTTCCAATCCAAGAACATGGTATGTCTCTCCATCTGTTTGTATCATCTTAAATTTCTTTCACCAGGGTCTTATAGTTTTCTGCATACAGATCTTTTGTCTCCTTAGGTAGGTTTATTCCTAGGCATTTTATTCTTTTTGTTGCAATGGTAAATGGGAGTGTTTCCTTAATTTCTCTTTCAGATTTTTCATCATCAGTATATAGGAATGAAAGAGATTTCTGTGCATTAATTTTGTATCCTGCTACTTTACCAAATTCATTGATTAGCTCAGGTAGTTTTCTGGTAGCATCTTTAGGATTCTCTATGTATAGTATCATGTCATCTGCAAACAGTGACAGCTTTAATTCTTCTTTTCCAATTTGGATTCCTTTGATTTCTTTTACTTCTCTGATTGCTGTGGCTAACACTTCCAAAACTATGTTGAATAATAGTGGTGAGAGTTGAAAACCTTGTCTTGTTCCTGATCTTAGAAAAAATGGTTCCAGTTTTTCACCATTGAGAATGATGTTGGCCGTGGGTTTGTCATACATAGCCTTTATTATGTTGAGGTAAGTTCCCTCTGTGCCTACTTTCTGGAGGGTTTTTATCATAAATGGGTGTTGAATTTTGTCAAAAGCTTTTTCTGCATCTATTGAGATGATCATAGGATTTTGCTCCTTCAATTTTTTAATATGGTTTATCACATTGATTGGTTTGCATAGATTGACGAATCCTTGCATTCCTGGGATAAACCCCACTTGATCATGGTATATGATCCTTTTACTGTGTTGTTGGATTCTGTTTGCTAGTATTTTGTTGAGGATTTTTGCACCCATGTTCATCAGTGATATTGGCCTGTAGTTTTCTTTCTTTATGATATCTTTATCTGGTTTTGGTATCAGGGTGATGGTGGCCTTGTAGAATGAGTTTGGGAGTGTTCCTCCCTCTGCTATATTTTAGAAGAGTTTGAGAAGGATAGGTGTTAGCTCTTCTCCAAATGTTTGATAGAATTCACCTGTGAAGCCATCTGGTCCTGGACTTTTGTTTGTTGGAAGATTTTAAATCACAGTCTCAATTTCAGTGTTTGTGATTAGTCTGTTTGTATTTTCTATTTCTTCCTGGTTCAGTCTTGGAAGGTTGTGCATTTCTAAGAATTGGTCCCTTTCTTCCAGGTTGTCCATTTTATTGGCATATAGTTGCTTGTAGTAATCTCTCATGATCCTTTGCATTTCTGCAGTGTCAGTTGTTACTTCATTCTCATTTGTAAATCTACTGATTTGAGTCTTCTCCCTTTTTTTCTTGATGAGTCTGGCTAATGGTTTATCAGTTTTGTTTATCTTCTCAAAGAACCAGCTTTTAGTTTTATTGATCTTTGCTGTTGTTTCCTTCATTTCTTTTTCATTTATTTCTGATCTGATTTTTATGATGTGTTTCCTTCTGCTGACCATGGGGTTTTTTTGTTCTTCTTTCTCTTATTGCTTTAGGTATAAGGTTAGGTTGTTTCTTTGAGATGTTTCTTATTTCTTAAGGTAGGATTGTATTGCTATAAACTTCCCTCTTAGAACTGCTTTTGCTGCATCCCATAGGTTTTGGGTCATCGCGTTTTCATTGTCATTTGTTTCTAGGTATTTTTTGATTTCCTTTTTGAGTTCTTCAGTGATCCCTTGGTTATTCAGTAGTGTATTGTTTAGCCTCCATGTGTTTTATTTTTTACAGATTTTTTTCCTGTAATTGATATCTAGTCTCATAGTGTTGTAGTCGGAAAAGATACTTCATACGATTTCAATTTTCTTAAATTTACCAAGGCTTGATTTGTGACCCAAGATATGATCTATCTTGGAGAATGTTCCATGAGCACTTGAGAAGAAAGTGTATTCTGTTGTTTTTGGATGGAATGTCCTATAAATATCAATTAAGTCCATCTTGTTTAATGTATCATTTAAAGCTTGTGTTTCCTTATTTATTTTCATTTTGGATGATCTGTCCATTGGTGAAAGTGGGGTGTTAAAGTCCCCTACTATGATTGTGTTACTGTCGATTTCCCCTTTTATGGCTGTTAGCATGCATTTGCCTTAAGTATTGAGGTGCTCCTATGTTGGGTGCATAAATATTTACATTTGTTATATCTTCTTCTTGGATTGATCCCTTGATCATTATGTAGTGTCTTTCTTTGTCTCTTATAATATTCTTTATTTTAAAGTCTATTTTTTCTGATATAAGAATTGCTACTCCAACTTTCTTTTGATTTCCATTTGCATGGAATATCTTTTTTGATCCCCTCACTTTCAGTCTGTATGTGTCCCTAGGTCTGAAGTGGGTCTCTTCTAGATAGCATATATGTGAGTCTTGTTTTTGTATCCATTCAGCCAGTCTGTGTCTTTTGGTGGGAGCATTTACTCCATTTACATTTAAGGTACTTATAGATATGTGTGTTCCTATTACCATTTTCTGAATTGTTTTGGGTTTGTTTTTGTAGTTCTTTTCCTTCTCTTGTGTTTCCCGCCTAGAGAAATTCCTTTAGCATTTTTTGTAAAGCTGGTTTGGTGGTGCTAAATTCTCTTAACTTTTGCTTGTCTATAAAGGTTTTAATTTCTCTGTTGAATCTGAATGAGATCCTTGCTGGGTAGAGTAATCTTGGTTATTGGTTTTTCCTTTTCATCACTTTAAATATTTCCTGCTACTCCCTTCTGGCTTGCAGAGTTTCTGCTGAAAGATCAGCTGTTAACCTTATGGGGATTCTCTTGTATGTTATTTGTTGTTTTTCTCTTGCTACTTTTAATATTTTTTCTGTGTATTTAATTTTTGATAGTTTGATTAGTGTGTGTCTTGGCGTGTTTCTCCTTGGATTTGTCCTGTATGGGACTCTCTGTGCTTCCTGGATTTGATTGACTATTTCCTTTCCCATATTAGGGAAGTTTTCAACTATAATCTTTTCAAATATTTTCTCAGTCCCTTTTTTTTTTTCTCTTCTTCTTTTGGGACCCCTATAATTCGAATGTTGGTGCTTTTTATATTGTCCCAGAGGTCTCTGAGACTGTCCTCAATTCTTTTCATTCTTTTTTCTTTACTCTGCTCTACAGTAGTTATTTCCACTATTTTATCTTCCAGGTCATTTATCCGTTCTTCTGCCTCAGTTATTCTGCTATTGATTCCTTCTAGAGAAGTTTTAATTTCATTTATTGTGTTGTTCATCACCGTTTGTTTGCTCTTTAGTTCTTCTAGGTACTTGTTAAACGTTTCTTGTATTTTCTCCATTCTGTTTCCAAGATTTTGGATCATTTTTACTACCATTACTCTGAATTCTTTTTCAGGTAGACTGCCTATTTCCTCTTCATTTGTTTGTTCTGTTGGGTTTTTACCTTGCTCCTTCATCTGCTGTGTGTTTTTCTGTCTTCTCATTTTGCTGAACTTATTGTGTTTGGGGTCCCCTTTTCACAGGCTGCATGTTTGTAGTTCCCTTTGATTTTGGTGTCTGCCCCCAGTAGCTAAGGTTGGTTCAGTGGGTTCTGTTGGCTTCCTGGTGGAGGGGACCGGTGCCTGTGTTCTGGTGGATGAGGCTGGATCTTATCTTCTGGTGGGCAGGACCACGTCTGGTGGTGGGTTTTGGTGTGTCTGTGACCTTATTATGATTTTAGGCAGCCTTCTGCTAATGAGTTGGGTTTTGTTCCTGTCTTGCTAGTTGTTTGGCATAGCGTGTCCAGCACTGTAGCTTTCTGGTCGTTGAGTGGAGCTGGGTCTTAGCGTTGAGATGGAGATCTCCAGGGAGCTTTCATAGTTTGATAGTATGTGGAGCTGGGAGGTCTCTGGTGGAGTAGTGTCCTGAACTCAGCTCTCCCCCCTCAGAGGCACAGGCCTGACACCCGGCCAGAGCACCAAGACCCTGTCAGTCACACGGCTCAGAAGAATAGGGAGAGAAAAAGAAAGAAGAAAGAAAAAATAAAATAAAATAAAATGAAGGCATTAAAATAAAAAATTAAAAAATTAAAATGTAATAAAAGGAAAGAAAGAAAGAAGACAGCAACCAAACCAAAAAACAAATCCACCAATGATAGCAAGTACTAAAAACCTTACTAAGAAAACAAAACAAAAACAAAAACAAAAAAAGAAAAACAACAGTCAAAAAAAGTAATGGACAGAGAGAACCCTAGGACAAATGGTAAATGCAATGCTATACAGACAAAATAACACAAAAAAGCATACACATACACACTCACAAAAAGAGAAAAAGGAAAAAAAAATCTATATATAAGAAAACAAAAAGGAAAACAGCAACCACTCAATAGAGAAATCTACTAATGATAATAAATACTCTAAATACTAAACTAAGGTAAACATAAAACCAGAAACAAATTAGATGCAGAAAGCAAACCCCATGTCTACAGTTGCTCCCAAAGTCCACCGCCTCAATTTTGGGATGGTTTGTTGTCTATTCAGGTATTCCAGAGATGCAGAGTACATCAAGTTGATTGTGGAGATTTAATCTGCTGCTCCTGAGGCTGCTGGGAGAAATTTCCCTTTCTCTTCTTTGTTCACAGAGCTCCTGGGGTTCAGCTTTGGATTTGGCCCTGCCTCTGCATGTAGGTCACCTGAGGGCATCTGTTCTTTGCTCAGACAGGATGGGGTTAAAGTAGCAGCTGATTCGGGGGCTCTGGCTCACTCAGGCTGGCGGGAGGGAGGGGTACGGAATGCGGGGCGAGCCTGCAGCGGCAGAGGCCAGCGTGACTTTGCAACAGCCTGAGTCATGCCGTGTGTTTTCCCAGGGAAGTTGTCCCTGGATCACAGGTCCCTGGCAGTGGCGGGCTGCACCGGCTCCCTGGAGGGGAGGTGTGGATAGTGACCTATGCTTGCACACAGGCTTCTTGGTGGCTGCAGCAGCAGCCTTAGTGTTTCATGTCTGTCTCTGTTGTCCACGCTGATAGCTGCGGCTCGTGACCATCTCGAGCTTGTTTAGGTGGTGCCCTAAATCCCCTCTCCTTACGCACCCTGAAACAATGGTCTGTTGCCTCTTAGGCAGTTCCAGACTTTTTCCTGGACTCCCTCCTGGCTAGCTGTGGTGCACTAGCCCCCTTCAGGCTGTGTTCACGCAGCAAACCCCAGTCCTCTCCCTGGGATCTGACCTCCGAAGCCTGATCCTCAGCTCCCAGCCCCCACCCGCCCCAGAGGGTCAGCAGACAAGCCTCTCAGGCTGATGAGTGCTGGTCGGCTCTGATGCTCTTTGCAGGAATCTCTCCGTTTTGCCCTCTGCACCCTTGTTGCTGCGATCTCCTCCATGGCTCCAAACCTTCCCCCCAACCAACCCCTGTCTCTGCCAGTGAAAAGGCTTCCTAGTGTGTGGAAACATTTCCTCCTTCACTGCTCCCTCCCAGAGGTGCAAGTCCTGTCCCTATACTTTTGTCTATTTTTTCTTTTTTCTTTTGCCCTACCGAGGTACATGGGGAGTTTCTTGCCTTTTGGGAAGCCTAAGGTCTTCTGCCAGCGTTCAGTAAGTGTTCTGTAGGGGTTGTTCCACATGTAGATGTATTTCTGATGTATCTGTGGGGATGAAGGTGAGCTCCACGTCTTACTCCTCCGCCATCTTGAAGGTCTCCCCCGATAAATGCATTGTTAATCCACCCTTTCCTAAGCAAGTTTTGCTGAAAGGATTTTGCTTTTAAAAAAAGAACACCTCTTTGGTAAAAGCCAAATATTTCCTCCTTTCAAAATGAATGCCTCTGCAAATGATTTACTGAGGACGGTGAAAAAAAAAGAGAAAGATCTTTAGAATTGCTAGCATTAATTCAAAAGATCTGTGTTCTGTGAAGCAGGTCCAACATTAGAGAGTACATCTCTGCCTAAAATGCAAGACTGGATTAAAATGTCTGAGGCTTTACAAATATATTAAAGATGGCAGGAAACACAGTTAAGAACAAGGCCAGAGGGATTTAGTAAATTAAGAAGAATACCCTACAGAGAATGCCATGAACCCAAGGGCATCAGCACTGTCCTTGATTAAGGAGGGCCCAGCGTGCTGTCTGGATGTGTGGGGTCTTGGCCCAAGGTCACACCCTTCTTAGTTATAGCTAAAACCCCCTTTCATTTCCAAGAGGGTTAGGACACAAATGTACACCAAAATGAGATGCTCTTTAGAAAAGCAGTCAAAGGAGAAAAAGACCTAGGCAGGTTAAATGCACACAGGCTCTGGAATTCCCTTTGCAGGGTAACAGGAAGCACCAATGGTAATAAACTTCTGGCCAAAATTAAATAAGCACATAATCTTAAAAATGCAGACGGTGACAATTTCGGGGGAGTTAGCACTGCACAGAAGTCATCCATAATGAAGGTGCCTCTGAGCAATTGGAAATAAACAATGGGGGTGTGGGAGCCCCCCTGCTGGCCATTCCTAATGGGCACCAGAGCCCCAAATCCCCAATAACTCCACCCTCCATCAGCCCACATGCACATGGCCCATCTAGTCTACAAAGGAGCTCCAAAGACCTCAGGCGAACAATTCTTTCAAGCCATTTGCCAAGAAACCATGAGGACAAAAGCAAAACCAGCTAACTGGTATTAAATAATTCAACCCACTAAGGATAAAGTAGGGTTTCCAAAAGACTTTGACAGAAAAGTCTCTGGTCTTCAGTCAGGTGACACTTCTAGACATACACAGCAACACTAGTTGGGGGTGTCTTATACATAGTCATTCATTAGACTCTGCTGTCCAGCGCAATGGCCACTGGCCACAGATGGCCACAGATGAAACGTGGCTGGTACAAATTGACAAGTGCTGCAAATGTAAAACACACTGGATTTTGAAGACTTATGAAAAAAGGAATGTACGATATTATTTCTATTTCTTTTTATATTGATTACATATTGAAGTAATATTTTAGATATATTTGGTTTAATAAAATACATTATTAAAATTAATTTCAGCTGTTTCTTTTTTATGAGGTTACTAGAAAATGTTCAATTATATCTGTGACTCCCATGGTATTTCTGGTCTCAGCAGAGCCTTCTGTAGTGGGACTTCTGGGTGTTGAACAGAGCTTCCAGCCCACGTTGTATTGGACTGTGATGGCTGAAATCCCACTTTAGCAGCCTCGTTTCTATGCCCTGGGAAATTTGAAGTCTCCTTGGGGGATTTTAAACTGCTGTCAGTTATTTGCCCTTAATACGTGTGAATGAGTACTGTGTTGTGCTCTCTTTTTTTTTTTTTTTTTGTGGAAAGCAGGTTTTGGTAGGAGGAAGTGGGAAGCAGAAGGGAACAAGGACCATGAGAACAATGAGTAGGTAAGAGTGTAAACAGAGTCTCCACCCAAGTGGGTGAAGGGGTTGCTGAATGAGGTCATGGTGGAATTGAGCCACAAATGTTGCCTTCACAGCTCTGTGTTTTTATTCCTTTTGAACTTCCCGCAGTTCTGTCACGATGGTCTGCATGTTGTTGGTGAGCCCAGAATAACTGTACAGGCTTGGTGACCAAAAGTCAGATTTAAAAGAAGAATTCAGCTATGAAGGACAATTTCTCACTTGAAGTGATCTGGTCTTGAGCCTGCAAACCATCACTGGATGAGTAGCTGTCAATTCCTTATTGGGTAAGGAGTTTTACTAGGAGTTTTTCCTCCTTACCTTTTTTCATAGCGTATTGAGATGCGTTCAGAATCATGACTTCATTGACAAGGGAGGAACCTCTTGAGGCTCAGAGAAAAGGCAGTGGCCTGATTTTGATCACATAGAAACCAAAAATCCAGGACAAGATTTGGCTTCTATCACTGAACCACCCAATGGACAGGCTAGATTCTCAAGGAGGTGAGTGCTAATATTGATTTTCTCTGATTCAGAATTTCAAGGAAGCACCGAGTCAGAGGGACAGTCATTTGCAAAATGGCCACCTCATGAAATGGCAATGCTTTGTTGAGCCTGGTTTTTTGTTTTGTGCTACTGAAGTGACTTCAATTTCCTGATATAAGGGATTGGGTTCCTTTAATTCTGAGGAAAACACTACTGGTTTTTCAAATCATTTTCCAAAAAGAACTTAACTGAGGAAAAATAATACTTAGTTCCCACAACAAGAGATGTGGAAAAGCTCCCAGGGCTGTCACATACTGTGGGGGCGCTCAGAATTGCCTCTGTTTCTGGGGTCCTAGTCTTGGGAAGACTAACTTCAGACATGTTTCCGATCCTTAAAT
The DNA here is from genome assembly GCF_965194825.1 of Balaenoptera physalus. Classification (NCBI taxonomy): domain Eukaryota; kingdom Metazoa; phylum Chordata; class Mammalia; order Artiodactyla; family Balaenopteridae; genus Balaenoptera; species Balaenoptera physalus. The sequence continues at coordinate 88,061,048 of NC_138886.1, read as the reverse complement.
GCAATTCCACTCTCTCCCTCTCCCCTCTCTTTAAAATTATCTTCAAGTAAACTAACTCAACTATTTTTTTCTTTTTCTTCATTTTTTTTTTTTTTTTGGAAATATGAAAGATGACTGTCTAGCACAGGGAATTCTACTCTGTAATGACCTATATGGGAAAAGAATCTAAAAAATAGTGGATATATGTATATGTATAACTGATTCACTTTGCTGTACACCTGAAACTAACACAACATTGTAAAGCAACTATATGCAATAAAAAAAAAAAAAACCCAAAACTAAATACATATGTATAAATAAATAAAACACACACACACACACACACACACACACACACACACACAGAATATGAAAGATGATGAGAAAGCCTCTTAGAACAGACCTTAATCTGAGGGAGAAATACTGAACTTAGCTTCCTCACTTCATAAAAAAACCTTGAAGGAAACTGCCCTTGTTAAAATTCCTTTTGTTAAAAAGCTGTGAAGTCAAAAATGTTATTGAACAATAGTTCTTCACACAGAAGGGGGCTTCTGTAGTTCCCCTCTGAGCCCTGCTGCTCCCTCAGGAACAATCAGGGCAGAATGAGGGCTCTGCTGTGGGTCCCCTCTGTCGCATGTCCTCTCCGACTTCCCATTTGGTTTCAACACTATTATCTCCCTCTTTGTCCTTTCCTTTTTCCTGTCCATTAGGAAGGCTATGGGAAAAGTGACTTTTATAACTTCTAGTTAAGACATCTCTTTTGAGGCAAATGTTGTCAGTGCTGTGATTGGAGTTTTATCTAAACTCCGACACTTTGCTTGAGAACATTGACTGAGATCTACATCAGAAATATATAGGTACAGTGTTGGTTTCATTTCATTTATTTATTTTCAGAACACTGCTATGAATTCCTAAAATGAAATGAAAGGTTTTCAGTAATTAGAACTTGAAAAGAATAGGTCCCTGTCGGTAGGAAATTTCTGGTGGCATTGGTTTGTGTCATCCTTCCTTCCTTCCTCCCTCCCTGTAGAGACCATGGCCTCCAACCTGGCCCATTTGACAACCTCAGGTACAGTGGTCCTGCTCGGCTGAGAGGTCAAAGGTAAAAAAGATTCAGTCCCTGCCTTCAAGAAGTATTCAACAGTTATTGTTGCAGGTTGGATGCTGGTCGTAGGGACTTGCTAGTATCCTGTGTGCTAAATGCTCTCCCTGTCATGTCCATTTTTCTGATAATATTTAGTGCATTCTGACCCACCTCCAACTACCTGCACCTGTGTCTAAGAGCTCGTTTCCTACCAACCCTGTCTCCCACTACAGAAGACCATGCAGCTTGCATGTGGCCCACAAGACGTACCACAGAATGAATACTCCCTGGAGTGGCCCTCAGCCATGAATCTAGGGAGAAGTGTATAAGTCCCCATGGGGGATGACTCTGAGGTATGGGGTGCTCCATTTCTTAGGGCTGCCCACAGGCTTAAGCTTCAGTTGCCCACTGGCAGTGGCAGCTGGCTTGATGGAACACCCTTTATCGTCCTCCCCGTGTCCCTTCTGCACTCTCCTGCCAGAGTCCCAGTGTCTCCACTTGAGTCCTTGTCTCCGGGTCAGTTTCTGGGGGAACTGAGAAGTCACCTGGATGTAGCTGGTCACAAAAGTGACTGATATTGGGCATCAAAGAAGGGGGATGTATAGGTATGTTTGGAACGTAAATTTTGCTGTTTATGTGTTTTGACTTACAAAAACAGAATTTCCCTCAAATGCTCTTTATTCTACTAGGATTTCCCATGCGCAGTCAGGAGATCTTGGACTCTCAGGATGTCTGAAAGCATGTAGGTGGAGAGGAAACTCGATGGCAGAATTTTCTGGACTGTGTCAGCTCTGGGAAGGGTATATAATAAAATATAATCACATGGGGATCTATTTTTTTTCAGATATATTTTTAAGGTTAGAAAAAAATAGGACTCACCTAGCCTTGTTTTAATGCCCTCCTTTCCCTCTCCCAACTTTCCCCTGCCTCTAGCAGGTTCTGAATTTTTGGGTTTGATCCCAGTATCCCATGTTTTATCCTCTTTCCTTCGTATACCATTGAGATGTCCAGAAGTCTGAAAATATTAGTGTTCAAAGCACATCTCCCATCCTGTCTCTTGTAGCTGGAAGTTACCCCATGGGTCTGTGTTGAACCATGTATCCCAGTTAGGGATTTGAAAAGATGGTTATCATATCCACTGGACCCTGCACTCACTCCTAGTGACTCTGGGAAGCGGTGAGGGGAGGAGGTGATGGGAGGAGGTGATACCACCAGCTGGTACAAGGAGACGCCTGAGGCTGAGCTGCAGTCAGTCCGTAAGCCTCTCCAACATCAGTGTGGCAAATGGTGCGGCTTCTACTCTCCTCTTTTACACACCCCTTGGGATGCGCCTAAGTTTTATTTTCCCAGGAAGGCTTTTTATAACCTCATTAACCTGATTGACTGCATATAATTGTGTGAGTGTGTCTGTGTGTGTACATACGTGTGTGTAGGTGCACACACACAATGGCCTCACCCATGGCTTTGGAAGAATGATGCCACCACTTTGGAGTCCAGTGCTCATGGGTGGGATGGAGAACTCTGGATGGAGATTCAGGACACCTGTGTTCTACTTAGTTCCTCCTTTGCCATCAACTTGTTTTGTACAAGTCACTGTGTCAGCTCCAGTTTCCTCTTTGATAAAGTTCAGAAGCTGGTCAAAATTATATCTGTGGTTCTTTCCTCTTGAAAAGTTTAAAAGTGGCTATTTATAAAGATGTGGGCACACTGTAGGGAAACCACAAGGCATAGTGCAGGACCTGAGCCTGCTAACGGAGACCTGATGTATGAGGATAGGACCTGTTACAAGAAACTAGAGTGCTAAAGAGGGGCCCTTCCTGACAGGAGGCTACAGCTGTGGGGAGTAGACAGCCTGAAGCAACCCCATTGGGGGAAGGGGAGAAGGTGAGAATATATGCCAAAGCTCACTCTCTTCCTTCCTGCCAGTTCCTCTGGGGCTCCCCGTTACCCAAACCCAACAGGGACTCTAAATCTTGTGTTGCCACAGGTCAGCCTCCAATGGAAGAGGCGCAACGGAAGGCCTTGTGCCCAGCGGGCCTGTCACTCACTATCTATAAGTCCACTGTGAACTCAAGGTTGTTTTAGCTTCCTCACCAGCCTCTGCTCCCCCCCAACCCTTTTTTTTTTTTCCTATCCAGAATAAAGAAGATCTGACTTCAGCCAAATAAATCAATTTTAAGGTCCTCACTTTTGTATCCTCCTATATGCATGTACTCCTGTTAATAATCCACAGCTAATCAGGCTTCAGAATGTATTGATTCTGCATCTCATCCCTCGTTTTGGTCCCCACACCTAGGCCCCTAACTCAGATTCCCATGACCTCTTCCTTTTACTGTGGCAAGAGCCTCCTAATTAACCTTTTTGATTCTGCTTCTGGAATCAAATTCTAAAGGCAGAACTCTAATCCTTTTCCTGTTCAAAACTCTTCCATGGGCCCTCTTGTCTGAGACTATCATCTGAAGTCCTGAGCATGGCCTCTGATATCCTATGACCTGGATGAGATTCCTCCTTTCAGTCTTATCCTTGGGCCCCCCTTTATGGCCCTGTGTTCCTGCAAACCAAACTGTCCTGCAGCCTGTCCTGTCTCCATGAGGATAATCCCCAGTTATGGAGCACCTAGTGTGTGTCGGGAGCTCTCCTAGGTACCTCACCTACACGATTTCACTTATTCCTCACAGACATCCAGTTAACAGTCCCCTCCTGCTGCCTAAATATAACAAATTTAACACAAGAATTTATAGGGAGCTCAGAAGTTTAGAAAGGGAAATCCCAGGTACTAGAAGCAAAGCCAAAGTGGTGAGCAGGAGCTAAATTCTGGGTCAAGGAGAGGACTGGAACCAAGAATGCTCCATAGTGGGGAGGGCCTTAGGTCCAGGCAGGGTTGGGAGCTGGAAGTGAGCCCCCTGCACAAAGCCAGGCATCTCTAAGGACTGTCCTCCACCACTAGAGAAAAACTCTATTCCCTGGCTGAGGGCTGTGACAAGGAAAGCTTGCTCGTTCAAGGTGGGGGAGTAAAAAGAACCTTTGGCAAAAATTTAAACTCCAGTCTGCCCCTGCCTGTCCTGTTGGGCGTCCACATTATTCATGCACTGTGGGAATCCTGAGCCCCTAAGTTAATATAAAATGTAGGCTAGACATGCACAACTGCATCATGTTTTTAACAGAGGCAGTCGTTCTCCTACTGAAAAATTCCTCCTGAAGATGATCCTTCACAAGAAACTTCCAGTTGCAGCAGAAAACAAGCACTCAGTGAAATAGTGTACAGAGGCAACACCTAAAGATTTCACACCCTAACAATGCAAATAGTAGGACATTTTGAGCACCTGGCTTAGGGAGATGAGAGCAGTAACGATCCTGAATAAGGCAAAACTGAGGTTTTTATTTAAAAATAACAGAAAAATTTAGAAAAAGAACCAAACAAAAATTCCAGAAATAAAAAAATGCAGTATTCATATAAGGATAAGGATTAAACAGGAGGCCAATCTCAGTTGTGAGGTAATAAATTAGAAGGCAGACCTGGGAAAATCATTTAAACCTCACAATAACACTTCAAGGTAGGAGATTGTTTTTCCTTGTTAACACAGGAAGAGTTAAGAAACTTCATCAAGAGACCCTGTCTTTGAACTCAGATCTGTTTTATCCAGCAATATGCTGGGGCTGGTTTGTACCACCTGTGAGAGCCCTTTGTATGTATCTCTTCCCAACTCCACTTTCAGTGACATAACCTTAGTAGCTTGAAATTGACCATGGTGAGAGTATTTATACCACAGAAATTGCCAAATACTACAATTGGGGCTTTTTTTTCCTTAGAGAGTCTGTGGTTAAACATTTAGCAGCATACCACTGGTCTGACCCGTGTTCACACTTTAAATTGGGAATCACAAGGTAATCTCCCACAGGGGACTCGCGGGACACATAAAGGATGAGGTTGGCTGAGTGGGCTCACAGTGTGGGCTGTGTGACCTTTCTAAAGTGAGCAACTGCTACAAAGCTTTTGGTGTTATTTGAGCTGTGGACCCAGTGTTAACATCTTCTGATTTCTTTAAGAGCAGCTGCAAAATCCCAAATTTTATGTGAAATCTCAATTGTATTTATTTATTTATTTATTAGCATGATTTTTAAAAAATATATTTTATTTATTCATTTATTTATTTATTTATTGTCTGTGTTGGGTCTTAGTTGCAGCACGTGGGATATTTCATCGCGGCACGCAGGCTCTTCGTTTCGGTGCTTCGTTTCTCTCTAGTTGTGGCACGTGGGCTCCAGCGTGTGTGGGCTCAGTAGTTTCAGTAGGGGTTTAGTTGCCCCTCGGAAAGTGGGAGCTTAGTTTCCTGACCAGGCACGAGGGAAGTCCCTGAAATCTCAATTTTTAAATGCTGGCAACAGATTCAAAAATTTTTTAAAACATTGCTCAGGTCAAAAAAATAAAATAAAACCCACATCTGCTGGCTGAATTTGGCCATGGGCTGCCAGTTTGTAATATCTAGTTTTAACCAATAAACTCCATTGCTTTGTGTTATTATTCCTTTCTCTAAATGCCCTCCTACTTGTCAAATCCAGCTTAAATGACAGCTTCTCCATGTTTCATCCCTGAGCCGTCCATCTAAAAGCCATCTTCTGAACACTAAAAAGATGGTTCTGAACACATAAGTATTTTCTTTAAGGAAAATGTATGTGTTATAAGTATTTTCCCTTAAAGAAAATAGTTATGTGTTTGATATTATTTGTGCACACATTTTTCTTCTCTGGTAGCTTGTAACTTCCCTGAAGATCAAGATCTATGTCTTGGTCATCTTTGTTTCTCCGGAAATGTTCAGCAAGTCTCTTGTATGTAGTAGACATTCAGTAAGTATTAGGTAAAATTTAAAACTGGAAACTCAGTACATGTTTATTTGAATCACATTTTATACTTGCCTTCAGAATTGTGACTTGTGTGTTTTACCAGGAAGACTGGGAATTTAGACAGGAAATTTCAAAGCCATGTTGATAGCACAGAGGACGGTTCTCATCATTCCTAGTTTTATGAGACATGCTCACGGGAAACTTTTGTTTTCCTGTCTGTGTTGATGCATGTGAATGGGTGTTTCTGCACTAAGCTCTGTGATTCAAAGAGAGGACTTCCCATAGTCATGGTTGACTGAGATGTTAGACTATAGAGCATTTTCCTATTTAATTAAAATTTTTTCCTTAATCAAAATGAAACTTATTAAGACCAAAAACATAATGTTTACTAATATTTGTACTTAAAAGAATTTTCAAGGCTTTTAAATTTTAAAGTATAATGTATTATAGAGCAAAATTTAAAGGAATACAAGTACTTTGGTGCAAAACTCAAATAAAAATTTGAGAGTTACTTCTTTCCCCCTTCACTTTCCTATGTTGTTTAAAATAAAGACTTTTTAGTTCTTTCTCTCACTTTCAATGCAATAGATTTGTAAAGCTTGCAGCTCTTCATCTCTTAAAGTTCCCTTGGGATCTTCAAATGTCCTTAGATAATCTTTCCTTGACTGCTAGCTGCTAATTTTAGAAAAGAATTAATTCGTTATCTCTAAATTCCAAGAATTACAAGGGTTCCTTTTCTTTCCTGGGTAGGGTTAGCTACATACCCTCTGTTTCCTTCTATAGTATTATTTTCTAAGCAGGACAAATAGAGCCTCCTGCTCTCAACTGGTTTCTGTTTTCTCTTAAAGAGCTTAAAATTAGGAAAACCTCAACCTTATCAGTACTCTATGTTAAAAATAGATTTAAACAAAATAGTAAAATGATATTAAAAGCAGAGCCAAAATTTTTCTCTTCCCATTAATGCTTAACTTTATAATTTGCATCCTTTGGGACAAGGTGGTAAAAATGAAAGTATAGGCTGGTCATTCTTTTCAAACCTACTCACAAGTATATTTTAAACATTGGATCTACTTTGAGCTATTACACAATTTTTTAAATTGTAAAAATTTAGTCTGAAAATGGCATAGAAATAATCTATAAGTGTTGTTTAAATATAGGTTGACTTTTCTTCTCATAGTTCAGAAGTTTTTCACTCCGCTAGCCACTCAACTTATCCTATTTCTAAAGCTTTGGAGAGTCATGTGCATTGTGCACAATTTTGTAAAAATAGGTAATGCATTCATTCAACAAATATATGTTGAGGATCTGCTCTGTGCAGGCACTAGCTACACACTGATGAACAAAACAGACAGGCCTAGGCCCTACTCTGTGCTGTCAACAGCGTGTGGCCACGCAGGGACTGAGCCTACAACATGGACACTCACTATCACATTCTAACTTCAATTGTTAAACAGCTTTGAGGTATAATGCATTTGCTTTCAATTGCCAGTGAGAGGTGATTGCCATCACAGCCAAGACCTAAGTTATTAAAGTCTGACAGGAAACTTTTCATAACATGTACCTTCATCATCAGTGTCAGTTCACCCTGTCAGCTGAGGTCCCCAGTCTCTGCTCTTTACCCCTTATTTTCTGCTGCACAAAATTGGACTGATCATCCATAAAACAAACAGACAAACACTGGATGTGTGTGGTGGAGGCAAACCTGTCACCCCAATGGGGAAGATTACCTTTTGCCTTTGCTCCTCTTAGGTAAGCACCTTGAACTAGAAGTTTGGGAGGTTTCCTTCATCAAGGCTGGAATTAATTATTTTGAAAAAATGTAAGTTAAATGATGAATTTTGTTGTCATTTATGTCATTATTGCCCACCCCCTCATGTACCTTCTCACTATTTAATATTGTCTCTCAGGACAGTCATGGTGCATACATAGCTCCAGAAAGTCACAGACTGCAGTTGGGGAGGGACAGCCTTAGATGAACTGAATCCCTTCCCCTCCTTTGACTGCTAAGGGATCTGAGGCTCAGACAGGTGAAATGGATTCCCAAGGGCACAAAGCTGGTCATGGAGCAGGATCCTACCTCTTAGTCTACATAAGAAGAATGATGCTCTCGATATTCCAATCCCATATTTTATGGTTCCTTAACATGTTACTCTATTACAGTTATAGTTGTAGAATATTAACTTCACTAATGCAATATGTTTACCAAATATGAAAGTTTCAGGTTTTATTCCATGAAGGACACTTTTCTGCTCAGCTCATGACTGGTTTTGAGTTGGCTTATCTTAATGGACAATGCTAGCCATTTGAGCATTAGCCAAAAGAGGTATTCTGTTTACAGCAGTTGATTTTTCAGAGATCAAAGGAAAAGGGAAAACAAAAGGAGCTTGGAGTTAGGACATATTGTTTCTCACCTATGATCTGTGAGATAGCTGATCTAGGGCCATTACATCTCTTGCTTTTGTTCCACTGAGGAAATAGTGGTCACATGGCTGAAAGGAAGTGGCTGGAAGTAGAATTGCCCAGATTCTGGGAAAGGGAATATACCAGATGGGTAATAAGTCAGTGCTTCTCCTACCTATTAAGTTGAACCACATGAAATTGTCCATATTGCAGCACTTTTGACCTACAAAAATGGTAATTTTTTATGACTTAATCTAATACGATTTTTTTTCCCTTTCCCCTCTTATCCTTCCCAGCCCTTGCATGTATTTTTCCTTGGCCTGGTGTAGGATCAATTCTTTGACTTACTATCAAACTTGCACTTATTCTCTCCTCTTGTCATTAAAGACTTTCAGGCTCAGTGTCAAAGATTTGCTCCTTGAAAGGCACAACTGGATTCAACCTAGGTTGAACTGGTTAGAAAATCAATAGCTCAGCGCTATTTCATCACTGGAAATGGTTCAGCCCAATAATTGGGGTCAATATGGTTAATATAAACATATCTTGAGAGAAGATGCATCTCTATTCTTGCCTGGGCAGGTGGAGACATGGCATCTTTGTCTTATTACCCAGAAGAATATTATGGTTGGATCTCTGCCACCATAGGTCTGAATGGGGCACCCTATGTTTCAACAGAAAAACAGGATGCCTAGTTGTACTCATCAGGTAACCAAACTTCTGTGTAATTAATGAGCATCAGGCCAACTGTTGGGAGGATTATTGGTCATGGAGAGGCAGATAATCCTACCACAGTCATGTGAGTGTTCAGTTCTTAGGATAAATCTCAAAATCTCAGTTGACTGCCTCAGTCCCTTCATCCTTAGAATAGAGGAGCCAAGGAAACTTGCCTAAAATCAGAAATGAATGCAAAATTGTATGTGAAGACCCATAAGGCCTTGTAATGGAACTAGTTCTTGGTTGTAGAAATAGAACAGTAGGATGACAATTCTGGATAAGTACTCAGGGTCAACTAGCAGTGGGAAAGGGAAAGGCAGGATGAGTTGAAAAGTTACTGGATGCTCTTGCTTTTTTTTTTAATTGAAGTATAGTTGACTTACAATATTGTGTTAATTTCAGGTCTACAGCAGAGTGATTCAGATATAAGCATATATATTTTTTCAGATTCTTTTCCATTACCGGTTATTACAGCATATTGAATATAGTTCCCTGTGCTACACAGTAAATACTTGTTGTTTATCTGTTTTATATATAGTGGTGTGTATCTGTTAATCTCATATTCCTAATTTATCCCTCCCCCCTCCCACCCTTTCCCCTTTGGTAACCATAAGTTTGTTTTCTATGTCTGTGAGTCTGTTTCTGTCTTGTAGATAAATTCATTTGTATTATTTTTTAGATTCCACATATAAGTGATATCATATTATATTTATCTTTTGCTGTCTGACTTATTTCCCTTAGTATGATATTCTCTAGGTCCATCCATGTTGCTGCAATTGGCAATATTTCATTCTTCTTATGGCTGGGTTTTATATATATATATATATACCAAATCTTTACCCATTTATCTGTTGATGGACACTTAGTTTGCTTCCATATCTTGGCTATTGTAAATAGGGCTGCTATGAACATTGGGGTGCATGTATTTTTTCGAATTAGAGTTTTCTTTTTTTTCTGGATATATACCCAGGATTGCTGGGTCATATGGTAGCTCCTATTTTTAGTTTTTTAAGGAAACTCCGTACTATTTTCCATAGTGATTACACCAATTTACATTCCCACCAACAGTGTAGCAGGGTACCCTTTTCTCCATACCCTCTCCAGCATTTATTATTTGTAGACTTTTTCATGATAACCATTCTGACTGGTGTGAGGTGATAACCTCATTGTAATTTTGATTTGCATTTCTCTAATAATTAGTGATGCTGAGCATCTTTTCACATGTCTGTTGACTATCTGTATGTCTTCTTTGGAGAAATGTCTATTGAGGTCTTCTGCCCATTTTTTGACTAGGTTGTTTATTTTTTTGATATTGAGTTGTATGAGCTGTTGTATATTTTGGAAATTAAGCCCTTGTCGGTTGCATTGTTTGCAAGTATTTTCTCCTATTCCATAGGTTGTCTTTTCATTTTGCTGGTGGTTTCCTTTGCTGTGCATTTAGGTCCCATTTGCTTATTTTTGCTTTTATTTCTTTTGCCTTAGGAGACTGATCTAAGAAAATATTGCTATGATTTATGTCAGAGAATGTTTTGCCTATGTTCTCTTCTAGGAGTTTTATGGGGTCATATCTTATACTTAAGTCTTTAAACTATTTTGAGTTTATTTTTAATATGGTGTGAGGGAATGTTCTAATTTCATTGATTTACAGGTAGCTGTCCAGCTTTCCCAACACCACTTGCTGAAGAGACTGTCCTTTCTCCATTGTATATTCTTGCCTCTTTGGCCAAAGATTAATTAACCATAGGTGTGTGAGTTTATTTCTGGGCTGTCTATTCTGTTCCATTGATCCATATGTCTGTTTTTGTACTATTACCATGCTGTTTAGATTACTGGAGCTTTGTAGTATTGTCTGAAGTCTGGGAGGGTTACGCCTCCAGCTTTGTTCTTTTTCCAGATTGCTTTGGCAATTCTGGGTCTTTTGTGGTTCCATATAAAGTTTAGGATTATTTGTTCTAGTTTTGTGAAAAATGTCATGCGGAATTTGATAGGAATTGCATTAAATCTATAGATTGCTTTGGGTAGTATGGCCATTTTAACAACATTAATTGTCCCAATCCAAGAGCATGGAATATCTTTCCATTTCTTTGAATCATCTTCAATTTCCTTTATCAATGTTTTATAGTTCTCAGTGTATAGGTCTTTCACCTACTTAGTTAGGTTTACTCCTAGGTTTTTTTGTTTGTTTTTTGCTTTTGGATGCAATTTTAAATGGGATTTTCCTTTTTTTTCTAACATTTTCTTTCTGATAATTCATTGTTAGTGTAAAGAAATGCAACAGGTTTCTGATATCCCTGATGCTCTTGTTTTTCTTTTAGGCACTGAATAGATTTGATAAATAAAACCTGGCCCTATGGAAATGTCTACCTTGGCTGTGGTAGGACCAATGACCTTTAAGATTCTTCCTAAGTTCTAGAAACTCTGCAAAGCAACCCAAAGCACTCAGCCTTCTCCACCTTCACTGTCAGAAACACAATCCAAGACACTGCCTTTTCATGAAACCAGCACATATTTATTGAGGACCTGGTATGCACCAAGTCTTATTCTATGCCAGTGGATATCAAATGTGGTCTCCAGACAAGCAGAATTAGCATTACCCAGAAACTTGTGAGAAACCCAAACTCTCAGGCTCACCCATGACCTGCTGGACCAGAAGCCCTGGGAGTGGTGCCCAGTGTCTGTGTGCTAACAAGCCTTTCAGGTGATTCTGGAGCAACCCCAAAGATGGGGAAGGACTTTTCTGGGCATGGGACATCCCCAAGCTAGCATGGCTTCGGTGGCTTTGTTCCTGTGTAGTAAAGATCATAAAATGTGCCTGACAAACTGCTGCTTAGAAAAAATTCTTTAAGGTTGCCAACCAATGAAAAGGAGGCCACATTGATGAAACAAAGAATTTATGTTTTGGTGAAATGTCACCATTTCCTCTGAAGCTAGGTCACATATTAGGAAATTCTGGAATTGTTTAGCTGAGATGTAATGTTGCAATTTTGCTGTGAACAACTTTAAGAGCCTTGATGAAGATTTTTTCCCTTTCCCCTGGTTCTTAACCATAGCCTGTAATGGAGTTTTGATATTAGAAAATAATACTTCTTGGCATTGTCTCCACCTAAAAACTGAGGGTATAGCTGAAAAACTCTTCTATCAGTGCTATTAAAAAAGCGTGGCCAGTTACATTTTGAATTTCCTCCCTCCCTCTCTTCCTCTCTTTCTCTCTTCCTTCCTTTATTTTATATCAACAATTTTAAATCTGTTGAGATGTCTCTATCCTCCAGCACTCACCTAAATAACTGTTTCTTTTATAGAAAAGAAACAATACAGGAATAAGTTTGTTGTATAAACATTCATCACAGTGAAGGAAACTTTATAGATACTTTCTTTCTGCATCTTCACAAGATGTGCCTTCTGACTATTCCCCTTTGCATGTAGGACACCAAGGTTTGGAGAGGTAGAGTGACCTGTCCAGTATCCAGTTGATAAATGGCAGTGGAATTGTAGTCAATATATTGCCCAGAATTTCTGCCTTCTAACCTCATGTGTGCCCACTAGGTAACATATGTGATATGCCATAGTTTCACATTTTGCTTATTTTCATTTGTATCCAAGTAGAACTGGGTCTGAAGACTACTCCGAGGTAAGCCAGGTTTATTGCTGACCTCACCCCTTTACCCTCTTGGTGCTGCCTCCTATTCCATCTCTTCAGAGTCACCATCAAATATGCTGCTAGAGGAGGCTCTGGAGGTGTGCCCTGACACATTCATGGCATGGAAGAAAGCTCCAGTAATAGAATCTCAAGTGTCAGTAGTCAGATAGGGCACTGGGGGCTCCAGGCCATCCTTCTTAGAATTGGGTGGACCTGGTAGGCCAGCAGGACCTTCGTGCCTGAGCTTCCACCAATGACTGGGACCTGAACTTCCACTCCAAGTGATGACGGCAGCATGTGTCTCATGCTTCCCTTCTGGGAAATGTCAACTGCACTTATTCTAGCAATTGAAGTAACTATTGCCCTTCTTCAAACCTTTCAAAGTTAAAGACTTGACAAAAAAGAAATTTCTCTCCTAATAGATGAGTGGCATATAAATGCCCAATAGGAGATACTTCATATACTGAACTTGATTCTCTTTGAAAAATAGAATTTATCTAGGTAGAGCAGAGAGAATTTTTAGGGCAGTGAAATTATCTATATGATACTATAATGATGGATATATGTCAGTAATGTCTATCAAATAACATCTGTCAAAATCCATAGAATGTAACAAATTCAGAGTGAACCCTAGTGTAAAGTATAGACTTTGGGTGATAATCATGTGTCACTGTAGGTTCATCATTGTAAAAAATGTACCACTCTGGTGTGAGATGTTGTTAGTGGGGGCAGGCTCTGCATGTCTGGGGACAGGGGGTATATTAGAAATCTCTGTACCTTTTGCTCAGTTTTGCTGTGAACCTGAAACTGCTCGAAAGATAATCTATTTAAAAAGTTGAATTTATCCTTAGAGTATGGAAACATGATTTTTAAGACAAACCTTTTCCCCTTCAGTCTGTGTAGCACACATCACCCTGCAGTTGAGAAATTATTAGAGCAATTTGGATATCAGTCAGATATCATTTTTAAAAACATAGCTGATTTAGTGGGTAAAGGATAAGTGAAATAGATAAGAAGAAAGGGCCAGTCAGACTGACCCATCTAACTCTGCACATGTCCATTTAGCTAAGTTGAGGGAGCTTTAGAAAAATGAAAAACAAAAACAAACACCCAACCCTCCCTCAACTTTGCGATAAGAAAAAAATCTGGTCAGCAATTTCTTATTCAAGACATTGGTGATCTGTCAGAAAGAAAGTAATCATATAGGACATGCTAGAAAAAAGGGAAGATAATAAAGGCTTGTTTTATTTCATCCCGTTTCAATGAGGTTTAAGGTTTCCAAAACCGCCTATTTTTTCACAGGCAGACCTGTAGGGTTTAGACTCCTGATCTAAATTACCGAGGGTCCACACCCCCTCCCCTGCACACAGCCCCAGGCCCAGCCCTCCCCCCACCCCCGTCCCCCTGCCGCTCCCAATGCAGCCCTGTGGCCGCAATCGAAGGCTATTTCCAAGTCCATCTGGTTCTTTCAGAAATAGTCTTGTTTGTTGTCTTTTCAGTGACATTCTGTTTGTTCAACCCCCTTTTTCCCTACTGAGGGAGACAGCCTAACATTTTTTTCTTCTTCTTTAAAAAAATGTTATCTGCTTTTCTTTATCAGCGTCGAGAAGAATGAAAACTCTGAAGGCAAAATAAAGGGAGACTTAAAACCGGGAAGAGAAAGGCGCGCCGCGGAGGAGGGAGCCTGCCTCGGGCCACTGCAGCGGCTCGGCGTCACCCACATTCCTGGGCCGCCGCGACGCCCCAACACAGCTTGTCGTTTCCTCCGATGGAGGCCGGTCGTGAAAGCCTCCCGGCGACGTGGGTGGGCTGCTGTGAAGACGCAGCGTCTCGTCCCATTCAGGAACTGCCCCGGGCCTGGCCCCGCGGAAGGCGGGCTGTGTGTTGTTTAAGTAAATAGACTGGTCGGAGGACGGGCTGGCCGGGCCCCCACCCTCCCTCGCCGGCCCTGACCGGGAAGGGCCACCGGCGGGAGCCACCGCCGCCACCCACCGCGCAGGCGGGACCGCGGGCCTTCCCTGGACTTTCCAGTAAACAGAGAAGCTCTATCTTTGTCCCGTGCCACAGGGGCACACTTGGGCCCGTTCATCTTGTTTTTTCAGATGTTCCCTTGGGTCCTCTTCCTGGCCCATCTACTGCCCCAGACACTTCCCAGCAGCCAGTTAGCATCTTCTGTGCGGAAGCGGGAGTCCAGGGCGGCTCAAAGGGTGGTCCTGGGACGGCAGCGCGGCCTCAGCTGGAAACTTGTCAGGAATGCAGTTCTCAGGCCCTGCTCCGTACCTGCTGAATCAGAAACTCCGGAAAGGGGGCGCAGCCAACTTTTCTACAACGTCTCCAGGTGATTCCATGCACACCCAAGCGTGTGAAGCAAGGAGCCTGGCTGCTGGCTGACCCGAGCAGGGCTTCTGTCTGTTCTGTGCGGCTGGGTCCCCAGGCCCTGGAAAGCTGTCCAGCCTTGAACAGGTGCTCAATGCGCATTTTACAGATGAACAGGTGGTGCATGGGGGAGGGCCAGCTAACGGATATGGATGGGTGTTTTCCTCTTTTCCTTCCCACAAGTTCGCCTCTGCCCCTGCCCCACGCAGCCCATCTATCTCAGCTGAGGGCCCAGGGTTTGTTACTGGGTTTTGCCATCCCCTTGTCTTTTTGAGGGGATTAAGCGCAGACGAGTTCAGGGATGGAGGGATGGGAGGGCTGTGGGACAGAGAAAACGGCTCTTCCAGGACTGCCTCTGAAATCTTCCCTCCCCACAAATTTCCTTCATATTGCTGAGCTTACACACACACAGACATGCCTCCCCTCCACTCTGTCTCAAAGCAGATAGATATAGATATAGATATTTTAAATTGAAAGTACTGCAAAAGTCCCTGACCATGTACAGTCAAGCATTCAGGTTGGCCCAGTTCACCTGATTACCGCTTAGTGCCTGAAGCCACCTGGACAGGATCCCCTTCAATGCCCTCCTTCTCCTGCCAGGTCTGATCCCGTGCAAGGCTGCCCCTGATAAGTACTGAGCACCTACTATGTGTCAGACATTGGGGGAAGATGTCTGTGGTCAACAAAATAGAGTCAGAGCCTATGCTCATGGCATTTCCATTTCATATTAAGGAACATAGATAATTAATTAATTTCAATAAAATACAATGTTACAAGTGTTAGGAAAGTGTTATTTAAGATCCTTTTAATTACATACCATCTTGTGACATCTCTTGGTATCTTGATCTGTTATTATTTAACTATTTCACTGATTCAGCATGTTTACTTCTTTCTAGCTGGATGTTAAGTTTCTGGAGGATAAGAACAATGTCTTACATGCTTTTTCTCTTCTGCAGTTCTTAGCCCGGTAAGCTTGGTTCTAGAACCAGTGGTTCTAGCTTGGGCGATATTGCTGGGGCAACGTCTGGAGACATTTTTGGTTGTTACAACTTGCACAGATCAGGGGCAAGGTCCTACTGACATCTAGTGGGTAGAGGTCCAGGGTGCTGCTAACATCCTTGTGCACGGGATGCTCAAACTTCTCATCGTCAAGAACTTTTCATCACACAAGTCTGGCTGAGGCCTTAGATGGAGCCACCCTGGTTAATGCAGGCTGAACCTGGAGAGAGAGATATATATCTCCTGGACCTTGTGTGCTAACATACAGTGCACGGGACAGCCCCCACCCCCAGCACAGAATCACCCAGCCCCAGATGTCAGCAGTGAGAGGCCGAGATGCCCTGGCCTCGGGAGACCCTGTGTGTTTCCCCCACAGCATCCTCTTCCTAACGAGCCAGTGCCTGGTAAACCAGAGGAGCTACAACAGCTTAGCATGAGTGTGGGACTCTCCTCCTGCCTTCTTGTCCACCAGCCAGCACAGCTCCTCCTCCGCCTGCCAGACACCTCTGCTTGTCATTCCCTGTCCTTGTTTGTGACAATAAAATCTGACCTGACTTAAGCAGATGGAGACATGGACTCACACCTCATTTTCTTTGGCCTCTGAGACCAGATTTCTAGATACCAGATTCCGAGGTCCTCATTATTCTGATTATAATTCAGGTCATCAGTACTTAAGGTGTGTCCAGGGGCTCCAGGTCCAGCCTGCATCAGCCTGTGTGGCTCCACCTGAGGCCTCAGCCAGACTTGTGTAACGAAAGGGTCTTGATGATGAGAAGTTTGAAAACCACCACTGGCTCTAACTTGGCTCTTTGAAAGTGGCAGAGTAAGGATGTTCCTGGAATGGTGATGAGTAACTGCTACTCATATGACTGGTGTACCCCACTAGGATGATTCTATGGGGCAAAGATCAAAACTGGAAATTTCGTGGCTTTTTAGCCCCCCAGCATTGAAGTAATTAAAATGGGAAGTCATGTTTTAAGGCTGCAGAAACTTTGATTCTGGTCGCCGGTGTGATGCTGAGAAGGAACAAACCTGAAAGACTGAGCAGGGCGGGCTGGCTTTGTAACCATTGCTTCCTGCAGCTCATGAGACTTGGTCTTTGATCAGGAAGTTGCACCTGAAACACCTGCTCACTCTCTTTGTGGGAGTCCTGCCCAAGGAAGTGTCCAAACGCAGTTGGTTCACACATCAGGCTAGAATGTTCAGTATTTTGTTTAATGAAGGGCAAATGCTGGCCTTCACTGGGGCGGGTGCATCTCTGCAGGAATTATTGACCCTCCTGGGGTGGGGAGTGGCAGTGGCAGGGAGGAATGTGCTAGGCTGGTGGTTGAGGAGAGACCAGGGGGAGATAGTCCAATACAAAAACATGGTCACTGGTGTTTGGGAGCTGTGAGGGCTAATATCTAATGCCTATTCCCCCTTTTACCTTGTAAATTCTCAAGGTTGCTAGTTAAAATCATTAAGCATGACCATCTCCTTCTATTATGGCTTAGAGAAGACCCTGGCCCTGTGGTTGGACTGAGTGACATTCTGGAGCAGCAAGGCAGTAAGAAGAGGGCTAGGGGAGAGTGGGAGAGCTGCTATCTGCAGAAATGCCCAGGAAAGGATATTCTTGTAATTCCTCAGGAAAGGCACTCAGATTACAACAATTTGAACATTAGTGGGGAAGGGCAAACTTGAATTGCTAGGAAGCTCAGTGACATCTGTATTACAGGTGTTTTCAGACATGCAAGAGTTTTATTATCTGAAGATTGTGTTGAGAGACAGACCCGGGGGGATGAGGTATGCCTGCTGCCTTGGGGAAAAGCAGCTCGAGGCCATCAGAACTGGCTGGGCTTCACCTGGCTAGGCCAGTGGTTCTCTAACAGGGTGATTTTGCTTCCCAGGGGCCATTGGGCAATGTCTGGAGATGCACTTGTTTGTCACAGATGGGGAGGCGGGTGCTTCTGGCATCTAGCGGGTAGAAGCCAGGGATGTTGCTAGATTTCCTGCAGTCCACAGGAAAGCTGCATGACAAAGAATTATCCAGCCTAAAATGTCAATGGTACTGCTGTTGAGCAACCCTGGACTAGAAGAGGGAGAGAGAGAAGCTTCTTGAGAAAGACTTGAAGACAAGGTTCATGTGGGAGAGCCAGAATGGTGCAGGAGGTCTGCGCGAGATTCCATTCCGCTGAGGAAAGCATTGCAGACACAAGCCACCCGAGTCTGCTTGATATGTGCTGGCCTGTGTCCTACTCTGCAAATTTAGCATCAGGGGAGAGCTAAATCCTAGAATATTTTCATGCATCTGTGATTCTGAGCCAGTCTCTCCCAGCCAAGTCTTTTGAAGAAGGATTGGATGATTTTCTGTACTGAAGGGAAGTGAAAATCCCCACTACTTCCTTGAGGGACCTGGAAGAATACCTTAGCTGGAACGCTGCCAGACTCCTGCTGAGTGTGGCTGGACCTAGAGGCCTTGAGGATCAGTCCTTCCTTTGCCAGAAACATCATATTCAAAGCACAAAATAACTCTGTCAGTGCCCCTAGTGGTGTGTTGCAGTGATAGCCAGGGAGAAAGTGGATTGGCCTTCACTCAGGCTGTTCCGGAGGCCCAGACTTCCAGCCACTAGAACTGAATTCAGGGGGGAGAGTTCAAGGGGAAGGCAGATGGGAGAATGCCTCACAAAGGGAGGGTTGGTCTAGATGAACAAGGGAAAGACCAGGGGGGCCTCCTCTGAGGGAGGTACCTTCTTCTATGTCTAGTCTGGCTTAGCATCTTTAGACTGCCTTACCCACCCTATCCAGAGTCTCCTGAGATTCCCAGCCAACAAGGAGGTTTTTCTGTGGGAGCTCATTGGTGGGGCATCTGTGGACACACTCTACCTAATCCCTTTAATCCTGCCATGAGACATGAGCACAAACACCAGCGACACAAGTTGGCGCCTTCTTGTAAATAGTTGCGTAGGACTCAGTACCAAGCACACATGGAGCAGCAAGGTGACAACTATTAATCTGATTTATCTGCATTTGAAAGAGCAAAGGTCTTTGGAAATAAATGTGCTCAACTTGACCTCAGTTCTGAAGGACTTCTAATGATCATTTCATTTTTCTGAGCCTTGGATTTCTTATCTACAGAATTGTTAGAGGATTGAAAGAATCCATGTGACACAGTTAGTATGTTATCTGGTCCAGAGTAGGTACAATAGGGAAGCTGCTTTTATTATTGTTGTTATTATTTACCAGGCTTCATTCAAGGCTGGGGAAGCCTGAACTGATACAATATTTTTGCAGCTGGTCAATAGGGTCCATGTATTTAGTTACTGTTCCTTAACCACAGCTGCCTTAAAGCTTCTTAAAATTTTGGTAGTATTTGTAATATCTAATATAAGTAGAAGTGGATTAATCAACACATAAATCGAACTATTGCCTAAAATAAAATAAGATAGATAGTTTCTTTAATAAGTACTTGAAAATAAATTCTCTTTGAAAAAGAAGGTACACTAGAACTCATACTCCTAAATATAGTAACATCACTTGGATCAAAGTGTTGCCAAAATTTTTGTCACTTGGTAAATGGCTCAGTGAATTATTTAAGATGTTATCACCATAGATTGGTACCTAAAAAGGTAAGTATATCATTATACTTTTATATTTTAAAGTTTAGCTTTCCAAACCTTTCATTAATTTTGCATTACTTATCTTGTGATTCTGTATTTGAATAAGATGGATGTGTGTGTGTGTGTGTGTGTGTGTGTGTGTGTGTGTGTGTGTGTATTTGTAGGAAGATAGCTGGGAAAAGTCTCACCCATTTAAATAATCTCTTAGGGTAACTTTTCTAAAAGTTAGTAATAAAACCCTTTTAGATTTAGGACCCAGTAATTGGAAACTTTAAATTCAGTGTTGACGTAAAGAAACTCAACATTATCTTTGGTTATTTTTGGTTTCTAAAAATGTCCACACATATGTTCTCTTATTCACTAACACCTGTATCTATATATTAATTCTTTAATATTTTAATTTTAATATTGAGTACATTCGAGATACCCAGGTTAGATAGGCATTGTGGGGAATACAATGTGTGGGACAAAGTCCCTTTATTCCAGGAGCGTACAAGAAATGAGAGAAAATTCTCCTCCCCAATTTCTCCTTGAAATAGTTAAATGTGGAAAGAGATTGCTAGATGTTCTCCAAATACCCATTCTCATCTTGCCAGTGGGATATGTTCAAAGTAGAGGGTGAAGCCTTTAAAAGGAAAGAATGTGTCCTCCCTTCCCCCTTCCCCATTCTGATGGGGATGCAGTGGTGGTGGGCCATCATAGAGAGTGTGGCAGAGCAACAGCATGGAAGGAGCCTGGGTCCCACACTGTGGGGTGTTGTGTCAGCCTAAGGTGCATGTGCTCAGACAATTCTTGAAAGAGAAATAAACTTGTATCTTAAGACATTGCTTTAATCTCTGTTCTGGCAGTGGAACCTATCTGCTAATTATCATGGGAAGGGACAGGGCCTGAGTGAGCATTACACATGGTGACAGAGTTAGCAGTCAGAGGAGATTTTATGGAGAATTCACACTTGACTTAGTTTCTGATGCTAGAATTTGCAGGAGGAGAAAACAGAGGTCACTTCAAATGGTTCAGAGAATGATGTCTATTTGGGGATGACAAGGAGGTCAGCCCAGCTGGAAGGAATGGGGTTACGGAAGGAAGGCCTGTGTGCATGGGGTATGGACAGGACTTGGGAAACCTGGAATTCCCAGTGCAGAATTTCAAAACTTATCCTAGAAGCAACAAGAAACGCTGGAGTTTTGGAAGCAAGTTGGAAAACATCTCTGGAGCTGGCAATTTTACTGGTGGAAAGAGATCAACTAAAGACTGTTAAACGTTTTCTAACTGTGTTTCACAGAAGCTCCAAGGCTCTGCAGAACCTTCTGAGGCACCAGGAAGAGCTGAGTGGAGGTGGGACAGGGAAGAGTCTTTGCTTCTCCACCTGATTTAATCAGTGAACCTTAATTTTATCTATTGAATATAGATTTGGGGCTTCCATGCAAGGTTTTACTTGAAGAAAGGAGCCCATGGGGTTAAACATTTTGAAAGCCACAGGACTGTGGGTGGTCTGGGAGAGCAGCAAACCCAGCCCAAAGTCTGTATTTGATGGAGGATGCTTAGTGTTTAGATGTTCTGTGTTTATGAGGTTAAGAGCTCTGGAGTCACTGCCTGTAAGCACATCTGGCTCCCTGGCTAACTAGCTGAGTGATCTTAAGCCTCAGTTTCCTCATCGGTAAAATAAGACTAGTTCCTTCTTTAAGGAGATGTGGTGAGGCATGAATTAGTATATATAGAGCACATAAAATACTGCCTTGCCCACATTAACTGCTCAATAAACATTGGTTAAAGTTATTGTTATTACTATTATTACCATACCTACAATTATAAGGATGAAACTTGCAATAGATTATCAAGCTAATGTTGACAGGTGTAGAACAAAAGGTTGAGAGTGGCAGTTAGAAATTTGTAGTTTTCACTGAAAATTTTCACTGGGAATTAATTCTAATTTGGGTGAATTCAGGTATTGTTGATGTTACTTCAGTGATAACTAATAAGCTGTCCTGAGAACCTGAAGTATGACAGAAAACTACTGTATCTCAGCTCTGCATAATCCAACATATGCTTAGCACTCAACAAAGTCTATCGGGAAGTTTCTATGACTTGATGTCAGGAGGAAAGTGACTATCACGGAGGTAAATTCCCTAGAGACAGTTCTCTCCAAGCTGAATTTACACTTTCTCTGTTTATTTTTCTCCCAGAGGACTTAAGGGGTTGCCTTTCTTTCTAATCTGTTTTCATCTGCTTTTCTCTCAAGGTTCTTCTCCTGATAGTACAGAAGAGCAATGAAATAAGATATATCTCTCTTGCCCTCCAAAATAAATCCCATAGCCCTTTTGCCATTTTTGCTTTGTTTCAAGATTTGTTACTGCTTATAACTATAGGGAATAGACAGGTATTAAAAAATAATAATAAACAGTGAGAACATTACAAGTTCCTAAGAAATCTATAAAGATTCTGTGCAGCATTTCTGGCCTCCATTTATGTGCAATAAGGACTAATTTTTTTTTTTTCATTTTGTCTTCTTCTCTGACTTCCTTCTTAGATGTGCTCCTGGATTTCCTCTAATTCTTATCTTGAAAATGGATCTGTCCAACTCTGTGTAGGTGGGGTCTTAGATCAAACAATGTAGGCTCTGCTCAAGAACCACAAAAAAGGTGTGTCTAAAAACTCCATTAGAAATAAGAAGATGGAAAAAGAGAGACATCACCATTTAGAATGCAAGTTGTGTAAAGATAACATGAGACAGAGAGAGTGGGATCACTCATCTCCTCTTTACTGTTTGTCTCCTTTCCTTCCCTCCCTCCTTCTCTCCTTCCTTCCTTCCTTCCCTCCCTTCTTTCTCACTGGTGGTCACAAGTCCTTGAGGGTAGACATTCTCACCTGAGAAGTGGGCCTCCTTTCATCTTCTTCCTGCTTCATCTTGTTTTCCCTCCATCCTGGACATCTCAGCAAGTTCCTGTCTCTGCTTGGAAGCATGCCTGGGCTCTGTGGATATAAATCATTTGTGGCCCTCCTCTTTCTCCAATGCCCCATGATGAAGATTCTCACATCCAGAGGTGTTTGCCCATCCTCTTGGTCGTGGTCTTTATAACAAAGTCATCAGTCTAATTGTTTCTCTGGGAGAGTTCTACCTCAAAAGACATGTAGGAGCCATTTATTCAGAGTCCCTCAGGTGACTTATTGGCGAGAGCAACTTCACCCGCCAATGCTAACACCAGAGGGAAGGCAAGGTTGGGGGAAATTAGACAGTGTATCAAGAGATGGTTATTGGAATAACTTCTTTTATCTTAAAAAAGTAAATTAACCTATTTAGCACTTAAAGCCTCAAACATGTGGTGAAAATAAGGTTTAGTTCTCAAGGGAAGAATAGATTTGTTGCTTCTCTATTCGTAATGATGTTCATAACTTTGTATAACCTTGAGGTGATGAGCCGGATTTCAATGTGGCTTAAACCTGGGGCTCAGGGGTTAATATGGCCCAGGTACCAAGGTCTGTGCTTGTATTCCCAGAGTTGGTCTTGTTTAAAAAACTACATTTATTGAAGTGATTTAACATTTAATAATCAACTACTCAATAATTAGAGAAGTTGCTCTAAGCAGAAGAGAAAAAGATTCACTGTAACCAATAAATGTCTTTGCAGTTTCGTCTCGTCATATCTGAGCTTAATTTTTTTTTCAGAGGAAACCACAGAAAATACCTAGTACAATTGTATTGAAGGCTCTTGAAGCAGATGCTAGGAGTGGTGGTGGAAGGGCTCTTGTGGAGGTGTGATTGAATCACCTCCAGGACCAGTGGGAAGTCACCAGCACTTCTTGCCTTAGAGACATTTATTTCTCTTCTAATGTGATCTTAAGACGTCCTGCCAGGGTGAAACAAACTCGAATTGCTCCTGGCCTGTTGCTTTAATTTAATTTTTTTTCCTGTTCTTTGGGAGTGTGATGTGCTAATTATGTGAAGACCTCATCTGCTGTTATTTGTGGATTTTCATGAAAACCAGGATGCATCTCAGAGAGCCATCCCCTGCATGCAGTCTTCTTTTTTTTTTTAACATCTTTATTGGAGTATAATTGCTTTACAATGGTGTGTTAGTTTCTGCTTTATAACAAAGTGAATCAGCTATACATATACATATATACCCATATCTCCTCCCCGCCTCCCTATCCCACCCCTCTAGGTGGTCACAAAGCACGGAGCTGATCTCTCTGTGCTATGTGGCTGCTTCCCAATAGCTATCTATTTTACATTTGGTAGTATTTATAAGTCCATGCCACTCTCTCACTTCGTCCCAGCTTACCCTTACCCCTCCCCGTGTCCTCAAGTCCATTCTCTGCATCTGTGTCTTTATTCCTGTCCTGCATGCAGTCTTCTGAAACAATGGTGTCAATGAATCCAGGAGTGGGAAAGCTTTGCCAAAGGAAATGCATACATCCTCGGAGAGTGCTGGGGTCGCGAGGCCATACAGCCAACTCCAAACATGTATGGAGCATCTTTTGTACACCAGAGCTCCACCAAGTGTTAGACTGGTCACAAGCAATGGGTAGAAGGCAAAAAGAAATCCAGGTGGAGTCTGATTACTGAGCTAGGAAACTCTGAAGAAGACCACAGCTGTGGTGGTAACACAAGACCTGTTTTCCAGGTTTTGGAATTCTTCGAAGGGGGCCATCCCAAGCTGGTAGCATCCCAAGCTGACAGAAAAGTCATATCTTCTCCCTCTCTTAGCTTCAACTTCAAATTGGTGAGTGCTGCTGTACCCACGTGAGCAATTTCAGCACGACACAAAGGGCCCCCAAAAGGGGCAGGGGCTAGACTTCGGCCTGCTCTGTTTGCCAAGCTGTGTGCTCTGGGGAGGGGCTGTGTCTGCTCACAGGGTGAACTTTTTTCTCATTCTCATGGAGGTACCCCACAGGTGTGTGGCTTTGAATTTGATCCACTGCAGTTCCCTGCTAGACCAGCTACCTAGTGGACAGGGAGATAAAGGAGCAAATGATATCGGTGTGTCGCCTGAGGCAAAGGTGGAGACCTGAAGACATTCCTGGGTTTTCTCAAAAGCTGTGCTGAGAACATACGCTGCCTGCACACGCACACACGCGTGCGCGCGCGCACACACACACACACACACACACACACACACTTTCCTTTCTCTGACTTCTGGCTCTGTTTTTTATTTGGAAAAGCATCTAGGTTTTTATCTCAGGGAGAATGATGATAAAGGCCAAAATGTATAATATCTTATGATAAAAATTGGAACTGTCAAATACTGAGTGCTTCTTGTTTGCTCCTGAGACACATTGCTAAATTCTCCACATGGACCTTTCTCTCGAGTTCCTGCGGTTTGCGGTGCCCGATACTACTTCCTACACACGGCCTTACAGAGTCTACCTGCTCAACAACACATGCTTCTCCCTTCCAAAAGAGCTGTATTTCTGAACAGATAGGGGTTCCAGAGAGAACCAGGGCTGAGCTCCCCATCAGATAATTATTGAGGGATGACACCTGGGCAGCCTCTCAGAGCTGGTACACCTGGACCCATGCAGAGAGGTCTTCGCTCTTAGAAAAGTTAAAGGAGGTAGCTCCCATATTAGTGGAGCTGACATTGCAGGCATCTGGGGAAAGAACAAGAAAACAGTGTTATTTAAACCTCCATCCATTTCTTGAGAAAAATAAAATCCTGCACTAAACACTGCAAACCAAAATAGAAACAGGGTTTTCCTAGGGGACATGATCCACATACCCAGGGAAAAATTGAGGCCCGATTCTGTTTCAACGTAATTAACATTTGCGCTAATTACAAATGCATTCCTGTCTTCAGGACGGATGCTAGGCTTGGCTGCCCCTAGCTCTGGCCTTGGCATTTGACTCCTGCCTTTGTTAGAAGCAGAGGAAGCAAAGACCCATAGAACCTACCCTTGCCTTCCCTTCAGCTCCTGCCCCTCCAGACACACACTGAGCCCCTTTCATATTCAGAGGCACTAATGGAGGCTGGAAGCTTCAATACCTGGCATTTCCAGGGTCAAAAACTTCATCAGATGATGCCCAGCTGAGCTGTCAGCAATGTTATGATTTGGCCATTCTTTGGAAAAGGAAATGGACTATTCTCGAGCATTGATTTCAGTGATCAATAAATGTACGATATACATTGGTTTGCATACACATGTATGTGTGCACACACCTGCACCTGGGCACTTAAGCCCACCTGCTGCCGTCTCAAAACCCTCGTCAGTTGCACTTTCTCCAGTAACAGAAGTGATTACTCTGATGGGAAACGCAAAATTAAGCTCTGGAGTGATTTCCTTAGAAATCAGTAAGAAGGGTTTACTGGAACTTTTTTTAAAGATGAAAAGTTTGTTTTCCTTAAGGGTTTGCTCCAAAAAAAGCAGTTCTCACCATATGTTTTCCTGGAGGGAAGAAGGAGGGGACAGAATGTACAAGCTGAATGCTGACTAAATATTGCAGCCCTGGATTCCATTGGCAGCTAGTCACTAGGATCCTGGAAAGACCTTGGCCAGCCTGTCAAGTTGAAGGCTATTTAGGAAAGTCCTGGGCAGACTCAGTGCCTCATGAGTATTGGAGTGGCCAGTAGCTAAATGTATGATCAGTAAATGAAACTTTTTCCCTGGAATAAGTGAGGGGGAGATCAGTCTATAACAAGTTTTTAAGATTTTCTGAGCCAGAGTTTTACACATTTTAAAGGAAGGCTTTGAACCATGATTTGAACATGGTGAGTGGCCAGGCCCAGTGGAACCAACACTGGATAAAGAGCCATAAAACCATAGAATCAGGACTCAAAGTAACTGTTAGAGTTCCTTGGTTCTAGTCTGGTCCTCCAAGTAGTATTATCACTAAACTCATTTGGATAGGGTGCTGCCTGCCTTTGTCTTAAAGTTTTCCAGGGAGTAAAATTTTACAAGTTACACTGGTAATTCCCCAGAGGGATTATCATAAATTCATTCAACAAATATTTATCAAGGGGTCACTCTGTGCCTGGCCTTTTTCTGAGCTCTGGGGATACAGTAATTAATAAAGTGCCCAAATCCCAGCCTTCATGGGTCTTACATTCTAATTGGGGGGTGGGGGAAATTGGGAAAATGTGAGGATAGAAAAGAAACAAAAATAAGTCAAACATAGAGTATGTTAGATGGTGAAAAGTACTATTATGAGTAATTCTAACCTGCCTTATGTTTTCATGAGGCTTCATCATTTCCATGTGCCAGACATGTATATTCTATGTGATCTTCATAAGAATAGATGGCCTGGAATGTTAAGGAAATCCCTCAGGGTCACATGAGTAAAAGTGACTTTTCTGGAATTAGAATGCATGTCATTGGATGCTCAGTGTCCTTCCCTTCTATCGAACTTAAGAAATAAGTACAGAAACTCAAACACCTGTCTCTTCTTGGTACTCAGTGGAGACTGAATGAGAGCTGCTCACTTTCCTGTCCCAGGAAGACTGGGAATTCTGAGGGAGAGCTGGTGAGGCAGCCTGTTTTTCAGTTTGAATATCAGGGTCTTTAATAATGGTGACTTTAGTTGCAAGGGCCCGTGAGGGCTAGACGGAAATAACCACCAAATGATGGCATCAGAGAGATACCACCCAGGAGGCCAAGTGTGTCCTCAGCCAGGAAGAGTCCTGCTGGTGAGGAAACAAATGATTACACTCCTTCAAATGTTTCCCAGTGGGGACATGAAAAGACAGCCTGGGCCAGGCTCTGCCCACGTCATGTCGCTGTAACACAAAGCTGAAAACAAGAGGGGTTTTAAGAGAAGAACGAGTGACCGAGTGTTTCCTGTCATAATGTGCTATGATTCCTTGCACTAGGAAATCCAATTCCCCTTTTATTCCCACCTGTTTTTCCCTACCATAAAACAGGGGAAAAAAGAGAACCAGATGTTCTACAATAGTCATCAAAATAATTAAATAATTTCAGTAGCTTTCTTTGAACTCAAGTTGGAGAGAACCAGGGGCTTTTCATTCTCAAGGGGAGGGAGGAGTCATGAGGGAACATGAATATTTGAGACTGATATTGGTACACCATATGGTATGGGAAATAAAAGAGTAGGGATTTTGGAATCAGGCAGAACTGGATGTGAATTCCAGCTCTGCCACTCAATGGCCTTGGACCTCACACCCAATTTTAAAATCTCAAGTCCCTTATTCACAACATAGAGATGTTACCTACTTGGCAAGACCATTTCAAAGAATGAATGGGATAAATTGATATCCATGAGACATGGCAGCAACTCAGTAAGTATTACAGATCAGTGACATCACACGTGAGTTAAAGCTTTGCAAATTCAACTACTCATACTTGGCAAGGAAAGAGTTGGGAAAACACAAAGTTAAGTTCCAGTTTGTTTAAATACCTTGCTCAAACAAGGCAGCTTGAAAATCTCCTGAGTTTATTCACTCTTCCACTCAATAAACTTATATTTGGGGGTGCCTGCTGCTCCCTGACAAAGCTCTGTTCCCTCATCTGCGTCAATGTGAACATCTCACCATGCCAAGTGTCAATCTAGAGTTTAAAGCTGTGTACATTTCATACCTCATGCACCCTTACTGCAATCCAACTGTGTCATCAGGGTCTCTACTAAAGAACAGTGATCGATGGTCGTTTTGACACTGTGCAATTTTTGTTGTTTTTTCTTAAACCAAAGAATTGTGAAATAATAAAAAGAAGATATGATGTCCCCCTATCATATTAATAAAGATCGTTGAAAATTTTATAACACCTAGGGTCCACCAAGACACTCATTGTTGATAGTATGAATGAGGTTTCTCTTGAGGACACAATAATAGGTATAAAAAAGCATAAAACTGTTCAGGCCTTTTGATGCCATACTTTCACTTCTAGAAATGTTTTTGAAGGGGATAATTAAATAAGACCTCACTGCTTTCTAATTAAGAAAGTTCATCACAAATTAATGTATAAGACCAAAATATTGCAAACGACTTCAATGCTCACCCACGTAGGACTGGCCAAGAGAATCATTTGTTGAACACCCCACTGCAGTGCCCGCTGTCTTCTGGCCTTGGTCCTGCTTCAGCAAGCTTCTTCTCAGACATGTGCTCTGAATGTGAAGTATGACCCAATGTTGAATGCACACATTTGTAAACTGATATTCTGTCAAAGCCACATATTGCCATCTTAGAACTTCTGGGTTACATGGATACATCTCAAATTTTATTTAAAAATGTAGGTAACATTTCAATGTTCATTTACGAAATTTAGTAGTTAAATTTTTTTTAACATCTTTATTGGAGTATAATTGCTTTACAATGGTGTGTTAGTTTCTGCTTTATAACAAAGTGAATCAGTTATACATATACATATGTTCCCATATCTCTTCCCTCTTGCATATCCCTCCCTCCCACCCTCCTTTTCCCACCCCTCTAGGTGGTCACAAAGCACAGAGCTGATCTCCCTGTGCTATGTGGTTGCCTCCCACTGGCTATCTATTTTACGTTTGGTAGTATATATATGTCCATGCCATTCTCTCACTTTGTCACATCTTACCCTTCCCCCTCCCCATATCCTCAAGTCCATTCTCTAGTAGGTCTGTGTCTTTATTCCTGTCTTGCCACTAGGTTCTTCATGACCTTTTTTTCCCCCTTAGATTCCATATATATGTGTTAGCATACTGTATTTATTTTTCTCTTTCTGACTTACTTCACTCTGTATGACAGACTCTAACTCCATCTACCTCACTACAAATAACTCCATTTCGTTTCTTTTTATGGCTGAGTAATATTCCATTGTATATATGTGCCACATCTTCTTTATCCATTCATCCGATGATGGACAATTAGGTTGCTTCCATGTCCTGGCTATTGTAAATAGAGCTGCAATGAACATTTTGGTACATGACTCTTTTTGAATTATGGTTTTCTCAGGGTATATGCCCAGTAGTGGGATTGCTCAGTCATATAGTAATTCTATTTTTAGTTTTTTAAGGAACCTCCATACTGTTCTCCACAGTGGCTGTATCAATTTACATTCCCACCAACAGTGCAAGAGGGTTCGCTTTTCTCCATACCCTCTCCAGCATTTATTGTTTCTAGATTTTTTTGATGATGGCCATTCTGACCGGTGTGAGATGATATCTCATTGTAGTTTTGATTTGCATTTCTCTAATGATTAATGATGTTGAGCATTCTTTCATGTGTTTGTTGGCAAGCTGTATATCTTCTTTGGAGAAATGTCTATTTAGGTCTTCTGCCCATTTTTGGATTGGGTTGGGTTTTTTTTGTTATTGAGCTGCATGAGCTGCTTATAAATTTTGGAGATTAATCCTTTGTCAGTTGCTTCATTTGCAAATATTTTCTCCCATTCTGAGGGTTGTCTTTTGGTCTTGTTTATGGTTTCCTTTGCTGTGCAAAAGCTTTTAAGTTTCATTAGGTCCCATTTGTTTATTTTTGTTTTTATTTCCATTTCTCTAGGAGCTGGGTCAAAAAAGATCTTGCTGTGATTTATGTCATAGAGTGTTCTGCCTATGTTTTCCTCTAAGAGTTTGATAGTATCTGGCCTTACATTTAGGTCTTTAATCCATTTTGAGTTTATTTTTGTGTATGGTGTCAGGGAGTGCTCTAATTTCATCCTTTTACGTGTACCTGTCCAGTTTTCCCGGCACCATTTATTGAAGAGGCTGTCTTTTCTCCACTGTATATGCTTGCCTCCTTTATCAAAGATAAGGTGACCATATGTGCATGGGTTTATCTCTGGGCTTTCTATCCTGTTTCATTGATCTATGTTTCTGTTTTTGTGCCAGTACCAAACTGTCTTGATTACTGTAGCTTTGAAATATAGTCTGAAGTCAGGGAGCCTGATTCCTCAAGCTCCATTTTTCGTTCTCAAGATTGTTTTGGCTATTCGGGGTCTTTTGTGTTTCCATACAAATTGTGAAATTTTTTGTTCTAGTTCTGTGAAAAATGCCAGTGGTAGTTTGATAGGGATTGCACTGAATCTGTAGATTGCTTTGGGTAGTAGAGTCATTTTCACAATGTTGATTCTTCCAATCCAAGAACATGGTATATCTTTCCATCTATTTGTATCATCTTTAATTTCTTTCAGTGTCTTATAATTTTCTGCATACAGGTCTTTTGTCTCCTTAGGTAGGTTTATTCCTAGATATTTTATTCTTTTTGTTGCAATGGTAAACGGGAGTGTTTTCTTAATTTCACGTTCAGATTTTTCATCATTAGTGTATAGGAATGCAAGAGATTTCTGTGCATTAATTTTGTATCCTGCAACTTTACCAAATTCATTGATTAGCTCTAGTAGTTTTCTGGTCGCATCTTTAGGAATCTCTATGTATAGTATCATGTCATCTGCAAACAGTGACAGCTTTACTTCTTCTTTCCGATTTGGATTCCTTTGATTTCTTTTTCTTCTCTGATTGCTGTGGCTAACACTTCCAAAACTATGTTGAATAATAGTGGTGAGAGTGGGCAGCCTTGTCTTGTTCCTGATCTTAGTGGAAATGGTTTCAGTTTTTCACCATTGAGGACGATGTTGGCTGTGGGTTTGTCATATATGGCCTTTATTATGTTGAGGAAAGTTCCCTCTATGCCTACTTTCTGCAGGGCTTTTATCATAAATGGGTGTTGAATTTTGTCAAAAGCTTTCTCTGCATCTATTGAGATGATCATATGGTTTTTCTCCTTCAGTTTGTTAATATGGTGTATCACATTGATTGATTTGCGTATATTGAAGAATCCTTCCATTCCTGGAATAAACCCCATTTGATCATGGTGTATGATCCTTTAAACGTGCTGTTCGATTCTGTTTGCTACTATTTTGTTGAGGATTTTTGCATCTATATTCATCAGTGATATTGGCCTGTAGTTTTCTTTCTTTGTGACATCTTTGTCTGGTTTTGGTATCAGGGTGATGGTGGCCTCATAGAATGAGTTGGGGAGTGTTCCTCCCTCTGCAATATTTTGGAAGAGTTTGAGAAGGACAGGTGTTAGCTCTTCTCTAAATGTTTGATAGAATTCGCCTGTGAAGCCATCTGGTCCTGGGCTTTTGTTTGTTGGAAGATTTTTAATCACAGTTTCAATTTCAGTGCTTGTGATTGGTCTGTTCATATTTTCTATTTCTTCCTGGTTCTGTCTCGGCAGATTGTGCATTTCTAGGAATCTGTCCATTTCTTCCAGGTTGTCCATTTTATTGGCATAGAGTTGCTTGTAGTAATCTCTCATGATCATTTGTATTTCTGCAGTGTCAGTTTTTCATTTCTAATTCTATTGATAGAGTCTTCTCCCTTTTTTTCTTGATGAGTCTGGCTAATGGTTTATCAATTTTGTTTATTTTCTCAAAGAACCAGCTTTTAGTTTTATTGATCTTTGCTGTTGTTTCCTTCATTCCTTTTTTAGTTATTTCTGATCTGATCTTTATGATTTCTTTCCTTCTGCTAACTTTGGTGTTTTTTTTGTTCTTCTTTCTCTAATTGCTTAAGGTGCAAGGTTAGGTTGTTTATTTGAGATGTTTCCTGTTTCTTGAGGTAGGCTTGTATTGCTATAAACTTCCCTCTTAGAATTGCTTTTGTTGCATCCCATAGGTTTTGGGTCATCATGTCTCCATTGTCATTTATTTCTAGGTATTTTTTCATTTCCTCTTTGATTTCTTCAGTGATCACTTCGTTATTAAGTAGTGTATTGTTTAGCCTCCATGTGTTTGTATTTTTTTTATAGATCTTTGCCTGTAATTGATATCTAGTCTCATAGCGTTGTGGTCAGAAAAGATACTTGATCCGATTTTAATTTTCTTAAATTTACCAAAGCTTGATTTGTGACCCAAGATATGATGTATCCTGGAGAATGTTCCATGAGCACTTGAGAAAAATGTGTATTCTGTTGTTTTTGGGTGGAATGTCCTACAAATAGGAATTAAGTCCATCTTGTTTAATGTATCATTTAAAGCTTGTGTTTCCTTATTTATTTTCATTTTGGATGATCTGTCCATTGGTGAAAGTGGGGTGTTAAAGTCCCCTACTATGATTGTGTTACTGTTGATTTCTCCTTATATGGCTGTTAGTATTTGTCTTATGTCTTGAGGTGCTCCTATGTTGGGTGCATAAATATTTACAATTGTTATATCTTCTTCTTGGATAGATCCCTTGATCCTTATATAATGTCCTTCTTTGTCTCTTGTAATAGTCTTTTTTTTAAAGTCTATTTTGTCTGATATGAGAATTCCTACTCCAGCTTTCTTTTGATTTCCATTTGCATGGAATATCTTTTTCCATCCCCTCACTTTCAGTCTGTATGTGTCCCTAGGTCTGAAGTGGGTCTCTTGTAGACAGCATATATACGGGTCTTGTTTTTGTATCCATTCAGCCAGTCTGTATCTTTTGGTGGGAGCATTTAATCTATTTACATTTAAGGTAATTATCGATATGTATGTTCCTAATACCATTTTCTTAAATATTTTGGGTTTGTTATTGTAGGTGTTTTCCTTCTCTTGTGTTTCTTGCCTAGAGAAGTTTCTTTAGCATTTGTTGTAAAGCTGGTTTGGTGATGCTGAACTCTCTCAGCTTTTGCTTCTCTGTAAAGGTTTTAATTTCTCCATCAAATGTGAATGAGATCCTTGCTGGGTAGAGTCATCTTGGTTGTAAGTTTTTCTCCTTCATCACTTTAAATATGTCCTGCCACTGCCTTCTGGCTTGCAGAGTTTCTGCTGAAAGATCAGCGGTTAACCTTATGGGGATTCCCTTGTGTGTTATTTGTTGTTTTTCCCTTGCTGCTTTCAATATGTTTTCTTTGTATTTAATTTTTGATAGTTTGATTAATATGTGTCTTGTCGTGTTTCTCCTTGGAGTTATCCTGTATGGCACTCTCTGTGCTTCCTGGACTTGATTAACTATTCCCTTTCCCATATTAGGGAAGTTTACAACTATAATCTCTTCAAATATTTTCTCAGTCCCTTTCTTTTTCTCTTCTTCTTCTGAGACCCCTATAATTCGAATGTTGGTGCGTTTAATGTTGTCCCAGAGGTCTCTGAGACTGTCCTCAGTTCTTTTCATTCTTTTTTCTTTATTCTGCTCTGCAATAGTTACTTCCACTATTTTATCTTCCAGGTCACTTATCTGTTCTTCTGCCTCACTTATTCTGCTATTGATCCCTTCTAGAGTATTTTTAATTTATTTATTGTGTTTTCCATCGTTGCTTGGTTCCTCTTTAGTTCTTCTACATCCTTGTTAAATGTTTCTTGCATTTTGTCTATTCTATTTCCAAGATTTTGGATCATCTTTATTATCATTATTCTGAATTCTTTTTCAGGTAGACTGCCTATTTCCTCTTCATTTGTTAGGTCTGGTGTGTTTTTACCTTGCTCCTTCATCTGCTGTGTGCTTTTCTGTCTTCTCATTTTGCTTATCTTACTGTGTTTGGTGTCTCCTTTTCGCAGGCTGCAGGTTCGTAGTTCCTGTTGTTTTTGGTATCTGTCCCTAGTGGCTAAGATTGGTTCAGTGAGTTGTGTAGGCTTCCTGGTGGAGGGGACTAGTGCCTGTGTTCTGGCAGATGAGGCTGGATCTTGTCTTTCTGGTGGGCAGGTCCACATCTGGTGGTGTGTTTTGGGGTGTCTGTGGCCTTATTATGATTTTAGGCAGCCTCTCTGCTAATGGATGGGGCTGTGTTCCTGTCTTGCTACTTGTTTGGCATCGGGTGTCCAGCATTGTAGCTTGCTGGTCGTTGAGTGAAGCTGGGTCTTGGTGTTGAGATGGAGATCTCTGGGAGATTTTCGCCGTTTGGTATTACGTGGAGCTGGGAGGTCTCTTGTGGACCAGTGTTCTGAAGTTGGCTCTCCCACCTCAGAGGCACAGCCCTAATGCCTGGCTGGATCACCAAGAGCCTTTCATCCACACAGCTTCTAAGATAATGAATGGGGTATAGCACCAAATGAAAGTGGCTTGAAAAGTAATGTAGTGTCACTGTGATCATTTGCCAAGGTTTAAAGCAGATGCTCCAGTCCTCCTTGGAAACCCTGAGGAGTCTTCTCATTTCTCCCCTATCAGTCAAATAAAGAACTGTCTTTCTATTCCACACAGGCCCATAATAAACTGTATTTCCTTAACAAGCCACTTGATGGCTGCCAGCGGTGCAGGCCTGGCTCCCGCAGACCAGTAGTTAAATTTTTAAAGTTTGATTGTATACTGTAACAATGATGTCTCAGCACCATCAACCGGCAGAGGTCCCCTGGATGCTGTGCTCATACCTGTGAGCGAAACTGAAGCCTATTTCTAACTGGAATTAGTGGGGAGTGTGGTGTGTGTGACAGCTTTATCATTGTTGGGTTCCGAAGAAGATGCTAGGGGCTGAGGAGGATTAAAGGCAGCATCTTTACCAGGGGTTATCGTGCACCATTAGAAACGCCTGTACTGTTACAATTTCCTTCCTGTAAACCAGTGGTTCTCAGGGTGATTTTTGGTTTTGCCCCCTAGGGGACATTAGAGAAAGTCTGGAGACATTTTTGGTTGTCATAACTGGAGGAGACACGTTACTGACATCTACTGAGTAGAGGCCAGGGACGCTGCTAAACATCTTATGGTGCACAGGACAGCCAGCCGCTCACAACGAAGTGTTACTGACTCAAAATGTCACTAGCGTAGATGTTGAGAAACCCTGCTCTAAACATTAACAACCAACTAAAGTCAAGTTTTTTCCCCTCTTCATCTCCTGGGCTTGAAGATTTGGTCTATGGAGCCGAAGCAACACTCAAACCAAAGCTGTATGCCCTGCTTGAAGAGGCTTTCTTAATATTTCAGAAGCAGAACTCAGATTGTTGCCTTCCCTTGGTCATCTTTATTTCTAATATTTTTGCATGGACTATAGGAAAATTTTGTCTTTAAATGTTTGATCAAAAAATGGAACATTGGAACAATGTATAGGTATCCTCGGCTCTTCCAAAGTTCACTTTTCACCACTTTGCTTTTATAAAAGACCTGCATTAGTACCTGCTTTTGCTAACAGAAAGGAATCTGAAGAGGATTTTCAGTTTTACAGAAAAAGGTAAAAATTCTAAATAGCATCAGAGTTTGTTTTGCAGTAAGCTGTTATAGAGTCAGCATGCACCCCAAGCTGCGGTGAGAGAGGCACTCCAAGCTCCTCCCCAGGGAACTGCACTCAGCATCTCAGCCTCAAGTCGCTATAGCTTTGAGCTGTGTTGTATCTGTGCTTTAACTCTATTTATTCTGTGCCTCCGCTAGCAAGATGTGTCCTGAGATAACTGCTTCTTATCTTCACGCTACGAAAGGTTTCATAGGAATGCTCTACTTTTGGAAAACCTGGGGGGTGGGGGGGGACCTGTAATTGGCTTTTAAGATAACACTATTATCCGGGAACTTCCACCTGTTCCTCAGCTTCCCTTGCATGCATGCCAAGTCCAGCACCTTTTCCGCAGTGGGAACATAGGAGGACCTTAAAGCAAATTTAAGAATGAAATACTTGCCTTCTCAAAATCCATTGGGTGGTTCACTTCTTCACCATGTTTCACAAATGAACTAC
This sequence comes from Balaenoptera physalus, assembly GCF_965194825.1. Taxonomy (NCBI): domain Eukaryota; kingdom Metazoa; phylum Chordata; class Mammalia; order Artiodactyla; family Balaenopteridae; genus Balaenoptera; species Balaenoptera physalus. Next base: position 88,024,938 of record NC_138886.1, on the reverse strand, counting down.
TTTCTCTGCAAGCAACATTTGGTTGTTAGTACCCTTGCTGAACTGGCATTATTTTCTGCATGGTACAATTTTAAGGCTTTTTTGGTACAAGCAACCTTTGAACATGTAATGGCTGCTGTTCTAGTTTGTTGAAACGTTTTGTAAAATTACATAAGGCAGTTCCAAAATCTCTTCTATGTCACGTAGTTTATCTTTGGATGAAAAAGAATAATGAAAAGGGGCCCATCCCTGGTGACTACAGGCAGCAGTTCTGTGCCATAATAGCTTTCTCAATATGCAGCTGAAGAGTGTGAACAACATGGGATGTTTGTGATCCTTAAATCACTCGTAGCTGTCACTGTGTTTGTTCCATTGTCAGAGACAATTGCCCAACACTTTTCTTGATGGACTTTTCATTTCATAAATATTTCTTCAATCAGATTCACTATGCTGGGAAGAACCAGAGCCTCTTGGCACTGAAATAAAGATGAAGCACACTTGACTTCATCATTAATCCACCATGCTGTCAAACTGTTGTAAAAGTACAAAAGTAGCATGTTTAATAGCACCATTACACTTTGGGCACACAGCAGAATATAATTCAGGAAAAAGAGCTTTTTAATATTATGTTTCCTGGAAGGAAATATTTGTACCTAATCACTTGAGTAAATCAAAAAGTCTTTTGTCTTCATCTACTGAAAACAATTTTCAGTACACTCTTCATGGCTGCCTGGGTGCCTGTGAGGGTGGGTCACTAAGCTGTGGCTTTGGAACGGCAGCAAGGGTCTTCAGGGCTCAGGCAGTGGTCAGTGGGGAGGACCATCCTGGTACCATCTGGGGCAGATGTGCCTACCCATGGTGAAGAAATGCTGTCCAATGGCAGCAGTGCCTTTAGCTGATGGTGCATAGTAACAGCAGTGACCACCCTGCAGCAAGGACTGTGCCTGCCCCTTTCTCCAAAAGCACAATAGCCATAATTAATCCAATATAAGGCATAGGATAGAGCCCCAAAAGGACTGTCATTGGCCTTCTCACCAGGCTCAGCCAGAATGAGATTTGGTTTAGAAAAAAAAATGTGATGTCTCTAGTACTCAAATGTTATGGAATTGTTAACACTTGACAGGTAGTATGTACCTACACAAACAAAACCACACTATGTATATATCAACAGAATGACACTAGTTTCTCTGAGTAAGATGGTCGGGGGAGATCTTAATTTTAATTTCTAGAATGAATCCATATTAATTTTGCAATCAGGAAAAATAATTCTAATAAGCCAGCAGATGCCTTTAAAACAAAGAAAATCTACAGGTAATTCAGAATGGCAAGAATTTTGTCTTACTGTCTATTGCACCTCTTTGTTTCAGCATTAAAACAATGGTGGTTATTTTTCAGGAGCTTTTTATGAACCAGGCACTGTGCTAAGCATTTTATGTTAGTTAATTTAATCTCCACAACAATAAGATGGGTACTATCATTAGCACCCTTTTAAAGATGAGGAAAAATTATAAAGCATTATTAAGAGAAGTAAAATAGGGTCTGAAGAAATGGAGAGACATTCAAAGATCCTAGAATGCAAGGGTTGGCACATTTTTTTCCATAAAGAACCAGATAACAAATATTTTAGGCTGTGAGGGCTCTAGGGTCTCTGTTGCAGCTACAGAACTTTGCCATTGCAGTGCAAAAGCAGGTACAGGCAATATGTAAATTAATGAATGTGGCTGAGTTCCAATAAAATGTGATTTAGGAAAGCTGGCAATGGGCTGGAGCTGACCCACCGGCAGTGGTTTGCTGACCCCTGCTATGGAGGAAGACAATATCATAAACATAAAACTTCCTAAATCAATACCTCATTTAATGCAATTCTAATCAGGAATTTAAGACAATGTTTTTCAACCTTTCAGAGAGGAGACCTTTTTAAGCAAGACAGGAAACCAAAAAGTCTTCAGGGAAAAATCTGACAATTCTGACTCCATAAAAATTAAATATTTTTGCACTGCCAAAGACAATACAAAAATATTGACAGAAAGATGACGGAACTAGAGAAAATATTTGGAACACATATGATAGAGTATTAATCTCCCTAATATCGATAACCTTTTATAAATTATTAAGCAGAAAAAAAAGTAGGAAAGTGAGCAATTCAATGAGGTTGGAATGAAAATGAATATCAAACAATTGAAAATATGCCCAACATTACTAGTAGTTGGGGGAATGTTATATAACAATAAAGAGAGCCAATAGTTTGCCAATCAGGTTGGCAAAAATTAGTGATAATATTCAGTGCCAGTAAAGGTGTGGGAAAATTATCTCTCACGTCTTATGATGCTGGTGGGGCCTGGACTGGCACACAGTTTGGGAAAATAATCTGGTGGTACCTATTAAAATGAAAAAAGACAAATTTAAAATGACAAATTATCTACAAATTAAGGAAAAGAAAAATACTTCATATCAAAAACTATGAGTTATGGTCAGGCCTGTATGCTGAGGAAAATTTATAGTCTTCAAATGATTTTTCAAAAGAATATTGTGCTCCATTTCTATTTTATATGTATCATAGTTAAGATTGCTAGTCTCTTTGTGACATCAGGAGGATGGCTACTTTCTGACTTTGACCAAAATGGGGCTTTCCCAGGGACACTTCTTTTAAAGTATTTTCCTTTGTCTCTCATGCCCATTCTGGGGCTTACTTTATTTTGTGCCTCGTTGGTCTATCCTTATGTAGCTATGTTGGTGGTGTTGGCTCATGACGTTACCTGCTAAGAGTTTGTGCCTCTCTACCAGGACATACCCAAGGGTTAATGTCCAATCACTTCTGGTTTCATGAACAGCACTCATTATGTGAACAACTCTAGGGCATTTTATCAAAAAGGGGTCCTATAGAAGTCCAAGCTGAAGGTTAGTACTCAAAGGAACAGAGGTGAGGATGGAGTCGGGGGTGGTGGGCAAAATGACTTCTTACGGTCTCTAAAGCCCTTTGCTCCAATAATTATGCAACTTCAAGGCATGATTTATTACAATGAAGAAGTGTAGTTCGTATTCTTCCAAATCAGCAAACTTCCAAATCAGGATAGTGACAGACTCTCTATGAACCTAGGCTAGAAGCTTCAAAAAAATAAATGCAATGAATTTATATTATGTCTTCCTCTGTCTTCAAAGATGAGCACACATCTGGTGGCCTCTTAGCCCACCCATATATCCACAGCCAAAAGTCGCCTATGAATCCTGCTAAGTAATCTCCCACAACCAACTAAATGTGTTGCAGGGCCTGAATCAAACAGAACCCCAATGTGAATTGGATAGAACCGAGTGAGAAATAAGAATGGAATTTTCTCCATATGGCTCTGCCTCTAGAAATGTCACTAGGCAAAAAAATGAGGGATGGCAGGAAAAGGTTATGGGCACAAGGCTTGGAAGTTTGATTCAGACTTGCATATCATACTCCAGCTGCTTATCTGAACTTATTTAATAGGAAAGGTGTTCCCTTATATCTGCTTGTCTTTCCCAATCATCACATCAGCGCTGTGCTTCCACTCCCAGAATTGCAGTAGGGAAGTGTCAGACCTTGTATAGGTTATTTTAATTTTATTTCTTATGGCTATTTAATACCATACCCTCCACGTGAAGAGTTAGAGGTCCAGTCCCATCCCAAAGTGAGAAGCGGGCAAGACTTTGTTCCAACAGATCCTGGTGCGCCCACCTTTCCCTCCAGTGCTGGCCAGTATTCCACCCCACTCCTGGTAAGGACCCACCCTTCCACCTCTGGTTTAGCAATGTCACAGGAGGATGTCAAGTGGGAACTAAAACACAGAATCACTCTTCTTTTGGCCTGAGTTTTGGGGGGAAATTATTCATCACTGATGCAACAAAATGTGAGTTTTGTTTGGGTCACACATGTCCCAGGACTCTGTTTGCAAACCTCCATTTAGGTGCCCCAGGGCTGCCTCTCTTCCTCCCGGAGATGGTCTGTGGCAGGCTCCGGGTGGTGTGGTGCTTTAGATTCCATCAGAAATCTAAAACCTGTAAACACACTGACAGCAGTCAGCCGTGGGATGTGAGAAACTCGCAAATGAACAACAAATGCAGGGAGAGAAAGGCCAGACCAAATGGACTGATGTTTTTCACAACCGTGGAGGGTTTAATCCACTGGTCTCAAACCATATGGCACGCTGAACTCGAGCCGGGGGAGGCTGGGAGGTACTTGGCAACAGCCCATGGAAACATAAACGCAAGGCATTTTGTTTCCTTGTGTGTGCTTTTTTCCCTTTAAATATTTACTTTTTGTGTTTTGCCAGGACACAGTTTCCATCCCATATGCAGAACAGGCTGTTTTTGCAGATGGGGGTGGGGTAGGCAGGGGACAGCTTGGTTCAGGGGACCTGTAATAGGATACTGATTCTGTCGTGTCCAGGTTGCTGGCTTTCCTCCCCAGGGTGGCTCTGAGCAAAAACCTACAATCTTTGTGTCTAGGTCTGGTGGCTCCTGGAAAAAAAAGCCCAGATCCACACCCACACGGTTAGCTGTGCCCCCAGAGGGAGAAGGCTGGCTGGCTTGTGGAAAAGGCGGGCCTTTGTTGGGCCAGCAGTAGGTGGTCTCTGCCTGTCAGGTCTGAGGCTGTGGGTGGGAACGTGCAAGTGAACCACAGTGGCAAAGAACAGAGTCTCTGGCTTGGAGGCTGCTGATGGGGCATCTTTCACAAACTTTCTACCCGATGCGAGACAGGCGAGGCAGGCCCAGGAGGAAGGGTGGCAAGGGGTGGGTGGGCGGGCGAAGAGAGAGCAGCTGGAAGAGAGAATGGGGGGGGGGGGTGGCAAATTCCCAAGTGAAATAGAAATGTACCATACAAAAATAAGTAAATTAGTCCTGGGCTGTGAGCCATGTTTGAACCAAAATAATGTAAGCAATCAAATGCTTACTGTCTCTGATTCACTCAAGCTTCCAAACACATTACTTAACAGAAAATGGAAGGGTTTGTCATAAAGGAGTGTAGTAGTTGCACAATGCTGGCCACGTGGTTAGAAGGCGGGCTGGGAGATGGCAAATGCAGATGTCTTGAACTAAAAATACACAGCCCTGGCATTTTTTCATTGGTTATGAGGGATGAGGGCTGGAAGAAGCATCCTGACATTCTCAGGAGGTCTCTGAGGGATTCCATTTGTTCCGCACGCAACCAGAGGAGTGGATGTGAGAGGTGCCATGTAAATACTTCTCTCAGGGAGGGCAGATGCTCCTCCACCGACATGCAGAGTGAGCCCATAGAAACAAGACTCCTGCTAGGAAGAGGGAGATTAGTTTACGCTTGTGAACTGCTTTTTAGTTTATAACATCTTCTCATGGTCACCACCCAGAGACACTGACATTATTGTCCTTATATTCTAGTGCAGTGCTTCTCAAGCCGTAGTGTGCAAAAGCAGCAGGATGGACTCAGGGGCTCCACCCCCGGAGCTCCTGATCTAGTCCGTCTGGATAGGACCCAAGAATTTACATCTCTAACAAGCTCCCAGGTGATGCTGATGCTGCTGGTCATGGACAACACCTTTGAGTTGTACTGTTCTCAATGAGCTTAAGTGACAAGAGCCTTTATTCAACCAGGGTAGCTGGGCTCTAAGTCCAGGTTTCCCGCCAATACTATGATTCTTCTTACTCCTCATGTGCTTTCCCTGCCAGTCATGGTGCCCACATCAGCTGAGCCTGGACTTGTACTCAGAGTCCTTCCTGACACAGTCTTCTTGGTAGCCACCAGCAATCGACCAGAGTTGATATATGTATAAAGTTACTTGTCACCTTTGAGTTGGTAGAATGGGCACTGGTCTAGAAGTCAGAGAACCTGGACTTAATCATGACTGGGCCATTAACCGGCTGTGGGGACATCATATGAGGATTTTAACCTGACTAAATACGTACAGATTCTGCAATAATGGGTGGACTTTTGTATTGAATGATGTTGAATTCAGAGAGGTGACAGTTTTAAAGTGGATAAAGTGAAAATTGTAGCCTGTGATGGTAAAAATACTGACTCCAATACTACAGAATAAATGGGGAAAAAAAGGCTTTTTTATGCCATCCTCTGTTATTGTTCATCGCTTTTTAAAGAGAAGCATAGAAGAGACTTTCTAAAAATTTTTTCTAGCATTGCAGAATGACTACACTATGCTGTACTGTCAGAGAATTTCAGTAGAAAGAAGCTTATAACTCTGTACCCTTTTACATTATCTTCATTGTATAGTATGAAGAAACAGAAAAATTTTTTAAATAAATCAAATGTTGTTGCCTTCCTAAGACCATTCTTTAATAAGTTCATTTTAAAACTCAAAAAAAAAAAAAGTTTCCTCACCTGTTAAATGAGAGGGCTGGATTGGGTCAATGGTTGTCAATCGGGATGATTCCAAAAATTATATTGTATTAGTCTGCTTGGGTTGCCATAAAAAAATACCATAGACTGAGTGACTTCTTAAACAACAGAAATTTATTTCTCACACTTCTGGAGGCTGGAAGTCCAAGATCAAGGTGTTGGCTGATTCAGTTCCTGGTGGTAACCTTCTTCCTGGCTTGCAGACAGCTGCCTTCTTGCTATGTCAGTTCTAGGGGCTAGAAGTCTGAGATCAAGATGTCAGCAAGTTTGGTTTCTTCTGAGGCCTCTCTGCTTGGCTTGCAGATAGCCACCTTCTCTCTGTCCTCACATGGTTGTTTACTTCTGTGCATGCACATCTGGTGTCTCTTTTTATAAGGGCACAAGTCCCACCAAGACCTCATCTAAACCCGATCACCTTCAAAAGGCCCCACCTCCAAATAGCATCACATTGGGGTTTAGGGCTTCAACATATGAATTGGCGGGGGGTGGGGGACACAATTCAGCCCATTGCACAGATGGATAGTTTGTTTTAAAATACAGCTTCCTGGGTCTTTCCTCCAGAGGTTCTGATTTGGTCTGTTTGGGGCAGTATCCAGAAATTTATATTTTTAGCAGCCACACCACAGGACTCTCAGACTCACTCAGGCTTGAGAAGCTCTGGGTGAGTTGGTCACTAAGTTCCCTGATTCCTAGGCAGTGAGCTTCAGGCCCTTACAGCTGCTTGCTCACCTCTCTGCATAAGCACTTTGTCCACCTCACTCACAGCTGCTGACACCGGATGGAGAGCCTGGCTTATTAGGATGCAGAGCAGGGCACACAGTAGGCACATAATCAATGTTTATTGAGGGCCTTGCCCAGCACCATTTCTAACTTTAGAAGTCTTTGAAATGTGTAGATCATTTTTGAAGCGCTCTCAAAGGGGTTATGTGACATTATTTAGGAAAAAGGCAGTAGGGCTGCCTTTGTTTTACTGTCCAGGAGGCTTAAACAACAGTGAGTACATTTCCATTTCCCTCTCTCCCCGAGCAGGGGAAAGCAAAACAACTTGAGCTGTGACTAGAAAATGAATATACACAGGCACAAAGAACAGGCCCCCTCCTCCTAGCCCTCTGGCCAGCTGCTTCTTTCTTTTATTCCCCGCTGACTACAAGGCCAATGTTGAAAGCAAATGAAAAGATGATAAAACTGAGGCTTCGTTAGGACAATATAATCCAAGAGAAAATGAGGAGTCTTTTCCACATTTCTTTAGTCCCATGAGGAATAATGATGTAAGGAAAGGGAAGGGAATGTGGAGTTTTCTCTGTTAAAAATGAGAGTAAGAGGAAGAAGATAGCAATGCAAAGTAGTTGAACTGTTATATAGCAAATTATAAATCATTCCTGAAAAATTACAATGAGGTATCACTACACACCTGTTAGAACAGTGAAAATAAAAAACAGTGACAATATCAAATGCTGGTGATGATGCAGAGAAACTGGATATCTCTCAGACATTACTGATGGGAATGTAAAATGGTATAGCCATTCTGAAAAATAGTTTAACAGTTTCTTACAAAACTAAACATACCACATGATCTAGCCAGTGCACTCCTGGGCATTTATCTCAGAGAAAATAAAATTTATGTTCACACAAAAACATGTACAGGAATGTTCATATTAGCTTTGTTTGTTGTAAGCAAAAATTGTAAACAACCCAAATGTCTTCAACGGATGAATGTTTAAACATACTGGAACATCCATGCCATGGAATACAACTCATTGATAAAAAAGCACTATTGATACAGGCAACAACTGGGATGGATCTCAAGGGAATAATGCTGAGTGAAAAAAGACAAGTTCAAAATGTTTTATACTGTATGATTCCATTTATATAATATTTTTGAAATAGCAAAATCATAAAGATGGAGAAGAGATTAGCGATTATAGTGGTGATCACACAAATCTACACATGTGATAAAAGTGCATAGAACTACACACACACAGACAAATGCATGTAAAACTGATGAAATCTGAATAAGATCTGGGATTGTACTAATGTCAGTTTCTTTGTTTCTATATTGTACCACACATAGGTAAGATGTACCATTGGGGAAAATTGGGTGAAGGGTACACAGGACTTCTGTAGTATTTTTGCAACCTCCTGTAAACCTATACTAGTTAAAAAAATTTCCTGAAGAGAAAAAGAAATATCTAAAGGAATGCATTTTCTCACACTGGAAATTCGTTGTAATTATTGAGAAAAGCAATTTAATTTCTTTCTCTTTTGGAGTAGCGTGCACTATCTTTGTTTCTTCAACACAACTGTTATTATTAGTCACCTTAAAAGGCAAATATTATATAGAATAGAGAACCCAGAAATAAACCTTCTCATATGCAGTTAAATGATTTTCTACAAGGGTGCCAAGACCACTCAATGGGGAAAGGATAGTCTTTTCAACAAATGGTGCTGAGGAAATCCACATGCAAAAGAATGAAGTTGGATCCTTTCCTTACATCATCTGCAAAAATTAGCTCAAAATGGATCCAAGATCTAAGTGTAAGAGCTAAAACTATAAAACTCTTAGAAGAAAACATATAGAAAAGCTTCATTTGGCAATGATTTCTTGAATATGATGCCAAAACTAGAGGCAGTAAAAAAGGAAAATAGATAAATTGGACTTCATCAAAATTAAAAACTGTTGTGTGTCAAAGGACACTATCAACAGAGTGAAAAGGCAACCCACAGAATGGGAGAAAATATTTATCATATATCTGATAAGGGATTAATATCCATAATTATTAATTATGGATATTATTAATATCCATAATCTGTAAAGAACTCTTACAACTCAACAACAAAAGACCCCACATATCCAAGTTTAAAAAAATGCACAAAGAACTTGAATAGACATTTCTCCAAAGAAGATATACAAATGGCCAAAAAGCACATGAAAAGATGCTCAACATAACTAATCAGTAATAAAATGCAAATCAAAACCATAATGTGACACCACTTCACACCCATTAAGGTGGTTATTAAGAGAAAAACAAAAGATAACAAAATTGGAACACATGCTTTGCTGGTGGAATGTAAAATGGTGCAGGCACTGTGGAAAATGGTATGGTAGTTCAAAAAAACTCCAAAATTAAACATAGAATTACCATATGATCCAGAAATTTCACTTCTGGGTATATACCCCAAAGAACCGAAAGCAAGGGCCTGAACAGGTATTTGTATACCCATGTTCAGAGCGACATTATTCACATTAGCAAAAAGAGGAAAACAATTCAAATGTCCGTTGACGGGTGGTATATACATACAATGAATTCAGCCTTAAAAAGAAATGAAATTCTGACATATGCTATAACATGAATGAAACTTGAAGACATTATGCTAAAAAACTAGACATAGAGGACAAATATTGTATGATTCCACTTATGTGAGGTACCTAGAATAGTCAGACTCATGAAGTAGGACAGTGGTTACCAGAGGCTGGGGCGTGGGTAGTGGGAATTATTGTTTAATGGGTATTGAGTTTCAGTTTGGCAGGACGAAGACTTCTGGAGACAGATGGTGGGGTTGGTTGCCCAACAATGTGAATGTACTTGATACCACTGAACTGTACCCTTAAAATGGTTAAAATGGTAAATTTTATGTAATATATGTGTTGTTAGTACAATATTTTTTAAAAGTATTACTAGAGATAAATAGGGTCACACACACACAAGTCAAACTTTGTCAAATTTTTCTCCTCATTCACTGTATTCTTTCTTTCAATCATCAAGAAGAGTCTGTTTTACCACAGGCTCAAGTAAAATGATAACAGGATTTATGACAAACTGCAATGATGCCAAGCAACAATTAGAAAAATTAAAACTTTCAGCTTGGCATTTGCAGTCCTGTGCATTTCAAGTTAAAGTCACTACTGTTATATTTACGTCTCCCCCCTCAAAGAACTCGGTCTGACAAGGCTACTCGTGGTGCTCTGAATGTAACTTATTCCGTCCTGATTCACACCATTTGTCCTTCCTAGAATGACCTCTATTCTCTTTTTCTTCTCTATCTGTCCAAATCCTATCCATCCTCCAGGTCCTGTTCACATTCCACCTTCACTGTGACAAGTTCACTCAGTGACTCCTCCCTCTCTTCTACTCACCTGTTACACTTCTTGCCCAGAACCATTTTTTGGCATCTGTATTTTTTAGTTAGATTTACAAGCACAAATTTCAAATTCCTCCAAACAGTGTGTAAGATCCTCAAGGCACAAACCAAATCATTAATCTTTTTTCACCACCAAGTCATTCAGTGCTGTGATTTTCAGAGTGGGTACTTAGTTGGGACTAGAACCCATGTCTTCTAAGTGCCTACTTTTTCTTTTACTTACCACAGCTGACTAACAGAATTATTTTATTTATGTGTGAGATATATGGTATGCAGAAATGATAAACAATAAATGTCTATTACAATATTCCACCTGTGGATGAAGCATATTAAATTAATGGTAGAAGTAACCTTGCACGGTTCGAATTGGCAGGTCTGTGGGTTGTAAACATCTTCCTGCTGGATAAGCAGAGATGTAGATGACTGTTTGTGGTGTGGAAATAAACAAAGACCACCCACAGAGAACAAACAAAGGCTATTTATTCAGAACTGGCTCCAGCGAGGGAGGCAGCCTTTATCGCTCGAATTTGGCAGAGACTCAAAGGCAGGCAGAGGAGCTGGAAAGCTTTATAGTAGTGGCAAAAAAGGAAGGCTGCAGGTGTGCCCTGTCTGGAGGCCGTGGGTCTGGGGAGGCCAGAAGAAGAATAACTAGAAGTGGGGCCTCCTATATGGTTGGTTAAGGGTGCAGATTTGACTTTTGCCTCTAAGACCTCTTTTGTCTTAAGCTGGAAGCAGAGAGAAAAATCAGGGAAGCTGTCAGTTATGAATAAAGTCCTGGCTGTTTTGAGCTGACTTGTACAGTTTACTTTTTGGCTTCCTGGACCAGTGGCTAGAGATAGGGGGTATGACTTCCTGCAAGCATTATAGACAGCAGGCTGGCTGTGGGTCAGTTTCCTAAGTGGGTGGTGCAGATTGTGGGTCAGAGTTCTATTTTTGTATATGGTCATTGCCTGCTTGTGTATTCAGTCTCTCAGTGGTTATACTTGGGGAAATTGGCCACATCTTGCTCTCTGAATAAACATCACCCTCCTTTCCCAGACTGAAATGAAGAGGCACATTCAGGAACCAGGCCTCCATCTTATGGAACAGCAGATCCTGTGCTGTATACCATGTCCCCACAAGTCTTCCTTAAAACACTACTTTTCTTATGTTAGTTCCCTGCTTTAAAAAATGTGCGCTAACTCTGGAATGAGTTAAACCTGCTGCATCTGCCATACTCACCCAATCTTTGTTTCCCTCCTCCTCCGTGCTTCACTCAGGTGGGAATCCTTGCCTCGCCCCACCATCCCCATGCTTATTCTTACTTCCTTGCCCTTTCGCCCATGGCCTCCCACTTCCTGGAATGCTTTCTGCTCTCTTCTCCAAATACTGCCCATAGTTCAAGTTTCAATCCCGAACCTGCCACCTATATGAACCATCTCCTCACGACTCTGGTGATATTTGCATATTTTCTGAATCTTGAGAGGATGGACTTGCATTCCTCACAGGGGGGGTTGCCATTAGCTTTGCATCAGAGTCTCACCTGGGGAAGCTGGTCAAAATGCAGTTTTGAGTCCCCTCAGAGATTCTGATTTGTTGGCTCTAGGTAGGATGGGAGAGTCATATTCAGGCTGGCAAGGAAGAAGGGGAAAGAGTGCTTTGATTAAAAAGGAACATGTGCAAGGGCATATGGGTGGGAAAACACACTCAGATGTGTGTATGTGTACATATTACATATGAGGGAAAACTTGTAAAAGACTTAGAAATGAACCAAAATGATAACTGTCTTCAAATGGAAAACCAGGCATTGTGTGGCACACTCTTTCAGATGATTGGATTCTGTGGGGTCTCTGCTCCTCTCACTGTCTTTGAGCTTTTCAGAACTCTATAAATTGTAGATAACTGATAGCAGTACAAATGAATTTTGCACATGGGTGGAGGTCCTGTTGATTTCCCTCCCAGCTGTGGAAGGAGTCACTTTTTCATCTACTGAGCAAATTCATTTCAGTATTCTTGATGGCCTATATATGTGTCTGTTCTTTGGGTTCTCCTTTAAACCAGTTCTAACATCTCACTGGCTCTCTCATTAATTAATGAGTTAAATAAAGCCCTTGACACATGTTCATTTTACACAGGTTTCCCCTGCTGTCTGAAAGTAGAGCGTTCCTTATGAAACATTTTATAAGCCGAAATGGCATAAAATGAAGAAGCATCCTGCTAGTGGATGCATGAAATAAATCCAGATAAAGCACAGAGGCTCACAGACACAGTCCAAAGCTATGAGGGCTTGATGCTGAGATGCTGAGTGCAGTTTCTGGGGAAGGAGCTTAGCCGCACCACTCTCACTGCTTGGGGTTCACACTGCCTCTATAACAGTTTGCTGTGAAACAAACGCCGAGCACTATTTTTGCTTTTCACCTTTTTTGGTAAAAGCCAAAATCTTCTTCGGATTTCCTTCAGTTAGCAAAAAACGGGTACTAATGCAGATCTCTCGTAAGAGCAAAGTGACCTAAAGCAAACTTTCGAAAAGTGGGGGATACCTATGGTTCTATGAGTCTTGGTTTTACCTTGTAAAAAGTTCTCTCTCTCACATACACATGCACATACACATACATACAGAGGCCCTACTTGGCTCAGCCACCTCACCCTGGTTAAACGGTTTAGTTTCGTGAGAAAGGTAGGTCGGGAACTGCTGAAAAGCCAAACCATGCAACTGGGACTTTATTGGGTAATTTGCCTTTAAAATGGGCGTTCAAAATGCTGGCATCATCGTTTTGTAATTATTCATCCCTCCCAGATGCCTTTGAGTAAGAATGAGTGGATAGCATTACTCTTAGCTTTTCCATATGTCTCTGGGAACTTGCCTCTGGAAGTCTCAAAGTGCCATACAAGGGCAAGCATCAGATCTTCTGCCTGACGGTTGCTCTGAGTGGAGTCACAGAATATCTTGACTCTTTCATCTGTAGGAAACCAGGGAAATTCTGCCTCAGGATGCCTCCTGGAATGCTCTCCTCCTCCTGGATCTCACCTGGCCAGGCAGCTGGAGCCACTTCGCCATCCAGAAGCCAGTAGTGCACCAGCCGAGCCACGTGCACACCACAAAACCCCACCTCTCCTGGCCCAGGGCTGCTTCATTCCTTTTCTGGTCCTTGTTTTAAGAGCATTAGGCAAAAGGTCCAGGTGCTGCCTGCACCTTTTGCCTTTCAACTTTTCACAGACAGTCTCTTCTTGACCACACTTTAGTTATATTCCTCTGAAATCTCTTCTTGACTAGGCCTCATCCTTGGGCCTGTCTTTGGCCTGCCTCAGGCCGTTGTAGCAAGAATCCTGCTAAATCAGTTTAGAGAGAATCCCACCACCCTTGGTATCTGATCATCCTCAGTATCTGATCACTCTGGCCTACCTTCATCAAGAATCTTAAGTTGGTTTAGCAAGAATCCCCCTACCCTTGCTGTCTCCTCTGAGTGCTTTTCTATCCACTGACACCCCCTCACTCTGCTCCTTGGCTATAAATCCCTAGCTGTCTTGGCTGTATTCAGAGTTGAGCCCTACGTCTCTTCTTTATTGCCATAATCATGAAGCTTGTTCCCTCAGTCCTGAATAAAGTCTACTACATTAACAAGTGTCAGAATAATTTTTTTTCTTTATCGTCACTAGGGTCTGAGCTCAAAGGGGTGACTTGTCCCTGGCTATTCTGACCCCTAAGCAAAGCTGACTCAAGCTGACTTGGGCTGCCTTTTGCTTTTGGAGACCCACCCACACCAAATCACCGTCTCTTCATCTTCCAAGGCATCCTGTCATGCATTGGCAAGGGGACACCTCTAGTCTGCAGCCCTGGAAGAGAATCACCTCTTCCTCTTTTGCCCTCAAAAACCTCCGAATGTGTAGACCCTTGTTTCAATTGCTGGGATGTCCTGGAGTTAAAGGCCAAGGACAGCGTTTTGACTGCCAGGCATGGCTGAGGGCTGGGCAGCCAGAAGCACACAGGCCATCCTTCTATGTGCTTCTCCATGTGTGGAAGGGACCTGATGACTTTGTAACCCACCTTGCAGGGCTCTTGGGGAGATGTCTGATTCTTTAGAAGGAGAGAATTCTACATGCTTGGGATCCTTAAAACATTCTCAGTCTCATAGAACCCAAACAGAAGTCAACCCCCAAAATGTGCAAAGACAAAAGGGGGTAAGAAACGTGCCTAAACGGCTGAAACAACAAACCATTTTCGTAAAGGGCAAAGAATGATTTCCTACGTGGGAAAGAATTTACAACCTTGGTTGCTTTCCTTTCTTTTTTCTTTTTTCCAGCTTCCTCCTCCTTGTGCAATAAAGGAGATCAGTTTGTCCAGGCGCCCCTTCTTTTTGATGAGAGCCTATCTCTGGGAAAGGGACTGGGCTTCAAGGAACACATAAAAGAAAGTAGTAAAAAACACAGCACAACCCAGCGCAGTGCCACGGCATCGCCTGTGACTGGCAGGGTTGTCCTTGGTGTCCGAGCTGCCCTGTGCAGGAGGAGAGAGTTTGTGAGTGAGGTCAGCCTAATTAGCCAGGCTAATGTCTGGTTTCCTGGGGAGAGCTTTTGTGAAGTAATTGCCTGCCTTGGGGTCAAAATGCAGTAATTACAGGTCTTTTTTTTGCCAAATGAGATAAACAGCCTTTGAATTCTTCCTGCAAGGAAGCCAATCACACTGAGAGACTTCTCTTTGTACCCCGCAGTGGATATTTTGACAGGTGATTTCAATACCATGCAGCTATTTATTTATTCGGGACTTGGGACATAAACACAAACATCTTGGCCTACAGTTCTGTACATTAAAAGACTATCAGACTCTGTTAGAACCGAATGTGGGGATTTTGTGGCCGAGAGTCCACTTAAAATGCTGACGTTGGAGAATAAGGTCGGGAGATATTTTGAGCTAAAACAGAAATTCCACCACAATTTTAAAGTTAACAGAACAGCAGAATTATCCATGTAAACCAGCTTCCTTTCTCCTAGTTGTTTGCTTATTTTCTCTGTTAAAATCAACAACGAACGGTCTGGGAGGACCGTGGAAAGCTAATAAGGTAGGAAAAGTTTCCACCTCCGGAGGTAAACAATAGAGGCATGCAGACTGGATTAATTCCGAGCACGACAGAAACATATTTTTACCAGTCCTGGTTGAGGTGAAGGTGACTGACCCCAGAGTGGGAATAAACTGGTGTGGAGACCCGGAGATAGGAAATGGGGATATGTCTTATAAATAAAATGAGCACCATTTCAAGGATGTTGTTGTCACCTGGGGTCCCCCCCCCACCCCACAGGCAGCCAGCTGGCTAACCCTGGTAACCCAAAACCCATGTGTTGCTCATAGACCAGCAGCATTAATATCACTGGGGAATTTGATTGAAATGCTGAGTCTTAGGCCCCACTGCAGACCTTCTGAGTCACAATCTGCATTTTTGTAAATTGAACTATAGTTGATTTATAACACTGTGTTAGTTTCAGGTGTACAACAAAGTGCATAATCTATAGTTTAACATGATCCCCGGGGGATTCCTACAATTAGTCAGGATTGAGAAGCCCTGGTTTAAATTACCCTGGGATAGGGTTTGTTCCAGATAGGAGTGGCTCATTTTGAGCAAAGACATTGACAAGGCCGCAGTGTGGGGACAAACATGAGAAGGAAAGTACCAGAGTGTTGACATACAACATTCTGGTCTCTTTAGAAGAAAAGTGAGTTTTACATGACTATATCCCACTTTTTAAATGTCAAGACTCGGTTGCACATGGGAATTCCAGCCACCACCACCCATCTCCCTCCCTGCTCTCCCTAGGAAACGTGACACCCAAAGGTGAAGGAGATGGGCTCATTCCATCCCTGAGTCTATCTATGCAGCTTGACACTCTAGGTCAACTACTTTTTTGAACGTGTGGCTGGGGCATGTCTGTCGCTTCTCCCCAAACATCTTTGAGGAAGGGCCATTCATATGGAAGCCTGGTAATTAAGAATGTGGGCAACCCTCTCAGCATCCCCACAAACATTAATGATTAGAAGGAACTGCCTGGGCTTCCCTGGTGGCGCAGTGGTTGAGATTCTGCCTGCCAATGCAGGGGACACGGGTTCGAGCCCTGGTCTGGGAAGATCCCACATGCCGCGGAGCAACTAGGCCCGTGAGCCACAACTACTGAGCCTGCGCGTCTGGAGCCTGTGCTCCGCAACAAGAGAGGCCGCGATACTGAGAGGCCCGCGCACCGCGATGAAGAGTGGCCCCCACTTGCCGCAACTAGAGAAAGCCCTCGCACAGAAACGAAGACCCAACACAGCAAAAATGAATAAATAAATAAAAAAAAAAAAGAAGGAACTGCCTGCTGGGGTGGGGTCCAGAAGGCCACACATGACATAGAGCGTGGATGTTTTCAACTATTTAAAGATGTTGATTGGGCCCAACTCACTATATTGTGTAGCTTGCCTCTATACACTAAAAACCAAGACCTCAACCAGCAGTCAGCAATCCCTAAGGAAAAGGGAAGGAATTAGATTGTACTACAGTATTTCCATTATTTTAATTGTATTTGAGAACTTGAAAACCAAAATGCTTCTAAAGCCTTCTGAAAATGTTACTCCAAAATCATCACCTACCAAGAAAATTCTAACTGATGACAAACATTCTATTCCTGAAATCCAAATCTCTTCTCCAAACCATCCTCAAGGGATTCCATTCTTAATTCTGCACAAAATACATAAGCATTATCTAGCCGGGACTCTGCCTGGCTATGGAAGGGAAGCATCACTAAGTGCAAGCTGTTGGGCATATGCAAGCCACAATACTAGGCAGGATAAAGAGTATTCTTCATTCAACAAGAGTTGATTAAGTACATAATGTCTAGATACTGGTCTAGAATGAATAAATATAATAGCAGTTAAAATTCTGTAAATGTCTGCTATATATTAGGCAATGTTCTATGCAGTTCTCACTTATTGTCTAATTTAACTGAAAAATAATCCCATGAGATAGATTTTGTAGATTTGGAGGCTGAGGCCCAGAAAGTCCAAATAATTTGCCCGAGGTCACATATCTATTAAGTGGTGGAGCTGAGATTCAAACCTAGGGACTTGTGAATTGGTACTCTTAATCCCAATACAATCCACAACTCAAAGAAGACTGACACTACCCTTGCTTTCATGGCACTTACTATTTCACAGGGAACACAGATATTAAACCACTAATTGCAAGTCTGACAAATTCCACAAAAGGTTGCTATGGAAGCATATCAGAGGGGGACCAAAGTCTTCCTGAATAAGTCATAAATTTAAGTTGCAACTGAGGACTCCAGGGTTAGGGCTTCCAAAGTGGGGCCAGAGCATGAAGCTGGAGCCAGATTAGGGGAAGTCGGGTGAGCTATGGTAATGATGTTGAATTTTATTTGAAGAGTAACAGAAAGCCTTTAAACTAAGTGAGAGAGTGACACAATCCAACTAAAACAACAGCAAGGCTGGGGCTTGGAGATGGGTGGTTTGGAGGTGGTAAGGGAGGCCTCAGCAGGAGGCTGTTGCAGTAGGGATGGTGATGGCTGGGCCAGAGTGTTGGCCATGGGGATGGGATGCATGATCGTGAGACGGGATCATTGAAGCTTGATTTAACTTGGGGAGCAAGGGAAAAGGAGTTTGGGTTCCAAGACATAAAACATAAACAGTAGAGCTAAATATAGACTCATTGACTTGATAAAGTATAATCAGGTATTACAAATCATGCTGTAGAGTTCCTCCTTCATACTTTATCACCCACACTATGAACCAGGCATCCTGCAAAGTGGTTTATATGCATTTTATCATGAATCTTCATAACAACCCTGTGAGACTAGCACTGCTCTGATTCCCATTTTACACATGAAGAAGGTGAGGCTTAGGAGGATTAAGCGGAGGGCCCGAGGTCATAAGAAAAGTGGTAGGAGCAGCACTAAAGTTCCAGCCTATCTGATTCCGCAAACCATAGTCTTCACGTCTCTATTTCCTGAACTTGTCTGATAAGACTCACCTGGGATACTTGTTGAACAAACATGCTGCTGGGCTCCACCCCTGGACAGATGATTAAATGAGCCTGGGGCCCAGGATCTGTATGTTCACAAGCCTGTCACCAGGCCATGCTGGGCAGCACTGACCTGTGCTGACTGAGAAGCAGAAGGTGGGGGTAGGAGGCCAGCATGGCCACTTTCTAGTGGGTCCCGGTTCAGCCATTTCTCTCTGCTCTGATCAGTTTTTCTCATTTGCCTTCTCCTTTGCGCTCACTCTGCTTAGTGCTATTCACAGAACTCATCACAACTTGGAATTTTATTGTATCATGTATTGATTGGTTGTCCAGCAGCCCCTCTACAACATAAACCTCAAGAGGGCAGGACCTGACTGGCCCGTGGAACATGCCAGGACCGACCACCCTCTTCCATGCCCTCTTCTCTCTCTGGACCATGAGAGCCGTGGACTGGTCCCCTTGCTTCCATCTTCCCCTGGCCAGCCTCCATCCTGAGCCTGCATAATCTCTGTGAGACTCCCATCAATCCCGTGCTCTTAGTTCTTAGAATAAGACCAGCTGCGCTCTGGCCCCAGCCTCCCCGTCCTTCCTCCCTTGGTCCCTTGGCTCAAACCAGGCATACTGGCCCCCAGTCACCCCAAGTGATGTTTGGTAGTCACCCCAGGTAGTCTGAGCCATCAAGGGTCACATGTGCAGCTCCCAAAGACATCTTCCTGGGGGTGCCAGTGCTGCCCTCGGTCTGTGCACTGTGGAGGCAGCAAGGCTGGACTCCACGCCCTCAGGTGGCCACTCCTCCACCCACTTGCTTTCCTGGGCTATTGCTGAGCCCTTCAAGAGAGGGCTGATTGCTCTCTGGCTCCCGGAGAGGCCCTGCTGCTGACCTGGGGTGGAAGGCTCCAGAAGGTGTCCTGAGCAGGAGGTCAGGAGGGCTGCTGGCCGCCCTGGTGGAGAGCCCTGGCGGTGGGCAGGGGGAGGGGGGAAGGCAGGGAGGCCTCCGCATGCACGCACAGAGCTCTGCGGTGCCTGCACCCTGGGTGGCCCGGCCGGTGGCCTGCTGTGCTCTGTGGAGTTAAAAGAAAGCTGCGGGTAGAGGGACCTTGCTGCTCAGGGCCTCCACCATGGCTTAAGCCACACATGGCTAAAGTACACAGACGATTAGCAATCAAGGGAAGGACCTCCCTGTGAGGGAAAATGACACAGGGGTTACTTCTCTGTAAACAGCTCCAGAAAAAGCACCGGTTCCTTTTACAGGCTCTTTACTTCCTTTGAGAAGCTGCAAATGTACCCACTGAGTGCTTTAGCTCTCAGCTCTCCAGTGGGGGAGGAGGGACACAGACACACACACTCACAGACCTACACAACCTCCCAAAGAGAAGAAAACCCCAAAGGCCATCAGGGCTTCTCAGCAGCCTGTGCCCTAAGATTGGATCCCCTGATTCATAGAACTAGTGGGGCCTGAAACAGAGCACGGATTTGCCTCCAGGTGATGCAGTCCAAGTGGCTGGCGTGGTGGCATTCTTTGAAGGTGTGTTGTCCCAGCACCTCCATTTCACAGGTTACTTGTAAGCAAACAACATAGAAAATTTGCACGTTGCCTTTGTAATTTATTCCAAATTTAAATCACATGGGTAATCTGTCAGGCCCTCTTGAGAAAAGTTGGGACAGAGACTTATGAGGTTTTAATGCTTACATTAAGAACTTCAGATCCTACTCACATCTGTGAAGCCAGAGCATTTTGGGGTCTTTGCAGTGGAGTGATTACAAGTTTCCCTTTACCTGGGAAGCCTGAAAACAACATTCTTTGGGAATAAAGATTTTTGGTTGTGGGAATGGCTACTAAGCTTGTGAGTGACAGAAAGCCCCACACTGGCCTAAGCAGCAAAGGAAATTTCTGGGCTTCTACAGCAGGGAAGTCCGGATGGGCTCAGGCACTCTGGTGAGACTGGTGAAAGTGAACATGTATTGAGCCCCGAATGTGGAATGCACGAGCCCAGGCATTTAACCCTCCATTCACACAATGACCCAGGCTCTAGCCTCATCTCATTTTCAGAGGTACAGGTTGAGGAGCAGGACCCACAGCTGGAAAGTGGCAGGGTCTGGACAGAACGATGAGGGCGTAAACAGCTGAGTCCCTAAGCACGACTCAGTCTTGCCTCCAGTGTCCCAGGTGTACTCTTTCCCCTTCTTGGATCTGCCACCCTCCGAATCTGTCCCATTCTTCCCTACTTGGGCACAGGCTTCCTCCCTGCATGGAGAAGCCCTCACTGGACAGCCTCCTTGCCTCGGGCCTCCAGGTCAGGGCAGTTTCTCCCAGTAGCTCTACAGAGCGGGAACTGGGCTAGGCAGGAAATATAACCCTGTGACAAGGGCCATGTGCTGGGCACGGTGACAAACTGAGATTCCACCACCAGCCGCAGCTACTTCAGGGATATGGCCCAGGGTCACCAGATCCTCCAGTTTTCAAGAAAAGCCTGAAATCTGGATTTTTTCATGTAAATTTTTCTGCTTTTGAAAATGCTATGTAGGCCTAACAAAATATATCTTGGAGCCATCAGTGGCTCTGCCTCTGCCCTCCAAGAAGAGTCTTGGAGAACCAGCCTCAGCTGTTCATTCTTGAAGCAGTTACTTTGGCCAGGCCAGTGCCTGGGATGTTCCAGCCATCTGGGACCTGGTCCACTGGCTGGTGGAGGAGGGATCATGATGGACAGCCCCGCCGAGACCACCCTGCATGAGGACGGAGTTCCCGAAGGAGAAGTGATTGAATAAACTTTAGAACTTCCACAGAGCTGCTTGCGTGAGTCCATAGTGCCACAGAGCAAATTGTAAAAGAAAAAAAATATTCCATTCAAAAGTTGAAGTTGGTTATTTTTTGGAAAAGCTTCAAAGCAGAGGTGAATATACCAGGCTAAGAGAAGGCTGACATAAGCACTAGTGTTGTTTCTCCAGCCTTTAATGAATGTGTTTTGGTCAGAAATTAGGGGACCCGCTGAGGTTGAGTTGGAAGCTTGGTTTCTATTTCCTATTCAAATTTTGGCCTGTCTGATGAGATGAATACAAAGCAACCAGATGTGGTCCCTTTGTAACATTTGCTGATTATACTGGAGACTTTGCCTGCAAGGCATTTCCACCTGGGGCAGGGTCTGGATTATGATTAGCAACTTTTGGGACCTTTCTAACTTGGGTTATAACTGCCTAGGCCATCTAGAAGAAAAAATGGTGTGTGTACACATGCCTCATGGTAGACTTCAAATTCATAATTGAATAATTCTGCAGGCATGAATCTGAATATTCCTTGATAGGAATCATCATTTCACTTGGAGGTGAAACAATGTGTGATACAATGAGCTGAGCACCAGCAGGGGTCCCTCTGCACTTAGTCCTCATGTCCCAGTCTCCTTGTCACAAAGCCTAAGATTATACTAGCACAGTCTTTCCTCAGGCTCAAAGCATTGTATGTCTATGCTAAGTTTAAATGGTTTAACCTGGAAGGATGGTGTGTTAGTACATATAACATGACCTGCTGTGTACTGTGTCTGCCCTGTTTCAGGTGTTATACACACCCTTCCTATTAAAAGTATTTAATAATTGTTAAAAGATTTTAGCCCATTTTTCAAAGGAGGAAACTGAGCCTCCAGGAGTTGGAGTGAAGCTATATATATACAAATTATATTTATCATATAGCTAATAATTGGCAGAGGCAAGGTGCCAGGAGTATCATATAGGACGCTTTTGGCTACAACTAACAGAAAATTCCAACTCAAAATGACCTCATGAGGAAATTTATTATTTAATGGAACCATAAGTCCAGAGGTCAGATGGTTCTGGGGCTGGTTAATTTCACAGCTCAAATGACACCAGCAAGAACCCAGGTTCTTTCTTTCTGTTTGCCATCCTTCACAGGTCAGCCTTGACCTCGGTCCTCATTGTTCCAAGTCGGCTGCATCCCTTTCAGACATGGCCACACCTAGAGCCAGGGGACAGTGAGAGGGACTCACTGGTGCTCACTCTCTTTTCTCACACTGGATTTTGAATGGTCTGCAACTACTTTTTCTGATTTTTCCTGTAAAGTTGCATTTGTAATGCTCATTTTCTTTCAGTTAGCCTTAGGCTGAGAAGAGTTCTTAGCTGATGTTTTAGACAAGGATATGTGTATCAGTCAGGGCTTGTGAACCAGTGCTCGCAAGTGACTCAAGTCCCATCTCCCTACTTCCGTCTTCTGTTCTGTGTGTTGACTGAGAGTCTGGATTTGGGAATACGGTTGCAAATTACTTAATGCCTTTGTACCTCAGTTTCTGTATCCATAAAATGGGGATCATGTTAGAACCTGCCTCAGAGGGTTGCTCTAAGCACTAAATAAGTTAGTACATGGGAAATCCTTAGAACAGGGTCTGGCCTATTGTAAGAGCTCAGTAGGCCACAATTATTAATGTTATTCTCCAAGGTTCCTCCTCCTGGAAGGGACATGCATGAGGCAGCTCTGATGTGACATCTTTACAGTTGGTGCTCCAAAGGAAGACAGGGTTATCCCACAGCCTCAGCTTCCAGGGAGGACACTGTGGCTTGCTGTAGTACCCTCTTAGCCCAGGCTGGATCAGGAGTCAATGCCCTGTGGCAGGGTGTGTTACCAAGGCTGTTGCCCCAGAACCATACCCCTGCCCTTCCCTTCCCACCATGGGCCCCAGCATGACACGTGCCACAGGGTTGGGCCACCCTGCCAGACCATGGGGTCTTCCTCTAGGTGTGAAGACAGAGCTTTATCACCTTTGCAACCCCAGCCTCCACTGCAGTGACAGGGCACAGGGGAAGCTCTGCTATGGTTTATGAACAAAACTGATAATGTACATAAAAACATATATCTAAAGAGCAGTACAGTATAAATCATTTCTCTGAAGTCTAAAACTTGCTATGTATGAGCAAGTATTTAGTAAGGACTTTTCAATGCTAATTGAATTTTCTCTAACTGTAAGACCACACACCTCCAACGAACATCTTACATTTCATTTTCATTTTTGTCAATACATGTTCATAGTTTATGATGACCTAGATGGGTGGGATGGGTGGGGGTGGGAGGGAGGTCCAAGAGGGAGGGGATATATTTATACCTATAGCTGATTTACTTCCTTGTACAGCAGAAACTAACACAACATTGTAAAGCAACTATACTCCAATTAAAAAAAAAAAAAAGGAAACGATAAAAAAAAGTGAAACAGTTTTACAACAACAGCAAAAAAGCAGCCTTTGCCCACCCCACCTCACCTACCCCCATTCCCCCTCCTGCAGCAAACATTTAAACTCTTTTAGTTCTTGCTTTTGGTGCTTATCTCCAGGTTGTAACATAATAAGCTTACATTGCTATTTTTTGATTTTACAATTTTAGATATTGTCTTAGTTCATTCTGGCTGCTATAACAAAGTATCATAATTTGGGTAGCTTATAAACAACAGAAATTTATTTCTCACAGTTCTGGGGTCTGGAAGTCTGAGACCAGGGTGCCAGCATGGTTGGGTTCTGGTGAGGACCCATTTCTAGGTTGCAGACTGTCATCAACCTGGGGATCTCATCCATCACCCTAGGAATTCTCATCTGTCTTGGATGTCCTGTTACTGGATCCCATATCTTCCTCATTCTTGGTGTATGTCTTTGCTTTGGTGAATTACACCCTCCAATAGTTCCCCACCACCACCTTTTTTTTTTGAGACTGGCTTGTCTGAAAATGAAAAAGTATTTATTTTACTGTCACATTTTGATTGATGTTTTTGGGGTGATGTTTTCCAACCTAAAGATTCTAGGCCGGAAATTATTTTGAAGGCATTACTCTTCTGGCTTCCAGTCCAGCTCCTGAAAAGTCCAATGCCATTCTGATTCCTGGTCCACTATGGGTGTCCTGTCTTTCTCTCTAGAACATACTAGAGTCTTCTTACTTTTCCCAGTATTCTGAAATTTTAAGGTGGCCTTCTTTGATGTGTTTCATTTGCTGTTTGTTTCATTTATTGTGCCAAGCAGTTGGTGGGACTTTTCAATCAGGAGACATAGGTCCTTCAGTTCTGGAAAATTCTCTTATTTTATTTCTCTGGTAATTTTCTTCATTCAGAATGAAGAAAGTCTAGCTCTCAAATTTGGTGGACTAATTTTCTCATATTTTCTCTCTTATTTTTCAATCCCTTGGTTATATGTCCTCCATTAAAAAATAAATTTCTTCAACTGTATCTTCTAACATTTATAAATTTTTAAAGTTTTAAAAATTTGTGTTATTTTTATATGTTCCTCTTTATATGGCACCTTGATCTTGTTTTATGGATGCAATATCTCCTTTTTTTCTCACTTAAAAAATGAATTACAGATTTCAAAAAGACATTTTGATTCTTACATTATCTCTCTTTCCTTTTTTCTGTTTTTCTTCACAAAGACTTTTCTCCAGTATATGCTAATCCTTGAGTTCTTACATATTTAAGAGTGAGCAACTATAACAACAGCAAAGGAAATTCTGCATGCAAGGGTTTTTCTTTTGGTGGGGTTTCCCAGAGGGTAACTGGCTATTTTGTAGAGAAACCCTCGAATGTCATTATCTGCTGTCAATGCTCAGGTAGATCAATTAATTTCCCCAGAGAGGGACTCTCTAATTTTCTGCTGTGGTTTGTTCTGGAGGGGAGGGCCTAAGCCTGACTTTCAGAGCTGGGAGCCAAGTGAGGAAAAGGGCTTGACTTTGACCTCATGCTCTGTTTACACCTGGGCCTAGACTCTCTCTGCTTTATTGTCTCTAAAGAGTGACTCCCCTTATGGTTGAGGGAGGGTGGTCCCAGGCAAAAGGACTCGTGACTTCTTTTATCCATTTTCATTGAATCCTCCTGTTCTCAGCCCAGCGGGACCCTCTCCATGAGAATCACCTGATGCTTCCACTCCCTGAGACTTCCTGGGTTCTGAGGTATGAACCTGCCCACAGCCCCTGGCTCAGCCCCTGCAGACTTGGTTCTCTGCCTCCTGTGGTCTGCTCAGTTAATCACCACTAGATCTGATCACTGCTTTCAGAAGTTTAGCTGAACTCTTTCTGCTCTGACTCCTTTCATGTTCTCTTTGCCCTTGTGGGTTGATGTCTTTTTATTTCTTTTCTGTCACTTTAATGGGGTATTGGGAGGGAGTGGAAGGAAATGTGTGTGTGCAATTTATCATGTTTACATAAATTTCCATAAAGCCATAACACCTGAAGTCATTAACCAACCCACCTGTGTGTCTCTTGTCCACATTTGGGACACTTCCATTGTCTCCTAGCTGCCCACCACATTTCCAGTGAAATGGCCTCCCCACTTATTTGGAGTTGAGGCGGGCAGGGGAGATGTTGTGGGATCTTCATGACTAGAGCCCTCACTTTCAATGCAGAATTGGAAACGGGGGATGAAGCAACCCCTGCTAGTTTCCAGAGTATTAGACACTGGGGACACTGGGTCTAAGTAACTCTGAATATGTCAGAGTTTTATCAAGGCGTAAAACAGTAACTTAATCCTTTGTTAAGGCTGCCAAATTTAAAATGATGCTGTATGAAGAAAAAGTCCCACAATAAAACATTTTAGCGCCCATCTGAAAGAACAGCCATTGCTCTTTTAGTTCCCTGCCTCGAAAAAATGGACTCTGACTATAAGGGGGGAAAAGTAAAACGGGGGGATGGAGGGACTTGAAAGTCCCACCCTTGGGGCCAGAACTGCCTGAAACGGTGGTTACTGGGCCAAGAGTGGCCCTTCTCGTCTGACCCGAGTTCTCAGCTGGACAATTTGGATGAGTTGTGTCTGTTTCTTCCCCAGGCTGAGGAACTTGTCATTCACAGGCCATCTGCTGGATTCCACTTGTCAAGACAGTGATCAAGGACTCATGGACCATGCACTGCAAGAACAGCCAACCCCCTGGTGAGGGGGTGGAGTTAGAATCCTGGAGCTGGATCCTTGGCGAACCCTGAGGGTTCTGTGCTGAGAGGCTGCCAGGCGGCCTGTGGGGATGTTGGGAAAGGTACCAGATGGGCACTGGGCTTGCTCTTGGGTACAGAATGTTTTATTCAGTGGGGAAAAGTAGTGCTGGGCCATATGAATAAAGCCTTCAGATTCCATGTAGGGGACTATTTAACTCTCTCCCTCTTCCTTATGCTCTAAACACAGCCAAAGGCATTGGGAACTTGGCCCACATTGATCATATCGTAGGTGACAATGAAATCTGGGCCACCCAAAGTCAATGAATCCTTAACAAGGCACAACTGGCTGCTGGGACTTGCCTGAAGAATTGTGACATTGCCAGTTGGGTAAATATTCTTTGTGTAAACACACTCATATGAATGGGTAAACTATTTCCTTCCCAGTTAGGAGGCTCTTTATAAGATTGCTCTTGTGTTCCTACTTGGAGACTAAAAAAGTTGTCCTCCCTAGGTACTGAGGGGTCCTGATGTAGGGACAAGAGGCAATGTCTAATCCAGCAACATCCAGCTTCGATCCAGCCCAGGGTTCTGTGGCCAAGAAGGGAAGGAGAACATCATGGATGTGAAGGTGGGAAGATGGGTGATGGTGGGGAGGAGGCATGTGGGTATGGTGGGTAAAGTGGTCCCCAAAAGATATGTCCAAGTCCTAACCTACAAAACCTGTGGATGTGACCTTATTTGGAAAATAGAGCCTTTGCTGGTGTAATTACGTTAAAGATCTCAAGATAAGATCATCCTGGACATAGGGGTCCTAAGTTCAATGACTGATGGGTATCCTTGTAAGAGAAAGGAGAAGGAGATTTGAGACACAGAGAGACATAGAGGGAATATAGTCATGTGAAGATGGAGGTAGAGATTGAAGTGTTGCTGCCATAGTCAAGGAGCTACCAGAATCTGGAAGAGGCAGGAAGAATTCTCTTCTAGAACCTTCTAAGAGAATGTGGTCCTGCCAACACCTTGATTTCAGACTTTTGGTCCCCAGAACTGTGAAAGAATAAATTTCTGTTGTTTTATGCCACCAGGTTTGTGGTCATTGGTTATGGCAGCCCTAGGAAACAAATTCAGTGGGGGAGATCTGGAAAGAAAGAGGCAGGAAGATAAAAATATGTAGAGGTCAGGGCAAGGACAGCCATTGGGGCTGAGGCAGGGAGAGGTAGAGGGTTGCTATAACAGCTACTCCCTCCCTGTCTTAGTCTGCTCTGGTGGACACAACAAAATAACATAGACTGGGTGTCTTAAATAACAAAAACTAATTTTCCCACAGTTCTGGAGGCTGGATATTAAAGATCAAGGTGCCAGCATGGTCAGTTTTTGGTGAGGACTCTCTTGCAAGCTTGTAGATGGCTGCTTCCTCACTGTCTCCTCACAGGGTAGAGAGAGCAAGAGCAAGCTCCCTGGTGTCTCTTCTTTATAGGGCACTAATCCCATCATGAACTGATCTAAACCTCATGACCTAATCTAAACCTAATTATCTTCCAAAGTCCCCACCTCTAAATACCATCTCATTGCCCACTTATGACTTTTGGGGAGACACAATTGATCCATAGCACTCCCCCACTGTGTGGATTTCCCATAATAGGTCTGGCAACTTAGTAGCTGGAAATGGACAGAACTCTGCTGCATGAAACAGGAAAAAATATTGTTGATTGAAAGATAAATTAACTTGGAGAGAAGAGGCTATGTTAAGAATCAAAGAGGAACACACTTGTCTTGGGTTCTAAATAAAGGCTAACCCAACAGTTTGGATGACAGTGAAGGCAGGTGGGGCATCATTCAGTAGCTCTGTCAATTGGGGGCTGAGGGTTATCTTTTAGGGTCCCATTATCTTCTTCTTCTGGCATTTTCCTGCCAGGAGGGATTTCTTGACTTGTTACTCTCATGTTATGAGCTGAATTGTGTCATCCCCAGAACTCATATGTTGAAGTCCTAAGACATCAGAATGTAAATATATTTGGAGATAGGGTCTTTAAAGGGGTAATTAAGTTAAAATGAGGTCATTAGGGTGGGTCCTAATCCAATCTGACTGCTTCCCTTGTAAGAAGAGGATGTTAGGACACAGACATGCACAGAAGAAAGACCCTGTGAAGACACAGGGAGAAGATGACCATCTACAAGCCAAAGAGAGAGACCTCAGAAGAAACCAAACACTGTTGACACCTTCACCTTGAACTTCCAGCCTCCAGAACTGTGAGAAAATAAATTTCTGTTGTTTAAGCCACCCAGCCTGTGGTACTTTGTTATGGCATTCTGAGCAAACTAATGCACTTTCTCTGAGCCCAGAGCTTCAAGGAGAACGTTACTTGCTCTACAAATAAGCTCCTGACCCCAGACCATGCCCACTCCAGCATCCTCATCCCCTTGGTCTGTTAAAGCCTCCAGGGACACGTTGGAATCCCTGTTCATTCTCGCCTGTGAGAGCTTTAGCAAGTTACTCAATCTCTTGGAATCTTGGTTTCTTCATCCATAAAACTGAAGATAATGAAGTCTCCCTGGTTGTGTAAATTAAGTGAACTAACATATGTAAAAGTGTAACCAAGTGAGACCCTATGGGGCCTTCCCAGAACAGGAAACACCACTCCCCATGTCCTCTGCCTGCCTCTTTTCTGTAGAAAAACTTTAGCCTCCTAGGCCTTCCCAGAGTTCCAAAGAGTAAATTTAATCAGAGAAGTGAGAAAATGCAGAAAGAAAGGAAAACAGTCAAGCAAGACAAAATAATAATAGTTTAGCCATTAAACAAAGTCAAGGACTTTTAGTTCCTCTTCAAGGGCTATAGGTAATATTCTGAGCAATGTCCTTTGAGCTGTTTTGCAGATACTGAAACCCCCACCAGGTGGAAGAAGTTAACTGTATGCTGCCCACAAGCATGTAGACCCCAGACTGTTTGGAACCAGAAGGTTGATGATGTTGACTCCCGATTATCTCACCACCAACCAATCAGAATGTCCATGAGCTGATCACACATCCCACAACACCCATCCCTCACTCTGTCTTTGAAAATCTTTCCCTGGGCTTCCCTGGTGGTGCAATGGTTAAGAATCCGCCTGCCAATGCAGTGGACATGGGTTTGATCCCTGGCCCAGGAAGATCCCACATGCCGCGGAGCAACTAATCCTGTGTGCCACAACTACTGAGCCTGCACTCTACAGCCTGTGAGCCACAACTACTGAGCCCGCATGCCACAACTACTGAGGCCCACGCACTTAGAGCCTGTGCTCTGCAACAAGAGAAGCCATGACAATGAGAAGCCCGTGCACCACAACAAAGAGTAGCTCCTGCTCGCTGCAACTAGAGAAAGCCCGCACACAGCAACAAAGACCCAATGCAGCCAAAAAAAAAAAAACTTTCTCTGAAAGTCTTCAGGGAGTTGGGGCCTTTTAAGAACTATCTACCTGGATTCCTTTCTTGGTGCCCTGCAATAAACACTGCACTTTCCTTCAACACAACCCAGTGTCAGTAGGTTGGCTTTATTGCATGTGGGTAAGTGGTCCCAAGTTTGGTTTGGTGACAAAAGGATTAGTGAGGCACAACCACTCTAGCACCTTCTTCAATTTTATCTACTGTAGAGGACATTTGCCATGTTTTGCAGCCCAACACTGAGCAGCCTGCCTCTTTGGAGGAAATGCAGAGATCTATGAGAAAGGTAGGGCCCCTGTGTGAAGATGAATCTTCTGGAAGTGGGGCAGGCAGTGTAACTGGTTCATCGAGATCCTCCCATTCAGGCTAGGTAGCTTCCTGAGGTGCTTCTAGGAATGTTTTCCAACTCACTGTCCTACCAGCCAGGATCACATCTCCAAGTCATAACTTGCTCCTCCCTTTCTGTGGCTCCACAAGTCCATCAGTCAACAGACCCCATGGACAACTCTGTGCAGAATCTCTCCCAGTATCCACTCCCACTGACCCTACTTTGTCCCTACTCATACTGCTCCTGGCTCCAGTTCTGTCCACAGGCTCCTCAGGGACCCTTCAGCTTCTAGATAGTTCTCCTCAGCTCAACACATCTTGTTCACAATTTCCAGATTAATAAAAAATATCCAAGCTTCCACATTATATATAAGACATTAAGCCTGAGAGTCAAGGTCTTACTCAATCTGAGCCCTTCTTAGCTTTCCAGGAATGAGAGAAGAATTTTAATCAATTTTGGTTTTAGGCCTCCAAGATCCTAACCAATGTTGAGAAAGAGTGTTGTTCTGGAAGAACAATGAAATTGGAAAAGTTGCCACTGGCAGGCTGTCTTGCTTCTAGATACATGTCCATTGAAACTCAAATGATAATTTTTACAATAAAAAAATGCAAGCTCTATGAAGACATATTTTAACATGTTTTCTTCCTTAGATTTGTAAGCCATATGACCACAATTATGTGGCTGGATGGCATTTGAGGGACTAACTAAGTGATGGTAAGCTATAGCTGAGGAGGTAGAAAAGGAAAGGGTGGAGAAAACCAGGATGGTGATATCAAGATAGAAACCAGATATGAAGACTCTCTCCCTTCCAGACCATGCTCGAAAGGTAGCAATAAGCACACACAGATAACACACACTCAAATACACGTGCACATGTGCGCACACACACACACACACACATACACTGTTCCTTTACACTCCAACTCATCAATGCTCTTAGATTTCAAGAGCATTTCTAAAGCAATCATTTCACTATTGGATTGTCTTGTTCTTTGGGTTTAGTTTTCTTTGTTTAGATATGGCCCATTCCTCTATGAAGTATAACAAACATGGGGAGAAGTATTAATAGTCCTTTAACTAGTCACTCTTTTGGGCATCCTCCTCTCTTCTCTTTTTTTTTTCCTACTTTTTTTACAGTCCAAAATTCTTAGCAGTGTGAGATGATTCAAGGTTCTCAAAACTTTGAGTGTACAGTATCGCATAGTGATCACTTTTGAGTATGATCCGGAGGTGTCTGTCCAGAGATCCAAAAGTTACCATCAGTTGTTTAAGATACTCCATTATTTTCCTTCACTATTATGTGCTCAATGTAGGCACTCTTAAATTTCACTGTGTTTTGGGATTAACCACAACCACATTGTAGAGACACACAAAGATGTAAGAAATAAATTGAAAAAAGTTTTGTAGAAACAGATTTTATACCATAAAACAGTAAATTATTAGATGTTAGAAAAATATAAATGTTGCAACAGGGTGTTTTATATACTGTTTCCAAGAATAAAAATATGACAAATCTGGGGAAAAGAAGTGGTTGGTTAATCAGATTTCTGGATGGCCCCTTCCTTGAAGCTGTTAGCACTGTTGTGCTTCTTTATAGGCAATAACCCAGTCACCAAAGAGAAGAAAATCTGAATAGAGGCCTTAGAGGAAATGCTTATTTGAGGATTAATTATTTCCTTGTTAAACAGTAATATGGGGTAATTGTAGATTTTGGGGGGGTATGGCAGTTAAAATGTACTTTTTAAAACAACTTTCTAGAAACCAAGAATTTCTCAAATTTAAGAAGGAACCGAAAGAGTAGTTTACAGAAATGCGGTCTCCCCATGGAACCAGATTATGAAACAAAAAAGGAAAATGAATGATGTTAAATGGGAAACAAAATACAGGTGACATTTCCAGATGGTTTTTTTGAAACTCCTTGTGAGGCAGCTATCCACTAGACAATGCTACCAAATGGCCTGTGTGTCTATTGTTTCACAGTTCTAGAGGTTAGAAGTCCGAAACCAAGATGTCAGCAGGGCCATGCTCTTTCTGAAGGTCCTAAGAGAGGATTCTTCCTTGTCCTTCCAGCTTCTTGTGGTTGCCAGCAATCCTTGGTGTTCCTTGTTTTGTAGTCCCGTGTGATCACATACTGTGTGTCTGTCTGTGTCCACACTTCTCTCTTCTTATAAGGACAGTAGCCATTGGATTAGGCCCTTCTAATCCAGTATATTCTTGCCTTAACTTGGTTGTATCTGCAAAGACCCTATTTCCAAATGAGGTCACATTCACAGGTATTGGGGGTTCAAACTTCAACACCTCATTCTTAGTCCTCGGTATCACCATGAAGAGAGCATGCCAGAAGTTCTTTGTTATTTATACAAAATGGTATTAATAATAGTTACATACTCAAAATAAAACTACCCAGAGTAAGATCAACTTCTGGCATGACAGCATGAGGAGCTCTGCTGATGCACTACTCAGTGAAACTGGTGAAAAACTATTTAAAAATCTAACTATTTAAAGCTTCTGGAAACAATATAACAATCAGCCACCAATTAGTGGAGCTTAACAGCTTTATGTGGTCAGAGAAAGAGTGGCTGAGAATGCTTGCAAGACCATTGTCATCCAAGCATGACTGTGGTTATACCCAAAGCTGTGCTTCTTTGAGGAGAAATATCAGAGGCTGAAAACTATGGGAGGGAAAATAGATTTCAAGAAAATAAACCAGCCAGTCACTAAACAAATAAACAATTAAATAACAGTAACAAGACCTGGAGGATGAGAGGAAGACGGATATCTAGAGTTCCTACAATACACCATCTGAAATACCCAATTTCCAACAAAAAATTATAAGGCAGGCAAACAAGTATAAAAACATGATTTATATAGTTGAAAAACAAGCAGGAAAAGAAATTGCCTGTGAGAGTGACCACTATTGTATTTCTTAGAAAAAGACTTCAAAAGGTCCATTGTAAACATGTTCACAGGGCTAAAGGAAACCATGATTAAAGAAGTAAAAGAACATATCATGACCATGTTGCATCAAATAGAGAATATCAATAAAAAGATAGAAGCTATAAAAAAGAATCAAATGGAAATTCTGGAGTTGAAAAGTACAATAACAGAAAGAAAAAATTCACCAGAGGGGCACACAGTAGATTTTAACTGGCAGAAGAAAGAATAAAGGAACTTGAAAATAGATCAAGAGAGACTATGCAACCTGAAGAACAGAGAGAAAAAAAGTACACCAACAAACATGTCAGGGAAGTACCAGAAAAGAAAAAAAAAGAGAGAGAGAGAAAGGAGCAGAAAAAATATTTGAAGAAATAATGGCTGAAAACTTCACAAATGTATTAAGAGATATTGGTCTGCAGTTTTCTTGTAATGTCTTTGTTTAGTTTTGATACTACAGTAATGCTAGCCTTATAAAGTGAGTTAGGAAGTATTCCCTCTGCTTCTATCTTCTGAAAGAGCTTGTAGAAAATTGATACAATTTCTTCCTTAAATATTTGGTAGAATTCACTAGTGAACCCATCTGGACCTGATGCTCTCTGTTTTAGAAGGTTATTAATTATTGACTCAATTGTTTTTAACAGATATAAGCCCATTCAGATGGTTTGTTTCTTCTTGTGTGAATTTAGGCAGACTGTCTTTCAAGGATTGGTTCATTTCACCTAGGTTATCAAATTTGTAGACACAGAGCTGTTCATAGTATCCCCAATTTTACTGAAAAAAAATGAACCTACACATACAGGAAGTTCAACAAACTTTAAGTAGGATAAATAAAAGAAAGCCACAAATAGACACGTCATAGTACAAATGTTGAAAGTTAAAGACAAGGAGAAAATCTTGAAAACAGCAAAAGAAAACTGACTTATTGCTTACAAGGAAACCCCGATAAGATCAACAGCTGACTTTTCAGCAGAAACAATGGAGGCCAGAAAGCATTGGGAGAATATATTCAAAATGTTCAATGAAAAAACTGTAAACTAAAAATTCTATACCTAGTAAAACTATCTTTAAAAAATGAAGGTGAAATAAAGACCTTCACAGATAAACAAAATCGGAGAGAATTTGTTGGTAGAACAATTACTTTTTACAAGAAATAAAAATTTCAAATACCTTGTAAGAAATACTAAAGAAACTTTTTCTGGCTGAAAGCAAATGTCCCAAATGATAATTCAAATTCACATGAAAAACAAAGACCACAAGAAAAGGTAATTATGTAATTATAAAAGATAGTTTAAATACACATTTTGTCCCCTCTTCTCTTAACTGATTTTAAAACACTGGTATAAAATAATGTGTTTATAATGTATTTGAGGGCCTATAACACATAAATATATAGGATAAGTGTAATGTATTTGCCAATAATAGCACAAAGGAGGTGGGTGGGAGGAAAGCTTTACTGGGCTAAGGAAATGTATACAGATTGTAAAGTAATAATTATAACAATGTATTGTTGGGTTTGTAACATTAATAGATCTAATATGTACAAAAATAGTATGACACAAAAAAGAGTATGAAGAATATAACTATGTAGAAGTAATGTTTCTATATATCAATGAAATGAAACTAGTATAAGCCAGGAGCCAATTCTGACAAGATAAGATGTATATGGTAAGTCTTAGAGCAACCACTAAAAACATTTTTAAAATATAGTGGAAAAAATCAGTAAAGAAATTAAAATGCTACATAACAAAATATTTACTTAATGTAAAATAACAGTAAAGAAGAAATAGAGGAACAAAAAAAGATAATGAAACATATAGAAAACAAAAAGCAAAATGACAGACATAAATTGAACTATATCAATAATAACATTATATGTGAATGGATTAAACAATTCAATCAAAAGACAGCGATTGTCAGACTAGATTTTTAAAATGTCCCAATGACATACTTTCTATAGGAGATACACTTTAGATTCAAAAATACAAGCAGCTTGAAAGTAAAAGGATGAAAAAAATACATCATGCAAACAACAACACATGGACACTGGAATGGCTATACTGATATATATGTTTATCAGCCATTCCAGTTATATCAGACAAAATAGACTTTAAAACAAAAAATATTACTAGAGATAAAGAGGGACATTTTATAATAACAAAAGGTCAGTCCATTAGGAAAATATAACAATAATAACCACATTCACTTAATAACATAGCACCAAAATATATGAAGCAAAACTGAACAAAAATAGAGAGCTATCATCAAAAAATCTACAAATAATAAATGCTGGAGAGGGTGTGGAGAAAAGGGAACCCTCTTACACTGTTGGTGGGAATGTAAATTGGTGCAACCACTACAAAATGGAGGTTCCTTAAAAAACTAAAAATAAAACTACCATCTGATCCAGCAATCACACTCCTGGGCATATACCCAGAAAAAATAAAAACTCTAATTATAAAAGATACATTCACCCCAATGTTCATAGCAGCACTATTTACAATAGCCAAGACATGGAACAACCCAAGTGCCCATCAAGAGATGATTGGCTTAAGAAGGTACAGTATATATATATAATGGAATATTACTCAGCCATAAAAAAGAATGAAATATTGCCATTTGTAGCAACATGGATGGACCTAGAGAATATTATATTTAGTGAAGTAAGTCAAACAGAGAAAGCCAAACATTATATGATATTACTTATATGTGGAGTCTAAAAAATAATACAAGAATCTATATACAAAATAGAAACAGACTCACAGACATAGAAAACAAACTTATGGTTATCAAAAGGAAGAGGGAGGGAGGGACAAATTAGGAGTATGGGATTAACAGATACAAACTACTATATCTAAAATAGATAAGCAACAAGGATTTACTGTATAGCACAGAGAATTATATTCAATATCCTGTAATAACTTATAATGAAATATAGTTTGAAAAAAATAACTGAATCACTTTGCTGTACACCTGAAACTAATGCAATATTGTAAATCAACTATACTTCAATTAAAAAAAGATATAAAGGAAAAAATAGTTCAATACTGATAGTTGGAGACTTCAATATCTCACTTTAATAATATATAGAGGAGATAGGGCAAGATGGCAGAAGAGTAAGATGCGGAGATCACCTTCCTTCCCACAGATACATTAGAAATACATCTACACGTGGAACTGCTCCTACAGAACACCCACTGAACGCTGGCAGAAGACATCAGACCTCCCAAAAGGCAAGAAACTCCCCACGTACTTGGGTAGGGCAAAAGAAAAAAGAAATAACAGAGACAAAAGAATAGGGAGGGAACCTGCACCAGTGGGAGGGAGCTGTGAAGGAGGAAAGGTTTCCACACACTCGGAAGCCCGTTCGTGGGCGGAGACTGCGGGTGGCAGAGGGGGGAAGCTTCTGAGCCACGGAGGAGAGCAGAACCATAGGGGTGCGGAGGGCAAAGCGGAGAGATTCCCGCACAGAGGATCGGCGCCGAGCAGCACTCACCAGGCCGAGAGGCTTGTCTGCTCACCCGCCGGGGCGGGCGGGGGCTGGGAGCTGAGGCTCGGGCTTCAGTCCGATCGCAGGGAGAGGACTGGGGTTAGCGGCGTGAACACAGCCTGAAGGGGTTAGCGCACCATAGCTAGCTGGGAGGGAGTCCGGGAAAAAGTCTGGAGCTGCCGAAGAGGCAAGGGACTTTTTCTTCCCTCTTTGTTTCCTGGTGCACGAGGAGAGGGGATTCAGAGCGCCGCCTAAATGAACTCCAGAGATGGTCGGGAGCCGCGGCTATCAGCACGGACCCCACAGCAACAGGGGCGCAGAGGGAAAAGCAGAGAGATTCCCGCACAGAGGATCGGTGCCGACCAGCACTCACCAGCCCGAGAGGCTTGTCTGCTCACCCGCCAGGGCGGGCGGGGGCTGGGAGCTGAGGCTCAGGCTTCAGAGGTCGGATAGCAGGGAGAGGACTGGGGTTGGCGGCGTGAACACAGCCTGAAGGGGTTAGCGCACCACAGCTAGCCGGGAGGGAGTCCGGGAAAAAGTCTGCAGCTGCCGAAGAGGCAAGAGACATTTTCTTCCCTCTTTGTTTCCTAGTGCGCAAGGAGAGGGGATTCAGAGCGCCGACTAAACGAACTCCAGAGACAGGGGCGAGCCGCGGCTATCAGCACGGACCCCAGAGACGAGCGTGAGACGCTAAGGCTGCTGCTGCCGCCACCAAGAAGCCTGTGTGCGAGCCCAGGTCACTCTCCACACCGCCCCTCCTGGGAGCCGGTGCAGCCCGCCACTGCCAGGCTCCTGTGATCCGGGGACAACTTCCACGGGAGAATGCATGGTGCACCTCAGGCTGCTGCAACGTCACGCTGGCCTCTGCCGCCGCAGGCTCGCCCAGCATCCGGATCCTTCCCTCCCCCCCGGCCGAGTGAGCCAGAGCCCCCCAAGCAGCTGCTCCTCTAACCCCATTCTGTCTGGGTGGGGAAGAGACGCCCTCAGGCGACCTACACACAGAGGCGGGTCCAAATCCAAAGCTGAACCCTGGGAGCTGTGTGAACAAAGAAGAGAAAGGGAAATTTCTCCTAGCAGCCTCAGAAGCAGGGGATTAAAGCTCCACAAACAACTTGATGTACCAGCATCTGTTGAATACCTGAATAGACAACGAATCATCCCAAATTCAGGAGGTGGACTTTGGGAGCAGGATATATTAATTTTTCCCCTTTTCATTTTTTTTGTGAGTGTATATGTGTATGCTTCTGGGCGAGATTTTGTCTGTATAGCTTTGCTTTATAATAGCTTTATTTTATTTCATTTTATTTTATCCTCTTTCTTTCTTTCTTTCTTTCTATTTTTTCTCCCTTTTATTCTGAGCCGTGTGGATGAAAGACTCTTGGTGCTCCAGCCAGGCATCAGGGCTGTGCCTCTTAGGTGGGAGAGCCAACTTCAGGACACTGGTCCACAAGAGACCTCCCAGCTCCACATAATACCAAAGAGTGAAAATCTCTCAGAGATCTCCATCTCTACATCAAGACCCAGCTTCACTCAACGACCAGCAAGCTACAGTGCTGGACACCCTATGCCAAACAACTAGCAAGACAGGAACACAGCCCCATCCATTAGCAGAGAGGCTGCCTAAAATCATAATAAGGCCACAGACACCCCAAAACACACCACCAGACGTGGATGTGCCCACCAGAAAGAAAAGATCCAGCCTCATCCACCAGAACACAGGCACTAGTTCCCTCCACCAGGAAGCCTACACAACCCACTGCACCAACCTTAGCCACTGGGAACAGATAACAAAAACAATGGGAACTATGAACCTGAAGCCTGTGAAAAGGAGACCCCAAACACAGTAAGATAAGCAAAATGAGAAGACAGAAAAACACTCAGCAGATGAAGGAGCAGGGTCAAAACACACCAGACCTAACAAATGAAGAGGAAATAGGTAGTCTACCTGAAAAAGAATTCAGAATAATGATAATAAGGATGATCCAAAATCTTGGAAATAGAATAGACAAAATGCAAGAAACATTTAACAAGGATGTAGAAGAACTAAAGAGCAACCAAGCAACGATGAAAAACACAATAAATGAAATTAAAAATACTCTAGACGGGATCAATAGCAGAATAACTGAGGCAGAAGAACGGATAAGTGACCTGGAAGATAAAATAGTGGAAATAACTACTGCAGAGCACAATAAAGAAAATAGAATGAAAAGAACTGAGGATAGTCTCAGAGACCTCTGGGACAACATTAAACGCACCAACATTCGAATTATAGGGGTCCCAGAAGAAGAAGAGAAAAAGAAAGGGACTGAGAAAATATTTGAAGAGATTATAGTTGAAAACTTCCCTATTATGGGAAAGGAAATAGTTATTCAAGTCCTGGAAGCACAGAGAGTCCCATACAGGATAAATCCAAGGAGAAACACGATGACACATATATTAATCAAACTATCAAAAATTAAATATAAAGAAAACATATTAAAAGCAGCAAGGGAAAAACAACAAATAACACACAAGGGAATCCCCATAAGGTTCACAGCTGATCTTTCAGCAGAAACTCTGCAAGCCAGAAGGGAGTGGCAGGATATACTTAAAGTGATGAAGGAGAAAAACCTACAACCAAGGCTACTCTACCCAGCAAGGATCTCATTCAGATTTGATGGAGAAATTAAAACCTTTACAGACAAGCAAAAGCTGAGAGAGTTCAGAATCACCAAACCAGCTTTACAACAAATGCTAAAGGAACTTCTCTACGCAAGAAACACAAGAGAAGGAAAACACCTACAATAACAAACCCAAAACATTTAAGAAAATGGGAATAGGAACATACATATCGATAATTACCTTAAATGTAAATGGATTAAATGCTCCCACCAAAAGACACAGACTGGCTGAATGGATACAAAAACAAGACCCATATATATGCTGTCTACAAGAGACCCACTTCAGACCTAGGAACACATACAGACTGAAAGTGAGGGGATGGAAAAAGATATTCCATGCAAATGGAAATCAAAAGAAAGCTGGAGTAGCAATTCTCATATCAGACAAAATAGACTTTAAAATAAAGACTATTACAAGAGACAAAGAAAGACACTATACAATGATCAAGGGATCGATCCAAGAAGAAGGTATAACAATTGTAAATATTTATGCACCCTGCATAGGAGCACCTCAATACATAAGGCAAATACTAACACCCATAAAAGGGGAAATCGACAGTAACACAATCATAGTAGGGGACTTTAACACCCCACTTTCACCAATGGACAGATCATCCAAAATGAAAATAAATAAGGAAACACAAGCTTTAAATGATACATTAAACAAGATGGACTTACTTGATATTTATAGGACATTCCACCCAAAAACAACAGAATACACATTTTTGTCAAGTGCTCTTGGAACATTCTCCAGGATAGATCATATCTTGTGTCACAAATCACGCTTTGGTAAATTTAAGAAAATTGAAATCGTATCAAGTATCTTTTCCGACCACAATGCTATGAGACTAGATATCAATTACAGGAAAAGATCTGTGAAAAATACAAACACATGGAGGCTACACAATACACTACTTAATAATGAAATGATCACTGAAGAAATCAAAGGGGAAGTCAAAAAATACCTAGAAACAAATGACAATGGAGACAAGACGACCCAAAACCTATGGGATGCAGCAATAAAAGCCTACCTCAAGAAACAGGAAACATCTCGAATAAACAACCTAACCTTGCACCTGAAGCAATTAGAAAAAGAAGAACAAAAAAACCCCAAAGCTAGCAGAAGGAAAGAAATCATAAAGATCAGATCAGAAATAAATGAAAAAGAAATGAAGGAAACAATAGCAAAAATCAATGAAACTAAAAGCTGGTTCTTTGAGAAGATAAACAAAATAGATAAACCATTAGCCAGACTCATCAAGAAAAAAAGGGAGAAGACTCAAATTAATAGAATTAGAAATGAAAAAGGAGAAGTAACCACTGACACTGAAGAAATACAAACGATCATGAGAGATTACTACAAGCAACTCTATGCCAATAAAATGGACAACCTGGAAGAAATGGACAATTTCTTAGAAATGCACAACCTTCCAGGACTGAACCAGGAAGTAATAGAAAATATGAACAGACCAATCACAAGCAC
Source organism: Balaenoptera physalus (assembly GCF_965194825.1). Taxonomy (NCBI): domain Eukaryota; kingdom Metazoa; phylum Chordata; class Mammalia; order Artiodactyla; family Balaenopteridae; genus Balaenoptera; species Balaenoptera physalus. The sequence goes on along the minus strand of NC_138886.1, from coordinate 87,984,285 downwards.
TGAAATTGAAACTGTGATTAAAAATCTTCCAACAAACAAAAGCCCAGGACCAGATGGCTTCACAGGCGAATTCTATCAAACATTTAGAGAAGAGCTAACACCTATCCTTCTCAAACTCTTCCAATTATTGCAGAGGGAGGAACACTCCCCAACTCATTCTACGAGGCCACCATCACCCTGATACCAAAACCAGACAAAGATGTCACAAAGAAAGAAAACTACAGGCCAATATCACTGATGAACATAGATGCAAAAATCCTCAACAAAATAGTAGCAAACAGAATCGAACAGCACATTAAAAGGATCATACACCATGATCAAGTGGGGTTTATCCCCGGAATGCAAGGATTCTTCAATATACGCAAATCAATCAACGTGATACACCATATTAACAAATTGAAGGAGAAAAACCATATGATCATCTCAATCGATGCAGAGAAAGCTTTCGACAAAATTCAACACCCGTTTATGATAAAAGCCCTGCAGAAAGTAGGCATAGAGGGAACTTTCCTCAACATAATAAAGGCCATATATGACAAACCCACAGCCAACATTGTCCTCAATGGTGAAAAACTGAAACCATTTCCACTAAGACCAGGAACAAGACAAGGTTGCCCACTCTCACCACTATTATTCAACATAGTTTTGGAAGTGTTAGCCACAGCAATCAGAGAAGAAAAAGAAATCAAAGGAATCCAAACTGGAAAAGAAGAAGTAAAGCTGTCACTGTTTGCAGATGACATGATACTATACATAGAGAATCCTAAAGATGCTACCAGAAAACTACTAGAGCTAATCAATGAATTTGGTAAAGTAGCAGGATACAAAATTAATGCACAGAAATCTCTTGCATTTCTATACACTAATGACGAAAAATCTGAAAGTGAAATTAAGAAAACACTCCCATTTACCACTGCAACAAAAAGAATAAAATATCTAGGAATAAACCTACCTAAGGAGACCGAAGACCTGTATGCAGAAAATTATAAGACACTGATGAAAGAAATTAAGGATGATACAAATAGATGGAGAGATATACCATGTTCTTGGATTGGAAGAATCAACATTGTGAAAATGACTCTACTACCCAAAGCAATCTACAGATTCAATGCAATCCCTATCAAACTACCACCGGCATTTTTCACAGAACTGGTACAAAAAATTTCACAATTTGTATGGAAACACAAAAGACCCCGTATAGCCAAAGCAATCTTGAGAACGAAAAATGGAGCTGGGGAATCAGGCTCCCTGACTTCAGACTATACTACAAAGCTACAGTAATCAAGACATTTTGGTACTGGCACAAAAACAGAAATGTAGATCACTGGAACAGGATAGAAAGCCCAGAGATAAACCCACGCACATATGGTCACCTTAACTTCGATAAAGGAGGCAAGCATATACAGTGGAGAAAAGACAGCCTCTTCAATAACTGGTGCTGGGAAAATTGGACAGATACATGTAAAAGTATGAAATTAGAACACTCCCTGACACCATGCACAAAAATAAACTCAAAATGGATTACATACCTAAGTGTAAGGCCAGACACTATCAAACTCTTAGAGGAAAACATAGGCAGAACACTCTATGACATACATCACAGCAAGATTCTTTTTGACCCAGCTCCTAGAGAAATGGAAATAAGAACACAAATAAACAAATGGGACCTAATGAAACTTAAAAGCTTTTGCACAGCAAAGGAAGACATAAACAAGACCAAAAGACAACCCTCAGAATGGGAGAAAATATTTGCAAATGAAGCAACTGACAAAGGATTAATCTCCAAGATTTACAAGCAACTCATGCAGCTCAATAACAAAAAAACAAACAACCCAATCCAAAAATGGGCAGAAGACCTAAATACACATTTCTCCAAAGAAGATATACAGAATGCCAACAGACACATGAAAGAATGCTCAACATCATTAATCATTAGAGAAATGCAAATCAAAACTACAATGAGATATCATCTCACACCGGTCAGAATGGCCATCATCAAAATATCTAGAAACAATAAATGCTGGAGAGGGTGTGGAGAAAAGGGAACACTCTTGCACTGTTGGTGGGAATGTAAATTGATACAGCCACTATGGAGAACAGTATGGAGGTTCTTTAAAAAACTAAAAATAGAACTACCATATGACCCAGCAATCCCACTACTGGGCATATACCCTGAGAAAACCATAGTTCGAAAAGAGTCATGTACCAAAATGTTCATTGCAGCTCTATTTACAATAGCCAGGACATGGAAGCAACCTAAGTGTCCATCATCGGATGAATGGATAAAGAAGATGTGGCACATATATACAATGGAATATTACTCAGCCATAAAAAGAAATGAAATGGAGGTATTTGTAATGAGGTGGATGGAGTTAGAGTCTGTCATACAGAGTGAAGTAAGTCAGAAAGGGAAAAACAAATACAGTATGCTAACACATATATATGGAATCTAAGGGGAAAAAAAAAAGGCCATGAAGAACCTAGTGGCAAGACGGGAATAAAGACACAGACCTACTAGAGAATGGACTTGAGGATATGGGGAGGGGGAGGGGTGAGATGTGACAGGGTGAGAGAGTGTCATGGACATACATACACTGCCAAATGTAAAATAGATAGCTAGTGGGAAGCAGCTGCATAGCACAGGGAGATCAGCTCGGTGGTTTGTGACCACCTAGAGGGATGGGATAGGGAGGGTGGGAGGGAGGGAGATGCAAGAGGGAAGAGATATGCGAACATATGTGTATGTATAACTGATTCACTTTGTTATAAAGCAGATACTAACACACCATTTTAAAGCAATTATACTCCAATAAAGATGTTTAAAATATATATATGTATATATATATAGAACAAGTAGACAGAAGATTAACAAGGAAATAAAAGACTTGAACAACACTATAAACTAATTAGACCTAACAGACATGTATAGAATATTCCATTCAACAACAACAGAATACACATTCCTCTCAAGTGCACATGAAATATTCTCTATAACAGACCATGTGCTAGGCTATAAAACACACTTTAATAAATTTAAAAGACAGAAATAATACAAAGTATGTTCTTTGATCACAATGGAATGAAAATAGAAATTAGTAACAGGGAAGAATTTGGGAAACTCATAAGTAAGTGGGAATTAAACAACACACTCCTAAATAATCAATGGGTTAAAGAAGAAATCAAAAGGGAAATCATAAAAGAATTTGAGATGAATCAAAATGAAGATACAACATACCAAAACGTATGAGATGCATCTAAAATAGTACTTAGACAGAACTTTATAGCCATAAATGCCTATATTAAGGAAGAAAAAAGATCTTAAGTCAAGAACCTAACCTTCCACTTTAAGGCCCTGGAAAAAGAAGCACAAACTAACTTAAAGCAAGTAGAAGAAAAGACATAAAGATTGAAGTAGAAATAAATGAAATACAATAGAGAAAATCATTGAAACCAAAAGCTGGTTTTTTGAAAAGATCAACAAAATTGACAAATCTTCAGCTAGATTGACCATAATAAAAAGAGAGAAATCTTGCCATTTGCAACAACATGGATGGACCTAGAGGGTATTATGGTAAGTGAAATATATCAGACAGAGAAAGACAAGTACTGTACTATTTCAAGTATATGTGGAATCTAAAAAACAAAACAAATGAATGAACGTAACAAAACAGAAACAGAGTTTTAGACACAGAGAACAAATAGGTGGTTGCCAGAGAGGGAGGGACTGGGGTGGGGGAAGGGGAAGGAAAGAAATATGTGAGGGAGATTGAGGTACAAACTTCCAGTTGCAAAATAAATGAGTCACAGATATGAAATATACAGTGTGGGGAATATAGTCAATAACTATGTAATATCTGTGTTGTGACATATTATTACTAGACTTATAGTAGTGATCATTTTTGAAATGTATCAAATCACTGTGTTGTGTAACAGGAACTAACATAGTGTTGTAGGTCAATTAAACTTCAAAGACAAACAAACAAATGCATAGAAAAAGGATCAGATTTGTGGTTACAGAGGCAGGGAGTAGGGGGAGGGGAAATTGGATGAAGGTAGTCAAAAGGTACAAACTCCCAGTTATAAGATAAGTAAGTACTAAGCATGTAATGTACAATATGATAAAGCTAATTAACAATGCTGTATGTTATATACAAAAGTTGATAAGAGAATAAATCCTAAGAGTTTTCATCTCAAGGAAAACTATATATTTTTCTATTTCTTTAATTTTGTATCTATATGGGATGATGAATGTTCACTAAACTTATTGAGATAATCATTTTGTGATATATGTAAGTCAAATCATTGTGCTGTACACCTTGAATGTATACAGTGCTATATGTCAGTTATATTTCAATAAAAGTGGAAGAAAAAAGAGAGAGAGAAGACCTAATTTACTAAAATCAGAAATGAAAGGGAGGATACTACTACTGTTTTTATAGAAATAAAAAGCATTATAAAGGACTACTATAAACTATTGTACTCCAACAAATTAACTTAGATGAAATGGGAAAATTCCTAGAAATATACAAACTAAGAAAACTGACTCAAGAAAAAATAGACAATCTGAATAGACCTATGCCAAGTGAAGAAATTGAATTAGTAATTGAAAAAAACTACTAATTTTAAGAAAAGCTCGTGCTCAGATGGCTTCATCAGTGAATTCTATCAAACATTTAAAGAAAAATTAATACCAATTATTCACAAACTCTTCCAAAATGTAGAAGAGGAGGAAATACTTCTCAGTTCATTTCATGAGGCCAGTATTACCTTGATACCAAAACCAGACAAAGGCATCATAAGAAAACATAATTAAATACCAATATCTTTTATGACTGTGGACCCCCAAATCTTCAACAAAGTATTAGCAAGCCAAATTCAGCAACATATAAAAAGAATTACACACCCTGACCAAGTGGGATTTATCCCAGGGATGCAAGATTCATTTAACATCCAATAATCAGTTAATGTAAAACATCATATCAATAGAATAAAAAACAAATATCAGAAACAGGCATTTGACAAAATCCAACACTTTTCATGATAAAAAGACAGAACAAACAAGGGATAGAAGGGAACTTCTTCAGAGGGTATCTATGAAAAACCCACAGCTAACATCATACTTAATGATGTAAGACTAGATGCTTTTTTACCAATGTCAGGAACAAAGCAAAGATGTTTGCTCTTGCCACTTCTATTCAACATTATACTTGAAGTTCTAGTTGGGGCAATTAGGCAAGAGAAAGTAATAAAAAGCATACAGATTGGAAAGGAAGAAATAAAAATATCTATTTTCAGATGACATGAACTTGTGTATAGAAAAACCTAAGTAATCCACTAAAAGCTATTAGAACTAATAAACAAGTTTAGCAAGTTTGTGGGATACAAGAGCAATACACAGCAATGAATTATATTTCTATACACTTGCAATGAACAATCGGAAAATGAAATTAAGAAAACAATTCCATTTACACCATCAAAAAACTAAAATACTTAGGAATAAACTTAACAAAAGTAGTGTATAACCTCTACTCTGAAAACTACAAAACATTGTTGAAGAAATTAAAGATGATTTCAATAATTGGGAAAGCATTTCATGTTCATGGATCAGAATGTTTAACATTGTTAAGGTGACAGCAATCCCCAAAATGATCTATAGATTCAATGCACTCCCTATCACTATCCAAGATGGTTTCTTTGTAGAAATTGACATAAAATTCAAATGGAATTTCTAGGGTCCCAGAATAGCCAAAACAATCTTAAAAAAGAAGAACAAAGAAGGAGGGCTCATACTTCCTTATTTCAAAACTTACTACAAAGCAGCATTAATCAAGAAAATGTGGTACGGGCACAGATTACATAAATAAGCCCATACATCTATGGTCACCTTTTTTTTTTTTTTTTAACATCTTTATTGGAGTACAATTGCTTTACAATGGTGTGTCAGTTTCTGCTCTACAACAAAGTGAATCAGTTATACATATACTTATGTTCCCATATGTCTTCCCTGTTGCGTCTCCCTCCCTCCCAACCTCCCTATCCCACCCCTCTAGGTGGTCACAAACCACCAAGCTGATCTCCCTGTGCTATGTGGCTGCTTCCCACTAGCTATCTATTTTACGTTTGGTAGTGTATATATGTCCATGCCACTCTCTCACTTTGTCAAAGCTTACCCTTCCCCCTCCCCATATCCTCAAGTCCATTCTCTAGTAGGTCTGTGTCTTTATTCCCATCTTGCCGCTAGGTTCTTCATGGCCTTTTTTTTTTCCTTAGATTCCATATATACATGTTAGCATACTGTATTTGTTTTTCCCTTTCTGACTTACTTCACTCTGTATGACAGACTCTAACTCCATCCACCTCACTACAAATAACTCCATTTCGTTTCTTTTTATGGCTGAGTAATATTCCATTGTATATATGTGCCACATCTTTTTCATGCATTCATCCAATGATGGACACTTAGGTTGCTTCCATGTCCTGGCTATTGTAAATAGAGCTGCAATGAACATTTTGGTACATGACCTTTTTTGAATTATGGTTTTCTCAGGGTACATGCCCAGTAGTGGGATTGCTGGGTCGTATGGTAGTTCTATTTTTAGTTTTTTAAAGAACCTCCATACTGTTCTCCATAGTGGCTGTATCAATTTACATTCCCACCAACAGTGCAAGAGGGTTCCCTTTTCTCCATACCCTCTCCAGAATTTATTGTTTCTAGATTTTTTGATGACGGCCATTCTGACCAGTGTGAGATGATATCTCATTGTAGTTTTGATTTGCATTTCTCTAATGATTAATGATGTTGAGCATTCTTTCATGTGTCTGTTGGCAATCTGTATATCTTCTTTGGAGAAATGTGTATTTAGGTCTTCTGCCCATTATTGGATTGGGTTGTTTGTTTTTTGTTATTGAGCTGCATGAGCTGCTTGTAAATCTTGGAGATTAATCCTTTGTCAGTTGCTTCATTTGCAAATATTTTCTCCCATTCTGAGGGTTGTCTTTTGGTCTTGTTTATGTTTTCCGTTGCTGTGCAAAAGCTTTTAAGTTTCATTAGGTCCCATTTGTTTATTTTTGTTTTTACTTCCATTTCTCTAGGAGCTGGGTCAAAAAGGATCTTGCTGTGATGTATGTCATAGAGTGTTCTGCATATGTTTTCCTCTAAGAGTTTGATAGTCTCTGGCCTTATGTTTAGGTCTTTAATCCATTTTGAGTTTATTTCTGTGTATGGTGTTAGGGAGTGTTCTAATTTCATACTTTTACATGTACCTGTCCAGTTTTCCCAGCACCATTTATTGAAGAGGCTGTCTTTTCTCCACTGTATATGCTTGCTTCCTTTATCAAAGATAAGGTGATCATATGTGTGTGGGTTTATCTCTGGGCTTTCTATCCTGTTCCATTGATCTATATTTCTCTTTTTGTGCCAGAACCATACTATCTTGATTACTGTAGCTTTGTAGTATAGTCTGAAGTCAGGGAGCCTGATTCCTCCAGCTCCTTTTTTCATTCTCAAGATTGCTTTGGCTATTTGGGGTCTTTTGTGTTTCCATACAAATTGTGAAATTTTTTGTTCTAGTTCTGTGAAAAATGCCAGTGGTAGTTTGATAGGGATTGCATTGAATCTGTAGATTGTTATGGGTAGTAGAGTCATTTTCACAATGTTGATTCTTCCAATCCAAGAACATGGTATATCTCTCCATCTATTTGTATCATCCTTAATTTCTTTCATCAGTGTCTTATAATTTTCTGCATACAGGTCTTTGGTCTCCTTAGGTAGGTTTATTCCTAGATATTTTATTCTTTTTGTTGCAGTGGTAAATGGGAGTGTTTTCTTAATTTCACTTTCAGATTTTTCGTCATTAGTGTATAGAAATGCAAGAGATTTCTGTGCATTAATTTTGTATCCTGCTACTTTACCAAATTCATTGATTAGCTCTAGTTTTCTGGTAGCATCTTTAGGATTCTCTATGTATAGTATCATGTCATCTGCAAACAGTGACAGCTTTACTTCTTCTTTTCCAGTTTGGATTCCTTTGATTTCTTTTTCTTCTCTGATTGCTGTGGCTAACACTTCCAAAACTATGTTGAATAATAGTGGTGAGAGTGGGCAGCCTTGTCTTGTTCCTGATCTTAGTGGAAATGGTTTCAGTTTTTCACCATTGAGGATGATGTTGGCTGTGGGTTTGTCATATATGGCCTTTATTATGTTGAGGAAAGTTCCCTCTATGCCTACTTTCTGCAGGGTTTTTATCATAAATGGGTGTTGATTTTTTTCGAAAGCTTTCTCTGCTTTGATTGAGATGATCATATGGTTTTTCTCCTTCAATTTGTTAATATGGTGTATCAGGTTGATTGATTTGGGTATATTGAAGAATCCTTGCATTCCTGGAATAAACCCCACTTGATCATGGTGTATGATCTTTTTAATGTGCTGTTGGATTCTGTTTGCTAGTATGTTTTTGAGGATTTTTGCATCTATGTTCATCAGTGATATTGGCCTGTAGTTTTCTTTCTTTGTGACATCTTTGTCTGGTTTTGGTATCAGGGTGATGGTGGCCTCGTAGAATGAGTTGGGGAGTGTTCCTCCCTCTGCTATATTTTGGAAGAGTTTGAGAAGGATAGGTGTTAGCTCTTCTCTAAATGTTTGATAGAATTCGCCTGTGAAGCCATCTGGTCCTGGGCTTTTGTTCGTTGGAAGATATTTAATCACAGTTTCAATTTCAGTGCTTGTGATTGGTCTGTTCATATTTTCTATTTCTTCCTGGTTCAGTCCTGGAAGGTTGTGCATTTCTAAGAAATTGTCCATTTCTTCCAGGTTGTCCATTTTATTGGCATAGAGTTGCTTGTAGTAATCGGTCATGATCTTTTGTATTTCTTCAGTGTCAGTGGTTACTTCTCCTTTTTCATTTCTAATTCTATTGATTTGAGGCTTCTCCCTTTTTTTCTTGATGGGTCTGGCTAATGGTTTATCAATTTTGTTTATCTTCTCAAAGAACCAGCTTTTAGTTTTATTGATCTTTGCTATCATTTCCTTCATTTCTTTTTCATTTATTTGTGTTCTGATCTTATGATTTCTTTCCTTTTGCTAACTTTGCGGTATTTTTATTCTTCTTTCTCTAATTACTTTAGGTGCAAGGTTAGGTTGTTTATTTGAGATATTTCCTGTTTCTTTAGGTAGGATTGTATTGCTATAAACTTCCCTCTTAGAACTGCTTTTGCTTCATCCTATAGGTTTTGGGTAATTGTGTCTCCATTGTCATTTGTTTCTAGGTATTTTTTGATTTCCCCTTTGATTTCTTCAGTGATCACTTCGTTAAGTAGTGTATTGTTTAGCCTCTATTTGTTTGTATTTTTTACAGATCTTTTCCTGTAATTGATATCTAGTCTCATAGCGTTGTGGTTGCAAAAGATACTTGATGCGATTTCAATTTTCTTAAATTTACCATGACTTGATTTGTGACCCAAGATATGATCTATCCTGAAGAATGTTACATGAGCAGTTGAGAAAAATGTGTATTCTGTTGTTTTTGGGTGGAATGTCCTACAAATAGCAATTAAGTCCATCTTGTTTAATGTATCATTTAAAGCTTGTGTTTCCTTATTTATTTTCATTTTGGATGATCTGTCCATTGGTGAAAGTGGGGTGTTAAAGTCCCCTACTATGATTGTGTTGCTGTCGATTTCCCCTTTTATGGCTGTTAGTATTTGCCTATGTATTGAGGTGCTCCTATGTTGGGTGCATAAATATTTACAATTGTTATATCTTCTTCTTAGATTGATCATTATGTAGTGTCCTTCTTTGTCTCTTGTAATAGTCTTTATTTTAAATTGCATTTTGTCTGACATGAGAACTGCTACACCAGCTTTATTTTGATTTCCATTTGCATGGAATATCTTTTTCCATCCCCTCACTTTCAGTCTGTATGTGTCTCTAGGTCTGAAGTGGGTCTCTTGTAGACAGAATATATATGGGTCTTGTTTTTGTATCCATTCAGCCAGTCTGTGTCTTTTGGTGGGAGCATTTAATCCATTTACATTTATTGTAATTATCGATATGTTCCTATTCCCATTTTTTTAAAATGTTTTGGGTTTGTTATTGTAGGTGTTTTCCTTCTCCTGTGTTTCTTGCCTAGAGAAGTTCCTTTAGCATTTTTTGTAAAGCTGGTTTCGTGGTGCTGAACTCTCTCAGCTTTTGCTTGTCTGTAAAGGTTTTAATTTCTCCATCAAATGTGAATGAGATCCTTGTTGGGTAGAGTTATCTTGGTTGTAAGTTGTTCTCCTTCATCACTTTAAATATGTCCTGCCACTCCCTTCTGGCTTGCAGAGTTTCTGCTGAAAGATCAGCTGTGAACCTTATGGAGATTCCCTTGTGTGTTATTTGTTGTTTTTCCCTTGCTGCTTTTAATATGTTTTCTTTATATTTAATTTTTGAATAGTTTGATTAATATGTGTCTTGGCATGTTTCTCCTTGGATTTATCCTGTATGTATTTATCTTGTATGTATCCTGTACTCTCTGTGCTGCCAGGACTTGATTAACTATTTCCTTTCCCATATTAGGGAAGTTTTCAACTATAATCTCTTCAAATATTTTCTCAGTCCCTTTCTTTTTCTCTTCTTCTTCTGGGATCCTGATAATTCATATGTTGGTGCGTTCAATGTTGTCTCAGAGGTCTCTGAGACTGTCCTCAGTTCTTTTCATTCTCTTTTCTTTATTCTGCTCTGCAGTAGTTATTTCCACTATTTTATCTTCCAGGTCACTTATCCGTTCTTCTGCCTCAGTTATTCTGCTATTGATCCCTTCTAGAGTATTTTTAATTTCATTTATTGTGTTGTTCATCATTGCTTGTTTACTCTTTAGTTCTTTTAGGTCCTTTTTAAATGTTTCTTGCATTTTGTCTATTCTATTTCCAAGATTTTGGATGATCTTTACTATCATTATTCTGAATTCTTTTTCAGTTAGACTGCCTATTTCCTCTTCATTTGTTAGGTCTGATGGGTTTTTACATTGCTCCTTCATCTGCTGTATGTTTTTCTGTCTTCGCTGTATGTTTTTCTGTCTTCTCCTTTTGCTTATCTTACTGTGTTTGGGGTCTCCCTTTCGAAGGCTGAAGGTTCGTAGTTCCTGTTGTTTTTGGTGTCTGTCCCCAGTAGCTAAGGTTGGTTCAGTGGGCTGTGTAGGGTTCCTGTTGGAGGGGACTAGTGCCTGTGTTCTGGTGGATGAGGCTGGATCTTGTCTTTCTGGTGGGCATGTCCACGTCTGGTGGTGTGTTTTGGGGTGTCTGTGGCCTTATTATGATTTTAGGCAGCCTCTCTGCTAATGGATGGGGCTGTGTTCCTGTCTTGCTAGTTGTTTGGCATAGGGTGTCCAGCACTGTAGCTTGCTGGTCGTTGAGTGAAGCTGAGTCTTGGTGTTGAGATGGAGATCTCTGGGAGATTTTCGCTGTTTGGTATTATGTGGAGCTGGGAGGTCTCTTGTGGACCAGTGTCCTGAAGTTAGCTCTCCCACCTCAGAGGCACAGCCTTGATGCCTGGCTGGGACACCAAGAGTCTTTCATCCACACGGCTCAGAATAAAAGGGAGCAAAAATAGAAAGAAAGAAAGAAAGAAAGAGGATAAAATAAAATAAAATAAAATAAGATAAAATAAAATAAAGTTATTAAAATAAAAAATAATTATTATGAAAAAAATTTTTTAAAAGTAAAAAAAAAAAAAAAGCAAAAAAATGGATGGACAGTACCCTAGGACACATGGTGAAAGCAAAGCTATACAGCCAGAATCTCACACAGAAGCATTCACATACACACTCACAAAAAGAGCAAAAGGGGAAAAAATAATATATCTTGCTCCCAAAGTCCACCTCCTCAATTTGGAATGATTCATTGTCTGTTCAGGTATTCCACAGATGCAGGGTAAATGAAGTTGATTGTGGAGATTTAATCCGCTGCTTCTGAGGCTGCTGGGAGAAATTTCCCTTTCTCTTCTTTGTTGGCACAGCTCCCGGGGTTCAGCTTTTGATTTGGACCCGCCTCTGCGTGTAGGTCGCCTGAGGGCGTCTGTTCTTTGCTCAGACAGGACGGGGTTAAAGGAGCAGCTGATTTGGTGGCTCTGGCTCACTCAGGCTGGGGGAAGGGAGGGGTACGGATGCGGGGCGAGCCTGTGGCGGCAGAGGCGGGTATGACGTTGCACCAGCCTGAGGCATGCCGTGCGTTCCCCCGGGGAAGTTGTCCCTGGATCACGGGACCCTGGCAGTGGCGGGCTGCACAGGCTCCCGGGAGGGGCGGTGTGGATAGTGACCTGTGCTTGCACACAGGCTTCTTGGTGGCGGCAGCAGCAGCCTTAGCGTCTCATGCCCGTCTCTGGGGTTCGCGCTGATAGCCGCGGCTCGCGCCCGTGTCTGGAGCTCCTTTAAGCAGCTCTCTGAATACCTTCTCCTCGTGCACCAGGAAACAAAGAGGGAAGAAAAAGTCTCTTGCCTCTTCGGCAGCTCCAGACCTTTTCCCGGACTCCCTCCCGGCTAGCCGTGGCGCACTAGCCCCTTCAGGCTGTGTTCACGACGCCAACCCCAGTCCTCTCCCTAGGGTCTGACCTCCGAAGCTCGAGCCTCAGCTACCAGCCCCTGCCCGTCCCCGCGGGGGAGCATACAAGCCTCTCAGGCTGGTGAATGCAGGTTGGCACTGATCCTCTGTGCGGGAATCTCTCCGCTTTGCCCTCCGTACCCCAGTTACTGCGCTCTCCTCCGTGGCTGCGAAGCTTCCCCCCTGCCACCTGCAGTCTCCGCCCGCGAAGGGGCTTCCTAGTGTGTGGAAACCTTTCCTCTTTCACGGCTCCCTCCCACTGGTGCAGGTCCCATCCCTATTCTTTTGTCTCTGGTTTTTTTTTTTTTTGTCTTTTGCCCTAGCCAGGTATGTGGCGGAGTTTCTTGCCTTTTGGGAAGTCTGAGATCTTCTGCCAGCGTTCAGTGGGTGTTCTATAAGAGCAGTTCCACGTGTAGATGTGTTTCTGATGTATCTGTGGGGAGGAAGGTGATCTCCAGTCTTACTCTTCCGCCATCTTCTCCTCTCTGTCTCAACTGTTTTTTGACAAGAGTGCCAAGACCATCCAATAGGGAAGAACAATCTTTTCAACAGATGTTGCTGGGACAATTGGATTGCCACATGCAAAAGCTTCAGGTTGTATCCTTTCCTCACACCATATACAAAATTACCTGAAAATGGATCAAAGACCTAAATGTAAGGCTAAAACTATGAAACTGTTAGAAGAAAACACAGAAGTGACCTTGGATTTTGCAAAGGATTCTTAGATATGACACCAAAAGAACTAGCAATAAAGAAAAAATAAATTGGACTTCATCAAAATTATAAATTTTTGTGCTTCAACAGACACTGTGAAGAAAGTGAAAAAGCCCACAGAATGAGAGAAAATACTTTAAAACCATATATCTGATAAGGGGCCTATATCCAGAATCTATAAAGAACACTTACACCTCAATAATAAAAAAAACAAATAACCCAATTAAAAAATACAGAATCTGAATACATATTTCTTCAAGGAAGATATACAAATGGCCAATAGCACGTGAAAAAATACTTAATCCAATTAATCATAAGGGAAACGCAAATCAAAACAATGAGATACTACTTCACACTTGTAAGGCTGTTTATAATCAAAATGTCAGATAATTACAACTGTTGGTGAGGATGTGGAGAAATTAAAACCCTCATACACTGCTGATAGGAACATAAAATGGTGCAGCCACTTTTGAAAACAATCTGGTTGTTCTTCAAATTATTAAACATAGAATTACCATATAACCCAGCCACTCTTAGGTATATACCCAAGAGAAATAAAATTATATAACCACATAGAAGCTTGTACATGAATGTTTATAGCAGTATTATTCATAATAGCTAAAATGGGAATACAACCCAAATGTCTATCAATGACACATGAATAAACAGAATATGTTATAACAATGTAATGGAATATTATTCAGCCATAAAAATGAAATGAAATACTGATACCTGCTACAATATGAACAAATCTTGAAAATGTTATGCTAAGTGAAAGAAGTCCGTCACAAAAGATCTTATATTATATGTTTTATTCTTATTAAATGTCCAAAAGAGGAAAATTTACAAAGACGGAAAGTAGATTAGTGGTTGCCTAGAGGTGGGGAGGTGGGGCTGGCAGGTAGGAGGTAATAGCTAAAGGGTACCAGGTTTCTTTTTGAGTTGATGAAAATGTTCTAAAATTGACTGTGGTGATGGTTGCACATATCTGTGAATATACTTTTGAATTTTATACTTTAAATGGTATTATATGTGAACTATTTTGTAATTAAACTGTTAAAAAAAAAAAAAAAAAACTACTCAGAGCGAAAATATAGCCTAGCACCAGAACTCCAGCAATTTAATACACCGTCTCACAATAAAGGCAGACCAATGCAGGGCAACCATCTGGGAAATCCCTATAAATTGGAGTATTGCTGAAGATAGAAGAGGGGGCTGTTTTAATGCACTTCCTGTTACTGAGTACATGCAAAATGCTTTGGGGAGCTCCATCTACCTTCTTCTTGTTGTTTTCTTCCTATTCTGTTATTCTTTCTCCACTAAGCTCCATAAAACCTGAAGCAGGAAATCTAATGGGATTGGGATAGTCATGGTTCTGAGGACTGCAGAAAGAACCATTTCATTTCCCATTTGTCTAACTGAAGTGTGATCTTAGCAAGAGCTGGTTGTGGTGATGGAGACTCTGGTCAGGCAAAGAACAGGAGAGCCATCTCGGATCCTTCCCATTATCCTCAACTCTCCCACAATTTATAAGCTCCATGGTTTATTTGTAATTTAAAAAACTCTTTTCTTTTCCTTTTCTTTTGATTTCTATAATGTACATTTATATTATAATAGAGGCTGATTTTCTACAATAGGCTTTTATGTGTGCTTTTGATTCAAATACGAAAAGCTCCACTTCAGTATAATAAATAAAAACCCAGCCATTATTGTACTAAATAATTCACAAACCTCAAACACACTTGGACTCAGACACACTTCTTGTCCTCCCTGCACATCCCCTCCCCAACCTCATTAAGGAGCTTGAGAACAAATCACTCTGCTTTGTGGACAATGAGTCTGTACCTCGCTATTTTAAGTATAAATAAGTTTGCATTTGGAGTATTAGCCTGTCTCATTGCCACTCACGCTGGAGGCCATGCATGCAAAACCTGGATTCTGGGTTTGGACACGCCACTGATTTATTTGTGGGCTGATTCTGTTTGGAACATTTTCTATGTTCTAAGCAAGATTCCCCACTTACACCCCCATGTGCTGTGGAAGACCTGGAGAGGAAAGTCCTCCTGCGACTGCTGTGTGGATTATTCTCCCCCAGACATGTCATGCACCATTTTATCTCCGACTCTGAACTCATTTTGGCTTCTGCCCTTTCACATATACTGTGTTTCTCATCTTAAAGGATGGAGCCACTATATCAGTCCACACCAGTAATTTTCCTACTTTTTCCATGAGGGACATACAAACTTTAACTGGTTTAAGCTATCACATTTTAGGGGCCCATCTGTTACTTGACCTAACCTTCCTAACTGTTTATCTATACATGAATAATGCTCAGGCTCAAGCTGATGATCACAAGGGAGGCCACACACCCAGCTAAATTTCAGAGGTTCTGTCATTAAAGAAAGAAGGGGAGAATGGATATTAAGAAAGACGATACTTCACATAAACAACTTCAAGCCCAGTTGATGGAAATAACCAGAAATCCAGAACCTCCTTGGACTGCTTCCTTGATTTTTCTGATGTCCTCAAAGATGCTTCAGTGTTGGGTCTTCATTCTTCCGCGATGAGCAGGAACTTGGGTGGATTCATGCAGAGGCTAGAGAGCTTTGTCGATGCAGGGCTCAGCGCAGGTCCTTTAGCAGCTGTGGCCTGTGCTCTCCCACTACAGCTGCTGCCAATGGCCCTCAGAATACTGACCATCAGGCATAGCTGTCCCCAGTGATGACCAGAGGGAGGGACGTTGTTCTCCTCTGAACCACTGACCAGTCCTTCCCCTTAATTCTCCATGCACAGAAGAGACCAGACTGTACCTTTTTATGAGAATTTACTGAAGTTTGAGAAAAGATGGAAATACAAGGAGGAGGGCTTTCAGTGAATGCACAGGCCCGGGCCCTTCTAGGATTCTTTATCAAGCTACTCCCTCCTCCTGTCATCAAAAATGCTCTGAGCATCTCTATCCTTCAAACTCTGGGCAAAATGACCCTAAGAACCTGGGGAGGAGGAACTATATAATGTCATCTCAAAGGTCCAATTCTAGAACCCCTATTCATTGTACTAGAACACCTCTCTTCCCAGGGGTGTGACAACAACTATTCCCTACAGAACCACCCACAAGCTGTGGTATTAACCCATGCCCCCAATAAGAACTTCATAATCGTCAGACAGAACAGTCCCCAAAATCTGGACTATTGCAATGTAAGTACCATCACATGAAGTACAGCTCAAACCAGTAGGGCTGCAACAATTTCACTCCAGCTTCTGTTCACTCTCATCTCATCAACTATCCAACCCAATTATTCAATCTCAAACATAGCCATTAAAAATTCTTTTTCTTTCTTTCCACAGGACTCAGATGTAGTCCACAGATCTTAGCTGGTAAACCAGACGTCACTGCATGTCTCCATCTCTCTAGATGCAGGGTCTTTATCAATTAAGATGTGTTTGACTGCAAGTCAAGCCACTCACAGTCATGGTTTCTAAGTTTGGCACCTTTCCTGGGGAGAAAGGAAGGTTAGGAGGTAAGATGGAGCAGTAAGCTATATAGTAGTCCTGTTTGAGAAATTTGCATTCTGAGATTGGCCTTCTGGTAGTTCTGTCTGCCTAATTTATGGTGATAACTTCTCTAACAATAGGACTAGGGGGCAGATATGATGGAATTTAGGGAGGGGATATGTGTCTTTCTGGACCCAGAAACTCGTATAACCTAGAGCATCTTCTTGAAACTGTTTCTGCCTTCTAAAGTAATACCATCCCAACCTGATTCATAAAAAACTTGTGAGATTACCTCCGAAAATTCTAGAAATAGAAAGATATGTTCTAGCTGCAAAAGGACAGCCCTGGGTTGCGCCTAATTTCACGTGGGTTTTTGTCCTTGTTTTTATGACACCAGTGCAATGAAAGGGTTCACCAATTAGAAATGTAAAGTTAAGTGATATGAATATTTGTAATGGGGTTTTCTGCTATGGCAGACTGCGACGATTTCAACAGATCCTCAGTACATCTGAAACTCCATGTCACTGGAATCTCCAATGTTTATTTTATGTGAAGAGGGAAACCCACGTTGAACTTCATAAATACTTTACATGTTTGAAATTATGCCTTCTCTTCTATTTGGTGGTATACGTTTGTATCATGTGCTCCTTGCTCCTATACCAGAAAAGGTCGACATGTTTACTACTCATGGGAATTAACTTGCTATTTGAACTTAGAATTTCTTTAGCTGAAAACTCAACCATGGGAAAACAGTGGAAGAATGTTCTTATCTTTGGTGGTGATCATGCTTTCAGGTGAAAGAAATGGAAAAAGGAAAGATGGAAGGAAAGAGGCTGTGTGCCCAAGAAAGGGTGTTATTTTCTATATTTAGCAGAAAATGTCCCCATGAAATGGAAAAGGAAGCCTCTGAGGACCCCATGAAGTGATACCTAGCAGGGAACTGCAGTTATTACTGTGGAGAGCTCTCTGCTTCCAGGTCTTGGAGAAGCAGGCAGGAATTTTCTCACCTTGGATATTTTTGTTGTTGAAAAATCAATAAGAAAAGCATAAAAGTAGAGATGATAATTAACAGGCATCCAAGAATCAGCCATACTAAATGAACAAAGGTTAACATTCAGATACATTTACTTCTAATCTTTTTTTTTTAAATAAAATATTATACATATTTTGAAGTCTAAGAAGTCCCTCCTCCCAGTTCTCTTTCCCTCCCTCCCCACCAGCACTTGCTATGGTATCATTCCAGCCCATGTATCAAAACTTACATTTATGTGTGTCTATACATAACAAAGAGATTTATTTAAAGAGATGTGTTTAAAAATACCACATAAATGGCATCAAATTGTATTAACATTCTGCAGCTAGCCTTCTCCACTCTAGATTGTTTTCTAGCTCCATTCATGTTGAGACATGTAAATCTAGTCATTCATTCTGACTGTTGTTTAGTATTCCTTCATGTGACTAAATCAAATTTATTTATCCAGTTCTCCTCTAATGGACATCTGGGGTACTTTCTTTTTCTATTAAAAATAGTGCACTTGTGCTATTATTCCTAGAATTGGAATTACTGGGATACAGAGTATTGACCAAGGTAACAAGATGCTCTAACAAACTCAAATTTATAATGGCTCAGACAAGATAGCTTATTTCTCCTTCAAGTAAAGTCTAAAGCGTATGATCCTGATTGGTAAGTCACCATTCTCCAAGCGGGTTTTGGGGATCAGCCTCCTTCTTTCTTGGGATCTCACCATAGGAATTCCTAGGTGGCCATGCTTGACCACATCCAGCTGGTGGAAGAGGAAAAAGGGGATGTGAAGGCATACTCTTCTTAACGCTTGGAAATGGCACACATCATTTGGTCACATGGCCCCACCTATACGCTGGGCAGGCTATTTCCCAATCCTTTGATAATTAATTAATTAATTAATTAAAAAAATTGGGGTATAGTTGCTTTACAATGTTGTGTTAGTTTCTGCTGTACAGTGAAGTGAATCAGCTATATGTATACATATATCCCCTCTTTTTTGGATTTCCTTCCCATTTAGGTCACCACAGAGCACTGAGTAGAGTTCCCTGTGCTATACAGCAGGTTCTTAATAGTTACCTATTTTATACATAGTACTGTATATATGTCAATTCCAATCTCCCAATTCATCGCACACCCCCTTCCCCCCTCAGTGTCCATACGTTTGTTCTCTACGTCTGTGTCTGTATTTCTGCTTTGCAAATAGGTTCATCTGTACCATTTTTCTATATTCCACATATATGCATTAATGTACAATATTTGTTTTTCTCTTTCTGACTTACTTCACTCTGTATGACAGTCTCTAGGTCCATCCATGTCTCTACAAGTGACCCAATTTCATTCAAAGTTTGGGGAAAATGTAGGAAAACAGAAACATACATAATGTTGGGAATGTAAACTAATAGAAAACTTTCAAAAGCAGAAATTTAGTGAAGGTTTGGGTAATGGAGAGAGATTAAATTCCTGCACAGAAACAAAGAACTTGCTAATGGAAATTAGATGACTCCTCGCCCCTGAATTTTTTCTCATTCCTACTATCATTTTTTGCCTACTTCTTTATTGTACATCCCACAGGTCACTTCTTCTCTCCAGCCTTCCTGGGCCCATCAGAATATTTTGGTTGTTGTGATAGAAATTGCTTCTGACCAATTAAGCAAAAAGAAAAAAAAAAAAAGTAATTTCTAGGAAGGTTAAGAAATAAGTGAGGAAATTGAAGGATTAGCTGAAGAACCGGACCTCATAAAGGATGGGAACCAGGCTTTTTGGGGTATTCAGGTGGCAGGACCCAAGGGAGAGTCACTGGGATGGATCAGCTCCCACTCTTCCCTGTTCTCTTGTCACTCTATTCCAAGGAGAGATCTGATTGGCTGAGATTGGGTCATGAACACTTCCCTTGACCAGAGGAGGCTGGGGCACCACTGACTGACAGTCTTACTAAGTCTAATTCACTGGGGATGGAGCAAAAACAAGTGTCTTCCAAAAGAGAGCTAGTGTGTGCTAGGCAGGCACTAACATAAATCTCAGCAACATGGTGGTAAAGGTGGCTTCTTTTGTCCATGGCTCGGGGAGGAAGGGAGTGAGTGGCTCACCTCTCTTTCAGCACCTGGCACCACCATGCACCTGGCTGTCCCCTTGCAGAAGGGAGGTGTGAATGGCCTAAAACCAAATTTGTGAGAGCTTTTTCAACATAGGTAGAGATTTTAACCAACCTTTTGTACCCAAAGAAAACAGTCAAATTCAGGATTGTCCTGTTGCTCATTTTCTCTCTGGGGGTTGATGCTTTGATGCTAAGCTCTGGGAGTTCACACAGGTACACTGAAGGCATTGGTTTGAAGGGGCCTCTGCATCTCCATCTTGATCTGTCTTGGTCCTGAGATAGAACCAATTCCAGCCCACGTATCAAAACTTACATTTATGTGTGTCTATGCATAATAAAGAGATTTATTTTGTGTGTTTAAAAAAATACCACATAAATGGCACCAAATTGTATTAACATTCTTCAGCTAGCTTTCTCCACTCTAGATTGTTTTATACTGAGATAGATTCAACCTGTCTGTTCTGGTCCTTGGATGGTTCTACAGACATACGAGGATGCCCCATCTGATCCCTGGCTCCAACATCCCTTTGTCCTAGATGCAGACTTGTCTGTCTGTCTTCCTCTGCAGTCCCCTCCCTCTTTCTCTTCCTCTCTCCCTCCCCCCTTTCTCTCTCTCTCTCTCTGGTCACCCTTCATCCCCCTTCATGGGCTCAGGAAATATCCCAGTGCTTTCACATGGGGGAAATTATGGGGCTTTTGCTGACTCTTTAATGTCCGGACCCATAAATGTCATGTGAGCTTTACTACTACATCACCATGATGGAACAGAGGCTTCTCTGTGGGGTCTGATGATTCTGCTTGGGAAACAAGGTACAGGTAGGGTCCACCCTGGCATCTCTAAACTTGAAGAGGGATTCCATTATTTCTCCTTTTCCAGGACTAAGCTGGCAAATGGGAAGGGCAAGCAGAGGCACCACACGTATAAATCACCTTCTTGTTTCCTGCTTCCCCAGATCCTCCTCCCCAGTGCAGACTGAATTTATCCAGCCTCCCTGGAGCAGGGCATGTGCCCTTTGTCTACTTCTCTTTCCAGTCTGTTGTTATGACACAAAATTTCTTCCTTCATGCTTTGAGAGGGGACAGCCATTTGAAATTCAATCCTCCACTTCTTTTCTTCTCTCAAAATTCTCAACTTTTACAAATTAAGATCTGGGCTTCCAAGGCCATTGTTTCTGAGTTTCAAGAGCGCATTTAACACAGAAAAATTCAAGAATCTGATTCTTTGGTCTCTACATTTGGCTCTGTTCAGGCAGCCATGAGTAGAAGCAGGTAGGTGATTAACAACAGCGTGGGTCACAGGGTAACTTCTGTGTGAGGAAATTATTTAGCATCTCAGGATGTCACCAACATCCGGGGCCATATGAGCTCCAGGCATTCATGGATGTGTGAACATTCTAACCCAGCCACATTTTCTGCTCCAGAAACTACACTATTCTTTTCCCTATGGTGTGGACATATTTAAAAGTCCAGCTTCTGCTTATCACATATCAACCTCTGAGGAAGAAGACGCATCTGATAATAATGAGACGTACTTTGTTCTGTTTGGAAATATAGCAAAAGTGTTTCTAGCAAGAAGAAGAAGGAGAAGAGGAGGGGAAGTAGGAGGAGGAGGAGATGAAGAACAAAAATGAAGGCAATTTAGGTGCAAAGAAAGCTCATCTGTGCTTGGATGGCTTAGGAGAGCAGGGGTGCTGTGGGGAAAGACTAAATGTATCATTGGGAGGAACGATGCCCAGGCCTTGCTGATGGCCTGGAACATGGGGCTTCGGCCATGAACGCTTCCCTCAAGAAGCTGGACGTTGCTGCCACGTGGAGGGTGATGTTGGGCAGCTTCAGTATCCCAGTCCCGGGAAGACACAACCTCCGCCGGCATTTATGTGCTCACACTTCTCGGGTTTGTCAGAGAGGCCACCTCTTCTCCCCCGAGTCCTCATTCCTGAGAGGCTCAGCCAGGCTCTGCCTGAGTCATGGTGAACACTCACAGGCGAGGCAGGCTGGGCAGCTTGGTGCGGGGAGCAGCGAGCAGCCTTGCCCCTTCCCAAAGGCGTTTGGAAGTGTGAGGGGACACTTTTAGCTGTCACGATGTGGCTCCACTTGAGAAATGCCTGAGTAACCCGGGCTGAGGGCCAAGGGTGGTGGTGTACACTCAAACAGTCTTCTTCCCATGCAGAGTACCAGCTGGAAAATTTCTTTAATGAGAACAAATCAAGAGAGTACGGATGGAGCTCCAGGAGCTCACAGGCATCGAGCACCAACAGCTTTCCTGTGTTGTGGGCTGTGGAAATGAAACTATCAGAGAAAACAATGGATGAGTCACAACAAATGGTCTCACACTCTCAAAACTGACAAATGCTCACCTGAATCCAGCTTTGAATGGATTTCTTGCATCTCAGTAAGCCAAGCAAGCTCTGCTGGAGGACACAAGGGGCCCAGGGACAATGTGCATGCCTTTGCAACCTGGTTTCCTCACCTGTGTGTTATTAAGTTATTTCCTCCTGTGAGGCAGGACCCCTGGGAAAGTCTCTGTTCTCATATGACAACTATCCCAGGGAGCCGGTATATCATAGAAATAAGGGTGTGGATGCCAGTGATCTGGGGTCTGTCTTCTCATCTGTGGAAAGGGACTGCTGCTAGTACTTACCTCACAGGGGAGGTGGGAGGAAGTGAGCTGACACAAGACAAGTGCCTGAAAGGGGCAGCCAGCTGTGAGCACTCTACCGCTGTTACTCGACTCTGCTCCTCCAGAGAATCCAAAGCCACACACCTGCAGCAAGCAGCCGGGATTTTACTTAAAATTTCATGGAGACAAAGAGGATGTGTTTAAGTCATATGCCAGAAGGCAAAATCCTTGCTAGCCACTTCTGTCCTCTCCCCAACGTTTCCCTAAGACTGTCATCGCCAGGAGCTTCTCCTCAATCATGTTCTGAGTTTTAGTTTGTGATAATAATGGAAAGCCTGAACACCGTTTTAAAATGTGAGGGTTTTAAAAGGCAATCTAGCAGCACTTAATCAAATCAAGTTCATCTAAGGTCCACACCCAGCAATTTTGCTTCTACCTGCCCAAGAAATTTTCCCATGGGTCGTGCACCCCTACTGTGTGCTTCTCTACAGTGCAGCCTCGGGGTGCAGGAGACAAAATGTGAGAGATGCTGGTGGAGGCGCAACAGATTAGGTGTACACCTTTCCAGGAGGAGGCTCTTAAAGCCGCTCTGAGTGAAAAAGCAGAAACAAAATATCTAGAAGCTTGCTGCTCAAAGTGAGGGTGGGGAGAGGGTGGAGCTGGCTGCACAGGTGTTACCTGGGAGCTTGTTAGAAGTGCAGATTCTGCCCACTTACCAGACTTCCCAAATCCGAACCTGAGTGTTAACAAGGTTGCGGAAGCACCATCTACAACGTGTAAAGCGACAGCACACTCTTCCTGCAGCCACAAAAAGAGAGGAACTCTTAAATGTTTCCCTTTGAGGAAGGGGAGAGGAGAATGGACAGAGAGGTCAACAAATCAAGGAAGTTAAAATGAAGGCAGGAAGTACAGAAAGACAGTGAAAGTGTTTTCACCGGGTGAAGAAGGTCAATGCAAGCACCTTCTGCAATAAGAACCGCTGAAGATGTGGACAACTATCTCCTCCCCGTTCCTGACCCTCAAGCCCCAAAGGTAACCTGTGACCTGAGGACAAACCTGGTTCAAGTCCTCAGCATCCTGTGGCCCTTTTAATGCACTGCTTTGCTGAAGCTGGGGCTGGAGACTTGGCAATAAGGCTCCCTTACCCTCCGAGTGCTGCTGCTGCCCACTAAGTCCAAGTGCTTTCACGTGGAGTCCTGAGGAAAAAGGGAGGGGACCTTAAGACAGACCATGCTAGACGCAAACATGAGAAGGGAAGCCTTTTTCATCTAGCATTGATCCCCAGTCTAAATTCCAGAGACTGTGAAAGGCAAAATAGATTAGTATTAAGCTGAAGATAATTTTGCATTCAGAGTCTCAGTACTCTGCCATTTGCTTGCAGCCTGTCTATTGCCTTATATACTTACTTCAAAGCACTGATGGTGGGCTGAGAAGGAACTACTAGTAACAGAACAATGGTTTTAAAAACAAAGTGTGGGGAAGAGAGGGTGAGGGTGAGGAGATGGATGGACTCAGACCGCTTCAGTAGTGCCCAGAATATCCACATTCTTCATTTATTGAGCTGGAGATGGCCACAAGAAGAAGCTGGCTTTTTGGTATCCTTATTTGGCATACCTTTTTTTCTTTTTTTCTGGTATGTTCATTTCAAATCTTTGAAAATTGGGAATAATTTAAACACAAGTTCTGAGCTCTCCAGCTTAGAGTCAGGAAAACGCTGGCATGAGAATATATTACCATTGCAATTATCCTTCCAAAAAGGCTCATGTAGGAAGTATCATGAAAACAACTTTGCAAAACCCAGGCCTACATCTGCCACCCTACATGTGTGTGGACAGTGACAAAATGCCAAAGTGGTGACAGGTAATGCAGGATTATCGCAAACAGGAGAGTAGAAGCTGCCTTTTAGGAAGGAAATGGCAACTGATCTGAGAGCAGGACCAGGATCAGTTCAGGCCCCTGTTGGCAGCAGAGAGGAGATGGTTGGGGAACTGCCCATCACTCAGCAGAAAACCCGAGGCATCCTAAGGATTCTTTCCACATTGCTTTTCCTTTCATCAGAGGAGCCTGAAGACCCTTTTACAGATATTAATGAGGTCCTCAATGCCTAAGGTTATAAAATGAATGAGTGATTGAGTCATGCATATATTCCAGGAGTTCTGATCCTCAAAAACACATTGTTTTGGGTGTTCAATATGGGTTGTAGTAAAAAGTCTCCAAAAAGGAAAGAAAAAAGAATTCTTTGGTGCTCTTTGTAATTCTGTACTTGGTACTGTAAGATGCACAGAGTATCTTTCCTGCTTGTTTTGTAGAGTTTCTGAGAGGATCAAAAGAGGAAAAAGGGATATGCAAATATCTTCTAAACTCTATCACAAGATGCAAGTATGAGATATTAGTGCCAATTAAAGGATACGATTTATGTTGTGTTCATTGCTCTCACTCAAAACCCTTCCAGGGATGAGAACTTCACCTAATGGTTGCACTGCCAGCTGCTGCAACACCCCTCCCTCTCCTTTCTGTCCAGACCTTTCATTACCCTATGCAACTGCTATGAAAATTCTACTCACCTGGGTTCCCAAATGCTAGCCTGAGAGCCTCTGCTCCTGAAGGCAAAGTTTTCTTGGTCCTTGGCAAAATGTTAAGAATAAAGGCAATGGGGTGGGTTTTTTCTACAAAGCCACATTTATTCGATTGAAAAAAACCTGTCCTTAATTCTGATGATACTCCCCCCACTTTGGGGCATTAAAATGCCATTTTAATATCCTTTGGCATTAAGATGATGGTGCCAGTGAGTAGTAGTTTGTTTTTTTTTTTTCCTTAGTGTGTTTACTTGGAAAAATTACGAGTTGGCCACCTTATGTAGGTTCTGCAGGGTTTTTTTGAAATTTTATTGTTCCATGAAATTCCATTTTGGAGATCACTGCTAAATGCTCTGCTGTTTGCTTTCTGCAGGCCTGAACCTCTGCTTACAGGAAGCAATGAAGGGCACATACTAGACCCTCTATGTGACACTGATGAAGAGAGAAATTTGGCTGGGCAGCCTCTGACTTAGGATGCAGCCTTTCCAGAGTCAAGGCAAGCCAATGGGCATCAGAGCTCTCACCAACAAGGGGCAACTATACTGGGCCATGATTAGATCTCCAAGAGCGGCCTCTCCTAAAAAGCTCAGGGGGGCACCTGCTTTATCCTGCTGCCCAGGGCCATTCCTGGCATTCAAAATTAGAGCTAACAAAATAACATTTTGAATGATCATTAGGGGTAATTCAAGCTACACTATATTCACCAGGTGTACTGCCTGTTACCTAGGGATTTATGGGAGAACCCAGGGCTCTGATGGCCATTTATAGTGCTGTGTCTAAGGAAAGAAGCATTCTGAGCTCCAAATGGATAAATTAGAATCAAACTCTTAAAATGGTTCATACAAGGTAGGAGCTTGGGCACATCCAAGAGACCCAACTGAATTGAAGAACAATAATTAGCATTTCTATCCTGTGTTCTTATGTGTTAGTTCCATGGTCCTAGTGACCCCCTTTGAGGCAGATAGCAAGATTCTGGATTCTAGACCTGGAGGTCCTCTACGTAGCCACCAGCCACATGTGGTCTGAGTTGTGATGGGCTCTAAGTATAAAACACACACTGGATTTCAAAGATGTGAAAAAATGAAAAATATCTCAATAACTTAAAAAATATAGATTACACATTGAAATAATATTTTAGATATATCATGTTTAAAAATATACAGGCTTACCTCGGATATATTGAAGGTTTGTTTACAGACCACAGCAATAAAGCAGATATTGCAATAAAGTGAGTCACATGAACTTTTTTTGTTTTCAGCGCGTGTAAAAGTTATGTTGACACTCTACTGAAGTCTATTAAGTGTGCAATAGCATTATATGTAAAAAAAAAAAAGCAATGTTCATACGTTAACTTACACTTGATCTTAGCCAAAAGGCCGAGAAGCGATCATACGTTAACTTAAAAATACGTTATTGCTAAAAAATGCCCAAAGAATAGTAACATCAAAGATCACTGATCACAGATCACCAAAACAAATATAATAATAATGAAAAAGTTTGAAATATTGAGAGAATTACCAATACGCAACACAGAGATGCGAAGTGAGCAAACGCTGTTGGAAGAATCATGCCAATAGACTCACCTGATGCAGTTTACTCAATTTATAAAAAGTGCAATATCTGTGAAGTGCAATAAAGTGAAGTGCAATAAAATGAGGTACGCCTGTAGCATTAAAATTAATTTCACCTGTCTCTTTTAACATTTTAAAATGTGGCAAGAAAATTTTAAATTACATATGTGGTTCACATTTGTGGCTTGCATTGTTTCTATAGGAAAGCACTTGTCTAGACCAAAGGTTGGCAAACTACAGCCCACAGGCCTAATCCAGCTCATCACCTGTTTTTGTAAATAAAGCTTTATTGGAACACCGCCATGCCCATTTGTCTACATATTGTCCCTGACCGCTTTTGAGCTACAATAGCAGAGTTGAGCAGTTGCGTCAGGGACCATATGGCCCACAAAGCCTAAAACATCTACTATTTGACCCTTTATTGGAAAAGTTTGCCAACGTTTATCTAGACTATCAAGGTTCAAATCCTGGTTTCCTGATTTACTAGCTGTGTGTCTTGGTCGTTTCTTTCTTTCTTTCTTTTTTTTTTTACATCTTTATTGGAGTATAATTGCTTTACAATGTTGTGTTAGTTTCTGCTTTATAACAAAGTGAATCAGCTATATGTATATATATATCCCCGTATCCCCTCCCTCTTGCTTCTCACTCACACCATCCCTATCCCACCCCTCTAGGTGGTCTCAAAGCACGGAGCTGATCTCCCTGTGCTATGTGGCTGCTTCCCACTAGCTATCTATTTTACATTTGGTAGTGCATATATGTCAATGCCATTTTCTCACTTCGTCCCAGCTTACCCTTCCCCCTCCCCATGTCCTCAAGTCCATTCTCTATGTCTGTGTCTTTATTCCTGTACTGCCCCTAGGTTCTTCAACCATTTTTTTTTTTTTAGATTCCATATATATGTGTTAGCATACGGTATTTGTTTTTCTCTTTCTGACTTACTTCACTCTGTATGACAGACTCTAGGTCCATCCACCTCACTACAAATAACTCAATTTCATTTCTTTTTATGGCTGAGTAATATTCCATTGTATATATGTGCCACATCTTCTTTATCCATTCATCTGTCGATGGAAACTTAGGTTGCTTCCATGTCCTGGCTATTGTCAATAGTGCTGCAATGAACATTGTGGTATATGACTCTTTTTGAATTATGGTTTTATGTGTGCTTCTGTGTCTTCATGTATAAAATGGGGATAATGGTAAAGCAGACTTTCCTCTAAGAAGCTGTGAAGATTGACTGAAATAGAGCCAATGTTAAATAAATGCATTACCATCATCATCATCATCATCTTTTTCAGATGACATAACTAGAGATCAGAGAAGTTATGTGTAGTCCAGGGTCACAGTCACACAGCTCAAATCCATGTCTTCTAACTCATATTTTATTTCATTGGAAAGCTCTTTAAAAACAAAACAAAAGCCCTTAAAAAAAAAAAGATTGTCAAATGCTGGGAGGGTAAATTCATGGCTTGCGTGTACCCCTCTCCCTTCTCAGATGTGGCCTCAGAATCATTCTCAATACGATTCTCCAGGGAGTAAAGACAACTGGACTTGGCATATGATATGAAACCTCTTTGTCATCCCTGGTCCAAAGACATGGACTTCAAGTTTAGTTGGATAGAAAAACTCCAATATAAATAACTCTCATCATATCAAACAAAAATATATTATACTTTTGGGGTCCCAAAGAGTTGTAGAGATAAAAAAATTTGTTGGGTATATAATGCAAATAACAATAGTCTGGATTTACACAGTCCTTTGAAATTTATAAAACATCCACATAAGGTTAAAAGAGCAGATACTGTTATTTCATTTTCATAGATGGGAAAATTGCAGGCCAGAGAGTTGATGATCGCTCACCATTAGAGAGCTGGTGAGCAGCAGTGCCTACAGGTCTGCAGGCCCCGTGTTTTTCTATCTATGAAAATGATTTCCCTTAGAGCCAGAGTCCTCAACCAAAGTGCTTTGGAGACTGGCTAGTGTGTATTTGTGAAGCAAGCTGGGTATTTGCATACAAGGAAGTCTTCAGTTCCAAAAAGATTTACTTTCTTTTTCTTGAGACATGCAGCCTTCTGACCCACCTTTTTTTTGTCCCAAACTTTGAAAAAGATAAGGTGTTTTGGTTAACTATTGCTACAGAACAAACACCCCAAAACTTGGAGGTATAAAACAACCACAGCCATTTACTGTCTCTAACGATTCTGTGAGTGGATTGGGCTCTGCTGGGCATTTCTTTTGCTCCATGTCGTGTCAGCCAGGGTGGTGGTCATCTGGAGGCTTGACTAGGCAGGAGCGTCCAGGATTGCTCACTTACATGGCTGACAGTTGGGCTGGCTGTTGGCTAGAAGCTCAACTGGGGTTGTGGAAATGAAAGTTCCAGTTCTTTCCAGATGGTCTCTATGAGTGGTGTGAGCTTCTCACACCATGATAGTTGAATTCCAAGAGGGAGTGTTGCAAGTATGTGCAAGCAGACACTGGTATCTGAAGGTCCAGTTTCGGAAGTTATATGGCACCATTTCTATCACATTCTGTTGGACAGAGCAAGTCACAGGTCAGCCCAATTCAAGAGGAGGGGGAATCTACTTCGCTTCTCCATGGGAGGAATGGTAATGAATTTGCAGCCATCTTCAATCTGTCTCTGCTGTTGGAAAAACAACAGAGCAAACACAATGATAAATGGCAACTGACATTCAGCCTTCATCTCAGAGACATAAAAGGAAGGGTGAGACTATGGCATTTGTGGGCAGGCATGCCCAGGCAGCTACTGCCAGGTGGATATGTAGGTCCACCCTCTCCAGAAGACCTCCCAGTATCCAAGAGAAGAGCAAACTATGAATTTTCATGTGAAGTCTCTGCTTTTTCAGTGTGACCTCAACCTTTACAGTCATATTCCGTGAGGCAAATTGACCCTTGAGCCTCCAGTTTTCAACATCTGCCTTACGTCTTCATGGGACAGCTCGTCTTTTGTATGAAACACCTGTCAGCAAGACAGTCATGGGCAGCTCATTCATCAGAGAATATCACTGCTTTGTGGTTGGTAAGAGAGGGAGAAAAGAACAAGTTAATTATCGTGAGGCT
Organism: Balaenoptera physalus; assembly: GCF_965194825.1. Lineage (NCBI taxonomy): Eukaryota > Metazoa > Chordata > Mammalia > Artiodactyla > Balaenopteridae > Balaenoptera > Balaenoptera physalus. Next base: position 87,954,542 of record NC_138886.1, on the reverse strand, counting down.
GGGTAGTTGCCAGGGGCAAAAGGCTTTTTTGTCATTTATTTCCTAGTGTTTATGCATAGGATGATAAATCAAAGTCTCCAGTTGGCCAGGAGAAGTGGCAGTGACAGCAGCTGTGCCAGAGAGAACAATCTTTTTTATATGATGAGCACCTGGGGAGGGTTGGTTTCCAATTATTTCCTGCAGCTTTTATCAAATTCCAGGACAGAGAAGTCAAGGGAAGGGACGAGAAGGGAAGACAAAGGGAAGGGAGGAGGAGGAGAGATGCCTCAGTCCCAGGGGAGTCGCACTGCTGTCTGGAACAGGCAGATGAGGGCAGCCCCTGCTCTAGAAGTCCCCAGAGCCATGTCAGCCCCAGGCGATCCCTCCACCTGGGCAGGAGGTCCTTCTACCCTCCCAACCCCACTCCCAAGCCCGGGGTCTTTTCTTACCAGGGACACCAAAGAGCATTCAGTTCAGCAACGAAAACCATCCTTCCTTCAGTACAATGAAGAGACACCCATGTTGCAAATCTCCCCAGACTGACATTGGCTGTGGTGGGTGGTGGAGAGAGAGTTTTGAAATCTGAATCCTGGCAGCACTGCACACACCAAACAATTCCCAACATTAAAGCCTCGGGACCATTGCTGACTTCTGATGGGAATCTCGAGGGGAGGGGAGCCTCCGTGGGGACAGCATAGTCCTCTGAGGGTCTGCTTGAGGGGCTCCCAGGTAGGAGGAGAAGGCAGGGATCTCTTCCCGCCTGCCCACCACCTTCCCTGCCACAGAGCACCTCCTTGTGCACGTGCTGGGGGGAGGTCTGCGTTCGTTCATCTGGTCATTCGACTCGTTCATTCATGCGTTCGTTAAGTGCCTAAACGATCGGGTGCTTTTTCCAGCCTCTGGGGAACACACATGCCCCCGAGATGTGCACAGGCTCTGCTCACTCCCAGGACTAGGCCTCACACCCCAGAGGGATGGGGTTGTAGGTCAGGGTTCACCCAGGTGGATAAGGGATGGAGATGCCGTCCCTGTGACCTCAGTGAGCTGGAGGGCCATAAGGGTACAGTGGTCATATTTTCCAAGTGTGAAAAAGAGTTAGAGTCTAAACTAAAAACAATTTTTTTTTTTTTTGGCTCCACTTCTGGGTGAAAAGATACAGTCTGGAAGATGCAGTTTTTGTGATGAGAATGTGCTGTTTTCCAAATATTTTGATGGTTTATGAGGACTGTTGGTCAAGATATTTGAAATTAGGACTCTGTAGTAAATTCCTTACTATGTGGGGTAAAATTCATGTGGGAAAAGCATTAGAAATATGGAAATATGAAGGAATGAGATTTGTAATTCTGGGGACAGGATCCTTATTTGTAAGATTTATGTAGCATATTCATTGCTGAATGGGAAAACAGTTTATTTTGCATATGAACATTAGTAGAAGTAACTAATAACTAATAACATTTATTTAGCTAACATTTATTGAGCTCTTACTCTATGCCAGATTGTATCTTAATAACTTTGCATATACTATGTCATTTAATTCCTGCAGCGACCATCTAGGATGGGTACTCTTATTACTCCCAGAGGTAAGACACTCCCACAAGTTTCCCTGTTCATAACTGGCAGAGCCTAAAATCAAACTCAGAAAACCTGCCTCTTAGAGGAGCTCTTACACCAGACTCTGTATTTTAGTTTATGGGAACAGGCTGTCTACCAGGTCTAGAGAAAATAAATGACTGCACATTGTGATGCAAGGCTGGGCTTGGAGGCAGAAAAGCTGCTCTAAGTCCCCAGGTTACTGCTAGTTAGCTGAGTGACCCGGGCCCAGCTTCCTCTTCATCCATTCACTCTGCCCCTTTCTCCTACACAGAAGAAACACTGTTCACTGCGAGCTAGCCAAGGTGGCCCACTGGGGGGACTTCGATTTGGGGGAACGAAGATGAAGGCAACAAGGACTCAAGGTGGGGTACAAAGCTGTAAGCAAAGCGTTGCAGTCCCGTGTGACAGCAAAGTCTGCCAAGGGGCCAGAGTGGCAAGCTGGCCACTGCTGGGCTGCATCTAGAAGGATACATGCTCTCCAGGTGGGAAGGCAGCCTCCCCTGTGCAGAGGCAGGGAGGCATGGCAGGGCATGACTGGCCACTGTCCAGCAGTATGGCTCCAGGACAGTGATAATGTGGGCACTCCCAGCAATGCGGTGAGACCAAGGGCACTGGGAAGGGCCGTGGATGCTGTATCCAGGGCTGCGGCCTTGACCAAGCTGTCAGTGAGGAGCCTGCTGGCGGCAGGTCATAGTAGAGGAGTGACACAATGTAACCAATGTACGATTAACTCTGGTGGCAGTGTGTGAACCTGGGAGGGTCTGGAGAGATGGGGCGGGGTGGGGAGAAAGGGAAATGGTGAGACTGCTGAGCCACACTCCCTCTGAAATTTTTTCCAACCTGCCCTCATACAAACCTGCATATAGTAAAGTTCCGATAAAGTGTAATTAGTGACTGGATTTCAAACACCAGACTAGAGCTTCCTTTTTGTTATATTTCCTTAAAAAAAAACAAAAAAGTGATTGCCTTTAAGCAAATGTACAAGATGGCTTGGGAAGTGTTTATTTGAAAGAATAAACCATTTTTGAATGCTTTACCAATTTCTTGGGTGAAAGCAACATGTGATATACAGAGGACTTTTCCTATTTATCAAAGTAGGTTTGTCCAGAGGGTCTGCTTTCCATGAATATATACTGCTAAGTTTGGAAACTACATGACCACGTGGCTACATCTTTTAATGTTTATTGTATGACATCATCATTTCCCTAAATCTTTGTCTGTGTTCTCCTTACCACCCCACCCAATTAGCCTATATCAATGCAGTTTAATTATAATCTCCAGCCAATTTCATTTTAGCACAGTAAAAGCTAGAGGGACTTAGTGGCCAACAAGTGAGGGTTCTGGTCAGATTTTCATCTGGGGAAAGATGTAGAGATAAATCTTTTGATCAGCTTGCCTGCAGGCTGATGTGGTAGTCTGGACTTGCTCTGTGTTTATAGGCATGGCCCTGCTGTCCTGGTCTTCCAGTGCAAAGCCACAGTCCCATCTGCAGTGCCTCTGGTTTTAGAGCCTGCAACTGAAGCACTAAAAATGTTACATTTATTCCCTGTTGCCCACCCCTGATTTTAGTTTTTTTTCTTTCTTCCTATCCCCATAGGGGAACCATCTATTTTTGGTTAGATAAATGGTTCATCATCTACTGCAGTTGACTTCCTTTTATGATCAATTAATTTAAGGCTGTCAGCGCGGCTTCAAAGCCACTATGTATCTTTCACACCCCTCTACCCTATAATTTATAAGCACTATGGGTTTCCAAAAAAAAAAAAAAAAAAAAAAAGAAAAGAAAAAAAGGCCCTCTAGTACTTTTATTAGCTGCTGAAATGCATTAGGGTACATACACTTTGAACTGCACAGAAGAAGATAACCATGCCTGTAATTGGAATAACTCACATTAGTCCCCTCTCGGCTCCGTTTAATAACCTCTGCATTGTTTTATCCCCAGGATTTATTGATGACCTGCAATAGCCCTCTCCCAGGCCCTGGCCCACTGGGGTGTTTGTGGGGGCAAAGGCAATGCACGTGGCCCACTCCCTGACCCGAGCTGCCCCATAAATCAGGGCCTGCATTTGTCTGTGATGGTGAGCCAGATGGCAGCTGTTGTTGAAGGAGCTCAACAGGAATCAAGGCCTGTGATCTTTCCTGTTGCTAACAGGCCTGATTTTTTATGGCTGTCAGCATCCTTGGAATGGCTGAGAAAGGCATGAAGGGAGGCGGGGGTGGGGGCGATGGCAGAGGCCTGATGGCTCTCCTTCTCTACTTTCTTCTCCCAAGGGGGCAAGCCACAGAGGTCTTTCTTCCTCAGTGGCCAGGGGTCTTGGCCTCATACTCTGTTTCTGAAGAAGTTTCCTAGGGTGTGCAAGTGACAAAGTAAATGTGACCAAACACCTTCTAGAAAGGAAGATGGTGGTTGGCTTCCCTTTGCTGTCGGTTCATGGCCCCTTAGCATTGTCCTACCTGAAAGATGACAGCCGGCCTTTTCCCTCGAAGTAATTTCTAAAACTCAGTGGGTTGCTTAGAACACAGTCTTGTTTTCCCAAAAGCCTTTGATGCAGAAATAAAAGCAACTACTTAAAGCTACTTGGTGGGTCCAACATTTGAATTTTTTGCTTTTTCAGAGTGGCTGGACAGAAAATTCAGGAAGGATGAGCAGGTAGGATGTAAGGGTAAAGGATGAAAAGGAAAGCCCTTGCCAGACAAAAGAAAGAAACTCTGGCCAGTTCTGAGGTACCTGATTAGGGGGTATTAGCTGCAGAGATCTGGTCATTAAGGTGGAGTTGGACCACAGTGGGTGTACCGGCCTGAATACCAGTGTGGAGTAAGCAGTTTATTAACAGTCCTTGTGTGGTCCAGCAGCCTGCCTCCAACAGACACAACCTCCCAGCGAGAACAGAGCCGCCACAGGACAAGGCTGTGTGGCCAACACCAAACAGAGCCTACAGAAGCCCAGACGAGATAGTAATAGAATCCCAGATGCAGCCAAGTCGTTTCCAGGGCAGGAGAGTGAATCTATTTATTTATGTAGGGCTTGAAGCTAGTCTCAGAACATAGAGATGTTAAGCTTACAGATAAAGCACATGCAGAAAGTTCCAAGTGGACACTCAAGTTTTTAGAAATGTTTTGGGTCCACTGAGACTCTTGCTGTAACTCTATTTGTGACAGTGGGATTTAGCCTGTATGTCCACTTCTTAAGCTCTGATTCCTATGACAGATAGGTAAGTAGATGACAGTTCCACTCCCATTTAGGATCATCCATAGGCTAGTGATATAACAACCACAACTCATAATCTCCAGAGGTCTCACCCATTCAAAAAAGAAAATTATTAAAACAGCCTTAAGGACAGTTCACTAGTACAGGGCATGTATATGATGGGCAGGCTGGAAAAAAAGCCATTCAGATGTTTCCCAGAAAGGGCAGTGCTCTGCCTTTGCCCAGACCAGTCACCAGGGAAGGCCCCAGTGTGGTCGTCAAGGGGGTCAGGTCATAGCCTAGACCTTCCTGACTAATACAGCCCCCAGGTAGACAGGTGCATGGGTTGTTGTATTCTTCCCTCAGAGTCAGGGCTTTTGGCCTTCTGAGACACCTGTGAGATTGGTCATCGACTCGTAATGTAAAAATGGTGGTGAGACCCTGCCTTCATCCCTCCCTTCTTCTGGGTCCACTGAAGCAGAGGCAGTAGAGGAGGCAAAGAGAGGCAGAAATATTTTGCTCCTCCCTGATGCAACTGCTCTGACCAGGGTTCCATCTGGATCCCTCCCACCCCCAACTCTAAGGCATTCAGGAAGGCCTTTCAGGAAGGGCATATAGACTCACATGCTGATATTGGGGTTTATGGGGAGGGAAGAGTTCTACAAGCTCCTTCCCAGCATGAGGGAAGGTCCCATAGACCAGGCACATACACAGGGATTATAGTGAACAGATAGAAGACCCACTGAGGTGGGCAGAATAATGACCCCCAGAGAGGTTCTCCAGAACCTGTGAATGAATATGTTACCTTACATGACAAAAGGGGCTTTGCAGGTGTAAGAAACTTAAGGACTCTGAGATGAGGAGATGATCCTGGTGGGCCCAAGGTAACCACAAAGGAAAGAAGGAGGCAGGAGAGTCATAGAAGGAGATATGACAATGGAAGCAGAGGTTGGAATGATGCAATTTCTGGAAGGAAAAGGCCAAGAGACAAGGAATGTGACAGTGTCTAGAAGATGGAAAAACAAGGAAATGGATTCTCACCGAGAGCCTCTAGAAGGAACATAGGCCTGCCGACACCTCAATTTCAGCCCAAGAAGACCCATTTTGGACTTCTGGGGTCAAAAACTGTAAGACAATAAATCTGTGTTGTTTTAAACTTCTAAGTTTGTGGTAACTAATAACAGCAGCAGCAGGAAAAAGTACACTCATCATTCATAAAATAGTCTTTCCATGTGTTAAACCCACTTTAAAAAAGCATTGTTTCTCCTCACACAAACTGTCCATCCTCTGTGATTTGACACCAATGGTGTTCTGAGAGAACACGGTTAACAGGCCACCTGTGATTTGACGCCAACGATGTTCTGAGAGAACATGGCCCTCAGTCCCCCCTGTGATGTGATTCCAACGGTGTACTGAGAGAACACCATTTTAAGTCACCCCTGTGACATGAATCCAACGGTGTTATGAGAGAACACTGTTCTCAGTCCCCCCTGTGATTCACTCCAATGATGTACTCAGAAAACACTGTTCTCACTCCCCTGTGATTTGACTCCAATCGTATTCTGAGAGAAAACCGTTCTCACACCCCACTCTGATATGACTCCATTTGTGTCCTGAGAGAACACCGTTCTCAGACCCCCCCTGTGACTTGACTCCAGTGGTGTCCTGAGAGAACAGCGTTCACAGTCCCCCTGTGATTTGGCAACAGTGGTGTTCTGAGAGAACACCATTCTTAGTCCCACTTGTGATTTAAGTCTATGGTGTTCTGAGAGAACGCCATTATCAGTCCTCCTGTGATTTAACTCCAATTGCGTTCTGAGGGAACAGTGTTTTGATACCTCCTTGTGATTTGACTCCAATGGTGTGTGAGAGAACACTGTCTTCTTTCCCCCTTGTGATCTGACTCCATTTGTGTTCTGAGAGAACAATGTGCTCAGTCCCCCCGTGATATGACCCCAGTGGTGTTCTGAGAGAACACCATCCTCAGTCAACTGTGTGATATGACTGAAATAGTGCTATGAGACAACACCATTGTTAGTCACCCCTATGACATGATTACAATGGTGTTCATATGAACACCGTTCTCAGTCACTCCTGTGATATGACTCCAGTGGAGTTCAGAATGAAAACCGTTCTCAGTCCCCTCTCTGATCTGACTCCAATGGTAGAACACCATTCTCCATCCCCCCTGTGATTTAACTCCAATGGTGTACTGAGAGAACACCACTCTCAGTCCCCTTTGTGTTTGACACCAACTGTGTTCTGAGAGAACACTGTTCTCAGGCCCTTTGTGATTTGAAACTAAATGTGTTCTGAGAGAACACCTTTCTCAGTCCCACTTGTGATTTCACTCCTATGGTGTTCTGAGAGAACACCGTTGTCAGCCCCCTTGTGATTTGATTCCAATTGTGTTCTGAGAGAACACTGTTCTCAATCCCCCCTGTGATATGACTGCAGTGGTATTCTGATAGAACCCAGTTCTCTGTCCCCCCAGTTATTTGAGTCCAATGGTGTTCTGAGAGAACAACGTTCTCAGTCTCCCCTCTGAATGGACACCAATGGTGTTCTGAGAGACCACCTTTGTCAGTCCCTGCTGAGATTTGCATAAAATCATGTTATGAGACAACACCGTTTTCAGTCCCCCCTGTTATTTGACACCAACGGTGTTCTGAGAGAACACCATTCTCAGTTCCCCGTGTGATTTGACTCCAGTGGTTTTCAGAAAGAACACCATTCTCAACCCTGCTGTGATTTGACACCAATGGTCTACTGAGAGAATATCCTTCCCAGCCCCTCTGATTTGACTCTAATGATATCTGAGCGAAAACCGCTCTCAGTCCCTCCTGTGATATGATTTCAATGGTGTTGTGAGAGAACACCGTTCTCAGTCCCCACTGTGATTTGACTCCAATGGTGTTCTTAGAGAATATGGTTCTCATTACCCTATGTGATTAGACTCCAATTGTGTTCTGAGAAAAGAGTCTTCTCATTCCCCTTTGTGATATGACTCCAATGCTGTTCTGAGAGAACACCCTTCTAAGACCCGATATGATATGGCTCGAATGGTGTTCTGCAGAACACCGATCTCAGTTCCCCCTGTGATTTGACTCTAAATGTGTTCTGATAGAACACCATTTTTAGACCCCCTATCATTTGAGTACAATGGTGTTCTGAGAGAACAGCATTCTCATTCCTTATTGTGATATGAATCCAATGGTGTTCTGAGAGAACACCATTCTCAGTCTGCCCTGAGATTGGACAACAATGGTGTACTGAGCAAAAAACCGTTGTCAATCCCCACTGTGATTAGACTCAAAAGGTGTTCTGAGAGAACACTGATCTCACTCCCGACTGTGTTTTGACTACAATGGTGTTCTGAGAGAACACCGTTCTCTGTGCCCCATGTGACTAGACTCCAGTGGTTTTATGAGAGAACACCATTCTCAGTACCCCCTGTGATTTCATTCCAATGGTGTTCTGAGAGATCTCCAATCTCAGCCCCACAGTGATTTGACTCTCTTGTGTTCTGAGAGAACACCGTTCTCAGTCCCCTTGAAAGTGGACACCAATAGTGTTCTGAGAGAACACGTTGTCAGTCCCCACTCTGATTTGACTCCAATGGTGTTCTGAGAGAAAAACGTTCTCATTCCCCCTGTGATTTGACACCAATATTTTTCAGAGAGAACATGGTTCTCAGTCCACCCTGTGAGTTGACTCTATTGGTGTATGAGAGAACACTGGTCTCAGCTCCCCTGTGATTTGACTTCCATGGTATTCTGAGAGAAAACCGTTCTCAGTCCACCCTGTGATTTGACTACAATGGTGTTCTGAGAGAACACCACTTACAACACTGCTGTGATTTGATTCTAATGTCGTTCTGAGACAACACTGTTCTCAGTCCCCCCTCTGATTCGACTCCAAAGGTATTCTAATAGTACACCTATCTCAGTCCTCCCGCTGATTTGCCTCCAGTGGTGTTCTGAGAGAACACTGTTATCAGTCTCCCCTGTGACTTGAATCCAATGGAGTTATGAGAAAACACCGTTCTCATTCCCCCCTGTAAGTGGACAACAATGGTTTTCTGAGAGAACAGCGTTCTCAGTCTCCCTGTGATATGTCTTCAATGCTGTTCTGAGAGAACACCATTCTCAGTCCCTCCTGTGAATTGACTCCAATTGTGTTCTGAGAGGACACCGTTCTCGGTTCCCCTGTGATTTGACTCTAATGGTATTCTGAGAGAACAGTGTTCTCAGACACCTCTGTGATTTGACTCCAATGATGTTAGAGAGAACAGCATCATCAGTCACCCTGGTGATCTGACTCTTATTGTGTTGTGAGAGAACAATGTGCTCAGTCCCCCCTGTGATATGACCACAATGGTGTTCTGATAGAACACAGTTCTCAGTCACCCCATTGATTTGATTCCAATGGTGTTCTGAGAGAACAGCGTTCCCAGTCCCTACTGTAATTAGACTCCAATGGTGTTCTGACACAACAGTAATCTTCTTTCCACCCGTGATATGACTCCAATTGTGTTCTGAGAGAACACCATTCTCTGTCCCCTCTGTGATTCGACACCAATAGTGTTCTGAGAGAACACCACGGTCAGTCCCCCCTGTGATATGACTCCAGTGGTGTTCAGATGAACAATGTTCTCAGTCCCGCCTCTGATTTGACTGCAATGGTATTTTGATACAACACCATTCTGAGTCCCCCATGTGATTTGACTCCAATGGTGTTCTGAGAGGACACATTGCTGAGTCCCTCCTGTGACTTGATTCCAATGGTGTTCTGAGAGAACTCCGTTGTCTGTCATCACTGTTATTTGACTAGAATGGTGTTCTGAGAGAACACTGTTCTCTATCTCCCCTGTGACTTGACTCCAATGGTGTTCTGAGAGAACACAGTTCTCAGTCTCCCCTGTGATTTGACTCCAAAGGTGTACCGAAGGTACTCGGTTCTCAGTCTCCCCTGTGACCTGAATCCAATGGTGTCCTGAGAGAAGACTTTTTTCAGTGGCCCATGTGATTTTATTCCAATGGTGTACTGAGAGAACACCGTTTTGAACTCCGTGTGATTTGACTCCAAGGATATTGTGAGAAAAATCATTCTCAGTCCCTCCTGTGATTTGACTCCAATGGTGTTCTGGTAGAACACAATTCTCAGTACCTCCTGTGACTTGACTCCAGTTGTATTTTGAGGGGACACCGTCCTTAGTCGCCCTGTGATTTGACTCCATTGGTATTCTGAGAGAACACTGTCCTCACTCAACCCTGTGATATGACTGCAATAGAGTTCTGAGAGAACACCATTGTTAGTCACCCATGTGACATGATTCCAATGGTGCTCAGATGAACACTGTTCTCAGTCCCCCCTGTGAATTGACTCCACTGGTGTACCGAGAGAACACCATTCCCAGCTCCATGTGATTTGAGTCCAATGGTGTACTTATAGAACACCATTCTGAGTCCCCCCCTCTGATTTGACGCCAATGATATTCTGAGAGAAAACCATTCTGAGTCCCCCAGGTGATTTGACTCCAAATGTGTTCTGAGAGAAAACCATTCTCACTCACTCCTGTGACTTGACTCCAAGGGAGGTCAGAATGAACACTGTTCTCAGCCCCCCTCTGATCTGACTCCACTGGTATTCTGATAGTACACCGTTCTCAGTCTCCCCTGTTATTTCACTCCAATGGTGTTCTGAGAGAACACGGTACTCAGTCCCCTCTGTAACTTGACTCCAATGGTGTTCTGAGAGAAAACCGATGTCAGTCCCGCCAGTGATTTGACTCCAATGGTATTGTGTGAGAACACAGTTTGCAGTCCCTCCTGTTATATGACCCCAATATTGTACTGAGTGAAGTAAGTTCTCAGTCCCTCCTGTGACTTTACTCCAGTGGTGTTCTGAGAGAACACCTTTCTCAATGCCCCCTGTGATTTGACCCAAATGGTGTACTGAGAGGACAGAGTTCTCAGCCCCCTGTGACTGATTAAATGGTATTCTGAGAGAAAACCTTTCTCAGTCACCCCTGTGATTTGTCTCCAATCGTATTCTGAGAGAACATCAATCTCAGTCCCCCCACTGATTTGACTCTAAAGGTGTTCTGAAAGAACACAGTTCTCAGTCCCCCCATGACTTGATTCTTATGTTGTTCAGAGAGAACACCGTTCTCTGTCCCCCATGTGACTTGACCCCAATGGTGTTGTTAGAGAACACCATTGTCAGTCCCCCCTGTGATTTGACTCCAATGGAATTCAGAATGAACATCATTCTCTGTCCCCCCTGTGATTGACTCCAAAGGTGTAATGAGAGAACACCATTCTAAGCCCCCTGTGATTTGACTGCAGTGGTATTCTGAGCTAAAACTGTTCTCAGTCCCCCCTGTGATATGACTGCAATGTTGTTTTGAAAAGACAAAGTTTTCAGTGCCCCCTGTGATTGGACACCAATTGTGTTCTGGGAGAACACTGTTGTCAGTTCCCCCTGTTACTTGAGTCCAGTGGTCAAGTAACAGGGGGGACTTGAAAGCCCCCTGTGATTTGAAACCAATGGTGTTCTGAGAGAACACCATTCACAGACCCCAGTGATTTTCAGCCAAAGGTATTCTGAGTGAACAAAGTTCTCAGTCCCCCTGTTACTTGAGTCCAATGGTGTTCTGAGAGAACTCTGTTGTCTGTCATCCCTGTTATTTGACGCCAATGTTTTTCCGAGAGAACTCCTTTCTCTGTCTCCCCTGTGACTTGACTCTAATGTTGTTCAGAGAGAATTCGGTTCTCAGTCCACCCTGTGACCTGATTCCAATGGTGTTCTGAGAGAACAACTTCTCAGTGCCCCATGTGATTTGACACAATGGAGTACCGAAGGAACACCGTTCTGTGCTCTGCGTGATTTGACTCCAATGATATTGTGAGAGAAAACCTTTCTCAGTCCCTCCTGTGATTTGACTTCAATGGTGTTCTGAGAGAACACAATTCTCAGTCCCCTCTGTGATATGACTCTAGTGGTGTTCTGATAGAACACAGTTCTCAATCTTCCCAGTGATTTGAGTCCAATGGTGTCTGAGAGAACAGTGTTCCCATCCCCCATGTGATTAGACTCAAATGTTGTTCTGACAGAACAGCGTTCTCCTTCCCCCCTATGATATGACTCCAATGCTGTTCAGATGAATATTGCTCTTGGTCCCCCCGCTGATTTGACTCCAATGGCATTCTGATAGAACACTGTTCTGAATCCCCTCCATGATTTGATTCCAATGGTGTTCTGAGAGAACACCATTGTCAGTTCCCCTTGTGATTTGACTCCGAATATGTTCTGAGAGAACACCATTCTCAGTCCTCCCTGTGACTTCCCTCCAATGGTGTACTGAGAGAACACTGTTTCAGAACCCCTGTGAATTCACTCCAATTGTATTCCGAAAGAAAACCTTTCTCAGTCCCAACTGTGATATGATTCCAATGGTGTTCTGAGAGAACACCATTCTCAGTCTCCCCAGTGATTTGACCCCAAAGGTATTCTGAGAGAACACCAAACTCAGTCACCCCTGTTACATGAAGCCAAAGGTGTTATGAAAGAACACTGTTTTCAGTCCCCCCTGTGGTTCACTCCAATGTGTACTCAGAAAACACCATTCTCACTCCCCTGTAATTTGACTCCAATTGTATTCTGAGAGAAAACCGTTCTCAGACCCCCTGTGACATGGCTCCAATTGTGTTCTCAGAGAACCCCGTTCTGAGCCACCCCTGTGATTTGACTCCAATGGTGTTCAGATGAACATCGTTCTCAGTGCCCCGTGTGATTTGACTGAAAGGATTTCAGAATGTACAGTGTTCTCAGTACCACCTCTGATTTGACACCAATGGTATTCTCACAGAACACCTTTGTCAGTCCCTCATGTGATTTGACTCAAATGATTTTCTGAGACAACATGGTTCTCAGTCCCCCCTGTGACTTGATTACAATGGTATATGAGAGAACACCATTCTCATTCCCCCTATGACTTGACTCCAATGGTGTAATGAGAGAACACTGATCTCAATCCCCCTGTTATTTGACTCCAATTGTCTCCTGAGAGAAAACCTTTCTCAGTACGTCCTGTGATGTGACTCCAGTGGTGTCTGAGAGAACACGGTTCTCAGCTCCCACTGTGATTTGAGTACAATGGTGTTCAGAGAGAACACCACTCTCAACCCTGCTGTGATTTGGCATCCATGTTGTTCTGAGGAACACGTTTCTGAGTCACCCCCGTGATTTGACTCCAATGGTGTTCAGATGAGCACTGTTCTCAGTCCCCCCCTGTGGTTTGACTCGAATGGAGTTCAGAATGAACACCTTTCTCAGTCCCCCTTGGTTTGATTCCAAAGGTATTCTGAGAGAACCTCATTCTCAGTCACCCCTCTGATATGAAGCCAATGGTGTTATGAGAGAAGACTGTTCCCAGTGTCCCCTGTGATTCACTGCAATGGTGTACTCAGAAAACAGCGTGCTCAGTCCCTTGTGATTTGACTCCAGTCATATTCTGAGAGAAAACCGTTCTCAGACTCCCTTGTGCTATGACTCCATTTGTGTTCTGAGAGAACACTGTTCTCAGTCCCCCCTGTGATTTGACTACAATGGTGTTCTGAGAGATTACCACCCTCAACACCCCTGTGATTTGACACCAATATTGTTCAGAGAGAACACAGTTTTCGGTTCCCCCTGTGATTTTGTCCAATGGTGTTCATCTGAACACCATTCTCAGTTCCCCCTGTGATTTGACTCCAATGGTTTACTGATAGAACACCTATCTCAGTCTCCCCTGTGATTTGACTCCCATGATGTTCTGAGAGAGCACCACTCTCAACCCCCCTCTGAGTTGACTCCAATGGTGTTCTGAGAGAACACCTTCCTCAGTCTCCCATGTGATTTGTCTCCAATGGTGTTCTGAGAGAACACCACTCTCAAATCCCCTGTGATTTGACCCAAAGTTGTTCTGAGAGAACACAGTTCTTACTCCCCCCTGTATCTTGACTCCAATGGTGGTCTGAGAAAACTTCATTGTCAGTCCCCCCTTTTATTTGACTCGAATGGTGATCAGAAAGAACACAGTTCTCAGTCCCATGTGACTTATTTCACATGTTATTGTGAGAGAACACCATTCTCATTCCCCCCTGTGATTTGAATCCAATGGAGTTTAGAATGAACACCGTTCTGAGTCCCCCCTCTGATTTGACTCCAATGGTATTCTGATAGAACACTGTTCTCAATCCCCCCTGGATTTGTGTCCATGGTGTACTGAGAGAACACCATTCTCAGCCCGCTGTGATTTGACTCCAGTGATATTCTGAGAAAACACCTTTCTCAGTCCGCCCTGTGCTTTGACTTCAATGGTGTTCTGAGAGAACGCCATTCTGTACCCCCCTGTGATTTTACACCAATGTTGTTCTGAGAGAACATGGTTCTGAGTCCCCCCTGTGATTTGACTACAATGGTATTCAGATGAACACTGTTCTCTGTAACCCCTGTGATTTGAGTCCAATGGAATTCAGAATGAACACCATTCTCAGTCCCTTCTCTGATTTGACTGCAATGGTATTCTGATAGAACACAGTTCTCACTCCTCCCTATGATTTGACTCCAAAAGTGTTCTTAGGGAACACTGTTCTCAGTACCCCCTATGATTTGAATCCAATGGTGTTATGAGAGAACACTTCCTTAGTGGCCCTTTTTATTTGACTCCAATGGTGTTCAGAGAGAACACAGTTCTCAGTCCTGCTGTGACTTAACTCCAGTGGTATTGAAGGAACACTATTCTAAGTCCCTACTGTGATTTGAATCCAATGGAGTTTAGAATGAACACCGTTCTCAGTCCCCCCTTTGCTTTGACTCCAATGGTATTCTGATAGAACACTGTTCTCAGTCCCCCCTGTGTTTTGATTCCATGGTGTACTGAGAGAACACCGTTCTCAGCCTGCTGTGATTTGACTCCAATGATATTCTGAGAAAACACCTTTCTCAGTCTGCCCTGTGCTTTGAATACAATGGTGTTCTGAGAGAACGTCACTCTGTACCCCCCTGTGATTTGACTCCAATGGAATTCAGAACGAACACCATTCTCAGTCCCCCCTCTGATTTGGCTGTAATGGTATTCTGATAGAACACAGTTCTCACTCCCCCTTGTGATTTGACTCTGAAAGTGTTCTTAGAGAACACTGTTCTCAGTACCCCCTGTGATTTGAATCCAATGGTGTTATGAGAGAACTCCATTGTCAGTCACCCCTGTGACTTGAGTCCAATGAGGTTCTGAGAGTACACCGATTTCAGTCCCCCCTGTGACTTGACTCCAATGGTGTTCTGAGAGAACACTTTCTTAGTGGCCCTTTTTATTTGACTCTAATGGTGTACAGAGAGAACACAGTTCTCAGCTCCCAGGGATTTGACTCCAATTATATTGTGAGAGAAAACCGTTCTCAGTACCCCCTGTGATATGACTCCAATGGTATTCTGAGAGAACTCCATCCCCAGTCCCGCTTGTGATTTGAATCCAATGCTGTTTTGATGGAACACAGTTCACTGTCCCCCCCTGTGATTTGAGTCAGTGGTTTTCTGAGAGGACAGAGTTCCCAGTCCCCCCTGTGACTTGCGTCAGTGGTTTTCTGAGAGGACAGAGTTCCCAGTCGCCCCGTGATTTGACACCAATGGTGTTCTTAGGGAATACCGTTCTCAGTCCCACTTGTGATTTAACTCCAATGGTGTTCTGAGAGAACACAGTTCACTGTCCCCCCTGTGATTTGAGTCAGTGGTTTTCTGAGAGGACAGAGTTCCCAGTCCCCCCTGTGATTTGAGTCCAGTTGTGTTCTGAAAGAACAGCGTTTTCATTCCCCTTTGTGATATGACTCCAATGGTGTTCTGAGAGAACACCCGTCTAAAAACCCCTATGATATGACTCGAATGGTGTTCTTCAGAGCACTGTTCTCAGTCTCCGCTGTGTTTTGACTCCAAAGGTGTTCTGATAGAACACTACTTTCAGATCACCTGACATTTGAGTCCAATGGTGTTCTGAGAGAATAGGGTTTCCAGTCTCCTCAGTGATAAGACTCCAATAGTGTTCTGAGAGAAGACCATTCTCAGTCCCCCTATGATGTGACAACAGTGGTGTTCTGAGTGAACACCATTCTCAGTCCCAGTTGTGAGTTAACTCCAGTGGTGTTCTGAGAGAACAGCGTTATCAGTCCTTCCTGTCATTTGACTCCAAGTGTGTTCTGAGAGAACAGTGTTCTCATACCCCCTTGTGATTTGACTCCAATGGTTAATGAGAGAACACCGTCCTCTGTCCCCCTTGTGATTTAACTCCATTTGTGTTCTGAGAGAACAATGTGCTCAGTACCCCCTGTGATATGACCCTAATGATGTTCTGATAGAACACAATTCTCAGTCCCCCCCAGTGATTTGAGTCCAATGGTGTTCTGAGAGAACAGTGCTTCCAGTCCTCACTGTGACTGGACACCAATAGTGTTCTGAGAGAACACGATTGTCAGTCCCCTCTGGGATAAGACTCCAGTGCTGTTCAGAAGAACACTGTTATCAGTCCCCCCTGTGATTTAACTCCAATGGAGTTCAGATGAACACCGTTCTCAGTCCCTCCTCTGATTTGACTCCAGTGGTGTTCTGATAGAACCCCGTCTTAGTCCCCTATGTGATTTGACTCCAATGCTATTTTCAGAGAACACCGTTCTCTCTTACACCTGTGACTTGCCTCCAATGGTGTTCTGAGAATTCCATTGTCTGCCATCCTTGTTATTTGACTCCAATGTCTTCTAAGAGAAAACCTTTTTCAGTCCTCTCTGTGATTGGACACCAATAGTGTTCTGAGAGAACATAGTTGTCAGTCCTCCCTGTCATATGAGTCCAATGGTGTTCAGATGAACACTGTTCTCAGTTCTCCCTGTGATATGACTCCAAAGGAGTTCAGATGAACACCATTCTCAGTCGCTTCTCTGATCTGACTCCAATGGTATTGTGATAGAACACCATTCTGAATCCACCCTGTGACTTGGATTCAATGATATTTTGAGAGGAACCGTTCTCAATACCCCCTGTGATTTGATTCCAATGGTGTTCTTAGAGAACACATTGCTCAGTCCACCCTGTGACTTGACTCCAATGGTGTACTAAGAGAACACCGTTCTCATTCCCTATGCGATTTAAGTCCAAAAGTATTCTGAGAGAACACAGATCTCTGTGCCCCCTGTGATTTGACTCCAATAGTGTTCTGAGAGAACACCCCTCTCAACCCCCCTGAGATTTGAAACCAGTGTTTTTTTGAGAGAACACAGTTCTCACTCACACCTGTGACTTGCCTCCAATGGTTGGAGGCATCTGTTGTCCCTCATCCCTCTTATATGACTCCAATTGTGTTCTGAGAGAACACCTTTCTCTATTTCACTTGTGATTTGTCTCCAATGGTGTACTGAGAGTACTTTGTTCTCAATGCCCCCTGTGACCTGACTCCAATGGTGTTCTAAGAGAACAACTTCCTCAGTGTCCCATGTGATTTGATTCCAATGGTATACTGAGAGAACACTGTTCTGAGCTCCCTGTGATTTGACTCCAATGATATTGTGAGAGAAAATTGTTCTAAGTCCCTCCTGTAATTTGACTCCAATGGTATTCTGAGAAAACACCGTCCTCAGTAAACCCTGTGATATGACTACAATAGTGTTCTGATACAATACCATTGTTAGTCACCCCTGTGACCTGATTCCAGTGGTGTTCAGATGAACACCGTTCTCATTCCACCCTGTGATTTGACTCCAGTGGAGTTCAAAATGAACACTGTTCTCAGTCTCCCCTCTGATCTGACTCCAATGGTATTTTGATAGAACACCGTTCTTAGTCCCCCCCCCCACGTGATTTGACTCCATTAGTGTTCTGAGAGATCCATGTTCTCAAACCCTTGTGATATGTCTCCAGTGCTGTTCTGTGAGAACACTATTCTCTGCCCTCTCTGTGTTTGAACCAATGGTGTTCTGAGAGAACAGCGTTCTCCTTCCTCCTGTGATATGGCTCCAATGATGTTCTGAGAGAACATGGTTCACACTCCCTACTGTGATTTGATTCCAATGGAGTTTAGAATGAACATCGGTCTCAGTCCGCCCTGTGTTTTGACTCCAATGGTGTTCTGAGAGAACCAGGTTCACATTCTCCCCTGTGATTAGAAACAAATGGTGTTCTGAGAGACCACCATTTTCAATCCCCCTGAGAGTTTCTTCCAATCGTGTTATGAGACAACACCATTCTCATTCCCTCCTGTGATTTGTGACCGATGGTGTTCTGAGGGAACACAGTTCTCAGTCACCCCTCTGACTTGACTCCAGTGGTTTTCTGAGAGAACACCATTCTCAGTTCCTCGTGTGATTTGATTCCAATGGTGTTCTGAGAGAACACCAATCTCGACCCACCTTGATTTGACACCAATGTTGTTCTGAGAGAATATGGTTTTGAATCCCCACTGTGATTTGACTCCAGTGGTCTACTGAGAGAACACCGTTCTTAGCCCCCTCTGACTTGACTCCAATGATATTCTGAGAGAAAAACCTTCTCAGACCCCCTGTAAGTGGACACCAACAGTATTTTGAGAGTACAACCTTGTCATTTCCCCCTGTGATTTAACTCCGATTGTGTTCTGAGAGAACACCTCTCCCAGTGCCCCCTGTGATTTGATACCAATGGTCTACTGAAACAACACCGTTCTCAGCCCCCTCTGATTTGATTCCAATGATATTCTGAGAGAAAACCATTCTCAGTCTCCCCTGTGATTTGACTCCAATGGTGTTCTAAGAGAACAGTGTTCTCAGTCTCCCTGTGATATGTCTTCAGTGCTGTTCTGAGAGAACACCATTCTCAGTCCTTCCTGTGTTTTGACACCAATAGTGTTCTGAGAGAACACCATGTCAGTCCCTGCTGTGATATGACTCCAATGGTATCCAGATGAAGACCGTTCTCACTCTCCCCTCTGATTTGAAACCAATGGAGTTCAGAATGAACACTGTTCTCAGTCCCCCTCTGATCTGACTCCAATGGTATTCTGATAGTACCCTGTTCTCAGTCCCCCCTGTGATTTGAATCCAGTGGTGTTCAGAGAGAACACCAATGTCAGTCCTGCCTGTGATTTTACTGCAGTGGTGTTCTGTGAGAATACCATTTTCAGACCACCTCCTATTTGACCCCAATATTGTACTGAGTGAACTAAGTTCTCAGTTCCCCCTGTGACTTTACTCCAATGTTGTTCTGAGAGAACACCTTTCTCAGTGGTCCCTGTTATTTGACCCAATGTTGTTCTTAGCGAACACCATTCTCAGTCCCCCCTGTGATTTGACTCTAATGGAGTACAGAATGAACATCCTTTTAATTCCTCCCAGTGATTCACTACAAAGGTGTACTGAGAACACTGTTCTCAGACCCCTGTGATTTGATTCCAGGGGTATTCTGAGTGAAAACTGTTCTTAGTCACCCATGTGATATGACTCCTGTGCTGTTTTGAAAATACAATGTTCTCAGTGTCCCCTGTGATTGGACACCAGTGGTGTTCTGAGAGAACACTTTTGTCAGTCCACCCTGAGATTTGACTCCAATGGTGTTCTGAGAGAACACTGTTCTCAGTATCCCTGAGATTTGACTCCAAAAGTATTCTGAGAGAACACAAATCTCAGCCACCCTGTGATTTGACCTCAATGGTGTTCTAAGAGTACACTGTTATCAGTCCCCCCTGTGACTTGACTCCAATAGTGGTATGAGAAAACATCGTTCTCAGTCCCCCTGTAACTGGAGGCTAATGATGTTCTAAGAGAACACTGTTGTCTTTTCCCCTGTGATTTGACTCTAATTTTGCTCAGAGAGAACACCATTCTCACTCCCTCCTGTTATTTGACTCCAATATTGTTCTAAATGAACTTGCTTCTCAGTTACCCCTGTGACATGAACCCAATGGTCTTATGAGAGAATACCATTCTCAGTCCCCCTGTGATTCACTTCAATGGTGTACTAAGAAAACACCATTCTCACCCCCCTGTGGTTTGACTCCAATAGTATTCTGAGAGAAAAACTTTCTCAGACCCCCTGTGATATGACTCCATTGGTGTTCTTAAAGAACACCATTCTCAGTACCCCCTTTGATTTGACTCCAATGGTGTTATGAGAGAACACCATCCTCAGCCCCACATGTGATTGGATATGAATGGTGTTCTGAGAGAACACCATTTTCAATCCCCCTGTGATATGAATGCAATGGTGTTCAAAGAGAACACCATTCTCATTTCCCCATGAAAGTTGACACAAATCTTGCTCTGACAGCCTTATTGAAGAGGCTGTCTTTTCTCCATTGTATATTTTTGCCTCCTTTAGCAAAGATAAGTTGACCATATGTGCGTTGGTTTATCTCTGGGCTTTGTATCCTGTTCTATTGATCTATATTTCTGTTTCTGTTCCAGTACCATACTGTCTTGATTGCTGTAGCTTTGCAGTATAGTCTTAAGTCAGGGAGTCTGATTCCTCCACCTCCGTTTTTTTTTTCTAAAGATTGCTTTGGTTATTCGAGGTCTTTTGTGTTTCCATACAAATTGTGAAATTTTTTGTTCTAGTTCTGTGAAAAATGCCATTGGTAGTTTGACAGGGATTGCACTGAATCTGTAGATTGCTTTGGGTAGTAGAGTCATTTTCACAATGTTGATTCTTCCAATCTAAGAACATGGTATATCTATCCATCTGTTTGTATCATCTTTAATTACTTTCATCAGTGTCTTATAGTTTTCTGTACAGGTCTTTTGTCTTCTTAGGTAGGTTAATTCCTAGGTATTTTATTCTTTTTGTTGCAATGGTAAATGAGTGTGTTTCCTTAATTTCTCTTTCAGAATTTTCATCAATAGTGTATAGGAATGCAAGAGATTTCTGTGCATTAATTTTGTATCCTACTACTTTACGAAATTCATTGATTAGCTCTAGTAGTTTTCTGGTAGCATCTTTAGGAGTCTCTATGTATAGTATCATGTCATCTGCAAACAGTGACAGTTTTACTTCTTTTTTTCTGATTTGGATTCCTTTTATTTCTTTTTCTTCTCTGATTGCTGTCGCCAAAACTTCCAAAACTATGTTGAATAATACTGGTGAGAGTGGACAACCTTTTCTTCTTCCTGATCTTAGAGGAAATGGTTTCAGCTTTTCACCATTGAGAATGATGTTGGCTGTGGGTTTGTCATATATGGCCTTTATTATTTTGAGGTAAGTTCCCTCTATGCCTACTTTCTGGAAGGTTTTTTATCATAAATGGTGTTGAATTTTGTCGAAAGTTTTTCCTGCATCTATTGAGATGATCATATGGTTTTTCTCCTTCAATTTGTTAATATGGTGTATCACATTGATTGATTTGCTTATATTGAAGAATCCTTGCATTCCTGGGATAAACCCCACTTGATCATGGTGTATGATCCTTTTAATGGATTCTGTTTGCTAGTATTTTGTTGAGGGCTTTTGCATCTATGTTCATCAGTGATATTGGCCTGTAGTTTTCTTTCTTTGTGACATCTTTGTCTGGTTTTGGTATCAGGGTGATGGTGGCCTTGTAGAATGAGTTAGTGAGTGTTCCTCCCTCTGTGATATTTTGGAAGCGTTTGAGAAGGACAGGTGTTAGCTCTTCTCTAAATGTTTGATAGAATTCGCCTGTGAAGCCATCTGGTCCTGGGCTTTTGTTTGTTGGAAGATTTTTAATCACAGTATCCATTTCAGTGCTTGTTCTTGGTCTGTTTATATTTTCTATTTCTTCCTGGTTCACTCTCGGAAGGTTGTGCACGTCTATGAATTTGTCCATTTCTTCCATGTTCTCCATTTTATTGGCATATAGTGGCTTGTAGTAATCTCTCATGATCCTTTGTATTTCTGCAGTGTCAGTTTTTACTTCTCCTTTTTCATTTCTAATTTTAGTGATTTGAGTCTTCTCCCTTTTTTTCTTGATGAGTCTGGCTAATGGTATGTAATTATTATTTATCTTCTCAAAGAACCAGCTTTTAGTTTTATTGCTCTTTGCTATTGTTGCCTTCATTTCTTTTTCATTACTTTCTTTTTTTTAACATCTTTATTGGAGTATAATTGTTTTACAATGGTGTGTTAGTTTCTGCTTTATAACAAAGTGAATCAGCTATACATACACACATATCCACATATCTCCTCCCTCTTGCGTCTCCCTCTCATGCTACCTATCCCACCCCTCTAAATGGTCACAAAGCAGCCAGCTGATCACCCTGTGCTCTGCAGCTTCTTCCCACTAGCTATCTATTTTACATTTGGTACTGTATATAAGTCCATGCCACTCTCCCATTAATTTCTAATCTGATCTTCATGATTTCTTTCCTTCTGCTAACTTTGGGATTTTTAAAATTCTTTCTCTAATTGCTTTAGGTGTAAGGTTAGGTTGTTTACTTTTATTTTATTTTGTTTTTAGCATTTTTTTAAAACATCTTTATTGGCGTATAATGGCTTTACAATGGTGTGTTAGTTTCTGCTTTATAAAAAAGTGAATCAGTTATACATATAAATATGTCCCCATATCTCTTCCTCGTGCTCCTCCCTCCCTCCTACCCTCCCACTCCCACCCCTGTAGGTGGTCACAAAGCACTGAGCTGATTTCCCTCTGCTATATGGCTGCTTCCCACTAGCTATCTATTTTACGTTTGGTAGTGTATATATGTCCATAACACTCTCTCACTTTGTCCCAGGTTACCCTTCTCCCTCCCCATATCCTCAAGTCCATTCTCTTGTAGGTCTCTGTCTTTATTCCCGTCTTGCCCCTAGGTTCCTCATGACCATTTTTTTTAAGATTCCATATATATGTGTTAGCATACAGTATTTGTTTTTCTCTTTCTGACTTACTTCACTCTGTATGACAGACTCTAGGTCCATCCACCACACTACAAATTACTCAATTTCGTTATTTTTTATGGCTGAGTAATATTCCATTGTATATATGTGCCACATCTTCTTTATCCATTCATCTGTTGACAGACACTTAGGTTGCTTCCATGTCCTGGCTATTGTAAATAGAGCTGCAATGAACATTTTGGTACATGACTCTTTTTTGAATTATGGTTTTCTCAGGGTATATGCCCAGTAGTGGGTTTGTTGTGTAGTATGGTAGTTCTATTTTTAGTTTTTTAAGGAACCTCCATACTGTTCTCCATACTGGCTGTATCAATTGACATTCCCACTAACAGTGCAAGAGGGTTCCCTTTTCTCCACACCCCCTCCAGCATTTATTTATTTTAGATTTTTTGATGATGGCCAATATGACTGGTGTGAGGTGATACCTCATTGTAGTTTTCATTTGCATTTTGCTAATGATTATTGATGTTGAGCATTCTTTCTTGTGTTTGTTGGCAATCTGTATATCTTCTTTGGAGAAATGTCTATTTAGGTCTTCTGCCCATTTTTAGATTGGGTTGCTTGTTTTTTTGATATTGAGCTGCATGAGCTTCTTGTAAATTTTGGAGATTAATCATTTGTCAGTTGCTTCATTTGTGAAGATTTTCTCCCATTCTGAGGGTTGTCTTTTTGTCTTGTTTATGGTTTCCTTTGTTGTGCAAAAGCTTTTAAGTTTCATTATGTCCCATTTGTTTATTTTTGTTTTTATTTCCATTTCTCTCAGAGCTGGGTCAAAAAGGATCTTGCTGTGATTTATGTCATAGAGTGTTCTGCCTATGTTTTCCTCTAAGAGTTTGATAGTGTCTGGCCTTACATTTAGGTCTTTAATCCATTTTGAGTTTATTTTTGTGTATGGTGTTAAGGAGTGTTCTAAATTCATTCTTCTACATGTAGCTGTCCAGTTTTCTCAGCAACACTTATTGAAGAAGCTTTTCTCCACTGTATATTTTGACCTCCTTTATCAAAGATAAGATGACGATATGTACGTTGGTTTATCTCTTGGCTTTCTATCCTGTTCCATTGATCTGTATTTCTGTTTTTGTGCCTTTACCATACTGCCTTGATTACTGTAGCTTTGTAGTATAGTCTGAAGTCAGGGAGCCTGATTCCTCCAGCTCCATTTTTCTATCTCAAGATTTCTTTGGCTATTCGGGGTCTTTTGTGTTTCCTACAAATTGTGAACTTTTTTGTTCTAGTTCTGTGAAAAATATCAGTCTTAATTTGTTGGGGATTGCATTGAATCTGTAGATTGCTTTGGGTAGTAGAGTCATTTTCACAATGTTGATTCTCCCAATCCAAGAACATGGTATATCTCTCCATCTATTTGTATCATCTTTAATTTCTTTCATCAGTGTCTTATAATTTTTTGCATACAGGTCTTTTGCCTCCTTTGGTAGGTTTATTCCTACATATTTTATTCTTTTTGTTGCAATGGTAAATGGGAGTGTTTTCTTAATTTCTCTTTCAGATTTTTCATCATTAGTGTATAGGAATGCAAGAGATTTCTGTGCATTAATTTTGTATCCTGCTACTTTACCAAATTCATTCATTAGCTCTAAGAGTTTTCTGGTAGCATCTTTAGGATTCTCTATGTATAGTATCATGTCATCTGCAAACAGTGACAGCTTTACTTCTTCTTTTCCGATTTGGATTCCTTTGATTTCTTTTTCTTCTCTGATTGCTGTGGCTAAAACTTCCAAAACTATGTTGAATAATAGTGGTGAGAGTGGGCAACCTTGTCTTGTTTCTGATCTTAGTGGAAAAGGTTTCAATTTTTCACCATTGAGGACAATGTTGGCTGTGGGCTTGTCATATATGGCCTTTATTATGTTGAGGTAGGTTCCTTCTATGCCCACTTTCTGGAGAGTTTTTATCATAAGTGGTGTTGAATTTTGTCAAAAGCTTTTCTGCATCTATTGAGATGATCATATGGTTTTTCTTGTTCAGTTTGTTAATATGGTGTATCACTGATTGATTTGCGTATATTGAAGAATCCTTGCATTCCTGGGATAAGCCCCACTTTGTCATGGTGTATGATCCTTTTAATGTGCTGTTGGATTCTCTTTGCTAGTATTTTGTTGAGGATTTTTGCATCTATATTCTTCAGTGATATTGGCCTGTAGTTTTTTTCCTTTGTGACATCTTTTTCTGGTTTTGGTATCAGGGTGATGGTGGACTTGTAGAATGAGTTTGGGAGTGTTTCTCCCTCTGCTATATTTTGGAAGTGTTTGAGAAGGATAGGTGTTAGCTCTTCTCTAAATGTTTGATAGAATTCGCCTGTGAAGCCATCTGGTCCTGGGCTTTTGTTTGTTTCTAAGATTTTTAATCACATTTTCAATTTCAGTGTTTGTGATTGGTCTGTTCATATTTTCTATTTCTTCCTGGTTCAGTCCTGGAAGTTTGTGCCTTTCTAAGAATTTGTCCATTTCTTCCAGGTTGTCCATTTTATTGGCATATAGTTGTTTGTAGTAATCGCTCATGATCCTTTGTATTTCTGCAGTGTCAGTTGTTACTTCTCCTTTTTCATTTCTAATTCTATTGATTTGAGTGTTCTCCCTTTTTTTCTTGATGAGTCTGGCTACTGGTTTTTCAATTTTGTTTATGTTCTCACGGAATCAGCTTTAAGTTTTATTGCACTTTGCTATCATTTCCTTCATTTCTTTTTCATTTATTTCTGATCTGATCTTTATGATTTCTTTCCTTCTGCTAACTTAGGGTTTTTTTTTTTTGTTCTTCTTTCTCTAATTGCTTTAGGTGTAATGTTAGGTTGTTTATTTGAGATGTTTCTTATTTCTTAAGGTAGGATTGTATTGCTATAAACTTCCCTCTTAGAACTGCTTTTGCTGCATCCCATAGGCTTTGAGTCATCGTGTTTTCATTGTCATTTGTTTCTAGGTATTTTTTGATTTCCTCTTTAGATTTCTTCAGTGATCTTTTTGTTATTAAGTAGTGTATTGTTTAGCCTCCATGTGTTTGTATTTTTTACAGATTTCTTCCTCTAATTGATATCTAGTCTCATAGTGTTGTGGTCGGAAAAGATAGTTGATA
This sequence comes from Balaenoptera physalus, assembly GCF_965194825.1. Classification (NCBI taxonomy): domain Eukaryota; kingdom Metazoa; phylum Chordata; class Mammalia; order Artiodactyla; family Balaenopteridae; genus Balaenoptera; species Balaenoptera physalus. The sequence continues at coordinate 87,928,789 of NC_138886.1, read as the reverse complement.
CAATTTCAATTTTCTTAAATTTACCAAGGCTTGATTTGTGACCCAAGATATGATCTATCCTGGAGAATGTTCCATGAGCACTTCAGAAGAATGTATATTATGTTGTTTTTGGATGGAATGTCCTATAAATATCAAGTAAGTCCATCTTGTTTAAAATATCATTTAAAGCTTGTGTTTCCTTATTTATTTTCATTTTGGATGATCTGTCCATTGGTGAAAGTGGGGTGTTAAATCCCCCTACTATGATTGTGTTACTGTCGGTTTCCCCTTTTATGGCTGTTAGCATTTGCCTTATGTATTGAGGTGCTCCTCTGTTGGGTGCATAAATACTTACAATTGTTATATCGTCTTCTTGGATTGATCCCTTGATCATTATGTAGTGCCCTTCTTTGTCTCTTTTAATAGTCTTCGTTTTAAAGTCTATTTTGTCTGATATGAGAATTGCTACTCCAGCTTTCTTTTGATTTCCATTTGCATGGAATATCTTTTTCCACCTCCTCACTTTCAGTCTGTATGTTTCCCTAGGTCTGAAATGGGTCTCTTGTAGACAGCATATATACAGATCTTGTTTTTGTATCGTTTCTGCCAGTCTGTGTCTTTTGGTGGGAGCATTTAATCCTTTTACATTTAAGGTTGTTATTGATGTGTATGGTCCTATTACCATTTTCTTAATTGTTTTGGGTTTGTTATTGTAGTTCCTTTCCTTCTCTTGTGTTTCCTGCCTAGAGAAGTTCCTTTAGCATTTGTTGTAAAGCTGGTTTGGTGGTGCTGAATTCTCTTAGCTTTTGCTTGTCTGTAAATGTTTTAATTTCTCCATCAAATCTGAATGAGATCCTGCTGCATAGAGTAATCTTATTTGTAGGTTTTTCCCTTTCATCACTTTAAATATGTCCTGACACTCCCTTCTGGCTTGCAGAGTTTCTGCTGAAAGATCAGTTCTTAACCTTATGTGTGTTCCCTTGTTTATTATTTGTTGTTTTCCCCTTGCTGTTTTAATATTTTTTCTTTGTATTCAATTTTTGATAGTTTGATTAATATGTGTCTTGGCATGTTTCTCTTTGGATTTATCTTGTATGGGACTCTCTGCACTTCCTGGACTTGATTGACTCCTTCCTTTCCCATATTAGGGAAGTTTTCAACTATAATCACTTCAAATATGTTCTCTGTCCCTTTCCTTCTCTCTTCTTCTTCTGGGACCCCTATAATTCTAATGTTGGCGCATTTAATGTTGTCCCAGAAGTCTCAAAGACTGTCCTCAATTCTTTTCTTTCTTTTATCTTTATTCTGCTCTGCTGTAGTTATTTCCACTGTTTTATCTTCCAGGTCACATATCTGTTCTTCTGCCTTAGTTATTCTGCTATTGATTCCTTCTAGAGAATTTTTAATTTCATTTATTTTGTTATTCATCATTGTTTGTTTGCTCTTTAGTTCTTCTAGGTCCTTGTTAAATGTTTCTTGTATTTTCTCCATTCTATTTCCAAGATTTTGGATCATCTTTACTATCATTACTCTGAATTCTTTTTCATGTAGACTGCCTTTTTCCTCTTCATTTGTTTGGTCTGGTGGGTTTTTACCTTGCTCCTTCATCTGCTGTGTATATCTCTGTCTTCTCATTTTGCTTAACTTACTATGTTTGGGCTCTCCTTTTCACAGGCTGCAGGTTCGTAGTTCCCATTGTTTTTGGCTTCTGCTCCCAGTTGCTAAGGGTGGTTCAGTGGGTTGTGCAGGCTTCTTGGTGGAGGGGACTGGTGTCTATGTTCTGGTGGATGAGGCTGCATCTTGTCTTTCTGGTGGGCAGGACCACATCTGATGGTGTGTTTTGGGGTGTCTGTGACCTTATTGTGATTTTAGGCAGCTCCTCTGCTAATGGGTGCGGTTGTGTTCCTGTCTTACTAGTTGTTTGCCATAGAGTGTCTAGCACTATAGTTTGATGGTCATTGATTGGAGCTGGGTCTTAGCATTGAGATTGAGATCTCTGGGAGAGCTTTTGCGTTTTGTTATTACATGGACCTGGGAGGTTTCTGGTGGAGCAGTATCCTAAACTCGGCTCTCCCACCTAAGAGGCTTAGGCCTGACACCCGGCTGGAGCACCAAGACCCTGTCAGCCACACAGCTCAGTAAAAAAGGGAGAAAAAAAGAAAGAAGGGAATAAATAAAATAAAATAAAGTTATTAAAATAAAAAATTATTAAAAATAAAAAAATTTTAAAGTAATAAAAATAAGATATAAAATGAAAGAAAGATGAGAACAACCAAACCAAAAAACAAATCCACCAATGATAACAAGCACTAAAATGTATACTAAAAAAAAAAAAGGGCAGGCAGAACCCTAGGACAAATGGTAAAAGCAAAGCTATACAGGCAAAATCACACAAAGAAGCACACACATACACACTCACAAAAAGAGAAAAAGGAAAAAAAATATGTATATATTAAAAAAGAGAAGAGAGCAACCAAATCAATAAACAGATATACCAATGATAATAAACTCTAAACACTAAACTAAGATAAACATAAAACCAGAAACACATTAGATGCAGAAAGCAAACCCCAAATCTAGAGTTGTTCCCCATGTCTAGTGCCTCAATTTTGTGATGATTCTTTGTCTATTCAGGTATTCCAGAGATGCAGCATACATCAAATTGATTGTCGAGCTTTAATCCACTGCTCCTGAGGCTGCTGGGAGAAATTTCCCTTTCTCTTTTTGTTCGCACAGCTCCTGGGGTTCAGCTTAGGATTTGTTGTCGCCTCTGCATGTAGGTTGCCTGAGGGCGTCTGTTCTTTGTTCAGACAGTACAGGGTTAAAGTTGCAGCTGATTGTGGAGCTCTGACTAAAGCTGCTGCTGCAGTCACCAAGAAGTCTGTGTGCAAGCACAGGTCACTATCTACAGCTTCCGTCCCAGGAGACTGCACAGCCTGCCACTGCCAGGGTCCTGTGATCCAGGGACAACTTCGCAGGGAGAACCCACAGCATGCCTCAGGCTCTTGCAATGCCATGCCAGCCTCTGCTGCTGCAGGCTCACCCCATATTCTGTACCCCTCCTTCACTCGACCTGAGTGATCCAATGGTGTTCTGAGAGAACTCCATTGTCCGTCATCCCTGTTATTTGACTTTAATGGAGTTCTGAGACAACACAGTTCTCAGTTCCCCATGTGATTTGAGTCCAGAAGGGTACTGAGAGGACTCGGTTCTTAGTCCCCCCTGTGAGCTGACTCCAAGGGTGTTCTGAGAAAAGAACTTTCTCAATGCCCCATGTGATTTGAATCCCATGGTGTACTGAGAGAATACCATTTTGAACTCCGTGTGATTTGACTCCAATGCTATTGTGAGAGAAAAGCATTCTAAGTCCCCTCAGTGATTTGACTCCTATTGTGTTCTGAGAGAACACAGGTCTCAGTACCTCCTGTGACTTGACTCCAATGGTATTCTGAGAGAACACCGTCCTCGGTCAACTTTGTGATATGACTGCAATAGTGTTGTGAGAGAACAACGTTGTTAGTCACCCCTGTGACATGATTCCAATGGTGTTCGGATGAACACCAGTCTCAGTCCCCCCTGTGATTTGATTTCAAAGAAGTTCAGAATGAAAACCGTTCTCAATCCCTCCTCTGATCTGACTCTAATGGTATTCTGATAGAACACCGTTCTCAGTCCCCCCTGTGATTTGACACCAATGTTCTGAGAGAATATGGTTTTGAATCTCCGCTGTGCTTTGACTCCAATGGTCTACTGAGAGAACACCATTCTCAGCCCCCTCTGATTTGACTCAAATGATATTCTGTGAGAAAATCGTTCTAAGACCCCCTGTAAGTGGACACGAATAGTGTTTTGAGAGAACACCTTTGTCATTTCCCCTTGTGATTTAACTCCAATGGTGTTTGGAGAGAACACCGTTCTGAGTCTCACTCGTGATTTGACTCCAGTGGTGTACTGAGAGAACTGTGCTCTCAGTCCCCCCTGTGACTTTCCTCAAATGGAATTCTCAGAGAACACCTCTCCCAGTGCCCCCTGTGATTCGACTCCAGTGGTCTACTGAGAGAACACCATTCTCAGCCCCCTCTGATTTGATTCCAATGATATTCTGAGAGAAAACCGTTCTCATTCCCCCCTGTGATTTGATACCAATGGTGTTCAGAAAGAACAGCGTTCTCATTCTCCCTGTGTAATGTCTTCAATGTTGTGCTGAGAGAACACCATTCTCAATCCCCCCTGTGATATGACTCCATTGGTGTCCAGATGAACACTGTTCTCAATCTCTCCTGTGATTTGAGTCTAATGGTGTTCTGAGAAAATACGGTTCTCAGTCCCCTCTGTGACTTGACTCCAGTGGTGTTTGGAGAGAACATTGATGTCAGTCCCACCTGTGATTTGACTCTAATGGTGATCTATGAGAACATCGTTCTCAGTCCCCCCTGTTATATGACCCCAATATTGAACTGACAGACCTAGGTTCTCAGTCTCCCCTGTGACTTGACTCCAATGGCGTTCTGAGAGAACACATTTCTCAGTGACCCCTGTGATTTGATCCCAATGGTTTACTGAGAGAACACAGTTCAGAATGAACATCGTTCTAACTCCCCCCGGGATTCACTCCAAATGAGTACCGAGACAACCCTGTTCTCAGGCCCTTGTGATTTGAGTCCAATGGTATTCTGAGTGAAAACTGTTCTCAGGCCCCACTGTGTTATGACTCCAATGTTGCTTTGAAAAAATTACATTCTCAGTGCCCCTGGTTTGGACAGCATCAGTGTTCTGAGAGAACACTGTTATCATTCACCCCTGTGATTTACTCCAATGGTGTACTCAGAAAACATCATTCTCATGCCTCTGTGATTTGATGCCAAAGGTATTCTGAGAGAAAACCATTCTCAGTCCCCCCTGTGAATTGACTACAATGGTGTTCTGAGAGAATACCACTCTCAAACCCTCTGTGATTTGATATCGTTTTTCTGAGAGAACACGGTTCTAGTCTCCCTTGTGATTTGACTCCAATGGTGTTCAGATGGACACCATTCTCAGTCCTCCCTGTTTCGAATAAAATGTAGTTCAGAATGAACACCGTTGTCAGTCCCCAATCTGATCTGACTCCAATGGTGTTCTCAGAGAACATGGTTCTCAGTCCCCCCTCTGACTTGACTCCAATGGAGTTATGAGAGGACACCGTTCTCAGTGACCCCTGAAAGTGGACAACTATGGTGTTCTGAGATAACACCATTTTCTGTCATCCCTGTGATTTGACTCCAATGATATTCTGAGAGAATACCATTCTCAGTCCCCCCTGTGATTTGATTCTAATGGTGTACTGAGAAAACTCGGTTCTCAGTCCACTTGTGACTTGACTCCAATTGTGTTCTGACAGACACCTTTCTTAGTGCTCCCTGTCATTTTACTCCAATGGTTTAGTGAGAGAAAACCATTCTCAGATCCCTACAATTTGATTCCAATGGTGCTCTGAGAGACCACTGATGTCCATCCTCCCTCTTAATTGATGCCAATCCTGTCCTGAAAGAACACTGTTCTCTGTATCCCCTGTAACTTGACGCCAAGTGTGTTCTGAGAGAAGAGAGTTCTCAGTCCCCCCCATGATTGACTCCAATGGTGTTCAGTATGCACACCAATCTCAGTCCTCCCTGTGTTTGGATACCAAAGGTTTTCTGAGAGAACACTGTTCTCGGTGCACCCTGTGACTTCACACCAATGGTTTTATGAGAGAACCTCCTTGTCAGTGCCCCCTGTGGTGTCACTGTGTTGTTGTCTGAGAGAACACCATTGTCAGTCCCCCTTGTGATTTGATTCCAATTGTGTTCAGAGAGAATTCCGTTCTCTGCCCCCTGTGACTTGACTCCAATGGTGTTCCGAGAGAACACAGTTCTCTGTTCCCCCTGAGATTTGAATCCAATGGTGTTGTGAGAGATCATCTTTTCAGTACCCCCTGGGCTTTGGCACCAATGTTGTTCTGAGAGAACACCGTTGCCAATCCCTCCTGAGATTTGACTCCAATGGTGTTATGAGAGAACACCGGTCTCAGTCCCCCCTGTGATTGAATCCAATGGTGTACTGAGAGAACACGTTCTCAGCTCCTCTGTGATTTGACTCCAAAGGCATTTTGAGTGAAAACCGTTTCTGTCCCCCCTGTGATTGGACTTCAAATGTGTTGTGAGAAAACAGCGTTCTCAGTCCCCCCCGTGATAAGTCTCAAATGCTGTTTTAAGAGAACACCATTCTCATTCCCCACTGTGATTTGACAGCCATGGTGTTGTGAGAGAACACCGTTTTCATTCCCACTCGTGATTTAACTCCAAATGTGTTCTGAGAGAACACTGTTGTCAGTCTCCCTTGCAATTTGACTCCAGTGGTGTGCTGAGAAAACACAGTTCTATATCCTTCCTGTAATTTGACTACAGTGGTGTTCACATAGAACACAGTTCACAGTCCCCCCCTGTGGTTTGAGACCAATGGTGTTCTGAGAGCACAATGTTCCCAGTTCCCCCTATGATTAGACTCCAATAGTGTTCTGAGAGAACAGCATTACCATTCCCCTTTGTGTAATGACTCCCATAGTGTTTTGAGAGAACAACGATTCTCAGACACCCTATGATATGACTCGAATTGTGTTTTGCAGAACAATGTTTTCAGGGCTCCCTGTGATGTGACTCCAAAGACGTCTGATACAACACTGTTTTCAGACACCCTGTCATTTGAATCCAAGGGTGTTCTGAGAGAATAGCGTTTCCAGACCTCCCTGTGATTAGACTCCAATGGTGTTCTGAGAGAACACTGTTCTTAGTTAGTCCTGTGATTTGACTCCAATGGTATTCTGGGAGAACTCTGATCTCAGTCCCCCCTGTGATTTGAATCCAATGGTGGTATGAGAGAACACCATTCTCAGTTTCCCCTGTAACTGGACACCAATGGTGTTCTGATAGAACAACTCTCACATTTCCCCATGTGACTTGACTCCAGTGGTGCAAAGAGGGAACACTTATCTCAGCCGCCCTGTGATTTGACCCCAGTTGTATTCTGAGAGAAAACCGTTCTCAGTTCCCCCTGTGATTTGACTACAATGTTGTTCTGAGAGAACACGGTTCTGAGTCGCACGTGTGATTTGACTCTAATGGTGTCCAGGTGAAGAGAATTCTCAGTACCTCCTGTGATTTGACCCCAATGGAGTTCAGAGTGAACACCGTTCTCAGTCCCCCCTGTCATTTGAGTACAGGGGTGTTCTGAGGGAACAGCAGTCCCTGTCCCCCCTGTGATTACAGTCCAATGGTGTTCTGAGAGAACACTGTTCTCAGTTCCCCTTGTGATTTGACTCCAATGGTGTACTGAGAGAACACTGCTGTCAGCTCCCTGTGATTTGACTTCCATGATATTCTGAGAGAGAACATTGTCAGTCCCGCCCTGTGATTTGACACCAATGTTATATATAGATAAAACGTTTCTCAGTTCCCCCTGTGATTTTACTCCAATGATGTTCAGATGAACACCGTACTCATTCCCCCTTTAAGTGGACATCCATGGTGTTCTGAGAGAACACAGTTGTCAGTTCCCCCTGTGATTTTACTCCAATGATGTTCAGATGAACACCGTACTCATTCCCCCTTTAAGTGGACATCCATGGTGTTCTGAGAGAACACAGTTGTCAGTTCCTCCTGTGATCTGACTCCAAGTGTGTTCTGAGAGAACACCGTTCTGAGTCCCCCATGTGATTCACTCCAAAGGTGTACTGAGAGAACACCGTTGTCAGCCCCCCTGAGGTTCCACTCCAATTGTATTCCAGGAAAAAACCTTTCTGAGTCGCCCCTGTGATGTGATTCCAATTGTGTTCTGAGAGAACACCCTTCTAAGACCCCTCTGTTATGACTTGAAAGATGCTTTGCAGAACATCATTCTAAGTCCCCACTGTGATTTGTCTCCAAAGGTGCTCTGATAGAACACCGTTTTCAGACACCCTGTCATTTGAGTCCAGCAGTATTCTGAGGGAACAGCAGTCCCCGTGCCCCCTGTGATTAGACTACAATGGTGTTCTGAGAGAACAATGTTCTCATTCCTTTGGGGGTTAGACTCCAATTCTGTTCTTAGACAACACCATTATCAGTCTGCCCTGTGATTGGACAACAATGGTATACTGAGCGAACACTTTGTCACCCCTGTGATTAGAGTCAAATCATGTTCTGAGAGAACACCATTGTCAGTCCCTCTGTCATTGGACTACAATGGTGTTCTGAGTGAACACCGTTTTCTGACCTCCCTGTGACTTGAGTCCAATGGTGTTATGAGAGAACACCTTTCTCAGTGCCCCCTGTCTTTTGACTCCAATGGTGTTCTGAGAGAACACAGTTCTCCGTCCACCCTGTGACTTGACTCAAGTGGTGTTCTGAGAGAACACCAATCTCAGGCCCCCTTGGGATTTGACTCCTATTGTGTCCTGAGAGAACACCACTCACAGCTAACCTCTGTTTTGAAACCAGTGTTGTTCTGAGACAACTCCCTTGTCCGTCCTCCCTGTTATTTGACGCCAATCGTTTTCTGAGAGAACACCATTCTCTGTGTCCCTTGTGACTTGACTCCGATGGTTTCTGAGCAAACACAGTTCTCAGTCCCTCCGTGATTTGACTCCAGTGGTGTTCAGAATGAACACCATTCTCAGTGCTCCTTGTGATTTGGTACAAATGGTGTTCTGAGAGAACACCATTGTCAATTTCCCCTGTGATTTGACTCCAAAGGTGTACTGAGAGAACACCATTCTCCATGCCCCCGGTGACTTGATTCCAATGGTTTTATGGGAGAACACCATTCTCAGTCCCCCCTGTTTTTTGACACCAATGGTGTTCTAAGAGAGCAGCATTCTCATTCCCCTCTGTGATATGACTCCAATGGTGTTCTGAGAGAACACCCTTCTAAGACCCCCTATGATATGACTCGAATGGTGTTCTGCAGAACACCCTTCTGAATCTCCCCTGTGATTTGACTGCAAGAGTGTTCTGGTAGAGCACCGTTTGGGGACCTCCTGTCATTTGAGTGTAATGGTGTTCTGAGAGAGGAGCCTTTCCAGTCCCCCCTGTGATTAGACTCCAGTGGTGTTCTGAGAGAACACAGTTCTCAGTGCCCCCTGTAACTTGACTCAGATGGTGTTCTGAGAGAACATTGATCACAATCCCACCTGTGATTTGGCTCCAATCGTGTTCTGAGAGAACACCACTCACAACCAACGTCTGTTTTGAAACCAATGTTGTTCTGAGAGAACAAGGTTCTCAGTTCTCTCTGTGACTTGACTCCAATGGTGCTCTGAGACAAAACCCTTGTCCGTCCTCCCTGTTATTTGACTCCAATCATGTTCTGAGAGAACACAGTTCTCTGTCTCCCCTGTGACTTGACACCAATGGTTTCTGAGAAAACACCATTCTCAGTCCCCTCAGTGAATTCACTCCAATGTTGTTAGAGAGAACATCGTTCTTAGTCCACCCTGTGATTTGACTCCGATGGTATTCTTAGAGAACATGATTCTCATTCCCCACTGTGATTAGACTCCAGTGGTGTTCTGAGAGAACTCCCTTCTAAGACCCCCTATGATATGATTCAGATGGTGTTTTGCAGATCACCATTCTCAGTCACCAAAGTGATTTGATTCCAAAGGTGCTCTGATAGAACACCATTTTCAGACCTTCTGTCATTTGAGTCCAGTGGTGCTCTGAGAGAACTGCGTTCTCATTCCCCTTTGCGATATGATTCCAATGGTGTTCTCAGAGAACAACATTCTCAATCCACTCTTTGATTGGACAACAGTGGTATACTGAGTGAACACTGTTGTCAGCCCCCACTGCGATTAGACTCAAATAGCACTCTGAGAGAATACCGTTCTTAGCTGAGTGTGATTTGAGTCTAATGATATTCTGAGAGAAAACCATTCTCAGTCCCCCCTGTAGTTTGACTCCAATGTGTTCTGAAAGAACACAGTTCTCAGTCAACCCTGTGAATTGACTCAAATGGTGTTCTGGGAGAACACCACTCTCAACCCACCTGTGACATGACTCCAATGGTGTTCTGAGAGAACACAGTTCTCAGTCCCCAGTGTGACTTGACTCCAATGGTGTAATGAGAGAATACTGTTCTCAGTCCCCCCTTTAAGTGGACACCAATGGTGTTCTGAGAGAACACCATTGTGAGTTCCCTCTGTGATTTGACGCCAGTGGTGGTCTGAGAGAACATCCTTCTTAGTCTCCCCTGTGCCTTGATTCCAATGGTGTTCTGTCACAACACCTTTCTCAGTGCCCCTTTGTGACTGACTCAAATTATGTACTGAGAGTACACCGTTCTAAGCTTCCTGTGATTTGACTCCAATGATATTCTGAGTGAAAAATGTTCTCAGCACCCCTTGTGATTTGACTCCAATTGTATTCTGAGAGAACACTGTTCTCAGTCCCTCCTGTGATTTGAGTCCATTGGTCTTATGAGACAACACCGTTCTCAGCCCTCCCTGTGATTTGACTCTAATGGCATTCTGAGAAAACTGTGTTCGGAGAACCCCCTGTGATTTGACTCCAATGGTATTCAGAATAAATACTGTTCTCAGTCTGCCCTGTAATTGGACACCAATGGTGTTTTGAGAGACTACCCTTCACAGTCCCCCCTGTGACCTGAGTCCAATGGTGTTATGTAAGAACACCCTTCTCAGACCCTCCTGTGATTTGACAGCAGTGGTGGTCTGAGAGGACAGTGTTCTGCGACCACCCTGTGATTTGACTCCAATGGTGTTCAGAATGAACAGTGTTCTCAGTCTGCCCGGTAATAGGACACAAATGGTGTTCTGAGAGAACACCTTTCTCAGTCCCCCTCTGACTTGAGTCTAATTGTGTTATGTGAGAACACCATTCTCAGACCCTCCTGTGATTTGACAGCAGTGACAGTCTGAGAAGACAGTGTTCTGAGATCCTCCTGTGATTTGACACCATTGGTGTTCTGAGAGAACAGTGTTCTCTGTATCACCTGTGATTTCATTCCAATCGTGTTCTGAGAGAACACCGTTCTCAGTCCCACCTTTAGTATGAGTCAAATGGTGTTCAGAATGAACACCATTCTCAGTACCCCCAGTACTTTGAATCCAATCGTGTTCTGAGACAACACCATTCTCAGAACTCTCTGTGATTTGAAACCAATGTTGTTCTGAGAGAACCCAGTTCTCACTCCCACCTGTGAATTACTTCCAATGCTTTTCTGAGAGAACATGTTGTCTATCCTCTCTGTTATTTGACTCCAGTGGTGTTCTGAAAGAACATCGTTCTCTGTTCCCCATGTGATTCTAATGAAATGGTGTTCTGAGAGAACACAGTACTCAGTCTCCCTTCAGATTTGACTCCAATGGTGTTCAGAATGAACACCTTTCTCTGTCCTTCCTGTGACTGGACACCAGTGGTGTTCAGAGAGAACACCATTGTCAGTCCCTCCTGTGATTTGTCTCCAATGGTGTTCTGAGAGAACACTGTTCTCTGTGCCCCCTGTGACTTGACTCTAATGGTGGTCTGAGAGAACACTGTACTGAGCTCCCTGTGATTTGACTGCATTCGAGTTCAGATGAAAACCGTTCTCAGTCTCTCCTCTGATTTGACTCCAATGGTATTCTGATAGAACACTGTTCTCAGTCCCTCGTGTGATTTGACTCCAATGCTGTACTGAGACAACTCGGTTCTCAGTCGCCCCTGTGACTTGACTCCAATGGTGTTCCAGGAAGACATCATTTTCAATGCTCCCTGTGATTTGACTCCAGTGGTGTTCTGAGAGTACACCCTTCTCAGCTCCAAGTGATTTGACTCTAATGATATTCTGAGAAAAATCCGTTCTCCATCCTTCCGGTGATTTGATCCAATGGTGTTCTGAGACAAGACCGTTCTCAGTTCCCTCTGTGACGTAACTCCAATAGTGTATTGAAAGAACTCGGTTCTAAGTTTCCATTGCAAGTTGAATCTAATGGTGTTCTGAGAGAATAACTTTCTCAATGCCTCCTGTGATTTAACTCAAGTGATGTAGTGAGAGAACACCAGTCTCAGCCCTCTGTGATTTGAGTGCAATGACGTTCTGAGAGAACGTCATTTTCAGTCCCCCCGTGACTTCACTCAATGGTGTTATGAGAGAACACCATTCTCTGTCACCCCTGTGATTCACTCCAATGGTGTATTGAGAGACCACACTTCTCATCCCCCCTGTGTTATAAATCCAATGGTATTCTGAGAGAAAACCATTCTCAGTCCCCCCTGTGATATGACTCTAATGGTGTTCTGAGAGAACACCTTTCTCAGTGCCCCCTGTGATTTGACTCCAGTTGTGTACTGAGAGAACACCATTCTCAGCTGCCTGTGATTTGATTCCAATGATATTTTGAGAGAAAACCTTTGTCAGTCCCCCCTGTTGTTTGAATTCAAAGGAGTTCTGAGAGAACATAGTTCACAGTCCCCCCTATGACTTGACTCTGATGGTGTTCTGAAAGAACTCCATTCTCAGTCCCCCCTGTAAATGGACACAAATGGTGTTCTGAGAGAACACATTTGTCAGTTCCCACTGTGATTTGACTCCATTGGTGTGCTCAAAAAACACTGTTCTCAGCCCTCTGTGATTTGACTCCAAAAGTGTTCTGAGAGAACACAGTTCTTATTTCCCCCTCTGACTTAACTGCAATGGTGTTTTGAGAACACCATTCTCATTCTCCCCTGTGATTGGAAACCTATGGTGTTCTGAGAGAATACCGTCTGTGTCCCCCCTGTGACTTGACTACAATGGTGTTGTGAGAGAGCAACGTTCTCAGTCCCTCCTGTGATTTGACAGCAATTGCGTTTTGAGAGAACAGTGTTCCCAGTCCCTCCTGTGATTTCACTCCAATGCTGTTGTGAGAGAACACTGTTCTCAGTCCACCTGTGGCATGAGTCAAATGGTCTTCAGAATGATCACTGTTCTCAGTACCAACTGTGAATTGAATCCAATCACGTTCTGAGAGAACACGGTTCTCACTCCCCCCTGTAAGTGGACATCAGTGGTGTTCTAAGAGAACACATTTCTTAGACCTCCTTGTGACTGGACTCCAATGGTGTTCTGAGAGAACACCACTCTCAACCCCACTGTTCTAAGAGAACACCGTTCTCAGTCCCCCCGTAAGTGGACACCAATGTTGTTCTCAGAGAACAACGTTTTCAGACCCACTCTGATTTGAGTCCAAAGGTGTTCTGAGAGAAAATCATTCTCCTTACCCCTGTGAGTTGATTCCAACGGTGTTCTGAGAGAACACCGTTCTCAGTTCTCTCTGTGATTTGCCTCCAATGCAGTTCACAATGAACACAGTTCTCAGTCCCCCCTGTAATTTTACCACAATGGTTTTTTGAGTGAACACCGTTCGCAGCGCCCCCAGTGATTTGACTCTAGTGGTGTCTGAGAGAACACTGATCTCAGTCCCACCTGTGATTTGACTCCAATTGTATTCTGAGAGAACACCGTTCTCTGTCCACCCTGTGATTTGACACAATATTGTTCTGAGAGAAGACCATTCTTAACTCCCCTGTGATTTGAAACAAACATTGTTCTCAGAGAACACGGTTCTGAATTCCCCCATATTTTGATTCCTATGGGGTCCAGAATGAACACCGTTCTCAGTCCCCACTGTGATTGAACAGCAATGGTGTTCTGAGAGAACACCTCTCAGTCCCCCCTCTGACTGGTCTCCAATGGTGTTGTGAGAGAACAAAGTTCTCAGTCTCTCCTGTGATTTGACAATAATGGTGGTCTGAGAGAACAGTGTTCTATACCCCCCTGTGATTTGACACCTTTGTTGTTCTGAGAAAACAGTGTTCTCTGTCCCACCTGTGATTTCACTACAAAGGTGTTGTGAGAGAACTACGTTCTCAGTCCCAACTGTGATATGAGTCGAATGGTGTTCAGAATGAACAGCGTTCTCAGTACCCCCTGTGATTTGAAGCCAACCATGTTCGGGAGAACACGTTTTCAGTCTCCATGTAAGTGGACAAAAATAGTGTTCTGATAGAACACAGTTCTCACTGCCATGTGACTTGACTCCAATGGTATTCTGAGAGAACTCCATTCTTAGTTCCCTCTGTGATTTGACTCCAACCGGGTTTTGGAGAACATGGTTTTCAGTCCCCCTCTTAGTGGAAAAAAATGGTGTTCTGACAGAACACATTTCTCACTCCCCTGTGACTTGACTCAAATGGTGTTCTGAGAGAACTCCATTCTCAGTCCTCACTGTAATTTGACTTCAATGGTGTTATGAGAGAACATCGTTCTCAGTCCCACTTGTGATTCACCCAATGGTGTGTTGAGGGAACACAGATCACAGTCCTCTGTGATTTGACTCCAATTGTATTCTGAGAGAATACATTTCTCAGTCACCCCTCTGGTTGGACACCAATGTTGTTCTGAAATAACACCATCGTCAATGGCCCTGTGATGTGACTCCAATGGTGTTGTGACAGAAAACCATTCTATGTTCCACCGTGACTTGACTCCAATGGTATTCTGAGACAAGGAAGTTTTCATTCCCCACTGTGATTTGTTGCAATGGTGTTCTTATTATTTTTAATTTAATTTTATTTATTTTTTTATACAGCAGGTTCTTATTAATCTTCCATTTTATACACATCAGTGTACACATGTCAATCCCATTCTGCCAATTCATCACACCACCACCCCCATCTGCTGCCGCTTTCCCCTCTTGTTGTTCATACGTTTTTTCTCTACTTCTGTGTCTCAATTTCTGCTCTGCAAACCGGTTCATCTGTTCCATTTTCTAGGTTCCACATATATGTGTTAATATACGATATTTGTTTTTCTCTTTCTGACTTACTTCACTCTGTATGACAGTCTCTAGATGCATCCACGTCTCTACAAATGACCCAATTTCGTTCCTTTTTATGGCTGAGTAATATTCCATTGTATATATGTACCACAACTTCTTTATCCATTCGTCTGTTGATGGGCATTTAGGTTGCTTCCATGACCTGACTATTGTAAATAATGTTGCAATGAACATTGAGGTGCATGTGTCTTTTTGAATTATGGTTTTCTCTGGGTATATGTCCAGTAGTGGGATTGCTGGGTCATACGGTAATTCTATTTTTAGTTTTTTAAGGAACCTCCATACTGTTCTCCATTGTGGCTGTATCAATTTACATTCCCACCAACAGTGCAAGAGAGTTCCCTTTTCTCCACACCCTTTCCAGCATTTGTTGTTTGTGGATTTTCTGATGATTCCCATTCTAAGTGGTGTGAGGTGATACCTCATTGTAGTTTTGATTTGCATTTCTTTAATAATTAGTGATGTTGAGCAGCTTTTTATGTGCTTCTTGGCCAACTGTATGTCTTCTTTGGAGAAAAGTCTATTTAGGTCTTCTGCCCATTTATGGGTAGGGTTGTTTTTTTAATATTGAGCTGCATGAGCTGTTTATATATTTTGGAGATTAATCCTTTGTCCGATGATTTGTTTGCAAATATTTTCTCCTATACTGAGGGTTGTCTTTTCCTCTTGTTTATGGTTTCCTTTGCTGTGCAAAAGCTTTTAAGTTTCATTAGGTCCCATTTGTTTATTTTTGGTTTTATTTCCATTACTCTAGGAGGTGGATCAAAAAATATCCTCCTTTGATTTATGTCAAAGAGTGTTCTTCCTATGTTTTCCTCTAAGAGTTTTATAGTGCCCAGTCTTACATTTAGGTCTCTAATCCATTTGGAGTTTATTTCTGTGTACGGTGTTAGGGAGTATTCTAATTTCATTCTTTTACATGTAGTTGTCCAGTTTTCCCAGCACCACTTATTGAAGAGACTGTCTTTTCTCCATGGTATACCCTTGCCTCCTTTGTCATAGATTAGTTGACCTTAGGTGTGTGGGTTTATCTCTGGGCTTTCTATCTTGTTCCATTGATCTATGTTTCTGTTTTTGTGCCAGTACCATATTGTCTTGACGACTGCGCCTTTGTAGTATAGTCTGAAGTCAGGGAGCCTGATTCTTCCAGCTCCGTTTTTTTCCCTCAATACTGCTTTGGTTATTCGGGGTCTTTTACGTCTCCATACAAATTTTAAGATTTTTTGTTCTAGTTCTGTAAAAAATGTAATTGGTAATTTGATAGCGATTGCATTGACTCTGTAGATTGCTTTGGGTAGTATAGTCATTTTCACAATATTGATTCTTCCAATCCAAAAACATGGTATATCTCTCCATCTGTTGGTATCATCTTCAATTTCTTTAATCAGTGTCTTGTAGTTTTCTGCATACAGGTCTTTTGTTTCCCTAGGTAGGTTTATTCCTAGGTATTTTATTCTTTTTGTTGCAATGGTAAATGAGAGTGTTTCCATAATTCCTCTTTCAGATTTTTCATCATTAGTGTATAGGAATGCAAGAGATTTCTGTGCATTAATGTTGTATCCTGCAACTTTACCAAATTCATTGATTAGCTCTAGTAGTTTTCTGGTGGCATTTTTAGGATTCTGTATGTATAGTATCATGTCATCTGCAAACAGTGACAATTTTACTTCTTCTTTTCCAATTTGTAATCCTTTAATTTCTTTTTCTTATCTGATTGCAGTGGCTATGACTTCCAAAACTATGTTGAATAATATTGGTGAGAGTGGACATCCTTGTTTTTTTCCTGATCTTAGATGAAATGCTTTCAATTTTTCACCATTGAGAATGATGTTTGCTGGGGGTTTGTCATATATGTCTTTTATTATGTTGAGGTAGGTTCCCTCTATGCCCACTTTCTGGAGAGTTTTTATCAAAAATGGGTGTTGAATTTTGTTAAAAGCTTTTTCTGCATCTATTGAGATGATCATATGGTTTTTATTCTTCAATTTGTTAATATGGTGTATCACATTGATTGATTTGCGTATACTGAGGAATCCTTGCATCTCTGGGATAAATACCACTTGATCATGGTGTATGATCCTTTTAATGTGTTGTTGGATTCTGTTTGCTAGTATTTTGTTGAGGAGTTTTGCATCTACATTCATCAGTGATATTGGTCTGTAATTTTCTTTTTTTGTAGTATCTTTGTCTGGTTTTGGTATCAAGGTAATGGTGATCTCATAGAATGAGTTTGATAATTTTCCTTCCTCTGCAATTTTTTGGAAGAGTTTGAGAAGGATGGGTGTCAGCTTTTCTCTAAATGTTTGATAGAATTCACCTGTGAAGCCATCTGGTCCTGGACTTTTGTTTGTTGGAAGATTTTTCATCACAGTTTCAATTTCATTACTTGTGATTGGACTGTTCATATTTTCTATTTCTTCTTGTTTCAGTCTTGGAAGGTTATACCTTTCTAAGAATTAGTCCATTTCTTCCAGGTTGTCCATTTTATTGGCATAGAGTTGCTTGTAGTAGTCTCTTAGAATGCTTTGTATTTCTGCGGTGTCTATTGTAACTTCTCCTTTTTCATTTCTAATTTTATTGATTTGAGTCCACTCCCTCTTTTTCTTGATGAGTCTAGCTAATGGTTTATTAATTTTATTTATCTTCTCAAAGAACCAGCTTTTAGTTTTATTGATCTTTGCTATTGTTTTCTTTGTTTCTATTGGATTTATTTCTGCTCTGATCTTTATGATTTCTTTCCTTCTGCTAACTTTGGGTTTTGTTTGTTCTTCTTTCTGTACTTCCTTTAGGTGTAACGTTACATTGTTTATTTGAGTTTTTTCTTGTTTCTTTACGTAGGCTTGTATAGCTATAAACTTCCGTCTTAGAACTGCCTTTGCTGCATCCCATAGGTTTTGCATCATCGTGATTTCATTATCATTTGTCTCTAGGTATTTTTTGATTTCCTCTTTGATTTCTTCTGTGATCTCTTGGTTATTTAGTAACATATTGTTTAGCCTCCATGTGTTTGTGTTTTTTACGTTTTTTTCCGTTTAATTCATTTCTAATCTCATAGCGTTGTGGTCAGAAAAGATGCTTGATATGATTTCAATTTTCTTAAATTTACTGAGGCTTGATTTGTGACCCAAGATGTGATCTAACCTGGAGAATGTTCCGTGCGCACTTGAGAAGAAAGTGTAATCTGCTGTTTTTGGATGGAATGTCCTATAAATATCAATTAAATCTATCTGGTCTGTTGTGTCATTTAAAGCTTCTTTTTCCTTATTTATTTTCATTTTGGATGATCTGTCCATTGGTGTAAGTGAGGTGTTAAAGTCCCCCACTATTACTGTGTTACTGTCGATTTCCTCTTTTAGAGCTGTTAGCAGTTGCCTTATGTATTGCGGTGCTCCTATGTTGGGTGCATATGTATTTATAATTGTTATATCTTCTTCTTGGATTGATCCCTTGATCTTTATGTAGTGTCCTTCCTTGTCTCTTGTAACATTCTTTATTTTAAAGTCTATTTTATCTGATATGAGTATAGCTACTCCAGCTTTCTTTTGATATCCATTTGCATGGAATATCTTTTTCCATCCCCTCACTTTCAGTCTGTATGTGTCCCTAGACCTGAAGTGGGTCTCTTGTAGACAGCATATATATGGGTCTTGTTTTTGTATCCATTCAGCAGGCCTGTGTCTTTTGGTTGGAGCATTTAATCCATTCACATTTAAGGTAATTATCAATATGTATGTTCCTATGACCATTTTCTTAATTGATTGGGTTTGTTTTTGTAGATCCTTTTCTCCTCTTGTGTTTCCCACTTAGAGAAGTTCCTTTAGCGTTTGTTGTAAAGCTGGTTTGGTGGTGATGAATTCTCTTAGCTTTTGCCTGTCTGTAAAGCTTTTGATTTCTCCATCGAGTTTGAATGAGAACCTTGCTGGGTAGAGTAATCTTGGCTGCAGGTGCTTCCCTCTCATCACTTTAAATATATCATGCCACTCCCTTCTGGCTTGTAGAGTTTCTGCTGAGAAATCAGCTGTTAACCTTATGGGAGTTCCCTTGTATATTATTTGTCATTTTTCCCTTGCTGCTTTCAATAATTCTTGCCAATTTGATTACTATGTGTCTCGGCGTATTTCTCCTTGGGTGTATCCTGTATGGGACTCTCTGTCCTTTCTGGACTTGGGTGGCTATTTCCTTTCCCATGTTAGGTAAGTTTTTGGCTATAATCTCTTCAAATATTTTCTCAGGTCCTTTCTCTCTCTCTTCTGTTTCTCGGACCCCTATAATGTGAACGTTGTTGTGTTTAATGTTGTCCCAGAGGTCTCTTAGGCTTTCTTCATTTCTTTTCATTCTTTTTTCTTTAGTCTGTTCCGCAGCAGTGAATTCCACCATTCTGTCTTCCAGGTCACTTATCCGTTCTTCTGCCTCAGTTATTCTGCTGTTGATTCCTTCTAGTGTAGTTTTCATTTCAGTTATTGTATTGTTCATCTCTGTTTGTTTGTTCTTTAATTCTAGATCTTTGTTAAACATTTCTTGCATCTTCTCGATCTTTGCCTCCATTCTTTTTCTGGGGTCCTGGATCATATTCACTATCATTATTCTGAATTCTTTTTCTGGAAGATTGCCTATCTCCATTTCATTTAGTTTTTCTGTGGTTTTATCTTGTTCTTTCATCTGGCACATAGCCCTCTACCTTTTCATCTTGTCTATCTTTCTGTGAATGTGGTTTTTGTTCCACAGGCTGCAGGAATGTCGTTCTTCTTGCTTCTGCTGTCTGCCCTCTGGTGGATGAGGCTATCTAAGAGGCTTGTGGAAGTTTCCTGATGGAAGGTACTGGTGGTGGGCAGAGCTGGCTGTTGCTCTGGTGGGCAGAGCTCAGTAAAACTTTAATCCTCGGAGCTTACCTGGGCTCTTTGATGGGGTTAATGGCAGACTCTGGGAGGGCGCACGCCAAGGTGTACTTCCCAGAACTTCTGCTGCCGGTGTCCTTGTCCTCATGGTGAGGCACAGCTACCCCCCCACCTCTGCAGGAGACCCTCCAACACTAGGAGTTAGGTCTGATTCAGTCTCCTGTGGGGTCACTGCTTTTCCCCTGCTCCCAATGCACACACTAGTTTGTGTGTGCCCTCCAAGAGTGGGTCTCTGTTTCCCCCAATCCTGTCAAAGTCCTGCAATCAAATCCTGCTAGGCTTCAAAGTCTGATTCTCTAGGAATTCCTCCCACTGCTGGACCCCCTGGCTCAGAAACCTGACGTTGGGCTTAGAACCTTCACTCCAGTGCATGGTCTTCTGTGGTATAAGTGTTCTCCAGTTTGTGAGTCACCCACCCAGCAGTTATGGGATTTGATTTTATTGTGATTGCGCCCCTCCTATCGTCTCATTGTGGCTTCTCCTTGGTCTTTGCATGTGGGGTTTCTTTTTTGGTGAGTTCCAGTGTCTTCCTGTTGATGATTCTTCAGCAGTCAGTTGTGATTCTGGTGTTCTTGAAAGAGGGAGTGAGAGCATGTCCTTCTACTCCACCATCTTGAACCAATCTGCCTGTTCCAATGGTGTTCTGAGATGCTATTCTTACTCCCCCCCAGTGATTTGACTGCAATTGTATTCTGAGAGAATACCTATCTCAGTCTCCCCTGTTATTTTACTCCAATGGTGTTCTGAGAGGACACCACTATCAACCCTCCTGTGATTGACTCCAATGGTGTTCTGAGAGAACACAGTTCTCAGTCCCCTCTGTGACTGGACTACAAGGATGTTTTGAGAGAACACACTTCTCATTACCCACTGTAAGTGGAGACCAATAGTGCTCTGAGAGAACACGGTTGTCAGTTCCCCCTGTGACTTGACTCCAGTGGTGTTCTGCTAGAACACCATTCTCAGTCCCTCCTGTGATTTGAAACCAATGGTGTTCTGAGAGGACACCCTTCACAGTCTCCAAGTGATTTTTAACCAAAGGTATTCTGAGTGAACAGTTTCAGTCCCTCGTGTGACTTGACTTCAATGGTGTTCTGAGAGAGCACCATTCTCAGTCCCCCCTATAATTTGACTCCAGTGGTGTATTGAAAGACCTCGGTTCTCAGTCCTTCCTGTAACTTAACTGCAATTGTGTAATGAGAGAACACCTTTCTCAGCCCCCTGTGATATGAATCCATTGATATTCTTAGAGAAAACTGTACTCAAACCCCTGTGATTTGACTCCTATGTTGTATTGAGAGACTCCATTCTCAGTCCCCTGTGATTTGACTCCAATGATATTTTGAGAGAAAGGCGTTGTCAGTCCCCCATGTGATTGATTCAAATGGTGTTTACAGAGAACACTGTTCTCTGGCCCCCCTTTGACTTGACTCCAATGGTTTGCAGAAAGCACTCCGTTTTCAGACCCCCAGTGATTTGACCCCAATGGTATTTTGAGAGAACAGAGTTCTCACTCCCCCCTCTGATTTGACTCCAATGGTGCTCTGAAATAACAGCGCTCGCAATCTCCCTTGTGATTTGAATCCAATGGTGTTTTGTGAGAACACCATTCTCAGTCCCCCCTGTGCTTGGACTCCACTGATGTTCTGAGAGAACACTGTTCTCCGTCCCGCATGTGATTGGACTCCTCCGGTTTTCTGAGAGAACACCATTCTCATTCCCCCCTGTGATTTGACTCCAATGGGGTTGAGAATGAACACCATTCCCAGTCCCCCCTTTGATGTTACTCCATTGGTGTTCCAAAAGAACACTGTTCACCATCCCTCCTGTGATTGGACAGCAGTGGTGTTCTGAGAGAACATGACTGTCCTTACCAGCTGTGACTAGTCTGCAGTGGGTTTCTGAGAGAACCCCTTATCAGTCACCCTTGTGTTTTGAGCCCAATGATGTTCTGAGAGAACACCTCCTCTGACACCCCTGTCATTTGACTCCAATGGTATTCTGAAAGTACAGCATTCTCACTCTCCCCTGTGATTTGATCCAATGATGTTTTGTGAGACCACCTCTCTCAGTCCGCCCTGTGATTTGACTCCATTGGTGTTCTGAGAGAACACCGTTCTCAGCCACTCCCCCACTGTGATTTCACTCCAGTGTTGTTCTGAGAGAACAACGTTCTCAGTCCTGCCTGTGATTTGACTCCAATGGGGTTGACAATGACCACGGTTCTCAGTCCCTCCTGTGATTTGACTCCAATGTTGTATCGAGAGAACACCTTTTCCACTCTTCCCTGTTTTGGACAGCAGTGGTGTTCTGAGACAAAAACACTGTCCTACCCACCTGTCACTAGTCTCCACTGGGGGGTCTGAGAGGACACCCTTCTCAGTCGCCCAAAGTGTTTTGATTACAATGGTGTTCTGAGAGAACACCTTTCTCAAACCCCCTGTGATTGACTCCATTGTGTTCTGAGAGAACATCGTTCTCAGTCCCCCCAGTGATTTGAGTCCAGTGGTATTCTGAGAGAACACCTTTCCAGTCCCCCCTGTGGTTTGACTCCAGTGGTGTTCTGAGAGAACAGCATTCCTTGTTACCCCAGTAATTTGACAACAATAGTGTTCTAAGATAACACCATTCTTAGGACCCCAGTGAGTTGACACCAATGGTGTTCTGAGAGCACACCATTCTCAGTCCCTTCTGTGTTTTAACTCCAGTGGTGTTCTGAAGGAACAATGTTCTCAGTCCCCTGTGTGATTGGACAACATTGGTGTTCTGAGAGAACAATGAACTCAGTGCTCCCTATGACTAGACTCCAATGGAGTTATGAGAGAACACTGTTCTCAGTCCCCTCTGTGATTTGACTGCAAGTGTTCTTAAAGAACAGAGTTCTCAGACCCCCTGTGATTTGACTCCAATGGTGTTCTGAGCGAAAAGCGTTCTCAGTGTCCCATGCAAATTGACTCCAAAGGTATCTGAGTGAAAGCCTTTTTCAGTTCTCCCTGTGATTGGACTCCAATGGTGTTCTCGGATAATACCATTCTCAGTGTCCCAACTGATTTTACTCCAGTGGTATTTTGAGACACCACCACTCTCACTCCTCCCTGTTATTTGACTCCAATGGTGTTCTGAGACAACAGGAATCTCCATCCCCCTGTGATTTGAATCCAATTGTATTCTGAAAGAACACCATACTCAGTTCCCCCTGTGATTTGATTCCAATGGTGTCCTGATAGAACAGCATTCTCAGTCTCCCTTGCGATTTGAGTCCAATGGTGTTCTGAGTGAAGAACGTTTTCACTTCCCCCTGTGATTTGAATCCAAAGGTGTTCTGAGAGAACACCGTTCTCATTCCCCCTGTTATTTAACACCATTGGTGTTCTGAGAGAACACTGTTCTCAGTCCCCTGCCATGATTTGATTCCTGTGGTGTTCTGAGAGTACACCACTCTGATTCCCCCTTGTGATTTGACTCCAATGGTGTTCTGAGAGAATAACACTGTCAGTCCCCTCTGTGATTTAACTCCAGTGGTGCTCTGAAACAAGTGTCCTCAGTCCTGCCTGTGATGAGTCCAGATGTGTTCTGAGAGAAAATCTTTCTCTATTCTGCCTGTGGTATGACTACAATGGTGTCCTGATAGAACAGCGTTCTCAGTCCCCCTTGTGATTTGAGTCCAAAGGTGTTCTGAGAGAATACCGTTCTCAGTCCCCCCTCTGTTTTGAATCCAATGGTGTTCTCAGTCCTCACTGATATTTGACTCCAATGTTGTTCTCAGAAAACACCATTCTCAGTCCTCCCTGTGATTTGACTGCAATGTTGTTCTGAGACAACACTGATCTCTGTCCCCACTGTGGTTTGACTCCAATGGTGTTCTGATCTACAGTGTTCTCAGTCCCCCCTGATTTGACCACAATGGTGTTCCAAGTTACAGTATTCTCAGTCCCCCTGTGATTTGACTCCAATGGTGTTCTGAGTTACAGCATTCTCAGTCCCCCCTGTAATTTTATTCCAATGATGTTTTGAGAGAACATCATTCTCATTCACCTCTGTAATCTGAATTCAGTGCTGTTTTAAGAGAATATATTTCTCAGTCCTCCCTGTGATTTGACACCTACATTGCCCTGAGAGAACGTGGTCTCATTCTTCCCTCTGATTTTACTCCAATTGTTTTCTGAGAGGACAATGTTCTCAGTCCCCTATAAGATTTGACACCAAGAGTGTTCTGAGAGTACACTGTTCTCCATCCCCCCTGTGAGTTAACTCCAATGGTTTCTGAGTTACTGTGTTCTCAGTTCCCCCTACTTAGACTCCAATGGTGTTCAAAGTTACAGTGTTCTCAATCGCCACTGTGAATTGCCTGCAATGGTGTTCTTTCAGCCCCCCTGTGATTAGAATCCAATGGTGTTCTGAGAGAACTTCATTCTCATTTACCCCTGTGATTTGACTCCATTGGTGTTCTGAGAGAACACAGTTCTCAGTCCCCCTGTGATTTGCCTCACAAGGTGTTCTGAGTGAAGAGCATTCTCAGTGCCCCAAGTGATTTGACTCCAAAGGTATCTGAGTGAAAGCCTTCCTCAGTCCACCCTGTGATTTGACTCAAAAGGTCTTCTCAGATAATACCATTCTCAGTGGTTGACTCCAATGGTGTTCTGAGACAACACCACTCTCACTCCCCTCTGTTATTTGACTCCAATGGTGTTCTGAGAGAACAGGATTCTCCATCCCATCTGTGATTTGAATCCAATGGTGTTCTGAAAAAATACCACTCTCAGTTCCCCCATGATTTAACTCCAATGGTTCTGAGAAAATAGCATTCTCAGTCACCCATGTGATGACTCCAGTTGTGTTCTGAGAGAACATCGTTCTCTGTTCCCTCTGTGATTTTACTACAATGATATTCTGATAGAACACCATTCTCAATTCCCCCTGTGATTTGATTCCAATGTTGTCCTGATAGAACAGTGTTTTCAGTTCCCCCTGTGATTTGATTCCAAAGGTGTTCTGAGAGAATACCGTTCTCATTCCCCCTGTTATTTAACACCATTGGTGTTCTGAGAGAACACCGTTCTCAGTCCCCCCTGTGATTCGACTCCAGTGGTGTTCTGAGAGTACACCACTCCTATTCCCCGATGTGATTTGATTCTAATCGTGTTCTGAAAGAACAACATTCACAGTCTTGTGGGATTTGACTCCAATGGTATTCTGAGAGAACAGCGTTCTCAGTTCCCCCTCTGATTTGACTCCAATTGTGTTCTGAGAGAACACCATTCTCAGTCCCCCCTGTGATTTATCTCCAGTGGTGTTTTGAGGCAACAGTGTTCTCAGTCCTGCCTGTGATGACTCCAGTTGTGTTCTGAGAGAAAATCATTCTCTATTCCCCTTGTGATTTGACTACAATGGTGTCCAGATAGAACAGCGTTCTCAGCCCCCCTTTTGATTTGGGTCCAATGGTGTTCTGAGAGGATATCATTCTCAGTACCCTCTCTGATTTGAACCCAATGGTATTCTAAGAGAACAGCGTTCTCAGTCCTCCCTGATATTTGACTCCAATGGTGTTCTCAGAAAATACCATTTTCAGTACCCCCTGTGATTTGACTCCAATGGAGTTCTAAGTTATAGCTTTCTATGTAACCCTGTGATTTGACTTTAATTGTGTTCTGAGAATACACCATTCTCAGTAATCCTTGTGATTTGACCCTAATGTTGTTCTGAGTTACAACATTCTCAGTCCCTCCTGGATTTCCCTCAACTGGTTTTTTGAGACAGCATCATTCTCAGTCCCCTCTGTAATTTGAATCCAATGTTTTTTTTTAAGAGAACATCTTTCTCCTTCCCCCCTGTGGTTTGACACATATGTTTCTCTGAGATAGCACAATTCTCATCCCCCATGGATTTGACTCCAATGGTGTATGGAGAGAACATTGTTCTTAGTCCCCCTGTGACTTAGAACCAATAGTGTTCTGAGTGAACACCGTTCTCTGTCCCTCCTGTGATTTGACTCCAGTGGTTTCTGATTTACAGTGTTCTCAGTCCCCCCTTGATTTGACTCCAGTAGTAATCTGAGAGTACAGCATTCTCAGTACCCCCTGATTTGACTCCAATGGTGTTTGGAGAGAACACCATTTTCAGTCTCCCTTGTGATTTGACACCAATGGTGTTCTCAAAAAATACTGTTCTCAGTACCCCCTGTGATTTGACTCCAACGGTATCATGAAACATTGTTCTCAGGCCCTCTTGTGGTTTGACACCAGTGGTGTTCTGAGAGTACACCATTCTCAGTCCCCCTTGTGATTCAACTCCAGTGGTGTTCTGAGAGTACACCGTTCTCAGTTCTCAACATGATTTGCTTCCAATCGTGTTCTGAGAGAACACCGTCTGCATCCCCCACTTTGATTTGACACACTGTTCCTCTGAGCTCACAGCATTCTCAGTCTCCCCTTGGATTTGACTCCAATGGTGTTTGAGCGAACAGCGTTCTTATTCCCTCCTGTGATTTACTCCAATTTTGTATGAGAGAACACAGATCTCAGTCCCCCATGTGATTTGACTGCAATGTTGTTCTGAGAGAACACCATTCTCTGTCCCAATTGTGATTTGTCTCCAATGGTGCTCTGAGAGAACACCATTCTCAGTCCCCCCTGGATTTTACTCCAATGGTGTTTTGAGAGAACATTGTTCTCAGTCTCCCCTGTGATTTGGAACCAGTGAGGTTCTGAGAGAACATCGTTCTCAGTCCCCTGAGTGATTTGACTCCAATTTTGTTCTGAGAGAACTCTCTTCTCAGTCTCCCCTGTGATTTGTCACCAATAGTGTTCTGAGTGAATACCTTTCCCTGTCCCCCCCAGTGATTTGACTCCAATGGTGTTCTGAGAGAGCACCGTTCTCAGTCCCTCCTGTGATTTGACTCCAATGCTTTCTGAATTATAGCCTTCTCAGTCCACCCTTGATTTGACTCCAAAGGTGTTCTAAGTTACAGTGTTCTCAGTGCTCCCTGTGATTTGACTCCAATGGAGTTCTCAGATAATACTGTTCTCAATATCCCCTATGTTTTGAATCCAGTGGTGTTTTAAGAAAACACCACTCTCAGTCCCCCCTGTGATTTGACACCAATATTTTACACCATCAAAAAAATAAAATACTTAGGAATAAACCTAACAAAAGTAGTGTATAACCTCTACTCTGAAAACTACAAAACATTGTTGAAGAAATTAAAGATGATTTCAATAATTGGGAAAGCATTTCATGTTCATGGATCAAAATGTTTAACACTGTTAAGGTGACAGCACTCCCCAAAATGATCTATAGATTCAATGCACTCCCTATCACTATCCAAGAAATTGACATAAAATTCAAATGGAATTTCTAGGGTCCCAGAATAGCCAAAACAATCTTAAAAAAGAAGAACAAAGAAGGAGGGCTCATACTTCTTTATTTCAAAACTTACTACAAAGCAGCATTAATCAAGAAAATGTGGTACTGGCACAGATTACATAAATAAACCCATACATCTACGGTCACCTTTTTTTTTTTTTTTTAACATCTTTATTGGAGTACAGTTGCTTTACAATGGTGTGTCAGTTTCTGCTCTACAACAAAGTGAATCAGTTATACAAATACCTATGTTCCCATATCTCTTCCCTCTTGCGTCTCCCTCCTTCCCACCCTCCATATCCCACCCCTCTAGGTGGTCACCAACCACTGAGCTGATCTCCCTGTGCTATGCGGCTGCTTCCCACTAGCTATTTATTTTACTTTTGGTAGTGTATATATGTCCATGCCACTCTCTCACTTTGTCACAGCTTACCCTTACCCCTCCCCATATCCTCAAGTCCATTCGCTAGTAGGTCTGTGTCTTTATTCCCCTCTTACTACTAGGTTCTTCATGACCCTTTTTTTTTCCCCTTAGATTCCATATATATGTGTTAGCATACTGTATTTGTTTTTCTCTTTCTGACTTACTTCACTCTGTATACTAACTCCATCCACCTCACTACAAATAACTCAATTTTGTTCCTTTTTATGGCTGAGTAATACTCCATTGTATATATGTGCCACATCTTCTTTATCCATTAATCTATTGACGGACACTTAGGTTGCTTCCATGTCCTGGCTATTGTAAATAGAGCTGCAATGAATATTGTGTTACATGACTCTTTTTTTACAATCAGATGTTTTATTTATTTAGTTATTTGTTTGTTTGTTTGTTTATTTATTTATAGCTGTGTTGGGTCTTCGTTTCTGTGCAAGGGCTTTCTCTAGTTGTGGCAAGCGGGGTCCACTCTTCATCGTTGTGCACGGGCCTCTCACTATTGCAGGCTCTCCCACTGTGGAGCACAGGCTCCAAACGCGCAGTCTCAGTAATTGTGGCTCACGGGCCCAGTTGCTCCACGGCATGTGGGATCTTCCAAGACCAGGGCTCGAACCCATGTCCCCTGCATTGGCAGGCAGATTCTCAACCACTGCGCCACTAGGGAAGCCCAACTCCTTTTGAATTATGGCTTTCTCAGGGTATATGCCCAGTAGTGGGTTTGTTGGGTAGTATGTTAGTTCTATTTTTAGTTTTTTAAGGAACCTCCGTACTGTTATCCATAGTGGCTCTATCAATTTACATTCCCACCAACAGTGCAAGAGGGGTCCCTTTTCTCCACACTGTCTCCAGCATTTACTGTTTGTAGATTTTTTGATGATGGCCATTCTGACCGGTGTGACATGATATCTCATTGTAGTTTTGATTTGCATTTCTCTAATGATTAATGATGTTGAGCATTCTTTCATGTGTTTGTTGGCAATCTGTATATCTTCTTTGGAGAAATGTCTATTTAGGTCTTCTGCCCATTTATGGATTGGGTTGCTTATTTTTTTGATATTGAGCTGGATGAGCTGCTTGTAAATTTTGGAGATTAATCCTTTGTCAGTTGTTCCATTTGCAAATGTTTTCTCCAATTCTGAGGGTTACCTTTTCGTCTTGTTTACGGTTTCCTTTGCTGTGCAAAAGCTTTTGAGTTTCATTAGGTCCCATTTGTTTATTTTTGTTTTTATTTCCATTTCTCTAGGAGGTGCGTTAAAAAGGATCTTGCTGTGATTTATGTCATAGAGTGTTCTGCCTATGTTTTCCTCTAACAGTTTGAAAGTCTCTGGCCTTACATTTAGGTCTTTAATCCATTTTGAGTTTATTTTTGTGTATGGTGTTAGGGAGTGTTCTAAATTCATTCTTTTACATGTAGCTGTCCAGTTTTCCCAGCACCATTTATTGGAGAGGCTGTCTTTTATCCACTGTATATTCCTGCCTCCTTTATCAAAGATAAGGTGACCATATGTGCGTGGGTTTATCTCTGGGTTTCCATCCTGTTTCATTGATCTATATTTCTGTTTTTGTGCCAGTACCATACTGTCTTGATTACTGTAGCTTTGTAGTATAGTCTGAAGACAGGGAGCCTGATTCCTCCAGCTCCGTTTTTCTATCTCAAGATTTTTTGGCTATTCGGGGTCTTTTGTGTTTCCATTCAAATTGTGAAATTTTTTTTCTAGTTCTGTGAAAAATGCCAGTGGTAGTTTGATAAGGATTGCACTGAATCTGTAGATTGTTTTGGGTAGTAGAGTCATTTTCACAATGTTGATTTTTCTAATCCAAGAACATGGTGTATCTCTCCATCTATTTGTATTATCTTTAATTTCTTTAATCAGTGTTTTATAATTTTCTGCATACAGGTTTTTTGTCTCCTTAGGTAGGTTTATTCCTAGATATTTTATTCCTTTTTGTTGCAATCGTAAATGGGAGTGTTTTCTTAATTTCACTTTCAGATTTTTCATCATTAGAGTATAGGAGTGCAAGAGATTTCTGTGCATTAATTTTGTATCCTGCTACTTTACCAAATGCATTGATTAGCTCTAATAGTTTTCTGGTAGCATCTTTAGGAGTCTCTAAGTATACTATCATGTCATCTGCAAACAGTGACAGTTTTACTTCTTCTTTTTCAATTTGGATTCCTTATTACTTTTTCTTCTCTGATTGCTGTGGCTAAAACTTCCAAAACTATGTTGAATAATAGTGGTGAGAGTGGGCAACCTTGTCTTGTTCCTGATCTTAGTGGAAATGGTTTCAGTTTTTCACCATTGAGGACAATGTTTGCTGTGGGTTTGTCATATATGGCCTTTATTATGTTGAGGAAAGTTCCCTCTATGCCTACTTTCTGGAGGGATTTTATCATAAATGGGGTGTTGAATTTTGTCAAAAGCTTTCTCTGCATCTATTGAGATGATCATATGTTTTTTCTCCTTCAATTTGTAAATATGGTGTATCACATTGATTGATTTGTGTATATTGAAGGATGAATCCTTGCATTCCTGGGATAAACCCCACTTGATCATGGTGTATGATCCTTTTAATGTGCTGTTGGATTCTGTTTGCTAGTATTTTGTTAAGGATTTTTGCATCTATGTTCATCAGTGATATTGGCCTGTGGTTTTCTTTCTTTGTGACATCTTTGTCTGGTTTTGGTATTAGGGTAATGGTGGCCTTGTAGAATGAGTTTGGGTGTGTTCCTCCCTCTGCTATAATTTGGAAGAGTTTGAGAAGGATAGGTGTTAGCTCTTCTCTAAATGTTTGATAGAAGTCGCCTGTGAAGCCATCTGGTCCTGAGCTTTTCTTTGTTGGAAGATTTTTAATCACAGTTACAATTTCCATGCTTGTAATTGGTCTGTTCATATTTTCTATTTCTTCCTGGTTCACTCTTGGAAGGTTGTGCACTTCTATGAATTTGTCCATTTTTTCCAGGTTGTCCATTTTATTGGCATATACTTGCTTGTAGTAATCTCTCATGATCCTTTGTATTTCTTCAGTGTCAGTTGTTACTTCTCCTTTTTCATTTTTAATTGTATTGATTTGAGTCTTCTCCCTTTTCTTCTTGATGAGTCTGGCTAATGGTTTATCAGTTTTATCTTCTCAAAGAACCAGCTTTTAGTTTCATTGATTTTTGCTGTTGTTTCCTTCATTTCTTTTTCATTTATTTCTGATCTGATCTTTATGATTTCTTTCCTTCTGCTAACTTTGGGGTTTTTTTGTTCTTCTTTCTCTAATTACTTTAGGTGTAAGGTTAGGTTGTTTATTTGAGATTTTTCTTGTTTGTTAAGGTAGGATTGTATTGCTATAAACTTCCCTCTTAGAACTGCTTTTGTGGCATCCCATAGTTTTTCAGTCGTCGTGTTTTCATTGTGATTTGTTTCTAGGTATTTTTTGATTGCCTCTTTGATTTCTTCAGTGATCTCTTGGTTATTAAGTCGTGTATTGTTTAGCCTCCATGTGTTTATATTTTTTACAAATTTTTTCCTGTAATTGATATCTGGTCCTATAACATTGTGGTCGGAAAGGATACTTGATATAATTTCAATTTCTTAAATTTACCAAGGCTTGATTTGTGACTGAAGATATGCTCTATCCTGGAGAATGTTCCATGAGCACTTCAGAAGAATGTGTATTCTGTTGTTTTTGGGTGAAATGTCCTATAAATATCAATTAAGTCCATCTTGTTTAATGTATCATTTAAAGCTTGTGTTTCCTTATTTATTTTCATTTTGGATGATCTGTCCATTGGTGAAAGTGGGGTGTTAAAGTCCCCTCCTATGATTGTGTTACTGTCGATTTCCCCTTTTATGGCTGTTAGTATTTGCCTTATGTATTGAGGTGCTCCTCTGTTGGGTGCATAAATATTTGCAATTGTTATATCCTCTTCTTGGATTGATCCCTTGATCATTATGTAGTGTCCTTCTTTGTCTGTTGTAATAGTCTTTGTTTTAAAGTCTATTTTGTCTGATATGAGAATTGCTACTCCAGCTTTCTTTTGATTTCCATTTGCATGGAATATATTTTTCTATCCCCTCACTTTCAGTCTGTATGTGTCCCTAGGTCTGAGGAGGGTCTTTTGTAGACCACATATATACAGGTCTTGTTTTGTATCCATTCAGCCAGTCTATGTGTTTTGGTTGGAGCATTTAATCCATTTACATTTAAGGTAATTATTGATATGTATGTTCCTATTACCATTTTCTTAATTGTTTTGGGTTTGTAATTGTAGGTCTTTTCCTTCTCTTGTGTTTCCTGCCTAGATAATTTCCTTTAGCATTTGTTGTAAAGCTGGTTTGGTGGTGCTGAATTCTCTTACCTTTTGATTGTCTGTAAACTTTTTTAATTTCTCCATCAAATCTAAATGAGATCCTTGTTGGGTAGAGTAATCTTGGTTGTAGGTTTTTCTCCTTCATCACTTTAAATATGTCCTGCCACTCCCTTCTGGCTGCAGAGTTTCTGCTGAAAGATCAGCTGTTAACCTTATGGGGATTCCCTTGTTTGTTATTTGTTGTTTTTCCCTTGCTGCTTTTAATATTTTTTCTTTGTGTTTAATATTTGATAGTTTGATTAATATATGTCTCATCGTGTTTCTCCTTGGATTTATCCTGTATGGGACTCTCTGTGCTTCGTGGACTTGATTAACTATTTCCTTTCCCATATTAGGGAAGTTTTCAACTATAATCTCTTCAATTATTTTCTCCTTCCCTTTCTTTTTCTCTTCTTCTTCTGGGACCCCTATAATTTGAATGTTGGTGCATTTAATGTTGTCCCAGAGGTCTCTGAGAATGTCCTCAGTTCTTTTCATTCTTTTTTCTTTATTCTGATCTGCAGTAGTTATTACCACTGTTTTATCTTCCAGGTCACTTATCCGTTCTTCTGCCTCAGTTATTCTGCTATTGATCCCTTCTGAAGAATTTTTAATTTCATTTATTGTGTTGATCATCACTGTTTTCTCTTTAGTTCTTCTAGGTCCTTGTTAAACGTTTATTGTATTTTCTCCATTGTATTTCCAAGACTTTGGATCATTTTTACTATCATTATTCTGAATTCTTTTTCAGGTAGACTGCCTATTTCCTCTTCATTTTTCAGGTCTGGGGAGTTTTTCCTTGCTCTTTCATCTGCTGTGTTTTTCTCTGTCTTCTCATTTTGCTTAACTTACTGTGTTTGGGGCCTGCTTCTCGCAGGCTGCAGGTTCATAGTTCCCGTTGTTTTTGGTGTCTGTCCCCAGTGGCTAAGTTTGGTTCAGTGGGTTGTGTAGGCTTCCTGGTTGAGGGCACTAGTGCCTGTGTTCTGGTGGATGAGGCTGGATCTTGTCTTCTGTTGGGCAGGTGC
Organism: Balaenoptera physalus; assembly: GCF_965194825.1. Classification (NCBI taxonomy): domain Eukaryota; kingdom Metazoa; phylum Chordata; class Mammalia; order Artiodactyla; family Balaenopteridae; genus Balaenoptera; species Balaenoptera physalus. Next base: position 87,895,875 of record NC_138886.1, on the reverse strand, counting down.
ACGTCAGGTGGTGTGTTTTGGGGTGTCTGTCGCCTTATTATGATTTTAGGTAGCCTCTCTGCTAATGTGTGGGTTTGTGTTCCTGTCTTGCTAGTTGTTTGGCATAGGGTGTTCAGCACTGTAGCTTGCTGGTTTTTGAGTGGAGCTGGGTTTTGACATTGAGATGGAGATCTCTGGGAGATTTTCGCCATTTGATATTACATGGAGCTGGATGTCTCTTGTTGACCAGTGTTCTGAACTTGGCTCTCCCACCTCAGAGGCACAGCCCTGACACCTGGCTGGAGCACCAAGAGCCTGTCATCCACACAGCTCAGAATAAAAGGGAGAAAAGAAAGAAAGAAAGAAAGAAAGAAGATAAAATAGAATAAAATAAAATAAAATAATTAAAATAAAAAATAATTATTAAAAAATTTTTTAAGTAATACAAAATTTAAAAAAAAGAAAGAATGAAAGAAGAGAGCAACCAAACCAAAAAACAAATCCACCAATGATAACAAGTGCTAAAAAGTATACTAAAACAAAGCAAAACAAAACAAAAGAAAAATACTGACAGACAGAACCCAGGACAAATGGTAAAAGCAAAGCTATACAGACAAAATCACACACAGAAGCATACACATACACACTCACGAAAAGAGAAAAAGGGAAAATATATATATATATATCACTGCTCCCAAAGTCCACCTCCTCAATTTGGGATGATTCGTTGTCTATTCAGGTATTCCACAGATGCAGTGTACGTCTAGTTGATCGTGGAGATTTAATCCGCTGCTCCTGAGGCTGCTGGGAGAAATTTCCCTTTCTCTTCTTTGTTCGCACAGCTCCCGGGTTCAGCTTTGGATTTGGACCTGCCTCTGCGTGTAGGTCGCCTGAGGGGGGTCTGTTCTTCGCTCAGTCAGGATGGGGTTAAAGGAGCAGCTGATTCGGGGGCTCTGGCTCACTCAGGCCGAGGGGAGAGAGGGGTACGGATGCAGGGCAAGCCTGCGGAGGCAGAGGCCAGCGTGACATTGCCCCAGCCTGAGGCGCGCCCTGTGTTCTCCTGGGGAAGTTGTCCCTGGATCACGGGCCCCTGGCGGTGGCGGGCTGCACAGGCTCCCAGGAGGGGAGGTGTGGAGAGTGACCTGTGCTTGCACACAGGCTTCTTTGAGGCGGCAGCAGCAGCCTTAGTGTTTCATGCCCATCTTTGGGGTCCATGCTGATAGCCATGGCTCGCTCCCGTCTCTGGAACTCCTTTAAGCGGTGCTCTTAATCCCCTCTCCTCATGCACCAGGAAACAAAGAGGCAAGAAAAAGTCTCTTGTCTCTTTGGCAGCTCCAGACATTTTCCCGGACTCCCTCCCGGCTAGCTGTGGCGCACCAGCCCCCTTCAGGCTGAGTTCACACAGCCAACCCCAATCTTCTCCCTGTGAAGCTGGAGCCTCAGCTCCCAGCCCCCACCTGCCCCAGCAAGTGAGCAGACAAGCGTCTCTGGCTGGTGAGTGCTGGTGGGCACGGATCCTCTGTGCGGGAATCTCTCTGCTTTGCCCTCTGCACCCCAGTTGCTGCACTCTCCTCCATGGCTCCAAAGCTTCCCCCCTCTGCCACCCCCTGTCTCCACCAGTGAAGGGGCTTCCTGGTGTGTGGAAACCTTTCCTCCTTCACAGCTCCCTCTCACTGGTGCAGGTCTCATCCCTATTCTTTTGTCTCTGTTTTTTCTTTTTTCTTTTGCCCTACCCAGGTACGTGGCGGAGTTTCTTGCTTTTTGGGAGGTCTGAGGTCTTCTGCCAGCGTTCAGTAGGTTTTCTGTAGGAGCTGTTCCACATGTAGATGTATTTCTTATGTATTTGTGGGGAGGAAGGTGATCTCCACGTCTTACTCTTCTGCCATCTTGAAGCTCTGCAGGGGATTGATTTTTAAATGCTGTCCCTGTCTTGCAATAGGAAACATTCTCTTTTCTTTCTTCCTTCCTCCTCCCTCCCTTCCTTCCTTCTTTTCTCTCTTTTTTCTCTTTCTTCCTTTCCTTCTTCTTCTTTTTTTTTTTTAAAGAAGGTCTAATTCTTAAATGTCAAAAATTGGTTATGAAAGCAATAGCTCACTGAACAACCTAACTGAAAAGTCTCCATTCTATGTCCAGAGCTGAGGTGGGGAGAATTGTTGGCACCTTTTCCATAGTGTATTTATATAGGAATTTATATTTGGCTGAAGTCTTGGAAAGCACACAGGTGTGCAGCAGGTGAGGGGAATAGCTGGAAAGAGCTGGTGACTGTAGAGGGTCTAATGTCACACTACTTTCTTTTTTTTAATTGAAGTATAGTTGATTTGCGATGTGTTAATTTATTCTGTACAGCAAAGTGATTCAGATATACATATATATATATATATATACATTTTTCAAAATATTCTTTTTTTTTCTTTCTTAACTGAAGGTCTGGTTCAGCATCTGGACAGAAATTCAGCTTCCAATCTGAACTGTGATCTTCATTTCATCCCTGACAGTTTGCAAAAGAGCTTGGCTTGTGTGCCAGGAACTTGAGCTCTAGAACCATCTCTGCCGCTCACCTTCAGCAAGTCACTGACCTGCTCAGTTTTAGAAGGCAGTGCCTCTGGGCACCGGACGGGGGCGTTGTTCAGCCTCTGATCTAGCGCGGCGCGGCCACTACCTCCTCCTTGGGGCATCAGGGAGACTCCGCGGAAAGGCGTTCGGCAGGCCCTGGCTGGGGCGAGCGCATCTGCCAAGAGCCGCGGCCGCTCCGTGTGCTGGAGTGCTCCAATGGTGTTTTAAGAGAACATCTTTCTCAGTCTCCCTTGTGTTTTGAATCCTATGTTGCTCTGAGGGAACACCGTTTTCAGTCCCCCCTGTGATTTGACTCCTGTTTTGTTCTGAGAGAACCCCGTTCTCAGTCTTCCCTGTGATTTGGAACCAGTAGTGTTCTGAGCGAACACCATTTTCTGTCCCCACTGTGATTTGCCTCCAATTGTGTTCTGAGAGAACACCTTTCTCAGTCCCTCCTGTGATTTGACTCCAATGGTTTCCGATTTATAGCATTCTCAATCCCCCCTTGATTTCAATCCAATGGTGCTCTAAGTTACAGCGTTCTCACTCCCCCTGGGAGTTGCCTGCAATGGTGTTTTGAGAAAACAGTGTTCTCAGTCCCCTCTTTTATTTGAATCGAACGGTGTTCTGAGAGAACAGAATTCTCAGTCCCTCTGGCAATTTGACTCTTGTGGTATTCTGACAGAAGACCGTTCTGAGTCCCCTCTGTGATATGATTCCATTGCAGTTCTGAGAGAACACTGTTCTCAGTCCCCCCTGTGATTTGACTCCAATGGTGTGTTGAGAGAACAGCGTTCCCAGTTGCTGCTGTGATTTGACTCCAATGGTGCTCTGAATGAACACCATTCTCATTTCCCCCTGTTTTTTAAATCCAATGGTGTCTGAGAGAACAGTGTTCTCAGTCCCCTCTGTTATTTGACTCAAATGGAGTTCTGAGAGAACACCGTTCTCAGTCCCCCCTGTGATTTTAATACAATACAGTGAGAGTACACCATTCTCAGTCCCCCTTGTGATTCGGCTCCAATCATGTTCTGAGAGTACACCGTTCTCAATACCAGCTCTGATAACCCCAGTTGTGTTCTGAGAGAACATCGTTCTCTGTTCCCCCTGTGATTTGACTCCAAAGGTGTTCTGTTAGAACACCGTTCTCAGTCCATCCTGTGATTTAACTCCAATGGTGCCCTGATAGAACATTGTTCTCAGTCCCACTTGTGATCTGAGTCCAATGGTGTTCTGAGAGATCAGGGTTTTCAGTTCCCCCCTGTGATTTGATTCCATAGGTGTTCTGAGAGAACAGCGTTCTCAGTCCTCCCTGTTATTTGACTCCAATTTTGTTCAGCAGAACACCATTCTCAGTCCCCCCTGTGATTTGATACCAGTGGTGTTCTGAGAGTACAACATTCTCTATCCCCCTTGTGATTCAACTCCAATGGTGTTCTGAGAGTACACCGTTCTCAGTTCCCCCCATGATTTGCTTTCAGTCGTGTTCTGAGAGAACACCGTTCTCATTCTCCCCTTTGATTTGACTCCCGTGTTGTTCTGAGTGAACGGCATTCTCAGTTTCCCCTTGCCTTTGACTCCAATGGTGTTTGAGCGTACATTGTTCTCAGTCCCCACTATGATTTTACTCCAATTGTGTCTGAGAGAACACCGTTCTCAGTACACCCTGTGTTTTGACTCCAATGCTGTTATGTGGGAACAGTGTTCTCAGTCATCCTTGTGATCTGACTCCAATACTGAGTTACAGCATTTTCAGTCCCCCCTGTGACTTGAGTCCAATTGTGTTTTGAGACAACATCGTTCTCAGTCACTTTTGTAATTTGAATCCAATGGTATTTTAAGAGAACATCGTTCTAAGTCCCCCCTGTGATTTGACTCCTATTTTTCTCTGTGAGAACACCGTTCTCAGCCCCCACCTTGATTTGACACAAGAGGTGTTCTGAGAGTACACCACTCTCAGTCCTCCCTGTGATTCGACTCCAATGGTGTTCTGAGAATACACTGTTCTTAGTCCCCCATGCCGTGATTCCAGTCCTGTTCTGAGAGAACACCATTCTCAGTCCCTCATTAGATTTGACTCCAATGGTTTTCTCAGCTAACAGCATTCTCAGTCCCCCCTTGGATTTGTCTCCAATGGTGTTTTTAGACAACATCATTTTCATTCCCCCCTCTGATTTCCCCCCTATGTTGCTCTGAGAGAACACTGTTTACAGTCCCCTGAGTGATTTGACTCCAGTTTTGTTCTGAGAAAACACTGCTCTCAGTCCCGCCTGTGATTTGGCACCAATAGTGTTCTGAATGAACAACATTCTCTGTCCCCCCTGTGATTTGACTCCAGTGGTGTTCTCAGAGAACAGCGCTCAGAGTCCCTCCTGTTATTTAACTCCAATTCTTTCTGAAATATAGCATTCTTAGTCCCCCTTGATTTGACTCCAATGGTGTTCTAAGTTACAGCATTCTCATCCCCCCCTGGGATTTTACTCTAATGGTGTTCTGTGGGAACAGCATTCTCAGTCCCCCTTGTGATTTGAATCCTATGGTGTTCTGAGAATACAAAGTTCTCAGTACTCCCTATAATTTGACTCAAATGTTGTTCTGAGTTACAGTATTCTCAGTCCCCTCGGTGATTTGACTCAAATGGTGTTTTGAGACAACCTCGTTCTCATTCCCCTCTGTAATCTGAATCCAATGGTGTTTTAAGAGAACATTTTTCTCAGTCGCCCTTGTGATTTTAATCCTATGTTACTCTGAAAGAACACCATTCTCAGTCCCCCCTGTTGTTTGAGTCCAATGGTCTTCTGAGAGAACACCGTACTCAGTCCCCCCATGATTTGACACCAAATAGTGTTCTGAGAGAACACTGTTCTCAGTCTCTCCTGTGATTTAACCCCAATGGTTTCTGAGTTATTGTGTTCTCAGTTCCCCTGATTTGACTTCAATGGTGTTCAAAGTTACAGCATTCTCAGTCCCCCCTGTGAGTTGCCTGCAATGGGGTTTTGAAAGAACAGCGTTCTCAGTCCCCCCTGCAATTAAACTCCAATGGTGTTCTGAGAGAACACTGTTCTCAGTCCCCCCCCTATGATTTGACTCCTATTTTGTTCTGAGAGCACCCTGTTCTCAGTCCTCCCTTTGATTTGGAACCAATAGTGTTCTGAGTGAACACGGTTCTCTGTCTCCCCTGTGATTTGACTCCAGTGGTGTTCTGAAGGAACACCTTTCTCAGTCCCTCCTGTGATTTAATTCCCATGGTTTCTGATTTATAGTGTTCTCAGTCTCCCCTTGATTTGAGTCCAATGGTGTTCTAAGTTACCGCATTCTCAGTCTCCCCTGTGAGTTGGCTGCAATGGTGTTTTGAGAGAACAGCGTTCTCATTCCCCCCTGCAATTAAACTCCAATGGTGTTCTGAGAGAACACCATTCTCAGTCCCCACTGTGATTTGACTCCAATGGTGTTCTAAGAGGTCAGCGTTCTCAGTCTCTCCTGTTATTTGACTCCAATTGTGTTTTGAGAGAACATCGTTCTCAGTCCCCTCTGTAGTTTGAATCCAGTGGTGTTCTGAGAGAACACTGTTCTCATTCCCCCCTGTGATTTGACTCCATTTGTGTTCTGAGAGAACTCACTCAGGAAAAACCTGAAGAACTGTGGTGTAATTTGTTGTTTGAGAACAGTTTCAATAGCTACTTAAACAATCAGAACAAATTAACCTTGTGTATGAGAACCAAGTGCCAGAGACTGCAAAGATGACTATGGGTGCACAGACTGAATCTGGGAGCCCGCTTTCATTCCTGAGGCCATTTTGCTGGTGCAGGAGAGTTTTGTTAATGTCCCCCTGGACATCTCTTTCTTATAGGTCTGATCCAGTGTCTGAGAATGAAATGCTTAAGATGTTTTTCTTAGTTGATAAATCTGATTTAAGCAAATACACATGGCGGACACAAAGCCATACCCAATTTTGTCCTTGCTAAATTTCATTAATCCCTGATGTATTGACTCAGCTTTGCATGTGAGCTGGTATATAGGAAGGCAGGAACTCATAGTGTTGCGCGCATGTCCTATGGAGCCTGACCACTGGGTATAAATAAAGGTCCTTTTTTGACACTAGTGAATGACCTTGGGGAGTTAATGACTGTCCCTTTATCTCCACTCCCTCTATGTAGAAGGGGGCTAATCCTAGTCCCTACTTCTTAGCATCATTGAAAACATTAAATACTGGTGGCTCCTGGGTCCTTATCACAGTGCTCAGCTAGTGGGCACATAGCTGGTGCTCTGCAAACATGAATTAGTTATTTTAATAATTGTTATTTGGTAGAAATAAGTTTGCAGTTTAATTAATTATTCATTAACTAAGCTCATAATCTTATCCAAAGGTGATGAAGTGGGCAGTGATAAAAATAGCAAGCATGTATTAATCACCTGCCAGGAACCATACACTATTTGAAGCATTTTCCATATGATGTAATGAATGCTCAGGGAGTTTGAGTAACTTGTCTGGGTCAACTAGATAGTCAGCTGTAAAACTGGGATTTAAACCCAAGCAGTCTAAGCTTAGAGCCTGACTAATCACCTTGCCATGCTGCCTGTCAAGGGAGACCCTCTCAAGGCTTATGCCATGACCTATATATCCACAGAAGGGTGGGCAGATTCACTTCTGCTCTTGATTTCCTTATGTCCTACATGGTCAGTGCAGTGCCCTGGGCATCTTCCTTAAGGTTAAATGACACTGATTAATAACTTGGAAATGCTGGGCAGTAAAAATCTTGGCCTCCCAGTGGAATATGGGAGGAGATGTGCAGGAGGGTAAATGATTGTTTAGCCAGGTGAGCTTGAGGTAAGTCTTCCAGGCATCTCTCCAGTGTCATGGGGTAATCCCCATGACTAGTTATCTTTTAGGAATGATTCACATTGGCATTATCTTCTGGACACATGGTGAGAACCAGGGTGCTCATCTTTAGTGGGTAGTCATTTCCATGATTACAAACAAGCATGACTGTGCTTTCCAGGACTCTGGAAAATGTGGGTGGCTGGGCTCAGAGCAAGCCACCTTAAGGAAGAAGGTGACAACTTTGAGAGGTGAGCAGATCATTTGGAAAACTCCAGGAAAAGTAGGAATCAGGAAGAATAGGTAACACCAAATATTCTAGAAACAGGAGAACAAAGTTGTCATGAATACCTTGGAAAGAATAAATTCTGGAAGGATAAGAATCACGTTCCAAAAACTGAGAAAAGAAGTGAACAGAATGATTAAAATTCCAGTTCTTGATGAGAACGGAAGTGGGAAGATTCCAGGATGAGATGGCCAGTTGGGCTCAAAGACCTTCACCACCCTTCCCAATTCAGATTCTACGATTCTATCAATCCTTCACATCAAATAAGTGACCAGAATTTCCTTTGCCCAAAATATCAACTGCTCCATCTGACCTGGAGCTAAAATATTTCTTAATAGTTTCCAAGCCAACTGAATCTCACCTCCCCTTGCAGTCCTGATGGCTTAAGAAATTCCTTTCTTCCTCTTTTCCAGCTTACTTTCCCTCCTCGCTCCGCTCCCTTCCCTCTCCTTCCCCCTCCTCCCTCTTCCTCCTTTTCTTCCTCCTCTTCCTCCACATGCTTAGATTTCAGGCTACTGGGATAATTTAATTCCAATAATATACAAAGCAAATGGCCTGGCTTAGAAGCTATAAGTGGGATTTAACACCACTTCACACTCAGCCGTGGCAGTACAGTGAAGACAACAATTTTCTGTTGAAGGAGGTGAAAGTAAAAAAATTTTTTTTTTTTTTTTTGCTGTCAACTTTGAGTTTAAAGCTAATAGTTTTATTTTCATAAAAGAGAAAAGGAAAGGAAAGAAAAGAGTGCTTATGTATTGCAGTGTGATTAGACTGTCCTTGGTGTTTAAGCAAAACAGAGTGTGACTTAGTTAAAGCTCATGCTCTGATTCCATAATGGGGAGGCTGCAGATTTTCATTGCACAATAATAACATTTCAGCTGTGGCTCGTGAACCCTGGTGGGGCTGTTGCTCTGCATATTATTTCCATTGGATTACGCTGTGTTGAGGCCTGGGTTTTGTTAATATTTTAAAAATCTTATCTCAGATCACATGTTTTGAATACCAGGAAGAGTTTAATGGAGACGCCAAGGTTATGTAGACAACATGAACTGCATTAAAACGAGCTGTCCTTCCTCCCTCGTCAGTTATGTTGCAGATTTGGAGTCAGCGACTCTTGTCTCAGAAACAACAGACAGAGCAACTCAGTGCAAGCAGGGGCCTGCGGGGAGAGGGAAGAAACCTAATTAAACAAACTATGGAGACCTGGGAGGAGCCAAACTAATAGAAACCAAGGACAAAGAAAAATAAACGAACAGTAGACTAAGTAGGGCAAAGTTGATTTCATATCCTCTTTATCCCTTCTTGCATATCCCAAATATCCTATTCAATACATCATTCACTCATTCATTTATTCATGCTACCTCCATCCTATTATCACTTTCAGGAGAGATTAGGAGATAACAAAACATCAAAATAAAAGCAACAGCATGAATTAAATGAATAAGGGGAAACACAGAGGAGTCAAACTAAGGCATGAAGCTGACAGAGGAGTTAGAAAAGGGAACATTGTTTTTTCCAGTTCAATGCAATCAAATCTCAGAATGGCATATTTCATGCCTTTCGAATCTGGTTGTTGGCCTAAGTGTGTTTTTGATGCCTGCTTAAAAAAAAAAAAAAAAAGGATAAAATTGATTGCTTTATTTTCATATTCCTCACTTTAATAGAAAAAATGGAGGGATTAGGAAATGAGAAGAATGGTGAGCTCTGTAAATGTAAAAATGAAGAGCATTAACAAGGGTGGGAATTAAATGGGAAATGCAGCAGAGGATGGACCAAGAAAAGAGGGAAGGAGGAGAGGAAGCCACAGAGAAAGGGCTGTGCAGAGCAGAGCATCACGAAGAGGAAGAAGCCCTTGTCTGTGCTTTCCCAGCGTCCTGAGCAACTTTCATCAGAAGGTTCAGAGTCCCCAAAATGTTCTTTGAGACACTGTCTCCCCCAGTAATCTATCAATTTGTCCCTAGGGCAGTTTCTAACCCATAGTAGATGTTCCATAAGTGCTTGTTGGACTCAGGTCTGAAAGCTACGAATAGAAGAACAAGTATAAGAAAAAAACAAATGCCATACAAAATACAGGTGATGAAAAATAATAGTAAGGGACAAATAGTAAGGAACAAAAACAAAGCGACGTCTTTCAGGTGTTGCTTTGGATCGTTCCTTCTCTGGAAATCCCTTCCTGACCTTCTAGAAAACAGTGACCCTCCTATGGGCTTCCACCATCGTTTACAATGACCTACACCGTGACTGCATGGCTGTATCTCTTCCCTATGGGACGTTCAGTTTTGAGCAGATGGCAAGTGTGTCCATCTGGCTCACTATGGTGACAACAGAATCTAGCACAGTGGCTGGCTCATCGTAGTTGCTCAATACATGTTATTCTGAATAAGACAGAAGTTAAAGGAAGTGTCTCATGAAGAAATAGGAGAAATTAAAAAGAAATGATGGAGGATATAAGAAGCTGTTTAGGCACATTTAAATGAAAGAATTTAATTTGAAAATTCAATAAAATAGAGGCTCTTTAGTGAAAAGCAGGGAAGGTGCTCCTACACTGTTGGTGGGAATGTTAATTGGTGTAGCCACTATGGAAGTTCCTCAAAAAACTAAAAATAGAATTACCATATGATACAGCAATCCCACTCCTGGGCATATATCTGGAGAAAACTCTAATTCTAAAAGATACATGTACCCCAATGTTCATAGCAGCACTATTTACAATATCCAAGACATGGAAGCAAACTAAATGTCCATCAACAGATGAATGAATAAAGAAGATGTGGTATATATACAATGGAATATTACTCAGCTATAAAGAAGAATGAAATAATGCCATTTGCAGCAAATGGATGGACCTAGAGATTATCATACTAAGTGAAGTAAGTCAGAAAGAGAAAGACAAATACCATATGATATCACTTATCTGTGGAATCTAAAGTATGACACAAATGCACTTATTTATCCAACAGAAGCAGACTCACAGACATAGAAAACAAACTTATGGTTACCAAAGGGGAACAGGGATAGGGGAAGGATAAATTAAGAGTTTGGGATCAGCAGATACAAACTACTACATATAAAATAGATCCTACTATAGGACCTAAACAAGATCCTACTGTATAGCACAGGGAACTATATTCAGCATCTTATAATAAACCATAATTGAAAAGAATATAAAAAAGAATATATAGATATATATATAACTGAATCACTTTGCTGTGCACCAAAAACTAACACAACATTGTAAATCAACTGAATTTTTAAAATATCAAATCAAATTAAAAAAAATCAAATCAAAAACATTTTAAAAGCAGGGAAGGTACTGTGATAGTAAAGATGTGAGGTATAATCTCCTGGAATTTTTGTTTCTTTATCTCTAAAATGGAGTTAATAATTACTACCTCCTAGGTTTTTTGTGAGGATTAGATAAGACTATGTAAAATGTTGAGCATTTCTCAGTCAGTACAGTTAATTAAGATTGTTAGGTTGAGGGATTTCCCTGGCGGTCCAGTGGTTAGGACTCTGCACTTCCACTGCTGGGGGCCCCGGTTCATTCTCTGGTTGGGGAACTAAGATCCTGCAAGCTGTGTGGTGTGGCCAAAAAAAAAGACAGTTAATTTGAAAGTGATAGAAGCCCAGTTTGAACTTACTTATGAAAAAAAAAAGGAGGTGGAGGTTGCTTTACTGGTCTGTGTAACCAAGCCAGGAGGAGAACAAGGAGGGGTGAGGAGGGTGTGAGTGCAATGAGGACCCCAGTTTGTTGGATTCCTCTTCTACTACTCCAGCTGTCTCACAAACCTGCCACTATGACTGCCAGCATCTCCTGATACATGTGTTGACAATTGCACAAGTAGAGAGGAAAATGGGCCCTCTCTCCTGGCCCCAATTCAACAAAGCCCAAGAAGGTCTCTGATGAGTTCCATTCAAATTGTGCCCTCACCTGTGCCCCTCACAGTACTCAGAGACCTGACTTACCTTGAGTGTCCTACTCTGGGTCACATGCTCATCTTTCAAAAGAGAGATAGAGGAAATCATTTTAAGCCAGGCAGTCATCCCAGACTGTGCCTATGATAGTCAAAAAATGTAAGCTATTAATGGTAGTAGTAGACATAATAAAGGAAACAAAGGAGAGGAAATGACCAACTGTAGCTTAATTTTTTTCACTCTTTACTTAGTTTAGTAACATGGCACCTGCCCCTGGCTTTGCACCTTGATCCCTACTCTGTATCTAACAGCTTCAAGAGTGGGAAGCCACACATTGCACTTGGTAAAATTCAATGTCCAAATTGGCTGACCTGTCAACCAGAAGAGGGTGACTGGCACCTTGAAGCTGCTTCTCTTTTCCCTCCTCCTCTTGTTTGAATGAATAAATGGCATGTTCCACAGAAATAGGCACCAAGGCTTCTACTTTCCTTTATGAACCTTGTCTTACCCACAGGGTGCCGTATTGCCAGTAAATGTTTATTGAGTGCTTTTTAATAACTGAATTAACAAGCAAACAGATGAGTAACAGCATCAGGCACCAACTGCGTTACGCAATGAAATGCTTGTGTCAAAATGTGTTCTGTGAAAGTAACTCACTGAAAATAATTGAAAATTTTGCTTCAGAAAATTTGTCTCCTAAGCCAGTTAAACATGTTTGTTGAATGCTTAAGATGTACAGATCCATGAGTTTGGCACACTTCCTGATGAAATAGAAGATTTGAGCTCTGAGAAGGTTCCAATTAAATGACTTCTTTATTGTTTCTAAAGTAAGCTGTTTTAATATTTCTCAGTGAAAGATTAATTTATCCCCTTGTATTTCAACTCTGAACTCTTTTTGCTAATCCTACATGTAAAATCTAGTCTGAAAAGGCAGCATAGAAATCCAAAGAACACATTTACAAAAGGGCTCATCAACAAGGGAACATTAATAGTCCCCTGGAATAACTAAGTTCCGGGGAACAGCAAGCAAAGGAATGACTCAATTCATGTGCAATCAGTCCTGAAATGTTTCCTGAACAAGGTGAGTTTGGAGTCATATTTTAAAGGAAGTTAGAACCATGCATTGAAGTTAAGAGTGAGGACAGGAAACTGGGAAAAGGAATGATCTAGTCACAAATGTGAATTTTAAAGCAAGACAGATGAATCTTTCTCTGTCCTTAGGAAAATATATTACCTCTGAGATTAATGAGAGGAAGGCAGGTGGAGTGTGAGAGATCAGATGGCAGAAACTGGTGGGAAGTTGCTCCAGTGAGCCCCCTCCTGTCTCTGGGCTGTTTCCAGAAGCAGGATTACTGTGAGAAGTTGGCACCAAGAGACAGGCATGGGAAGCCAGGGCCAGAGTTTGAATATTTGGAAAAGGCAGAAAACTGTAGAAACTTATGAGCTCTTGAAGCAGGAGAGAGCATCCCTGAGGTGGCTGGGGAGAGAGATCAGGGTAAGTAGAGGAGGCAACAAAACACGTGGGAAGCACATTGAAAGCCCAGTCAATCTGCATTTACAAGGGTGATTAGTGTGAAAAAGAAGCCCAAGAAAGAGAGAGCACTGACGACTGGTCAGGATGGCTGAGGTTATGCTTCAGTAACAGACAGTTCCCACATCCCTGTGGTTGAAACCACAAAGGTCTGCTTCTTGCTGAACTGCTTGTCCATTGCATGTCAGCATCATAGTCATTTGGGGACCTAGGCTGATGGGGGCTCCATCTTGACTCTTGCTACCACCATCCAGACAGGACAAAGGATGCTCGGAGAATCCTTTGCACTGGTTCTCAAAGCTTTGACCCAGAAATGACACACATTTCTTCCACTCACATTTCTTTGGCCAGAACAAGTCACATGATAATGCCTATCTTCAAAGTTTCTGACTATCTCTTTTTAGTTTAACTTCCTAATAAAATACACTTCAAATTCTCAAGCCTAACATTATATATTTTTATTTAAAATTACTCTTCCTCTGAGTTTATTTTAATATCTGTGAATAAAAAAGCTATAATATATGAAGAAGGCCTGCATTGTGTTCTGTGATGAGTCATCTTCTATGTTAAATGAAGGACCTTGTTACAATAGAATATTCTTGGTGAGGCAGAGGTGTCGGAGTGAGAGGCTGACATGGTTAAGAGTTGCCAAAGGGAATTCCCTGAATAGAAGCACCTTTGCTTTGCATTATGCAAGAGCAGGTCCAAAGCCAATGGCACAGCAGAGCTCCAGGGAGAGCCTGCTTGCCACATGGATCTGCCTGTGAGGGTCAGCAGTGCACCTCTGGGGGAGCGGGGCCATGGAGTATTTGATAGCGTGTGTCTCTGTCAGGCTCTCTGGTGTGGCAGTAAGGCACTTGGGATAGTGAAGATCTGTTCCCTGTCGGCTCCAAGATTAATGAAATAACATGTCCTGTGGGGGTTGAAATTCAAGATTAAACATAGTGGTTTGGAGTGGTAATATGTAATGGTTACTTGAAGGAGACAAGCTGACTGTGAAGCCACTAAGACCTTCATGAAGCATTCATCTATCTGTCAAAAACTTACTGAGTACCTCCCGGGGACCATGTCTTATTATAGGCACTTAGGATGCAGTGATGAAAAAGATGGATGTAGTGGATACTGTGAGATGCCACCAGAAGACAAGTGCAAGGGTTCTGAGATGCAAATATGATTCAGGAAGGTGAAGAAGAGAGAAGTGTGCTGTGGCTGGGTGGCATGAACAAGAGGAATCACCTTGAGATCAGTGAGATAGGTGGGGATAGACCGTGGAAGCCACTGCTGGCCATGACAGGCACTTTGGATTTTAAGGGCAATGAGAGATAGGAGCTAGTCCATACAGTAGTTTCCAGTGACTTCAAAAAAGGCACCCCTTTCTCAAGTTAAAAAAAAAAAAGTAAATGACTAGTTTAGTGCACGATTTGAACAACTAACTGTTCACAGTATTCCTGTTGGGGAGAGCAGGGACACAGAAATTTGTGGCAGCTGGGACACCTAACTGGGAGAGGAGCGGGGATGAGGGGATAGGAAGAACATCAGCCCTGGAGTTTAATCAGCATCATCCAGCCTAGGTTCATTCAAAGGGTGATTCCATAATTCAAGCTGCATTTTAAATCAATGGCCAGACATATGCATCCTATTACAAATTAGGCAAAGCTGCTGCTGTGAGGACGTACCCCTTGACTTGGCCTGGCTCTCCCCACGTGCTCACTCATCACCTCTCGATGTGGGGTGCATAAGCAGTCAATAGTACCAATCTGCCTCTCACACACACCCCTCCACCCGTACGTGTCCCAAGTTGTTTAACACAGCTGGAGAGGGCTGGGCTTATTTAATTGCTTAGTTCCATACCTCTAAATAAAATGCTATATTTTTTGTATCAGATAGGGATTGTGTTCAGCTGCCAGCACAGAGACCCAGCAAAATCTGTTTAAACAAGATAAAGATTTGTTTATCTCTCACATAAGAGAAACCAGACACAGGGAGCAGAAAGATAGAAGGAACTTAGATCCCAAATGATTACAGAGCCACCATAGAAATCCCAGACTCTCTACATCTGGCTGGAAAGGAGACAAGGGAAAGGAAGAGGGGAATGCCCTCACATGTTTTTTGACCTTTTAAGGAGCTTTTCCATAAGTCCTACCAACAACTTAGACTCAGATTTCATTGGCCCTAACTTAGTTACATCTCTTCTCCACCTCTGTCCTGATATAGATATATCACTAGCCCTAACTTAGTTACATCTCTTCTCCACCTCTGTCCTGATATAGATATATCACTATTTGTAGTTAATAATCAAAGTTTCTATTTTTATGATTGTGTAAATATTGTTTACTCCAGCTACAAGAAATGAATCATTTCTTTTCTTATAAAGAACATCTCATAAACTTTTTGTTCTTTCCTAGAGTTTTAACTAGCCTTTTTTTTTTTTTTTTTTTTTTTGCTAGTATCTGTCATTATTATAGTTTCAGCTTTTCTCCACCCCCACTCTGCCCTTAAATCTCTATCACTTCAGGTATGCTTCTTTTTTTTCTGCCTCACAAAGGCCCTTATTCCTGGACCTTCTGTTCCTTGGTCTCATCCTCTACTGGTTGATCTCAGGGTCTGCTGCTCAACAGTCATCCTTGGACTTGCCATTCAACTCTTGTGGGTTGGAGGCATTGTTTCCAGTGTTCCATATCTTCTTCTTTCTTCATTTATTCCACATTTTGATAGAACTTCCCTACTGATTACTCCTAGATTAGCAACCAAAGAGGTACTCGACTAGGAACCAGACATACAGAGATAAATGAAATATAATTCCTGTCTCGAAGGGTTTCACAGCCTAGTGATGGAGACAGACATGTAGAAAGATGAGTAATAATACTCAAGTGCACTTATACATTCTCATAGCTAAAGTGTGAGGCAGTGCCTGAGCAGGAGCAGTGAAATCTATTTGTGGTATCAAGGAAGCCTTCATAGTAAAGGTGAAACCAGGCTTTGAAAGAAGACTAAGTGCTTGGCTTAGTGGAGAAGTGGAGGAAGGGAATTCCAGGCAGAAGTAACAGCATGGACAAATGCATGGAGGCATGAAAGACAAAGCCAGTTAGAGGAATGGCAAATTCAGTGATACTGGAGTATAAAATACAAAAAGGGAAAGTCAACTAGGCTGATGAAGTAGGTTATGGCCAGAGGATACAAGACCTAGTATGCCTTCCAAGTTCCAAATAACCTGTTTATAAACTTATGAGCATGTCTTATTTGCAAGCTGCGGGTGGCCTAAGCAGGTCTATAAATGTAGGCAGGGCATTAAAAAACCCAAACATTTCTGTACAAGAAATAAAGACTCTTCAGTTCTGTTTGTTGGTTTTTCAGTCCCAACTTAGAGGAGACTGCAGTGCTTCCATCAGGCCTATGTATCCCTTAATAACAAATCGCTTGAGGTTTATCTCAAGACAAATGTTTCTTTCTTAGATACACACTTTGCTTTCCCTTCAAAAGACAAACCAAACCCAAGTCACAGAGGGTAAAGACCCTCCCATTTTCTACCTTTCCAGATTATTGGGTTTATTCTATATTTGCAACATTGTTAAGTGTTTCAAAGGGGACTAGGGCAGACATAACCTCACCTCATAGACTCCTTCTGGCTCCACATCACAAGTCTCCTGGGTACTTTCACAATATTATTGGTCGAAAAACATTTAAAATATCTTTCCTCTATAAATGCATAGGCATATAGCTTCTCCGTTTCCCTGTAATGCCCACATTATAGGTAGGAAGTAGATAGTTGGACAACTGTTTTATGGAGAGGCTCAGATCTCAAGAAAAAATACCTTCACCCTCCTTAATGTTGGAACCCAATATAAGGTAGTTCATGGTTACTCTCTTTTCAAATTATTTTTTGCCCTTATAGATAAAGTTGTTTCAGTAATTTTGTCATAATAGCTCTTTAGAAGGAAAGAATGAGAGAGGAAAATAGTTTAATTGGTTAGGGGAAGTGTGGAAAAGTGTGAGGGGGCAGGCAACACTTAATATTTTGAAATCTATTTCTAAACCTAAAACCTAATTCATAAGCTTAGTTATGAACATTTGAAAGTGTTTGAATCGTTTGTTTACTTTTCCAACTAATATTGAGTGCGCATCTCGTTCAATGCTGGACGCTTGCTGAGCAATGAGAACAAGATGAAGAAGAGGTCTGGGCCTGCAGGGAACTTGGGGTCCACTGGCCAGCAGAGGAGGACTCGTTCTTGCCGCTCGGTGCCGTCAGTGCTGGGAGGGCAGAAGGGTTCCAGGCCAAGCACCCCACCTTTTGGCTTCCCTTTGCAGATTTAAGTTCCATCCCTGAAATGACATCCTCTGTCTAATTCAACAAGTTCCATTATTATAAAACGTTTTAGATTTTTTAAAAAAGGCTTTACAGTCATTGCTCAACTGCAGATGATATTCTTTGGGCTCAACCTACCTTACTACAGTTTTCCTTGGCTTAAAAATCCCAGCATCGCCACTGATGATTCTCCTCACTTTGGGGAGAGAGTGTCAACTGCCCAGGCTCCAATTCCAAAATTCTGATCCAATCCACTGTCATTCTGGAATCTTTTCTAGGCATGTGTGTATACATACATATATATGTGTGTATATATAGATGCATATGTACTCATATATGTATGTTCAATATATATTATACACACATATGCAAATATATTTGTATGTGCATATATTATATATATATATTTCTGTTTGTGCCTCTTTTTTCTTCATATTAGAAAAAATGCAACATTAACAAAGAAATGAAAACATTAACTGGTTTGTGGCTCTAGATTTCACAACTCAGTGAATGTGTGGAATTTTGTACTGACTGAAAGAGGAGTGTCCCAATGATTTTCTCAACTCTAAGCCTGTGAGGGTGTCGCCCTTTGGAAGTGAGCAATATTATATAATTCTAGTGATAAGACCATTTGGAGTTAACTTGACCCAAATCCCCATGCAGCAGACGGAAAACATCTGCTGGGGGAGAAACCTACCCTGGCAGCCAAATCCCTACAGGACTTAATCAGTTTTATGGAAACAGTTGTTGGCAAACACCCATTTCAGTTAGTGCCCCAGTGTGATACCCTGCATCCTGAGGTCGGTGTGCTGTGGGGTGTCGCCTAGGGCAGCGGTTCTGAACCTTATTGGCACATTGGAATCACTTGAGGAGCTTCCAAAACTACTCCTGTTGGGGTGCTACCTGCAGAGTTTTCCCTGACTGGTATGGGCGAGGTCAAGCCAAGGTTGGAAACCACTGCAGTGAGGTCATCAGCTGAGAAGTACTTGGTATTTGGGGGCAGAAACTACCAAGATAGCTTGTCTTCAATCTGTCTCTTTCTCTGGAGTGGAAGGTTGTGGAGAGAAACAGCACAGGGAACATGTGGGGTCATCTGGGGACCTCAGGCCCAGGCATTCTTTCAGGGAGCCAGTGGCCCTGCCTGTGTGGACCCCACCACACACTGGCCTGGATCCCCACGTGGACTGTTGTAATAGTGTAAGATAAGCTCCCAGGAATGAAAAGAGGGCAGCCTGCCTTTCTGGGTTCTTATGTCAAAGCAAGAGGTCTCAAAACTACATGGTGGTGGCAATAGAGTTTGCAAACAGAAAAAACCAAAGGACAAGAGAACTCAGTTTTAGCAGATTCATTTATAAGGAAAATATCAGAAGCAAAAGGCACACATGGGAATATTGTTATTGGAAAGAGCATTTTGCTAAAGAATTTTTATAAATGGAAACTGCTTCATGTTCAAGCCATATTTAAAAACACAACCACATGGGTGGCAGGAAGGAGGGTAACAGCTGTGTTCAAATATTTTTCTGAAGGGATGAGCACCCTTCAGACCTCATTCAGCTGTCTCTCCCGAGGGCCTGAAGTGGCTCTGTGTGGGTCCTACTTGTGTTTGGACCGGCCCCCAGCCCTGTCTGAGGCCTCTCCAACCCAGTGAGGATAATGAAACATGGTAGCTGGGTGAAGAGCTATCCCCTTTAGAGATACAGATTTTCTTCCCAAGACAATTCAAGAACAATTCATTTTGGTACTGGAGGGAGAAATGGACACAAACTATGTATGATTTAGTGAAAAAGTCAAGAGGCCAAATTCCCTGTGAAACTCGTACCCCAGGGTATCTTGAAGTTTGTGGTATTCGCCTCAGGGATCGCTCAGGAATTCTCTCTCCCTTCCTTTGACCCATAGCAGAATAGACTGGGTTAATTTTGGGTATTTCTGTGAGGTTGTTTGGGGATGGAGGTTGAGGGGATTTGGGGAAATGGGAGCCAATAACTGTTTCCAAATAGACCAGAAGAGAATGTTTGCTGCGATGTACAGCCCAGAATCTAGTGTAGGCCATCCTCTGTGGCAATTTTGGAAATCGCTATGGTTGACACAACCATCTTTGGCCTGATGGAACTTCACTTTTCTAGAAAACCACATTTTCTTGTTAAACTAGGTGTATGGTCCATCACTGGATGCCAGCTTCATGAGGGCAGGCAGTGTGCCCTGCCTCCCCAGTGGGGTCCGCCTTGTGCCCAGAGCAGCTGGCACAGGCAGGCACTCCAAATATATTTGTTGAACAAGAGAAAGCATAAATGTCTCCCCTGTGAACCTCCAGGAAGCATTTCTGAAGTAGACAAAAGACCCTTAATACACATTTTGCCCCAGATTCATTATTTCAGTTCCAAGGAAATAAAAATCTTCTGTGACCTTTTGTACGCTGTCTCATATCATATAAATGTAATGAAATCTGTTCCTGCTATTGATAAGAATTAACACTGTGAGCACACACTATGCAATCAGGCACTGTTTAAAGAAGCTTGCATATATTAACCCATTTTTACTCTTACAACTGTATAGGAACAGCTATGTCCATTTCATGAATGAGGAAAGGGAGGCCCAGATGATTTAGGATCTAAGTTTAGACACCCAGCTAAGGAGTGGTGGAATTGGGAGCTCAGCCCAGGCAGTCGGCCTGTGGACCTTGTTCCCATGCCCACCTCCCTGCCCTGTGTCTAGGGGTCATAAAGTTGATGCTGTGGTTTTGCCTGTCCAGCATCCCACTCTTTCCTTCTGGAGACCCCTGGCTGACTCCATCAACATGGTTTGTGTTCTCACATGACCCTGCCCCAACCTTAGGTCATTGGTCTATGAATGTGCCCCTGACTCATCAGTTTATGACTTTTTCCCCAGGGTTTTCAAACTTGAAATTAGTAAGGAGTCAGGGTCTATTTCTCTCCAATAATTGTAAAATCCAGGAGCTATTGGCAGCCCCATCTGCCACCACAAGGAGAAAGCACTCAACAGCCAGAGAGAGGAAGGAAGCCAGGTCCTCAGAGAAATGGGAAGGAGAGACCAAGAGTCCTGAAACACTGAGCCTCTGGTTTGTAATGTTCCCAAAGACCACCACCTTCCTGTGTGAGATCCACGATCTCTGTAACATTTCTCCTTTTGTTTGAAGCACTTTGAATGGGGTTTCTGTCACTTACAACTTAGATACTTCTAACTAGTAGAGGCAGAAGCTCAACTCTGAGCCCTAAACCAAAGATTTCAGAGCCCTTTTCCCTTTTTATCAACAAAGAAGGCCTTTGTCTAGAGAGGGATGTAAGCCTTTCCCTCATGGCCTTTTCCACAAGGCAGGGATTGTTCAGGAGGACTTCATACCTGTGTTGCTACTCCAGATGTTTTCAAAGATGCGGCAGTAACTTATCCCGTGGTCTCTTGAAATGGGACCCTGCCACTCCTTGCATCAAGAGACAAAGTCTGTTTCCTTTTCCCTTAAATTTAGACATGACATGTGGCTTACTTTGACCAATAGATTACACCAGAGGTGGGGTATGTGACCCCCAAGGCTAGGCCTTAGAAGGCCTTGTGGCTTCTGCTCTTGCCATTTTGGAGTGCTTCCCTGAGGTCACCATATAAGGAAGCCAGCCCAGCCTCCTGGTGGATGAGAGGCCAGGTGGAGGAGAGCTGAAGCACTACGTTAAGAGCCAGTGACATCTGCCAGACTCAGAGACCCTCCAGATGAATGCAGCCATGTGAGTGAGTCTAAGTGAGCCAGCAGAGAGAGAAACCAACCTTCAGAATCCAAAGAAATAATACGACATTGTAGTTTTAAGCCACTAAGTTTTGGGATGGTTTCTTTCCCAGCAATAATTAAATGATACAGCCAGTTTCAATGTTTTAATTTTTCAAGTTTTGTAATGAATATTCCTAATGAAAACAAACACAGCTGGCAGCTAGCAGGAAGCCTCTGAATGGAGTCTCCCTAGGTGCCTGGGTTTTGTTGTTTGGTGGAGAGGTCTGGAGACAGAAGGTGTGACAGGAAAAAAAAAATCATACCTTCCAAGCCAGAGAGGAGATATTTTCCCTGTATTTCCTGGCCTACAATATGCTTTGGCATATAGAAGGGTCAGAAAGTGCTCTCTCCACTTGGTAGGCTGTATAAAGTCTGAGAACCTAAATGTTGGACACTTTAACATGTGCGTAATGAGGAGCCTTATATGATGGCTCCTGAGCATGCGTATGTTAGTTGTGCAACATTTCTGTAGGTGGAGAAAGCTCCGGGTGTCATCCGAGTGCTGGTCCAGTGAAGAGGGAAAGGAATGTTCTGCGTGAGCTCTGAACATGACTACCTAATGAGTTCCAGAATCACATGGCTCTACATTCCCTCTTCCAGGCCCTGTAGTACTCTCACTTCAGGTGAAACTGGTCCAGGCCTAATTATTGGGAGGAGCCCAAACTTGGGATATGTTAAGCTTCCAAATCTAGAGTTCTTGAGTCAGCCAGAAAGAGCTTTATGCCTTTCTTCTCACTGCACTAGTTATTCAGCAAAGAGCCTTTCTAATCTTTTGCTGTTTCTCCTCCTAGTTATTGATAGAAAACCCTGGGCATGTAGAGCTGCAGAGTCTGAGGATACAACTGAGGAAATCTCCTCACTTTACATGAGGTTGGAGTGTCTTGGTGATTTCAGACAGGCTTGGTAGGACGTGGAGTTGAGTGTTGGCCCCCAGTGGACCTCTGTTTGCTCAGGGCCGACAAAACCACCTTAATTGTGACCAAATTCTCAGGATCTCATAAACTAGTGTCCAGCTAGATCTGTTGGTTTCCCTGGGATCCCACTAAAAAGGACTTAAGCCTCAGTGAGAGTCAAGTGTCTGAAGGACTCGGGACCCTCCAGGGAACAGGATTGCAGAGAAATCCCCCAGTGGAAAGTTTCCCAGTGTGAGGAGGGCATTCAGCACACTGCAGGTGCAGTGTGAGGAAAGAGTGGGGGTCCGCCAGGAATGTCACCCTATAGTCCCTGATGTGTCAACAAGAGGACATCCTAGAGCCCACAGACCAAGTCTGTCCCAGGCCTATTCTCGTGGATAAAGCTTTATTGGCACCCAGCCATGTCCATTTGTTGTAACAGTATTTATAGGAGGAAAAGGGTGACACATAGTTCCATCATGAACTTTGTTCTAGAGGTAGAGGCATCCCCACTCTTTCCATCAGGAATTCAGAATAAAGACAAGGGTGAAACCCAATTAATGATGAATCTGAATAGATGTTATCAAAATAAGGAAGTCTTGGAGTAAAAGATTTTAGTCCCAAGTAACTTGTGGCATCGAGACCTGAGAACTTTACTAAAGCAGCCCTCGGCACCCACGCTGAAACAGCGGCTTGGGATAGAGTCAATACAAAAAACAGGGGCACTGTAGGTTTCTCAAACAAGCATTCTTTAAGTTAACTTTTTCCCACTAATTACCTGCAACAAGTTGAACTTCCGTTGATGCAAGTTTTTCATTCCCAGGGAGGAAGAAATGACATAAGAAACAAAAGAAACGTGTGAAAAGTTACTAGAGAGAACATGATCCAGTCTTTGGCAGCACTGGCTGGGCCCAGAGCTTTGTAAAACCCAAAGCACCAGAGGTATATTTACCTTTTTGCACCGCAAATACACCAGAGAGTGGGGCAAGAAAGATTTAAAGAGAGGAGAGAAGAGGAGAATGGAAGGGGATGAAGGAAACCAAAGAACGTTATAAAGTTCAGATGGCTGCTCAGGACATCTGGAGGTTGACAATCCCCAGGAATCCAACAGTCAATCCTCCCGGACACGTCCTAGGTCACAGGAGCAGCCCAGGGGCAAATGGACACATGGTAAGTGCGGTCGATGCCAGGCTGTGCACCAGAAGAGGGTGAGAACTGCATGTGCCCCTGGGAGCTGGTGGCCCTGCTGCCGCCGCCACTCTGAGCTCTGTCTGGTCCCCTGCAGCAGAGAACAGGGCTCACAGCCGTTGCCGATCCTCAGAGCCAAAGCAGCTCTGGTCCTTCTTCGGTAGCCATAATGCAGCCTCACAGGGACTCTAGTCCAGGCTTCTTCCTTTTCTTCCCTCATTTTCTCCTTCAGCCTCCAAGAATGCAAAATGTGAGTCACAGGAAAGGGCTTTGAGACTGCAAAGCACTCATTTCTGTGGGCGTCAACATTCTCATATGTGAAATGGGAGAGGTGTGGATGAGAACAACAAATTTCCAAATTTTTGTTTTAAGCCAATAGGTGTCAGTTTTCAAACAAAATGTTAATCAAAGCCAGGTGGAAACATTTCACTTGAGGAATGGGGAGGGTGAGCAAGATGCCTGTGAGGGCTGTCATGACACAGGACCACAAACAGAAATGTATTGTCTCACAGTTCTGGAGGCAGACATCTTAAATCGATCTTCCGAGAGCATGAGTGTGAGGGAGGGATGTGTCCAGGCCTCTCTCTTTGGCTCAGAGGTGGCTGTCTTCTCCCCTCACATTGTCTTTCCTCTAAGCATGTCTCTGTGTCCACATGTCCTCTTTTTGTAAGGATCCCAGTTATGTTGGGTTATGGCCCACCCTAAGACCTCACCTTAACTCGATTACCTCTGTAGAGACCCTATCTTCAAATAAGTTCATATTCTGAAGTACTGGGGGTTGGGACTTACATGAATTTGGCAGGGGGTCGGGGTGGGAGGGGCATACAATTCAACCCATAACAGAGCCTTTCCTGCTCTGACCCATTCCGCTCTCATGGAGACTCCTAGGGGAACACTACGGAAACACAGAGCTCCAGACACAGTTTGCAAAAGCTGACAAGAGAGTCAGCCCCTTCTCTCGGCTAAAAGTCTATCCATCAGCAAAGGCCTGTGCTATAGGAAACCGTTTGAGAATATGTGTGTCTTCACCTGTTGCTCAGATATTGGTTTCTAAATACCATTCCCCATTGAGTGAAACCAGGCTTCCTTGAAAAAACGGCAGATTCTAGGACAAGGTAGAGAAAGTATGAGATGTATCTGAAATAGATTTTTGTGCTAGAATGTAATGATGGGAACACATTGAGAGAATGCAGAGTAGGGGTAGGGAGCAGAGAGAGAAAAGAAAAAAGAGGAGAAAAAAAGGACACAGAAGTCTGTTTGAAGGGGCCCCCAGTGGCTAAATCTAGGATAATAGGAACATCAAAATAAACAGCGATTGTAATGGATTATAACCATTTGAGTAAAAGAGTAATCTTTGATTCTATATTGATAGAAATAAGTGGATAAATAAACAACTGCGGAGAAGGGAACGTGCTTTCTTATAGTCTAATGCCAACTACTTAAGTTATAATTAGTTAGATTTTGAAAATCACCTTTGGAACCATCACAGTAATAATTAATTCAGGCAAGAATTATCATTAGGTGCTAAAACTAGTGAGGAAAATATGATCTTTATAAACATCATTTATAAATATGTTCTTAAACAGGATCTTTATATCGAGTCTCAGAGTACCTCCCCACAAGTTATTCGTTAATTTCAAAGGGAAAAATAGTAAGTCTATGGTGAAGAAACGTGGAGGACATCACCTTAACTAAGGGATCAATGTTAACAAAAGGAGCAATGGGACAAACCTCCTTATTTTCCTCCTGATACAATGCAGTAAGAAGGACAAAACAGCATTTTTGTGCTATTCCTGCTGTATTAGTTTCCTGTGGATGTTGTAAAAAATATTGCCACAAACTTGGCAGCTTAAAAGAACAGAAATTTATTCTCTCACAGTTCCAGAGGCCAAAAGTATGAAGTCAGTGTCAGTGGGCCACAATCAAAGTGTCAGCAGGGCCCTGCTCCTTCCAGAGGCTCTAGAGGAAAATCTGTTCTTTGCCTCTTCCAGTTTCTGCTGGCTGCCGACATTCCTTGGCTTGGAGTCCATCACTCCAATCTCTACTTTTGTGGTCACATCACCTCCTCCTCTTCTGTCAGTGTGAAAGCTCCCTCTGACTCCTTCTTATAAGAATGCACATGGTTGCACTAAGGGACCACCCAGATAATTCAGGATAAGCTCTCCATCTCAAGATCCTTAACTTTATCACATCTGCAAGGGTCCCTTTTCCATATAACATTTCCAGGTTCCAGGGATTGAGACCTGTTATCTTTGGAAGGCCATTCATCAACATTATTCAACACCTTCTAAAAACACAAAACCAAATTGCTTCATGAAGACACATCAGACAGACCAAAACTGAGGGCATTCTACAGAACAATTGACCTGTGCTCTTCAAAAAAATTGATGTTATGAAAGACAAAAAAAAAGAGTGGGGACCAGTTTGAGACTAAAGAAACATGACAGACGAATGCCATGTGTAATCCTGGGTGGGATCATGGATGGGTGCAGGTGGGGAATGTCACAAGGACATTATCAGAGCAACTGAAAACATTTAATTCTACAATAAATAATGGTAATATACTAATGCTAAATCTACTGACTTCTGAGGAGGAACTAAGATGGCAGAGTAGAAAGACGTGCTCTCACTCCCTCTTGCAAGAACACCAGAATGACAACTAGCTGCTGGACAATCATTGACAGGAAGACACTGGAACTGACCAAAAAAGATACCTCACATCCAAAGACAAAGGAGAAGCCACAATGAGACGGTAGGAGGGGCGCAATCACAGTAAAGTCAAATCCCATAACTGCTGGGTGGGTGACTCACAGACTGGAGAACACTTATACCACAGAAGTCCACCCACTGGAGTGAAGGTTCTGAGCCCCACGTCAGGCTTCTCAACCTGGGGGTCCAGCAACGGGAGGAGGAATTCATAGAGAATCAGACTTTGAAGCCTAGTGAGAATTGATGGCAGGACTTCGACAGGACTGGGAGAAACAGAGACTCCACTTTTGGAGGGCACATACAAAGTAGTGTGCACATCGGGACCCAGGGCAAGGAGCAGTGACCCCAGGGGAGACTGAACCAGACCTAGCTGCTAGTGTTGGAGGGTCTCCTGCAGAGGTGGGTGGGGAGGGCTGTGGCTCACTGTGGGGACAAGGACACTGTCAGCAGAAGTTCTGGAAAGTACTCCTTGGCGTGAGCCCTCCCAGGGTCTGTCATTAGCCCCACCAAAGAGCCCAGGTAGGCTCCAGTGTTGGGTCACCTCAGGCCAAACAACCAACAGGGAGGGAACCCAGCCCCACCCATCAACAGTCAAGTGGATTAAAGTTTTACTGAGCTCTGCCCACCAGAGCAACAGTCAGCTTTACCCACCATCAGTGCCTCCCATCAAGCCTCTTAGATAGCCTCATCCACCAGAGGGAAGAGAGCAGAAGCAAGAAGAATTACAATCCTGCAGCCTGTGGAACAAAAACCACATTTACAGAAAGATAAACAAGACGAAAAGCCAGAGGGCTATGTACAAGATGAAGGAACAAGATAAAGCCCAAGAAAAACAACTAAATGAAGTGGAGATAGGCAACCTTCCAGAAAAAGAATTCAGAATAATGATAGTGAAGATGATCCCGGACCTCGGAAAAACAAAGGAGGCAAAGATCGAGAAGATGCAAGAAATGTTTAACAAAGACCTAGAAGAATTAAAGAACAAACAAACAGAGATGAACAATACAATAACTGAAATGAAAACTACACTAGAAGGAATCAGTAGCAGAATAACTGAGGCAGAAGAACGGATAAGTGACCTGAAAGACAGAATGGTGGAATTCACTGCTGCGAAACAGAATAAAGAAAAAAGAGTGAAAAGAAATGAAGACAGCCTAAGAGACCTCTGGGACAACATTAAATGCAACAACAGTCGCATTTTAGGAGTCCCAGAAGGAGAAGAGAGAGAGAAAGGGCCAGGGAAAATATTTGAAGAGATTATAGTCGAAAACTTCCCTAACATGGGAAAGGAAATAGCCACCCAAGTCCAGGAAGCGCAGCGAGTCCCATACAGGATAAACCCAAAGAGAAACACGCCGAGACACATAGTAATCAAACTGACAAAAATTAAAGACAAAGAAAAATTATTGAAAGCAGCAAGGGAAAACCGAAAAATAACATACAAGGGAACTCCCATAAGGTTAACAGCTGATTTCTCAGCAGAAACTCTACAAGCCAGAAGGGAGTGGCATGATATACTTAAAGTGATGAAAGGGAAGAACCTACAACCACGATTACTCTACCCTGCAAGGATCTCATACAGATTCCACGGAGAAATCAAAAGCTTTACAGATAAGCAAAGGCTAAGAGAATTCAGCACCACCAAACCAGCTCTACAACAAATGTGAAAGGAACTTCTCTAAGTGGGAAACACAAGAGGAGAAAAGGATCTACAAAAACAAACCCAGAACAATTAAGAAAATGGTCACAGGAACATACATATCGATAATAACCTTAAATGAGAATGGATTAAATGCTCCAACCAAAAGACACAGGCCTGCTGAATGGATACAAAAACAAGACCCATATATATGCTGTCTACAAGAGACCCACTTCAGGTCTAGGGACACATACAGACTGAAAGTGAGGGGATGGAAAAAGATATTCCATGCAAATGGAAATCAAAAGAAAGCTGGAGTAGCTATACTCATATCAGATAAAATAGACTTTAAAATAAAGAATGTTACAAGAAAAAAAAAAAGAAGAATGTTACAAGAGACAAGGAAGGACATGACATAATGATCAAGGGATCAATCCAAGAAGAAGATATAACAATTATAAATATATATGCACCCAACATAGGAGCACCTCAATACATAAGGCAACTGCTAACAGCTATAAAAGAAGAAATCGACAGTAACACAATAATAGTGGGGGACTTTAACACCTCACTTACACCAATGGACAGGTCATCCAAAATGAAAATAAATAAGGAAAAAGAAGCTTTAAATGACACAACAGACCAGATAGATTTAATTGATATTTATAGGATATTCCATCCAAAAACAGCAGATTACACTTTCTTCTCAAGTGCACACGGAACGTTCTCCAGGATAGATCACATCCTGGGTCACAAATCAAGCCTCAGTAACTTTAAGGAAATTGAAATCATATCAAGCATCTTTTCTGACCACAACGCTATGAGATTAGAAATGAATTAAATGGAAAAAAACGTAAAAAACACAAACACATGGAGGCTAAACAATACGTTACTAAATAACCAAGAGATCACAGAAGAAATCAAAGAGGAAATCAAAAAATACCTAGAGACAAATGACAATGAAAACACGATGATCCAAAACCTGTGGGATGCAGGAAAAGCAGTTCTAAGAGGGAAGTTTATAGCTATACAAGCCTACCTCACGAAACGAGAAACATCTCAAATAAACGATCTAACATTACACCTAAAGGAAGTATAGAAAGAAGAACAAACAAAACCCAAAGTTAGCAGAAGGAAACAAATCATAAATATCAGAGCAGAAATAAATGAAATAGAAACAAAGAAAACAATAGCAAAGATCAATAAAACTAAAAGCTGGTTCTTTGAGAAGATAAACAAAATTGATAAGCCATTAGCCAGACTCATCAAGAAAAAGAGGGAGAGGACTCAAATCAATAAAATCAGAAATGAAAAAGGAGAAGTTACAACAGACACTGCAGAAATACAAAGCATCCTAAGAGACTACTACAAGCAACTCTATGCCAATCAAACGGACAACCTGGAAGAAATGGACAAATTCTCAGAAAGGTATAACCTTCCAAGACTGAACCAGGAAGAAACAGAAAATATGAACAGACCAATCACAAGTCATGAAATTGAAACTGATTAAAAATCTTCCAACAAACAAAAGTCCAGGACCAGATGGCTTCACAGGTGAATTCTATCAAGCATTTAGAGAAGAGCTAACACCTATCCTTCTCAAACTCTTCCAAAAATTGCAGAGGAAGGAACACTCCCAAACTCATTCTATGAGACCACCATCACCCTGACACCAAAACCAGACAAAGATACTACAAAAAAAGAAAATTACAGAACAATATCACTGATGAATGTAGATGCAAAAATCCTCACCAAAATACTAGCAAACAGAATCCAACAACACATTAAAAGGATCATACACCATGCTCAAGCTGGATTTATCCCAAGGATGCAAGGATTCTTCAATATACGCAAATCAATCAATGTGATACACCATATTAACAAATTGAAGAATAAAAACCATATGATCATCTCAATAGAGGCAGAAAAAGCTTTTGACAAAATTCAACACCATTTATGATAAAAACTCTCCAGAAAGTGGGCATAGAGGGAACTTATCTCAACATAATAAAGGGCATATACGACAAACCCACAGCAAACATCATTCTCAATGGTGAAAAACTGAAAACATTTCCTCTAAGATCAGGAACAAAACAAGGATGTCCACTCTCACCACTATAATTCAACATAGTTTTGGAAGTGTTAGCCACAGCAATCAGAGAAGAAAAAGAAATAAAAGTAATACAAATTGGAAAGTAAGAAGTAAAACTGTCACTGTTTGCAGATGACATGATACTATACATACAGAATCCTAAAAATGCCACCAGAAAACTACTAGAGCTAATCAATGAATTTGGTAAAGTTGCAGGATACAAAATTAACGTACAGAAATCTCTTGCATTCCTATACACTAATGATGAAAAATCTGAAAGAGAAATTATGGAAACACTCCCGTTTACCATTGCAACAAAAAGAATAAAATACCTAGGAATAAATCTACCTAGGGAAACAAAAAACCTGTATGCAGAAAACTATAAGACACTGATGAAAGAAATTAAAGATGATACCAACAGATGGAGAGATATACCATGTTCTTCGATTGGAAGTATCAATATTGTGAAAATGACTATACTCCCCAAAGCAATCTGCAGATTCAGTGCAATCCCTATTAAATTACCAATGACATTTTTTACAGAACTAGAACTAATCATCTTAAAATTTGTATGGAAACACAAAAGACCCCGAATAGCCAAAGCAATCTTGAGGGAAAAAAACAGAGCTGGAGGAATCAGACTCCCTGACTTCAGACTATACTACAAAGGTACAGTCATCAAGACAATATGGTACTGGCACAAAAACAGAAACATAGATAAATGGAACAAGATAGAAAGCCCAGAGATAAACCCACATACCTATGGTCAACTAATCTATGACAAAGGAGGCAAAGATATACAATGGAGAAAAGACAGTCTCTTCAATAAGTGGTGCTGGGAAAACTTGACAGCTACATGTAAAAGAATGGAAATAGAACACTCCCTAATACCATACACAAAAATAAACTCAAAATGGATTTGAGACCTAAATTTATGACTGGACACTATAAAACTCTTAGAGGAAAACATCAGAAGAACACTCTTTGACGTAAATCACAGCAAGATCTTTCTTGATCCACTTCCTAGAATAATGGAAATAAAAACAAAAATAAACAAATGGGACCTAATGAAACTTCAAAACTTTTGCACAGCAAAGGAAACCATAAACAAGATGAAAAGACAACCCTCAGAATGGGAGAAAATATTCGCAAATGAATCAATGGACAAAGGATTAATCTCCAAAATATATAAACAGCTCATGCAGCTCAATATTGAAGAAACAAACAACCCAATCCAAAAATGGGCAGAAGACCTAAATAGACATTTCTCCAAAGAAGACATACAGATGGCCAAGAAGCACGTGAAAAGGCTCAACATCACTAATTATTACGAAATGCAAATCAAAACTACAATGAGGTATCACCTCACACCAGTTAGAAGGGGCATCATCAG
The DNA here is from genome assembly GCF_965194825.1 of Balaenoptera physalus. Taxonomy (NCBI): domain Eukaryota; kingdom Metazoa; phylum Chordata; class Mammalia; order Artiodactyla; family Balaenopteridae; genus Balaenoptera; species Balaenoptera physalus. The sequence continues at coordinate 87,864,803 of NC_138886.1, read as the reverse complement.
AAAATCTACAAACAACAAATGCTGGAGAGGTTGTGGAGAAAAGGGAACCCTCTTGCACTGTTGGTGGGAATGTAAATTGACACAGTCATTATGGAGAACAGTATGGAGGTTCCTTAAGAAACTAAAAATAGAATTACCATATGATCCAGCAATTCCACTACTGGACATATACCCAGAGAAAACCATAATTCAAAAAGACACATGCACCCCAATGTTCACTGCAGCATTATTTACCATAGCCAGGTCATGGAAGCAACCTAAATGCCCATTGACAGACGAATGGGTAAAGAAGATGTGGTACATATATACAATGGAATATTACTCAGCCATAAAAAGGAACGAAACTGGGTCATTTGTAGAGATGTGGATGGATCTAGAGACTGTCATACAGAGTGAAGTAAGTCAGAAAGAGAAAAACAAATATCGTATATTAATGAATGTATGTGGAACCTAGAAAAATGGTACAGATGAACCGGTTTGCAGGGCAGAAGTTGAGACACAGATGTAGAGAACAAACGTATGGACACCAAGGGAGGAAAACTGCATGGGGTGGGGATGGTGGTGTGCTGAATTGGGCAATTGGGAATGACATGTATACACTGATGTGTGTAAAATTGATGGCTAATAAGAACCTGCAGTATAAAAAAACAAACAAAAAAACAAAAAAACAACTAATACTAAACTTTCTTTGGGTTATTTGTATGGAAATATGTTAACATAAGTGTTTCAGACATTACATGAAATTTCTAAAAATCTTATATGTTCTGTGATAATGTTATAAGTCATAATTCTAGTTATTACTTTAAAATGTATATCTCAGAAATAACTAAATTTCTTTGTCAATTGCATTATTATGAACTTTCATCAAATCTTTAACTGTGGTCATTTTAAAGTCTTTTGTCATTTACAGACAGTTCTGGGTGTACTCTGATGATTTCACAAAAATGTTCCTATAAAAGGGTTTCATCTTCAAGGAATTCATGGAAAAGACTGACAAGTACAGGTTTCTGGTAACTGACTATACTGCTGAACTGAATGAATAAGCATTTTCAGAACTCTAATGAATTCATAAAAGTGCTAACAAAAGATCAAGATGAAAAAAAAATTAATGACATGGGACTGAGTGAACTGATGAGGATGATTATAATTTTTGTGACTTTCTGTTTGAATAAAAAAAAAATCCCACAAGGTCTCAGGCAAAAAATATACAAATCAATTTTCACTGCAAAGTGAAGGAGCTGTTACAGTGGAGGATTACTGGACTGAATGTCAATATTATGACATAGGATGAGTGTGTTTTGTGTTTGGTAATTGCAATCATTGTTGCTTTTGTTGTGGTCATCCATTTACAAGGCTTGGTGTCAGTTTATTTATCTCTTGTAAAAATAAAATACAGTGTGTGTGTGTGAGTTGTGGAAAAAAAGGAAACTTAAAAAAAATCTATTGACTTCTATGATATATAAGAGAATGTTCTTGTTCTGAGGAAATGAACGGTATAGTATTAAGGGTACAGAGGCATGATTTAAGTTTAAAAGGATATCTCAACTAGTTCTAAAAAAATGCTGGAGATAGATACAAATATAGATATAGATGTAGGGAGGTAAAGCAAATTTGGCAAAATGAATCTGGTGAACGTTATATGGAGTTCTTTATACTATTCCCACAAATTTTCTCTGAATTTTCTGTAAGTTTGAATTACAAACGAATATACAGTATGTGCTTTATCATTAATTATCAACCTGGGCACAATTTCATGTCATTGGAAAGTTCAGACCTAGTGACTTAGTTAAGAGGCAGAGCAGGAGTGTATCTTCACTAATCGCGAGGCTTATTTAACTGCTTTTGTGGTAAAATGTTGATGTGGAAGGGCCAGTCTGCTCAATTGATATTGAAACATTAGAGGTGGAGAAGGCAGCCTGCAGGTGGAGCCCTTTTTTTTAAGTTTTAATTTTTTTTTCTTTTTGGAACACTTTATTGAGATATAATTCACATACATACAATTTATGCATTTAAAGTGTACAATTCAATGGCTTTTAGCATATTTACAGAGTTGTGCAGCCACCATCGCTGTCAATTTTGGAACAATTTCATCTCCCCCAAAAGAAACCCCATACATCTTACTTCATCCTTATCACCCTCATCCCCTCAACCCTCACTCAGCCCAGCCCAAGGCAACCACTAATCTGCTTTCTGTCTCTATTGATTTGCCTATTCTGTGCATTTCATATGGAATTATATAATATGTGGCCTTTTGTGACTGGCTTCTTTCACCTAGCATAATGTTTTCAAGGTTCATCCATGTTGTAGCATACATCAGTACTTCATTCCTATCGTACAAATGAGCCAAGGTGGTCCTAGCTTGTTTATTTCTTCACAGCAGTCTGAGACCCCTAATCTCCAAAGTCTTCAGGTGCCACACTCAAATTTTTACGTCTAGTTAAGAATAGTGCAAACAAGCAGATTTTTAGCCGTATAGGGTCTGCCTGTTTTGCATACATTGGGAAACTACACCCAGCTTCTGCTGACCATTGACAAGATAGAGCCTTGTGGTTTTCAGGCCCCAAGGTGCTAACTGCCCTTCAGAGCTCTCCAATTCAAAGACTCATTGCTGTGCTTCTAAGAAAGGTCACCTAGACACATATGCCCTTGTTCTGGCCCCCCTCCCTGGGGTTCCTTTGCCCTCCTCCCCTTTGGGGTGGTCATAAGCCTCTGCACGGTCTCATGTTGTGAGGAACTTCCCTTCTTATAGAATCCTGTCCAAATGCTGCCCAAAAAATCTTGCTGTGTGTTACTGCCTCTTACGGTCATCTCTTTTTCCTCCATCCCCACCCCTCAGATCTCACATAACCTGTATAATTCCTTTTTATTGTTGAATAACATTCCAGTGTATGGATAGACCACATTTTCTTTATCTATTCACCCCTTGATGGACATTTTGGTTGTTTCCACCTTTAGACTATTATTTTGGCTGTTATGAACATTTATGTCCAAGTTTTTGTTTGAACACTTATTTTTATTTCTCTTGCTAGGTGTAGCATTGCTGGGACATAGGGTAACTCTATGTTTAATCCTTTGAAAAACTTCCAGACTGTTTTCCAAAGTGGCTGCAACATTTTCTATTCCCACCAGCAGTGTACAAGGGTTCCAATTATTACACAGCCTAACCAACACTTGTTATTATCTGACATTTTTATTATAATCATACTAGTGGGTGTGAAGCGGTAACTCACTGTGGTTTTGATTTGCATTTTCCTGATGACTAATGATGTTGAGCATCTTTTCATGTGCTATTGGCCATTTGTATATCTTCCTTGGAGAAGTGTCTATTCATATTCTTTGCTCATTTTTAAATTAGGTTATTTCACTATTAAGTTGTAAGAATTCTTCATATATTCCAGACACAACTTCCTTATCAGATATATGATTTTGAAATATTTTCTTCTACTCCATGGATTGTCTTTTTACTTTCTTGGCGATCAGCACAAAAGTTTAGAATTTTGTTGATGTCCAATTTATGTATTTTTTTGTTGTTGTTGCTTAAGCTTTTGGTGCTATATCTAAGAATCCACTGCAAAATACAGGATCATGAAGATTTAACCCTATGTTTTCTTCTAAGAGTTTTACAGTTTTAGCTCTTACATTTAGATCTTTGATATATTTTGAGTTAATTTTTGTCTGTAGTGTAGGTTCATTTACATGTGGCGATCATTTCCCTACTTCTGGAGTATCTTTTCCCTGCCTCATTAGACTGTTTCACACCTTGGCCTCAACTTTGGTATTCTCAAATCAGAACCAAAAAAGTGAAGCAGAGTCAACCCCCAAAGACCAGTGTCAGTGGGAGGCAGGAAGTGCCAAGGAAGCCCCCCATCTCCTGTAGACTGGGAGTTTAATCACTGCCCTCCACTGGGGCTTTTAATGTTTCAAGTCATCAAGCTTTTGTCTCAGCACCATTTGTTGAAAAGACAATTCTTTCCCGTTGAATTGTCTTGGCATCCTTGTCCAAAATCAATTGAACATGGATACATGGGTTTGTTTCTGGATTCTCAATTCTATCCCTTTGATTTGCAAATTTATCTTTATGTCAGGACCGCAATGTCTTTTTTTTTTTTTCTTAAACATCTTTATTGGAGTATAATTGCTTTACAATGGTGTGTTAGTTTCTGCTTTATAAAAAGTGAATCAGTTATACATATACATATGTTCCCATATCTCTTCCCTCTTGCATCTCCCTCCCTCTCACCCTCCCAATCCCACTCCTCTAGGTGGTCACAAAGCACTGAGCTGATCTCCCTGTGCTATGCGGCTGCTTCCCACTAGCTATCTATTTTACATTTGGTAGTGTATATATGTCCATGACACTCTCTCACCCTGTCACATCTCACCCCTCCCCCTCCCCATATCCTCAAGTCCATTCTCTAGTAGGTCTGTGTCTTTATTCCTGTCTTGCCACTAGGTTCTTCATGACCTTTTTTTTTTCTTAGATTCCATATATATGTGTTAGCATACTGTATTTGTTTTTCTCTTTCTGACTTACTTCACTCTGTATGACAGACTCTAACTCCATCCACCTCATTACAAATACCTCCATTTCATTTCTTTTTATGACTGAGTAATATTCCATTGTATATATGTGCCACATCTTCTTTATCCATTCATCCGATGATGGACACTTAGGTTGCTTCCATGTCCTGGCTATTGTAAATAGAGCTGCAATGAACATTTTGGTACATGACTCTTTTTGAATTATGGTTTTCTCAGGGTATATGCCCAGTAGTGGGATTGCTCAGTCGTATAGTAGTTCTATTTTTAGTTTTTTAAGGAACCTCCATACTGTTCTCCACAGTGGCTGTATCAATTTACATTCCCACCAACAGTGCAAGAGGGTTCGCTTTTCTCCGCACCCTCTCCAGCATTTATTGTTTCTAGATTTTTTTGATGATGGCCATTCTGACCGGTGTGAGATGATATCTCATTGTAGTTTTGATTTGCATTTCTCTAATGATTAATGATGTTGAGCATTCTTTCATGTGTCTGTTGGCCATCTGTATATCTTCTTTGGAGAAATGTCTATTTAGGTCTTCTGCCCATTTTTGGATTGGGTTGTTTGTTTTTTTGTTATTGAGCTGAATGAGCTGCTTGTAAATCTTGGAGATTAATCCTTTGTCAGTTGCTTCATTTGCAAATATTTTCTCCCATTCTGAGGGTTGTCTTTTGGTCTTGTTTATGGTTTCCTTTGCTGTGCAAAAGCTTTTAAGTTTCATTAGGTCCCATTTGTTTATTTGTGTTTTTATTTCCATTTCTCTAGGGGCTGGGTCAAAAAGGATCTTGCTGTGATGAATGTCATAGAGTGTTCTGCCTATGTTTTCCTCTAAGAGTTTGATAGTGTCTGGCCTTACACTTAGGTCTTTAATCCATTTTGAGTTTATTTTTGTGTATGGTGTCAGGGAGTGTTCTAATTTCATACTTTTACATGTACCTGTCCAATTTTCCCAGCACCACTTATTGAAGAGGCTGTCTTTTCTCCACTGTATATGCTTGCCTCCTTTATCAAAGATAAGGTGACCATATGTGTGTGGGTTTATCTCTGGGCTTTCTATTCTGTTCCATTGATCTATATTTCTGTTTTTGTGCCAGTACCAAACTGTCTTGATTACTGTAGCTTTGTAATATAGTCTGAAGTCAGGCAGCCTGATTCCTCCAGCTCCATTTTTCGTTCTCAAGATTGCTTTGGCTATTCGGGGTGTTTTGTGTCTCCATACAAATTGTGAAATTTTTTGTTCTAGTTCTGTGAAAAATGCCAGTGGTAGTTTGATAGGGATTGCATTGAATCTGTAGATTGCTTTGGGTAGTAGAGTCATTTTCACAATGTTCATTCTTCCAATCTAAGAACATGGTATATCTCTCCATCTATTTGTATCATCTTTAATTTCTTTCATCAATGTCCTATAATTTTCTGCATACAGGTCTTTTGTCTCCTTAGGTAAGTTTATTCCTAGATATTTTATTCTTTTTGTTGCAATGGAAAACGGGAGTGTTTTCTTAATTTCATTTTCAGATTGTTCATCATTAGTGTATAGGAATGCAAGAGATTTCTGTGCATTAATTTTGTATCCTGCTACTTTAACAAATTCATTGATTAGCTTTAGTAGTTTTCTGGTAGCATCTTTAGGATTCTCTATGTATAGTTTCATGTCATCTGCAAACAGTGACAGCTTTACTTCTTCTTTTCTGATTTGGATTCCTTTGATTTCTTTGTCTTCTCTGATTGCTGTGGCTAACACTTCCAAAACTATGTTGAATAATAGTGGTGAGAGTGGGCAACCTTGTCTTGTTCCTGATCTTACTGGAAATGGTTTCAGTTTTTCACCATTGAGGACAATGTTGGCTGTGTGTTTGTCATATATGGCCTTTATTATGTTGAGGAAAGTTCCCTCTATGCCTACTTTCTGCAGGGCTTTTATCATAAATGGGTGTTGAATTTTGTCAAAAGCTTTTTCTGCATCTATTGAGATGATCATATGGTTTTTCTCCTTCAATTTGTTAATATGATGTATCACGTTGATCGATTTGCGTATATTAAAGAATCCTTGCATTCCTGGAATAAACCCCACTTGATCATGGTGTATAATCCTTTTAATGTGCTGTTGGATTCTGTTTGCTAGTATTTTGTTGAGGATTTTTGCATCTATGTTCATCAGTGATATTGGCCTGTAGTTTTCTTTCTTTGTGACATCTTTGTCTGGTTTTGGTATCAGGGTGATGGTGGCCTCGTAGAATGAGTTGGGGAGTGTTCCTCACTCTGCAATATTTTGGAAGAGTTTGAGAAGGATAGGTGTTACATCTTCTCTTAATGTTTGATAGAATTCTCCTGTGAAGCCATCGGGTCCTGGGCTTTTGTTTGTTGGCAGATTTTTAATCACAGTTTCAATTTCAGTGCTTGTGATTGGTCTGTTCATATTTTCTATTTCTTCTTCGTTCAGTCTCGGCAGGTTGGGCATTTCTAAGAATCTGTCCATTTCTTCCAGGTTGTCCATTTTATTGTCATAGAGTTGCTTGTAGTAATCTCTCATGATCATTTGTATTTCTGCAGTGTCAGTGGTTACTTCTCCTTTTTCATTTCTAATTCTATTGATTTGAGTCTTCTCCCTTTTTCTCTTGATGAGTCTGGCTAATGGTTTATCAATTTTGTTTATCTTCTCGAAGAACCAGCTTTTAGTTTCATTGATTTTTGCTATTGTTTCCTTCCTTTCTTTTTCATTTATTTCTGATCTGATCTTTATGATTTCTTTCCTTCTGCTAGCTTTGGGGGTTTTTTGCTCTTCTTTCTCTAATTGCTTTAGGTGCAAGGTTAGGTTGTTTATTCGAGATGTTTCCTGGTTCTTGATGTAGGCTTGTATTGCTATTAATTTCCCTCTTAGAACTGCTTTTGCTGCATCCCATAGGTTTTGGGTCGTCGTGTCTCCATTGTCATTTGTTTCTAGGTATTTTTTGATTTCCCCTTTGATTTCTTCAGTGATCACTTCGTTATTAAGTAGTGTATTGTGTAGCCTCCATGTGTTTGTATTTTTTACAGATGTTTTCCTCTAATTGATATCTAGTCTCATAGCATTGTGGTCGGAAAGGATACTTGATACGATTTCAATTTTCTTAAATTTACCAAGGCTTGATTTGTGACCCAAGATATGATCTATCCTGGAGAATGTTCCATGAGCACTTGAGAAAAATGTGTATTCTCTTGTTTTTGTGTGGAATGTCCTATAAATATCAATTAAGTCCATCTTGTTTAATGTATCATTTAATGCTTGTGTTTCCTTATTTATTTTCATTTTGGATGATCTGTCCATTGGTGAAAGTGGGGTGTTAAAGTCCCCTACTATGATTGTGTTATTGTCGATTTCCCCTTTAGTGGCTGTTAGTATTTGCCTTATGTATTGAGGTGCTCCTATGTTGGGTGCATAAATATTTACAATTGTTATACCTTCCTCTTGGATCGATCCCTTGATCATTATATAGTGTCCTTCTTTGTCTCTTGTTATATTCTTTATTTTAAAGTCTACTTTGTCTGATATGAGAATTGCTACTCCAGCTTTCTTTTGATTTCCATTTGCATGGAATATCTTTTTCCATCCCCTCACTTTCAGTCTGTATGTGTCTCTAGGTCTGAAGTGGGTCTCTTGTAGACAGCATATATATGGGTCTTGTTTTTGTATCCATTCAGCCAGTCTGTGTCTTTTGGTGGGAGCATTTAATCCATTTACATTTAAGGTAATTATCGATATGTATGTTCCTATTCCCATTTTCTTAAATGTTTTGGGTTTGTTATTGTAGGTGTTTTCCTTCTCTTGTGTTTCTTGCCTAGAGAAGTTCCTTTAGCATTTGTTGTAAAGCTGGTTTGGTGGTGCTGAGCTCTCTCAGCTTTTGCTTGTCTGTAAAGGTTTTAATTTCTCCATCAAATCTGAATGAGATCCTTGCTGGGTAGAGTAGCCTTGGTTGTAGGTTTTTCTCCTTCATCACTTTAAGTATATCCTGCCACTCCCTTCTGGCTTGCAGAGTTTCTGCTGAAAGATCAGCTGTTAACCTTATGGGGATTCCGTTGGGTGTTATTTGTTGTTTTTCCCTTGCTGCTTTTAATATGTTTTCTTTATATTTAATTTTTGACAGTTTGATTAATATGTATCTTGGTGTGTTTCTCCTTGGATTTATCCTGTATGGGACTCTCTGTGCTTCCAGGACTTGATTAACTATTTCCTTTCCCATATTACGGAAGTTTTCAACTATAATCTCTTCAAATATTTTCTCAGTCCCTTTCTTTTTCTCTTCTTCTTCTGGGACCCCTATAAGTCGAATGTTGGTGCGTTTAATGTTGTCCCAGAGGTCTCTGAGACTGTCCTCAGTTCTTTTCATTCTTTTTTCTTTATTCTGCTCTGCAGTAGTTATTTCCACTAATTTATCCTCCAGGTCACTTATCCGTTCTTCTGCCTCAGTTATTCTGCTATTGATCCCGTCTAGAGTATTTTTAATTTCATTTATTGTGTTGTTCATCATTGCTTGGTTCCTCTTTAGTTCTTCTACATCCTTGTTAAATGTTTCTTGCATTTTGTCTATTCTATTTCCAAGATTTTGATCATTTTTACTATCATTGTTCTGAATTCTTTTTCAGGTAGACTGCCTATTTCCTCTTCATTTGTTAGGTCTGGTGTGTTTTGACCCTGCTTCTTCACCTGCTGTGTGTTTTTTTGTCTTCTCATTTTTTCTTATCTTACTGTGTTTGGGGTCTCCTTTTCACAGGCTGCAGGTTAGTAGTTCCCATTGTTTTTGGTATCTGTCCCCAGTGGCTAAGGTTCGTTCAGTGGGTTGTGTAGGCTTCCTGGTGGATGGGACTAGTGCCTGTGTTCTGGTGGATGAGGTTGGATCTTGTCTTTCTGGTGGGCACGTCCACGTCTGGTGGTGTGTTTTGGGGTGTCTGTGGCCTTATTATGATTTTAGGCAGCCTCTCTGCTAATGGATGGGGCTGTGTTCCTGTCTTGCTAGTTGTTTGGCATAGGGTGTCCAGCACTGTAGCTTGCTGGTCGTTGAATGAAGCTGGGTCTTGATGTTGAGATGGAGATCTCTGAGAGATTTTCACCGTTTGGTATTACGTGGAGCTGCAAGGTCTCTTGTGGACCAGTGTTCTGAAGTTGGCTCTCCCACCTCAGAGGCACAGCCCTGATGCCTGGCTGGAGCACCAAGAGCCTTTCATCCACACGGCTCAGAATAAAAGGGAGAAAAAAATAGAAAGGAGGAAAGAAAGAAAGAGGATAAAATAAAATAAGATAAAACTATTATAATAAAAAATAAGAAAAAAAATTAAGAATAAATTTATTAAGAAAAAATTTTTTTTTAATTTTTAAAAATAGATTTATTAATTTTTTATAATAAAAAATAAGAAAAAAATTAAGAAAAAATTTATTAAGAAAAAAATTTAATTTTTAAAAATAAAAAATATGAAAAAACGTATTAAATTTTTTTTTTAATTTCTAAAAATAGGAAATAAGTAAAAAATTATTAAGAAAACATTTATTAGGAAAAAAATTTTTTTAAGTAAAAAAAGAAAAAAAAAACAACAAAAAAAAAAACGGACGGACCTATCCCTAGGACTAATGGTGAAAGCAAAGCTATACAGACAAAATCTCACCCAGAAGCATACACATATACACTCACAAAAAAAGGAAAAGGGGAAAAATTAATATATCCTGCTCCCAACGTCCACCTCCTGAATTTGGGATGATTCATTGTCTATTCAGGTATTCAACAGATGCAGGCACATCAAGTTGTTTGTGGAGCTTTAATCCGCTGCTTCTGAGGCTGCTGGGAGGGATTTCCCTTTCTCTTCTTTTTCGTACAGCTCCCGGGGTTCAGCTTTGGATTTGGACCCGCCTCTGCATGTAGGTCGCCTGAGGGCGTCTGTTCCCCGCCCAGACAGAACGGGGTTAAAGGAGCAGCTGCTTCGGGGGCTCTGGCTCACTCAGGACGGTGGGATGGATGGGTACGGATGTGGGGTGAGCTTGCGGCGGCAGAGGTCGGCGTGACGTTGCAGCAGCCTGAGGTGTGCCATGCGTTCTCCCGGGGAAGTTGTCCCCGGATCACGGGAGCCTGGCAGTGGCGGGCTGCACCGGCTCCCGGGAGGGGCGGTGTGGAGAGTGACCTGTGCTTGCACACAGGCTTCCTGGTGGCGGCAGCAGCAGCCCTAGCGTCTCCTGCCCGCCTCTGGGATCCGCGCTGTTAGCCACGGCTTGTGCTCGTCTCTGGAGTTTGTTTAGGCGGTGCTCTGAATCCCCTCTCCTTGCGCACCGCGAAACAAAGAGGCAAGAAAAAGTCTCTTGCCTCTTCGGCAGCTGCAGAGTTTTTCTCGGACTCCCTCCCGGTTAGCACCGAAGCTGGAGCCTCAGCTCCCAGCCCCCGCCCGCCCCGGCGTCTGAGCAGACAAGCCTCTTGGGCTGCTGAGTGCTGCTTGGCGCCGAGCCTCCATGCAGGAATCTATCCGTTTTTCCCTCTGCGCCCCTGTTGCTGTGGGATCCACGCTGATAGCCGCGGCTCGCGCCTGTCTCTGGAGCTCGTTTAGCTGGCTCTCTGAATCCCCTCTCCTTGCGCGCCGTGAAACAAAGGCAAGAAAAAGTCTCTTGCCTCTTCGGCAGCTGCAGACTTTTTCCTGGACTCCCTCCCGGCTAGCACTGAAGCCCGAGCCTCAGCTCCCAGCCCCGTCCGCCCTGGTGGCTGAGCAGACAAGCCTCTCAGGCTGGTGAGTGCTACTCGGCACCGATCTTCTGTGCAGGAATCTCTCCGCTTTGCCCTCCGCACCCCTGTGGCTGCGCTCTCTTCCGTGGCTCTGAAGCTTCCCCCCTCTGCCACCCGCAGTCTCTCCCCGCGAAGGGGCTTCCTAGTGTGTGGAAAGCTTTCCTCCTTCACAGCTCCCTCCCACTGGTGCAGGTCCCGTCCCTATTCTTTTGTCTCTGTTATTTCTTCTTTCTTTTGCCCTACCCAAGTACGTGGGGATTTTCTTGCCTTTTGGGAGGTCTGACGTCTTCTGCCAGTGTTCAGTGGGTGTTCTGTAAGAGCAGTTCCACATGTAGATGTATTTCTACTGTATCTGTGGGAAGGAAGGTGATCTCCGCGTCTTACTCTTCCGCCATCTTGCCTCATCTCAGGACCGCAATGTCTTGATGCTTGGAGTGGAGCTTTTTATGTGACTCATTCCCCCAACTAATGAACTGCTCAGGTGAGGTGCCACCCCAGGCCCTGTCCTCTGCACCTAAGGGTGTGGTGCCTTTTAAAGGAGATACTGCACTAGGTATTAGGACCTGTGCTGTATCTCTGTCCACGTCTTTTGTTTCTCCTCCTTTCCTGCCTTTCTGTGGACTTCGTTGGACATTCCATCACTCAGGAGTATTCCCTTAGGCTGGTGGCAGTGGGTCGTGATGACTTGAAACAGTAAGAACTCTGGTGGAGAGCAGTGATTAAGCTCACAGTCTATAGGGGATGGGGGGCTTCCTCTGTACTCCCTGCCTCCCCCTGACACTGGTCTTTGGGGATTGACTCTGCTTCACTTTTTTGGTTCTGATTTGAGAATACCAAAGTTGAGGCCAAGGTGTGAAACAGTCTAATGAGGCAGGGAAAAGATATTCCAGAAGTAGGGAAATGATCACTAGGAGGAAAAAGACATGGGCTCAGTTCCTCAACACTTGGGCCTTTAGCCATCAAATGTTCTCTAGCTTTCCATCCCTTTGAAGGGAGGTAAAAAACAGATGCTGAGAAGTGAATCCATTCATCATCAGGAGTACCATGCCTGTAAAAACCTTCCTCAACCTGAAACATTTCCAAAAAGGGAAATTTTACAGACTCGCTAGGGAACATAATAGAATCTGGAACTGGGAAAGCAAGTGAAAAGAAGCAAAGGTCACTGCCTTCAGGAGAGCAATATTGGGGAAAGGAGACATCCCAAAAGAGTGTTTTTCATATGGAAGAGGACGTGCGGAGAGCTCAGGTCATACATCTCCAGAATGAGGTCACTTCAGGTGATTTGCTGGGAACCAAGAAGACCTTATATGATCTGGGAATATCTTTAATGAAAGCATCACTGGCAATGATTTTACACAGAGGAAGTGTTGGTTAATATTTCTCATCTGGAGCCCAGCTGGAACAGGATGGGGTGCAGGAAGGAGTCCAGGGATATCTAGAAGGGCCTCTTTCCTGGATGAGAAAACAGCATCACCATTTTGCAAATAGGAAGTGAAACATAAAGAAAGCAGGGACCACACCAGATTTAAGTTATACAATCAGAATTCCAGAGCCCATATCAACACTATACCCACTAGCCCCTGACCCCAGAGGCCATGGGAAGGAAAAAAGTAAAAGGCATAGAGATAAGGCCTAGCTTAGACTGGACTGTCATGTCTAGGGTGGCTCACCTTGGCTTTCTCTGTTGGGACACTGAGGCCAGCCTTTTTGTTCTTACCTAAAACAATGCATATTTATAATAAACACCAGGGTAGCCAAGGGGTGGAATGAAGACTCTAAGGGGTCCCCTTTACACAGTGTGCAGAGGACACAATATGACAAGAGTGTCTAGAGCTGTGCCCTGTGGGGACCCTGGGGCTTTGGTCTGTCCCCAAGGTGTTATAAGCAGGATATTTTTAAATACCTTAACAATTTTCTTACATGTTAATTACATGTTGATTTAAACAGTGCAAGAAACAAAACAAAAAAAAGTGATAATGACCTAGAATTCCACCTGTTAACTATTGAGAATATTTTCACATCTACTCTCCATGACTTAAAAATATACTCTAACTCACATACACACACACAGAGGCACATATAATTTCTTCAAAAATTGAGTTTCACAGTACGTGTTCTTTTTTTTTTTAACATCTTCATTGGAGTATAATTGCTTTACAGTGGTGTGTTAGTTTCTGTTTTATAACAAAGTAAATCAGCTATACATATACATATATCCCCATATCTCCTTCCTCTTGCATCTCTCTCCCACCCTCCCTATCCCACCCTTCTAGGCAGTCACAAAGCACCAAGCTGATCTCCCTGTACTATGCAGATACTTCCCACTAGCTATCTATTTTATATTTGATACTGTATATATGACCATGCCACTCTCTCACTTCCTCTCAGTTTATTCTTCCCACTCCCAGTGTCCTCAAGTCCATTTTATACGTCTGCCTCTTTTTTCCTGTCCTGCCCCTAGGTTCTTCAGAACCTTTTTTTTTTTTTAAGGTTCCAAATATATGTGTTAGCATACGGTATTTGTTTTCCTCTTTCTGACTTACTTCACTCTGTATGACAGACTCTAGGTCCATCCAGCTCACTACAAATAACTCAATTTTGTTCCTTTTTATGGCTGAGTAATACTCCATTGTATATATGTGCCACATCTTCTTTATCCATTCATCTGTCAATGGACACTTAGGTTGCTTCCATGTCCTGGCTATTGTAAATAGAGCTGCAAGGAACATTGTGGTACATAACTCTTTTTGAATTATGGTTTTCTCAGGGTATATTCCCAGTAGTGGGATTGCTAGGCTGTATGGTAGTTCTAAGTTTAGTTTTGTAAGGAACTTCCATACTGTTCTCCATAGTGGATGTATCAATTTACATTCCCACCAACAGTGCAAGAGGGTTCCATTTTCTCCACACCCTCTCCAGCATTTACTGTTTGTAGATTTTTGGATGATAGCCACTCTGACTGGTGTGAGATGATATGTCATTGTAGTTTTGATTTGCATTTCTTTAATGATTAATGATGTTGAGCATTCTTTCATGTGTTTGTTGGCACTCTGTATATCTTCTTTGGAGAAATGTCTATTTAGGTCTTCTGCCCATTTTTTGATGGGGTTGTTGTTTTTTTTGATATTGAGTTGCATGAGCTGCTTGTAAAATTTGGAGGTTAATCCTTTGTTAGTTGCTTCATTTGAGAAGATTTTCTCCCATTTTGAAGGTTATCTTTTTGTCTTATTTATGTTTTCCTTTGCTGTGCAAGATCTTTTAAGTTTCATTAGGTCCCATTTGTTTATTTCCATTTCTCTAGGAGGTGGGTCAAAAAGGATCGTGCTGTGATTTATGTCATAGAGTGTCTGCCTATGTTTTCCTCTAAGAGTTTTACAGTGTCTGGTCTTAAATTTAGGTCTTTAATCCAATTTGGCTTTATTTTTGCATATGGTGTTAGGGAGTGTTCTAATTTCATTCTTTTACACGTAGCTGTCCAGTTTTCCCAGCACCACTTATTGAAGAGGCTGTCTTTTCTCCATTGTATATTCTTGCCTCCTTTATCAAAAATAAGGTGACCACATGTGCGTGGGTTTATCTCTGGGCTTTCTATCCTGTTCCAGTGATCTATATATCTGTTTTTGTGCCAGTACCATACTGTCTTGATTACTGTAGCTTTGTAGTATAGTCTGAAGTCCAGGAGCCTGATTCCTCCAGCTCTGTTTTTCTTTCTCAAGATTGCTTTGGCTATTTGGGGTCTTTTGCACTTCCATACAAATTGTGAAATTTTTTGTTCTAGTTCTGTGAAAAATGCCAGTGGTAGTTTGATAGGGATTGCATTGAATCTGTAGATTGCTTTGGGTAGTAGAGTCATTTTCACAATGTTGATTCTTCCAATGCAAGAACATGGTATATCTCTCCATCTATTTGTATCATCTTTAATTTCTTTCATCAGAGTCTTATAATTTTCTGCATACAGGTCTTTTGTCTCCTTAGGTAGGTTTATTCCTAGGTATTTTATTCTTTTTGGTGCAATGGTAAATGGGAGTGTTTCCTTAATTTCACTTTCAGATTTTTCATCATTAGTGTATAGGAATGCAAGAGTTTTCTGTGCATTAATTTTGTATCCTGCTACTTTACCAAATTCATTGATTAGCTCTAGTAGTTTTCTGGTAGCATCTTTAGGATTCTCTATGAATAGTATCATGTCATCTGCAAACAGTGACAGCTTTACTTTTTCGTTTCTGATTTGGATTCCTTTTATTTCTCTTTCTTCTCTGATTGCTGTGGCTAAAACTTCCAAAACTATGTTGAATAATAGTGGTGAGGGTGGGTAACCTTGTCTTGTTCCTGATCTTGGTGGAAATGGTTTCAGTTTTTCCCCATTGAGGACGATGTTGGCTATGGGTTTGTCATATATGGCCTTTATTATGTTGAGGAAAGTTCCCTCTATGCCTACTTTCTGGAGGGTTTTTATCATAAGTGGGTGTTGAATTTTGTTGGAAGCTTTCTCTGCATCTATTGAGATGATCATATGGTTTTTCTCCTTCAATTTGTTAATATGGTGTATCACATTGATTGATTTGCGTATATTGAAGAATCCTTGCATTCCTGGGATAAACCCCACTTGATCATGGTGTATGATCCTTTTAATGGTGCTGTTGGATTCTGTTTGCTAGTATTTTGTTGAGGATTTTTACATCTATGTTCATCAGTGATATTGGCCTGTGGTTTTCTTTCTTTGTGACATCTTTGTCTGGTTTTGGTATCAGGGTGATGGTGGCCTCGTAGAATGAGTTTGGGAGTGTTCCACCCTCTGCTATATTTTGGAAGAATTTGAGAAGGATAGGTGTTAGGTCTCCTCTAAATGTTTTATAGATTTTGCCTGTGAAGCCATCTGGTCCTGAGCTTTTGTTTGTTGGAAGAGTTTTTATCACAGTCTCCATTTCAGTGCTTCTGATTGGTCTGTTTATATTTTCTATTTGTTCCTGGTTCAGTCTTGGAAGGCTATACCTTTCTAAGAATTTGTCCATTTCTTCCAGGATGTCCATTTTATTGGCATATAGTTGCTTGTAGAAATCTCTCATGCTCCTTTGTGTTTCCACAGTGTCAGTTGTTACTTCTTTTTCATTTCTAATTGTATTGATTTGATTCTTCTCCCTTTTTTTCTTGATGAATCTGTTTGTCTGTTTTCTATATAGTAGTTTGTATTTGCTAATCCCAAACTCCCAGTTTATCACTCCTTCCCCCTATCCCCTTTGGTAACCATAAGTTTGTTTTCTATGTCCATGAGTCTGTTTCTGTTTTATACATAAGTTCTTTTGCATCATGCACATCATTTTTAGTGCTTGCTTAGTATTCCATCCCAGGGATGTATCACAACCTTCAAGTGGGTAGTATATTAGACTAATAATTATAATCAGAGCAACACATTTTTGAGTCTCCTGGGCAGAGCCAGAACAGGGCTCTCTGTTAGACATCCATCTTTCAGCTCCCAAATTTTCAGAAAGAAATAGGGGTCTATACAAAGGAGGACTGGGAAAAACAGTGGTCCCATGCCAAGTAAACACTGAATCCTGTTTAAGAATTCCTTATTTCTGATGGTTCCCTTAAGCTTCAGTGAAATTAATGGCTTCCTGGAATAGATAATTTCTAAGTGAGATAACGCATTTAAAGTGATCTGTGAGATATAAAATTGCTATATAATCCTAATAATAATGATAATGGTAACAACACAATAATAATAGCATTTTTATTATAAATTAAGTTCTAGACTATGGGTCTACAGTGGGAACCTATAGAAGATTTAGAATTACACAAAGCAATAGCTTGTTTCACTTTAGCTGTTTGTGCTACTGAAAGATTGGGACAAAATAAATGCTTAATAAATTAAATCATACATTCACACTTAACTTGGAAATGGCTCTATTTTCCTTTCTGATTGGTGTTCAATTTTCTCTGCTCTTAAAACTTTAGTTTTAAGTTCTCCCGAGATACTAAGGTTTGGCAAACACTTAAACCTTCCAGGGGAACCTCCTAAAGGATTGGTCTAAGTGCTGGGCATCCTGTTTGCCACCTTCCCCCTCTCGCCATCCACCCTCACCCTCCCAACTGACCCCATCCTAGGAGTCTGGCTTGTATGGACTGCCTTCTACAGCTGCCAGTTCCTCAGGCTTCTGGGTGGGCTTGGCCAATGGGGGCCCCAACAGGAGATGGGGGGGGGAGAGGGGTCCAGGGTATTCATTTCTCTGGCTTCCTCCCTGCAAAGTCACCTCTCAGGAAGGCATCCTCCACACAACTCTCTCCTTCCAGGAGCCCATAACTTCTCCTTTCCTCATCCCATTTGGTCTGGTGGTAATAACAGCTCCACTGCCTTAGCCTACACCTTGTAAATAGTACCTTTGTAAAGAAACCCTATTCTAATTGTTGTAATTTGTGTGTGCCTTCTCTTTCCTGTTGGGTCCCTGTCTGATAAAGTCTGGAGGGTTCAGGAATCATTTGACAGTAGATTGCATCCTTCCTTAATTTGGTGGCTAGAATCCAGTGGAGGCTTTGCTATTTCTTTCAAGGGCTCTGTGAATTAAAGATAAGGACACACAAAAGAGGAAGGGCATCAAGGATCTGGGTGCTAGACAGAAATGGCAAAGCCATCAGTGGTAGAAGATCATAGTGGTTAGGCGTGTAAGCTTTGGTGCCATACTGCCTGCATTCAGATAAAGCACTGTGCTCACTGTGGTAACCAGCCTCGATGATGGCCTCCAGTGATCCTGCCTCCTGCATTCTGGCCCTGTGCAATCCTTCCCTTTGAGAGTGGGAGCATGTGACTTCTTCTAACTAACAGAATATGCCATTTTTGTGATTATGTTGCATTAGATTGTAACTTCTTTGCTAGCAGACCCTCTCTCAGGCGGGCTTTGATGATGCAAGCTGCCATGCTGTGAGTCATCATAAAAAGAAGCCCACGAGGCAAGGAAATGAGGTGGTATTTGGCCAACAGTCAGCAGGGAACTGAGGCTTTCACCCCAACAGTACTCAAGGATCTGCCACCTCCAAAAACCCTGTGAGTTTGGAAGCAAATCCTTCCCCAGTCAAGTCTCCAGATGAAACCCCAGCCCTGGCTGATACCTTGATTGCAGCCTCATAAGACACCTTGAGCCAGATCACTCAGCTAAGCTGTGCCTGGTTCCTGACACAGGAATAATAAATAATATCAGATAATAAATGAGGTAATAAATGAGCCTTGTTTTAAGCCACTGAATTTGTGGTAATTTGTTAGGCAACAAAAGATAATGATATACTTACTAACTGTGTGACTGTAGGGAAGTTACTAAACCAATTTATGTCTTAGTTTCCTCATCTTTAAAACTGGAATTAGGATAATAATTATACACTTCTGCTTTGTAGGGCTGGGGTAAGAATGAAATGGGTGAGCTGTAACATGCCTAAAGCAGCACCTGTCATAGAGGTGGCTGATCACATAAATGTTGGCTAATATTTTTAGAGCAGACCATGTAGTCCCTTCATGGATATGCCACCTTCCTTGGTAATAAGATTCAGTTGACCCTGAGCCCCAACTTTCCTCCCTCATTTGTCTCTTTGCTAAGTCTGGCCTTTAATAACAGATTTTCACAGAGCAGAAAGCTTTTGCAACTTTGCAGAGCCCTAGAGCATGAAAACATTGCCCTGAACTTTTTCTGAGACTCAGTCACCTGCTCTGTCATCCTCTCTATGCATTCTTCCCTGTTGTGATTTCTGAATTCCTTAGAAAATCAGCTGGAGACACAGTTTGGCTGACTTGTGGAGCTCTGGATCAGAGCACAAATCTGGATGTTTGTTTGGTGGCATTTATTATAATGCATCCCTCTAGGGGCCAGCAGAGCATCAGAGATCCGTGGCATTTGGACAACACAGAGGAGGGTCTTCAGCCCTGCATCTCCCAAAACAAAGTGTTCAGCTCCTTAAGTGCCATTTCACTGTTCTGCCCAGACCTTGGATCCTTCTCTCTTCCTGCGTCTGATAGACTTAAGATTTCAAGGATCTTTTCCTGTCGGTCCTCTTTCCCCATACCTTCTCTCCATACACTCCAAACTTTCAGATCCATCTTCTTACCAGAGTGAGGCCTAGGCCTCCAAGCTCCTTCCCTTCTCCTTGTACCCACCCATGCTCCTTTTTCTTCATAGAATTTTACCTTTCCATCCAGTAAGCCCTCTCTGATCCAGATTCACTTTTACCTCCTGTTCCTACCTACCTAGATTTGGTGGACATGGGTTTTCCCCATTGTTCCAAAAGCCACCCCCCCAAATAAACACACATAAACCTATGCACATATGTGGGATATACTGCCCCACATGCTGTGGGAGAGCAAACAGACCAAAAGAGGAAAAATGACTCTTCAAATTAGCCTCCAGCTAGTGGTCGTCACCCCAGGAGTAAAATCCAGGTGTCCCGACCCAGAGTAGACACTGTCAGACAACAGATCTGACCTGTCAGCTGGGTCTAGTCAGCTGTGCGATAGTTTTGGTTATTTTTGACCCCGTGGGGTAGGGGCAGAGCTGGATGTGGGCAACAATCAGGAAATATGGGCTGACTCAGAGGGCAGGGAAATTAAGTAGTTGGAGCACATTTGGAAAAACAGCCCACACTTTTGGGTGGAGCCTTTCTGGGAGGTGCATTTCATGCATTTCACAATAGCTGTTTACCTTTTAGTGTGCTGCCAGCTCTCAGGGACTCCACCGCATGTGTTCTGTTTCAGAGCCAGGGAAAATGATTCTATTCATTGCCAATCGTGGTTTTTTAACATGTGAGTAAGCAGCTCCCCTGCATCTTTTAAATCTCCCTTCACTGAGTGCTGGGCTGCAACACAGAGGAGAGAAAGGGGGAAACATAGAGGGGATTTGTCCACAGGGATAATTTATTATTAGCAGCAGCACTGCTTTCTCCCTTTTACCCCCCTTTTTTGTGGGGTGGTGGGTAGACACTACAGTCCTGTGTGTGGGTGGGCAGATGAGTGAGTGGATAGATAGACGGAAGAGGGAGTTTCCTTCTTGGGATTCTCATAATCGGTCTGTGGTTTACATCCCATTCATCTGGAGGGCACCGGGATTAATCAGAAACAGCTCGAGCTGAAACTGCCTCTACTGTCACAAACATGCTGAACTCCGTCAGGGTCTCTTATCTCCTTCCCACCAATCAACTCCTGCTCTATTTTAAACAAAACTCCCTCCAAGTGCCCTTAATCTCAGGTAACCACCACATACAATGCTCATTATTTAAACTAAAAGCAGTACGTACATAGAGTAACAAAACAAAACAAAACAGTACAGAGAAGTGTACGATAAAATCCCAGCTGTTCCCCCCAAAAGAAACTTTCAGAGATTGGACATTTACAGAAAAATGTCAGCTCCTAAACCAGGAAAGATTATATACTTTTTATTTATATAAAAGTAATTTCTCTCTATCCACAACTCTGGCCCTTGCTGATTTTACTTTCTACACATTAGAGCTCTTTCAAATTAGCATGTGATCACTCTAGTTCATTCTTTATAATGGCTGTATTGTATTCCATCATATGGTTGCATCTAATTTATTCAATCAGTTTTCTGTTTATAGTTGTTGTGGTGATTTGCAGTTTTTCACGTGGCAGCTTCAGTGGCAGAAGTCTCCTGACTGGAATGCGGGCCCTGGCAGTCATTGGCATGTTGGTCCTGCTTAAGGAGTCTGCCAGCCAGGCGCTGAGCCCACGGACTCTCAGAGATGTTCCCTCCTGCAGCGAGGCCCCACCACAGGAGGGACAAGACCCAGGCACTGCATGCTAAAGAGGTGCAGAAAAAGGTAATTGGGCTCCAACACACAAGACCTCCAGAGGGAGCAGGGAGAACATTCTCTGGGAGCCTGAGCCATGGGCTCTGGTCCTACCTCTACAGAAGAGTAAGAAACACAAGGGGCATGGACCAGCAATTCATTGTGCTCTGACTCTGAGCCAGCCACTTTGCACAGGCCGTGGCCCCTCCTCCTCATCACAGGGGGAGGTATCATCAGCCCCTATGGGTGTGGGGACTGAAGCACCGGTGCTAGGTCGCCTGCCATGGGTCAACACTATTTTTGTCCTAGTGGCACATGCCAGGGATCGCTTCTCTGTTAATTCCAAGTTTGAAATTCTCTTCTTCCCAACCTCACTTTGCTCTCCTTTTAGCCACTCTTTTCTTTTTTTCTGCCCTCTCTTTTCTGGATAAACTAAATGAGGCCAAGAAGTTTTTATTGAGCACCTGCTCTTTGCAGAACACTTCTTTTTCTCCTTATCCTGTAGCTTCCCAAATGGGAGGCACCGTTGTCTAAGAGATTCCATGGTCTCAAATCATGCCCATTGGGCCGCAGACTCAAGAAGTCTGTCTTCTTGATGCTCAACATCACTAATTATCAAGGAAATGAAAATCAAAAGTACAATGAGGTACCACCTAATACTGGTCAGAATGGCCATAATTAAAAAGTCTACAAATAACAAATGCTGGAGAGGGTGTAGAGAAAAAGAACCCTCCTACACTGTTGGTGGGAATATAAATTGGTGCAGCCACTATGGAAAACAGTATGGAGGCTCCTTAAAAAACTAAAAATAGAGTTGCCGTATGATCCAGCAATCCCACTCCTGAGCATATGTCTGGAGAAAACTCTAACTCAAAAAGATACATGCACCCCAATGTTCATTGCAGCACTGTTTACAATAGCCAGGTCATGGAAGCAACCTAAATGTCCATCAACAAATGTATGGATAAAGAATATGTGGTACATATATATAGTGGAATACTACTCAGCTATAACAAAGAATTGAAATAATGCCATTTGCAACAACATGGGTGGACTAGAGATTATCATACTAAGTGAAGTAAGTCAGAAAAAGAAAGACTCACAGACAGAGAAAACAAATTTATGGTTACCAAAGGGGAAAGAGTTTGGGTGAGGGATAAATTAGGAGTTTGGGATTAGCAGACACAAACTACTATACAGAAAATAGATAAACAATAAAGTCCTACTGTATAGCACAGGGAACTATATTCAATATCCTGTAATAAACCATAATGGAAAAGAATATGAAAAATAATAGTATATATATGTATAAGTGAATCACTTTGCTGTACACCTGAAACTAACACAATATTGTAAATCAATTATACTTCAATTAAAAAAAAACAAAAAGAAGTCCAACTTTCCAAGGTCTCCTTGGGAGGAAATCACAGGATGCCCTCCTGACATATAGGACAAGTGGCTTGAGGAGGGGGCCTGGTAGTGACGTGGGTCCTCTCTGCCTTCACGGGTCTCCTGCCAATGCAATGAGCCCAGGGCTTCTCCAGGTTGCACTCTGAGCTTCAGTGCTGAGTGTATCAGAGGCTGGGATGCTGGAGGCTGCACCAGGGCTCAGGCCACAGGGGGCTTGGAGGGGAGGGAACTTAGAGATCCCTGGGGCAGGGTGAAGACAGCATGCTGGTTTCTCCAGGGGCCGTATACTGAAGGAGGAAGGATATGCAGTCAGAAGTCAGACACCCATGTCCTGTCCCCACCGCCACCCCACCAGTCCCCATGGGAAATGGGCTCTGAGAGGTGGATTGACAGCAGGTAACACAGCCCCAGGCCCCTTGTTCCCATCGAACTCCTGGGTTGTTAGCAAGGCTATGGGAGCTCCCCAAAGTGCTTCAAAGTTTGAATGAGGCAGGCATTCATTGGGCAGTTGCTGAGGCCAGGCACTATCTAAGTCGGGCCCTTTTCTAAACCCCATAACAGCCCTGCAAGTCAGCTATCAATACTCACATTTTACAGATAGGAAGATAGAAGCTAAAGTAAGTCAACTGTGTGCTCCAGAACCCGGAGCACGTATAAGGCAGGCAGACAAACTGTGTGAGCCCAAAGCGGGGAGGAAACCTGGGTGGCAGCCTCGGGTGACCAGGAGGTGGCTCTGGCTGGGGAGCGAGAAGCAGCGGCATTATAAGAGCCCTTTGGGCCTTGTCTTCCTTGAATGGGGCTATTTACTGGTGAATCCATAACACTGGAGCAGATTGGACGCTGACAAATCCCTTGGCAGGCTTTCCCTAATGGAACATCCAGAGAGAAAAAGTCCCCTGTCTTCCTACATGTCCCTTGTAACCTCCTCCCCACCACGGGGACCTTGTTTGCTCTGGCAGACAGGGAGCCCATTCAGAGTCCTGGGGTGGCACAGGCAGAGTCTGGCCTGGGAGCCTGGACCCCACGCCTGGTTAGGGGGGTTGGAGTGGCCTCTGGAAGCCTCCTTTGGCTCAAGTGGGGTTGGGCGCTGACCTTATTCTGGCCGATGAGAAGGACTGACTTTACGGTTCTGTCTTGCCCCATACACCAGAAAGCCACTTTGAGCTGGTGGAATGGGGCCTCGTGGGCGGGTGTCTGGTGCCATCCTGCCGTGGGAGGGTGGCTGCAGGGAAGGCGATTCTAGAGCCATCAGCAGCCCCAGAGGGTGCCAGGCCGCGTCCACAGGGACAATCTTAGCTGTACCTGCTTGGGACACCACAGCTACCCAGTTTAGCCTTTTATTTATGCTGCAATCATAGAGCTTTCTTTCTTATACAAGGAGGGGCTGCCCAGAGCTTTTTATTTTTCCGAGGGTGGGAAAAACGACCTTACCTTAGGCTCAGACCACATCTGATTATGAAGGGGCTCTGAGAGAATTACACTCAAGCTGCCACACAAACTGCCCCCGGGCTCTCCCTGCCTTGGAGGCCTTGGAGGCGAGACAGGCCCTCATTCCCAGCTCCAGGCACAGGCAGCTCAGCCCCGCCCAGGGCCAGCCCCTCAGAGGAATGTCAAGGTCACTGTGAGGAAGGAACATTCACAGCTTTTCCCCTGGCCACAACTGCGCACGACTAGTTGAAGCTTATTATGTTTAAATATTCGAAAATGCTTCTCTAAATACGGCGGCTTGTTTGCTTTTGCTGATAGTAACAGTCTACCCACAGAGCCCTTTCAAACCTCAGCGGTGTTTGGGAAAGTGGACAAGGGACTCATTCAGTGACGTGCAAGTTTGACCGGAGCCAGGAATGAAGCCTGGATTTCATGAAATGAGGAGTAGCCTCAGACCACACACAGAGATGGTTCTGAACCGGCGGTGCCTGCCCTCCCCCCTGCCCCCATCTCACACACACACACACACACACACACACACACACTCCCCTCTCCTCGCCCTGACAGAGGGCCCCAACTGACAGCAGGAAAGCTCATTGGCATCCACAGCCAAATGTGAAGGGGTGTCCCAGGCTTAGGCGGCCCTTTGTTAGCAACAAGCTGATGAAAAAAATGGATTACTACAGTGTGTGCACCCCATCCTAAAGAGAGCTCACACAAAAGCCAGCGCCACCTAAACACAGCTGTTAGAGAAGAAAATGGAGCCGAATGGAATTGTTGAAATCAATTTTGTGTGGGGAGGCAAGAAACACACAACTTTTCCCCCCGAAAGAGGTCCATTTTGTGAAAACTTGCCCTGAGTTCCGCGAGTCCAGGGGATGCCCCTTCCCCCCGGCCCCACTTCCTGAAATGTGGGCCCCCCTAAATGAGATTATGAGGGCTCTAGGAGTATGCTTCTTGCAGGAGACATCGGGGCAAAATTATTGTTGTTTCCCTGTCACTGACTGCAAACTTCATGCAGGGTAAACTGAACCCGACTAGCGCCCTGTTTGAAGTTTAGAAGATTTAGGCTTTCTTTTTTTCCCTTTTGAACTTTTATGTAGACATAGGTTCCAATGCATCCAAGGAGCACGAGGCAGTTACACTCAAGAAGCACTTATGGCGCTTTGGTTAACTGGGTGGGTTAGAGGCGAGCTGGGCAGGGTGAGGGAGGGCAGCCCCAGGCCCCAGCCACAGCCCCAGCCCCAGCCCCCAGCCCCCACCCCGAGTCCCGGTCCCAGGCAGACATCACTGCCACATCTAGCTTGGCAAAAACTGCCACGCTTTTTCACGGTTTTTGTTTTTCCTTCACCATCCACTGCCCACCCCCGCCCCTCCGCGCACCGTGGAGTGGCTTTCCCGGGGGCGGCGTGGGAGGCAGATTGCCGGCGCCTTCTAAGGTTGTCCCCGCTTGCCTCTCACACTAGGGTGCTTCAAGGAGAGTGACCTGGAGGGAAGACTTGTGGTGTGCCTTCTTTCTTCTTACACTCGCACTTTTTGAAAGGAGAAAATGATTTTGCCAAGAATAGGTACAAAGTTGGAAGCCCAGGGGTTCTGGTTTGGTTTGGAACGGGAACCACACAGTTCCAGGATGTCTTAATGGGGTACACAAATTCTTAACCTCAAGCAGTGCAGACGGTCAGGAGAATGAGTTCTCTCTTCCGAGCTTTCTTGGGGTTTTCCTGAAGCTTCCTCTTAGCCTGTGACCATGCTGGTGAAATTATTGACCTCGGCTTCCCTAGCCCAGAGCACAAACCACAGAGATGGAACAAGGGCCAAAGGTTCCTGGCTGAGTGGTCACTTCACATCCAGGAAGGTTTCCTCCCTGCATCCTGGGTTGTTAGAGCCAGCTCCCGCTTCAGGTGATGGTGTCACCTCCCACAGTAAACTCACTCATACTTTAACTCAAGAGCTGCGCTTTAATCCTTCTGCTCTGCACCACTGGGAATTCACGTCCTTGTTCCCTTGCTAAATAGACACCCAACCTTCTGCTCCCCCGGCATCTCTGCTCCTGCACCTCCACCCCTCCCACTCCTGCTGCTGTTGCCTCCAGAACACCAGGTGAACAGAGGGCTGGGCCTATAGCATGCACACGTCCTCCTGGAGAGCCAGCCTCTCACCTGTGGCCCAGGGTGTCACACCCAGGTCAACCCTCCTCCACAGGCCTCCCAGGAGGGACAGAAAAATACAGCTTCCCCAAGCAGTAAAATAGAGATCATGAGTCTGATCTTGCAGGACAATGTGAAAAAAGTAAGATCCTCCCTTTTTAAAAGTCCACCAATATTTATCAAATATCTATTACAGGGGCTTCCCTGGTGGTGCAGTGATTGAGAATCTGCCTGACAATGCAGGGGACATGGGTTCGAGCCCTCGTCTGGGAAGATCCCACATGCCGCGGAGCAACTAGGCCCGTGAGCCACAGCTACTGAGCCTGTGCGTCTGGAGCCTGTGCTCCGCAACAAGAGAGGCCACGATAGTGAGAGGCCTGCACACCGCGATGAAGAGTGGCCCCACTCGCCGCAACTAGAGAAAGCTCTCGCACAGAAACGAAGACCCAACACAGCCAAAAATAAATAAATAAATAATTAATTAATTAAAAAAAAATATCTATTACATTCCAGGTACAGAAACATTGCCAGCTCCCAGTTATTTGGTAAATATTCTGGAACACATTAGCAGAGCAAGGAGTAACATTTTTGAACATTATAACTAGGTGTGGCAGAGACTGTAGTGCTCGCCAATCAATACCTGATCCCTGTGATCCTCTCTTCCTGCTGCGCACACCCCTGGAATACAGTCTCAGCCTCCCTTGCTGTCAGGTGGAGCCATGTGACTGGGTCCCAGACAATGAGATGTGAGCATGTGATGTGTGCCACATCCAGGCCCAGCCCATAAGAACTTCCCACACTTTACAAAAATGAACTCAAAAGTGGATCACAGACTTAAACATAAAACATAAAATTATAAAGCCTTTAGAAAAAAACATAGAAGAAAATCTTTGGAATCCAGAGCTAGACAAAGAGTTCTTAGGCTTGACATAAAATCACAAACCATAAAAGGAAAAAAATCCTTTAGACTTCCTAAATTAGACTTCATCAAAATGAAAGCCTTTGTTCAGAGAAAGACTCTGTTAAGAAGATGAGAAGAAAAACTACATACTGGGAGAAAATATTCGTAAACCATATATCCATATATCTAGAATACACAAAAACCTCTCAAAACTCAGTAGTCAAAAAGCAAACAATCCAACTAGAAAATGGACAAAAAAACATGAAGAGAGACATTTCACTGGAAAGGATATACAGAATCAAATAAGCACATGAAAGATGCTCAGCATCATTAACCATTAGGGAAATGCAAATTAAAATGACAATGAGATAACCATACCAGAAAACAATTTGGTAGTTTCTTAAAAAAACAGAAACAAAAACAAAAAAACTAAACATGCAAATATCTTCTACCCCAGAGATTCCACCCCTGAGCATTTATCCCAGAGAAATGAAGACTTATGTACTTATGTTCACATAAAAACCTCTATACAAATGTTTACAGCAGCTTTATTCATAGTAGCCAAAAATTGGAAACAGCCCAGATCTCCTTCAGTGGGTGAATGGTTAACAAATTGTGGCACATCATACCATGGCACACTGTTCAGCAATAAAAAAGAACAAACTATTGCTACATGTAACAACCTGGAAGAATCTCCACAGGAATTATGCTGAGTGAAAAAAATCCAGTCTCAAAAAGTTACGTACTGGGGCTTCCCTGGTGGCGCAGTGGTTAAGAATCCACCTGCCAATGCAGGGGACACAGATTCGATCCCTGGTCCGGGAAGATCCCACATGCCGTGGAGCAACTAAGCCCATGCGCCACAACTATTGAGCCCGTGTGCCACAACTACTGAAACCCACGTGCCTAGAGTCCACAATCACAACAAGAGAAGCCACCGCAATGAGAAGCCCACACACCACAACGAAGAGTAGCCCCCACTCGCAGCAACTAGAGAAAGCCTGCACACAGCAACAAAGACCCAACGCAGCCATAACTAACTAAATTTTTAAAAAGGTTACGTACTATATGATTTCACATATACAATATGATTGAAACGACAAATTATAGAACTGGAGAACAGATTAGCTTGCCAGGGATTAAGGAGGAGATGGAGGTGGGAGGGAAGCAGGTGTGGTTGTAAAAGGGCAACATGAGGGATCCTTGTGTGATGGTACTGTTCTCTATCTTGACAGTATTGATGTCAGCACTGGCTGTGATCTTGAACTAGAGTTTTATAAGATGTTACCATTGGGAAAAACTGGGTGAAGGGTCCATGGGTTCTTTCTGTATTATTTCTTACAACTTCATGTAAATCTACCATTGTCTCAAAACAACAAGTTTAGTTACTGGACCCCCCAAATACCCCTAAGACACATGATCCAGTGATCTTCCGTCACTGAGAAAGATTAACAGAGGAAGGCAAACCCCAAAGTGCCCCTGAATGGCCGTGTGCTGCAAAGTCACTCCCTCAACCTCCCATACTGGGCTGAGATGTAATCAAGAAAAAACTTTTCTTGTGTTAAAACACTGATGTCTGGGGATTGTTTGTTACTGCAGTCACTTCTACCTACCCTGACTAATGACACGTTGAGGATCTGGGACTTTAACCCAAATTCAGGTTCCACAGGGAACTGACAAGTTGTGCTGACTTTCCCATGATACTATTTTGGTCTCTACTGCTGAGAAAAATTACCCCATCTTTCTGCCTGTGTGCAAACCAGGGATTGACTCCCACTTCAGTACTTACTGGCGGTTGAAGTTTAAGTCACTGGACTTCTCTAAGCCGCATTCTCCTCTGCTGCAAGACTAGGGAGTAAAGAAGTGAGGTACATATACGTGTAATTACCTGTGCAGCTGAGATTGGGGGTTGTGTGTCCAGCAGCCTCCTCCTTGTTCTCTTTGTGATCTGACTCTTCTGGTCTCGCAGTAATTCTCTATCTTAGCTCTGGGGTGACCTTTTCTAAAAATGGACCTGATCATTTGCCTTGGTTAAAAAACAACAATAATGACAATGACAAAATGGTAGTGATGCTGTTATTAATAATGATAGCTGCCATTCATCAAGCACTTATTATATTCCTAGAGACACTCATAAGCGACCTCAGCCTTCACCCTAGGGTTTGTGCTGGCATTTCCAAGCCCAGCACCTTCTGAACTGCTCTTCCCCCAACCCTCCTGGGCAGGTCATGCTCCACCAGGCAGCAGTTCTTCCCCTCAGCCCTCCACAACTTGCTCTTGGGGCATTGTGTCCCTCATTTGAGGCTGTGACCTCGGAAACATGTAGGTGGGGCCTGGGCTTTACCCGCTCCCGAATGGCTTTACATGCCAGGCACTGGGCACAGTTCTTGTGTACATCGTCTTACCTGGTTATACGAAATGTCCTTCTGTAGAATGGGAAATTCTGACAGGCTCTTTCAAGGATGGGCTTCTAAAGCTAGGGACCCCCCAGACCTCAGTCAGGCCACGATGAAGTTTCACTGGTTGTGCTAGTTTTCTATTGCTGTTGCAACAAATTACGACAAACTTAGTGGTTGAAAACAACATGAATGCATTATATCTTGCTGTTCTGTAGGTTCCAGGTCTCACTGGGCTAAAATCCAGGTGTCAGCTGGGCTGCGTGTTTTCCTGGAGGCTCTGCAGGAGAATCCCTTCCCTAACCTTTCCAGCTTCAAGAGGCCGCCTCAAGAGGGCCCACGGCCCCTCCTCTGTCATCACAGCCACAGCAGTGGGTGGAGGGCTTTGCATATGGCATCACTCCAACTTCCTCTTCTGCCTCCTTCATCCATTTAAGATTACACTGGACTTGTGATTGCATTGGGCCCACCTGGATAATCCAAGATAATCTCCCCATTTTAAGGTCTGTTTGTGAGCAACCTTAATCCTGTCTGCTACCTGAATTCCCTTTTGTCAGATAAGGTAACACATTTACTGGTTCCAGGGATTAGGAGGTAGCCATCAGACCTACCACACTGGTCCACAGCAAAATGAGAAAAATAACAACGTAATGATTTTCCTATGAAGCTATTTTTAGAAAAAAATTTGTAATTCTGTATGCCTTTGCAATTTGAGGGAGGGGATGTTAAATAGTATGAAATGTCCTTTTGAGAAAAAACGAAAAGTTGGCAAACTGACATTTTCCTGGTCCATGAAGTTCCAGACTGTGGGAAACAATGCTCTGGGCCAAATAGTACCATGGACATGCTTCCCCAGAGCATCATCTGCATGGCAGCCAGAGGCTGGCAACCTCAGGGTGCTACTGAGGGGACCAGGGGTCCTGAAGGACGCAGCCCAACTGAGAATCATGGAGATGTGAGGGTGTCAATGACAGGGGCTTATCATCCCATTCAGATTGGCTCCCTGATTAGTACTTGGGTTGGGCTGAGGAGTGGGGGCCCCAGGCTGTGAGCAACCACGGGATGGCTGCAGGAGGCAAGCTGATATAACATGTGTCACGATCCTTAGCTGACAGGTGTTTGTCTAAGGCTAACGTGGGTCCATGGATGCAATCAGAGGGCTGTGTGGTTTTTGAGAAGCCACTCAACCTCTCTCAGCCTGTTTCCTTGTCGTCAATTAAAAAAAGAGCATAATACCTTCCTTAAGGGCCTTATGAGGCTAAATGAGATCCTGTACGAGAGGAATTTGTGTAGGCCACACACTTATACTATATAAGCAAATAAACAAATACCAGTTTTTAGCTTACCTGATAGAGAATACTCTTGATATTTTTGAGGGTTAAAAATAACTGTAATCTTTAACAAAATGTATTTCTTGGTTTTTGCCATTGTCATTAGAGAAACAAGTTAAAGCAGACAACTTTAAAATAGCTTCTAAGTCAGCATTTCAGTTTCAAGATGTTGAGAGACAAATTCACTCAAGAGATGGGATAAAATCCAGCCATTAGCAAGCAGATGAATTTAGTTCAAATGTTGTGTGTTTATAATATTTTGAAAATGTTTAATGGTCTATTAGTTGTGCAGGTAAGGATTTACCTACTGGTGAGGGCTTTTAAAATATCAGCAAATAATTTGAAAGATTAAAAAGAAAGAAAGAAAAAAAAAAGGAGAGAAAAAGTTTGGTTTTGGTTGATTACCTTAAAAATCATATAAATGGCTTTTTAAACAGATAGTAAAATTAATATATAGATATTGATGGATATATAAAGAGATTATATAAAGGAGAAAATAATAGTCACTCTTATTCCCGTGACCCAGAACGCTGCTAACATTTTGTTGTATTCCCTTCTGTTGTTTCCTTTTTAACCAGCAAGAATAAAGTGATTTTCATACTGTACTGCTATCCCATAGAATCCTACCAGCATAGACAAATGACTTTAGCTCAACAACAGAAAACCTTGTGGGTTTTTCTAATTATTACAGAATCTATATTTACCCTCCAATATTTCTAGATGTCCAGCAATATCTGCTTGGATTCCCCCTATATTTTCCATTTTTCCTCTCTCCTAGAAATTCCTTGAATCTTTCAGTACTCTCTACAGCACTGGTCTAAATGAACACAGCTTTTAGAGCCACACTGGGGTTCATCCATGGCCACAGATGCTGAGGAACCCAAGGACAAGGAAGGCAGGGAGAGAAGGAGACACAAGTCCTGTTTCCCTTCTCCCTGTCCTTAGGCATTTATCTCATGACCACCGTGGTAGCATGGTGGCTGGGACTTGGCCCTTGTCCCACCTTCTTCTCACGCTCCTGATCTGCTGGGGCCGGAGCACTAAACAACTTTACCAAACTCTCTTGTACCTGAATGTTTTCACATGAGTTCAAGTTAACCACTCAGATACATCTGAGACAGGCTTGGAAGATGGGAGTGAGGCAGGGTTGACGTCTGCGGTTTCTGCAGGCTTGCGGACATCAGGAGCCATGGGCGCCTTCCATTTAGCTGGGGTAGCTGGTAGCAGACAGGTGTGATTTCTGGAGCCTGCCTCGGTAGTGGCTGTTTCTTGATTACAGAAGAGGCAGCAGCCCTTTGGTGGCTCCATTCTGCAGAGTGGCTTTGAGAATCACCTCTGAAATCTCTCCCTAGAGGTGGTTTCAGAATCACCTCCCACTGATTTTACAAACCATTTTGCTTAATTAAGCCCAACTCACTTACACTAGCTAGAGTGGATTCTATTCTCTGCAACTGAGCCCCCACTGATACAGCTATTCTACAGGATCGATCTATTTTGAGCATCTGCTATGAGTTCACATTGTACTAGGCAAGAAGGAGTCCATCAGAGAAGTACTAGAATGGCTCTCAATGTGCTGCACCAAAGTTACGTTAATCCTCTCCATTGCCTTAAGAGCAAAGTACTATTATCACTCCTATCATACAGAAGAGGAAATGGAGTCACAGGTGAATTAAATAACTTTCCTGAGAGATTTTGAAACCTGAACTCAAACAAGGGACCATAAATCTCTCTCTCCCATTATGTTTTTCCACATAGTCAGGCTCTTTTCCACCCCTCCCTTACACCATCCCCCAGCAGAATGATATTCCACAAGAAGCCTGTTTAGCTCTTAGAAACTGATTTCTTTATGTCCTGCATTTGAAGTCTGGAATATTAACCAAATAGTGCTACTGCAAAAGACATTCTCAGTATGTTCCTAAAGAGGGCTGGAGTGTGCACTACATAGTTCTTGCTTTCTTTGTAGGGGAGATTAGCAGGGGAGGATTGCTCTTCTTTTCACTCCTCCACAGAGATAATTTATCACTCTTTGAAGAATTGTATGTTTCTGTGGTTTCTTGGTTTGGAACTGCAACAGACACTGAGACTTCTGCAAAATTTCAATTATTTTCTGCGTGGAATGCAACTGAATGCACTGATGTCTTCCAGAGAGCAGGTCAACAAGAATAATTTTCTAATAATTAGTCCTATGAATAACACAATTCTCCAAGCCCCCTTTCACTCAAACCTTTCCATTGATGGTTTCAGTAGCTCCAGGTCAGGATTTCACTTTACACATCTAAGGCTCCGCGCCTCCCCACCCCTGTCCTGCTCCATCCAGCACAAAAAGAGGCAATGCAAACTTGACAGAAAGGAAAATGCCAAAACCACACATAAGAATCAGGCCTGGGTGTAGCACTCATCTGCCAAGTAAGAAATCTTTCCCGAGTGAGTCCTCCACAAACAAGGTCAGTCCCAAAAGCCCACACTACCTTAGCCAGGGAGGGGCCGATGGCGCCATTAAAAACTCTTGCCAGGGGTTACCTCAGACAATGTAAATACAAAACTGGTGCTTGTGTTTATTTAAAGTTATTGGCATCGGGCTCATTCCTGGTAGACAAGGATAATCTTGTTTACAGCAGCATCAGATGACGGACAAGACTCTGTATAACATAAATCAAATGATGCAGGGGGGGGCATAGTTTAAACATCCCCCCCCCCCGCATAACAACTAGGGGCATAAACAACTTCCCTCAAGCAAAACAAATCCTGCCAAGACTCAAGCTGGAATTCATTTATTATACAGCTTCAAGTTGACTTGTTTCAACAGTAAACAACTGCAAAAGCAGAGGGATAAGAACTGATGTCCAAGACCATTACAAGCCTGTCATTTTACTCCTAACATTTTTTGCAAAATGTGTTTTTGGCTCTGTTGTGTGTTTGTTTGACAATATTCACTTTCCTGCAAATGCTGCCACTCGTGTCACTTCACAGGGAAGGTGTGGCTGTGGACTACGCATGCGTATAGACAGCAGAAAGGGTCAAGGGGGCCACCCGAAGAGTTGCCATTGTCCTTTCAAAGGCATTTAGCCTGGCGGATAAACCTGGACCTGGGAACCTTAGTGAATTTAATGATATAGAGACAGATATTAGGATTTCAGGGCAAATGTACAGAACTCAAGTAAGGGTCTTGGCAATAAGCTCTGCCTCCTTCTGGGGTTCAGACTTGCTGGAACTGATGGCAAGGTCTTGCTGAGATTTACTCACATGAGGAACTATAGGGCCTCCTGGGAAAGACTCATGTCAGTGAAGATGGAATCTAGCAGACAAGCCAGTCCAGAGAAAAGAGTGGCCTTAGGCCTACCTGGTGACTCAGTAGCACAGACTCTCAGCAGGAGGTAATGCCTGGGGAACACAGCAACCCCCAGAAAAAAGGGGGTGTGGCCAGGAGAAGGAAGAACAGCAGTGGTGGTGGCACACGGTGTGGGAGGGGCACCCGAGGATAAAGAAACACTGCGTATGGGAGGAGGAAACAGGACGTGAGGAGGAACAGGATCCTGCCTCTGACGGGGAGAACAGTAAATGAATGAAGAGTCCCCTCATCCCAGCACAGCACACGTGACACAGGAATAGGAGGCAGACCATCTGGGAGGGGCCGGCAGGACTTTGTTTCTCTGAAGCCCGATTCCCATTCTGGGTTTTTCTCCCTTTGCTGTCTGTTTCTCCCCTAGGTTAGGACACGTCTTCATCTCAGCGTCCCTGGCATCCTGCAGATGGTGGGATTCGACACTGGGGATGACTCCATGCCCATCTGTGGCCTGCTCTCTCCTGGCCACACCATCTTCCTTGCAGCCCTCTTGGGGTGGGGGCATCCTGAGTGCCATCCTTGGCTCTGCACAGGCTGTTATGGCTCTACTCTTTGGAAAAACCTACCTGAAGCCTCAAGCTACCCAGAGATGCCACCTTTACCCCCTGTCACCTATCGGCCTGACACTCCCCCATGCATGTTAAGACCTTTGGCATCTGAAGGTAGGTCTTTCTCTCCACCTTAAGTCCTGCCTCTGTCCTGACTCCCTTTTCTGTCCATGAACCTTAACTCCACTGTCCTCAACTTTCCTTAACCTTCACCCTGTCCGCCTGAACATGTGCTCCTCAAACAAGAAATCCCACTACCTGACTCCCCTACACCTCACCCCCTCACCCCTACTCCTATACATATGCTCTTTGATTCCTCCAGGCCTGTGCCTTCTCCATCACCTTCTCACCTGAGAGGCGCTTCCCGGCCCTACTTCATTCTATTCTCATGCCACTAATGACCCTATTTTCCTGCCCCTTGACCTCTACCAGGGCCCACCTGCCAAACCCTGGCCCTGGATCAGTCTCACCGTCTGCCTTCTCTGCTCTCACACTTGGGCAATATATTGGTTATCAATTGTTACTAACAAATCACTCCAAAGCTTAATAGCTTAAAATAGCAAACACTTAGTTTTCTTTATTTAGTCTCTGTGGGCTGAGCTGGGTGGCTGTGGTTCAGGGTCTCTCGGGAGGTTGCAGTGCAGATGTTGGCCAGGGTTGCAGTCATCTGAAGGCTTGACTAGGGCTTTCGGGTCTGCTTCCAAGGGCTCCCTGTGTGGCTGTTGACAGGAGGCCTCAGCTCCCGCCACAAGGACCTCTCCATAGGGTTGCTTGAGCATCCTCAGGACATGACAGCTGGCTTCCCCCAGAACAAGTGATCCAAGAAGGAGAAAGAGCAAAGGAGAAGCCACAAATCTTCTGTGACCTAGAATTGGAAGTCACACACTGTCACTGGCACTTCTGCTACATTCTATTCCTTAGAAGCAAGTTGCTAAGTCCAGCCCACCCTCAAAGTTAGGGGAATTAGACTCAACCTTTTGAAGGGAGGAGTGTTGGGAGCATGTGGACATTTTTAAAAAGCACCACAACTCACTTCATTCCTTTCCTCTCATGACAGCAATCACTCCACTTTCCTGCCCCCTTGACTACAGTCAGAGCAACTTGTGAAACCTTAACTGGGATCAATCTTGTCATCCACCTTCTCTTCTGTGCATGGGCAACTGAGCCCTGATGAAGAAAAATCTCACAAATGGGCGATGGGGTTCATGCTGACGCATTTTCTCCAACCTCACTGGGCTCTTCCTGCTTCTGGTGCATCTTCTCTGCCGCCCTAGGTGACTCTCACTGCTGTTTCTTGGTGGCACATCCAAAGTCCGCCTCCCTCCTCCGGACCCTCACACCACATGCTCTCAGCAGGCAGTTGCCTCCAGCTTCATTGATGGCATCAGCTTCCTCCCTCTTTCACAAATGAACCTGTGTCATAAACTGCCTTCCCTCCCTTCTTAGGGGAAAAGGGGCTTCTCTCCTTTATTCAAGCTTGACCGTGTCTGATCCAATGCCCTATTCCTCCAGCAATCAGCACAGATTCCTCTCAATCCTTCACCTTTCTACTGGGTTCCCCTGCCCCTCTCACCCCCAAACTAAGAACAAACTCATGTTTGTTCCAACCTTTTTTTTTAAAAGGTGAGACAAAATAACAATCCACCCTTGGCCCAGTCTCTCCCCTACCACACAAGACACCCATAGTTGGACGGTCTTGTGTCTCCTCTACTTCACAGTTGAGCTTCTAGAAAGGGTGGTCTGCACTCTTGGTCTCTTCTTCCACCCTTCCCACCACCACCCACCTCTCAACCCTTGGCAACCTAGCTTTCCCCTCCCTGGCTTCCATGATGCCCTGGGGGCCACCACACAGCCAGCTCCACAGATTATCCTGTCTTGTGTGGCCTCCACGTAGCCCTGGACTCCCTGTCGAAACGTCGTTCCCTCTGACACTCTCTCCTCATTCCTGTCTGTCTCCTCATTCTCCTCTGGCTCCTTTCTTTCTTCCTAGAATGTTCTTGGTCTCTCTGAGGTATCTCACCAAACTCATGTCACCTTCACCCTGGCCTTCCGCAGCTGTACTTCTAGCCCCGTCCTTGTTAAGGAATTCACAACTTACTGCCCAGCGGTCCATGGCCCTGCTCCACCTGGATGTCACATGCGAATCTTGACCTTGACACGTCCAAAGCTAGACTGATCGTATTTCCTCCCAAACTTGGCATCCCTGTCCACCTGGTCACTCAAACCAGAACCTGGGAGCCTTCCGTCTTACCCCCCATATGACCAATCAATTAAGTAATCTTGGGAAACAAACAAAACAATAATAATTATAAAAGTGGCTGAGGCCATAGTGCCGGGGTTCACAGCTGCCTCGGCCACCTCCTGACCTGCTGGCATGGGGCAAGGCCCGTCACCTCTGTGCCTCTGCTTTCTCCTCAGTAAACTGGGCATAATAACAGTATCTACTTCATAGGGATGTTGTGCTGGTTTCGTGATGAATGCACGTAGTGCCAGAGAGTAAGAGCTCAGTAAAGTCTGGCTCTGACCATCACTGCTCTTCACCCCCAGGGATAGACATGGCCTAGGAGTGCTACTCAAGGTCTGGTCCACAGACTGGGGCCAGTTTGGGAAATACTTGTCATTGGCTTGCAACGAGATAAGTTCAGAAGTTGAGAGTAAGCGTGTTAAACTGTTTTAAACTGTTTTAACCCTGAAGTGTTCTAAACTGTTATAGGGTCTGATGGATAATTTTATACAGGTTGAATCTAATGATGAGAAATTGGGGCTTCATCTCACACCCATTGGGGCCACTATCAAAAGACCAGAAGATAACAAGTGCTGGTGAGGATGTGGAGACATTGGAACACTGTGCACTGTTGGTGCAGATGTAAAATGGTGTAGCCACTGTGGAAAAGAGTATTGCAGTTAGTAAAAATTTTTTTAAAAATTACCATACAATTGGCAATTCTACTTCTGGGTATATCCCCCAAAGAATTGAAAGGAGGGATTGAACAGATATTTGTACACCCATATTCATAGTATCATTATTCATTAGCCAAAAGATAGGTGAAACCCAAGTGTCCATTGTAGGATTAAAGGATAAACAAAATGTAGAATATTATTCAGACTTAAAAAGGAAGGAAATTCTGCCACATGCTACAACATGGATGAAATCTGAGGGCATTATGCTGGGTGAAACAAGCCAGACACAAAAGGACAAGTATTGTATCATTCCACTTGAATGAGGTACCCATAGTAGTCAAATTCAGAGACAGAAAGTAGAAAGGTGGTTGCCATGGGCTGGGTCAAGAGAGAATAGAAAGTTGTTTAATGGGTAGTTTCAGTTTTGCGAGATGGAAAAGTTCTGGAGATTGGTTGCATAACAGTGTGACTGTACTTAATACTGCTGAACTATATATGATGAAAAATGGTTAGGATGGTAAATTTTATGTTGTGTATATTTGATCCCAATTTAAAAACTGTTTTGATAAAAAACTAGGGCTTATATTTTGTATGTTCTTTTAAAATTTTACTTTCTCTGGTAATATGTTTTATAAAAGTATCTGTCCAAGAAGGATTGGAAACAAAACAAACGGGCCTTCCAGTGCATACTACAGATGCTTCCAGAAGTTCTGCGCTGGGTCAGGCTCTCCACCCTTCCTTACTGGTTTGCCTGCCTGCACTCTCACCCCTCTCCAATCCATTTCTCACCCTGTGGCCACAGTGATCTTTCTAAAGAGCAAGTCTAACATTGTGTCTGTCTTGGGCAAAGTTGTTCAGTCGTGTTTTGCTTGCTTTGAGAAAAACCTCCAACCCCTCAGCTGGGCACTCCTCTGGGCTCCAGTCTGTGCCCTTGCCCAGCCTCACGGCTCCTCACCCATGGATGGATCTGCCAATCTTCTGAGCATCCCAGGGGGCTCTGCATCTCCTGGTGGGGGCACTGGCTGCCCTTTTGCTTGTAATGCCTTTGCCTCTGTGTCCCATCCACCTAATTCTGGCTTGTCTGTCAAAGCCCATCTTTTCCCAGAAGCCTCCTCTGAAAGTCTAGGAAACCACTAGGAATATGATTAACCATGGGAAAATGAGCTTCCTTGGCATGGACACGAATTTAAGAAGCTGTAAAGTAAGACGTCAGGCACTTTGATGTGCTACAGGAGGGAAGCTTTAGGCAAGCCACTACTTGACACTCCCCAAATGATGCCTGGAAGGTCCTCCGCCACTTGCCATGTGTTTTTGTGTCTCTCACTGTTTCCTCCTCCAGATTCTTTAGCAAATCAGGGGTTCTTCAAAGCCAGCGGGCTACAGGCATGTGGCTGGTGTCAGACAACAGGGCCCTGAGGGTGTGAACCTCTGGGGACTCCCAGCCGGGCCCTGCCCTGTCCCCACCCTGCGCCGCATGGAGAGGGCAGGCAGTGCAGGGTCCCCTGGGCCTGTCAGGCCCCTGAAGGTTGCTGTCTTTCCTTTCAACTTGGGAGAAGAGAGAGAGGCTTCAGGACAGGTTTCGGATGTGCTTCCCAGCGAGTGGGGAGTGGCCCAGGCAGAGCTGGCTGCCACAACTCAGCAGCTGGGCTGCGCGGACAGCTGGCCCTTCCATGGCTGCTTCCCGCCCGAGGTCCTGCAGTGGCCTTGACCTCCCTGCTCCATCCTGAATGGGGGTTGGGGCTTCCTGCCAGTTCTGGCTCGCACCCTGCTTGGGGTGCCTAGATTCAAACCATGTGCCCAAACCCCCAAATACATTTTTGTAATCTGTCCAAATGATAACTGCTGACAGAAAGGGGCATTTCTTTTATTTTTTGATGGCTACAAGAAGGGGCAGTGTCGTCCCAAGGCCAGCATTCCTTCCCGGATACCTAGTTCCCAGCCTCTTCCTGTGTGGGGCAATTCTTCAAATAGCAAAAAAAAAAGAGAAAAAGAAAAATTATTATATGAAGACCCAAAGTAGAAATTAGGAATTATCTATGGTTTCCTGTAATCCTCTCAGGTATAATATGTCAGATTCAAACTGGAAACTATGTCTGGGATGAAATCCTACTTGAAACAGTTTTTTGTGGTTCACAGTAATGACCAGGGACTGGCAGGTTTACACAAAAATGAATATTATAATTTTGTGGGTAAGCAAATAAATTACTTTTATAGGATTTAGGCACTTTCCATGGAAGCTTTATCTAAAAAGGCACTTATGCATAAAGGTTGCTAAATAGCCAACTTGTGACCCTTGAGGCCTGGTTCTTTGATTAAACAGGAAGTGGGGGCCGTGCCTCTGCAGGCTTTTTGATTAAATAGGGAAATACAGAATGCTTGATAAGTAGAAAGATTCTTGCTTGATTTGTAAGCCAGCTGGGAGCCTTGAGACTTTGGGATTTGACCTACATACAAAGGAATTGCCCTTTTCACAGGCCATCAAGTACCTGATGGAGTCTGTGGAGGACAATGACATTTTAGAGGTGGTCAGCATTGTATCTTGGCCACAGAGAAGCTCTCTCTGGCCCTGCCAGCCCCAGGCTCTCCATGAGATCTCTGCTGTTTTTAAATTGCTGCAAGGTATAATGGGGTTCTTTCGAGTTTTCATAGCTCCGAAGCATGACATTACTGACATATAAAAAGGCTCCGGAAGGATGACTATCAAAGCTGAAGGGCTGTGTTTGTATGAGTACCCAAACAAACCCGCCAGGGAGATATATGGTGGGAGACAAACTTGGAATCTGAGGCAAAGATAAACAAGCCAGTTTCAGCGCCAGAGCCAAATCACCGCCGGGGCTCCTAGGAAATGTTCTCTGAGGAGCTGGCACTGGCACAAACCCTCTGGGGAGAGAGAGGCTATGGAAACAGAGCCTGAGCGAGATGCTACGTGCAGGTTCCACTTAGCAGGCCTCGCTCGGCCCAGTTCCCGTTGCCCCAAGTGAAATGGATCTGCCCTTTCCTGGAGGCTCCAGTGGGAGACATGCTCAGATCTGGGGTCCCTGGCTCTTCCTTGGTGAAGGGAGGTATGTGTAGCGCTGGCCTTGGGGCCCAGGGTATGTGTGGAAGGTTCCCAGTGCGAAATACCCAGGCCCAGCCTGGGAGCTTTGAGGAAGGGGAATGTGGAAGCTGCCAGCCCCTCTCTGCCCCCAGGCATACGCATCCCTTAGCTGCAGGCCCCTGGACAGACCTGCATCATGTCAATGACCCGTATTGTGCCACTGATGAGTTGAGGGCCCTGAGATTTCATTTTTCTACCCTTATTTGATTCAAATGTTGTCCAAAGTAAGTTGGATCTTAAAAAAAATGGTGGAAATGTTGTTTGCTCTTAATGTGGATGGTGGATGGCCAGCCTGCCCTTCCTGGGGTGGGCCTGGGGCAGGGGGCAGGTGGGAGGGCAGTCAGGTCTGCAGTGGCCAGGGAAGGCTTTTGTCAGTGCGGAGCTGAACCAGGCAGTGGGTGCCCAGGGATGGAGAGCAAAGAGGGCTCAGGGCCCTACACACTTCCTTTCTATTTGCAAACAGTTATGTAAACACATATGCAAGCTGGTTGCTGCCCTGAGGTTTTAGGCAGGTAGCCCAACCATCCCCTGGGTCCTGGTGCTTGGGCACCTCAGCTTTATAGCATTTGGAAGGCAACTTGATTGGAGCAGGCTGTGGACTTTGCTGATGCGGGTAAATTATTTTTTGTTGGATTCAAGCCCTCCTTTGCTTGTTGAGAAAGGGAGAAAATTTGTTCTGGATGAGTATTGGCAGCAGATACGTCATTCTGGTTATTTTGGATGACTCCAGGCACCCATGACAGATCTCTGGGTGCCCTTGGTATACAATCATCTATTCAGGCCCTGGGTCAAGTGTCACCTCCTTAAGGGGAGAACTTCTCTGACCAGTCTTCCTAAAAAACAAACAAACAAAAACCAAACAACATAAAATGACCCATCCTGGCCTATTTCATTCATACCACCTTAACTCTATCTGGAAATATTTATTTCTTTGCTTGTTGATTATCTCTGTCTCATTAGACATGAGCTCCATGAGAGCACAAACCTTGTTTGTATGGTCACTGCTCTATCCTTGGCATCTAAAACTATGCCTGAAATATAGCAGGTGCTTAAAAAAAATTGTGGAATGAATGAATGTACTTTGAAATGTACACAGGATTTGTTTTTATCAGGTTGGTAAGACATGTGGAAATGACTGTCATTAAAGAAGAAGTCTATACTCACAGATCCCTAGAAACTGGAGGCATAGCAGGGCCATGTGGGGAAGCACCAGGGTCCATCAGGAGGCAGAAAGAGAGGGTAAAGCATGGGCTTTAGGAGTGTATTGCCTCTAGGAGTGTAAAGAGCATATTGCCTCTAGGAGTGTAAAATCCAGATAGAGGAGGTGGTTTGGAGTGTGGGCTCTGGATGGGTTAGTTTGCATATGAAAGATATGCAGGTAAGTTGTTTGCTGTCTGGAGGAATTAGCTAATCCTGGGAGGTGCAGTCCCTCACTGGGTCCCCAAAGTCCTGAGATGTCAAAGTATCATAAAATATAGACAACATAAAACATGATTAATACAGAATGACTCTTTGACATGCATAGAAATGTAAAAGTTATGGGTACAGATGTTTAGACAAATGTGATAACCAAACACAGAGTGAGCTAAGACAACTGGGGCTATCATATTGGAGCTATCATTTATATTGGTCCTGAAATCAACATGTTCCCTCTGGGTGGTTTTGCCAATGGAATTGTCAGTGGGGAATGACCTTTTCTGACACCACCCCTCCAAAATTTTTTACTGAAGTATAACATACATACAGAAGAATGCATCCATCATAAGGTACAGGTTCATGAATGTTCACAAAGTGAGCACACCCAGGAAACCAGCCCTCTTGTACCCTGTTCATTTCCAATGGCAACCACCATCCTGACGTCTAATAGCATTGGTTAGTTTTGCCTGATTTTTACCTTCATAAAAAAGGATTCATATTATGCCTCACTTTTTTGTCAAATTATATTTGTGAAATTCATGCATATTATTGCCCATGTGGAAGACAGTCCATTCTCATTGCTGTACGGTATCCCATTGTAGGGATACACCACAATTTATTTATCCATTCAAATGCAAGGGGTGTTCGGGAAACTTCCAGTTTGGGACTCTGGCCCCTCCACTGACTTTTTGCCCACTGGTGTGTCAGGCAGCATTTCAGTTTTGACCAACAGAACTTACACTGGACAACTTGGTTCAAAAAGGTGGGTTTATTGGAACCATTCTAAGGAGCTCACAGAATAGAAGGAAGAGAGGGAACAGCCAGGCTTTGAAAAGGATGTGAGTCAGGTCTCCCCCTACTAGCGGGGGGATCTTGGTAGGGAGAACTTGTGGATGACCTCTTTAGGTGGAATAGTTAGTTGTCCCACCTGCACAGAGCAAAGTTTTCTATCTGTTGTGTGAACACTAGTGGTCCACAGGAATTTTATAGTGTGGCATGGAAAAAAAAAAGGCCCTATGGCTAAGGCAGTTGAAAAAAGTGGTTAAAAAGGTTATGCTTCTCAGGACCTTTAATATAACAGAGTATATTTTAACTTTCCAGGAGAGCAATATTTCTCAAACTTGACTTTTTTCATGGAGCATCAACTTCTATCTTAAGGGGTACTAGTGTTCCAAGTAAGACAGCTTTGGGATATGTTTATGCAGAGCAGAGTGTGAATGAATGGGGTAGTAGAAAATACACTTCGGGCTGAATTTTTAATGCAAAGAGGGATTTGGGATGTTTTTTCTAGAAAATAGAGAACTTTGAAAAGTGTTACAATAACAACATTATTTTGTGTGTTTTACAGTTTACAGAGTATCTTCAAGTACGTTACCCCAGTCAACTCTGAGGGTGGGAGTTATTAGTCCAGATTACAGAATTGATTATTGATGCAATGTGCTCTGAGAAAGCTGAGGGTTGGAGGGACAGAGGAGGACTGAGGCTCATGTGCAAAACTGAATCAAGCTGTCAGAGGACTCTCTGATAGTTGCCAATTTGAGACTGGGTTCTAGATCAGGATTGTAATTTAAGTCATGGGTGTGGGTGAGATCACCTGGGAGAATGTGGAACAGAAGACCTAAGAGTAAGGCTTGGACAATACCCATGTATAAAGGTCACGTGGATGAAGATGAACCTGCAAAGAATTCTCAGAAAGAACATCCAGTGACATCTCAGGTAAACCAGGAAAATACTGAGATACAGAAGCCAAGGCAAGATAGAGTCTCAGAAGAAGGGACGGGTCAAAAATCTTGATGTTCAGAGAAGTCAGGTGAGATCAAGGCTGGAGGACGACCCTGGGTTTATTGCCACAGTGGCCATGGTCACATGTCAGTACACCACTCAGATCCCCCCTGCCAGGGAGGACCTGGCCCAAGGAGTGCAGTTTCTGACACCCTCTAGCTGTGGTGCCCTCAGGATCTGCCTCAGCATTTGAACAAGGCCTGTTCCTCCAGGGCAGCCCCCAACCAATGGCTGACCAGAGTGGTAGTGCTAGGGCTCAGACTCCCCGAAGCCCAGTGTCCTTCCTACCCTCTCCCCTTCCTGCCCTCTCTTCCTTTACAGGTGTCAGATCTACATCAAAGCGTGGTAGGGAGCTCTCCCTGCCTGCTCCTTCTTCCTGCTTTATCTTTCACAGGTGTTAGCCCCAATGAAACACCTCTAACTCTATCTCAGAGTCTGCTTCTAGAAGTACCTGAATTGACACAGTGGCCATTGGTGACTTCAGTGAGAGATGTTTAGATAGAATTATGAGGCTGGAAGCCAGACTAGGGTGAATTAATATTGAGTAGAAATTGATAAAATGGAACCAGAGTGTATAAATAATTTTAGGAGGCTTGGATGGCCCAAATGCTTTAGGCCATTCAAGGACAGAAACTTTTTGTAAGTATCCTGTAGTCCTCAGAAGAGGT
This sequence comes from Balaenoptera physalus, assembly GCF_965194825.1. Lineage (NCBI taxonomy): Eukaryota > Metazoa > Chordata > Mammalia > Artiodactyla > Balaenopteridae > Balaenoptera > Balaenoptera physalus. The sequence continues at coordinate 87,820,381 of NC_138886.1, read as the reverse complement.
GAGAACCATAAAAAAGAAAATCAAAGTAATAATGATGAATCATTTTCTCTTTTGTAGGTACATCTTTCTCAAAGCTGTATTTTTTTTTGATGTCTTTGCATAAAGGACCACCCAGAGAAAAGCAAGTTGATTAACATTGCCTCCTCTTTTCCATTTATTGGAAAGTCTTCAACTCCTCACTTTCTTTACCACCCTTACCAGATGATACAAAAACTGTTCAAAAGCGCTTTAGGATATGAAAGAATTAATAAGGTGCTGAAATCAGCACTTTTCAGAAAAAGATAAACTTAGGGTTTTTTTTTCCCCCCAACAGAAGCTACCAAAAGGAAATTCTGGGATGCACTTCAGATAGATGGAAAAAGGGATGGATGGTCAAAGAAGCAATAAGGATTGATGAACAAAGAAAATAAAAATATGGGCATAAATGTAAACAGAATTACCTGTATCAAACCCAAATAACAATAATGTTCTGTGGGGTTTTTAAAGAGATAAAACATAATAAAAAGAGCACACAATTTGGGAAGGGAGACTCAGAGTTAAAATGTTCTAAGGTCCTTGGATTTAAGGAGGAGGATAAAAATATTGATTACCCACAGATTTGGTCTGTTTAGTACGCATGCTAAAATGTTTAGGGAAACAAAATAAGGAAAGTAGCGTGTTCAGCTTTTACCCAAGGAGAGATAAAAACCGAAATGATAAAAATACTCCACTGTTTCCAAGGCTCAGGCAGATCTCTTTCCTGGAGTGTACACTTGATATATGGACTCCTGGGCCTGAGGGGTGGCCAAAGGGTATGTATTCGGTGGAACTAGAAGTTATATGCACAGAGCTGGGATGTCCACACAGTTACATGTGAGGCCCCTCTCAGTGACTAATGGAGCCATGGGCAGGGAGAGAAGGAGGGTAAGCTGTGGGCTGGAGCCTCCACATGCAATGCTACCCAGGCCCCACAAGTGTTAGGAAAGGAAGGAAAGAAAAAAGGAAGGAAGGAAGGGAGGGAGGATGGAAGGAAGGAAGGGAGGGAGGAAGGGAGGAAGGCCATCTAAGAGTGGCAGCTCTGAATACCACTCATCTTGACCTGGAATGGAACTGCAGGGTCAGCCATTGGTTAAGAGTCGCCAGGGCAGAGGAGGGTCAGACACTGCTTACTCTGACTCCTAAGTGCAGGAGTATGAAATCCACGTTCTCTGGCCTCAGGTTAGGATGGCTGTGGGTACAACTTAGCCTCCAGAGTCCCCAGCAAATTCAGATTGAAGCTACTTCCACTGGATGCAGCCTGAAATCACATCCTTGCTTGGCTTCCTGCCTCCTCCCCCTCCCCTGGTGGCACTTCTTTAATATATCACATGCAGACCAAACCTTGTCCCAGACCCACTTCTGGAGAACTGGACATAGGCTGAGGAATCTCATGAGCAAAAGCATGGTGTATGTGTGGTGTGTGTGGTGTGTGTGTGTGGTGTGTCTATCTGGTGTGTGTGGTGTGTGTGTGGTGTGTTTATGTGTTGTGTGTGTGTGGTGTGTATGTGTGGTGTGTTTATGTGGTGTGTGTGTGTGGTGTGTTTATGTGGTGTGTGTGGTGTGTATGTGTAGTGTGTTTATGTGGTGTGTGTGTGTCGTGTGTTTGGTGTGTGTGTGGTGTGTGTATGTGGTGTGTGTGGTGTGTATGTGGTGTGTGTATGTGGTGTGTGTGGTGTGTGTGTGTGGTGTGTGTGTGTGGTATGTCTATGTGGTGTGTGTGGTGTGTTTATGTGGTGTGTGTGGTGTATTTATGTGGTGTGTGTGGTGTGCTTGTGTGGTGTGTTTATGTGGTGTGTGTGTGGTGTGTTTATGTGCTGTGTGTGGTGTGTTTATGTGGTGTGTGTGGTGTGTATGTGGTATGTGTATGTGGTGTGTGTGGTGTGTGTGTGTGGTGAGTGTTTGTGGTGTGTGTGGTGTGTGTGTGTCATGTGTGTGGTGTGTGTGTGTGGTGTGTTTATGTGGTGTGTGTGGTGTGTGTGTGTGCTGTGTGTGGTGTGTGTGTGTGGTGTGTGTGTGGTGTATGGTCTGTATAGTATACATGTATGTGTTGGTATGTGTTACTAACTCTGGCGTGTGAAGTGGCAGGTAATGGGCTTGGGGCAAAGTCAGCCCATCTGACACTGTTTGTTTCAAGGGTATTCTATCTTCTCTCCATTCAATGCCCCAGAAGAGGTGACTGGGGAGAACTCTCCCACCTTCTCCCATAGCTATGTCTCTTCCCCTGCTGGTGATTCCTGCTCCCAGTCTCCCTTCTCTTTGCCCTTCTCCCCTGTGCCAGTTATTAAGCTCCCAATCCAGTCAACTCTGCTCTGCTCTGTCCTGTGGGACCATCATAGGACTCTGACCCTCCCCTCTGTCACTGGCCCCGTTGGCTCTGCCAATAGGGGGCACTAGAGGGAGACTGCAGAGCTGCAGCCAGAAGCAGACCATGCTCCCTTCCTTTTTTTTAATTAAAAAAAAATTTTTTTGGACATCTTTATTGGAGTATAATTGCTTTACAATGGTGTGTTAGTTTCTGCTTTATAAACATGCGTATCAGCTATACATATACATATATCCCCATATCGCCTCCCTCTTGCATCTCCCTTCCACCCTCCCTATCCCACCCCTTTAGGTGGTCACAAATCACCAAGCTGATCTCCCTGTGCTATGTGGCTGCTTCCCACTAGCTATCTATTTTACATTTGGTAATGTATATATGTCCATGCTACTCTCTCACTACATCCCAGCTTACCCTTCCCACTCCCTGTGTCCTCAAGTCAATTCTCTACATATGCCTCTTTATTCCTGTCCTGCCCCTAGGTGCTTCAGAACCTTTTTTTTTTCTTTTTTTTAGATTCCATATATATGTGTTAGCATAAGGTATTTGTTTCTCTTTCTGACTTACTTCACTCTGTATAACAGACTCTAGGTCCATCCACCTCACTACAAATAACTCAATTTCATTTCTTTTTATGGCTGAGTAATATTCCATTGTATATATGTGCCACATCTTCTTTATCCATTCATCTGTTGATGGACACTTAGGTTGCTTCCATGTCCTGGCTATTGTAAATTCAGTGAACATTGTGGTACATGACTCTTTTTGCATTATGGTTTTCTCAGGGTATATGCCCAGAAGTGGGATTGCTGGGTCATATAGTAGTTCTATTTTTAGGTTTTTAAGGAACCTCCATACTGTTCTCCATAGTGGCTGTATCAATTTACATTCCCACCAACAGTGCAAGAGGGTTCCCTTTTCTCCACACCCTCTCCAGCATTTATTGTTTGTAGATTTTTTGATGATGGTCAGTCTGACTGGTGTGAGGTGATACCTCATTGTAGTTTTGATTTGCATTTCTCTAATGATTTGTGATGTTGAGCATACTTTCATGTGTTTGTTGGCAATCTGTATATCTTCTTTGGAGAAATGTCTATTTAGGTCTTCTGCCCATTATTGGATTGGGTTGTTTGTTTCTTTGATATTGAGCTGCATGAGCTGCTTGTAAATTCTGGAGAATAATCCTTTGTTAGTTGCTTCATTTGCAAACATTTTCTCCAATTCTGAGGGTTATCTTTTCGTCTTGTTTATGTTTTCCTTTGCTGTGCAAAAGCTTTTGAGTTTCATTAGGTCCCATTTGTTTATTTTTGTTTTTATTTCCATTTCTCTAGGAGGTGGGTCAAAAAGGATCTTGCTGTGATTTATGTCATAGAGTGTTCTGCCTATGTTTTCCTCTAAGAGCTTTATAGTGTCTGGCCTTACATTTAGGTCTTTAATCCATTTTGAGTTTAGTTTTGTGTATGGTGTTAGGGAGTGTTCTAATTTCATTCTTTTACATGTAGCTGTCTAGTTTTCCCAGCACCATATATTGAAGAAGCTGTGTTTTCTCCATTGTATATTCTTACCTCCTTTATCAAAAATAAGGTGACCATATGCGCATGGGTTTATCTCTGGGCTTTCTATCTTGTTCCAGTGATCTATATTTCTGTTTCTGTGCCAGTACAATAGTGTCTTGATTACTGTAGCTTTGTAGTATTGTCTGAAGTCCGGGAGCCTGATTCCTCCAGCTCCGTTTTTCTTTCTCAAGATCGCTTTGGCTATTCGGGGTCTTTTGTGTTTCCATACAAATTGTGAAATTTTTTGTTCTAGTTCTGTGAAAAATGCCAGTGGTAGTTTGATAGGGATTGCATTGAATCTGTAGATTGCTTTGCATAGTATAGTAGTTTTCACAATGCTGATTCTTCCAATCCAAGAACATGGTATAACTCTCCATCTGTTGTGTCATCTTTGATTTCTTTCATCAGTGTCTTACAGTTTTCTGCATACAGGTCTTTTGTCTCCTTAGGTAGGTTTATTCCTAGGTATTTTATTCTTTTTGTTGCAGTGGTAAATGGGAGTGTTTCCTTAATACCTCTTTCAGATTTTTCACCATTAGTGTATAGGAATGCAAGAGTGCATTAATTTTGTATCCTGCTACTTTACCAAATTCATTGATTAGCTCTAGTAGTTCTCTGGTAGCATTTTTAGGATTCTCTATGTATAGTATCATGTCATTTGCAGACAGTGACAGCTTTACTTCTTCTTTTCCGATTTGGATTCCTTTTATTTCTTTTTCTTCTCTGATTGCTGTGGCTAAAACTTCCAAAACTATGTTGAATTATAGTGGTGAGAGTGGACAACCTTGTCTTGTTCCTGATCTTAGAGGAAATGGTTTCAGTTTTTCACCATTGAGAACGATGTTGGCTGTGGGTTTGTCATTTATGGCCTTTATTATGTTGAGGTAAGTTCCCTCTATGCCTACTTTCTGGAGGATTTTTATCATAAATGGGTGTTGAATTTTGTCAAAAGCTTTTTCTGCATCAATTGAGATGATCATATGGTTTTTCTTCTTCAATTTGTAAATATGGTGTATCACATTGATCGATTTGCGTATATTGAAGAATCCTTGCATTCCTGGGATAAACCCCACTTGATCATGGTGTATGACCCTTTTAATGTGCTGTTGGATTCTGTTTGCTAGTATTTTGTTGAGGATTTTTGCATCTAAGTTCATCAGTGATATTGGCCTGTAGTTTTCTTTCTTTGTGACGTCTTTGTCTGGTTTTGGTATCAGGGTGATGGTGGCCTCGTAGAATGAGTTTGGGAGTGTTCCTCCCTCTGCTATAATTTGGAAGAGTTTGAGAAGAATGGGTGTAAGCTCTTCTCAAAATGTTTGATAGAATTCGCCTGGGAAGCCATCTGGTCCTGGGCTTCTGTTTGTTGGAAGATTTTTAATCACAGTCTCCATTTCAGTGCTTGTGATTGGTCTGTTTATATTTTCTATTTCTTCCTGGTTCAGTCTCGGAAGTTTGTGCTTTTCTAAGAATTTGTCCATTTCTTCCAGGTTGTCCATTTTATTGGCATATAGTTGCTTGTAGTAATCTCTCATGATCCTTTGTATTTCTGCAGTGTCAGTTGTTACTTCTACTTTTTCATGTCTAATTCTATTGATTTGAGTCTTCTCCCTTTTTTTCTTGATGAGTGTGGCTAATGGTTTACCATTTTTTTTAATCTTCTCAAAGAAACAGCGTTTAGTTTTATTGATCTTTGTTATTGTTTCCTTCATTTCTTTTTCATTTATTTCTGATCTGATCTTTATGATTTCTTTTCTTTTGCTAACTTTGGGGTTTTTTTGTTCTTCTTTCTGTAATTGCTTTAGGTGTAAGGTTAGGTTGTTTATTTGAGATGTTTCTTGTTTTTTGAGGTAGGATTGTATTGCTATAAACTTCCCTCTTAGAAGTGCTTTTGCTGCATCCCATAGGTTTTGGGTCATCGTGTTTTCATTGTCATTTGTTTCTAGGTATCTTCTGACTTCCTCTTTGATTTCTTCAGTGATCTCCTGGTTATTTAGTAATGTATTACATAATAGTTCAAGTATTACATAATAGTTCAGTTCACAGAAATAAAAAGCAGGGATTCACTTGAGCAAATGGTAATCAGATGGTTCCTGTTTACCGTCTCAAGTGTCTGCCCATCTTACCTAGGTCATAGAAAGGCCAGTGGAGAGGAATCACCCCTAAGTCGTAGACAGGAATTGGGGGCTAGGGACTCTTGTGGTGCCAGTGTGGGTCCTGGAAAGGGAGCAGGTGCTGTGGGTCATTCCATCCCTGATAGGAATGTCAGGGCTTTCTGCAGTGGTGGAGAAATTGACTGGGGGCTGCATGGGGAGTGGGGGAGGACTGCCTGACTCCAAATTGCCTCTGCTACTCATAAGCTGTGTGATCCTCTGTGCCTCAGTTTCTTCCTTCATAATAATAGATGATAATAATAATAGATAACAATACTTAATAATACCTATCCGGAAGGGTTGTTGGGCAGTCAAATGAGAATATCCACTTGAAGTGTTTAACAAATGACATAGTAAGCACTCAATAAATGTGAGCCGAAGTCCTCAGAACATTTATTCCCCAGCCCAAGCACCCTTAGCCTGCTTAACAGAGGAAATACGCGGTTTACCACCACCGGGGTCCCCTTGTGCTTCAACAGGCTCTTGGAAGCAGTGTGAAAAACGGATTAGGGAGGGAGGAGGAGCGAGAGTAGGAATCCAGGGAGAAGTCTGCAGGCATCCAGATGGGAGGTCGAGGGGCGGGACCTCGGGTCCTTGGCAGTTTGAGTCGTTACTTTGGAGAAATAATCTCCAGGACTTGATCTCTTGACTTTCTAGGCTGGGAAAGGGCCCTTGGTCAAGCACCAGGCTTGGATGGAGGGAGGAAGATGGAAGGTAGGGAGGGCAGGTACAGGGATGATCTTGGGGGGGAGGGTACGACACGTGCAGTTTGGGACAAGCAGCAGGCCCAGAGGAGGCGGGGAGTGCAGGGATGGAGTTAGGGCAGGAGGTGGAGTATTTTTATACGTTGGGGGCCTGCTTCTGGAGCAGCTGGCTCTGGTCTAGGTGCTGTGCAAGTAGGTGCTAGGCCCCATTTCCTCCCCGGACCGTCGGCTTCGCGACTGTCGGGTGTGCCTGGACGAGCCGGCCAGGGGCACTCGCAGGTACCGAGCTTGGAACCCGCCAGGAGGAGTTCCATCTAGCCGCTGGCTTCCTTCCTCCCTCCCTCCGCACCTCACCGTCCTCCATCAGAGCTCCCATTCCGCCCACCTCCCCGGCGCCTCCGCCCTCCTGCTTTGCTTGACCTCAGACGCGCTGGGGATCAAACTGAGGCTGATCTTTCCGCCGGCCGCCAGCCAGACCGCAGAAACCGTCGGCCTTCACACCCGGTGGCCGCGCGCCCTCCGCGGCCAGGGCGGGACGGGCGCGGGCGGCGGGGAGGGGCCCCTGTCGGCTCGATCCCCCCAGCCACGGCGCGGCCGGCAGAGGGTCTCGCCTTTCACAACCCGCAGAGTGCTGACCCCGCCTGCCCGAGCGGTGTCTGCGTGCTGGGCGATCGCGGGCTGCGCGCAGCTAACTGTGGTGTGTGCGCACGGGGGGAATTCACGCCGCCGCCAGCCCACATACCTCGCCCCTGTCTGTCCCCGGGGGGTCGCAAGCTCCCGCCTGGTCCCCCAGACCAGGGTTGGGGATTATCAAGCGCTCCCTGCACCCGAAGCTCGAGGGTAAGCAGGACCCCACAAACGGCCGCCCCTCCGCCTTCCTTGCCTCACTTTTCGCGGTGGACGAGACCCCGGGGCGCGGTGGAGATCGGCCACCCATCGTTTCCTGCTTACAGAGGGGCTCGGGGACTTTCCTGAGGCTTGCGGCTAGTGGAAGATCACGCGCCCTCGAGGCGCAATCCCTGCAGTTTGCTTCCATGTTTTCCGTCAATACAGCCAGAGCGTAATGTAATTAGCTTTCCTTCTTTTTTCCCCCAAAAGGAGAAAGTAAACCTGATTCGGAGGAACAGATTGTCTCCACTGCTTGGGGGGCGGTGAACCCCCTCTCCCGTTTTGTGGCACTGCAGCGAGGGTTTCCAGCGACGATCCTCAGCGGCGGCGGGTGGCCTTCTGGAAACTCGCTGAGGAAAATTCACATGAGCTTTACTTGAAGCAATTTCTACATACACTCTCTAATATTTGCCTGCCGGGCGGGATGGGAAGGCGGAGCCGGGAGTAAGGTGGATTCCCCGACAGCGCTCCTGGGAAAGGGAGTGCAGGGCCGGGGGGAAAAGCGGGGGCGAGGGGCAGAGCAGAGCGCGCGCTCGCGCTCGGGTCCGCGGTCCTACCCAGCACCGCAAGCCGCAGCGCGGCTCCACGTGCCCGACACCATCCCACAGAGTAACAGGCGAGGGAGGAAAAGCCCATCAGCCTCCCCTTGCCCAGAGACGGAAATCTGCGAGGTGCCCCGACACTCAGGACTTGCAGTCATTGACACCCGAGCTCTCAGTCTCCCCCTCCGTCCTCTTGTCCCCCGCCCCTCTTACATATTTTGGAGGTTAGGTTAGTCGTCAGAAGCATTTTTATGTTTGGCAGTCCAAAGCTCCAACTTCCCTACTAGGCCCACGTTCGTGCTCATTTAGGGTTTTAAAGGCCAAGGGAGGAAGTGATGTTCTGGCCTTCCCATTCTTTCAGGTCTGGCCACCGACCCATCTCCAGAATTTGGGGGTGACCTGCTCTTATCACTCCAGCCCAAATCATGCTTCGCTCACCCGTCATTTGTGCCTGGGTTCCTTGGCGGCTCTTGCTCCCTTACCCACATACCTTCCTAGGGGACCCTCCAGTCTTCCTGAGACCTGGCTGTCCTCCCCAACATCCCCCAGCACACTGCTGTGCCCTAGGGTGTCTTCTAGGACTATAGGGGCTGTTATGCCTTTCAGGGCAATGTGGCAGCTCTGGGCCATTTCAGGTGGTGAATGGCACCTCTTGCAAGGGCCCCACTAACTGGTTGGTTTTCCCTTTTCATGGGAGGTCAGTGAATTGCTGCCTCTGGGGTTGACTTGCCTGGTGATAGGGCCTCTGCAGTGTCCCACATATGACATTCAGAGCTCCTTTGCTGATGGCATTTCCCAATATGTGAAGCCGGAGGGTGAGGGATCTACTAAATAGGGAAATTGGGGAGTTAAGAAGTCTGAGATGCAGGTTTGATGCAGTGTTTGCGGAGAGTGGGGAAAGCTGATTGAGGAGGGGAAGCTATTAGGTTGCTGGGCAGGGCACTGGGGGCTCCATTGATACTGGTGAGCAGGATGCTTGGGGGCAGGGAGGGGTGGGTAAGGACTGACCTGGAAAAAACCTGGGGTTTTGCCAGGCAGTGCTGAAGGGAGGCCACTCAGGGCATTGGCACTGGGTCAGGAAGGCGGTGAGTACTGGCTGATACAGTGAGACAGAGTTGACTGTTGGAAGCATAGTGAGGACGCTGGCAGATGGGCAGGCCAGGCAGACTCTGATCATGCAAAATCAGAAGTTCCCATGACCACATGTTGACATTTATGTTTTGAAAAATTAAGATTTTTTTTTTGTTTTTATCAATACTTTTATAATGGCTTTAGGAAAGAAGAAAATATATATGAATTAGCTATTATGAGGCTTCTTTTGAAGTCCATCTTTCAGTCCAGTTTCACTTTACAAAGTTTCACTTTACAAAAAATAAAGAAAAACCCAAAGTTAAAAGATATGGGGAGGGGGACAAAAACTCATATTTGACAAGAGGACTCACTGGAGTTTCCTTAGAGTTGTATAGGAAATTCCAAGATTTCCTATACATCCAAGATGCACACTTTCCCCCTTGCTTAAATATATAAACAATATAAATTAAGTTTCAGTTATTTCTTTCAATGAGAGGAAGGGGCGCAAAAAGACATCTGTAGAAAGAGGCATTCTTGATTTTTAACTATGAGAGAAAGCAGTACAAAACCAAGAATGTCCATTGGGCATTATCCATGTCAGTGACATAAGGGCATCATGCTCATAGAAATAAGATTGGTCTTAAATTTGGAAATTTAGGGGATAAATATTACCACAAAAATTGTTAACCTACAGTAAAAAAAATAAATAAATGAAGTATTTTTGGTAAAGTTTAATCAGAGAAACAATTCTGTGTGTGGGTATTTTTATGGAAACATAACAACCACTTTGGGGCCTAAAAAAAATACAGGATGGCTCCAGCGTGAGCTCAGTTGCATGTCCACTGGTTTCACGTGGGTTGGGGGCTCACTGGAGAGGTCAAGTGAGTCCTGTCCAGCAACAAAGTCTCAGACAAAACATTAACATATCAGAATTATTGTGAAACTTTAAAAATAAAAATGGGTATCTATGCTGAATCCTAGACCTTCTGAACTAGAATCTTCTGGGGAGGGACCTGGGCACCCGTGTGTGGAAAAGCCCCTGCAGGTAGTTCTGACTTGCCACTTCAGGGCTGGGGACCACACAGACTTAGACTTCTGAAGGGAAGGTCAGTCCGAGTCTCTCCCCCTAGGGGCAGAAAGTAAACACCCAAGTGGCTGTTTTCATACTTAATACTCTGCAAGATCCTGTGAGGCAACGGTGTTCTTTCCACCTGCCACAAACACCACATGGAGCCAGCACTGGGGGAGGTGTGCAGACAGGGCAGTGCATGGGGCTGTCACCCAGGGCAAATGCAGTGTCACCAGTGCCAAGACCTGTTCCTCAGCTTACGAACCTTCCCTTTAAGGCCCTCCAGAAGCGCTGGGTGGAGGATGCTTTGCAAAAGGTGGGGATAGAACTGGGAAACAAGATCACATCAGTGATGATTAAATGAGAATTAGGTGAGGAGCCTAAAAAGTGCTCTGCACTCTGGGCTCTTTGAAGGCAGATGCATCTTATAGGATCTTATAGGTTCACTGGCATCCTTGGTGGGTTCTAGACCCACTGTTAACTGGGTTTATGACATAGTGACCGTGGAGCTCTATTGCCTCATATGTGAAAAATGACCTTTGAGGCAGGCAGTGAACCCATTCTTTTGGATTTTATAGACTAGTAAATGTCAAAACTTTTGGGAACTGACATATGGTTATCAACTTTTACATCAAGTAAGGACAATGAAATAGGCGAAAAACTATGATATGCTATCATTTCATAAAAGATGACTATTTTATATCATGAAGGATAACTTCAGAATCTTAAAACTGCTCATTCAACTTTAAAAACAACCCTATACTGTCCTTGGCTTTCTCATTTTGTATGGATTGATGAAAAGTTTATCACCAACTCATCTCTGCAAACTAAGGCTCTTTCACCTTGAACACTTAGGGGCAGCTGCACTGCTTGCAGATGATGTTAATTTACTCAAAGAAGTGGTTTCAGGGCTTGAAGGGAACTCTGAAGAGTTCAAGTGCAATGGTCTCACAGTTATCTTGCCTCAGTTTCCAATACTGATAATTATGTTTTGAGTGCTAGCAGCCAGAAACTCTATTGCTGCTTTGAAGAGAAGTAAAAAATACAGATTGTGGCAAAAAGAATCATGGAAACTTGAAGTTGGAAGATTTTTTGGCAATGATCTCATCCCTGTCGTTTTCAAACTAATGCTCCACGGAGCCACAGTGGTGCTGCTTGAATCAACAGACCTCCATTTTAATTCTTATAAATAATTGAGCCTCTAATTACGGTAGAGTTCCTTTGCTTAAAAAAATGCTTGGGGGCTTCCCTGGTGGCACAGTGGTTGAGAATCTGCCTGCCAATGCAGGGGACACGGCTTCGAGCCCTGGTCTGGGAAGATCCCACATGCCGCGGAGCAACTAGGCCCGTGAGCCACAATTACTGAGCCTGCGCATCTGGAGCCTGTGCTCCGCAACAAGAGAGGCTGCGATAGTGAGAGGCCCGCGCACCGCGATGAAGAGTGGCCCCCACTTGCCGCAACTGGAGAAAGCCCTCGCACAGAAACGAAGACCCAACACAGCCAAAAATTTAAAAAAATAATAAATAAATAATAAATTAAAAATTAAAAAAAAAAATGCTTGAACACTACCGATACAGTCCATCTCAAATTTAAAGGGGAAACTGATGCTGAAAGAAACCCTGGGTTTTGCCTGTGGTCACCTTCTTAGTTGGGAGAACTTGGTGGCATGACACTAGTGGAGTGGGGAAGGAAGGATTCTTATTACAGTGTCTGTTCTCACATTCATCAATAGTTGAACCAAATCTTCCCACTGCTCCACTGCAAGGAAGGTCAACCCTTAAAGTTACCCTTCTGGAACGTTCTGAGTGGCTCATTTCCATACTGAACCTCATACTCTGCTTGGCAAACCATTCCTACATGATAATTATCACAAACATTTCACTGACAACTGTTGGAAACTAATTTTTAAACTCCAGATCTGTACTTTTGCTCCCATTTTGACCAGCACTGATAAAAATCTAAAATTAAATAGCATTTAATTATATTTGAAGAGTATAGAGGTAATATTTGTATGAACATCATTTTATGTTTCTAAGGTCATGTCTATGTAAAAAAATTAAAAGGTACTTTATTTTATGAAAGATACACTTTGATTAAAATGACTGAACTCTACTGTCTGATATATAAACTGAGATGAAGATGCATCTACTTTCTTTCTGAGCTCCTCGTACAGCTGACCCCACAGCAGTCTAACATTTATATGTCAAGTCTATCACACACTGCACAGCACATTCATTTTGTAGCAAGCTCCTGGTGGTGAAATGTAGCATCTAATAAGTCTGGACACAACTCAGCTGCGAGCAGCAAAAAAAAAAAAAAGACTAAGTCTATATAACCTAAAACAGAATTTTTGAACTGCGGTTCCCAGTCATTAGTGGGTCATGAAATCAATTTAGTGGGTTATGAAAGCATTAAAAAACATACATACACAAGAGGCAAAAGTGCAATAGAAGAGAAAATACCAAAATATGTTGCATGCCTTAAGGGTAAATATTATTTCATAAACATTTTCATTCATATATATGTATTAACGCGTGTACTGGGTCATGAAATAATATATATTTCACAGCTCTCAACACTGCCCTAGAGAAAAACATACTTGGCCATTCAGTCCCTTAAGAAAAGATTTTTCTTTCTTTTTTTCCCCATTTCTGAGCAATGGCTCCACACTGCAATGGCTGGGTACTCCAAAGGCCCCCTCCCCTCAATACAGTAACAATTCACAGTGATCTCCGCGCACCACCATTTCCTGGTTCACTGCTATTTTCTGGATATTTCCTCCCATCATAGCCCTGCGGGTTCAACTGAGGGAAAGTTGCCACAGTGTATCTGTGTGTGGGTCAGTAGAAGCCTCAGGTCCTGCTACCATGTGCCAGGCATGATGCCAGGGGCTTTACAGACCCGACTCTTTATACATATGGTTTCCTTTGTTTTACTGGTAGCAGTGCCTCACCTGTACATCTCGAGCTCCTAGCACAGCACCCATAGGGGCTGAGTGAATGTTTCCAAATAAGTGAATTCAACAACAAGCACATTCCATTGGTTATAAACTATATAAGTTAAGTTCAACAAAACATAAGAGTTTGAAATAAAATCAAATGTTTACTCATTTATTCATACTTACAAAAATGCAAAGTACTATACAAAGCTTTATATAGTTGTACAAAAAGTTGACGCATTGGTGTTCTGTGGCTAATGATAATAATTGTATACTTATTGTATTACTGCAACATATATCAAAGTGATACAACATTAACCCTTTGATTTTGAGTTTATAAGCTTACTATTTTAATACACATCATGTATTCAGTACTAGTTATTACTTTTGTATAAATAATTTCATAATAGTAGTACATGATACTGAGGGAAAATAAAAGTTAATAATTTTCCAAATGGTAGTAAGAAAGAAACTCATTAGTATACATTTGATTTGGGGGGTGAGCATAATTTGGCCTATGACTTAATGGAATCTAGGAGAGTGAAACAAAGCTTTTTTAAACTGGAAGGACACTCATGTGGATCAAGTTCAAGCCCTTCGTCTTTCATGTTAGGAAATGGTTGCACACCAGCCTAAATGACTTATCTAAGGTCACATAATTATACAATAAGAGAGATACCCCACGTCTCCTGATAACAAATCCAGAATATTTTCCATTTCATAAAAGAGGTTTATACTATAATACAATCATATTTTTTTAAAAGATCAAATCAGCTATCAAGGAAAACCAATACATGATAACATTTTAGACTTAAAAAGAAAACCCTAGAGCAAGAGTTTATTAAAAATATATGTTGACAACTGTGTAACATAATTAGTGTGGAATACAGTGCTGTAAACGTTGATGGCAGAAGTTCATTGGTTGTAGTAATTTGTGTGTTTATGTATTACTCTTGTGTATTAGTTGTGCTTTCATCTGTATCAGTGGAGTTAAATTTTTTCCACAAAAATTTCTCATTTGATTTCCAAAGAGGAGCTTCAAGATCCTCTTTCCTTTTGGAGGATGCAGCAGAAGGCACTTTTTCACACAGAGTCTCTATTACTGCCAAGTCGGTGAGTTTACTAAGACTCTCGTCATTCTGTTCATTCAATATGTCCCAGAAATCTTTTGGTCTCTGTTTTGCTTTCTCCATGGGCCCTGAAAGAACTTTCTTTGGCAGTCGTGTGGGACTGTTCCCGTGACTTTTAAAGAGGTCATCAAGAATAGAGGTGTCACCAAGTAAGCTTACAACAGAAGTGTTTTCTAACACTGGATTTTCTATCTTTTTGTTTTCCACTTTGAAAAGGGGTCCATTTCTTGAAACATCCAATCCTGTGAGATTCTGTCGGTTTTTCATGGTATTTTCCAACTTTTCCAACTCATACGCTCCAGACTTACTGTTCAGGAAACAGGATACTGCAGTATCTTTGGATGCTTGGCTGTTTTTCCCATTGTTCGTCTCTTGGGTAGAGCTTATAGGTAATTTCTTAGTTTCCACATTATTAGAAAGCACCTCTTCTCTATAGAAACTGTGATTTCGAAACTTAATTGATTTTTCTTTATATATTTTTGGGCTGCAAATTTGAGAAAATTGTTTGGTAGAATTTTTAAATGACAAAGTTACAGAATCTGACACCCTTTCTTTTATAAGAGACTCTCTTTTTTCAGACAGATTCCTGACTCTCTCTCCTTCTTCATAGGCAGATTTAATGCATTCTGAAGGGGAATCCACAAAAAATTCTTTTACCTCTGGATACTGAGAAGCATAAAAGTCTCTTAGCATTTTCTGTCGTTCTTCTGATGTGGCATTAGTTATATATTTAGCAAATTCCTTTACAGAAGACAACTTAAAATAAGAAGCCATTTCTTCAAATTGTTTTCTGAAGATTTAATGAACAAAACCAGTGGTTATTTTTATTACATTTTATTTTTAAAGAGCTTGTTTTCAGTGTTATGCTATGTAGCAACAAAGCAATGTAATCGTATTCCTTTAGCATATATTAGCTTAATTCCATAATGAACATGCATTTTACACTTAGGAGAATGTGATCTCTTTCCTTACACTATTGAAAAAAATATTCTAGCTCATGAAATTACCAGCTTTTTAAGTTATTCTGACTTATACTATCAGGCATTTCCTGGGAATTGTGTGATCCCAGCATGCTGCTACTCCAGTCAGCCAATTTATGCCTTACATGAAAATCATAATTTATCTAATCTGTATTTGGAAATCTATATTGCATTCAAGATCCATGAAATAAAACTGTCAAAGAAGGGTCTTAATAAATAGAAAAGAGAAAATGCTGATAAATTAAGACAGGAATTTTTTTCATCTATCTTCTCTTTTCTCCTTCCACAAATATCAATACAATATAGAAATTTCACACAACTTTTTGATGAGCCTAAAGGAAAGTTCTAAACTGATAAACCTAGATTCTTTTTCAGTACTGATCTGACTTCAGTACAGATAGCTAAACTAATAAGTCAGATGCTATTTGAAGAAATGCGTTTCAGTCCTAGTATAAGATATTAATAAAAGCTGTCATATGCATGTGTGAGGAAATGAGCCTTCTGAAACCCTGCTAAGATGGAAGTGGAAAGGTTGTTTAGGAACCCTGGGCACTAGACTCTGCTCCTTTCCCTAGGTGAGGGTTCTATGGACTGAACTGTATCCTCCCCCAAAATTCATAAGTTGAAGCCCTAAACCCCAGTGTGACTGTATTTGGAGATGGGGCCTTTAGCAGGTAATTAAGGTTAAAAGAGGTCATAAAAAGTCACCAGAGAGCTCTCTCTCTGCCATGAAAGGACACAGTGAGAAGGTGGCCATCTGCAAGCCAGGGAGAGAGCTCTCACCAGGAACCAAATCAGCTGGCACCCTGATCTTGGACTTCCCAGGCTCCAGTACTGTGAGAAGTAAATTTCCGTCTTTTAAGCCGCAGTCTGTGGTATTCTGTTATAGCAGACTAAGACAGAGGGTATTGGTTTGCTGATGCTGAGTTTAGGCCATGAGTCAGGAGAGCCCAATGCTTATAAATGTTCTTTTAAACAAAAGCCATAGATAGTGCTGCAGCATATGATTAAAAGTCCCCAAATTGTAGAATTATATCTATTTTTATATAATATTTCCTTACAACATTCATTTATCCACTCAACAAATATTTATAGAGCCCTCTTATTTGCTAGGCACTGTAAAAGAAACTATACAACAGTGAACAAACCCCAGTTCCCTGTCGTCAAGGAGTTTATAGTCTAGTTGGGGGAGAGAGATACATGAAAATCAAACCAGAAGGGAGTGATAAACCCCATGATGGAGGTAAATACGGCACCCTGTTGGCACCCACAGAAGGGGTACCTAAGCCAGTGACTGGTAGTGGACAAGGTGGCAGGGAAGGCTTCTCTGCTGTCACCACAAGCCAGTCAGGTAAAGATGAGCCAGGAAGCCTTCTAGGGAGAGAGGGAACGTGCACGGGCCCAGTTCCAAGAAGACTTGGTGCACATAGGGGCAGGAGAATCTGCCAAGAAAAAGGCTGAAAATCATGAGGGATCCGTACGCCAATTTCAGAAGTTTGAATTTTATCCTGTATACAACAGAGAATCCTGAGGGTAAAAAATGATTTTTTTAAATGTACGTAAACAGGAGCTTTATTTAAAGCCACTATTATTTTTGCCACTCAGACCAGGTTATATAAAGTTTGTGTTTCCTTTGATTTTAGTGGCAACCCATGCTGCAAATTCATGACTTTCTCTTGTGGCTTCAGACGAGTACCCTGGCTTCTAGTCCTCACCACACCCGTCCTGCTACTTGTTCCAAATCCAGGTACTATCTATGCCTGATCAACAGCCACTCTCATTGCCAACAAAACAGTTAATAACACAAAAACAAGTTTCCAAATTTCTGTCCTGGATATGGCTAGTGTTCTTTGTTGGAAAGCAACAAGTATGTTCTTAAAAGGTTCCAGTTTTAACTTCACATGAAGTAATGAAGTGTCATTATTTTGTTTATTAATCATCTCTGAATCATTTTCATGGCCTTTCTCATAAATATTTGTGCTGTGAAGATTAAGTTATTGGCAGGGTTACAGGCTGATGTCTTTTATTCATCCAAGACTTGGTAGTGTTTCAGCAGTTGCCAAAGTACTTTCACCTTTGCTGTGCTGACCTCACCCATGACCCTGCAAATCTGTCACCTCTGGGAGGAGAGGTGCTTCAGACCTTATTCTACCTGAGTAGTATGCTAGTAAATTGGGCTGTGTGGTTGCCCTTTACAGGATGAGCTGTGATTACAATTCATTTTATTTTTGCCTTCTAAACTTGCTTTTGTAATTCTTGGTCTTTCTAAACACTCAACGAATTGCAAGGTACAACCAGGGGATATAAGCTAGCCACCACTTTGTGAAGAAAACTTTGTAGACACTCATAATCCATTTAGAGAAAGGGGCAGCAGTGGGGCAAAGGAAATCAACGTTAGGTATCTTTCAGTCTTTCAGCAAGTGTATCAATAGTATTTATGTATCACGGAAAAAATTCAATTTTTCTCCTTTTTTTCTCGAGGAACTGAAGGAGAAGGGATGGAACACAGCTAAAACCATGTTCTTTCTGCCTAAGCTTTCTGAAGTGAAGGTAGGACTGAAACTTCATTCAGATAATCCATGGGGCTACAGCATGGTACAAATTCTTGATTCACATAAAGTAGGATGGTTAGCAGGAAAGAGGTGCTAGCAGTTTGGACACCAATCCCTAGTTCAGATGTTGGCATTCTAATATTAGACACCCTTCACCTTTTTATTTAGCATGAGGCATTTATCCCTAGGCTAAGTAGAGAAAAAAAAAAGAGGCAAAAACTAATTACTGTTAATACTTTTATTTTTATATACAGTGCTAAAGGGGATAAGACGCTTGTGCTTAAAGACTGGTAAAATGTATATGGTTGGTCTCCTAGCAAAAATAATTGCCCGATGAAAATTAACCGCAATTTACCCAAAATCATTGTTGTAAATCTGTTTGTGAGGAGTTGTGTTGCTATAGCAGTGTGGGGTGTTCACCTTTGTGGGCAACGGTGGGCAGCTGAGAGGCGTGCTCCAATCTGCCACACCAGCACCCGAGGAGCTAAGGGACAGGTTGCCTGGGAGTTGCCAAAACCCGAGGGAAGCATCTGGAACACGCAGAGCAACCACCATTTTCCTACTGTCCGTAGAAGTCGTCAGGACCAACTGGACCATGCCTCCTCTCCCTGCTTACCTCAGTCACTACTTCTCAGTTACACATAACCACTGGCTGCTCATCCCCCTGCTAGTCTCTACATCCCTGATCTAATCCAATCCCTCATCCTTCCAGACCATTCCTCGGTGCCCCTGGAACCAGGCTATGATCTACTAACTGTCCTGTGTCTTCTACCCAAGGAGCCCTCTGCCTCCTCCTGATACTGCCTCCCCACTGCAGCCCTCACAAGTCAAGATCTTATACCTCACATCCTTAAACCTCAGGGTTCATGCTTCCCATTGCTGCTTCCAGATCATTTTTTCTTAAAAACTCCTTCCCCTCTTTAAGGTTTGTGCTATCCAGCTTAACCATTCTCACCCTCAC
The DNA here is from genome assembly GCF_965194825.1 of Balaenoptera physalus. Taxonomy (NCBI): domain Eukaryota; kingdom Metazoa; phylum Chordata; class Mammalia; order Artiodactyla; family Balaenopteridae; genus Balaenoptera; species Balaenoptera physalus. The sequence continues at coordinate 87,801,501 of NC_138886.1, read as the reverse complement.
CCCACCTTGTTAACTGACTTCCTAGTTGCTTCCTGATAGTGACTGAACACTCAAGATCCTGGATTAATGTTGCTTCCTTTCCCATCTCCTGCCATCATTCTTGATAACATCAGTATCCATGTGGATGTCCCACCCAACTCCTGGCTCACCAGTTTCTTGACCTCACCTCCACAGACTCGATTCCACGTCCCACCCAACTCCTATTCCCAAAGTCATATACCACTAATGTCATTACCATTAACTGCACAACCTCCAAATCCCTGAATTCAATCATATCATGCTCCAGTTCAACTGCTCAATTATCCCAATGACAACAATGCTGGAATATACCCTTCTTCTCATCAAGTCCTCCAATTTGCTGACTCTTCTGCTTTCTCACTAACATCAGCCTCCCCTTTTCCAGCTTATGTTCAATTTTATAATCGCTTCTTTGCAAACATCCTTTAGCTTCCTTGCTTCTCTCTCCTTCTCCTGGTAAAACTCAGCTGTTTCCCTATTCTGTGTCTGCAACTGAACAACTGAAGCTTGCTGAATGAAGTCTGCACCACTGCACAGATGGTTTTACTGGAATTACTCTCAAATAGGAACTTAACATCACCCAGGAAGTCTAGCCCCACTAAGCTTGCTTTCCTACTTTATGACTTCCACTAATGACTTCTTTCAGAATTTCTCTCTCCCCAAATCTCTTTCCCTCTGTACTGATGACTTTAATTCTCAATTAATTGAGGAAATATCGCTGTATCTGTGCCTTTCTTTATCCCTTTCTCTTACTACTTCTCAAAGGCTAGATCTTCCGCCTGTGGTCTGGATCCCACCCTCTCCTGCCTCCAGGACTTCACTTCTTCTGTTATCACCTCTCTGGCATGATCTCTTTTTTTCCTATTAGTCTTTTTCCTCAACACACAAACAGGTTCTATTATCTTCCCAACTTAAAAACAAACTACACTTCATCCCACAATGCCCTCCAGCTACTGCTAGTTTCCACGTCCAAACTTAAGGAGCAGTCCCAGGGGCTTGCCCTTTCACTGCTTGCCCACCTCACCCTGGCATCTGCCTACTTCGACTGCTCATGGAAAGGTGACCAAAGAGTTCTTCAGCTCCAGGGGCTTTCCCACTTCTTCTGATTCTGGTTCTCAGCAGCAGTCAATAAAGTTAAGTGTTCCCTCCTTTTTGAAACTCTCACTTGTCTCGGACTTTAGGACCTTGCACTGGGCCTCCTACCCAGTAGGCCACAGTCACTCTCCAGGCTCAGTACTGGGGCTTCTCCTCTCCTCTCTGTGTTCTGTTCCTAAGCTGTTCACACAGTCTATGGCTATAAAAACTATCTGTAATCTATTTATAATGTCTATGCTGATAACTTCGAAATTTAGACCTCCAGTCTCCAAATCTCAGAGTAGCATATCCACTGCCCATGTGACATTTCCCTATATCCTCAAATTTAATATGAGCAAAAGAGAGCTCTTGATTTTTTTTTTTTACTCCAAACTTGTGTCTCTCCTAGTTTTCCCCATTCAGTGAATCCAGTCTGCTGCTTAAGGCAGAAAATTGGGAGTAATCCTGTCTTCTCCCCTTCCCAAAAACCAGTTCAACATCAAACTGAATTTATCCATTCAGCTCTGTCTCCATGGCAACTACTCTATTGCAAACCACCATCACCTAGTTCCTTATGGCTTCCCTTAGTCCACTCTGCCCTCTTCCATGAAGAAGCTGGAAAAATCTTTTAGAAACATACATAAGATCATGTCATGCTTCAACAGCTTTCTACTGCAGTTGGAACAAAATTCAAATTCTTTTCTATAATCTACAAGGCTTGGCATGCTCCAGCCCCATCTATGTCTCTCCCTTCATCTCATGCCATTCTCTGCTTGATTTATTATGCACTAAGTACACCAGTCTTCTCTCAAAACCTCCTTCCTCTTCAGAAAGTTCTTACTTTGGTTCTTTGCCTCATTATCCTTCAGGTCTTAACTTAAATGTCACTCGTATAGAGAGGTCTTCCCTGACTACCCACTAGAAAGGGAGTTATATCCCTCCCGATCCCATTATTCTCTATAAAGGGGGCCTGTCTACTTTTTTCCTATAACACACCATTTTATAATTATTTATTTATAAGTTTTTTTACTTTTGAAAATTTTACGGTTTGATGCCAACCCCCATCCCACTGTACTGTAAGCTCTATGCCTCTTTTTTTACACTGTATATTTAGCATCTAGCAAAATGCCTGAGTGCATATTAGATGCTCAATAAATACTCAATGAGTGAATGAATATAATGCACTTAAGTATTTCATTTATATAAAATAATTTCATGTTTTATCAATTTGGGGATTAGCTTTCTGAAAACACTAAAACATTTGGGATTTTTTTTTTTTTTTTTTTTTTTTTGGCTGTGCTGCATGGCTTGTGGGATCTTAGTTCCCCGACCAGGGACTGAACCCAGGCCACTGCAGTGAAAGTGCTCTAAACACTGGACCACCAGGGAATTCCAGGATTTATTTTTTAAAGTGTACAAATTCATATTTCTCTGAAATATTCAGATGCCAGGTATAGTTAAAATTCAAATAATTTGTGTATTTTACTAGGTAGTTATATTTCTTTTGAGAATCGTTCATAAAGTCCAATGTTGTTATAGATGACATACCTGCGGATCCCTTTTGGTGTTTCTCCAATTATGAAGGTGGTCTGGCCTGTTCGGTAGACATTTTTCTTCTTCTGGCTTACAGGGTGTGAAATGTAAAGGGGAAAGGAAATGCTGCCTTCACTTGGTTGTTGGCATTCCTTTGTATGTGTCAATGTATCTTCCTTCATTTTTTCCTTATATGTCTGAAAAAAGGATGAAAGCAAAAACTCTGAAAAAACAGTCATTTTTGGTCAAATAAGGAGACTGTCTTACTTTTTCCCAGTATTCTTTACAATCTAGTATATCATATTCTCCAAGTGATATCACTGTCAGATCTTGTTAGATCTTTAAAAAGATATTACTTGTAGCAGTAATGTGATGTTTCTCTTTTCATTGTTTAAGATATATGCTAAAGATATACCTTTCTTAAAGATACAATAAAAGAAATGGTAATATGATGTTTCTACTGTCAAGACTACGGGTATACTGATACACATGCTGGCATCCACTCTCCTAAACAAGGATAAAAATTAATGATTATATAAATAATGGCATAAAAATGGTATATTTAAACTTTTTAATTCAGCAATTTCTCTCAATATTATTAAGCAGACTTTCAGTTATTTAATCTTATATAAGTAGTCAAACTTTTAAGAAATAACAACCTTTATATAATAATGAAATACACTAGGTTTTGTAAATCCTACTTCAATCTCCAGTGGGTTGCATGAATTACTAAGTGATTGTTAAGATGTTAACTAGAGGTGGTTGAAATTACAGATAGAATCATATTTATTTTACAGACTAAGGGTGTCTTGCATAACACAAATTGTTAAAAATAGTGAGTCAAGAAAAAAATAATTTTAAACTGTATGGTTCCATTTTCCCTGACAAAATGGTAAGGTGAGTATGTGGAAAGTCCCCATCTTATTCCAAAAAGAGAAATACTGGATGCAATTTGACAACAACAACAAAATTATATTTGAGCTCAAAAGTAAGAAAGGAAAATCTCTAGATGCCAAAACCAAGTAACATAGTGGTAAGTGGGAGCTGAAGCTCAGCAGCCCCAGGGATAGGGTCCTAAGTTCTAGTCTGCAGGATTCCATGTGTAGAGGGAAAATGGAAATGATTTAACTCTCTGAATTAAAAAACAAACAAACAAACAAAATAAAAACACAGCAGGAATTAAATGGATATCCAGTTTTCAAATTAAAGCTAGGAAAGCCCAAACTGGGGGCACAGGATAGAAACAGGCTCTCTTGTTATTCTAGATAGAATCACTGGTGAAAACATGGAATGTCCAGCCTGTGCCATTTGTGGAATCTGATTTTGTAGCACTTGCATTGTATGGAAAAATCTAAGCTAAAAACCAACATAAAAAACTGGCCCAGAACCAGTGAAAACCATAGATCTCAATGAGGGGTGAATACAAAAATATAACATAGGAACACTTTTTAAATCTAGAGAATGCTTGTGATTCCAATGCTGGGGGGAGGGGGAAAAGAGTTCAGGTAAAAATTATAAAGAACATACAAAGCCCACTGCCATGAAAATGGACAGATACAACAAACGTGAGAATCCATATCTGAGGAATTATAGATAACAAAGCAATCTGAAAGAGACTTTAAATCATTAGCATATCCAGAAAGATAAAGGAAGAACTGGGTATTGTAAAATACCAGATCTGAGAAAGAACCAAATACAAATTCTAGAAAAGAAATATAGGTTTGAAAAAAAATAGACATAGAAACAAACTTAAAATATGGGTTAAGCAGCAGGCTACACAGCCTTACAATGATAGTTGATAAATTGGTAGAGTAAAATTACTCAGAATGCTAGGCAGAGAGAGAGAGAAAGAAAGAAAGAAAGAAAGAAAGAAAGAAAGAAAGAAAGAAAGAAAGAAAGAAAGAAAGAAAGAAAGAAAGAAAGAAAGAAAGAAAGGAGAGAAGGAGGGAAGGAGGGAATAAAGGAAGAAAGGAGGAAAGAAAGGAAGAAAGGAAGGAGAGAAGGAGGGAAGGAGGGAATAAAGGAAGAAAGGAGGAAAGAAAGGAAGAAAGGAAGGAGGAAAGGAGGAAAGGAAGGAGGAAAGGAGGAAAGGAAGAAAGGAAGGAAAGAAGAAGAAAGAAAGAAAGAAGAGAAAGAAAGAAGGAAAGAAAGAAAGGAAGGAAGACAGACAAGAAAGAAAGACAAGAAAGAAAAATTAAGAGACAGAAGACGGCAGAAAACATACCAACATTTCTAAAATATTAGAAGGAGATAACAGAAAATGGAAGAGATAATGTCAAAGAAGTAATAGCAGAGAATTGAAGAAGGCATGAATCCTCAAACTAAAAAAGGAGAGAGAATCTCTAGTGTGAAAAATGAAAATAAATCTGTACCTTGTTATATCACAGATAAAGAGAATATCTTAAAAACTACCAGAGAAAAATAAGCTAGCCCACAAAGAAATAATAATCAAACTAAAGGCAGACTTCTCATTACCACTACCACCATCACCACCACCAAGAGAAGATAATGAGTATCTTCAACATGCTGGGAGAAAAAAACCGTCAACCTAGAATTCTAAACCCAATTAAACTATCACTTAAGAAATCTGCAGGCATACAAATACTACAAAACACAGATTAGTAATTGTCAATTAGACAGTGATTTTTTCTTTTACAGGAGTTCAATGGGATTGAAGTGGCACATATCACTGAATGTCTGTAGGGAATGGCTTTCATTCCACAAATATTTACTAAGCACCTATTACATTCCTGCCACCGTGCTATGCAGTTGAGAACAAAAATATTTACATATACAAAGAGGCCCCTACTCTTAAGGGGCTTAAAAAAGCTGAGCTCCCCCCTCCCTTTTTAGTTTTTTCCATTTTTAAAATAAATCATTTATCTCTTTAATTTATATTCAAGTTCATTTCATTGAAATAAACTGAACAAAAGACATAATTATATGTTCTTTAACAGCAAACCATTTCTAATGAAAAGAAATTGACTTCTTCAAAATCTAGTGTGACTCATGTGGACAAACACAAAATGCCAGGTTGCCATTTTGAACCAGGGCTTTGCTTCAGTCAGTAATGCTGAAAGTACTTTCCTCAAAGACATCATTTCTTAAATCTTAAAACATTATTAATAAAGAGAGGAAAATGCTGATCTTTAAAGATAAATTTGAAAGAGATTTGATGCATTTATTTTACATCACAAGAAAACAAGATGAATGTTAAAAGTTCCTAATAAAATAGCTCATAATCTTTGATGATTCCCAAGAAATAATTATCCATTATTATAAGGAGGGATGGGAATGTTTACATGGGGATAAAGGGAGTAAACCTAAAGAGAAGGAACTGGGCCAACCAAGAACACTCCCTCCTCATATACTGCAATTTCTGAAGCCATGGAGAAATCATGCCAGGCCATGGCAATTTTCAATTATTTACATGATTACTCTGGGTCTTTCTGACCCTGGCAGCATTCAAAGCTCATATTTCGAACAGATACATTTTTTCTTAAGTTGGTTTTACAAATTCTTCAGGGAAATTCAACTTTTCTATTCATAGCTATCAGACATGTGGATCTTTAATTTATGCCAAATATTATACACTTAAAAACCTGATTATTTTAGATAATAATAAAAAGAGAAAAGCATTTTTTCTCTCACATTGGCTCAATATCCCATCTTTTACTTAAAAAAAATCTAGGTTCAGATTTCCATTTTAGTAGGGTAGTTTAACACTTACTGAAACTAGGCTGTGAAACAAAATTTTGTTTACTAATTATTTTAATAAACATTTTGATGCCCTTGTTATAAAAGCTGGTTTCACTATTTATAGTAAAATAGTATCTTTTACAATAGCTGATATAAGGAAAATAGTGACAGTGCAGTTGCAATTGAAGGGACAGTTATAATTTATTATAAAGCAAAGTACAAGGCCTGGGGCCAAGATGAAAAGATTCCAGACCATGTGAAATTGGACGCAAACTCTTTCACTACCGCTTATGTCAAAGTTAGGAAGTCATATGACACTGAGGCAACACTATGAAGTAGCAATAGTAATGAAGGGTCAAGTAATGAAAAATTCAGTAAAAATGAGCTGGATTAGGAAATTAAAAGAGAACATTATCACTCCTTAATATTACGGTAGAGGGTGAGATTGCTTGCTCAAGAAAGCAAAATAAACCCACTCTTCTTTCCACCAGAGAACAGAATGGCCAACAACTGGAACACTATGTCTGTATCTGATAGGAAATTTTGAGATCATAACACGAAGAAAGTAGAAAGCCCAGTTTCTGTAAAAGCCCCTGATTGCTCCTAACTTTTTACTAGAAAGTTTCTTCTAAATTATCCAAGATTTGCTTTGAGAAATTACTTCTATACTCCGTGATTCTGATGAAGGTTTCCTTCCCCTTAAGATTTATGGTTATAATGAAAAGGAGGGAATTATGAAGACAAGAACTTTGTACAGTATTTGTATAGTATAAATATGTCTGCTAATAAGTATTTTAGAAAGTTTGACACTGTTAAAGTTTAATTTATAACTTAGTAATTGCTATGTTCATGATTATCTTCATAAATTATTGGATATTGTTAGGTATTTCTACTATGGTATTTTTATGAAAATAATCAAGTTCAACTTATGGAATCTTTATTAAAAATAAAACTTAGTAAGTATAAAGAGTGTAGTAATTATTTCTAAATAATGTAAACATACAGTTAAAAGATCCATTTGATGATGAGATTAAATGAATGGAAATGTGAGGTTACTTAAGAAGCTGAATTTATCAGGGAATATTGAAATAATAATCCTAATTTATGAGTGGTAAAATGTCTTCCTCCTTTGGACATATATGTACTATGTGGAGCAGCCAGCTGAACGTTGAAAAAGTAGAAGAAAACCCACCCCCGTCAGAGTTAAACAGGTCTAAAAAGGTAAAAGATTGGCCATGGCTAATTATGTTAAGTCCTAATCTGATTTATATAATTAAAAATTTAAAACATAACATGTTATTGTCAGAAAAGTAAATATTTGTCATTAAAAATAAAATTCGGAATATAAAAAATTATTTAATTCAACAAAAACATTAAATATATATTATTTCTATAAATGGTAATTGTTTTAATATATTTTGGCCAAAATAGTCTCCTCACCTATCCACAATCAAATGTTTAATGTGGAAATGGCTCACTTCAAAGACTTCATGAATAACTGCTTTTTTAAAAATTGAAGTATAGTTCATTTACAATATTATATTAGTTTTAGGTATACAACATAGTAATTCAATATTTTTATAGATTATACTCCATTATTATTAAATTATTACATTATTATAAAACAAAGGCTGTATTTCCCTATGCTGCATAGTAATATATCATCAACATCTGCTTTGACTTAATTTTGATAAAGTTATAAAATCATTATTCATTTTTTGAATGTCTCTAAAATATATTTAAAAATACATCATAAAATTACTATTTAAACGTGTAAAGTATACAGTCTGTAAAATAAAAGCTATAATTTTAAGTTGTAAAAGATATACATTAGGATTACAATAAATAAGAGGGCACTTTTGTAGGGAAAAATTTCTTCTTTTAGAGTAGCCAAAATGAATTTACACTAGACCTAGTCAACTGTACATAATCCTGTACAACTAATTTCTTACTGTAAACTTTTAGGTTTATATTGGTTCTAGAAGGAAAGTTTATCTTTAGATTAATAGTATGAGACATTCAAATGACCTTTGATAATAAATACTTTCTTTTTCCTTTGGACCCAAAGTGTACTGTCCGTATTTCAAGGCATTAGACCTAAGCCAAACAGCAATATTAATAGCAATAGCCAATTAAAATATTGAACCAGTAGTTATTTTTTTAAAGATATAACTGAAAAAAGATAAGGTATATATAGATTTTCAATATGAAAGAGTAAGAAAAAATAAAACTGACTCTTAAAAAGTTTGCAGATAACAAACTTTAATGTCAGTGCACTGAGAAAAGGAAAAAAGGGAATATTCCCCCTACCTCATGGCCATATGATTACATTAGCATTTTTCTTTTTTCTCTGCTACATATGAAATTTATCTTTATATAATAGAAAACTTCATTGGAATAGTGCACAGAATGTTTAAGGAAAAAAACTCTCTTTCTTTGAAGTAAAAAATAATTTTGGAGGCAAATTACTAAAGAACTATAGAGGGCACCTAGGTAGGAATAGCAAGGAAATGAGAAAAGTTGATAGGAATCAGTTTTTCCCATACTCACCCACCTGTGGGCAACAAATGGGGCAGGAAACATTACAATCCAGGAGACTGAGTTTCAAAAACAGCCATGAACAGCCTCTAGTTCCCATTTTGGCAGGAGAAACACTATCGCAATCTCTACCATCTTTCTAAATCTCTTTGGGGCTAATTACTGGAGACACATCCATAGCTGGTACAGATAATGCTGATTCCTTTTCCTCTGCTCATCTGTATTCCCCACAAGTAGAGGAAGCTTGCAGGGGGACAATGTACAATGAAGAACAGCCTGAAAGAATGGGTAGCCTGTCTATGATAGGCTACCATGATGTAGTGAAATCTTTATTAAGCAATTTTGGAATGGATCTGTCTGCTGAGCCGGTTTCTCCAGAAAACACCTTACAGAGGATATACCAGAACAATGAGCAATGTATATTTAACAGCCACATTCACTGTTTTTTCCATAACTGGATGATCAGCCTTGATGAGTCACTGAGAAAACTGGAGACCGGGGAGGAGATTTTCAAAGGCAATGGAAGGTCCCAATGGCTCTGACTTGTTGAGAAGCCTGAGTTTAGATTCTAAGATCACCAGAGGATCTGCCCATCACAGGAAAGCTCTTTGGTTTACACCTTGCTCCTGAGAATAGCACAGAGCTTCACAAGCCAGTCTATGGTCACAGCCACAAGTGGGCACACCGTGTAGCCAAAGCCCCTCACACTGGCCTGATCACACCAACTTTGCCATAAAGACTAAAAAACATCAAGTGCTCTTTCATTTTTTTTCTTCATTAAACCTTAAATAGTTAAGTCTGAGAGGCAGCAATGCTTTTGTTTACACATCTGTTCAAACAAAAGATTAAAAAGAAATCTCTCTTTGGGTAAGGGCCAAACCCCATAAACACATAAAAAGTCATAAACTTGCTTGTCTTTGCAAAGCAGGGAATCAGGAGTACCATAAAAACATATAGCACATGTAAATAAATTCATTCATATGGCATCTGAGAGTCTAAAAGGACAAAGACCTTTAAGTATCTTTGCAAAAGTGTGAAAAACCCCTTATCTTTGAAGTAATCATTCAAGATTTCTGCCTGGAGGTAGGAAATATTACTGTAAATGCAGTTTTCCAACATTCAACAAAAACTTAAGGCAAGTATGAGGTACCCCTGAATTGTCTTCACTCAGCCTCTGGAGAAAAGCCAGCTGGTTAGAGGACCCACCACGAATATACACTGAAGTATAATTTTCTGCATATGTTTAAAAATGTCATTCAAGTCTGAAAAAACAAACACTTAGATTCAAACCTAAAACATTTTTTTTTTTTGGTGGTGAAGGGAGATTAAAGTTTGTAATTATGGTTCTCTTTTCCTCCTGGAAGGGGTAACCATTACAATTCAGTTTTTTATATATATAGATATATATTTTCTTTTTTGATAGTACTTTGCTTGCTGAGTGAGCCACAAAAGGACAACTTTATATTGGCTTCCCTGAGCCTAGCTTCCTTTTTTTGTGCACAGCAGTCCATTTCTCATTGTACAAGAAACTCATCTATCTAAAGGGACGAAGTGATAGCCTCGGGAGTGCAGGTGAATACTGTGGGGCACACACAACAAACAGAAATACAAAAGCCCTATCTCCTTGGGATCTGGAAACATGAAGGCAGTGCCACAGCAGTCAACCTGGGGGAAAAAGGCAGGTGAGATGGTGGCAACTACCTTTAAAAAAGCCTGCAGACCAGCAACAGGGAGTGTTGGCTAATATTCCCTCAGTCCTTCATGGGAGGGTGGTCAGGGAGTAAATTCCCCTTAATACCTCCTACAGACAAAGGCAAGGCCTTTTGGGGTAGTTGAGCACTGGACTCAGCACCACAAGCCCTGGTATCTACTAGTCTTTTTAGGATCTCCAGTAAATAGTAATGAATAGGTCCTTGGCATCTTGAGCCCTGACTCAATTTTAAATCTTTACATATATTATTTATATTACTGTAAAAATGTCTCTAAACACTACTTGAAGGTCCTATACTAAATAATACCTGTCAGTGAAAAGATCACGGAAGGGTGGTGCTGATGGAAAAATTTTAATTAAAGTCTTTCTTGGAAGGCACCCGCCCCTGCTTGCCTTTCCAGTGGCTGGCACTTCCAAGGGGAGCTTAGGCTCTCACTTCCTTCCTCCAGGCCTCCAGCTGGGGTAAGTGTAGGTTTCTATGCAGCCTGATTCAGTGACAAGGCCATCAATGGCTCTCCAGTGTCTAGGGAAGAACATTTCAAGCACCCTGACACAAATGACACCAGGACACTGTAACTAGTTGTGAAGTTGGATGCAGATTATTGTTAATAATAAAGTACTGAAATCTGTGAATAATTCTTTTTAGTAAATTAGAGTGGATTTCCTATAACCACATACTCTCTCCTATTCTGATATGCTTTCTTGAGTCATGTAGAAGACAAAGTAAAGCTTTCCCACAGAGAAAGGCCAACTGAAAGTATGTTCCACTAGAACTGAATTTAATGATCAAGTGACCCCTTCTTATGGTCTAAAATGGCAGTTCTGAAACTTTTTGGTCTTAGGATACCTTTACACTTTAAAAATTATTGAGGACGCCAAAGAGATTTTGTTTATGTAGGTTATATCTATTGAAAGTTTAAAATAATTAAATAACTCTTTACCAGCAAAAAAGTTTATATTTTCCAAGGCAAACAAACAAAAAATTAGCCAGAAGAGTGGCTACATATTACATTTTTGCAAATGTCTTTAATAGCTGGCTTAATAAAAGACAGCTGGATTCTCATATCTTCTTCTGCATTCAGTCTGCTGCAACAATGTTGTTTTAGTTGGAGTGTATGAAGAAAATCAGCCTCATACAGATATGTAGTTGAAAAAGGGCAGAATATTTTCATAGCCTTTTCAGGTAATTGTAGATATTCTTTTTTGATACTTTATCAAAATTCAATTAAGGTTAGTTTCATGTAATATTTGAAACCATATCAGTGAACTTTTTATATTGTTAAAATTAAAATTCATTGGTATATTTTGTACTTTGGCTGAATTTTTTCCCCATGCATGATTTTGTAGTATCATTCACTGGTCATTTGGAAAATATTAAGTCAGTTATGCAGATCTTCAAAATGTTGACACATTCAATTATACAACATTGGAAAACCATATTTGTTGTTATTACCACCTATGCATCAGAAAAAATCTTTTTAAATATTGGGAAGTGGTCATGGTCACAGTGGCAGACACAAGTTTTTCAATATTTTAATTTTCACCTGAAAGCTTGAATTTTATCACTGGCAACAAGTACTGTCTGTTGTCTTCCTTGAAGTGACAGAAAGTATCTACCAAATACACAAGTCTAAATAACCATAGTTTGTCAGTCATTCTTTCAAGTATTGATACAAATTGTGTTCCATAAAAAAAAGTGGCTAGTTTAGTCTGCAGTTCAATTATACAAGTGCTTCTGTACACTTCCTATTTCATCAAACAGAATATTAAAAAGATGAGTACCAAAGGGTTGAGATTTAAGAAAATTAGTAATTTTTATTGATTCATCAAGGATATTCTTTTTTTTTTTAAAGAATCAATTTTATTTATTTATTTTTTGGTTGTGTTGGGTCTTTGTTGCTGCACACAGGCTTTCTCTAATTGCGTCCGGCGGGGGCTACTCTTCGTTGCGGTGCGTGGACTTCTCATTGTGGTGGCTTCTCGTGTTGTGGAGCATGGGCTCTAGGCACGTGGGCTTCAGTAGTTGCAGCACGTGGGCTCAGTAGTTGTGGCATGCGGGCTGTAGAGCACAGGCTCAATAATTGTGGCACACGGGCTTAGTTGCTCTGTGGCATGTGGGATCTTCCTGGACCAGGGATTGAACCAGTGTCCTCAGCATTGGCAAGTGGATTCTTAACCACTGCGCCACCAGGGAAGTCCCCATCAAGGATATTCTTAAGAGAAACTAAAAGTAGTTTTCCTTTCCTGAAAGTATGCGGTGGTAAATACTAGTGGCCCAAATAATTTTTATGAACAAAGTGAGAAGTTCTTTCTCTTAAGGTATTCATTGTTTCATCTGGCTACAGCAACGGGATAGCCTTAAATACTGAATAAAAGTATTATATGGCTTTCTAATTCCATTTTGAAGCAGTTAATGCTAAATAGTCATGAAAGTTGTTTATAGATCAATTGAAATTTGATTCCGATAATAACTTGGTTACAAAATGACTGACACCTTTAAATAAAACATCAACCTACCAACAATTTTGTCGTAAATGCTGTGAGAGCTGACTCTGGTTATGTTAAAAGGGATTCTATCTTCATCAGGAAATTTGCAAAAATATCACAACTTCCATCTTAGATCAAGGATCATAGTTCAAACATATTTATCCTGCCTAAAGCTAATCTACTACAAAAGAATTCATGCTTATGCTAATAAATTAGAATAATTCTCCACATTTCTCTGTATAGAATCTCTTAAGTATATACTAGAAATTCAATTAAAATCGGTAAGTTCTAATTGAGTATCTATGTAGCAGGTACTTTTTTAGGTCCTGGGAATAAAAGGTAGAGTAAGATTCACTTCCTAATGCAAAACAGTTTCACAGTCTAACCAGGAATACAGTGCCAGACACTGTGGATGGCCTACTAACAGCCACTGCCTCCCTCTTTGTTGTCTGAACAAAACTGAGGTTCTCTTAGAAATGTGCTCAGGGAAGGTAGATTGCCCTCTCAGTTCTTAGGCGATAAACAAATTAGTCAAGCCAATTATGTTCTGCCAGAAAGATTTTCCTCCCCAATAAAAGGAGAGATACAGGAAGAGAACCACGCCTTTCTGTCTTCGGATACATTTGTAAGAGGAAATAAGTTCTTGAGATGCAGTAGTCATCTTGTAACATAAGGCAAAAGGCCTCATGGAACTAAAACTGAACTTACTGAGGATAGTGGGGCAGAAAATGAGAGAGCCTGAATTCTTATGATGTCATTGGACTATAGTAATACACCTGGAAATACCTCCCTCCAGCCTTGCTGTTATGTAAATTAGTTCAACAGCCTATTGTATAAGCCATTTTCAGATGGTTATTCTATTCCTTGCAGCTGAAAGCATCCTGTAGATACTTACTTATAAAGTATCACATAATACAATGTGATAAGTGCTATAGCAGACATACATGCACACAGAAACACACACACACAAATAAGTAAAGATGAATTTGAGGAAAACATTTATACTGCTTTGGAGAAGACAGGGGACAACTGTCACTGATGATACAAGGAGTAGGAGTTCAACAGGCAGACACAGGTGAAATGGAATTTTAAACAAAAGAACCACAAGAGCAAAGACATGGAAGAGTAAAAGTCCACAGTGTGCTTGGAGACTGATTTATAAACTGAAGGCTGACTAGGAAGAGTCTGCTCATCTTTCTATCCCCAGAGTCTAGCACAGTGCCTGGCACATAGTGTCAATAATTCTGAATGAGTATCTCAGAATGAGACTGGAAAAGGAGACTAGCACCAAATTGAGATAGGCCTCATGTGCTATGGAAAAGAAACACAGTTAAGATATTTTATAGAACTTTGGAAGAGAGAAAATTATGCCCCAAAGTGACTGTTCAGATTTGTTAACTGCTAGATGAGGAAAGCTTACAAAGTCATGCATGGGTAGGGGTATCTTTCTGACACCATTCTCCATGTTCTCACTTCTCGAGTGGGTGTCTTATACCAGCACTATGGTCAAGAGATGACAGATAATGAGTGAAGATGAAGAATACCAGCATTTATGCTGCTCTAAAATAACTAACATCTTTACATTATCTGCCAGTGTATCTCCTTTAACATGAACTTGTGGAGCTAAGAGTTAAGGAGCCTTTACTCATAGTGAAAATGGTTGTGGGGATCTGCCTTATGTAGTACTTTCTTGCAGGAATTACCAGTAACAAATATTTTCTGAACTTCTACTCTGTGCTGCCTGTTGCTAATTGGTGATGCTTACGGACATATATGTCATGGTCCTGATCCTTAAGCAGCTTGTAACATACATGAGAAGAGAGCAAACGTTAATACGGTGTCTGTCATGTCTACAGTGATGACTGGCACAGAGAATGGGTGTGAAAGGAGCTTGGAATAGAGTGATCTCCGAGGACTGAGGCTTCATGTAAGAAGTGAAACTTGAGTGGAGGATCAGCCAGTAGATGATTTACTTGGAGGTGCAGATTGAGTAAATTTATCGAAGACCATGAATGCCAGGCAAGCCTGAGAATACTTCTAATTCAGATAAGGAGGGATTGTTTCCCTTGGCTAATTAAATATATTCAGCAGTAGCTCTGAACAATGGCAGGTCATTGCCAGAGGATTTTCAGGAAAACTATGAAAGTTGTTAATGGAAAAGATAGTTTAAGCCATTTAATTTTCAGAAGATAGTGATGGGGTTCATTATACGCTGACAACAACTTGAAAACCTAAATTATTCAAAAACTATCAATTTTGTACGAGACACTACTTTAGGTCTCCAGAATTATCAAATGTGAATCTGAGATATATTGTGCTATTTTTTGAAGTCCAGAGTTTATAGAAAAGAAGAAAAAGATGTATACTTACATAACTATGATAAAAATGTGGAAGTCATATGTTAGAATAACAGGCCACATAAAGTACTGTTGGGAGAAGCAGAAAGAGTGTAAGGAGAAGGACAGCTTACTTCCATCTTAGGTTGGAATTGGGGCAGGCTTTGTGAAAGAGTGACACATCTGAGGTAGATGCTGAAAGGAAGAGAGGTTTGGAGATTTGGGAGGTTAGAAAAACTAAGGCTGAAGGTTATTTGTGGTAGAGAAAAAGCACAAGTAAAGAGAAAAAAGTAAAAAATATTATGTCTTTGCCAAAATATCTTTGGCAGAATAGATATTGCAAACAGTCTTACTATATTTCTTGAGTACAGATAGTTTTAACTATCTAAAAAAATATTTTTTAAAGAGAAAGATGCATTCAGTCCACCTGAATTTTTTGTTTAACTGCTAAAGTGACGGTAAGTCTTCACAGGCAAGTTATCTTGGAAAACTAGACTGATTTGTCATATTGGAAAAGCAAAATGGAATTAAAAAAAAAAGTAAAAACCTTCAAAGCAAACTAGAAACCAAAGGAACTGAGGGAAAAGCACAAGAGAAGACAGAAAGATTGAAAGACTACAGGGATTTAAGCTGACTGCCACTGTTGAGCCTGAGGGAAGTCACGTACCCTCTGATTTAAAAAAAAAATCAGTAAAATATTGTTTGCATTAGTCTCCAAGAATCCTGCACATTATGACCTTATAATTTTGCTTTATTCGTCCTATAAAATTCAGAATTCATATGTATACAGGCAGGATTCTCAGATGACAAGGCAATAGGTGTTTCCATTAAGTGGCCATGTCCAATTGATACCATGGTTTTCAATAGAGGGATAAAATATAATTTGAAAAGGGCTGTTAAGTGCTTAACATTCTCTAAGTCGCTAGGTGGAGTCAATCAGAGTTCAATGAGGCCTTATATCTTTAAGCTTTTATATTGTTACTTAGAAGGCATTATTTGAAGAAATAGTATTTTTAAGCTATTTATAATCTTTCAACTATTCTAAATGGAGAAACTGTTCAAAGAAGCCGTATCAATCGTCTATGCAACTGGAACAATGACCAGCTAGGAGAAGAGTTAGAATCAAGCTACTTCCTAATAAGCAAAGAATATTTTTGTCAGTCTAGGCCATGGTCAAATTAGTTTTTTATAAGTGCTGTCAAATACAATTTTTTTCTATAGTATTCTTTATGATAAATCAGGCATAGTTCAAGGTGGGCCCTTCATCTATAAAATTTGAGGACTGGACTAGATATCTTTTATGGTATTCTAACATATTCTATTATTGGTGCTATTAACAACAAAAAGAATAACAGGTCATTGCAGAAAATAATAGAAAGAGTTTCACTCATCACCCCTACTAATAAGCAATAATCATAATTACAATAATAAAAATTTATGCCTTTCTTGCAAGGAGTTGAATGTGTTTTGTACACATCAGCTCATTAGTGGCATTATTAATCCTGGTAACGTCACTGTGAGGAAGGATGCCACAGCTTCTCATCACCACCAGCTAGGAGTGGAATAGGTATAGGTGCTTATAGTTAACACCAGATTCTCATTCCTCTAATGAGGTAACACGTGTTCCTCACAAATGACACACTATCTCTCTGAATCAATCCTAGTTCTAAGGATAGAAACACAACAGCCTTTTTCATGCTAGCACTGGTCACGTAATTTCATACATATACACACACAACTTAAAAAATCCAATCTCTACTAAAATCACTTGAAAGAATAACTTTCTGATACAAACACCATAAAATTAACATCTAGCTATAGAAAGAAAAATCATAAGACCATGAAAAATCCCACCCAGTAAGAGTTAATTCTGCTACATGCTGAAACCATAAACCTTACTTACTGGACTACTTCATAAACCAGTCATTTGTGAACAATTACTTTAAACCATCATGCCATTCACTATCCTGAAAACTAGGCTAATGGAATGCTATATCTCCCCAAAGTCTGCTCATTGTAAACAGTCCATCCCTCCTTGCTGACTCCAAAAGCTGTATAAACATACTGCAACTAAATCCACCATAGCTCATAGAAATCCTTTCTTTAAGTAATCTACAAAATGCCAATTTAATACAAATACAAGAAAGAGAAGTTCTAAGACAACATTTTGTATTTACAGTATTCTGAACAGTGCTTAAACCTGCACTGGTTATATAAAAGGCACTCTCTCCCCCATGCCACCCCCGCCTCCAGGCTGTCGGCATGCTTAGTTCTCTCATTTACACCACACTGCAATAACATAAAGAACGGTTTACTATTAATCCAGGTTTTACTACAAAGCAACCCGTTATTTCTCTGTCAAACACTGGCAAGAGTGCCAAGTGTCTGTCATCCAATTCAGGGGATTAAGTCTTCTTTTATAGTCTGATACTTGTACCAATTTATAAAAATACAGATATAGTTTCTTCAAGTTGGTCACAGTCTATATTTTGGCTTGGATTCAGGCAGCAGAGGTTGACTATGACAGCTGGCAGGAAACTGAGGGGAGAATACATCCTCCCCCTTTCAGTCACCACGTCTCAGTTGCCATAGTGATTAATCCTTAATCAAATGCTGTCTTTGTACAATTCTTTTCAGAAAACTTTAAGTAAACTTAAGTTGAAAACATGCAGTTGATTGAAAAAATGAGGTACCATATCACACACAGGTATAGCTAAGCTTTATGACATACTTCCATATATTAAAAGAATAAATTAACTCTAATGAAGTTCCTTCCAATGCTTAGAACATTTCTTTTTGGTCTAAGCTTAAACCTAAATCACACAGGTTTTCCCCCTTGTTATCAGACATCTTGTCTTTTAAAATAAGCTGTCTTCAGAAATGGTTCTAAAATATCCAAGTACAAGTGAAGGCAAAGCAAGTTCTCATTTTATATAGTTTGTATTGCTAAATTAAAAAGGTATAATTAGAAATTTATTTTAGGAGAGATAGGTTTTAATTCAAGACATTTATCAAATATGTTCAAATAAGTAGAAATTATTTTATAAAAGTATAAACTGTAAGAAACCAAAGGAAATAGGAGAAGATAGTATATTCTAGAACTTTTCTTAATATATGGGTGAATTCCATTTGATTCATAGCTTTTGTCATTCTGGTTACCAATAATTACATCAAAGGACTGAGAAACTCTGAAAGACCATAGTATGTTATCTATAATTGTAGTGTACATTACTTCTCTTTTGTAAGTTTTCCATTTAGTATATTCCTTTGCAATTTAGTTAAAAGCTCTTACTTAGACTCAATTACAGTATTCCTTGGAAAGTGAAATACTTGCATATTGTGGCCACTGTTAATCTTGTGTTGCCTTCATACAAATAAATAGGACTTGTTTTGTTTTCTTAGGAATTGAGGCAACACATCTGCATCTGGCTGCAGACACACAGACACACACAGAGACCACACACAGGCATACACACATACAAACACAAAATCTTTTCAAACACAAAGGTCTCTAATAAAACTTTGGTGACAGACATGAAGCACTCAAAAGAATTCTCAGTAATCAAAAAGATTCTGGATGTGAGCCCCAGATGAAAGATACTGTACTGTAGCTGGGAGGTCTAGGGATTTTTGGAGATTTCAGAAGAAGAGGGTTGTCGATATTTCTAACACTATGGCTGAGACTTTCTGCCTTCATCTTGCTTCATTTACCTTCACCTTAGTTTATTCTCTTTTCTTCCCGTAACGGTTTAAAAGTTTTCCCAAAACTGCAAATCCATTATTGACAGCCACCACCACAGGGAGAGCTGCAAAACCTCTCAGTGAGTGACATATATATATCTAACCAAAGATGATGGTGTGGTTCAATGATTTACTCATTAAAGGTGTTGAAATAAATACTATCGACCAGATATGATGAGGTCAGTGATTGTGATCATTTTTTTCCTTAGAAATTCTGTGAATGGCTTTGACATGTTATCAATATCTCATTTACGTAAAATAATATTTTTTAATTTTTAAAGTCTTCAGAAATGCTTAATTTAACCATCTTTACAAATAGTTTTAGTAAAGAGAAACACAACATTACCATCATTCCATCTCACTGACATTATTAAAGTAGTTTCTAGTTTCCAGAAGAATTATAATGAGGAGAACCCAGAGTAATATGTATAGAGATGCAAAAGGACTAGTTTGATGGCAGAGTGCTGTCTCACTCATTTGAATCTCTGTCAGCAGCTATGGAGATATCATGAATTAGAAGTAGTCACAAACTAATGAATCTAAACAGAAAATAAATCTATCAGCTTTAAGAAGAAAAGTTACCAATAACTTCTACTCTAATACAGAATATCCTAAAACAAAATTAATATAAAGTATAAAGTACTGAGTGACTTTGTTTTCATAAACAAAAACAGTAGTCACATATAAAAATTTGAAAAATAATCTACCATAAATATTCTTGTTTTGTTTTTAAGGAAATTCAAAGCCCCAGATGGACTAGTACCACCCATTCTTTTACTTATAGTTAAATATAGCTGCATACAACTGTTTATAGATTAATTGTTTTTGTTGATCCTCACCCTCCAGGGGAGTTAGAGACCTGACATCAGTCTTATCCATTGGTTGTAGTAACAATACTTATTATTCATTGACTGCTTACTTTGTGTCAGGTACTGTTCAGAGCATTTTACAGGTATTACCTCATTTAGTCTTCACAACAACGATTTGAGGTAAGAAGTATAATTACTTGTATATTAAGCACAAGGAAATTGAGGCACAGAGAAGGTAAGTAACTTGTTCATGGTCACACAGGAAGTATCAGGTAGAGCTACAATTCAAACTGACAGCCTGAACAGACTCCATGCCATAGGCTAGTTATAACAATCAAAAATTTCTTCTGCCTCTAGAATATTAGAGTTCAACAAACTGAAGATGAGTCTCATTATATGAGTTCTTTTATTTATTTATTTCTAGTTAAACTAAAAGGAAAGCATGAGGTATGTCTCAGGGGTTGCAGTTTTATGTCAAAAATATAGTAGGTTTAGTTTTTGATGTTGGTGAAAAACTAAGAACAACAAAAATATGTATGATCACTAACTATTTTGAAAACTGATTTTATTTTTAAAATTTATTTATTTATTTTTGGCTGCGCTGGGTCTTCGTTGCTGCGTGCAGGCTTTCTCTGGTTGCAGTGAGCTGGGTGGGGGGGGCTACTCTTCGTTGCAGTGAGCGGGCTTTCTCTGGTTGCCGTGCGTGGGCTTCTCATTGCGGTGGCTTCTCTTGTTGCAGAGCACGGGCTCTGGGCGCGCGGGCTTCAGTAGTTGTGGCACGCGGGTTCTAGAGCACAGGCTCAGTAGTTGTGGCACACGGGCTTAGTTGCTCCGTGGCATGTGGGATCTTCCCGGACCAGGGCTCGAACCCATATCCCCTGCATTGGAAGGTGGATTCTTAACCACTGTGCCACCAGGGAAGCCCTGAAAACTCTGATTTTCATATACCAAGACTTTTTATTTATTTAACTTTTGATTGGAGTATAGCTGACTCATAATGCTGTGTTAGTTTTAGGTGTACAGCAAAGTGAATCAGTTATACATATACATATATTCACTCTTTTTTAGATTCTTATCCCATATAGGCCATTACAGAGTATTGAGTAGAGTCCCCTGTGCTATACAGTAGGTCCTTATTAGTTAGCTATTTTATATATAGTAGTGTGTATCCAAGACCTTTCTTTTTTGATGGTAAGTTTATAATACCATCCCCAAGTGATTGTTTTTTATAGGTAATACATTTCAGCTTTCAAGATGCTAAAGTACAACTATATTATTAACCTGATGTATTAAATGATATAGGTCAAATCTGAGGGATTGAATCTTATTCTGTCAGAATTTTACTGTATCAAGTATTGATTTAAAGAAGTTAGCCACTGAAATAAGTATGTTTATATAGACTATTCTATAATGCCTGCTAGCGTTGGTGGCATGGGACTGGACTTCCTGCTTAATGGCTTTAAAACTTCCCTGAGTATTTTATACCCACCGTGATTTAGTCATTAAACACCAGATTTCTTCATATTCCCTGAAAAAGGTCTACTAAATTGGTCTATGTGTGACTGGGGAGATATATGGCCTCAAAGGACATATCAGAAATTCCAGGAGCTGGGTATTCCAATTTGTTTCCTGGTAAGAAATGCCCCTCACTCTGAAAATCACTGTGAAAAGACAAGGTTTCTGATGAGACTGTGCTGTTCATCTCAAGAATGCTGGGGTTGAAAAAGGTTGAAAACTACTGGTATTGCTAATGTAAGGATAAAGGAAATCCCTTTGCACACCCACCCCCCCCAACTAAAGGCAAAGTATATTTCCAGCATTTTCATTTTTACAATTTTCCTTACGAAGGTTCCAAAGGTACTTTTTATTGCTTCTATATCTAGGGGTTGCTTCTTGGGTCCGTTTTGGGAGGTATTACATGGCTGTAAATTTCTTCTCTGAGAAATATTTAAATAAGCTAGTGACCAATATCCAGTTAAATTATTGCATTAACATCTACTACAGAGTTTGCCAAATTTTCTGACCTTTCACATTAAAATTTGTTTGGAAAAGAGCATGGTTTAAAAAAAGGCATGGTTTAAAAGAAAGAAAAACCTAATAAAAAATTAGCTGTCTGGGGCTTCCCTGGTGGTGCAGTGGTTGAGAGTCTGCCTGCCGATGCAGGGGACACGGGTTCGAGCCCTGGTCTGGGAAGATCCCACAAGCCGCGGAGCAGCTAGGCCTGTGAGCCACAATTACTGAGCCTGTGCATCTGGAACCTGTGCTCCGCAACAAGAGAGGCCGCAATAGTGAGAGGCCCGCGCACCGCGATGAAGAGTGGCCCCTGCTTGCCGCAACTGGAGAAAGCCCTCGCGCAGAAACGGAGACCCAACACAGCCAAAAATAAATAAATAAATAAATAAACAAAGTAAACAATGCGTTAAAAAAAATTAGCTGTCTGTTTAAAAGATTCTGATATGCTCTTCATTTTAATATAGTAAATTTCTGGCAAACCCAGCACATTTCTGCCTACCTTTTTCATATAGCTCCCACAAGGTAGTCAAACTGTAGAAATGCTATTTTATAGCATTGGTTGAGATATGGTATACTCCCAGATCAAATGAGAATATAAAAAAGTGGCATACTTGGGTCATGAAAGTCCTTTCATGAGTTGCATTTTGGAATTGGGCCTTTGGATTACACTGAAAAATGCTAAAAGCACAGCCTTTCAAAGCTCAATATTACATTTACTCTAAGGATATTATAAGACAACTGACAGTTAACTAGATCATTCAGTGGTCCCCATTTAAAATGCCAGGTGACAAATTTCTTTCAAATTAAACGCTAGGAAAAGCTTTGCTCCTCCTTAGAAGAGGTGTTTTTTTGTTTTTTGTTTTTCTTTTTTCTTAAGGACAATCATTTAGCTCAGTGTTTCTCAGTAGGGTGTTATGGCATTTTGGGCAGAACAATTCTTGGCATGTGGGATGCTCCCCCCACCCCCCAGGACATCCATTTAGCATCCCTGGCCTCCAGACATTAATACCAGTCAGGCACTTAGTCATTGTGACCACCCAAACTGCCCAACATTTCCAAATGTACTAGTTGAGAAAACACTAAATACATTGTTCACTTCCTTTGTTTTGTCTACCAGGAAACTCAATCAAGATTTCATTAAAAAAATATATCTGGGAAAGTATAGTATATCCTATATACCTGCATTCTAACTTTCTCCCAGTCTTGAACTTCCGTCTTAATTTATATTTTCTGTGGTCATTAACTTAATTTTGTATTCTGATTTTATTAAGACAATCCAAAATCTTTGTCAAACCAGATGAGGTACAAATAAATGAAGATAGCTTTGATCTTGGGTGGCCTAGGCCTGCAGCGGCTTGAAGCGGGGTTTCGGTTCCCGGCCAGTGACTGAGGTTGGGTCGCGCCGGTGAGAGCACCGAATCCTAGCTACTAGACCAGTGGTCAGTGACAAGGCCCTGGCTGTACGGCTTTGCAGAAAAAGAATTCCCACAAAGACGGAAAGTAGTGAAACAAGTAAAGTATTTATTAGGCGAGAAAAAGAGTATGTGTGGATAGACACACGGGTGGGCTCAGAGAAAGAGTCACACCCTCGTGGCAGTTTGAATCACTTTTATGGGGCATTTCTTCGGGTTTCCTTTGGCCAGTCATTTTGATTTGCCTGGTTCAAAGTCCATATTTGGTACAGCTCAGGATTTTTCCATGTGTGCGCATGCATCTCTTAGCCAAGATGAATTCTATGCAAGAGGCCTTTGGGTAGGTTTGGACACTTGGCATCACTCCCCTTTTGACCTCCAAGGAGCCTTTCTGCTCATGTGTAGTCTGGGAGGTCTCCTGACTTCAGGAATGAGGAATAAGTGGTCTCTTATCTTCCCTCTGGGCAGGGTCCAGCCTCCTCTCTCAATTGCTGTTATTCCTGTCTCAGAGTACCGGTCCACAAGGAACGAACACAAACCGTTTGCCCTGGGGGCCCATCTATCTCCTGTCTCAGCTTGACAGTTCAGATAGCATCCCCACCCCCACCCCCCACCCCCGCCCCGTTTCATTCTCAAAAGTAGCACTAACTTGAAACAAAGTGTCATTGTTATATACAATACCAATTTTTCACTTCTACACATAAAGTGGTAGAAAAACTACTCCTCAGACACCTAGCTCTAAGGAATTAAGAAAGAATAATAAGCCAAAGAGAAGAAAATATTTTTTAAAACTTTTGACAAAAGTGTGTAAATAAAATATCACTTTTATATAAGCCTTATTTCTATATAACAGCAAATTTAAATGAGAAGAGCCCATAGGAAGTATTTATTACTTTTAACATTATAAAAATCCTTTTGTTAAAAATATAAATTCTATAAGAAGTTAGTTTTTGTGTGTGTCTTCATTTTAGATGAAAAATTATGGAGGTAAATCTAATGATACATTTTCCTTTTTCCATATGAGAAGTATTTTTGATTCTGATTTAAGTGATTCCCTCAGATTCCTCATTTTTGGCAGACTTTCACTGAGGGAAACTATTAAGCAACTCAACATTATTAGGCATTTAGATATAGATTTGTCTTTTAATATAAAACATCTTTAGTGGATATAGTGCCCCAAATGGTATTCTGTTTTTTACACTTATTTGTAAGTCATTTATAGTCTTGTTGGTACTTTTTAGGGAGTACTTACAGAAGATCCTGTTGAGGAACTTCAGTGAAAATGAGGTTAAAAACTAGAGATACATTATCCTATGTTCTACTTACCTTAGAAGTACAAACAGCTATGTTAGCAGGAAGCTGGGAAAACTGCTTCAATTCAAATACATCACGTGCTGCCCATCGGCTCATGTGATTTTCAGCTTTGCTTGAGCCAATCACATTCTGGTTTGAGTGAATGTAAGCCACTTCCTGAACACCACCTAGGAGGTAATTGATGTTTATTAAGTGATGTCTCATGATGAAGCAATATGGTTCAAGGTATACTTTAAAAATTATCAGCAACACATTAAAAACAGGTTATGCTTATTTTATTTTTAATCCTCAAGAAAAACATTGTATGTCAATATCACAATATTCTTTTTTAAAACAATTGAAAAGAGAAAGAGTTCAAATATATTCGTCTAGGTTAACTTAGAAATGACTTTTCCCTCTCATCAATATAAGAACTTTTGAATCAGGTAACAATTTTTAGATTTAAGCCTGAAATGAGGGTTTTGGCTAAGAGGAAAGTCATAGTGGAAGGTTGTCTCTATGAATTTGTTGTATCTGTTGATGTAAAAAAAAAAAAAGTTTACTAATTTAAAAGCAGTGCTAACCTCACCTGTTCCTTTAAACACGTATTTGATTACAGTGACGAAGTAGGAGCATGGGGTTTATGACCAGGGAGTTTCGTTTGGTTGGCTTTGTTCAGTTTTACTGTTTGTACACTGTCTTTTTTGTACATATGCCCAGATTTGGAGGTTTTTAGGAAACAAAAAAAATTAACTTACACCTTTTATCTGAAAGAAGTTTAAAAAATGGCTACTTTTTTTACTGCTTTGCTTCTAGGCACCTATAATTTACTTTTAAATTACGGTCATAAAAAAGAAGGCTCAAATTGAGGTCTATAAAAGCTCCCTCAAACAGCTCTGGCAATGAACCTCAATTATGACCTTCAACACTTGTGCTGTTTTAGTCCTGAACCTTTCTCAACCAGAATTGCCAATCATGAGAAAACAAGATGTTGTTAAATAAGATGAGTAAAAGAGTAACCAAGATAATATTCGCCTTAAATTTCAAAATATCAGTAGTAAGTATACCAACAGTTTAAAACCTTCAAAAGGATTCTGGTAGAAAATTTCCCCAGATTTTTCTTAATTCTGATGACACATATTATGCATTATTCAAAATAGAACGAGTTCCACACAAACTATTGACACCTTTTACACAGTAAAAAACAAAAACAAAAAACAGAACTTAGCTGCTCTTTTAAAAAAGTTTATGCAATAATTCCTCAAACCTAAAATCTAATTGTAGCACAGAAACCAAAGGATAGTGCAGTACCGGTATCCCTTAGCTCTTGAAAGTTTGCTTTGCACCACTTAGCTTTTCCAAAAGACCTACGTTAGTACCTGTTTTCACTCTAACAGAAGGAAATCCAAAGAGAATTTTCGCTTTTGTGAAAAAGGGCCAAAAGTGAAAAGTGTTGCAGTGTTTGTTTTGCAGCAAGCCCTTGTAGAGGCAGCACACAGCCCAGCAGCAAGCGTGGCACCACCAAGCTCCTTCCCCAGGAATGACACTCAGTATCTCAGCATCAAGCCATCATAGCTTTGGACTGTATCTGTGAGCATCTGTGCTTTATCTGGATTTATTTTGTGCAACCATTAACAAGATGTGTCCTAAGGTAATTGCTTCTTTGCTTTACACCATTTCAGCTTACAAAAAGTTACATAGGAAGGCTCTACTTTCAGAGAGCAGGGTAAACCTGTACTTAATTACAAGGGTATCAAAATATATATCATAATGAACTTTTAAATGACACTACTAATAACCACAAAAGAAAGC
Organism: Balaenoptera physalus; assembly: GCF_965194825.1. Lineage (NCBI taxonomy): Eukaryota > Metazoa > Chordata > Mammalia > Artiodactyla > Balaenopteridae > Balaenoptera > Balaenoptera physalus. Next base: position 87,775,025 of record NC_138886.1, on the reverse strand, counting down.
TTATCAAAATATAAGCTTGCTTACATATCAGATTCTTTCATGTAGTTTTTTTGGGAATGAGTGAGACACTTTTGAAAGCAATGCTAACTCTTAAAAACTACTAATCAGATTCTCAGCAGATGGTGGTAAGGGGAAGCAGTTTTTCAATCTCTCTGAATCCCCACATGAGAACATGAGAACAACTAGACCGCAAAACCAAAAGCAAAGGACAACACTTACAACAAAATTAGATGACAAGATACTCCCATTAGCCCTAAAATACAAGAGGGTGGGTATAACCCACTAATGGCTACACACTCTGCATGGCATCAGAGTCTGTGTAAAAGAAGAAGGAAGCGACAGGGTGGCATCTGATGGATCGGAGAACAGGAGACCCTAGCACGGTGGGTTACCTGGAGATCAGCAGCTGGATCTGGGAAGGTTCTGCATTCTCTAAAGCTGAGTACAGCGTACAGGGGGCTTGTGGTAAGAAGGCCTGAGGGGCTGGGGCAAGCTAGCCCTAAGGAACTCCCCAAACTAACCCTCCAGGGCTCCCAGGCCAGGGCCATACAATGAGGAAAAACTGCTGGGATGGAGTCAAAATGAGCAGAAAAGGAAGAACAGGGATGAGGGAAAGAGATGGTCTAGAGCAAAGCAGGGGAAACAGAAACAGGAAATCCTATCATAGTTTTGAACACTATAGAAAAATAACAAATATGAATCTCTGTGAAATTAGAAAAGATTTCTTAAACTCTGCCTCATTTAAAAAAATTCAGGTAAAAGAACTTCTATAAAAATGAGCAAGAGGGTCAAATCTCATAAAAATTATAAGAGAAAAGAGAATAAGCAGCAGAATAATATCCTTACAATGAAAATATGCCAGAAAGATATGCTTACAAAACAACAAAATTGTAATTGATTTCAAAATTAGGTAAAACACCTTAAGAAAATGATAAAATATAGGAACCAATAATATAAATCAGAATTAGAATGACTCAGAAATGAGTGGCAGAACTCAGAAAGACATAGAAATTAAAAAAAAAAAATTCAGAAATGGAGACTAAATTAGAAGGAACGTAAGAGAGAATAAACACAATAGATACTGATTTAAGAGAAATAGAAGGACAGTTTTAAAAAGCAAAAAGAAATGAAAAATAAATAAAATAGGATTTGGGAGAATGTGACAAATACTGAAGACAGGCAAAGAAGACTGAACATCTGAATAACAGAAATTCCTGAAGAGGAAAGTCAAAGTAAAGGAATAGAACAAGTAGCTAAAAATACTAGTACAAATAAGCTTTCCTTAAATAAAAACTGAGTTGAAACTACACTATGAGAATATTGATCCAGACTACTATGGACTGAATATTTGTGTCCCCTCAAAACTCATATGTTTAAGCCCTAATCCCCAGTGTGATGGTGTTTGGAGGTTAGGTCTTTGGGAGATAATTAGGTCATGAGGGTGGAGCCCTAATGAATGGGATTAGTGCCCTTATAATAAAAGACATGAGAGATGATTTCTCTCTCGACCATGTAAAGACAGCAAGAAGGCAGTGATCTGTAAACCAGGAAGAGGGCCCTAATCAAGAATCCTTCCTGATCTTGGACTTCCAGCCTCCCAAACTGTGAGAAATAAATGTTGTTTAAGCCACCCAGTCTATGGTAACTTGTTACAGCAGCCTGAGCTAAGACAAACACCAAAATATAATCTAGTAAAATTACTAGAAAATAAGGAAAAGAAAAAACACACTTTGGGCATCTAAGAAAAAAAAAAGAACACATAGCACAATACTTCATGCCAGAAGAAAATGAAGCTACATATTTAAAATACTTAAGAAAGTGTAAGCCAAGAATTTTATATCCAGAAAAAATGACTTTTAAGTATAAAGGGTACAAACTGCTATCAACAACAATCTCAGGGAATATTACTTTCATGAGTACTTCCTGGGATCTACTAGAAATAAGGGATCTACTAGAAAATAAGCTTCAGACAACCAAAATGACTAGAGAGACATTGACATTAGAGACATTGACTAATGAGAAGCACTAAATTTATAGTTATCTGCAAACCAAGAATAAATGAAGTCTAAGAGGAGAGAGTATAATGCAATATTCATGTGTGTTGACAATGAAGACATAATATATCCATTTTAAAAATGGGGAGAAATGGGAGAGTATATACAAAAAAAACCACCCCAAAACCTTAATGTTTCTAGGAATTATATTATAATAATATTTTTCTTATTCGATTTTTGTATAACATGGATAAAACATGAGTAATTATGGAACATTATAATTAAATCGTTCCCTATATGCCAAAGAACCGGTATTATCAGCATAGAAGAAGTGGTATGTAAATATGATAGAGAAGAGGTTAAGTAAAAGCTCTATACCCCCAAGGTAAGTACAAATATGGAAGTATCAATATGAATTCATGAAATATTTTATCATCATATATAAAAATACATACATGTACATAAATACATATATAAACTCATATATACCTATATATACACACACACATACGTAACACAAACAATTTATCCACTGAAAGGCCCAAGCGAGTAGTAGCAATGATCATTCCTAGCACCAGACCGTGGTCCTGAAACACACTTTCTCACTAAAAGAAACCAAGATTTCTTAGAGAAATGACTGATTTTAGGTATGAGGCAAAAAATGCATGATGGAACATCCTGTAATACCTGAGAGGTATCAAAGATGATTAGCATCATGTTAAAGATCTCAGGAATCAAAATGCTCATGTTTAAAGGCTCCCACTGTCCAAAGATGGGAAAATTGAGCCTCAATAATGATATTAATTGAAATGGATTTGGACTCATTAAATGTGTTTGAATCAATTAATTCATAATGATTTTAAGAAATCTAAGGATGATAGGAAATCAATTTATACTAAAAGCTGTGAAAGAAATTATTTTTCCTGCCTTCTCTGTATGAACTGTACCACTGGGTAAGTAACAGTAGATGAGGGGAAGTATCTCCTTTCAGAAGCATCCTAACTAACAAATGAAAAAGAAATGAGAGAAGTAGAAAATGTCATTTTGCTACTCTGAATGAATAAATAATTCTAGGCATTAAGCATCAATGGCTGCTAAGATCACAAAGAGAGAAACCAGCATACATTCTGTCAAACACTAACTTTTGTTTTGTCAAAGGAACTGAACCTGAGTTTGATATAGTGTCAGACGCCAACTGATCATTTTCAGGAAATACAGAGGGCGGAGAAATATGTTCAACTGCACCAATCCGCAATATGCAAGTTGCAGAAAACAATTGGCCTGGTTTCTTCAACAGAGAAATATAAATTGTAAAGAAACAAAAGGGATGGAGGAGGAATCCTATACATTAAGCTATATAAAATTTTTTTAATGAGTGAGACTAAACTATAATGTCTAGGGATACACATTTGTATCAACTGTATATACATTTAATAAAGCCATAAAAATGCAAAAAAGTTAGAATAATTAGTGTATGGGGAAGGTTGTGATTCAGATGGGCCACATGGAAGGGGTCCTGGTCTAGATGACGAAGTTCTCTATCTTGACCTAGGTGGTCTTCCCCTTTATCCTGCCACCACCCACTTCCTCATTTGTGTCTCAATGTAGCATCTTGATTGTAGAGCTAATTCAAGTTAATTCAAGAATCTCTTGCGAAACTATTTGATTGCATGAAACAAATATGCAAAGAAAAGTTTTCAGAATATATCTGCAGTTACCTAAAAATTTATCCATTGATTCACACATCTGATCTTGATTGACAATGCTCTTATTTGGAAATTTCATTGGTTTTCTTGGTATAAAAGTGCTATTTTTCTCATGGCTAGTTAATTTTGAAGAGAAACTGATTCTATCTTTTATAGTTTTTGGTCTATGGTTCTGTTTAGAGACACTGATGTGGCTAACAGATAAATCATCATCTGAAGATGTAAAATCATCAATAGCCTGAGAGGTACAGTCTTCATCTGTTGCACACAGTTGGTTTGTTTTCTTCATTGTTTTTGGAAAAGTGTAAAGTTCCCTTTTATTTTCCTCTTTTCTCTTAAACCTCAGAGAACTAGTAGCTCTTTTCTTTCTTACTCTTGACTTGGAGGAAATTTCAATGTCATCAGATTCGTCACTAATATCACTACTGCCTTTTCTTTTTGTATTAGATTTTAGGGTCTTGTTCTCAGGATTTAATTGTTTTGAAATTAGTCCATTTCCTCTGACATCGGTCTTTCTATTATCACCATTATTTCTTATATTTACAGGGTTTTCTGTTTCAGAATCTTCAGATCCATCCACAGGTGGCTTAAACCTTACACTCTTCTTGAGGAATCTTTGAGTTGTGTACTGTGTGGGAAAGATGATATCACTATCTTCTGATTCTGTGACATTCTGTGAAATGCAATGGTGGTCAACTGTATTTTTAAAATTTTTCTCATCATCAGACTCAGAAGAAATATTCTGTTCTAAAATCTCACTTTTATCAAAAATATATTTCCCATTTGGATTTAGGATGTTAGGTAATTTCTGATGCTTTGAAGTACCAAGAGAGTCTTGACTTTTCCGACAACCAACATCTTTGGCTTCTGTTGAAAGGCATGTGGGCTGTTCATCAGAACTTTCATCGTCAGAGGCAGTATTTCCATCACTGTCCTCAACTGCTTCACATTTTGTCTCAAACAATTTAGAGAAACCACACTGGAGTAAGGTAAGCTGTCCAGGAGTACCCGAAGCTTTACTTGAGTCAGATGCTTTGTTTTTAGCAGTCTTTATTATTGAGTGTCCTACTGATTCATCTTCACTAAAATCACTGCAGAGATCACATGCTTCTTTTGCTAGTGGTTCTGCAGGCTGTTCTGGACTTTTGTATTCTTGACAGTCAGGCTCCCTAGCCTATATAAGAAGCAATGGTGGAAACATTAGAAAATGTCAAAATAAGGATATCAAATCTATCACAGTGGAGGGGAATTGAATTTGGGCAGATAATTTATGTACAAGTATATTACTTGGTATTTTCTAAAAGTAAAACATTTATTGATAGTAAACAAACATAAAGGATTTAATATTACAGTCTGGTATACTCTTTTAAAGTTGAATAACTTTACAAATAAATAAAAGTTAAAACTAGAATATCAAATGATCAAATTATTTATAAGGAAAACACAGAGCAGAGCTGTTAGCTTCTAAGATGCAGAGACTGATTCTGGCCTCAAAGTGAAAAGCACACAACTTATTGCTTACGACAGTCCAGCAGATACTTTCAATCATGCGTTAAAAACAAAACAAATTTGTAGGAGCTAAAGAATTCCCAACTGGAAAATGTTTCTAATTGATTAAAAATAGATTGGATAGGATCTTGACCACCATAAATAAAGAAAATATTGAATCTATTTTGAAGTAAAATTTGCTACAAATTTAAATCCAATATTTACTTTTTCCACATTAATTAGAGCTAAATATATTCTCAGTTTCTGAAAACTGAGGTTTCATTAGTAAAAGATTTTGGGAAAGTATTATCTGGTAATACTTCTGCCAACATTTGATACTCATGTATTTCTATAAATTTAGAAAAATATTCACCCCATACTTGGTTATATAAATTTATAGGGGTGTTATAAATTTATAGTTATCATTGCATATAGTTATCATACAGATTATATGATATACTGTTATATCATATATATATATATGTTATATCATAATATATAGTTATCATAGTTATCATTATATCTTTGGGCTAGTACAAATTTAGAGTTAAATCCCTTAAAAAAAAAACAAGAAAAAAACAGCAATAACAATTTTTAAAAAAATCTTCTATATATATTCTTTACTTTTAAAAAGACTTTATGATGACAATAAAGTATGTAGTATGTGAGATGACAAACTACCACAAGACAAAGGACTCAAATAAAATATCTGCTTGAGTCAGAGAATGAGTTTGGTGTTTGAATTTAATAATTTTAAATATACATTGATTGCTATTTTTCCATTTAATTTGTTGTTTAGTAAAAAAAAATTATTTAGGTTGGATTGGTCACCTATACAGTGCATTTAATTTTGGATTTACAGTTTGGCATAGTTAAAATTCCAGTTTGGATGTAAACACCTGGTGACTGCTCCTGAATTTTTTTTTATGATATGATATGAAATATTAGCCTAAATTATTAATTTTACTGACAGTCCTCTGACTTTGTGTCCTTGACGTTTTTAAAAAAACATTTTCTTTATGCATTGAAAAATGAAAGAAAAGGAAAAGAAACTTAAAATCTTCACATACATGTTTCCTAGGAGTTCTAGGCTACAGATTCAAAGATTGCTTACTGTTTCTAGTTTGTGTACTGGAGGTTCCTCTTTCAACCATGTTGTAGCTGTCATGATCCCTGCTTCCACTTGGCCTTCTCTCTGTAAAGAATGCAAATAACTGTGTAAAATATAGGGTAGAAACAACCAGATAAACAACAGCAACGGCATGCTAAAACTTAGAGTTAAGAAAATTGAGTACAGGGAATCCCCTGGCGGTCCAGTGGTTAGGACTCAGCGATTTCACTGCCATGGGCCTGGGTTCGATCCCTGGTCAGGGAACTAAGACTCCGCAAGGTGCGTGGTATGGCCAAAAAAAAAAAAAAAAATTGAGTACAGCCTGCTTTAACTCTCTTAATGCTATTTTTCAATTTGCTAATTAAGGAATTCATATATATTTTAAAATGCTCATAATTCTTAGGTAGTATAGAGGCACAGTGGAAGCCTGCTGGGCTCATAAAAAACTCTTACTTCTTATCATAAGCTTACTTTTTCTGATAGAAAACTAATAACATTTTTCAGCAAACTCCACTAAAAGCCCTAGTAGGGAGGGAGAGTGAAAAACTGTTAAAAATTTACCCAGTAGTGATAGCCATAATAACTATGTCTATATGATAACTATATAACTATTGTATATGTGTAAATATTATATAATATTGCAATAACTGTAAGCACATATTATCAACATTTTAAATACCACGGATAATGTTGGGTATTGGGAACTTGATATTCTAGCTTATATTGCTAGTGTGTTCATAGTTCATATTCATTAAAATATGCTTATTGACTCCTTCAGTGTAGTAGACATCAAAATGAAAATATCCATCTAATATAAAATTAAAAAAATCTTAATTAGATAATAGGCTTGCTACATCTTTTAGGAAAGTATGCTTTTATAGCTTTTGGTATATCATTTAGCAGAGATATTTAATGGCCTGGATTCTAGAATATTAAATTCTTCTTCAAAAGGAAATAAATTTCTCTTTTCAAGGCTTTATTTGTTGACAGAACAAGGGGAAATAATACTATCATCACCAGAGTTACAAATATCCAACTTACGAATACACCAATATTCATAATATAGCAATGGCATGGCTCCAGTTACCTGGTATCCAGGGCAACAAGTGAGAATCACCCCTAAAGAACTTGAAAGAATGATAAAGAGTTCCTGAATTGCCATGAGATCTTTTCTTCCAGTGCCTAGAGGCTATTACTGTAAGGGAGTGGGAAGCCTCTGTCCGAGAACTCCCTTTTATCTCTTTAACAGAAGCCAAATGGCTACAACAGACGCAACTGGCAGCACCAGAAATCTACAAGCTGTCAGAATCCCTTTGTGATAGGTAAATGGCAACTCCAGTCTTCTGTTGACTTGGAGTCATCCTTAACTCCTATTTCTCATACCCTATCAGACGATCCATCAGTAAATCCTGTCAGTGCTTCAGGGCATCCACCACTACCCTCTGGCCCAAACCACCATCTCTTGGCTGGATTGTTGCAGTATCCTCCTACCTGGCGTCTTGCTTCTGCTCTTGTACTTCTATAGTCCAATTCTTAACATTTAGAATAGACAGTATAGATCAGACTATGTCATTCTTCTGTTCAGAACTCTAATTGCTTTTGTTCTCACTCAAAGTCAAAGCCAAAGTTCCTGCAGGATCTGGTTTCCTGTCATTTCTCTGGCCCCATCTTCTGCTCTTTTGATTACTCCACTCCAGCCACTTTGGCTTCCTTGCCATTTTGAAATCATGCTGGGCATGCTCCTCCCTCAGGGCCTTTGTTTGCATTTGTTCCTCTGTCTAAAACACCTCTTCCTTTCTTGTCTCTTCAAAGAATCAAATGCAATCTCATAGTGCATCCTTCCTTGGCTACTCCATCTAAAATTTTAATGCTCTTTCCTTGACAGTCTCCCTATTTCCCTTCCTTGCTTTATTTTTTTTTTTTTGAGATATAATTTACATATAATACTGTGTACGTTTAAGGTCTACGAGGTGTTAATTTGATATATTTATATACTGTAATATGATTATCATCATAGCTTTAGTTAACACCTCTAATATGGCATATAATGATCAATTCTTTTATGTGGTGAGAACATTTAAGATCTAGTTCTTTAGCAGTTTTGAGGTATATAATAATAATAGTATTGTTGACAATACTCACCATGCTGTGTAGTAGATCTCTAGAACTTATTGATCTACTTGCTCTATTTTTATCCTTAGAATCTATCATCATAATATACTAACTTCAGTTATATTATTATTTGTTTCCCCCAAATAGAATGTAAAATTTTGTAGGCAGGGCTTTTTGTCTATTTTATTCATTTCTGTGTGCCTAGTTCTATGATGTATAGTATTGGATATTTAACATATACTCAATAAATATTTGTGAAATTAGCTCTCAATATCTATCTCTAAAGGGAAACCATTAAAAGAAAGTCAATGCAAAATAGAACTAAATTGCCCAGAAATCATCAGATTAAAAGTGTTCTATATATTCAAATTTCTACATCTTAAAACATTTTAAAAGGGATTTTTCTACAACCTTTAAAAATTAAAAATGTATCATAGGAAGTAAAATACTTCTTTTACTTTATAATATATGTTTCCATTATGCAGGGCTTGGACTAATAATATTTTAAAACATCGTTCGGCCAAAAGCACAGCATGAATCTACTAAATTCTGATTGATAACAAATGAGAAATTTTAATTCAAAATTTAATTTAATAATTGAGTGCCAATGATGTGCCTAGCAAGCAGTTAAGCATATTTTACCATAAACAAAATATAAGATATGGAGGGTCCTGTCATTAATAAACAATCCTGGAGGAGAAACAACATATATTTAGGACAACCAAAGAATAAGAGAACTTTCCGTTTCATAACTTGTCATATGGAATGTCTTACCTAACACTTTTTTAACAGAGGAATAGGTGGCTATTCTGATAAAAAAGAGAATAAAACTATTTGATACACAGTAGAAAACAGGATAAGTAATATAATACTAATATATTTTATAGGTAATGATTTCAAATTAGAAACATGAATATACTCTAGTACGTTGGGTAGTACTACCCAACGCTGGAGGTAGGATCTGAGGGGGTCCTGTAGGACAAACAAGGCTATTTACTGATTAGAGAAGAGGAATGGGAAAGAACAAGTCCATCAGAGAAATAGCATATTCAAAACAAGAAAAAGACAGAGAAAGGGGGACTAAATGGGTCACTCAATTCAGAATCAAATAGTTACTATAAAATAAAAACTCAGCAATATACATCAGACATTGTATAATAGTTGTAATATTCACAACATACAAATCATATATACCTTCCTCTTCCCCAACCATTGATGATCACATTTGAACTGCTACTAAACTTGCTTAACATATGCTTACTGATGTTACGTGTTCAGTATGTAAATGTTCTCTTCCACCTCCCATAAAGAGGGTCTAAGTTCTTTAAGGACAGGGACCAATTGTTCCTTGAACTGTTTTTATGGTACTATTAAATAAATGAAGTACATTAAGGCTTTACTACAAAGTCCTGGAAGTTAAGGGAAATATCCTTAAGTTTTCCAAGACTCAGTTTCCTCAACTGTATGATGATGGGATTGAAAAAAATGATAGTCTAGAATTTTATGATACTCATATCAATATTAACTAAAAAATAGGTTAATATTCTTAGTACTCTGGTATATTAAAGAATTTTAAAGATTTTTTAAAGGATATAAATATCCTGTTAAGAATAAGAAACATCTGTATCCTGAGGATGAACACAACTGGGAGAGTTTGAAATACTGGTGTGGAATTTTTATTGGGAACAGAAAACAAAAATCTCCATGAGACATGAGAGTGCATCTCAGGGAGTATTTGGTAACTTTTAATCAAAACACATTTTATATTTTTGTTTATTTAGGAAAGTCTCTATTTTAGTTCCTGACTTCAACAGCTGTTTTCAAAATAATAAATTTCTCTTTACCGTCTGAAAATGGCCTTGGAGGTCATACTGTCTTGTATATGTATCTGAATTTGTGTATGCACATTATTTATAACTATGCATGGGGAAAATCTTAGTTTAGAGGTACAGTAATTCATTTCCTATTTCTATAAAAGTAGAAATTCTAAACATAAAACATTTTTTAAGAAGAAAACCAAAAATTTCTCTGAAAAGGCACCAGCAATTTTCCTGAGGGAGAAATCCATGTTTAAAGTATTGAAAAGATCCGAAAAAAATTTCACACCTCCAGGATGTCCCTTGTAAGACAAGACCCTTGGGACCTCAGTTTGAAGAGATTATAGACCCCAAAAAGCTCTCCTCGATGCTCTTTTGATCCTTGAACTGCTTCAAAATACCGCTTGGCATTTTCACTTCCAACCACCACACAGTGAAGTTGCTATAACAGAAAAAACACAAGATATTTTGAAGTGTTCGCTCCAACAATATGTCAGAATTTCCTGGCATTCCCTGTATATACACAGCTTTAGCTGGAGCAGGGAGAATCTCTGTAGGGAGGAAATTTTATTTTAATTTCCCTGGCAGATGTTGCCATTATGGTGAAATAATAATAATCTGGCCAGTTTTATTAAAGAAGAAATCTTACATTTCCTATTTTATCTGTTTTCTAACAACTGACTCAAGATCATATCTCCATGGACTAGCCACCTGATGTAAAATGTAAAAGGCATACATTTGAATACACTTCTCCTTTCTAGACTCTTATTTCAATAGAAACTACTAAAACTGGCAGAAATAGTTGCTACATCATCAAAGTTAAATTATAATCTAAAGTAATTATACAATAACCATGTTGGTATCAAACTAATTGTGGCCATGGTTACATTGTCAACTAACAGCAAAAACCCAATCATTGTTTAGCAACACTGAATCTCTGAAACAATTCTGAATACAGAAAGAACACTGACATGGAATCCTTAAGGACATATACCACTTTAGTACCAACATAATGTCATCACTTTATTTACTGTCTATGATGTATATACAATTTGATTAACCCCATGTACACTCTAACATTTCTTGAAAGAAACAAAGAATGAAAAATAACTTCAATCTATTGCTAATGGAAGGATTAGTAAGAAGCGATACTTTATGGTGATTATCATCAGATTGATTTGCACCATAATAAATTACTTTAGGCAAATAAAATTATTCTTATTAATAATAGCTACTATTTATTGAACACATGTGTAGCATTTTTACGTTCTCATTTAATTCCTACAACCCTATAAGATATTATCATCTCCCTTTTAGAAATAAAAGAACTTAAATTCAGAGAAATTAAGTGCCTTGCTCACAGCTGCCTCACTAGGAAGCATCATTTCTAGAATTTTTACCTGAGTTTGGCTGAATTCAAAATTTATACTTGTATCAATTTCTCATATCCAGATGTCCCTCTTAAAACAAGACCCTTGGGACCTAAGTTTGAATAAGTTATGGATCAACATACCAACTTGATTAGTTTTATATCAACATCCCAGAAATATGGGCTATAGTCCTGGAAATACAGAATCACAATAGCAACTGATGTACTTGATGGCCCAGTTACCTATGACTTTACCCTTGCTACTGACTCTTCCTTAAACACTGTATTGTCAGACTGCTATACTACTAAATATAATCACCAAAGTAATTTGTAAGCATTAATCTGAATCTTTATAAGTCTCCTACCAAAGTTTTGTCACAAAACTTATAAAAGGCACATTATTTTGTACTTAAGTTTTCCAAAGTGGCTCCAGTAAAAGTAAAGGCCAGATGCATCCATCTGTAGGGTAACTATAGCAAAATCATGTTAGAATTCAAGAGGGTAGGGAAAAAAAATCAGTATTTGGAAAATGTAGCTTAGTTTCTAGCTTAAGAAGAACCCATACAAGGCTATAAAATGCTTAATTTCTTCACAATACACAAGATATGCAAGAAGTAAAAAAGGAATATTCATCATGTTAGAGTTCATGACCACTTCCTCCATCTTCAAGGCCAGTAATGAGGCATCTTCGTATCATTCTCTGACTCTCTGCTTCTGTCATCACGTTGCCGCCTTCTTTCCTCTTTCTGACCCTACTGCTACCCCTCCCTTTATAAGGACCCTTGTGATTACACTGGGCCCACTCACATAATCCAGGTCAGTTCAAGGAATTAGGATGTGGATATCTGTGGGGGGGCCATTATTCAGCCTACCACAGTAAGGAAGTGCAATAAGCATGATGAGGGCTTGTCAAAATGACGCAGAAGCCCCCTTGAAGGGGTTCTCACTGTTCAAAAAATGAGAGTTTGAACATAAAAATAATCAATGATATTCAGTGGGTTACTAAAATCTGTTACTAAAATACTATCCCATGAGTCCACACAGATTAAATAAATGGAAGAGAAGGGAAAGCTCTTTTTTTATGGTAGAATGCCAACAAATATAAAGGAAGTAATAATGGAAATAGAAAAATCACCATCTGACAAACCATCTTAGTAGTAGCTGATTCAGGCGGGAATCATCAATGAAACCTAAGGCTGATGAGTACAAGCTTGATGAGGAACAGGATACAGTTGTCCGTCATCCCTTGGTATAGGGGGGATTGGTTCCAGGATCCCCATGGATAACAAAACCCATGGACGCTCAAGTCCCTTTTATTAAATGGCATAGTATTTGCATATAAGCCATGAATTATTTCCCATATACTTTAAATCATCTCTAGATTACTTATAATATCTAATACAAGGTAAATGCTGTGTAAATAGTTGTAAATACAATGTAAATGTTAGGTAAATAGCACGCAGCAAATTCAAGTTTTGCTTTTGAAACTTTCTGGAATTTTCTTTCTGAATACTTTGAATCCATGGTTGGCTGAATCTGAGGATGCAGAACCCATGCATACAGAGGGCTGACTATATTGGCATAGTCTCTGATGATCTCCCGATAAAATATACACTAATTTACAAATGAAAAAAGTGGTGACTCTGCAGTGGAAAAAGCTGGCAGACACAAACTTGACAGGTGATCAAGGTTAATATCACCAGTGGTGGATCAGGTCACCACCAGGTGCCTTCTGACCAATGCAATGAGAAGAGCACTGCATTCTTTCTGTACCATTCTTGCCAAGGCTTCTTGTCTTGAGTTGGAAGATGAGGAAACATCAAATGGACATATGCTGAGGGAAAGCATACACAAGGAAAGGCTTTACTTTTTATAACTGTCAAGGTCATGAAAGACCAGAAAAGCCTGGGTAACTTAAGGTTGAAGAAAACTTTAACTTAAGGTTGAAGACACAAAAAGAAATGTAATTATGATCCTGAATTGGATCCTGAGCCAGAAGGAGAAAGGAGACATTGCCAGAAAAGCTGATGAAATCTGAATGGGTTCTATGGATTACAAGGTAATGCTGTATAAGTGTTAGTTTCTTGATTTGGATAACTGCATTTTTGAGAGGAGAGTTGGGGGGAGTCGGTGAGGGAGAAACAAGTTGCAGAACAATATGTAAAACTGAGTGTTTATAATGCATAAAGCTATTTTTATATGTACCTATAAATAGGATGGTGTCCTTATTTGGGAGAAAACAAAGAATTTAAAGGTGATAAATCTTCAACTTCCTCTCAAACGGTTCAGAAGAAGAATAAAGATCATGGCTGAGAGAAAGAGAAAGCAAATGTGGTAAAATGTTAACAACTGGGGAATTTGGGTGAAGTTAATTGGGAGTTCTCTGTGCTGTTCTTGTAACTCTTCTGTAAATACATATTAATTTCTAAATAAATTACATATATATGAAAGATGAATTTCTGAATGCCAAATTTTAGATTACATGCAATGCTCCAAACCTGAAGGAGCACAGTTGCTGTATAAGCGATTTTTTTAAGTATAAAATATACTTTATATTTTACGTTGTGAAGGCTTTATCACAACAAACACAAACAAAAACGTCAAAGGGCAAGTCCCCCTTGAATAACACAGATCATCCCTTGACTTGAACAACACAGATCATCCCTTATCAGTCTAACCAACACTGTAATGTTTAGGTTTATCCTTCCTAGATTTTTTTCAATGCAGTTAGAACTATTTATATATACATGTAGAAACAGTTTTATAAATAAACACAATTGATATACTTGTTCTGCAAGTTACTTTTGCCCCACTTAAAATGTCTTAAAGATTGTGCCACATCAGTACATTTGCTCTATAATCTTTAAAAAAATTTTTTTGCTGTATATGGGTATATCAGAATTTATGTTAATTCTGTTACTATTGGACATTTAGGCTGTTCCTTTTTTCATTTTTCGAACAATTACTAACAATTCTGAATATAAATCCTTGTCATCCTTCACTGTGCATATGTGAGAATATTTCTGCCAGGTAAATAGGGAGAAAGTGCATTTTAAAAATGCTGTTAAATTAGCTTCTAAAATAAGTGCACCAAGTTGTATTCTCAAAAACACTATATTAGCACCTCTTTAAAAATATCCCCACCAACAATGAGCAACGCCAATCTCCTCACCTCCTTAAAAAAAAACCCCACAGAACAAAACAAGAAAGTCTCTTGCAGAACGTGCAGAACGCAATCTTATTTTTTACTTCTCGATTATAAGTGTAGTTAAGCATCTTTTCATATACATGTTAACTGTTTGTATTTTTTCTTCACTAAAATGCCTAATCAGTCTTTTTATTGGTTTGTAGGAGTTCTTTATATATTATAGATGCTAATTTGTTTACTATACTTATGGCAAACATTTCCTCTGGTCTCTCCTTTAATTTGGCTTATAGTTTGTTTGTCATATAGAAGTTTCATATAAAAATGTAGTCAAATTTACAACATTTGCCTTAGAGGCTATATCAGTTTCCTAAGGCTGCTGTAACAAAGTACCATAAACCAAGTGGTGTAAAACAACAGAAATTTATTCTCTCTCAGTTCTGGAGGCTAAAAGTCTGAAATCAAGATATTGGCAGGGCCATGCTCTCACGGAAGGTTCTAAGGGAATATCCTTCCTTTCCTCTTCCTAGTTTCTGGTGGTTGCTGGCAATCCTAGGCATTCCTCAGTTTGCAGCTTCATCACTCCGATCTTTGCCTCAGTCATCACATGGTATCCTCCTTCTGTGTCTGTCTGTATCCAAATTTCCCTCTTATAAGAAATCAGTCATTGAATTAGGGCCCACCGTAATAGAGTATAACCTTATTTAACTTGATTACATCTGCAAAGACCTTACTTCCAAATAAGATCCCATTCACAGGTACCAGGGGTTAAGGACTTCAACATATGTTTTTTATTTTATTTGTTTTTTGGGGGGGGGCACAATTCAACTTCTAACAGAGGCTTTGTTAAAGATTTTTACATTTATGCTCATGAGACATATTTGTCTATAATTTTCTGTTCTTGTAATGTCTTTGCCAATTCTGGCATCGGGATTCTTCTATCTTTCTAAAGTAGGCTGGAATTGTTCCCTCCTCTGTCCTCAAAAAGAATATTAAATGTTTGATAGAACTCACCACTGAAGGAAAAATTTCTACCACTGTGGAAAAGTTTTGAATTAAAAATTCACTTTCTTTGACAATATAGAGCTATGATTTCCCCTCATTTGAAGTTATTGCTCCTAAATATCCAGTATTGTTATTAAGAAGTTAGCTAGCTATTTAATTCTAGTACTCTTGTAGACAATTTTTTTTCTCTACATAAAGTTTATCTCTGGAAATTTTAAGGGTTTTACAATTATAGAAAGACAATGTAAGTGTGGATCTATTTTCATTCATCCTATTTAACACTCAGTGGG
Organism: Balaenoptera physalus; assembly: GCF_965194825.1. Classification (NCBI taxonomy): domain Eukaryota; kingdom Metazoa; phylum Chordata; class Mammalia; order Artiodactyla; family Balaenopteridae; genus Balaenoptera; species Balaenoptera physalus. The sequence goes on along the minus strand of NC_138886.1, from coordinate 87,758,988 downwards.
CTCATATAATCTGTGGACTCTCATCCTTTGGGGCTTCTTCCTTCTCTTTCTTCTGTTCCCTTGCTCAACTATAAGACTGATATTGGAACTTCTAGATCTAGCCTTCATTTCTCCTAAGTTTTCTTACATGTGTTCGTTCTATCTCTGTCTTTTTGCTGTGTAATCTAGAAGAATTGCATGGCTCTTTCTTTTAGGTGAAAACTTTGTCCTTTGCTATTCAGCCTATTGCTGGAGTTTCTTGTTTTCTGGATCTCTAATGGATTTTTTTTCTAGTAGTCTTTTGTTGTTCCCAGGATCCTACAACCTCATTTACCTTTTTTTTTTTTTTTTTTTTTTTTTAGTTGTTTTGTTTGTTTTTTTATACTGCAGGTTCTTATTAGGCATCAATTTTATACATATCAGTGTATACATGTCAATCCCAATCGCCCAATTCAGCACACCACCATCCCCACCTCACCGCAGTTTTCCCCCCTTGGTGTCCATATGTCCATTCTCTACATCTGTGTCTCAACTTCTGCCCTGCAAACTGGCTCATCTGTACCATTTTTCTAGGTTCCACATACATGCATTAATATATGATATTTGTTTTTCTCTTTCTGACTTACTTCACTCTGTATGACAGTCTCTAGATCCATCCACGTCTCAACAAATGACTCAATTTCGTTCCTTTTTATGGCTGAGTAATATTCCATTGTATATATGTACCACAACTTCTTTATCCATTCGTCTGTTGATGGGCATTTAGGTTGCTTCCATGACCTGGCTATTGTAAATAGTGCTGCAATGAACATTCGGGTGCATGTGTCTTTTTGAATTATGGTTTTCTCTGGGTATATGCCCAGTAGTGGGATTGCTGGGTCATATGGTAATTCTATTTTTAGTTTTTTAAGGAACCTCCATATTGTTCTCCAGAGTGGCTGTATCAATTTACATTCCCACCAACAGTGCAAGAGGGTTCCCTTTTCTCCACACCCTCTCCAGCATTTGTTGTTTGTAGATTTTCTGATGATCCCCATTCTAACAGGAGTGAGGTGATACCTCATTGTAGTTTTGATTTGCATTTCTCTAATAATTAGTGATGTTGAGCAGCTTTTCATGTGCTTCGTGGCCGTCTGTATGTCTTCTTTGGAGAAATGTCTATTTAGGTCTTCTGCCCATTTTTGGATTGGGGTGTTTGTTTCTTTGATATTGAGCTGAATGAGCTGTTTATATATTTTGGAGATTAATCCTTTGTCCGTTGATTCATTTGCAAATATTTTCTCCCATTCTGAGGGTTGTCTTTTCGTCTTGTTTATGGTTTCCTTTGCTGTGCAAAAGCTTTGAAGTTTCATTAGGTCCCACTTGTTTATTTTTGTTTTTATTTCCATTACTCTAGGAGGTGGATCAAAAAAGATCTTGCTGTGATTTATGTCAAAGAGTGTTCTTCCTATGTTTTCCTCTAAGAGTTTTATAGTGTCCAGTCTTATATTTAGGTCTCTAATCTATTTTGAGTTTATTTTTGTGTATGGTGTTAGGGAGTATTCTAATTTCATTCTTTTACATGTAGCTGTCCAGTTTTCCCAGCACCACTTATTGAAGAGACTGTCTTTTCTCCATTGTATATCTTTGCCTCCTTTGTCATAGATTAGTTGACCATAGGTGCGTGGGTTAATCTCTGGGCTTTCTATCTTGTTCCATTGATCTATGTTTCTGTTTTTGTGCCAGTACCATATTGTCTTGATTACTGTAGCTTTGTAGTATAGTCTGAAGTCAGGGAGTCTGATTCCTCCAGCTCCATTTTTTTGCCTCAAGACTGCTTTGGCTATTCGGGGTCTTTTGTGTCTCCATACAAATTTTAAGATGATTTGTTCTAGCTCCGTAAAAAATGCCATTGGTAATTTGATAGGGATTGCATTGAATCTGTAGATTGCTTTGGGTAGTATACTCATTTTCACAATGTTGATTCTTCCAATCCAAGAACATGGTATATCTCTCCATCTGTTGGTATCATCTTTAATTTCTTTCATCAGTGTCTTATAGTTTTCTGCATACAGGTCTTTTGTCTCCCTAGGTAGGTTTATTCCTAGGTATTTTATTCTTTTTGTTGAAATGGTAAATGGGAGTGTTTCCATAATTTCTCTTTCAGATTTTTCATCATTAGTGTATAGGAATGCAAGAGATTTCTGGGCATTAATTTTGTATCCTGCAACTTTACCATATTCATTAATTAGCTCTAGCAGTTTTCTGGTGGCAGTTTTAGGATTCTCTATGTATAGTATCATGTCATCCGCAAACAGTGACAGTTTTACTTCCTCTTTTCCACTTTGTATTCCTTTTATTTCTTTTTCTTCTCTGATTGCCGTGGCTAGGACTTCCAGAACTATGTTGAATAATAGTGGTGAGAGTGGACATCCTTGTCTCGTTCCTGATCTTAGAGGAAATGCTTTCAATTTTTCACCATTGAGAATAATGTTTGCTGTGGGTTTGTCATATATGGCCTTTATTATGTTGAGGTAGGTTCCCTCTATGCCTACTTTCTGCAGGGCTTTTATCATAAATGGGTGTTGAATTTTGTCAAAAGCTTTTTCTGCATCTATTGAGATGATCATATGGTTTTTCTTCTTCAATTTGTTAATATGGTGTATCACATTGATTGATTTGCGTATATTGAAGAAACCTTGCATCCCTGGGATAAATCCCACTTGATCGTGGTGTATGATCCTTTTAATGTGTTGTTGGATTCTGTTTGCTAGTATTTTGTTGAGGATTTTTGCATCTATATTCATCAGTGATATTGGTCTGTAATTTTCTTTTTTTGTAGTGTCTTTGTCTGGTTTTGGTATCAGGGTGATGGTGGCCTCATAGAATGAGTTTGGGAGTGTTCCTTCCTCTGCAATTTTTTGGAAGAGTTTGAGAAGGATGGGTGTTAGCTCTTCTCTAAATGTTTGATAGAATTCACCTGTGAAGCCATCTGGTCCTGGACTTTTGTTTGTTGGAAGATTTTTAATCACAGTTTCAATTTCATTACTTGTGATTGGTCTGTTCATATTTTCTGTTTCTTCCTGATTCAGTCTTGGAAGGTTATACCTTTCTGAGAATTTGTCCATTTCTTCCAGGTTGTCCATTTTATTGGCATAAAGTTGCTTATAGTAGTCTCTTAGGATGTTTTGTATTTCTGCAGTGTCTGTTGTAACTTCTCCTTTTTCATTTCTGATTTTATTGATTTGAGTCCTCTCCCTCTTTTTCTTGATGAGTCTGGCTAATGGCTTATCAATTTTGTTTATCTTCTCAAAGAACCAACTTTTAGTTTTATTGATCTTTGCTATTGTTTTCTTTGTTTCTATCTCATTTATTTCTGCTCTGATCTTTATGATTTCTTTCCTTCTGCTAACTTTGGGTTTTGTTTGTTCTTCTTTCTCTAGTTTCTTTAGGTGTAAGGTTAGATTGTTTACTTGAGATTTTTCTTGTTTCTTTAGGTAGGCTTGTATAGCTATAAACTTCCCTCTTAGAACCGCTTTTGCTGCATCCCATAGGTTTTGGGTCGTCGTGTTTTCATTGTCATTTGTCTCTAGGTATTTTTTTATTTCCTCTTTGATTTCTTCAGTGATCTTTTGGTTATTTAGTAACGTATTGTTTAGCCTCCATGTGTTTGTCTTTTTTACGTTTTTTTCCCTGTAATTCATTTCTAATCTCATAGCGTTGTGGTCAGAAAAGATGCTTGGTATGATTTCAATTTTCTTAAATTTATTGAGGCTTGATTTGTGACCCAAGATGTGATCTATCCTGGAGAATGTTCCGTGCGCACTTGAGAAGAATGTGTAATCTGCTGTTTTTGGATGGAATGTCCTATATATATCAATTAAATCTATCTGGTCTATTGTGTCATTTAAAGCTTCTGTTTCCTTATTTATTTTCATTTTGGATGATCTGTCCATTGGTGTAAGTGAAGTGTTAAAGTCCCCCACTATTATTGTGTTACTGTCGATTTCCTCTTTTATAGCTGTTAGCAGTTGCCTTATGTATTGAGGTGCTCCTATGTTGGGTGCATATATATTTATAATTTTTATATCTTCTTCTTGGATTGATCCCTGGATCATTATGTAGTGTCCTTCCTTGTCTCTTGTAACATTCTTTATTTTAAAGTCTATTTTATCTGATATGAGTATAGCTACTCCAGCTTTCTTTTGATTTCCATTTGCATGGAATATCTTTTTCCATCCCCTAACTTTCAGTCTGTATGTGTCCCTAGGTCTAAAGTGGGTCTCTTGTAGACAGCATATAGATGGGTCCTGTTTTTGTATCCATTCAGCCAGTCTATGTCTTTTGGTTGAGGCATTTAATCCATTCACGTTTAAGGTAATTATCGATATGTATGTTCCTATGACCATTTTCTTAATTGTTTTGGGTTTGTTTTTGTAGGTCCTTTTCTTCTCTTGTGTTTCCCACTTAGAGAAGTTCCTTTAGCATTTGTTGTAGAGCTGGTTTGGTGGTGCTGAATTCTCTTAGCTTTTGCTTGTCTGTAAAGCTTTTGATTTCTCCATCAAATCTAAATGAGATCCTTGACGGGTAGAGTAATCTTGGTTGTAGGTTCTTCCCTTTCATCACTTTAAGTATATCATGCCACTCCCTTCTGGATTGCAGAGTTTCTGCTGAGAAATCAGCTGTTAACCTTATAGGAGTTCCCTTGTATGTTATTTGTCGTTTTTCCCTTGCTGCTTTCAATAATTTTTCTTTGTCTTTAATTTTTGCCACTTTGATTACTATGTGTCTCGGCGTGTTTCTCCTTGGGTTTATTCTGTATGGGACTCTCTGCGCTTCCTGGACTTGGGTGGCTATCTCCTTTCCCATGTTAGGGAAGTTTTCGACTATAATCTCTTCAAATATTTTCTCTGGTCCTTTCTCTCTCTCTTCTCCTTCTGGGACCCCTATAATGCGAATGTTGTTGCATTTAATGTTGTTCCAGAGGTCTCTTAGGCTGTCTTCATTTCTTTTCATTCTTTTTTCTTTAGTCTGTTCCGCAGCAGTGAATTCCACCATTCTGTCTTCCAGGTCACTTATCCGTTCTTCTGCCTCAGTTATTCTGCTATTGATTCCTTCTAGTGTAGTTTTCATTTCAGTTATTGTATTGGTCATCTCTGTTTGTTTGTTCTTTAATTCTTCTAGGTCTTTGTTAATCATTTCTTGCATCTTCTCAATCTTTGCCTCCATTCTTATTCCGAGGTCCTGGATCATCTTCACTATCATTATTCTGAATTCTTTTTCTGGAAGGTTGCCTATCTCCACTTCATTTAGTTGTTTTTCTGGGGTTTTTTCTTGTTCCTTCATCTGGTATATAGCCCTCTGCCTTTTCATCTTCTCTATCTTTCTGTAACTGTGGTTTTTGGTCCGCAGGCTGCAGGATTGTAGTTTTTCTTGCATCTGCTCTCTGCCCTCTGGTGGTTGAGGCTATCTAAGAGGCTTGATGGTAGGCCTCATTTACCTTTTGAATAGTTATATTTCTTTAAAAATCTTTTACTCTTTTCTATTAATTTTGTTTTCTCTGATGTTAATTCTTTTTTAGTGCCTATATGAGTTCCTGTATCTCTTGCAATAAATTATCATAAACTTGGTGGCTTAAAACAACAGAAATGTATTCTCTTACAGTTCTTACAGGAGGCTAGAAGTCTGATATCAGTATCACTAGAATGAAATCAAGTTTTGGCAGAGCCATGTTCTCTTCATAGGCTCTAGGGCAGGATCCATTCCTTGCCTCTTTTCACTTCTGCTGGCTGCCAGCATTCCTTAGTTTATAACTACATAGCTCCAATCTCTTGTCTCTGTGGTTACACTGGCTTCTCTTCTGTCTCTGTCAGATTTCCCTTTGTTTCCTACTTACAAGAATGCTTATGATTTAGGGCCCACCTGGACAATCCAGGCTAATCTCCCCATCTCAAAAATCCTTAATTTAATCACATCTGCAAAGACCCTTTTTTCCATATAAAGTAACATTTATAGGTTCCAGGGATTAGGACCTGGTATCTTTGAGGGCCATTTTCATGGTGTTTATTTTCCTAAACTGTTCAATACTAATTATTTTTTTGGAGGGGTGGGGGGATATTCATCTGTCTTCAAATGCCTTATGGGCTTATCTAGGCCTACTGCAGTAATTATTCAAAGCAGGCAGCAGGTGGAGGGGTTTGCAAGTATTTATTATTTTGGACTTTCTTCTCGATTTCAGCAAAAACTTAGAGCTTTGTTTCCTTCCTTCCAGTATTTCTACTTATTGTTCCTACTTGAGAGCAGACATTTCCATTGTCTACAATCTGGTACAATGGGGGAAAGATCATAAGGGTTAAACCACCTTGTTAGATCATTAATAATACCCCAAAGAGGGGGCATCATAGTTAACCCAAGGCTCCTTTCTTTTTTTAGTATCTGTTGACTCGAAGCTTGGAATATTCACAAGTTGCATCTACCTTTTCCAGTAGTCTTCTTATGACTGAGTCTAGCTTCATTTCTTCCTTCAATCTCATCTCAACTGCCTTTTGTCTTTCAGGGTTCCTTATCATTTTTGGCCCACAGAGAGAACTCTTTTTTCTTTCCAACATTTTTATAGGATTTTTAAACATCATATTGGATTGTTTTCCCCCCAAGAGATTTGAGGAACACTTGTGAGGCTAGCGTGTGTTTGCCATTTGCACCCTTGGTTCAAATTCCAATCAATGTTTAAATCACATTTATGCCATTTCCTCATATGATTGCCATCTTATCTTTATTTGTGCTTATCAAGTTGTATGGCTGAATGTTCCTTAAGTGGCTTATTTTAATAAGCAATTAGATCATACAAAGTTCTGAAAACTTAAATTACCCTCATCTTCTGAAGCCTTTTTATTACATATTATTATATATTATATAACAGGCCATTTTATTTCATTAAATGAGTCAGATGAATAGGCAAAAAGGAAATACATATAGTAATGGGATCAAGAAAACTTACTATGTGATTGAGGAAAGACTCTTACTTGTGACAAGTCAAAGATAGTATTCTAAAGAGCTGCTCCTAAGATGAAAAAATAATATCTACTTTTTTCCAAGATTAGTTAATGTCTGAAAAAATAATTTTCAAATAGTTGTGCTATACCTAAGAACAAAAAGACTAAAGGTTTCTTACAGAGCTAAATGCTTTAAGAAAAATAAACACTGCTGTGTACAATTCCATTTTTAGAATTAAGAAAATAGCATAAATTTAAGACTGGATCATTCTTAGGTTAACTACCACCACATGTGGCAGATGTTTGCTCTTAAACAGATTCCAGCTGAATATATAGGGAGTAATTCAAATTTAACATTTATAATTAAACTTGAACCTCATTCCAGATCTTCTCAAGTGGGCAGTTACAGACTAAGTAAACTTTATTTAGAGGCATAAATGGAGTAGTAATTGATACCCTAAGGATATTAAAGAGTTAATGCAATTTTAGATGAATATTAAAAGCACCAGCACACTAGTTAGTGCGCTTGAGTTCTATTTCTATAATTTCATTTACTGGGGTGTCCTGGATCCCAGTTTCATTATATACAACGTGAAACATTTGTATTAGATATCTCTAAGGTATTCCTCTCTAATCTTCTTCATGCACACATAGAAAATGGAAACATGTGAACATCTACTCAAAGAGGAGGTTACTCAAGGCTGGAAGCTGGCTTAGATAATCTTGCTGCTCAGAGAGCTGTAGGATGTCTGGGTGCACCTGTACCCCATCTGTGGCATACACTTACATCTTGGCCCACAGTTTGGGGAGCTGTGACCTTGCTACTCAAATTGTGATCTGCAGACTAGTACTGTTGGCACTTCCGGGAGCTTGTTAAAAATGCAGAATCTTGCGTTCCACCCAGAACTACTAAATCAGAATCTGTATTTTAAAGATCCCTAGGTAATTCATGTGCACATTAAAGAAGTACTGCTCTAAGCAACTTTCAGCTCTAAAATTCAATGAACCTAAGATTTAATCTGTTTTATAGAAGTGTATTCTAGAGTATATTTCATAATCTTATTAAATTCCTTATTATAGCTAGAATAAAATAAAAAACATATTTGTACACAAATTTATTATTAATTTTTGAAAACTGACAAATGTTTACTTTTAATTAGAAAAAGGGAAATATATTTACCTGCTTGTATACCTGTCGTAAGTACATGATCTCCTCCACAGTTCCCAAGGATATCAGCCTAAGCACTTTGACATCTCTGCATTGCCCAATCCTATATGCTCTGTAAAAACATTAAAAACAAAAGGCAACCAAGATCAAGTGAAACAACTTCGGGTTCAGGAGGTAGCTTTTGGATATAAAAATGAAATATTGCTAAAATTTTAATTTAAAAAGAAATATCTTATGTTTAGATATGCTATATTATTTAATAATAATGTAAAAACAGAAATTCATATAAAAGGCCAGTCATTGAGGAGGAAAGTATTATAGAAAAAAATATACATATCAACTTCATTTCTGTTACAAACATCGCCTTCTATTGTGCAAAAACTTTTCCTAAATTCAGATTTTTCTTTTATGGAAATCTTAAGCCTATGAATGATTCCATTTATATAAAACTCTCAAAAACGCAAACTAATCCACAGTGACAGAAAGCAGATCAGTGGTTGCTTGGGGGGCCCTGGGAGGGGCCAGATGGATGGATTACAAAGTGGCACAAGGAAAATTTGGGGGGTGATGGATATGTTCAGTATCTTGATTGTGGTAATGGTTTCATGGTGCATACCTACAGCAAAACTTATCAGTTGTACACTTTAAATATGTGCAGTTTATTGTATGTTAATTATATCTCAACGAAACTGTTAAAAACACCTTGGAGGAAAAGCAATAATCAACTGGCAAGCCTATGGAAGTGCAGATTTACAGCCTTCATCCACAGAGATTTCCAAGCAGTCTGTCTGACTGGATCACTCAGTTGATTAGTACCCCAGGTGTTTTGATATGGACTGCAGTGCTAATTAAAACTCTAACCTGACTCACCACACTGATTAACTATAGGTCCAGTCCCTGTAGCTTCTCCCAGGTGGAGGCTTTATTGGATGTTCTGAATGAGGTCACCTGTTTCTAAATACCTGTTATAGTCATGTGGGATCAGGGGCAAGGCCATACTGCTTCATGCTTGAAAATGTTACAATTTGGGGGAAATTTAATTTTGACCTTATAAAGTCACACTGTATTGTTATATTTGGTGCTCCTTCTGCCTCCTTCAGCCATTCCTCCTCACAGAGAAGGGCTTTCACTAGAGGACATCTTGGTACTGAAAAATCTTGCATTCCCAGAAAAGAATGGGGGCTCCTGTGACACAGCAAAGCCAGGGGTAAGTTACTGCAATTCTCACTTTCATCCTGCAGCCTGGATAGAGAGGGACTCATAATCCCTTTCTCTCCCACAATGGATTTGGGTCTAAAAAAAAAAATATGGATCTAAGGAAATGTCTTTTGGGTGTAAGGCAATTGTTTGCTGAATGGGATAGATTCTGTCAGAATACATATTCTTGAATCTTTACAGACAAAAACCTTATAACATGTTACACTGGACCTATGCTTCATCATTTTCTAGCTCTATAAAGTACGGATATGTAAATGGTCTTTTATCATGCAAAGACAAGTGTTGAGAAACTGTTATACAGTGTGGAGGTCAGTATTTTCATTTCTTTTCTTTGTTCCTCCTGTCAGAGTAAATGGAAGGAGAGGGAGAGGAAGAGGAATTCTGTTCATTTAGTTTTACTGTCAACTAACTTTCACTGAAAGCCAAAGCACAGTGAACTGTGTTTCAAGGGAACACTGGGATAAATAAGTCTTGATGGCCTAGACGAAAAAGAACAAAATTACAACAAATGTTGTTAAGACAAAAAGAAATGGATATTTTTCTGTGGTTTTCATTTAACTATTTTCCTGGGCAGTTGTCACTGGCAAGAGGCTGGTTAAAAGTGCAGGCTCTGCAAGTCAGACTGTGTGGATTCAAATTTATTCTATCTTAAATTGATACCAACTTAATTTCAATTGCATTAAAAAATTCTCCTTTACAGTTCTGCTTTAAATCATATCTTTATATGTCATGTATTCATTAGCAGATTTATAATTATTTTTATGCATTTGTCTTTTAAATCCTGTAGAAAACAGGGAGAAGAATTATAAGCCAAAATTATAATAATACTGGTTTTGATATTTATGTACTTACCTGTACTGGAGAACTTTATATTTTCATATGACTTTGAGATACCATTAGAGTCCTTTCATTTGAAATTGAAACTCTCTCCTTAACATTTCTCCTTAGTATAGATCAAGAGAACAGAATAGAGAGCCCAGAAATAAACCCAAGCACCTATGGTCAACTAATCTATGACAAAGAAGGCAAGAATATACAATGGAGAAAACAGTCTCTTCAATAAGTGGTTCTGGGAAAACTGGACAGCCACATGTAAAACAATGAGAATAGAACATTTACTCACCAACTACAAAAATAAACTCCAAATGGATTAAAGACCTAAATGTAAGAATTGAAACTATAAAACTCCTAGAAGAGAACATAGAACAATCTTTGACATAAATCTTAGCAACGGTTTTTGGATCAGTCTCCTAAGGCAAAAGAAACAACAGCAAAAATAAATAAATGGGACCTAATCAAACTTACAAGCTTTTGCACAGCAAAGGAAACCATTGACAAAACAAGACAACAACCTGAAGAATGGGAGAAAATATTTGCAAATGATATGACCATCAAGGGGTTAATATCCAAAAAATATAAATAGCTCATACAACTCAATATCAAAAAAAAAAACAATGTCAAAAAACCCAAACAATCCAATCAAAAAATGGGGCAGAAGAGCTGAAAAGATATTTTCCTAAGAAGACATATACACAGCTAACAGGCACAGGAAAAGATGCTCAACATTGCTAATTTTTAGAGAAATGCAAATCAAAATGACAATGAGCTATCATCTCATACCTCTTAGAATAGCTATCATCACAAAGACCACAAATAACAAATGTTGGCAAGGATGTGGGGAAAAGGAAACACTTGTACACTGTTGGTGGGAATGTAAATTGGTACAGCCACTATGGAAAGCAGTATGGAGGTTCCTCAAAAAACTAAAAAAAGAACTATGCTATAATCCAGCAATTCCACTTCTGTGTATATATCTGGAAAAAATGAAAACACTAATTTGAAAGATACATGCACCCCAATGTCCAGAGGAGTATTAATTACAATAGCCAAGATATGTAAGCAATCCAGTGTCCATCAACATACAAATGGATAAAGAAGATGCGGTACATACATAGAATGGATTATTATTCAGCCATAAAAAAAAGAATGAAATTCTGCCAACAGCAGCATCATGGATGGACCTAGAGAATATTATGCTTAATGAATTAAGTCAGACATAAAGAAAAATACTATATGATATCACTTATATGTGAAGCCTAAAAAATAAAACAAGTGAATGTATATAGAAAAACAGAAACAGAATTACAGATATAGAAAACAAACTTGTGCTTACCAGTGGGGAGAGGGAAGCGGGTGGGGATGAGATACGGGTATGGGATTAAGAGATGAAACTACTGTATATAAAATAGATTAGCAACAAGGAGACATTGTATAGCACAGGGAATTATAGCCATTATCTTGTAATAACTTTCAATGGAGTATAATCTGTAAAAATACTGAATTGCTATGCTGTACACCCAAAACTAATATATTACTGTAAATCAACTATACTTCATTTAAAAAAATACTATAATATGTCAGTTATATCTCAATAATAAAAAATGCAGAAATACAACTTTAAAAATACACTAGAAGGAATTAACAGTTGATTATATGATACAGAGGAATGGATCAGTGAGCTGGTAGACACAGCAGTGGAAATCACTGAAGGAATAGATAAAAGAAAAAAGAATAAAAAGAAAGGAGGACCGTTTGAGACCTCTGGGACTACATCAAGCATACTAGCATTCACATTACAGGGGTCCCAGAAGAAGAGTGAGAAAGGGGCAGAGACCATATTTGAAGACATAATAGCTGAAAACTTCCCTAACCTGGAAAAGGAAAGACATCCAGGTCCAGGAAGCACAAAACAGGATCAACCTAAACAGGAGCACACCAAGAAACATTGCAATTAAAACTGCAAAAATTAAAGATAAAGAGAGAATATTAAAAAGCAGCAAAAGGAAAAGCAACAAGTTACATACAAAGGCACTTCCATAATGCTATCAGCTGACTTTTCAGGAGAAACTATGCAGGGCCAGAAGTGAGTGGCATGATATACTTAAAGTGATGAAAGGGAAAAACCTACAACCAAGAATACTCTATTTGACAAGGCTTTCATACAGATTTGATGGAGAGATCATAAGTTTTACAGACAAGCAAAAGCTAAGAGTTCTGCACCACCAAACCAGCTTCCAAGAAATGTTACAGGGACTTTTCTATGTGAAAAAGAAAAGGCCACATCTAGATATATGAAAATTACGAAAGGAAAAAAAATCTCATTGGTAAAGGCAAATATACAGTAATGGTAGTAAATCAACCATGTATAAAGCTAGTAGGAAGGTTTAAAGACAAAAGTAGCAAAATTGTGTATATCCATTATAAGTAGTTGAGGAATACACAAATCAAAAAGATGTAAAATATGATGTCAAAAACAGTAAACATGGTGGGGGAGGAGAGTAGAAATTTAGGGTTCTTAAGTGTATGTGAACTTAAAAGATCAGCAATTTATGTTATCCTTTTGAAGAACTTTTGGTAGCCACAAACCAAAAATCTAAACACACACGAAAAAGAGAAAGGAATGCTAACAGAGCACTAAAGATAGCCACCAAATCACAAGGAAGAGAAGACACAAAGATAATTACAAAAACAACCACCAAACAATTAACAAAATGGAAAGGAGAACATACCTATCAATAATTACTTTAAAAATATATGGACTAGATGCTACAATCAAAAGACACAGAGTGGCTCATTGGATACAAAAACAAGACCCATCTATATGCTGCCTACAAGAGACTCACTCTTGAGCTAAAGATACACAGACTGAAAGTGAGGCAATGGGAAAAGGTATTCCTTGAAAATGGAAAGGAAAAGAAAACTGGGGTGGCAATACTTATATCAGAAAAAATAGACTGTAAGACAAAGACTGTAGTAAGAGACAAAGTAAGACATTACATAATGATCAAGGGATCAATTCAAGAAGAAGGTATAACAGTTGTAAATGGATGTGCACCCAGCATAGGAGGACCTAAATACATAAAGCAAATTATAACAGACATAAAGGGAGAGACTGACAGTAATAAAATAATAGTAGGGAACTTTAACACCCAACTGACATTACTGGACAGATCATCCAGACAGAAAATCAATCAGGAAACACTGGCCTTAAACAACATATTATATCAGATGGACTTAACAGATAAATATAGAATATTCCATCCAAAAGCAGAAAAAAATGCACATTTTTTTCAAGTTCACATGGAACACTGTCCAGGATAGACAATATGCTAGGCAATAAACAAGTCTTAGTAAATTTAAGATTGGAATCATATCAAGCATCTTTTCTGACACAACAATATGAGACTAGAAGTCAACTATTAAAAAAAAAACCCTGAAAAAACACAAACATGTGAGTTTAAACAATATGCTACTAAACAACCAATGGATCACTGAAGAAATCAGAGAAGAAATAAAAATATACCTGGAGACAAATGAAAATGGAAACACAATGATCCAAAATCTATGGGATTCAGAAAGAGCAGTTTCGAGGCTTATAGAATTACAAGCCTACCTCAGGAAACAAGAAAAAAGCCAAATCAACAACTTAAACTTACACCTAAAGGAACTAGAAAAAGAACAAGCAAAACTGAAAGTTAGTGAAGGAAAGAAATAAAAATCAGAACAGAAATAAATGAAAGAGAGACTTAAAAAAAAAAAGGTCAATGAAACTAAGAGCTGGTTCTTCAAAAGGATAACAAAAATTGATAAACCTTTAGCCAGACTCTTCATGAAAAGAGAGAAGACTTAAATCAATCAAATCAGAAATGAAAAAGAAGTTACAACTGATACCACAGAAATACAAAGGATCATAAAATATTACTACAATTATATGCCAATAAAGTGAACAACTTAGAAGAAATGAACAAATTCCTAGAAATGAATAATCTCCCAAGACTGAACCAGGAACAAATAGAAATTTTAAACAGACTAATTACCAGTAATAAAATTGAATCAGTAATTGCAAAACTACCAACAAAAAAAAGTGTAGGACCAGACAGCTTCACAGTTGAATTCAACAAACATTTAGAGAAGAGTTAACAATATCCTTCTCAAACTATTCCAAAAAAATTGCAAAAGCACACTTTCAAGTTCATTCTATGAGGCCAGCATTGCCCTGATACCAAAACCATACAAAGATATCATAAAAAAAGAAAATTACAGGCTAATATCACTGATGAACATAGATGCAAAAATCCTCAACAAAATGTAGCAAACTGAATTCAACAGTACATTAAAAGGATCATACACACTAATCACAAGCAATGAAATTGAAACTGTGATAAAAAATCTTCCAACAAACAAAAGCCTAGGAACAGATGGCTTCACAGGCGAATTCTATCAAACATTTCGAGAAGAGCTAACACCGATCCTTCTCAAACTCTTCCAAAATATAGCAGAGGGAGGAACAGTCCCAAACTCATTCTACAAGGCCACCATCACCCTGATACCAAAACCAGCCAAAGAGGTCACAAGGAAGGACAAACTACAGGCCAATATCACTGATGAACACAGATGCAAAAATCCTCAACAATATACTAGCAAACAGAATCCAACAGCACATTAAAAGGATCATACACCACGATCAAGTGGGGTTTATTCCAGGAATGCAAGGATTCCTCAATATACACAAGTCAATCAATGTGATACAACATATTAACAAACTGAAGGATAAAGACCATATGATCATCCCAATAGATGCAGAAAAAGCTTTCGACAAAATTCAACACCCATTTATGATAAAAGCCTTCCAGAAAGTAGGCATAGAGGGAACTTACCTCAACATAATAAAGGCCATATATGACAAACCCACAGCCAACATCATTCTCAATGGTGAAAAACTGAAACCATTTCCACCAAGATCAGGAACAAGATAAGGTTACCCACTCTCACCGCTATTAGTCAACATAGTGTTGGAAGTTTTAGCCACAGCAATCAGAAAAGAAAAAGAAATAAAAGGAATCCAAATCGGAAAAGAAGGAGTAAAGCTGTCACTGTTTGCAGATGACATGATACATAGAGAATCCTAAAGATGCTACCAGAAAACTACTAGAGCTAATCAATGAATTTCACAAAGTAGCAGGATACAAAATGAATGCACAGAAATCTCATATTCCTATACACTAATGATGAAAAATCTGAAAGAGAAATTAAGGAAACACTCCCATTTACCATTTCAACAAAAAGAATAAAATACCTAGGAATTAATCTACCTAAGGAGACAAAAGACCTGTACAGAAAACTATAAGACACTGATGAAAGAAATTAAAGATGATATAAACAGATGGAGAGATATACCATGCTCTTGGATTGGAAGAATCAACATTGTGAAAATGACTATACTACCCAAAGCAATCTACAGATTCAATGTAATCCCTATCAAACTACCAATGGCATTTTTCACAGAACTAGAACAAAAATTTTCACAATTTGTATGGAAACACAAAAGACCCCAAATAGCCAAAGCAGTCTTGAGAAAGAAAAACGGAGCTGGAGGAAACACGCTCCCTGACTTCAGACTATACTACAAAGCTACAGTAATCAAGACAGTATGATACTGGCACAAAAACAGAAATATGGATCAATGAAACAGGATATAAAGCCCAGAGACAAACCCATGCACATATGGTCACCTTATCTTTGATAAAGGAGGCAAGAATATACAATGGAGAAAAGGCAGTCTCTTCAATAAGTGGTGCTGGGAAAACTAGACAGCTACACGTAAAAGAATGAAATTAGAACACTCCGTAACACAATACAGAAAACTAAACTCAAAATGGATTAAAGACCTAAATGTAAGGCCAGACATTATAAAACTCTTAGAGGAAAACATAGGCAGAACACTCTATGACATAAATCACAGCAAGATCCTTTTTGACCAACTTCCTAGAGAAATGGAAATAAAAACAAAAATAAACAAATGGGACCTAATGAAACTCAAAAGCTTTTGCACAGCAAAAGAGACCATAAACAAGACGAAAAGACAGCCCTCAGAATGGGAGAAAACATTTGCAAATGAAGCAACTGACAAAGGATTAATCTCCAAAATATACAAGCAGCTCATGCAGCTCCAATATCGAAAAAACCAACAACCCAATCCAAAAATGGGCAGAAGACCTAAATAGACATTACTCCAAAGACATACAGATTGCCAACAAACACATGAAAGGATGCTCAACATCACTAATCATTAGAGAAATGCAAATCGAAACTACAATGAGGTATCACCTCACACCAGTCAGAATGGCCATCATCAAAAAATCTACAACAATAAATGCTGGAGAGGGTGTGGAGAAAAAGGAACCCTCTTGCACTGTTGGTGGGAATGTAAACTGATACAGCCACTATGGAGAACAGTATGGAGGCTCCTTAAGAACTAAAAGTAGAATTACCATACGACACAGCAATCCCACTACTGGGCATATACTCTGAGAAAACCATAAATCAAAAGACACATGTACCTCAATGTTCACTGCAGCACTATTTACGATTGCCAGGACATGGAAGCAACCTAAGTGTCCACTGATAGATGAATGGATAAAGAAGATGTGGCCCATACATACAATGGAATATTACTCAGCCATAAAACGAAACAAAAATGAGTTATTTGTAGTGAGGTGGATGGACCTAGAGTCTGTCATACAGAGTGAAGTAAGCCAGAAAGAGAAAAACAAATACTGTATGCTAACACATATATATGGAATGTAAAAAAAAAAATGATTCTGAAGAACCTAGGGGCAGACATGAAAAAAGACACAGATGTAGAGAATGGAACTGAGGACATGGGGAGGGGGAAGGGTAAGCTGGGAAGAAGTGAAAGAGTGGCACTGACATATATACACTACCAAATGTAAAACAGATAGCTAGTGGGAAGCAGCTGCATAGCACAGGGAGATCAGCTCGGTGCTTTGTGACCACCTAGAGGGTTGGGATAAGGAGGGTGGGAGGGAGATGCAACAGGGAGGGGATATGGGGATATATGTATATGTATAACTGATTCATTTTGTTATAGAGCAGAAAGTAACACAACATTGTAAAGCAATTATACTCCAATAAAGATTAAAAAAAAAAAAAGGAAAATGGAGAAAAAAACAGTTAAAAAAAAAAGGATCATACACCATGATCAAGTGAGATTTATTCCAGGGACACAAGTATGGTTCAATATCTGCAAATCAATCAATGTGATATACCACGTTAACACATTAAAGAATAAAAATCGTATTATCATCTCAATAGATGTGGAAAAAGCTTTTGACAAAATTCAACATCAATTTATGATAAAAACTCTCAATAAAGTGAGTAGAGAGGGAACATACCTCAACATAATAAAGGTCATATATGACAAGTCCACAGCTAACAACATACTGAATGGTGAAATATTGAAAGCATTTCTCTAAGATCAGGAACAAGAGAAGAATGCCCACTCTGGACACTTTTATTCAACATAGTATTGGAAGTCTTAGCCACAGCAATTAGGCAAGAAAAAGAAATAAAAGTATCCAAATTAGAGAGGAAGAAGTAAAACTGTCAGTGTTTACAGGTGACATGACACTATACATAGAAAATTCTAAAGATGTCAGCAAAAAACTACTAGAGCTCATCAATGAATTTGGTAAGGCTGCAGGATACAAAATTAATAAACAGAAATCTGCTGCATTTCTATATGCTAACAATGAACTATTAGAAAGAGAAATTAAGAACATAATCCCATTCAGAATCACATCAAAAAGAATAAAATATCTAGAAATAAATGTAACTAAGGAGGTAAAAGAACTTTACTCAGAAAACTATAAGACACTGATGAAATGGACTGTATAAGAAAGCTGGGTTTCAGTGCTTTATGATCTGGTCCAAACACCCACTGCAAGAACCTTTTATCAGCCTCATTCCCCACTTATTTATAAAATTTATGAAATGATTCTTTCAGTTTTGATCAAGGAGCACATGTTATAGGTTAATCCCTCTTTATGTACAAGGTGTGGGAGAGGAATTTGTTTTAGAGTCAGCACATTAATTAATTTCCCATAAGGATGTACTTTAGTCTACTCCTATATCCTGAAGTTGCTGATCCCATGCTTGAATTTCTCTGTGCTCTCCTGTTGACTTGGGATTGTGGCTTTTCCCTGCTGGTTCCTTCATCATAAAAATTCTCCCATGAGTTTCTCAAAACTTCTGATCTACTAGTAGTGACCTTTCTATTTTCCTGCAGTACTGGGGATTTATTCTTTCTTCTAAATTAATCTTGTCACAATAATGGGATTTTGAGATGAATGGAAAATTAATGGCTATTATCAGCCTGCCATTTGGATTCAGAAGTTCAGGGTTATCTTAAATAAAAGTTAAAAAAATTTTTACAAGGTCTTCCCTATCTTCTAATCACAGTCACATTGTAAGCAACCTAAAAAATTCAGAAGCATTTTTAGATTAAAAGTATTTGCAGGTCAATTTAAATTTTGTCACCATGGTACCTGTCAATTGCTTGAAGATCATTGGCTGGATTCCATGTAGGATCAAATAATACAACCACATTGGCACCAACAAAATTGAGGCCTAGTCCACCAGCCCTGGAGTAAACAGAATAGAGCACATTAAGACAGCAAAAATAAATTTTGCTCTCTAACTCAATTATGCCAGGTTTCTATAACCAAATCAACACAATATTACATTAACATTATAAAAGTAAGGTGATTAAAACACAAATATGCCACAAGTAAAGAGGCTATGGAACAATTTTTTTTGTACCACTCTAGAATATCCCTAAGAAATTTGAGCATTAGAGACCATGTAAGTAGGTTGTGCTGGTTTTTACATTTTTTTGGATACTCAAATACTATTCTCGAAGATTTTCCTAACATAAGTTTTAAAAACTGCTAGTATACTCCAGCTAAATAAATATACACACTTAAAAAAATGCGCTCCTCCTTATTCCTCCCACTAAGTGCAGCTAAAAACCCTGGGCATTATATATAAAATAAAACACAAGATTATGAAAGGTAGAGAGAACACAGATTGGCTAGAGACCACAAAACCTAAGGAATGACATGGCAGTGAGTTCCCTGGCTTCATTTTTGCCTAATATATCCCAGATTGGGTTCTGGAGAAGCCAGTGAACTGGAAATGCCAGCAGCCAACAGTCACAGACCAAAAAAGCCCCAAGAAAAGCCTTCTTCCTTTAGCCAAAGAACCAGGAAAGATACAGAGTTTTAAGACCGAAAAATGTTAGATAATAAACAGCCTATTCTTGCAAACACCACAGAAAAAAAATCTGTGGCTCCAACCCTAACCTGGTCAGCAAAGGCTAAGTGAGGAGACTAAATTCCCACCTTTGACAGTAATGAGGTACTTCTCATTCTCACTCGGGTGGTGTCAGAGAAGACTGATTGAGGAGCCGGAACTTTTCATTTCTGCCCAGCTATAACCAGGCCCCTCTGTAGTGTGGGTGGAAGCCATGGAGAAATAGCAGTGAAGTGCCTCAAACTCAGGATGTCAACAGAGGCCAAGCAAGAGACACGGATTTCCAGCCCATGTGGCTGGCATGGTGTCTGGGTAAAACAGAAGTTTTAAATAAGATACAGAGTTTCATAACATAATACTCAAAATGTCGAGCATACAATAAAAAATTACTAGTCCTACCAAGGTCTAGGAAAATCTCAATTTCTATAAGAAAAGACAATTAACATACGACAACACTGCAAAGAATCAGATGTTGGAATTATCTGACAAGGATTTTAATGCAGCCACAATAAAAATGTTTCAAAAAACAATTACAAATATGCTTGAAACAATTTAAAAATAGAAAGTCTCAGCAAAGAAAGAGAGGATACCAAATGAAAATTTTAGAATTGAAAAATAACTGAATTACAAAACTTGCTGGATGGACTTGATAGCACAGTGGAGATGACAAATGACAGAATCAATAAACATAAGAGCACGTCAATATTATTGATATTTACCCAATCTGAACAACAGAAAGAAAATATACTGAAAAAAAAAATAACACTCTTAGAGGCCTGAGGGACAGTAACAGAAGAGCTAACACTTCTATCATTGTAGTCCTGGGAGAAAAGAGTGAGACTGAAAAAATATTGAAAGAAATATAGCTGAAAAATTCCCAAATTTGGGAAAAGAGATAAACTTATAGAATGCAAAAAGTTGCATGAACTCCCAAAATGATAAACCCAAAGAAACCTATGCTAAAATACAGCATAATTAAACTTCTGCAAACAAACGATAAAGAAAAACTCTTGAAAGCAGTCAGAGAGAAATGATACACAACTTTTAAGGAAACATCAAATGACAGTGGATTTCTCATTAGAAACCAAGGTGGCCAGGAGGAAGCAGTGCATTTTCAAGTGCTAAAAGAACTATCAACCCAGAATTCTATATCCAGCAAGAATATCCTTCAGGAATGAAAGGGGAATCATGACATTCTCAGATTAAGGAAAACTAAGAGAATTTGTCGCCCACAGACTTAGAGGAAAGATATAATAAAACAACTAAAAAGCCAACCAATATCCAGTCCTGTCAAATTTACCTCAAAAATGTTTTTTTCATGAGTCCTTTCTCCATTCCTATTTTCACTTGCCCTAGGTCAAGCTTTTATGTCACACCTGTATGTATTACTTCAGTGGCTTCCTGTCTTCCCTTACCTCAGACCTTAAATCCATTCCCACATTACATAAAATAATTCTAAGCACAGAATATAGAAAACTAAGTATATCATTCCTCTGTTTAAAACCCCTCAATTCTTTGGAAAGCCAAAGCTTTATCTTCACTTAATTGACCTGTGGTTAAAATATACAGTGAAAAGAAGCCACGAAAGATATATGTATATTTTGACAGTTTTTAAAATATGATATTGCTTAATGGATTTGATAGATTCATTTTTCTATCAGTCACAACATGTCAGAATACAAATAATTCATTTTGGAATGAAGTTTATTTCTAAAGATATCTTTTCTAAATGTATCTTTTAGCAAAACTGAATATATAAAATGTTTGTCTACTGAGTTAAAGATTTCAGCTGCCTGCATAGCTTATTAGATTTTACCTAAAAATAACTGTTATCTTCTCATGTTTTGAATTTTCTGGGTCTAAACACCATACATTTAATAATTATTTTATTATATAATAATGATAAAATTTTGTATTTTTTAAAGGAGAGGTAAAATTAAAATCCAATAATAAAATCATTTTCTTCATTTTCTTCGTTTTTCTAATCTCAACCTTCAAAGCTTTCACTGAGGCTTTCTCTTGCTGATTTTCCCTTTTCAGATGCTTAGACCATCACGTAACTCACACTTAGATAATGCTTTACTCTAGATACTAACCATCCAGGGAGGGAAAATGTTAATAATCTTCTCTTATACAGTTTCTATCAAAATAGAAAAAAATTAACATTTATTGAGCATCTACTATATACCAGGAATGGTGCAAGATATTTTCATATATCTTATTCTTTCATCCTCAACACAGCTCTAGGAGTTAACTATTATTCTCATTTTACAGATGAGAAAATTGAGAATCTGAAATACTGATTAACTTGCTCAAGGTCTCTGAGGTGGCCAGTGTCTGGATTCAAACCCAAGTATCCTGACTTGTTCAATATTCAATAGAAATTGAATTTTCTCCTTTGGAAAATTACTTTAGAGGCAACAGCATAAAGATGTCACAGAGACTTGAACTCAAAGAAAGAAGTTAGGTGGGATAAAGAGGAAGTTTGGGAAAGGATTTAAAAAATGGGTAAATTACAGGAGTGGGTGGGATTTAGATACCCAACAAGCAGAAGAGAAGTTAGAAGTTTATCTGTCTATTACGGTGATGGGGAAAATTCTGAAGGAACAAGGTTCATAAGATTATATAATTAGACTAGTTATGTGAAAAATCAACCAGTTATAATCAAAATAAAATTGGAAATCAAGAAGTATTTTCTAACACTTAACACCAAAAGTAAGTCTAGTCAACTGTTCAGTTAGCTTCTTGTCAGTAAGATATGCATGAATTTATTTCAGATGCCCTAAATGAGTCACAGGAAGGTCACCACTTGAGGTAACAATCTTCAAAGATATTCTGAAGTTACAACTTAAGACTGTCCGAGTTAAAGAAGAGGCAATGTTTCTTTTAAAGAAAAAATAATCTCTAAACTCTATCTCTAGAGATGAGATGATTCTCTATTTGACGATAATACAACTCAGACTCATAAACTTTCAAACCTCTCACTCCTCTCATATGGATAACAGCAAAGGCTTACTCCTTAAGCAATAAAATATTTAGAATATAGCCCTCTTCAAGCTGAGGAATGGTATTAAGATAGATTGCTAATAAACATGCAGGCTATTCATTCCTTAGGTGTTCCACATCCTATTTTGTATCAATAAATATGTAAAAAATTGTATTTTAACCATATCAATGTTCCACAAAAAAATTCTGTCAATGAATTAAATTTTACTGTTATGTATTAACTATTATAAAAGGTGGAATGAAGTAGTCACTTGAACAAATACTTCTGAGAAACCTAAATATAAGTAAGAGATACCATGTTCGTAGATAGGAAGGTTCGATAGCATTAAAATGTCACTTTTCTCCAAAGTCATTTATAAATTCGGTGATTCCAATAAAAATCCCAACCCAAGGAAAAATGCCAGATAACCCTTCCTTAATTAACTGAATGAGATGATTATGGAAAGCAAAGCTTTAAGGTGTTGACATTTCAGAATAAAGATAATTCAGAGAACAAGGGCTTAAAAAAAAAAAGACTAAAAATCAGTTATTTAAAATAAAATAATAACATCGGAAAATGACATTTTTCAGAATACAGAGCAAAAAAGATAAAAATATGAAGTAAGAGTCCAAGTTCAGAGGTTTAATGAATCATTGTAGGGGAATTCCCTGGCAGTTCAGTGGTTAGGACTCCAAGCTTTCACAGCCAAGGGCCCGGGTTCGATCCCTGGTCAGGGAACTAAGATCCCACGAGCTGCATAGTGCGGCTGGAAAAAATAAAAGAATCATTGTAGGAGCCCTAAAATCAGATAACCTAGTGTCTGAGAGAAATACCAAAGGAAATGGAAGAGAAGCCATTGTCAAAGAAATAATCAAAGAGAATTTTCCAGAGTTGAAAAATACAAGCCCTCAGATTATGCCCAGCAAAATAAATGAACAAAAACCCAGACCAAGACTCAAATATCATACAACAGATGAAGAGAAACTCTTGTGAGTTCACAAAGAGGAAGGAGAATCAGATTGGCATTAGACAAAAATTCAGCAACACTAAATACCAGAAAACAATGTTGTAATACCACAAAGATCTGAGAGGAAATTATTTTCAATCTAGAATTCTACAGTTGGCCAAAGTAGCAAGTGAGAGAGCACATAAAAGACATTTGCTGATATTCAAAGATAACATAAAATTTACTTTCTATATATTCTGGCATACAAAGTTATTTGTTAAAATAGCTTACAGACGATATGGACAGGTGACAAAAGTAGAAGAAAGGGTGGATGTGTGCTAATGCTAATACCACACATTACAAGTACTTAAAAGATATTGTAGAAAGTTGCTGGACTAAAAATCAAAGATTGAAGTATATTATTTCAGGTTAAAAAAGTAATTTATAGACAAATAATAAAAATAAAAATAGTAAAGACTGTGTGGAAAATGGGGAGGGAGGAGTATAAGTAAACTAAATCCTCCTCTAACATAACAAAGAGTCCAAGCTGTTTAAAGCTGATAAACTAAAAGATAATGAAGAATTAGGATTCTGGCAAAAATGATGGACTGAGCCATTGTGAAACTCTTTTGTTTCAACACCTAGAAATTAAATATAAATTTTTGCAAAACAAGGAAAACAGAACAAAACCTGAGCATATGTCTTTTGAAAAACATAGCTAAAGAATGGATTTATTGTGTCTTGTAAGGTTCTTTATGTAACAAATGTAAGGACTTAGGTAACAAATCACTCTTTGAATTCAGTCATAGGAAAACAGGAATCCAAAACTTCTCTTGTCCTGGTTGGGATGCCTAACAAAGAAGTCAAAGTAAAATCACAGTAATGGAGAACTCCTACAACCAGTCTCCAAAGGATTTCCACAGAGGAAAGAAGCCCCACTGAAGATAAGCTCAAAATAAAAAATTACAAAATGTGTGAAGAAACCATCTACCATAAGCAAAAGCCAGAGGGAAGAACAAATAGAAGGATTAGCACCCCCCAAGCACAGGAGTTAATAGAGCAAAAATGCCATTCAAACAGATATTTTAAAAAATGACTAAAATTACTAAAGAAATAAAAGCTAGAAACCATAAAAAACAAAATATATGTAAAACTGATCAGCTAGATTTGAGACATATAAATAAGACTTTTTAAAAAATTGAATATATTCCTATGCTATACATTGCATTGCCATGACTTCTTTATTTTGTACCTTTCAAACCCCTTCACCTATCTCACCCCTTCCCCCCTGGCAACCACTAGCTTGTTCTCTGTATCTATGAGTCTGTTTCTGTTTTGCTATGTTTGTTCTTTTGTTTTGTTTTTTAGATACCACGTGTAAGTGAAATCATATGGTACTAGTCTTTCTCCATCTTATTTCACTTAGATTATACCTCTAGGTCCATCCATGTGGTCACAAACGGCAAGACTTCATTCTTTTTATGGCTAAGTAATATTCCATTGTGTATATATATGTGTGTGTGTAATCTTTATCCACTTCATTTATCAATGGACACTTAGGTTGCTTCCATATCTTGGCTATTCTAAATACTGCTGCAATGAACACTGAGATACATATATCTATTCAAATTAGTGTTTTGCATTTCTTCAGATAAATGACCAGAAGTGGAATTGCTAGATTGTATGATAGTTCTATTTTTAATTTTTTGAGGAACCTCCATACTGGTTTCCATAGTAACTGTATCAGTTTACATTCCCACCAACAGTGCACAATGGTTCCCTTCTCCCCACATCCTCACCAACACTTGTTATTTCTTGTCTTTTTGATAATACCCATTCTGACAGACATGAGGTGATAATCTCTTTTTCGTTTGATCTGCATTTCCCTGAAGATTAGTGATGTTAAGCACCTTTTCATGTGCCTGTTGGACATCTGTATGTCTTCTTTGAAAATATGTCTACTCAGGTCCTCTGCTGATTTCTTAATTGGATTGTTTTTTTGATATTGAGTTTTATGAGTTCCTTATATATTTTGAATATTAACCCCTTATTGAACATACCATTTACAGTTATCTTCTCCTATTCAGTAGGTTGCCTTTTCATTTCACTGATGGTTTCCTTCACTGTGCCAAAGCTCTTTAGTTTGATGTACTCACATTTGTTTATTCTTGCTCTTGTTGTCCTTGCCCAGACAGATCCAAAAAATATTACTAAGATCAATGTCCAATAGCATACTGCTTATATTTTCTTCCAGAAGTTTCATGGTTTCAGGTCTAACATTAGAAGTTTAATCCACTTTGAGCTTATTTTTGCATGTGGGGTTAGAAAACGGTCTACTTTCATTCTTTTACATGTGTCTGTCCAATTTTCTCAATATCATTTTTGAAGAGACTGTCTTTTCCCCACTGTATATTCTTGGCTCCTTTGTCATAGATTAATTGACCATGTAAGTGTGGGTTTATTTCTGGGCTCTCTACTCTTTTCCATTGATCAATGTGTCTGGTTTTGTACCAGTACCATGTTGTCTGATTATTATAGCTTTGTATACCACACATTTGATTTTGAAATCAGGAAGCATGACACCTCTAGCTTTGTTCTTCTTTCTCAAGCTGCTTTGGCTATTTGGGATTTTTGTGGTTCCATACAAATTTTAGGACTATCTATTCTGTGAAAAATGCCATGGGTATTTTGATAGGGACTGTATTGAATATGAAGATTGCTTTGGGTTATATGGACATTTTAACAATGTTAATTCTTCCAATCCATTAACATGGTATATCTTTCCATTTATTTGTGTTGTCTTCAATTTCTTTCATATTTGTGTTATAGTTTTCAGTGTACATG
Organism: Balaenoptera physalus; assembly: GCF_965194825.1. Lineage (NCBI taxonomy): Eukaryota > Metazoa > Chordata > Mammalia > Artiodactyla > Balaenopteridae > Balaenoptera > Balaenoptera physalus. The sequence goes on along the minus strand of NC_138886.1, from coordinate 87,732,703 downwards.
CCTTTCACCTCCTTAGTTAAAATTATTCCTAGGTATTATATTCTTTTTGATGCAATTGTAAATAAAATTGTTTCCTTAATTTCTCTGATAGTTCATTATTTGGTATAGTAATGCAACAGATTTCTGTAGGTTAATTTTGTGTCCTGCAACTTTACTGAATTTATTTATTAGTTCTAATAGTTTTTTGGTAATGTCTTTAGGGTTTTCTATATGTAGAATCATGATATCTGCAAATACTGACAATTTTGCTTCTTCTGTTCCAATTTGTATGCCTTTTAATCTTCCTTATCTGATTACTGTGGCTAGGAATCATTGTACCATGTTAAATAGAACTGGTGAGAACTGGTCATCCTTCTTTTGTTCCTCACCTTATAGGAAAAGTTTTCAGCTTTTTACCATTGAGTATATTATTAGCTGTGGGTTTTTCATATATGGCCTTTATTATGTTGAGGTATGTTCCCTGTATACCCACTTTGTTGAGAGTTTTTATGGTAAATGGATGTTGAATTTTGTCAAACTCTTTTTCTTCATCTATTGAGATGACCATATGATTTTTATTCTTCAATGTGTTAATGTGGTATATCACATTGATTGATTTGTGGGTATTACTTTAAAAAAACATCATTTAAAAAATAAGAATGCTTATGTGTGTCTTATAAAACTTAGCTCAAGACAGGATTCTATGTCATTTAATACTTTGTATTTAAGGACTCATGTGTGAAATTACTTCTTGAATTCATTCACAGGAAAATGGAAATCTAGAGCTTCTCTGCTTGGGCCTCAGTTGCAAGAATTCAAGAATTTTAGTGCTCAACAGTTAAGTAGCTCACTCATCATATATAACACTTGATTCCTCATTTTAAGTAATTTTTTTTTCTTTTTTCTTTTTTAATTTTTTTTGACCACACCGTGCAGCTTGTGGGACCTTAGTTCCCTGACCAGGGATTGAAACCAGGCCATGACAATGAAAGTGCCGAGTCCTAACCACTGGACTGCCAGAGAATTCCCAAAGTAATTTTTATTTTGACTTAGTTTTTCATTTTTTGTATTTTACATGTTTATTTTAAAAGTCCCTTGAGATTACTTTCTAAAATATACAAACAGCTTATACAGCTCAATATCAAAAAACAACCCAATCAAAAAATGGGCAGAAGATCTATACAGACATTTCTCCAAAGAAGACATACAGATGGTCAACAGTCACATGAAAAAATGCTCAACATCACTAATTATTAGAGAAATGCAAATCAAAACTACAATGAAGTATCACCTCACTCCAGTCAGAATGGCCATCATCAAAAAGTCTACATATAATAAATGCTGGAGAGGGTGTGGAAAAAAGGGAACCCTCCTACACTGTTCGTGGGAATGTAAATTGGTACAGCCACTACGGAAAACAGTATGGAGGTTCCTCAAAAAACTAAAATAGAGCTACCATATGATCCTGCAATCTCACTCCTGGGCATATATCCAGAGGAAACTATAATTTGAAAAGATACATGCACCCCAGTGTTCACTGCAGCACTATTTACAATAACCAAGAAATGGAAGCAGCTTAAATGTCCATCAACAGATGAATGGATAAAGATGTGTTATATATATATATATATAATATACACACACACAATGGAATATTACTCAGCGTTGAAAAAGAATGAAATACTGCCATTTGCAGCAACATGGATGGACCTTGACATTATCATACTAAGTGAAGTAAGCCAGACAGAGAAAGATAAACATCGTATGATATCACTTACATGTGGAATCTGGGGAAAAAAAAAAAAAAAAAGTTACAAATGAACTTTCCAAAACAGAAAGAGACTCACAGACAAAGGGAGGGGAGGGATATATTAAGATGATGGGATTAACATGTATACACTACTAGAGATAAGACACATAACCAACAGGGATCTACTGTATAGCACAGGGAACTATACTCAGTATTTTTTAATAACCTATAAGGGAAAAGAATCTGAAAAAGAATATATATATATATATATATACACACACACACACACATATATATATATATATATATATAACTGAATCACTGTGCTGTACACCTGAAACTAACACAAATGACATTGTAAGTCAACTATACTTCAATTTAAAATAAATAAATAAATAAATAAAAGTCCTTTGAAATTCTTTTTGAAAGATAGTAGAAGCACATCTATAAAATACTTATTACATTAGATGCTGAAAGTTACAGATTTGTTACCCCCCAAAAGGGATTAATCTTAGGTGTTTATATCAAATCTTTCTCTAAAGTGAGTGTATTCCTTAAAAAGTTTATTGAGAGATTCATAAATAGGTGTTAGAACTTATTTAACTTTTATAAAACCTATAAATGTTGAGCTGCTCTGCTTGAGACCAGGTAGAGACAGAGGAGGGAAACTCCTGGCCCACTAAGCACTGTGGGTTCTCAAGGGCTCCTTGATCACAGTTCGAAAACCACTGCTACCTATCATTCTCAGCTATTTGATTAATAACTTGATTATCCAATTAAGTCTGATTGCTCTAACCACAAGACATGAGTCAAAACAGTACAGAAAACTTCTGAGGAAACATCCATTTTTTGGATTTTTAAAAAATAAAGCCAGACATATAAAGAGAATTCAGTGATAAGGGAACTGAGAGAAAAGTTTAAATAAAACTCAAGATATTGTTATTTCAGTCAAAATTAACAGCATTTTTTTTGCTTCTTCTTAAAGCTAAATGAAACAAAGCAATACAAGCGTAACCACTGAAAATCCAGTACTAGTTTAAAGATTACCTTAAATCTTAAAAGCAATTAGATAAAAACCAAGTTATCAAATTTTATTTTCTTACATTGTGGAGACAAGGCAAATGTTAACATCTTGTGTACTGTTGAACTCTTTCACAACCTTGATTCTTTCCTCTGATTTTGTATTTCCATCAAGTCGTCGGTAATCAAGCCCAGATGCCATACAGTATTGCTGCAGCACATCGAGCAACTAGAGAAAAGATACAGAGAAGTGCAAAGACAAATTCATGGTTTAGTAAGTTTCATACCATTATAGAGATGAGCTTTACTAAGTATTAATATTGCTGGTCACAATTTCTTATAATTACAAGAGCAACAAATATTTTTCTAATTTCTGACTCATATATATCTTCCCATTATACTGAAACTGACTTTAGTGTTCAGCAACCTTTGTTTTAAAAAAAGAAAAATCAATCTTTCAGGGGAAAAAAAATCAATTTTTAGTTTTTTAAACTAAAACGGAATAAAAAGAAAAGTATTGGCTAACTCAATTATGTAAATAAATTACATTATTTTTGCTATTTTCCACATTCTAAAATTTCTTAAATGTCTTAAAGAACACTTTAATTATTAACAAAAACATCAACAGAGAATTAGAAATTTATCTTTGAGTTTCCTATTTGACAGTAAGCAACTCTGATACAATTGAAATTTTAGTATCTGTTTTAAAAGTTCTTCCCTCATTACCATTTCCTACAGAAGATACATAAGATAGTAAATGTGGCTGGATGCTGTTTTTTGTTTTTTGTTTTTTTTCACACACACACACTGTATTTTATTTTTACAAGAGATAAATAGACTGACACCAAGCATTGTACATGGATGACCACAACAAAAGCAACAATGATTGCAATTACCAAACATGAAACACACTCATACTATGTCATAATATTGACATTCAGTCCAGTAATCCTCCACTGTAACAGCTCCTTTACTTTGCAGTGAAAATTGATTTTGTATATTCTTTGCCTCTGAGTCCTTGTTGGATGTGTTTTTTTTTAATTCAGACAGAAAGTCACAAAAATTATACTCATCCTCATCAGTTCACTCAGTCCCATGTAATTAATTTTTTTTTTCATCTTGAACTTTTGTTAGCACTTTTATGAGTTCATCAGTTTTTCATTAGAGTTCTGAAAATGCTTATTCATTCAGTTCAGCAGTACATTCAGTTACCAGAAACCTGTACTTGTCAGAGTCTTTTCCATGAATTTCTTAAAGATGAAACCCTTTTATAGGAACATATTTGTAAAAGCATCAGAGTACACCCAGAACTGTCTGTAAATGACAAAAGACTTAAAAATGACCACAGTTAAAAATTTGATGAAAGTTCATAATAATGCAGTTGACAATAAAATTAGTTATTTCTGAGATATACACTTTAAGGTAATAACTAGGATTATAACTTATAACATTATACCAGAACATATAAGATTTTTAGAAATTTCATGTAATGTCTGAAACATTTATATTAACATATTTCCATACAAATAACCCAATGAAAGTTTAATATTAGTTGTTTTGTTCGTTTTTTTATATTGCAGGTTCTTATTAGGCATCAATTTTATACACATCAGTGTATACATGTCAATCTCAATCGCCCAATTCAGCACAACACCATCCCCACCCCACCACAGTTTTCCCCCCTTGGTGTCCATATGTCTGTTCTCTACATCTGTGTCTAAACTTCTGCCCTGCAAACTGGCTCATCTGTACCATTTTTCTAGGTCCCACATACATGCATTAATATATGATATTTGTTTTTCTCTTTCTGACTTACTTCACTCTGTATGACAGTCTCTAGATCCATCCACGTCTCAACAAATGACTCAATTTCGTTCCTTTTTATGGCTGAGTAATATTCCATTGTATATATGTACCACAACTTCTTTATCCATTCGTCTGTTGATGGGCATTTAGGTTGCTTCCATGACCTGGCTATTGTAAATAGTGCTGCAATGAACATTGGGGTGCATGTGTCTTTTTGAATTATGGTTTTCTCTGAGTATATGCCCAATAGTGGGATTGCTGGGTCATATGGTAATTCTATTTTTAGGTTTTTAAGGAACCTCCATATTGTTCTCCATAGTGGCTGTATCAATTTACATTCCCACCAACAGTGCAAGAGGGTTCCCTTTTCTCCACACCCTCTCCAGCATTTGTTGTTTGTAGATTTTCTGATGATGCCCATTCTAACTGGTGTGAGGTGATACCTCATTGTAGTTTTGATTTGCATTTCTCTAATAATTAGTGATGTTGAGCATCTTTTCATGTGCTTCGTGGCCGTCTGTATGTCTTCTTTGGAGAAATGTCTATTTAGGTCTTCTGCCCATTTTTGGATTGGGGTGTTTGTTTCTTTGATATTGAGCTGAATGAGCTGTTTATATATTTTGGAGATTAATCCTTTGTCCGTTGATTCGTTGGCAAATATTTTCTCCCATTCTGAGGGTTGTCTTTTCGTCTTGTTTAGGGTTTCCTTTGCTGTGCAAAAGCTTTGAAGTTTCATTAGGTCCCATTTGTTTATTTTTGTTTTTATTTCCATTACTCTAGGAGGTGGATCAAAAAAGATCTTGCTGTGATTTATGTCAAAGAGTGTTCTTCCTATGTTTTCCTCTAAGAGTTTTATAGTGTCCAGTCTTACATTTAGGTCTCGAATCCATTTTGAGTGTATTTTGTGTATGGTGTTAGGGAGTATTCTAATTTCATTCTTTTACATGTAGCTGTCCAGTTTTCCCAGCACCACTTATTGAAGAGACTGTCTTTTCTCCATTGTATATCTTTGCCTCCTTTGTCATAGATTAGTTGACCATAGGTACGTGGGTTTATCTCTGGGCTTTCTATCTTGTTCCACTGATCTCTGTTTCTGTTTTTGTGCCAGTACCATATTGTCTTGAATACTGTAGCTTTGTAGTATAGTCTGAAGTCAGGGAGTCTGATTGCTCCAGCTCCTTTTTTTTTCCCTCAAGACTGCTTTGGCTATTCGGGGTCTTTTGTGTCTCCATACAAATTTTAAGATGATTTGTTCTAGTTACGTAAAAAATGCCATTGGTAATTTGATAGGGATTGCATTGAATCTGTAGATTGCTTTGGGTAGTATACTCATTTTCACAATGTTGATTCTTCCAATCCAAGAACATGGTATATCTCTCCATCTGTTGGTATCATCTTTAATTTCTTTCATCAGTGTCTTATAGTTTTCTGCATACAGGTCTTTTGTCTCCCTAGGTAGGTTTATTCCTAGGTATTTTATTCTTTTCGTTGCAATGGTAAATGGGAGTGTTTCCATAATTTCTCTTTCAGATTTTTCATCATTAGTGTATAGGAATGCAAGAGATTTCTGGGCATTAATTTTGTATCCTGCAACTTTACCATATTCATTAATTAGCTCTAGCAGTTTTCTGGTGGCAGTTTTAGGATTCTCTATGTACAATATCATGTCATCTGCAAACAGTGACAGTTTTACTTCTTCTTTTCCAATTTGTATTCCTTTTATTTCTTTTTCTTCTCTGATTGCCGTGGCTAGGATTTCCAGAACTATGTTGAATAATAGTGGTGAGAGTGGACATCCTTGTCTCGTTCCTGATCTTAGAGGAAATGCTTTCAGTTTTGCACCATTGAGAATGATGTTTGCTGTGGGTTTGTCATATATGGCCTTTATTATGTTGAGGTAGGTTCCCTCTATGCCCACTTTCTGGAGAGTTTTTATCATAAATGGGTGTTGAATTTTGTCAAAAGCTTTTTCTGTATCTATTGAGATGATCATATGGTTTTTCTCCTTCAATTTGTTAATATTATGTATCACGAAGATTGATTTGCGTATATTGAAGAATCGTTGCATCCCTGGGATAAATCCCACTTGATCGTGGTGTATGATCCTTTTAATGTGTTGTTGGATTCTGTTTGCTAGTATTTTGTTGAGGATTTTTGCATCTATATTCATCAGTGATATTGGTCTGTAATTTTCTTTTTTTGTAGTGTCTTTGTCTGGTTTTGGTATCAGGGTGATGGTGGCCTCATAGAATGAGTTTGGGAGTGTTCCTTCCTCTGTAATTTTTTGGAAGAGTTTGAGAAGGATGGGTGTTAGCTCTTCTCTAAATGTTTGATAGAATTCACCTGTGAAGCCATCTGGTCCTGGACTTTTGTTTGTTGGAAGATTTTTAATCACAGTTTCAATTTCATTGCTTGTGATTGGTCTCTTCATATTTTCTGTTTCTTCCTGGTTTAGTCTTGGAAGGTTATACCTTTCTATGAATTTGTCCATTTCTTCCATGTTGTCCATTTTATTGGCATAAAGTTGCTTGTAGTAGTCTCTTAGGATGCTTTGTATTTCTGCAGTGTCTGTTGTAACTTCTCCTTTTTCATTTCTGATTTTATTGATTTGAGTCCTCTCCTTCTTTTTCTTGATGAGTCCGGCTAATGGCTTATCAATTTTGTTTATCTTCTCAAAAAACCAGCTTTTAGTTTTATTGATCTTTGCTATTGTTTCTATTTCATTTATTTCTGCTCTGACCTTTATGATTTCTTTCCTTCTGCTAACTTTGGGTTTTGTTTGTTCTTCTTTCTCTAGTTTCTTTAGGTGTAAAGTTAGATTGTTTACTTGAGATTTTTCTTGTTTCTTTAGGTAGGCTTGTATAGCTATAAACTTCCCTCTTAGAACTGCTTTTGCTGCATCTCATAGGTTTTGGGTCATCGTGTTTTCATTGTCATTTGTGTCTAGGTATTTTTTGATTTCCTCTTTGATTTCTTCAGTGATGTCTTGGTTATTTAGTAACGTATTGCTTAGCCTCCATGTGTTTGTCTTTTTTACGTTTTTTTCCCTGTAATTCATTTCTAATCTCATAGCATTGTGGTCAGAAAAGATGCTTGATATGATTTCAATTTTCTTAAATTTACTGAGGCTTGATTTGTGACCCAGGATGTGATCTAACCTGGAGAACGTTCCATGTGCACTTGAGAAGAAAGTGTAATCTGCTGTTTTTGGATGGAATATCCTATAAATATCAATTAAATCTAACTGGTCTATTGTGTCATTTAAAGCTTCTGTTTCCTTATTTATTTTCATTTTGGATGATCTGTCCATTGGTGTCAGTGAGGTGTTAAAGTCCCCCACTATTATTATGTTACTGTCGATTTCCTCTTTTATGGCTGTTAGCAGTTGCCTTATGTATTGAGGTGCTCCTATGTTGGGTGCATATATATTTATAATTGTTATATCTTCTTCTTGGATTGATCCCTTGATCATTACGTAGTGTCCTTCTTTGTCTCTTGTAACATTCTTTACTTTAAAGTCTATTTTATCTGATATGAGTATAGCTACTCCAGCTTTCTTTTGATTTCCATTTGCATGGAATATCTTTTTCCATCCCCTCACTTTCAGTCTGTATGTGTCCCTAGGTCTAAAGTGGGTCTCTTGTAGACAGCATATATATGGGTCTTGTTTTTGTATCCATTCAGCAAGCCTGTGTGTTTTGGTTGGAGCATTTAATCCATTCACGTTTAAGGTAATTATCGATATGTATGTTCCTATGACCATTTTCTTAATTGTTTTGGGTTTGTTTTTGTAGGTCCTTTTCTTCTCTTGTGTTTCCCCCTTAGAGAAGTTCCTTTAGCATATGTTGTACAGCTGGTTTGGTGGTGCTGAGTTCTCTTAGCTTTTGCTTGTCTGTAAAGCTTTTGATTTCTCCATCAAATCTAAATGCGATCCTTGCCGGGTAGAGTAATCTTGGTTGTAGGTTCTTCCCTTTCATCACTTTAAGTATATCATGCCACTCCCTTCTGGCTTGTAGAGTTTCTGCTGAGAAATCAGCTGTTAACCTTATGGGAGTTCCCTTGTATGTTATTTGTCGTTTTTCCCTTGCTGCTTTCAATAATTTTTCTTTGTCTTTAATTTTTGCCAATTTGATTACTATGTGTCTCGGTGTGTTTCTCCTTGGGTTTATCCTGTATGGGACTCTCTGTGCTTCCTGGACTTGGGTGGCTATTTCCTTTCCCATGTTAGGGAAGTTTTCGACTATAATCTCTTCAAATATTTTCCCTGGCCCTTTCTCTCTCTCTTCTCCTTCTGGGACCCCTATAATGCGAATGTTGTTGCGTTTAGTGTTGTCCCAGAGGTCTCTTAGGCTGTCTTCATTTCTTTTCATTCTTTTTTCTTTAGTCTGTTCCGCAGCAGTGAATTCCACCATTCTGTCTTCCAGGTCACTTATCCGTTCTTCTGCCTCAGTTATTCTGCTATTGATTCCTTCTAGTGTAGTTTTCATTTCAGTTATTGTATTGGTCATCTCTGTTTGTTTGTTCTTTAATTCTTCTAGGTCTTTGTTAATTATTTCTTGCATCTTCTCAATCTTTGCCTCCATTCTTATTCCGAGGTCCTGGATCATCTTCACTATCATTATTCTGAATTCTTTTTCTGGAAGGTGGCCTATCTCCACTTCATTTAGTTGTTTTTCTGGGGTTTTTTCTTGTTCCTTCACCTGATATATAGCCCTCTGCCTTTTCATCTTGTCTATCCTTCTGAAACTGTGGGTTTTGGTCCACAGGCTGCAGGATTGTAGTTTTTCTTACTTCTGCTGTCTGTCCTCTGGTGGTTGAGGCTATCTAAGAGGCTTGATGGGAGGCTCTGGTGGTGGGTAGAGCTGACTGTTGCTGTGGCGGACCTGGATGCTGTTTTACCTCTTAGACTTTATGCCTCAGGATTTAAGGTTGAGCCAATCAAGAATATGCTTCAGACAAAACTCACCTTGGTAGAAAAGGAGAAAAGAAGAACTTTATCTTTGTTTTGCCTACAATGGTTTAAAAGCTGCTGAAGGACCTAGAAGGGAACCAGAGAACATCAGTGAAACAGTTTCAACAAAAAGTATAGTTTATACATATAAACATCACTTGAGAATTTCTTAAAAATTACTTTTATACAATATAATCTCAGTTATCTTTTATAATTCCCTTCATTTTTTCGAAGTAAGAGAAATAAAGTATTAGATATTACATGAAATTCATCATCATATTGTTAATAATGAGGTAAAGTTCTCAAAGACTTTTCTTTCATCTCATCTGGTTTTAATAAAAAGGAAGCATTTTAGATTATGGGATGCATTTAAATGGATTAATTTAATATCCAAAATACACTTTATTTATACCTACAATATGTTCAGAAACTAAATTACAGAGGAGCATTCCTTTTAGGAAGTATTTAAGTTTTCTCTAGATAGATATAATAAAATGTGTTTAACTTCACCTAGGTTCTAAAAGTTCTGATATTTATTTTCTCAGAATAATCAGTCAGATATACACCTCTTCTCATTTTCTCCCGTTTCTCTATTTACAGTAAGCCCTGAATTCCAGATTTGATTTTGACCTCAAAATGCCAATAATTTACCCCCATATGCAGTGCTTTTAGGGAGGAAACAGATAATCCAAAGCCTGTGTATGACAGTAGTACTGTTATTTTTAAAAAGGCATTTCCACTCTCACAATGACAGCTCCAGAACACTGTGGAAAAGCAAACCACAAAGGAAAGAAAAGGAATTTTCTGTACTAAGTATAAGGTTTTTTGAACTATACAATAAAGAACTAATTTTATTTATTAAATGATAAACATTTAAACTTTTAAATAAAAAAATTTATAGTCAATATAAAACTCTTAATAGTTGAGCAAGAAAAGACATTGTGCTAACTCTGACCTCTATGCAACAATCTCTCAAAAAAAAAAAGCTGTGGAGTTAAAAAAAAAAAAAAAAAGCTACTCGGACAACCAAGCAAATGGTAAATAAAAATGTCACAGATCAGGTAAACATTATTTCGATACTTGGAGAAAATATAAAGTAAATTTTATTTGTGTTAGCTTTATTTTTTAATAAAATAACTGAATAAAGCATGTGCATTTGAATTTCACATAATTCATTAACTTTTTAAAATTAATATATTTTATATTGTAGAGCAATTTTAGATTTACAGAAGAACTGAGTATACAGAGAACTCCCACAGACTCCCTCCCTCCCCCCATTTAGGCCTCTTCCCTGAACAGTTTCCCTTATTATTAACATATTGCATTAGGGTGATATATTTGGCTGATGAATAAATACTGATAAATTATTATTAATTAAAGTTCATAGTTTACATTAGGGTTCACTTGTGTTGTACAGTTCTATGGGTCCTGACAAATATATAATGACATGCATCCATGATTACATTATTATACAGAATAGTTTCACTGTCTTAAAAATTCCCTATTCTCTATCTATTCTTCCCTCCCTGCAAACCCCTTGCAACCACTGATTTTTTCGTTTCTCTATAGTTTTGCCTTTTCCAGAATGTCATATAGTTGGAATCATACAGTATGTATGACTGGCTCTTTCACTTAGCAATATGTATTCAATGTGCCTCTGTGTCTTTTTCTCGCTTGATATCCTGTTTCTTTCTATTGTTGAATAATTTTCCATTGTCTGGAGGTACCACAGTTTGTTTATCCATTCACCTATTGAAGGACATCTTGGTTGCTTCCAAGTTTGGGCAATTACAAATGAAGTTGCCATAACCATCTGTGTACAGGCTCTTATGCAGACATAAGTTTTAAACTAATTTGGGTAAATACCAAGGAGCACGATTAGTGGATCCTGTGGTAAGAATATGTTTAGCTTTGTAAGAAACTGCCAAACTGTCTTCCAAAGTGGCTGTACCACTCTGCATTCTCACCAGCAATAAGAGTTCCTATTGCGTGTTGTCAGTGTTTTGAGTTTAGCCATAGGTGTCTAGTGATATCTCGTTTTAATTAGCAATTCCCTAATGACATATGATGTTGAGAATTTTTTCATATGCTTATTTGCCATCTGTATATCTTCTCTGGTGAAATATCTGTTCAGATCTTTTGTGTATTTTAAATTGGATTGTTTATTTTCTTATTGTTGAGTTTTAAGAGTTCCTTGTATATTTTAGATACCAGTCCCTTATTGTTTTGCAAATAAATTCTTACCAGTCTGTGGCTTCTCTTATCATTCTCTTACAGACATTAACATTTTAAGGCAAGGATATGATGCACAGAAATTCACTCTGATTGTTTGAGGGTATCATACCTATTACAATTTCAGGTATTCTTGAACATTTTATAGTAAAAACAAAAAAAAGTAATATGGAAAGTGAATGTTTTTGGACTGAAGGTCTTTATTAGGCTAGTTAAAAAACAAAAAAAACAAAAAAAAAAACCTTACTAGTTAAATGAATAACTGTAAGCTAAGATTCCTTACTAAAAATTTCAGAAATAACAGTGTGGTAACTATAGTTGGAGTCTTAATAATACAGACCCAATGTTTTGTCACTCAGTTGTCCTCCACAGAACAAGACAATCCACCTGTAAAGGAATCCTAAATTTGAGGATGTTCACAGTTAATGAATCTTAGATCTAACTTTTCTCAAATCAGTCAGGCCTAGAGATGAACATGACCCTTGTATGATTCCAACAGCACTAAATTGGGTTTCCTAGTCTTTTTTCCACCCTCCACAATAAGACTCTGTGGTATTTCACAAGGGAATTAAAGGGAAAATGAGGATTCTCATCAGGGGAATGAGTGCAACTTTGTGCCCATCCCCTTGAATAGTAGTTGAGGTCAAAAAAGACCTTGGCACTTAAGAGAAAGAGCTGGAGTTCATGAGTATAGCTTTGAGGCTATGATAGGTACAGTAGGTATTATGTCCACAAATAAACTACAGCTGCAGGCTAACCTATAATAAAAGAAGCAGATCTAGGATCTTTTATCACCTGAATTCAAGAAGTCTATGCAATTCGGAGTTCTTAACCCCACAGGCAATAATTCCATTATAAGCCTGTAAGTTTTGTATTACTAGATCACGAGATGATGTTGCTAATCAAATGATGAAACACAGTCTTGAAAACATATCCCTAGCTTACTACCATCAGTCTCTGTTTTATTGGTGTTCTCCCACAAAACAAGTAAAGTACAGGCTTCCTTCTCATATAAATACACATACCCAGCCTCTGGCAATAATTCCTTTCTAAAAATCATAATAAAAATAAATGTAATAATTATCTTAATCAAACACTATTATTCCTAAATAAGTAACTCTAACAGTATGTTTTAAATCATATAGTTAATGGATATATAAGAATATAAAGTGCAGAGTAATAAAATTCCATTTAATTTCAGGAGTGGTAAATTTTTAGTGAAGAATCACAATGAATAAAATTTAAATAAATAGCCATGAATAATGAAGTTTTCAGAGAAGGCCATGATTTCTGGAAATATTCTATTGGCTTAAATTATAGGATTATAAGTGCTCAGTTCTAAACTAACTGGGCTTTTTACATTTCTCAATTTAAAAATAATTAAATAAAAGTCAATATGGATGACAAAAATATTACTGTTAGGAAATGTTAGATTTGAATTATTTGTTGTGATAATAAATCATAGGATGTTCTCTCTAATACAAACTTATTTATTTTAAAAATACACAATTTTTATGAAGTGAGTATAGAGGGAACATACCTCAACATAATAAAGGTTATATATGATAAGCCCACAGCTAATATCATACTTAATGATGAAAAACTGAAAGCTTTTCCTCAAAGATTAGGAACAAGACAAGGATGTTCACTCTTGACACTTTTATTGTACTAGAAGTCCTAGCCAGAGCAATTATGCAAGAAAAAAAAAGGCATCCAAATCAGAAAGGAAAAGTAAAACTGTCACTATTTGCAGATGATATGAGATTATATACAGAAAACCTTAAAGACTCCACCAAAAAAAGTTAGAATACATAAATTCAGTAAAGCTGCAAGATACAAAATCAATATACAAAACTCACTTGCATTTTTGTAGATTAATAAAGAACTATCAGAAAGTGGAATTAAGAAAACAATCCCATTTACATTTACATCAAAAAGAGTAAAATAACTAGTAATGAATTTAACCAAGGAGGAGAAAGATCTGTACACTGAAAACTGTAAGACACTGATGAAAGAAACTGAAGAAGACACAAATTAATGGAAAGATATTCCATGCTCATGGATTGGAAGAATTAATATTGTTAAAATGTTCATACTACCCAAAGCAATCTATAGATTCAGTGCAATCCTTATCAAAATTCCAATGACAATTTTCACAGAAGTAGAAAAAAAAATCCTAAAATTCGTATGAAACCACAAAAAACTCCAAAAAGCCAAAGCAATCCTGAGAAAGATGAACAAAGGTGGAAGCACCACACTTCCTGATTTCAAACTATATCACAAAGCCAAAATAATCAAAACAGTATGATATTGGCATAAAACAGACACATAGATCAATGGAACAAAATAGAGAGCCCAGAAATAAACCGTGCATATATGGTCATTTAATTTACAACAAAGGAGCCAAGAATATACAATGGGGAAAGGCTCTCTTCAATAAATAGTGCTAGGAAAACTGGACAGCCACGTGCAAAAGAATGAAACTAATCTTGAAAAGATATCTGCACCCCCCAGATTCACTGTAGTATTCTTTACAATAGACAAACTATGGAAACAATATAAATGTCCATTGACAGATGAATGGATAAAGAAAATGTGATACATATATATATGTGTGTGTGTGTGTATATATATATATATACATATATACATATATATATATATATAAAATACACAAGGAATATTATTCAGCCATGAAAAAGAAGGAAATCCTGCCATTGTGGCAACATGGTTAGACCTTGAGGGCACTGTGCTAAGTGAAATAAGTCAGAGAGAGAAAGACAATTACAGTATGATCTTACTTAGTGGAATCTAAAAAACAAAAAACCTCATAGGTACAGAGAACAGATTAGTGGTAGTCAGAAGCAGGGGGTGGGGAGTGGGTAAAATGGGTGAAGGTGGTCAAAAGGTACAAATTTCCAGTTATAAGACAAATAAGTTCTTGGGGATGTAACGTACAGTATGGTAACTATAGTTAACAATACCACATTGATACCTGAAAGTGGCTAATATTAAAAGTTCTCGGCCCAAGAAAAAAAATTGTAAATATGTATTGTGAACGTTAACTAAACTTAATGGGGCAGTCATTTCTCTCTCTCTCTATATATATATATATCGAATCATTCTATTATACACTTAAAACTAATACAATGTCAGATGTCAATTACATCTCAGTAAAAAAAATACACAAGTTTTTAAGGTAATCTTTCATTTTATTTCATTGAATTTAGACGTCCAAGTAAACTATTGTGTGCTTATGTACATTATGTTTTAAGAATATTTGCAGGATTTTAAGGGGAAAAAATCCTGACTATTTTAAATTACTTCCTTTTTATTTTTTATTTTTTGCCAAAAGAAATAATTTATTTTTTCTTAATTAAAACATAATAATTGGGAATTGTTCTGTAAAAATCTGAATCCATAAATAAAGTTTCTTGATAGTTATTAAAGGGTTAAACAAACAAATTCTATTGCAAGGTGGCTTGAAGCTGTCAGTATTTCACACAGCTGTCACAGGAAATTCCCAAAGGCCTGGACATGTTTGGAGAACCTAGCCTTACTTTTCACACCCCTCCCTCAGTAATACACCACCAAGAGCAGCACCAACAGGTCAGTTTTCTGGTATACAGCAAATGTCCACTTGTCACAAATGAGATTTAGCAACCTTACAATATAGGTCAGCAAGTAAAAACAAGAGCCGGAAAATTAGGTCCAGACATAGAGGGCCTGTCCACCTTGAACTCTTCAAGTAGTTCCTTTCTCAAATTTGGAACTACTGGCTATCATCATCCTCTTTTTTGGCATTAACATTTTTATTTCTGGTAGATTACTTCCTTAAACATTTGAAGACAAGATATTATATATGTGGTGACAGCATACATTTTTAACAGGGCATGAATCCAATACATCAATAAGGAAAGTTTGAAGTACACTTGATGTAACTACTACTACCTGAGAAATCTACCATACGCAGGGTTCGTAGTGAGCTGATAACAATTATACCAGTTGTCTTTGGTCACTATCTCTTCTGAATGATTGGGCATCTGTTCTGATTAATTGGTGTCCCTGTCATACCATTTGATAAATATATTGTATATCATCCTTGTGTGTATGCAAACTGAAAGAAGAATACTTACCTTCATTTTTCCACTGTATTTCGGGTCAGAAAGTGTTTCAAAGGCTGCATCTTTGCTTTTCTGCACAAAATCTGGGAATCTGGAAAATACCTGATCACATATCTTCTTGATAAGTGTTTCCTTAAGGGGAAAAGGTAGAAGAAAAGAAATCTCAACACAATTTAAACCTGTATAAATTGAAATCATTTATGAAAAAAATCTATTTAGAAGGAATATATATTCCTTCCTAGGTTGAAGATTTTACCTTCTCTAATTCAGAAAACCTTAAAGTGATATGTTAATCATATATGGCTTTGATGAGTTCTGAGATAGTGATATGGTTATTAATTTGGCTGTTACTTTTTTTTAAGATTTCCAAAATAAGGAACTGAATACTTCTCAAAGACCAGTCTTTTAAAATTACATTTGAACAGCCTCAAGCCTATCACACAGAAAGAAAATATAAAATCATTATATAAAAAGGTTTTAAAAAAGATCTTTTTTATTTACATTGTGCTTTAGAATAAGACACAATTGAAATGACTAAAGTAAACAACTGCATGTATGCCTAAATTCTGAAATTACTGATTTTTGCCAGTTTGGGAGGCACTCCTAATAGTTAATATACAGATTATTATAAATCCTCATTTTAATCCAGTAGATAAGATAAATGTAATTAGACACATTATTAGTAGAATTAGGACTGACTCATCAAATATCTTTAATTAGTAATTATATCAAAAGATGTTAGGAAAATAAATATATGAACATTATCAGAGGCATAAAAAAGTTATTTTAATTTAAGGTTAACTTTTCTCACTTTGATTAAAAATTTAAGTGCATATACTTCTTTTATACCTAAATTAAAAAACAAGCAAGTCAGTAACCTCTTAAATTTCATACAAAAATAACTTAAGGATATTTGGCTAAGAAATTTTATACCAAATATAGAATACTTATTCCAAATAGCATCACAAAGAAATTTAAAAAGCCAACCCAAACCTGTTGTTTGGAGGTGCTAGCAGCCTGCAGTAATGCAACATGGTTAGCTACCTTCTGAAGGACTGCAAGGTAACTGAAATACAAGGTTTTCACTGTGTCGCCACGTGAATTGGTCTGTAACCAGAAAAGTACAGAAAATAAAAATAAGCAAGGGACTAACATGGCTATGTAACTACTTACATCACAAAATATGCCACTTACAATAATACTTATTATCCGGTTACTATTGGCACAATACGCTCTGAGAAAATAATGGTCAATTGATATACAAAATATCCATGAATCTCTAATGTGGAATCGTAGTTTTGGTGAACCATACACAATGATGTTTTTAATAAAAGAGGGGAGAAAGTCCTCATTCCAGGAAGTGATTGAAATGCTGCCATAAGAGGTTCCTGGTCATAAAACTCTACAGTGTGGTGATGGTGTTACACAGAAGCCTTTACTCTCTCCGCTCACCCATTCCAGTTTTCTAGGAAACTGTGCTATTACAAAAATGTGAAGTGGTTAAAGCCAGCAAAATAAATGACATATGCAATAAATATCAATCTAGATAAATATTTACTTACGGTCCCTCTATGTATGTGGATATGAGTTGATAATAAAGTGGCAAGGTGAAAAAAGGGCAGGAAATACATAGATTTTTAAAAAAAGCATAAATGAATATTTGCTTCTAAATAAAAATAAAATACTTCACTGTACTGATACACAGTTTCTTTTAAATTAACATTCAATCTCACATCAGAATAATATTTTAAGCCTGCTATCAAAGAGGAAGTATTATCCATTGATGAGAAATTTACTGGAAATGAAATGAAATTTCAAAATTAAAGCAGGATACTTCCCAATAATAGTTGAAAGGGAAGATATAAAATTGGAGCTACTTTTAAAAACTAGTTTTTTGAAAAGATACTTGAATATTGTATTTTGCTGTGATTACTATTTGATATTGTAAAATCTTTTGGAAAATTATTCCCTTTTCGTAACTTACAGCTTCTAAAGATAAAGAACCATGTGAGGAAAAGTTATTTTATCTGCTACTTACTCTGATACTATTAGAATAGAGTCCTGTGTAATCAAAAGCAAGATAGTAAAGATATCATATGGAAATGTTTACCTTATAACAACAATTTCTCCTTTTTCGGCCACTGCTGCAGGTACAAGGCTCAGAAGATTGAAGTATCAAAGACACATCTTCTGTTTCTAATACTGTTTGATAGACGGCTTTCTGAAAATCTGTCAGAGAACAATATACCATCTGCCAAGATAAAATACAAGGTAACTATTAGTATCTTTTTTATAGCAATAATAATCACAATGCACATCAGGTTTCGTAGACTGTAATAGTGAAAATTGCTCATAAATTTATATTTTTTCTGGATACATCATTATACATAGGAGAATACAAAAAAATTTCTCCTAATTCTCCCATATTCTATGCTATAACCCTACCCTAAAGTATACAAATTATAACTTACTTTCCAAATAAATCTCATAGTTTGTTCTTTACTTTAAAAAAATCAAAATATGAAAACAGTATGTAATTTCCTTATAAATTTCTCAACATATTATTGTGGGTCTTTTCAGGGTTCCATATTATTAGCCCATCATGCAAATAAGTGATTAAAGTTTAGGTCAAATAGAAAAACTAGAAAAGGAAGAAGGGAAGATTTTTAGAACAATGGTATGGATAATACTTACTGAATTACTTGAAAATTTAGAAAAAAATGAAAAACTTCCTATTACTGAAAACAGGATAAAGTATTTGTATTTGATATCTTGCTATAAATTCCCAAGATTAGTAAAGATAAGAATTAAGTAAATACACATAAAAGCAAAACTTGTAGAAGTTGCTACTTTGTGCCCAAATTCAAGAAAAGAAAAAAATATAAGAAAACAATGCCACAAAGTTATAGTGGATACAGTTTGCCTTATATTTCTGGTAGTACTGGAAATTGGTAAAATTCTTCTACATATAGCTGTATGTAACCAGGGTAATAAAACTAAGTATATCCATATCAGGACTTTGAGGAATGTGAATAGGGGAAAAGCCACCTATTTTAAAATACTTATATGTGTGTATCA
The DNA here is from genome assembly GCF_965194825.1 of Balaenoptera physalus. Lineage (NCBI taxonomy): Eukaryota > Metazoa > Chordata > Mammalia > Artiodactyla > Balaenopteridae > Balaenoptera > Balaenoptera physalus. The sequence goes on along the minus strand of NC_138886.1, from coordinate 87,713,763 downwards.
CTACAATAGCATATTACTGCAAACAAAAGACACATTGTGCATATGAGAATATTGAAGATGGGGTCAATGATTAAGGTACAGAGGGAAATTCTGAGTTATTTTCCTCCAGGTTTATTAAGATATATTTGACATACAACATTGTATAAGTTTACGGTGTACAACATTATGATTTGATATGTGTATTTATTGCAAAATGATTACCAGAGCAATAAGGTTAGTTAACACATTCATCACTTCACATAATTACTTTTTGTATGTGTGGTGAGAACATTTAAGATCTATTCTCTTATCAACTTCCAAGTATACACAGTATTGCTAACTACAGTCACTATGCTGTACATCAGATCCCCAGAACTATTCATCTTATAACTGGAACTTTGTACCTTTTGACCAGCATTTCCTCATTTCCCCTAAACCTTAGCCTCTGGAAAACACCATTCTACTCTCTGTTCCTGTAAGTGTAGCTTTTTTTCTTTTTTAAACTCCACATGTAAGTGAGATCATACAGTATTTGTCTTTCTCTGTCTGATTTATTTCAGTTAGCATAATGCCCTCCATGTTATCACAAATGACAGATTTCCTTCTTTTTTATGGCTGAATAATATTCCATTCTATGTACATACACATTTTCTTTATTCATTCATCTGTCAACAGACAGTAAGGTTGTTTCCACATCTTAGCTGTTGTGAATAATGCCGCAATAAACATAGGAGTTCAGGTATCTCTTCAAGAGTAATTTCATTTCTTTCAGGTACACGATCATCCCTCAATATCTGCAGGGGATCGGTTCCAGGACCCACCTCCCATATGTTTACCAAAATCTGTGTATGCTCAAAACCCTTATATAAAATAGTGTAGTATAGTTGGTCCTCTGTATCCGCAGATGTGGAACCTGCAGGTGCAGAGGGCCAACTGTATACCTGGAAGTGGGATTGCTGGTAATTCTATTTTTAATTTTTTGATTAATCTCCATACCGTTTTCCGTAGTGGCTATACCAATTTACATTCCCACAAACAGTGCACTGGGGTTCCCTTTTCTTCACATCATCACAGCACTTGTTACCTCTTGCCTTTTTGATAACAGTCATTCTGACAGGTGTGCACTGATATCTAATTGTGGTTTTGATTTGCATTTCCCTGATGATTAGTGATATAGAGCATCTTTTCATGGGTCTGTTGGCCATCTGTATGTCTTCTTTAGAAAAAGTCTGTTTATTAGGTCCTCTGCCCATTTTTTAATTGGATTGTTGGTTTTTTGCTATTGAGTTGTATGAGATTTCATATATTTTAAATGAGTCCCTTATCAAATATATGGTTTGCAAATATTTTGTCCCATTCAATAGGCTGCTTCTTCATTCTGTTGATTGTTTCTTTTGCTGTACAGAAGCTTTTTAGTTTGATGTAATCTCACTTGTTAATTTTTGTTTTTGTTGCTGTGCTTTTGATGTCATATCCAAAAAATCATTACCAAGGACTTCCCTGGTGGCACAGTGGTTAAGAATCCGCCTGCCAATGCAGGGGACACAGGTTCAAGCCCTGGTCCAGGAAGACGCCACATGCCGTGGAGCAACTAAGCGCGTGCACCACAACTACCGAGCCTGCGCTCCAGAACCTGCAAGCCATGAAAGCCCGTGCACAGCAACGAAAACCCAATGCAGCCAAAAATTAATTAATTAATTAATTAATTTAAGAAAATCATTGCCAAGACCAATGACAAGGAGGTTTTTCCCTATGTTTTCTTCTACGAATTTTATAGCTTCAGGTCTTACATTTAAATCTTTAATTCATTTCGAGTTAATTATTATGAGTGGTGTAAGACAGGAGTCCAATTTCATTCTTTTGCATGTGAATACCCAATTTTCCCGGCACCATTTATCAAAAAGACTGTCTTTTTTTCTCCATTGAGTACTGGCTCCCTTCTAAAATATTGGTGGACTGTTTACACATGGGTTTATTTCTGGGCTCTGTATTCTATTCCACTGGTCTATGTATCTGTTTTTATGCCAGCATCATACTGTTTTGATTACTGTAGCTTTGTAATATAGTTTAAAATCAGGAACTGTGATGCCTCCAGCTTTGTTCTTCTTTCTTAGGATTTCTTTGGCTATTTGGGGTCTTTTGTGGTTTCATACAAATTTTAGGATTTTTTTTCTATTTCTGTGAAAGATGTCATTGGAATTTTGATAGGGAGTGTACTGAATCTGTAGATTGCTTTGGGTAGTGTGGACATTTTAATATTAATTCTTCAAACCTATGAATATGGAAAATCTTTCAATTTATTTGTGTCTTCTTCAGTTTCTTTTATGAATGTCTCATAGTTTTCAGCATACTGTGTTTCACCTCTTTGGTTAAATATATTCCAAAGTATTTTATTGTTGAGTTGTTACTAAAACATGTAGTAATATTTACTGAACACTTCTTACATGTCACACATTTCAGAGCAACCATATGAGGCAAGCACGATTGTATCATTCCCACTTAAAAGATAAGGAAATCAAGTTTTGAGAGATTTAACAAATTGCTCAAGGTGATAAAACTAATAAGTAGTGGAGCCAGGATTCAAGTCCATGGTATTTGATTTCAGAGACCAAGTTCTAAACCTCTATGCACAACTCTTTCTTCATATACTTAAAATTTATTGTTCCTACTAGATAGATAACTAAAATTACACAAAACATTTAAAAAGTGGGGTTCAAAAAATAAACAAATGGGACCTAATGAAACTTAAAAGCTTTTGCACAGCAAAGGAAACCATAAAAAAGACGAAAAGACAACCCTCAGAATAGGAGAAAATACTTGCAAACGAAGCAACTGACAAAGGATTAATCTCCAAAATATACAAGCAGTTCATGCAGCTCAATATCAAAAAACAAGCAACCCAATCCAAAAATGGGCAGAAGACCTAAATAGACATTTCTCCAAGGAAGATATACAGATTGCCAAAAAAATACATGAAAAGACGTTCAACATTACTAATCACTAGAGAAATGCAAATCAAAACTACAATGAGGTATCACCTCACACCAATCAGAATGGCCATCATCAAAAAATCTAAAAACAATAAATGCTGGAGAGGGTGTGGAGAAAAGGGAACCCTCTTGCACTGTTGGTGGGAATGTAAATTGATACAGCCACTATGGAGAACAGTATGGAGGTTCCTTAAAAAACTAAAAATAGAACTACTGTATGACCCAGCAATCCCACTACCAGGCATATACCCTGAGAAAACCATAATTCAAAAACAGTCATATACCACAATGTTCACTGCAGCACTATTTACAATAGCCAGGACATGGAAGCAACCTAGACGTCCATTGACAGATGAATGGATAAAGAAGATGTGGTACATATATACAACGGAATATTACTCAGCCATAAAAAGAAATGAAATTGAGTTATTTGTAGTGAGGTGGATGGACCTAGAGTCTGTCATACAGAGTGAAGTCAGAAAGAGAAAAACAAATACCGTATGCTAATACATATATATGGAATCTAAAAAAAAAAATGTTTCTGATGATCCTAGGGGCAGGACAGGAATAAAGACACAGACGTAGAGAAGGGACTTGAGGACCCGGGGAGGGGGAAGGGTAAGCTGGGACGAAGTGAGAGAGTAACATTGACATATATACACTAGCAAATATAAAATATATAGCTAGTGGGAAGCAGCTGCATAGCACAGGGAGATCAGCTTGGTGCTTTGCGACCACCTAGAGGGGTGGGATAGGAGGGTGGGAGGGAGATGCAAGAGGGAGGGGATATGGGGATATATGTATGTATATAGCTAATTCACTTTGTTATACAGCAGAAACTAACACAACATTGTAAAGCAATTATACTTCAAAATAATGTTAAAAAAAAAAGTGGGGTTCATGAAGTATTACAACTGAATGATAATATATGCTTTAGATCAAAAAGTCAAATGTTGTATCAGTTTCCCCAACTTGCATATCAAGATCATATTTTCCTTTCAAATCTATTTTTTAAAGTAATAATCAACAGGATATCCTAAGATTAGGGTATTTGATAGGACTGCCCCTATTGAGGACAATATTAATTAGATTTAATTCACAGTAATTTTTAGAAACTTTATTCCATTGCCTGAGCTAGAAGAACCACACGATTAAAAACTATAAAAGACCACTATATTTTTAAAAAATTCTCTTAAGGTTAATGCCTCAAATTTTCTTATACAATTAACAGAATTTAATTGTAATTTTCCTACAAATTCTTAAAATTAGGTTAGTTGTGTAACTGTACATTGCATTCTACAAGATGTACCTATATAAAAAAAGCTTTTAACAACTTTGGCCTGTAGTTAGAATTAAATTACCAAAGAATATACTGGGTTGTAGATGGTACACAGTTAGGAAGGACAAAATATGAACAGAAAACACATTAGGGAAAGAAGTTCTTCTTCCTTCATTGAGGAAGAATTATATCAAAAGCCTTCTTGTTCTAAAATAAGAGAAATGAGTTTAATGTATATTAACAGTAAATCTGTTGGATAAAATGTTAGTAAAGTTAGTGAGGAAGATGATTGCGCTCAATTAATATTTTATGAAATTCTGCACATAACTTTTTTTCACACTGAGTAAAAGGCAAAATACTATATTCATAAAATACCACAGGAGATAGGTTTCCTCTTCAAAAGGAATATTTTTAGAAAAAATAAAACACGACAAGAAATTTATAATATACACAAAAGCTGTTCTCACCCGGTCTTCCTTCTTAGGCAACTGATCCTTGATTAGAGTCTTGGTACGCCTCAGAAACCATCCAGACATCTTTTTTGCAAGCCTTTGCATGGCCTTTCGGCCAGTAGCTAGTTCTCTTTTTGTTGCTGTGTGTCTCTGACCGTGTTCTACTTGGTCAGAAAACCGCTTCTTGAAATGGATCCTGCTACCTAAAAGTCCTGGCACAGCCCTTTATAAAGGCAATAAGAAAAAATGTTAAGGCTTTATTAAACTATCTAAATAGGAAATCACTGACTTCTTTTTGCTTTTAAGAAATATACTAAGTCACTTGTTTATTAATGATAACAATAACAAAAGGTAAGAAAGCAGAATGTTCTTTATGACAATTTTAGTGAACAACTATAAGAAGATGATGGAATTGGTAAATTAGTTCAGATATTTACTTCAGGGACCAAGAATAATAAAGATAGGCTTTCATGGGACACTCTACTCTGTATACTATGTTTGAGATCAAACACTTCTGTAAACAGACAATTGTTTTTCAGAAACAAATAATTAGGAAACAAGGTAACATTAAGTTAAGGAAATATTAAATAATTTTCCAAAAAAGAAAAAGTGTTTTTACTCACCAGTCCATAACACACCACAATTCTTTCATGTTGTTCTGAAGAATGGTTCCAGTGAGGCCAATTCGGACATTACATTTTAAAGCTTTCATAATTTCTGTTACTCTAGCCTTTGGATTCTTGATTCTATGAGCTTCATCTACAATGACAGCTGACCATTCCAAACTATAAAGTGAGGAAAAAGGGAGGAAAGGTTGAAAAAACTTCCCTTTCTTAGTCTATATACTTTTTAGAGTGCAGCTTTCTCTACCAAAGTTTTGAAGTTTTTTTCCTCTTTACTCTTTGTTGATTCCACAGAATTCTCACCTCCTTATTTAAATGATCACATCTTTGGACAACCCATGAAAATTAAATGTGTAGGAATATAAAAAGAAATAGAGATTCTGTTTAGTAACAATGAAATGAAATAACTCATTTAAACATGACTAAAATGACAAAAAAGGAATCTTCTAAAAGTAATAAAGCAGAGAAATAAATATAAAATAAAAGAAGCAAAACTTACTATATTAATTATGAATGAAAAAATATCAATATAAACTCATGATTTTTAAAAGTTGTACTACATAGCTCTGTCTGCTAAAAAGGTTTGGAATTGATTGTTACCCCAGTAGCAATGAACAGCCATAGTGGTCAATCCACTAAAAGGAAGCAGATTCCCATGGTGAAAAACTTGATTTCAGGTGTGCAGCAGGGGAAATACTGGAGAGTGAGAAAGCACAGATGTATTCAAAGACAAATGGGGGCATGTCCAAAGGACACAGGAGCCAGACTAATTACAAAATTTAAGCATGATTATAGGATAGTATAAAACATTGAATAAATAAAAACCCAGGAGTTGTATGAAAACATTTACTTTAGACCTTTACCTCACACCATATACAAAAACTAACTAAAAATAGATCACAGACTTAAATATAAAGCTAAAACTATAAAAGTTACAAAATGTAGGAAGAAATCTTGTGACTCAGTTAGGGAAGAATTTCTTAGATATGACACCAAAAGCATGGTCAATAAAAAAATTTTGATAAGTTGGACCTCGTCAAAGTTAAAAACTTTTGCTCTTCCAAACACACAATTAAGAAAATGAAAAGACAGAGGATTAACCAAGATGGCGGAGTAGAAGGACGTGCTCTCACTCCCTCTTGCGAGAGCACCAGAATCACAACTGGCTGCTGGACAATCATTGACAGGAAGACCCTGGACTTCACCAAGGAGGATACCCCACATCCAAGGACAGAGGAGAAGCCACAGTGAGACGGTAGGAGGGGCGCAATCAGAGTAAAATCAAATCCCATAACTGCTGGGTGGGTGACTCACAGACTGGCGAACACTTATACCACAGAAGTCCACCCACTGGAGTGAAGGTTCTGAGCCCCATGTCAGGCTTCCCAACCTGGGGGTCTGGCTACGGGAGGAGGAATTCCTAGAGAATCAGACTGTGAAGCCTAGTGGGAATTGATTGCAGGAATTTGACAGGACTGGGGGAAACAGAGACCCCACTCTTGGAGGGCACACACAAAGTAATGTGTGCATCGGGACCCAGGGAAAGGAGCAGTGACCCTGGGAGAGACTGAACCAGACCTACCTGCTGGTGTTGGGGGGTCTCCTGCAGAGGCGAGTGGTGGCTCTGTTTCAACGTGGGGATAAGGACACTGGGAGCAGAGGTTCTGGGAAGTTCTCCTTGGCGTGAGCCCTCCCAGAGTCTGCCATTAACCCCACCAAAGAGCACGGGTAGGCTCCAGTGTTGGGTTGCCTCAGGCAAAACAACCAACAGGGAGGGAAGCCAGCCCCACGCATCAACAGTCAAGTGGATTAAGGTTTTACTGAGCTCTGACCGCCACAGCAACAGGGAGGGAACCCAGCCCCACCCATCAACAGTCAAGTGGATTAAGGTTTTACTGAGCTCTGACCTCCACAGCAACAGTCAGCTCTACCCACCACCAGAGCCTACCATCAAGCCTCTTAGATAGCCTCAACCACCAGAGGGCAGACAACAGAAGCAAGAAAAACTACAATCCTGCAGCCTGTGGACCAAAAACCACAGTTACAGAAAGATAGAGAAGATGAAAAGGCAGAGGGCTATGTACCAGATGAAGGAACAAGAAAAAACCCCAGAAAAACAACTAAATGAAGTGGAGATAGGCAACCTTCCAGAAAAAGAATTCAGAATAATGATAGTGAAGATGATCCAGGACCTCGGAATAAGAATGGAGGCAAAGATTGTGAAAATGCAAGAAATGATTAACAAAGACCTAGAAGAATTAAAGAACAAACAAACAGAGATGACCAATACAATAACTGAAATGAAAACTACACTAGAAGGAATCAATAGCAGAATAACTGAGGCAGAAGAATGGATAAGTGACCTGGAAGACAGAATGGTGGAATTCACTGCTGCGGAACAGACTAAAGAAAAAAGAATGAAAAGAAATGAAGACAGCCTAAGAGACCTCTGGGACAACATTAAACGCAACAACATTCGCATTATAGGGGTCCCAGAAGGAGAAGAGAGAGAGAAAGGACCAGAGAAAATATTTGAAGAGATTATAGTCAAAAACTTCCCTAACATGGGAAAGGAAATAGCCACCCAAGTCCAGGAAGCGCAGAGAGTCCCATACAGAATAAACCCAAGGAGAAACACGCCGAGACACATAGTAATCAAAGTGGCAAAAATTAAAGACAAAGAAAAATTATTGAAAGCAGCAAGGGAAAAACGACAAATAACATACAAGGGAACTCCCATAAGGTTAACAGCTGATTTCTCAGCAGAAACTCTGCAAGCCAGAAGGGAGTGGCATGATATACTTAAAGTGATGAAAGGGAAGAACCTACAACCAAGACTACTCTACCCAGCAAGGATCTCATTTAGATTTGATGGAGAAATCAAAAGCTTTACAGACAAGCAAAAGCTAAGAGAATTCAGCACCACCAAACCAGCTCTACAACAAATGCTAAAGGAACTTCTCTAAGTGGGAAACACAAGAGAAGAAAAGGACCTACAAAAACAAACCCAAAATAATTAAGAAAATGGTCATAGGAACATACATATCGATAATTACCTTAAACGTGAATGGATTAAATGCCCCAACCAAAAGACATAGACTGGCTGAATGAATACAAAAACAAGACCCATCTATATGCTGTCTACAAGAGACCCACTTTAGACCTAGGGACACATACAGACTGAAAGTGAGGGGATGGAAAAAGATATTCCATGCAAATGGAAATCAAAAGAAAGCTGGAGTAGCTATACTCATATCAGATAAAATAGACTTTAAAATAAAGAATGTTACAAGAGACAAGGAAGGACACTACATAATGATCCAGGGATCAATCCAAGAAGAAGATATAACAATTATAAATATATATGCACCCAACATAGGAGCACCTCAATACATAAGGCAACTGCTAACAGCTATAAAAGAGGAAATCGACAGTAACACAATAATAGTGGGGGACTTTAACACTTCACTTACACCAATGGACACATCATCCAAAATGAAAATAAATAAGGAAACAGAAGCTTTAAATGACACAATAGACCAGATAGATTTAATTGATATATATAAGACATTCCATCCAAACACAGCAGATTACACGTTCTTCTCAAGCGCGCACGGAACATTCTCCAGGATAGATCACATCTTGGGTCACAAATCAAGCCTCAGTAAATTTAAGAAAATTGAAATCATATCAAGCATCTTTTCTGACCACAACGCTATGAGATTAGAAATGAATTACAGGGAAAAAAACGTAAAAAAGACGAACACATGGAGGCTAAACAATACATTACTAAATAACCAAGAGATCACTGAAGAAATCAAAGAGGAAATAAAAAAATACCTAGAGACAAATGACAATGAAAACACGACGACCCAAAACCTATGGGATGCAGAAAAAGCGGTTCTAAGAGGGAAGTTTATAGCTATAGAAGCCTACCTAAAGAAACAAGAAAAATCTCAAGTAAACAATCTAACCTTACACCTAAAGAAACTAGAGAAAGAAGAACAAACAAAACCCAAAGTTAGCAGAAGGAAAGAAATCATAAAGGTCAGAGCAGAAATAAATGAAATAGAAACAAAGAAAACAATAGCAAAGATCAATAAAACTAAAAGTTGGTTCTTTGAGAAGATAAAAAAAATTGATAAGCCATTAGCCAGACTCATCAAGTAAAAGAGGGAGAGGACTCAAATCAATAAAATCAGAAATGAAAAAGGAGAAGTTACAACAGACACCGCAGAAATACAAAGCATCCTAAGAGAAGACTACAAGCAACTTTATGCCAATAAAATGGACAACCTGGAAGAAATGGACAAATTCTTAGAAAGGTATAACCTTCCAAGACTGAATCAGGAAGAAACAGAAAATATGAACAGACCAATCACAAGTAATGAAATTGAAACTGTGATTAAAAATCTTCCAACAAACAAAAGTCCAGGACCAGATGGCTTCACAGGTGAATTCTATCAAACATTTAGAGAAGAGCTAACACCCATCCTTCTCAAACTCTTCCAAAAAATTACAGAGGAAGGAACACTCCCAAACTCATTCTATGAGGCCACCATCACCCTGATACCAAAACCAGACAAAGACACTACAAAAAAAGAAAATTACAGACCAATATCACTGATGAATATAGATGCAAAAATCCTCAACAAAATACTAGCAAACAGAATCCAACAACACATTAAAAGGATCATACACCACGATCAAGTGGGATTTATCCCAGGGATGCAAGGATTCTTCAATATACGCAAATCAATCTTCGTGATACATAATATTAACAAATTGAAGGAGAAAAACCATATGATCATCTCAATAGATACAGAAAAAGCTTTTGACAAAATTCAACACCCATTTATGATAAAAACTCTCCAGAAAGTGGGCATAGAGGGAACCTACCTCAACATAATAAAGGCCATATATGACAAACCCACAGCAAACATCATTCTCAATGGTGAAAAACTGAAAGCATTTCCTCTAAGATCAGGAACGAGACAAGGATGTCCACTCTCACCACTATTATTCAACATAGTTCTGGAAATCCTAGCCACGGCAATCAGAGAAGAAAAAGAAATAAAAGGAATACAAATTGGAAAAGAGGAAGTAAAACTGTCACTGTTTGCGGATGACATGATACTATACATAGAGAATCCTAAAACTGCCACCAGAAAACTGCTAGAGCTAATTAATGAATATGGTAAAGTTGCAGGATACAAAATTAATGCACAGAAATCTCTTGCATTCCTATACACTAATGATGAAAAATCTGAAAGAGAAATTATGGAAACACTCCCATTTACCATTGCAACGAAAAGAATAAAATACCTAGGAATAAACCTACCTAGGGAGACAAAAGACCTGTATGCAGAAAACTATAAGACACTGATGAAAGAAATTAAAGATGATACCAACAGATGGAGAGATATACCATGTTCTTGGATTGGAAGAATCAACATTGTGAAAATGAGTATACTACCCAAAGCAATCTACAGATTCAATGCAATCCCTATCAAATTACCAATGGCATTTTTTACGGAGCTAGAACAAATCATCTTAAAATTTGTATGGAGACACAAAAGACCTCGAATAGCCAAAGCAGTCTTGAGGCAAAAAAATGGAGCTGGAGGAATCAGACTCCCTGACTTCAGACTATACTACAAAGCTACAGTAATCAAGACAATATGGTACTGGCAGAAACACAGATCAATGGAACAAGATAGAAAGCCCGTAGATTAACCCACGCACCTATGGTCAACTAATCTATGACAAAGGAGGCAAAGATATACAATGGAGAAAAGACAGTCTCTTCAATAAGTGGTGCTGGGAAAACTGGACAGCTACATGTAAAAGAATGAAATTAGAATACTCCCTAACACCATACACAAAAATAAACTCAAAATGGATTAGAGACCTAAATATAAGACTGGACACTATAAAACACTTAGAGGAAAACATAGGAAGAACACTCTTTGACATAAATCACAGCAAGATCTTTTTTGATCCACCTCCTAGAGTAATGGAAATAAAAACAAAAATAAACAAGTGGGACCTAATGAAACTTCAAAGCTTTTGCACAGCAAAGGAAACCATAAACAAGACGAAAAGACAACCCTCAGAATGGGAGAAAATATTTGCCAACGAATCAACGGACAAAGGATTAATCTCCAAAATATATAAACAGCTCATTCAGCTCAATATCAAAGAAACAAACACCCCAATCCAAAAATGGGCAGAAGACCTAAATAGACATTTCTCCAAAGAAGACATACAGATGGCCACGAAGCACATGAAAAGATGCTCAACATCACTAATTATTAGAGAAATGCAAATCAAAACTACAATGAGGTATCACCTCACTCCTGTTAGAATGGGCATCATCAGAAAATCTACAAACAACAAATGCTGGAGAGGGTGTGGAGAAAAGGGAACCCTCTTGCACTGTTGGTGGGAATGTAAATTGATACAGCCACTATGGAGAACAATATGGAGGTTCCTTAAAAACCTAAAAATAGAATTACCATATGACCCAGCAATCCCACTACTGGGCATATACCCAGAGAAAAACCGTAATTCAAAAAGACACATGCACCCGAATGTTCATTGCAGCACTATTTACAATAGCCAGGTCATGGAAGCAACCTAAATGCCCATCAACAGACGAATGGATAAAGAAGTTGTGGTACATATATACAATGGAATATTACACAGCCATAAAAAGGAACGAAATTGAGTCATTTGTTGAGATGTGGATGGATCTAGAGACTGTCATACAGAGTGAAGTAAATCAGAAAGAGAAAAACAAATATCGTATATTAATGCATGTATGTGAAACCTAGAAAAATGGTACAGATGAGCCAGTTTGCAGGGCAGAAGTTGAGACACAGAGGTAGAGAATGGACATATGGACACCAAAGGGGGAAAACTGCGGTGAGGTGGGGATGGTGGTGTGCTGAATTGGGCGATTGGGATTGATATGTATACACTGATGTGTATAAAATCGATGCCTAATAAGAACCTGCAGTATAAAAAAAAAACAAAACAACTAATACTAAACTTTAATTGGGTTATTTGTATGGAAATATGTTAATATAAATGTTTCAGACATTACATGAAATTTCTAAAAATCTTATATTTGTATTTGTATGGAAATATGTATGGAAATATGTTAATATAAATGTTTCAGACATTAAAAAAAAAAAAAAAAAGAAAATGAAAAGACATGCTACAGACTGGGAGAAAATATTGGCAAATCATAACCTGATAAAGAACTTGTATACAGAATTATATAAAGAACTATTACAACACAGTTGAAGTTAAAACAATCCAATTAAAAAGATGGGTAGAAGATTTTAATAGACATTTCACCAAAGAAGATATACAAAGGGAAAATAAGCACATAAAAATGTCATCATTAGAAAAATGCAAGAAAAACCAAAGAGATACCACCGAAAACCTATTTGACTGTCAATCAAAAAAAGACTGACAGGGCTTCCCTGGTGGCGCAGTGGTTGAGAATCTGCCTGCTAATGCAGGGAACACGGGTTCGATCCCTGGTCTGGGAGGATCCCACATGCCGCGGAGCGGCTGGGCCCGTGAGCCACAATTACTGAGCCTGCGTGTCTGGAGCCTGTGCTCCGCAACAAGAGAGGCCGCGATAGTGAGAGGCCCGCGCACAGCGATGAAGAGTGGCCCCCACTTGCCACAACTAGTGAAAGCCCTCGCACAGAAACGAAGACCCAGCATAGCCATAAATTAAAAATAAATAAATAAATAAAAATTTAAAAAAAATAAAAGTTTAAAAAAAAAAAAAAAAAGACTGACAATATTAAGTACTGGTAAGGGAAACTGCAAACCTCATACACTGCTTTTGGGAAAGTACAGCTATTTTTCTAAAACAGTTTGGCTGTTTCTTAAAAAGTTCAATTTCCTCATACCACCCAGCAATTCCATTCCTAAGTATCTATGCAAGAGAAATGAAAATTTACATTCACACAAAGGCTTGTACATAAATGTTCAGAGCAGCATTATAGGTAACAGCCCAAAAGTGGAAACAATCCAAACGTCCATTCACTGTACAAACAAAATGAGGTATGTATATACATATATATATATATATATATATATATATATGTATATACATACACACACAAAATAGTACTGTTCAGCAATAAAAAGGAATAAACCACTGAAACATCATACATGATGAACCCCAAGAAACATATTAAGTGAAAGAAGTCAGATACAAAAGACTACATATTGTATGAAATTTATATGAAATTTCCAGAAAAGGCAAATCTATAGAGACAGAAAGCAGATTAGTGGCTGCCTGGAACGAGATGGGACCAGAGATTGACTGAAAACAAAAAACTTTTTGAGGTGATGGAAATGTTCTTAAACTGGATTGTGGTGATAAATGCACAACTTTATAAATTTACTAAAAACCATTCTATGCTTAAAATGGGTACATTCTATGGCATGTCAATTGTACCTCAATAATCTATGAGTCCATAGTGATACTCAAAAAACGGGGGTTGGGGAGTGGGAGAGAAACTTTGCTATCATTGCGAATGACCATTGTACCAATTTGTTAGTCTGAAAATTGGAAATTAAAGCTAAAGAATCAAGCATCATTCACCTTGCTTTGCCAGTTGAAATTATAGTTAATTTCTAATTATAGGAGAATGCTGTTAATAAGTGTAGAAGAAATGATAAACTTAGGAAAATATTATTTTGCAAAACCCAATAAAATAACTGATTCAGGCAAGAATAACTTCTGTATGCTAATACCACTAAGTAAAAGGATTGAGGAACCAGGATATTCAAATGGTAGCAAAGCGTAACCCACAAAGTACTTCTAATTGTAAAGGGAGAAACATGTCTTTACAATGGAGAGACCTGATGATCACGTCCTTAGCCTATGGGACAAACTTTGCAACATTAATAGTAGAACAACTTGACATTAATATCTCCTGAAATAATGTAATATGAAGTCCACAGCATCATTTATGAAGTATTCTTGTCAAAAATGTCTGACCTGAAGCTAATTAAGTCTTTAGACCAAAATCAGCTTACAAAACTACATATGTTAGAGGAATACACAACTCCTTGAGAAAGCAATCAGACAAATCTAATGTGAGACATCCTAAAACACAACTGGCCTGGTACCCTCAAAATGTCTTATAATAAAAAAATAAAGTTGAGGGAATGTTCTAGATTAGAAGAGACTAAACAGACTTAATAGTCAACACACACACATTAACTTATATCTTGCCAACATATATACACACACACACACACAACTGGTGAATATAGGTGTTGAGTATATAGATGTTCATGTACTATTACTTCAGTTTTTCTAAAGGTTTGATCATTTTCTTAATATAAAGTTGAAAAAGGATAAGAGATCAAGAACAAAGGAAAAGAGGAGAAAACAATCACAAAATTTTAAAAGCAGGGAAGAAGATGAAAAACACAACTTATAAAAACAGAGGAAGGATTATCCCATGCCGGTAGTAAAGAAAGCCAAGAAACAATCTGATTCATATTATTGAGCTCTTTCTTAAATGGTAGCACCAGATGCTTCTGGAAATTGGAGTTAGGTAAATGTTCAACAGTCTGTTTAAGAAGTTGTTGGAGCTCCTATATACTATTCGTTATCCCACAAAATAGTCAGCCAGGACACTGTAAAGTAAGCAAAAGAAGGGCAAAATACAGCAAAATCCTCATTTTTCCTTAAGAGGAAATCAACAAGTGATGTTAAAAACTTAAAGGACGGGCTTCCCTGGTGGTGCAGTGGTTGAGAATCTGCCTGCCAATGCAGGGGACATGGGTTCGAGCCCTGGTCTGGGAGGATCCCACATGCCACGGAGCAACTAGGCCCGTGAGCCACAATTACTGAGCCTGCGCGTCTGGAGCCTGTGCTCCGCAACAAGAGAGGCCGCGATAGTGAGAGGCCCGCGCACCGCGACGAAGAGTGGCCCCCACTTGCCGCAACTAGAGAAAGCCCTCGCACAGAAACGAAGACCCAACAAAGCCATAAATAAATAAATAAATAAAATTAAAAAAAAAAAAAACCAAATAGAATCAAAAGTAACTTTAAAAAAAAAAAAAACTTAAAGGACAATTTTTAAGTTGCAGCATGAACATGTTCTTTGAGATATGGAAGTAAAAACTAGGAAGATAAGTTAAAGAGTTGAAGGTGACTGTCTCTGAACAACAGCTAATGGGGGTGGCAGACAGGAGTGAACAGTGTTCATATTTGGCTCTTTAAATAATATGCATATATAACTTTGATAAAAATAAAAATGAAGTAAAACATAATAGTAATAACAGAGATATAGCTCACTCATAGAGTGTTTATCTACTCTATGGATTATCTATGATAAATGTTTAATACTGGTCTATCATATACAGCATTCTCACAAAAATTACTTAATATTTACTCAGATTGAATATAAATTATTTCGAATATTGTTAAAAATAAAACCATTCAAACAAATAAAGGAAAACTAAATACAGCAAAAACTGTAACATTTGATTTTTCTAATTTTGCACAGAAACCTGATTTATATTTATATAACTCTGTTAGAATTCCTATTTAATATTTATAACAATCACAGAAAATAACCACTTTATACTATTATATGCTAGAAGTGTAATAAGCACTGAAATACAGAAATTATTCTATATCAAAGACCTCACAGTCTAAAGGAGCAGTTAAACAAAAGTTAAAATATGACTGGTGCTATGATAAATGAATTTCTTATTACATTTATCTAACTATAGAATATCTATTATATAATACATTGCATAAAAGCCCAAAGTCAAGGTTTAAATCTCATGTCCACCACTGACTTAGTTGCTGTAGGCTTGGGTAAGTTACTTAACTTCATGTCTCAGATTGTTCCTGTCTTCTGACAGCATCCAGGAAATAGTAACAGGCAAACTTATGAGCTTGTAAGTGTAGTAAAATAAAATCCTAGAGCTTACAAAAATGGTAGCTCTAAATCCAACTTTACAAAGTAATTACATTAAATATAAATGGACTAAACACTCCAAATAAAAGGCAGGGATTATCAAAAAGGATAAAAATGCAAGACCCAACTATATGCTAACCACAAGACACTCACCCTAAATATAAAGAACAGATAAAAACAAAAAGTTGGAAAATGATAAACATACAGTAAGCATAAGAAATCTGTATTGTCTATATTAATACCAGATGAAACTTCAAGATTATTAGATATGAAAAGGAACATTTTTAAAGATAAAAGGATCAATTTATAAGGAAAAAATACTAATCATCAATGTGTGTGTACCTAATTACAGAGCTTCAAAATATATGAATTGAAAATTGACAGAACTGAAAGGAGAAATAAACAAATCCATAACTATAATTGAAAATTTCAACATTCCTCTCTCAGAAATTGTAAGCCAATTAGAAAGAAAATCAGTAAAGATAGAGAATACTTGAACACCACCTAACCAAACTGACTTTACTGATATTTATAGAACATCACATCCAACCACGGTAGAAAAAACACTTTTTTCAAGTGTACACAGATCAGAAAAATGCAAATTACACTGCAATGGGTTACCACTATACACGCTAAAAACAAAAAGACTGACAATACCAAATATTGGTGAGAATATGAAACAAATGAACTTTAATAGGTTGCTAGTTGGAGTAGAATAGTACAACCTCTCTGGAAAATGGTTTATCAGTTTCTTCTAAAGTTAAACCTATACTTACCATATAACCCAGAAATCCCACCCCTAGGAATTTACAGAAGAGAAATCAAAATATATGTCAAAAGAAGGCTTATACATAAATATTACTTAAATTTTTACTTACAGTAAAAAAAACTGGAAAACCCAAATATCTATCCTCAAATGAATGGGTAACAAAATGTGATATATTCATAAAATGTAATACAATTCAGCATTAAAAAAGAATGATCACTGATACATTCAATAACATAGCTGAATCTCAAAAACGTGATGATGAGCAAAAGATGCCAGACACAACAGTTCTGGAGGCTCGAATTCCAAGATCAAAGTGTTGGCAAGTTTGGTTTCTTCTGAGGTCTCTCTCCTTACAGATTGCTGCCCTCTTGCTGTGTCTTCATGTGTCCTTTCCTCTGTGTACATGAGTTCCTGGTATCGCCTTCTCTTCTTCTAAGGACAACCAGTCAGATTGGACTCCCAGATTAAGTCCATACACTATAATGGCTTCATTTTAACTTAATTACCTTAAGTTACATTCTGAGGTTCTTGGAGTTGGGACTTGAACACATGAATTTGGAGGGGACACAATTTAGCTCATAACAAGCCTCCTAATTGGTTTTTCTCCATTCAATTCGGCTCTACTCTGCACAGAGCAACTTGGTTACTTATAAAATGTAAATCTAATCATTTTTATCATAATAGTAATCTCCTGAAAACACTTCAGGGACACTCTGCTGCTCTAAGAATAAAGACCAAAATCCTCTAAGAGACTTTCAGTATTCTTTATGATCTGTTCCTTGCTTACCACACTGGTGTTGTCTCCTGGCCACTTCCTTCTTACACTCTAGGCTACAGTCATTACATGCAGAAAACATCAGAACTGCTTTCCTTTATTAAAAAGTGCTGTGACCTTTGTTGACTGAAGGCCTCTACAATTTTTTTTTTAAGGGATAAATTTATTTATTTATTTTTGGCTGTGTTGGGTCTTTGCTGCTGCACGCGGGCTTTCTCTAGTTGCAGCAAGCAGGGGCTACTCTTGGTTGCGGTGCTCAGGCTTCTCAGCGTGGTGGCTTCTTTGTTGTGGAGCATGGGCTCTAGGCACACTGACTTCAGTAGTTGTGGCATGCAGGCTCAGTAGTTGTGGCTTGCGGGCTCTAGAGCACAGGCTCAGTAGTTGTGGTGCATGGGTTTAGCTGCTCCGCGGTATGTGGGATCTTCCCAGACCGGGGATGGAACCCATGTCCCCTGCATTGGCAGGCAGATTCTTAACCACTGTGCCACCAGGGAAGTCCTCTCTGCAAATGTTGTTTGTTCCCTCTTCCTGGATTATTTTCCTACTCTTTCCTATTCTTACCCATCCTTCAATTCTCACTCAGCTCATAGGTCATCTTCTCTGAGAAGCTCCCTGACTACTCTCCTCACTCTGCAGCAGTCAGGCTCCTCATGTGCTCCTATAACATCACCTGTTTCATATTATAGCATTCACATGACTTTATAATTGCTTGTCTCTAGATTCCCCACTAAAATCTTAAGATACAGTTCATTTCTTTTGGGTACTTATAGTCCTGGAATAGTGGTTCTCAATATGTATATGTATTTTTTTAATTAATTAATTAATTAATTAATTAATTATTTTTGGCTGTGTTGGATCTTCGTTTCTGTGCGAGGGCTTTCTCCAGTTGCGGTGAGCGGGGGCCACTCTTCATCGTGGTGTGCGGGCCTCTCACTATCGCGGCCTCTCTTGTTGCGGAGCACTGGCTCCAGACGTGCAGTTTTTTTGTTTTTTTTTTTTTCAAGAGGGACGTTACTTTATAAAATAAATCCGATATGAAAGAACACAGCATAAACAATGTTAAAATACATGGGAAAACATTCACAACACATTTAACAGAAAAATGATTAATTTCCATGACATAAAAAGTGCTTAGTAATTGTGGCTCACGGGCCCAGCCGCTCCACGGCATGTGGGATCTTCCCGGACCAGGGCTCGAACCCATGTCCCCTGCATTGGCAGGCAGACTCTCAACCACGGCGCCACCAGGGAAGCCCCTGTATATGTATTTTTTGCCACTCTATATTCACAACAGACTCCCATAATTAAAATAATTCATGAAAATCACTGTTTTAGTCCAGAGGTATCATACACATAAAAGGTTGTACATGAGATTTAGGACAAGTCCTATGCATTAACATGCATTGTTTGGAGAGGTAATAGAGGAAATAAAATAAGGAACTGTAGAAAATCTGACTCAGGTTTTTCTTCTTAGAAAATAAGTTAATTATTATAAACTGTCTATTTCAATAATCCTGAAATCAAGTTAAATCATGCTAAAGAATATTTAGAGCTTTAAAAAAATCACAATATAAAGGGATAAATACAACTGACGTAAACAGAATACTAATGCAATCATTCCCATTATTCCGATTACCTGTTAAGTTCATCCAGACATAAGCGCAGTGTTTCATATGTTGTTAGAGCAATTTCACATTTCCTCTGTTTCACACGAGTCAGTTCATTGTCTTTTTTGTTACCATGTAAAATAGTGACTCTGAAATATCCCCAGGTGTCCAGTTCATCCCTCCAGTTGTAGAGGACAGAAAGAGGAGCAACTATTAAGAACATCTGTAAGAAGAAGAAAAAAAATTTAATGATATAATTTTTTAAATGAAAAAGAACCCCAAAGTTAAATCCAGAATATCAATAGTCCTATTCCTTGATTTTTGACACTGTAGTTAATAAGTATAAATACAACTGAGAAATTGAATATATCTGGACTTAGAAGACCATCAAAAAATACTTTGTTGTTTACTTAGCACCTTATTAGAAAAAAAATAGATACCCAACCTTGTCCAAAGGAGCAGCTATTTTTTATTTTCCCCCCAAAAGGAGTTGAGAGATAAGAAAAAAATAATTCTCCAAAACAAAAAAAGAGTATAATCAGGATCCCAATAATAACTTCAAGGGCCATGTGGGTAATAGAAATATGCAAAGCAGGCCAGGTTTTTTTCTTGAAATGTATGGTCTTCCAGAGCTCTCTTTCCTTTTCACTTTCCTAGTCCATTTCCTGTCCCCCTCTCTCAGATACTATCAGTTGATAACCTGGAAAACTCACTGGAAAATTGAAGCAATTAGAAGAAAACCTCCTCTTCTCTTATCACTAGATCAATAACCTATCTATATTTACTTCTATATATTCTGCCCTCCCACCTATTATCATGGGTGAACTGTCCATGTTCTCTTCTAAAGACAAACCCTGAACTTATATAGTGCCTCCAATCACTTCCTGTCAACCTGAAGTCAATGATGAAGAAACTGTCCCCAGTTTGCCCAACATGATTACATTTTGCTTTTCAATGGACCACATACAACCTCAAGCAAACAAATTCTAATATATATTTCTCAGCGTTAAAAGACAAACCAAACAAACAAAAAAATTCTTCCTTAAACCTACATCTCTCTCTAGCTATCCCCCATTACTTTACTTTCTTTATAGAAATGATCCTCAGGAGTTATCAACACTTGCTGTCCATACTTACTCTCCTCCTGTTCTCTCTTAACTCATGTAAGTGGGACTTCTGCCCTAACCCATTAAGATTAACAATATTTCTGTTTAATCTTGAAATAAATGTTTTGGGGTTTCACCGACCTTTCCTGTACTAATCCCAAATCCTGTTGTCATCAGCCATTTTAATTTTTAATGTTTTTATCTCTTCCTGTTACCACTATTCCTAAGCTATTATCTTTAATAGGGTTTTAAGTAAGTTTTTTTTCTGAAGTTTTATACTTGTCCTACTTGATAAAGATGAACCAATTAAACATACATTCAAACAAAAAAATAAAATAACAAACAAAAAAATAATACAATACTACTCTAAATCCTACACTCTCTTCTATGAAACATTTCAGCTGGGCCATTTGTCAGCTGTAAGATGTCAAAACTGTGACTTTGTTTTAGAAACAGGAAAAAGAAAAAGAAGGGAAGATTAACCTACTAAATGTGAGAGTTCCTTTTTTCTACCCCAGCATCAAGCATATATAAGTACTTTTTTGTCATACATGATTCATCTCAAATAGTTTCATCTTCTGGCTCAGAATTTATCCTATGAATTCCATTTTTCTCCTACTACCTTCAAATAAAAAATTTGGGCTCCAAGTAATAAGCCCAGTTATTGTCTCTGCCCGACCCCCCAACCTTTTTACTTTTTAATATTATAAGATGAAAATGTTATCCAAACTCCAACTGAGCACTTTGAGCAGTTTTCCACTCGAGGGGTCATTCATCAAAGGTGCAAATGAATCTACACTTCGTTGTACAGCAGAAACTAACACACCATTGTAAAGCAATTATACTCCAATAAAGGTGCTAAAATAAATAAATAAATAAAGATCCCAAACCTAAAAAAGAAAAAAAAGGTGCCAATGAACCTGAAGATTCCTAGAATTGGCCCTAAGATTCCAGAAGTTGTTTAAAAATTAAGACATTCCTTATAGACATTATTGGTCTTCAAAGTTGTGAAAGGTAAATCAAATGGATCAATAACTCATTTTAATACTAAAAGAAGTACGAGAACTGAGTTATGCCATTTAACAGACATTAACCCAAGGACTTCACATAAAAACGCTATAAAGTAAAAATATTTATTATTTCCTTTTTAGAGATGAGAAAACTAAAGTATAGAGATGTTAAATAATATGCCAAGGTCATAATGTTATTAAGTGGCAAAGTAAGTATTTGAACCCATGTCTGTGTAATTCCAAAGCTCTTAACCAACAATGACATATCATGTTAGCACCTTAAATCAGAAAGCCTATGACCTTGAGATGCATAACTTTCTTATTTGCCACTGTAACCATGGTACTTTGTGCTGTGCTTAGAAAACCGAGGTGTTCAGTTGATAAATGAAATAATGAATAAAAGCATGTGTCAGTGGCAAGGTAGGACTAGCACTGTCTATTCAGAGGACAATGACAGACCACCAGAACCAAAGTAAAAATTTCACATTGGAGGAAGTGCGATATCAAGCTGAAAAATAAAATGTACCTATATTGAGAGAACTTACAGACCATAAAATTGGAATTTTTTCTATTTAACTCAAAGCTCTAAAGCATATTCCCTGTAATTAACTCTACAATCTTAATTCTTTCAAAAATGCTGAATCTAATTAATTTACATCCTAATTGTGCATAATTGATAACTTTTTCTTTGGTATATTATGGCTATTTAATATATGGAAATTTAAGTTGAGAATCCACTCTAGGAGCCTCTGCAAATCCTTTTTAGAAAAGCAGCATAATAGTAATACCAAAACTTGATAAACAGTCTAACAAAGTAGAAAATTATAGACCAATATCACTTAGATCAATGGATAGCAAAACAATAAATACCATCTCTTCTAATTAAACAAAAGTAAATAAAACATGAGCATGGAAATGACAAGTAAAATTATAACTATTTGTAGAAAACATAAGTAAAGCAAATAAATGAACAGTAAATTAACTAACAAGAATATCAAAGAATTAAGAAAGTCAAATTTAAAAATATATGTGGCACCTTAAATGACTTAGACCAGATTGACTTATAACTTATATACAGATGATTCCAAAAGCAGCAGAATATATTCTTAAATTCACATGCGACATTCTCCAGGACAGACCATACGTTAAGCCACAAAAAAAGTCAATATATTTATGAAGGTTGAAATCATATCAAGCATCTTTCCTGACGACAGTGGTATAAAACTAGAAATCAATTACAAGACAAAAACTGGAAAATTCACAAATTTGTGGATATTAACAACATGCTACTGAACAACCAATGAGTCAAAGAAGAAATCAAAGGAGGAATCAAAAAATACCTTAGGACAAATGAAAACGGAAATATAATGTACCAAAATTTATTGCTGCAGCAAAAGCAATTCTATGAGGAAAGTTCATAGTGATACATAAGTACCTCAAGAAACAAAAAAATTCTCAAATACACAACCAAACTTACACCTCAAGGAACTAGAAAAACACAAACTAGAAAATGAAGCCTAAAGTTAGTTGAAGGAGGAAAATAATAAAGATAAGAGTGGAAATAAACAAAATAGAGACTAAAAAGATGACAGACAAGGTTAATGAAACTAAGAGCTGATTCTCTGACAACACACACAACATTGGCAAACCTTTAGCTAGAAGTAACAGAAAAAAAGATAGAGGGCTCAAATAAAATCAGAAATAAAAGAGGAGAACTTACAGTTGATACCACAGATATAAAAAGGATCATAAGAGACTACTACGAACAATTTTATGTCAACAAATTGGAAAACTAGAAGGGAAATATATTAGAAACATACAATGTACCAAGACTGATCATGAAGAAATAGAAAATCTGAACAGAACAGTTTCTAGTAAGGAAATTGAATAAGTAACCAAAAACCTCCAAATAAACAAAAGTTCAGGACCAGACAGCTTCACTGGTAATCTATCAAACGTTCAAAGAAGAATTAATACCAATCCTTCTCAAACTTTTTGAAAAAATAGAAGAGCAGGGGATGCTTCCAAACTTATTTTAAGAGGCCCAATACCAAAACCAGACAAGGATACCACAAAAAAGGAAAATTATAGGCTATATCCCTGATGTACATAAATACCAAAATCCTCAATGAAATATTAGCAAAATGAATCCAACAATATATCAAAAATGATCACAAATTATGATCAAGTGAGATTTATTCCACAGACGCAAGGATGATTCAACCTATGCAAATCAACTGCATGATACACCACACTAACAAAATGAAGAATAAAAATCATACGATCATCTCGATAGAGCAGAAAAAGCATTTGAGGAAATTCAACATCCATTTATGATAAAAACTCAACAAACTGGGTACAGAGACAACATACCTCAACATAATAAAGGCCATATATGACCAGCACACAGCTAACATCATACTCAATGGTGAGAGTTGAAAACTTTTCCTGTAAGACAATGAACAAGACAAAGATGCCCACTTTCACTACTTTTATTCCCACAGTACTGAAAATCCTAACCAGAGGGGAAAAAAAAATCCAAATTTGAAAGGAAGTAAAACTGTCACTGTTTGCCAAAGACATAGAAATACACAGAAAACCCTAAACATTCCACCAGAAAACTGTTAGAATTAATAAAGAAATTGAGTAAAGTTACAGGATACAAAGTCAATACAAAAATCTGTTTCATTTTTACATACTAACAACAAACTATTAGAAACAGAAGTTAAGCAAACAATCCCATTTACAATTGTATCAAAAAGGATAAAATAACTAGGAGTAAATGTAAACAAAGAAATAAAAAAACGTGTACACTGAAAACTATGAGACACTGATGAAAAAAATTTTAAATGTCACAAATAAACGGTAAGATAATCCATGCTCATGGAAGAATAAATATTGTCAAGATATCAATAAATGGTGCTGGAAAAACTGGATAACCACATGCAAAAGAATGAAACTGGGTCACTATCTTATACCATACACAAAAATGAACTCAAAATGGATTAAAGACTTGAAATTAAGACCTGAAACCATAAAACTCCTAGAAGAAAACATAGGCGGTAAACTCCTTTACATCTTGACAATGAGTATTTTGATTTGACACCAAAGGCAAAGGCAACAAAAGCAAAAGCCAAAAAGTAGGACTACATCAAGCTAAAAAGCTTCTGTACAACAAAGGAAACCATCAACAAAATGAAATCTACTAAATGGAGAAAATATTTGCAGACCATGTATATAACAAGGGGTTAATATCCAAAATATATAAACTTAGCAGCAAAAAATCAAACAAGTAGCATCATTTGCAAGATAATAAACTAAAGAAATAGTGTACAGTAAATAAAATACTGGAAAATTTTTTGTTTAATCACCATTGAAATTGCATCTGATGCTGGTACTATGACTGCTAGAAAAATCCTCCCTCTCTGCATTAATACTGATTATGAATTTTACACAGAATCTTTAAAGTTTTATCATACAAGATAGTAGTATTTTTAAAAGAATTTACTTTGATTCATTTTCATAAAGACTGAATTCCAATCTTAACAGCCTAAATCTAAAGAATCATTCCAAGAATATTTGAAATGCATAGTTTGTATCTTTTCCTTTAAGAATTTATTCTTGGCACAAAACATCTATTTCACACATTCTTAGATGATTTATTCACACTTGAAAAGGTTAAAAATATATATAAGATGCATCGTGTATCACACATACATACCTCAAACCCATCACTCCTTAACTGATAACATTTAAATTCATTAAAAGGATTTTTTTCAAGTAGTTCGAACATTAATTTTTCAAGATTCCATTGCAATTTTTGCATTAGCATAATAAAGAAATTTATTTCTCTTCTAGCTATTTAATAGACTATCTTTTAAAAATTCACAGAGTTTTTAAATGGATCAAAACAAATTTATCTTTTGTAAATTTCATCACACAAAATTATGTTTTGTTTGGATTTGCTTCTGGGGAATACTGTAGGACATTACTGGTAATCTCATCAAAAACTTTCTTTATAGAATTCCAGTTCAAATGATTAACTAAACACATGTATTTATTGATGCCAATAAAACAGAAGAACAAATATAAAAATAAATCCATAATAGCAGTAAAATGCCTGGAAGGGCACTACCGGATGATCAGAACACTACAAGAGCAGATGAGAACTGACATACTTGAAGACCTGAGGAATCCATCCTTTACCTATGTAAGAGAAAACTTCCAAAAAAAAAAAAAAAAACCCACAAAGTGAGTTTTCCTAGAAGAAACTTAAATATGACAACAACCAACAAAATAAAACAACAACAAAAAACGCAATGAAGAACAGGCAGTTGGAAGGACTGGGTCATGGAAACGAATGGAACAGTAAATGTAAATAGATTAAATTCTCCAATCAAAAGACATAAAGAGGTTGAATGGATTTTTAAAAAAAGAGACCCAAACACATATTACCAATGAGATTCACTTCAGCTTTAAAGACACATATAAACTGAAGGTGAGTAGATGGAAAATGATATTCCATGCAAATGGAAACCAAAAGAAAGTGGGGATAGCTATTCTTAGAGACAAACAAGGTCATTAGATCATGATAAAAGGGTCAATTCATCAAGAGGATGTAACAACTGTAAATATTTATACACCCAATATCAGAACACCTAAGTATATAAAGGAAATATTAACAGATGTGAAGAGGAAAAAAATAACAACAATAAAATAATAGGGGACTTCAATACTCCACTTTCAACAATGGGTCACTCAGACAGAAAATCAACAAAGAAACAGTGAACTTAAACTACACATTGGATCAGATGGACCTAGTGACATATACAGAACATTCAACAGCAGCAGAATACATATTCTTCTCAAGCACATATGGAACTCTCCAGGACAGATAAAATGTTAGGAGACAAGACAAGTCTTAATAAACTTAAGAAGACTGAAATCATATCAAGTATCTTATCACACAATGATACGATATCAATCAAAGGGGAAAACTAAAAAACCACAAATATGTCAAGATTAAATAATATGCTCCTCAACAATCAATGGGTCAAAGAAGAAATCAAAAACGAAATAAAAAAATACCTTAAGACAAATGAAAACTGAAACACAACATACTAAAACTTATGGGACACAGCAAAAGCAGTTCTAAGAGGAAAGTATATAGTGATAAATGCCTATATTAAAAAAATTTTTTAAAAGCCATATATACAACCCAACTTTATACCTTAAGAATCTAGAAAAAGAACAAATTAAGCCCAAAGTTAGTAGAAGGAAAGAAACAACAAAGATCAGAGAAGATAAATGAAATAGAGATTAGCGAGATAATAGAAAAAATTAATAAAACTAAGGGCTGTTTTTTGAAAAGATAAACAAAACTGACACCCTTAACTAGACTAAGAAAAAGAGAGAAGGCTCAAATAAATATAATTAGAAATGAAACAGGAGACATTACAAATAATAACACAGAAATACAAAGGATCATATGAAATTACTCTGCACTATTATACACCACCAAATTAGATAAACTAGAAGAAATGGATAAATTCCTATAAACAGACAACCTACCAAGACTGAATTATGAAGGAATAGAAAATCTGAATGGAACAATTACTAGTAAGGAGATTCAATCATTAACCAAAAACCTCCAAACAAACAAAAATCTAGGACCAGACACCTTCACTGGTAAATTCTACCAAATTAACACCAATTCTTCCCACATTCTTCCAAAAAACATAGAAGAGGAGGGGATACTTCCAAACTCATTTACAAGGCCAGCATTACCCTGATACCAAAACCAGACAAGAACACCACAAGAAAGGAAAATTACAGGCTAATATCCCTGACAAACATAAATACTCAGGGAAATACTAGCAAACTGAATTCAACAATACATTAAAAGGATCATACACCATCATCAAGTGAGATTTACTCCAGGGATGCAAGGATGGTTCAACACATTCAAATCAATCTGAAAGCAAAGCTAAAAACAGTACTTGAACTCTTGAAAACTTAAAACACATTAAGAATTATAATGCTTCTTTAGGATCAAATTTAAATTGACACTAAGAATGGACCTATGCTATTGAAAATAATAGGAAATTTAAAGTAATAAGATTTTTTAATACCTTAAGCCAATACCTCTCAAAATTACACTGAAATGCCCGTAATCATTGACAAGAGTAAACTTGGACTTCTCAGCAATCTTATATATAAGAAATATGTAAAAGACACTGTTTAACAATGTGTAGGAAGTGGTTCATCACCATAACATGATAAGGATTTCACGAAATCAGTTAAACTTTATTTCTATCCAGTTTCCTGGATGCTGAGGACAATATAAAAGTCAGACACATACCTATAGTACACCTTTCTTTTTTGCATTTCTTTTTTTTAGACATCTCTTATTTTTTATAAGAATTATGTATAAGATATTTATAAACACACATTTACAAAGAAGAAAGCTGAAGAATGGATATGAATAGCATTAACAGTCACATGGGCAGAGACAGTGACAAGCCTAGACCTTACTTAGCCTTTCTGATTCTAACTTTGATATTCCTTGTATAGGAAGGATTTGTTTCATATATTCAGGAGGTAATTATTCTGCTAAGCAACTTCATCATTGATGCACCTTTGTTAGCAATATCTACTACTGTCTGCATTTCATTCTCACATAAATAAAAAACAATACAATGGACTTCAATTAACTTTACATACACATTCATGGAAATTTAACAAATTAATCAAATTAAGTCATGTAAATCTTGCCAGGCAAAAGATTGAAAGCCCCACCCCACCCCCAAAATTCAAACTGAAATTACATTTTACTATTTTCAGAGTCAATCATATCTAACTTGAGGACAAAACTGATAATCCTTCAGAAATTAGGTCTATGAAAGAAATGTTTAAATAACATCTTTAAATCCTTATGTTTTAAATTTATACTATAATGTATAATGTTTAAAAGTTTCCAGACACTTTTGCAATACCAGCTTCATGAACTGTACATTTCTAGATATCTTACCTTTTTTGCTGCAGAAGAAAGGGGTTCCTTTTTCATACTTCTTAGTAAAAACTCTGGCATGTTATTTTCAATATCTTCACGAGTTCCCTTTTTACCCAAAACTGCAGCCAAAAATGAAATAACCTAGGGAGAAAAAGTCCAATTTTTTCAATCACTGTGTATCGTGATGGACAAAATTTTACTGTTTACCTGAATACTCAGTAAGTGACAATTTGAGTAAGTACAAACAGATTTGCTGGGAGGAAACACAATATGAACCACTAGTATTTGTTTTCTTTATTTGTATTAACAAACAAATCTATAATATAAAAGTTACCCTTGAATGCAGTAAAAAAAATTAAAATAAAAATTCTCACATTGCCATCTCTTCCATGATAAGTTCTACTTACTCAGTGAATTCTTTCTTGATCTTATCAGTTGAGATATCATATTCTCTATCACAATAAACTGTGTACATTCCTTTTTCCTTGTAGAAAATAAACTCATTAAGGGGGTAATACTTGGCTCATAAATTTGTGCATTTTTCTGTATCCAATACATATAGGTGGAATGATAGAATGTTATTTTAAGATAAACTAAGGCAATTCATCATTATACACACCATTCTGAATAATAGCTATTCTCCAAATATCAAGTGAGATAGACAAAAAGACATAGGAAAAAAGGAAATGTAACTTCATATAATGAAGAGCAAGAGATATTTAAACTAGACCTTGGTTCAAATTTCAACCTAAGTTGCTTGGCAGATATGTGAACTTGGGCAACTAAGTTCATCTCTTTGAATAACTAAAATTATATGAAAACACCAAATATAATACTGGAAGAGTTGTTTTAAATATTAAGGGGAAAATATATGAGGTATACATATATATGGGGGAAAATAACTGATCATTACTTTAGAAAAATAAGTTATACAAATATTAAAACCTAAAGAAAAAATATGAGAGAATTAGAAAAACTATCAAAAAATAGTGTTTTCAACATGGTGTGGATACCTACAATGTGAATCTCAAATGATAGAAGAAAAAGAATGGTGTAGAAGTATTTGAAGAGATAAGGGCTGAAAGCTTTCAAAAACTGATTTCAAAAATCAAGCCATACACAGTGGTTAAGAATCCGTCTGCCAATGCAGGGAACAAGGGTTCAACCCCTGGTCTGGGAAGATCCCACATGCCGCGGAGCTACTGAGCCCATGCACCACAACTACTGAGCCTGCGCTCTAGAGCCTGTGCTCCACAACAAGAGAAGCCACTGCAATGAGAAGTCCGCATACTGCAATGAAGAATAGCCCTTGCTCACCGCAGCTAGAGAAAGCCCGTGCACAGCAAAGAAGACCCAACACAGCCAAAAATAGATTAAATAAATAATTTTTTAAAAAGCCATATATTCCATATCGACTAAGAACATGAAGCCAAAAAAAAAAAAAATCCACAAGTAGTTCCTGCAGAGAAAAAACTGCTCAAAATTTGAGACAGAAATATATTAAAAGTGGTCAGAGGGAAAAACAACAGATTATCTATCTATTAAGTAAGCAACAATTAGACAAATAGCTGATCTTGCAGCAAAAACAGTGGAGACACTATACAACGGAGTGATATTTTTATTTAGGTCTTTAATCCATTTTGACTTTATTTTTTGTATATGGTGTTAGAGAATCTTCTAATTTCATTCTTTACATGTAGCTGTCCAGTTTTCCCAGAGCCACTAATTAAAGAGACTGCTTTTTCTCCACTGTATATTCTTGCCTCCTTTGTCATAGATTAATTGACCACAGGTGCATGGGTTTATTTCTGGATTTTCTATCCTGTTCCACTGATCTATGTCTGTTTTTGTGCCAGTATCATATGCCTTTGATTATTGAAGCTTTATAGAACAGTCTGAAGTCAGGGAGCCTGATTCCTCCAGTTCTGTTTTTTCTTTCTCAAGATTACTTTGGCTATCTGAGGTCTTTTGTGTTTCCATACAAATTTAAAATTTTTTTGCTCTACTTCTGTGAAAAATGCCATTGGTAATTTGATAGGGATTGCATTGAATCTGTCTCTGCCTAAATGTAAAAAAAACTCCTACAGAAAAACATAGGCAGAACACTCTTTGACATAAAACGCAGCAATATCTTTTTTGGATCCGTCTCCTAGAGTAATGGAAATAAAAATAAACAACTGGGAACTAATTAAATTGAAAACCTTTTCCACAGCAAAGGAAACCATAAACAAAACAAAAGACAACCTACATAATGGGAGAAAATATTTGCAAACGATGTGACTGACAAGGGATTAATTTCCAAAATATACAAATAGCTCATACAGCTCAACATCAATAAAACAAACAACTCAACCAAAAAATGGGGAGAAGATCTAAATAGACATTTCTCCGAAGAAGACATAAAGATGGCCAAAAGGCACATAAAAAGAATGCTCAACATCACTAATTATTAGAGAAATGCAAATCAAAACTACAACGAGGTATCACCTCACTCTAGTCAGAATGGCCATCATCAAAAAGTCTATAAATAATAAATGCTGGAGAGGGTGTGGAGAAAAAGGAACCCTCCTACACTGTTGGTGGGAATGTAAGTTGGTACAGACACTATGGAGAACAGTATGGAGGTTCTGTTCACAATATGTGTGCCACTTACACAAACAACATCTACAACAAGAGGTAGAGAAAGACCATGCAAACAAAAACTAAACGAAAGTTGATATAGCTATATTAATATCAGATAATCTGAGGCAAAAAGCATTACTAAATTAAAGAGGCACACTTGATACTGATTAATTCATTTGGAAGTTATACGAAGTGTAAACTACTAAAGAAGAAAACATTTACTGAAACAAAAGTAGTCAAATCAATAAGCACAATGGTAGATTTTGAAATAACTTAGTAAGAACAAAACAAAGAAATCAGTAAAGATACAGAATATTTGAAAAAAATGGTAAGCAAACTTGACCTAATAAACATTTGATAGACCACTGTAAACTACAGCAAAACAGTTTCACTTAAAGTACACATAAAATATTTACCAAAGTTGACATGCAAAGTCATAGAGCAAATCTTAATACATCCAACAGACAAAAATCATACAGAATATGTTCTTTGGTCACAGTGCAAGAAATCAGAAATAACAAAAATATAAACAGAAAATCCCCAAATATTTGGAAAGTAAGGAATATATTTCAAAGTAGAACTCACAATGGAGATTAGAAAATATTTAAGTTGAATACTAATGAGTAATAATTACATATTAAATTTGTGGAATACACTTAAAGCCATGCTTTATGGACTTAAATGCATATATATTAGGACAGAAGAGAGCCTGCTAATAAAATATCTAAGAATCTATCTGAAAAATATATAAAAATAACAGAAAACTTAACACACAAAAATAGAATTATAAAACATGAAAAAGCATAAAATAAAAAGATTGACAAAGCCAAATGATCATTCTGTGAAAAGATTTTTAAAAGTGATGACCCCTAGAAAATTGATTAAAAAAAAAAAGAGAAACTAAGAGAACAGGCAACACACAAAAAAATATGTATAAGACATAATAAACAATGTTATGCCAATAACTGAAATTTTAGGTGAAATGGATGAACAGAACTTAACACTGAAACAAGAAGAAACAGAAATTTTACATATTCAAATAACTATTATCAAAATCTAAATACATAATTACAAACCTTCTACAAAGAAAACTAAGGGTCAAATAGCCACCAATAAAGTCTACCAATGCTTAAGAAAGCTATAATGCCAGTCTTAAACTTCTCCAGATTTTAGAGAAAGGGAGAAATATTCTCAACTCATTTTATGAGTTCAACATAACCTTGATAAGAAAATCTAACAAAAATATGGGACATTTACAGGCCAATTTCTCATACTCACATAGAAGCAAAACTCTTAAAATATTAGCAAATGGAACATAGAAATGTAAAAAAGAAATATATACTAAAACCAAGTTGGGTTGACTCTGGAAATGTAATGTTGGTTTAACCTTCAAAATTTAGATATTAAATATGTATTAACTAGTATCTTAGGTATTACACTTAGCTTTCCTAACTCTTAGTTTCCTTAAAATAAAAATAAATTAAAATAGGACAATCTATTGGGTTGGCCAAAAGGTTTGCTCTGTTTTTTCCATAAGATGGTTCTAGTAGCACTTAGTTGTCTTCTATCTTCATTCAAAACAATTTTGTTAGATTGTGACAGCTGTGATATCAGTGTGTATTTAAAAAAAAAAAACATCAAAATTGGTGAATTTTTGTGTAGCCATTTTAATATTGAAGATGGAAGAAAAAAGCAACATTTTCGGCATATTATGCTTTATTGTTTCAAGAAAGGTAAAAACGCAACCGAAATGCAAAAAAAGATTTGTGCAATGTATGCAGAAGGTGCTGTGACTGATTGAACATGTCCAAAGTGGCTTGTGAAGTTTCGTCCTGGAGATTTCACCATGGTTGGGTAGAGCAGTTGAAGTTAATAGCGAGACATTAATTGAGAACAATCAACGTTTTACACCATGCAGAAGATAGCCAACATAATCAAAATATCCAAGTCAAGCACTGAAAATCATTTGCACCAGCTGGGTTATGTTTAATCCCTTTGATGTTTGGGTTCCACATTAAGTGAAAAAAACCTTCTTACATTTCTGCATGCAATTCTCTACTTAAAAGCAATGAAAACGTTCCGTTTTTAAAACAAATTGTGATAGGTGATGAAAAGTAGATACTGTACAATAATGTGGAATGGAAGGGATCGTGAGGCAAGTGAAATGAACCACCAACAACCACACCAAAGGCCAGTCTTCATCCAAAGAAGGTGATGTTGTGTATGTGGTGGGATTGGAAGGGAGTCCTCTGTTATGAGCTCCTTCCAGAAAACCAAACAATTAATTCCAACAAGTACTGCTCCCAATTAGAAAAACTCAAAACAGCACTCGACAAAAAGCATCCAGAAGAAGTCAACAAAAAACGCATAATCTTCCATCAGGATAATGCAAGACCACATGTTTCTTTGATGACCAGGCAAAACTGTTACAGCTTGGCTGAGAAATTCTGATTCATCCACCATATACACCAGACATTGCACCTTTGGATTTCTATTTATTTCGATCTTTACAAAATTCTCTTAATGGAAAAAGACAGAATTACAAAGCTGCCTGAAAAATGGCAGAAGGTAGTGGAACAAAAGGGTGAATACATTGTTCAATAAAGTTATTGGTGGAAATGAAAAATGTGTCTTTTACTTTTACTTAAAAACCGAAGGCACTTTTTGGCCAACCCAATATTTCACTTACATTTTACGTGAAGTGATACATTATTAGCTTTAAGCACATAGTAAAAAGTTGGGAATGTATATCTTTATCACTAGAGGAAACATGAAAAAATAATAAACAGAGCACAGTTAAAAATCAATAGAAGAATTAAAATGGAATTCTAAAAAATATCCTATCAACCCCAAATAAAGGAGAAATATTAAAACAGAAAGCAATCTGTTCAAACAGAAAACAAACAATATAACCAAATCCAAACATAACAGGAATTATATTAAACGTAAATGGACTAAACACTCCAATTAAACATCAGAGGCTGTCAGGATAAATAAAAGACTTGTCTCCAAGAGACATATTTTAAATATAAAGACACAGATAGCTTAAAATAAAGGGTTGGAAAAAGACAAACCATTCAAACAGTCAGCATAAGACTACTGGAGTGGTTATCTTAATATCAGATAAAGTAGATTTCAAATTGTATTACCAGAAATACAGAAACACTTAACAAAGGGGTCAGGAAGAAATAGTGATCATAAAAGTATATGACCTAATAACAGAGCTTCAAAGTACATGAAGACAAAATTGAGAGAATTAAAGGGAAAAATAGACAAACCCACAATCATAGCAGGAGATTTTAACTTTCCTCCCTCAGCTATTAATACTAAAAACATAGAAAATCTGAATATTATCAATTACCTTGAACTGCTAATTGGTAATTATATAGAATAGTACATCCAACTGCAGAAACAACTGCAGAATAATTGCAGAACTCAATGAAGTAGCAAACAAACAACAGAGAAGATTAACAAAGCTAAAAGTTTATTCTTTGAAAAGATCAACAAAATCAATACCCCTCAAGTTATACTAATTAAGAATAAAATAGAGGCTACAAAAGATCCACGTTAATATGCAGAGAGGTATTACTCAGATCCCACAAATACTAAAAGAATAAAAAAGGAACATGAAGAAGTGTTTATGCCAATCAATTTGACAACTTAGATAAAACAGATAAATTCTTTGAAAAATACAAGTTACCAAAATTGACACAGCAAAAAATAAAAAATCTGAATGGCCACATATCTATTAAAGTAATTGAATTCATTAACAAAAAACTTCCCTTAAAGAAAACTCCAGGTCTAAAAGATTTCACTAGTAAATTCCATCAAATATTTAAGTATAAAATAACATAAATACACAACATTTTTAGAAAAGACAGAAGAAAGAAACACTTTGCAATTTATTTTAAGAGGCCTACAAAACCCAGATACAAAAACCAGACAAACATATTGCAAGAAAAGAAAATTACAGACCAATATCCATAATAAATATAAATGCAAAAATTATTCAAACATTAAGCAACTGAATCCAGCAATATAAAAAAAAAATCTGATGATCAAACTGGGTTTAATCCCAGGAATACAAAATTAGTTTAACATTTAAAAACCAACTAATAGGGCTTCCCTGGTGGCGCAGTGGTTGAGAGTCTGCCTGCCAATGCAGGAGACACGGGTTCGAGCCCTGGTCTGGGAAGATCCCGCATGCCACAGAGTGGCTGGGCCCATGAGCCACAGTTACTGAGCCTGCGCGTCTGGAGCCTGTGCTCCGCAACAAGTGAGGTCACGGTGGTGAGAGGCCCATGCGCCGTGATGAAGAGTGGCCCCCACTTGCCACAACTAGAGACAGCCCTCACATACAGACAAAGACCCAACACAGTCATAAATAGACAAAAGAATAGGGACAGGACCTGCACCAGTGGTAGGGAGCTGTGAAGAATGAAAGGTTTCCACACGCTAGGAAGCCCCTTCATGGGCGGAGACTGCGGGTGGCGGAGGGGGGAAGCTTCAGAGCCACAGAGGAGAGTGCAGCTACAGGGGTGCGGAGGGAAAAGCAGAGAAATTCCCACATTGAGAATCGATGCCGACAAGCACTCACCAGCCCAAGAGGCTTGTCTGCTCACCCGCTGGGACAGGTGGGGGCTGGGAGCTGAGGCTCAGGCTTCGGAGATCACATTCCAGGGAGAGGACTGGGGTTGGCTGTGAGAAAACAGCCTGAAGGGGGCTAGCGTGCCACAGCTAGCCGGGAGGGAGTCCGGGAAAAGATCTGCAACTGCCAAAGAGGCAAAGGATTTTTTCTTGCCTCTTTGTTTCCTGGTGTGCAAGGAGAGGGGATTAAGAGCGCTGCTTAAAGGAGCTCCAGAGACGGGTGCAAGCTGCGGCTATCAGCGCGGACCCCAGAAACGGCCATGAGACGCTACAGCTGCTGCCGCAGCCACCAAGAAACCTGTGTGCAAGCACAGGTCACTATCCACACCTCCCATCCTGGGAGCCTGTGCAGCCCGCCACTGCCAGGGTCCAGTGATCCAGGGACAACTTCCTCGAAAGAACACACAGCACGCCTCAGGCTGTTGCAAAGTCACCCTAGCCTCTGCCGCTGCAGGCTAGCCCCACACTCTGTACCCCTCCCTCCCCCAGGCCTGAGTGAGCCAAACCCCCTAATCAGCTTCTCCTTTAACTCCGTCCTGTGTGAGCGAAGAACAGACACCCTCAGGCGACCTACATTCAGAGGCAGGGCCAAATCCAAAGCTGGATCCCGGGAGCTGTGCGAACAAAGAAGAGAAAGGGAAATCTCTCCCAGCAGCCTCAGGGGCCGCGGATTAAATCTCCACAGTCAACTTGATGTACCCTGCATCTGTGAAATACCTGAATAGACAACGAATCATCCCAAATTGAGGAGGTGGACTTTGGGAGCTATGATATATATATACTTCTCCATTTTTCTCTTCTTGTGAGTGTGTATGCATATGCTTCTGTGTGTAATTTTGTCTGTATAGCTTGGCTTTTATTATTTCTCTTAGGGTTCTGTCTGTCCGTTTTTTAAGGGGGGGTTTTATTTATTTATTTATTTTTAGTATACTTTTCAGTGCTTGTCATCAGTGTTGGATTTGTTTGTTGGTTTGGTTGTTCTCTTCTTTCTTTCTTTTTTGTTAATTACTTAAAAGATTTTTTTAATATTTATTTTTTGTTTTTTATCTTAATAAGAGTTTTTTAAGTTTAATTTCATTTTATCTTTTTCTTTGCTTCTTTCTTTTTTTCTCCCTTGTATTATGAGCCGTGTGGATGACAGGCTCCTGGTGCTCCAGCCAGGAGTCAGGGCTATGCCTCTGAGGTGGAAGAGCCAAGTTCAGGACATTGGTCCACCAGAGACCTCCCAGCTCCACGTAATATCAAACGGCAAAAATCTCCAAGAGATCTCTACCTCAATGCCAAGACCCAGCTCCACTCAGCGATGAGCAAGCTACAGTGCTGGACACCCTATGCCAAACAACTAGCAAGAAAGGAATACAACCATACCCATTAGCAGAGAGGCTGCCTAAAATCATAATAAGGTCACAGACGCTCCAAAACACACCACCAGACGTGGACCTGCCCACCAGAAAGACAAGATCCAGCCTCATCCACCAGAACACAGGCACCAGTCCCCTCCACCAGGAAGCCTACACAACCCACTGAACCAACCTTAGCCACTGGGGACAGACACCAAAAACAACGGGAACTACGAACCTGCAGCCTGTGAGAAGCAGACCCCAAACACAGTAAGTTAAGCAATGAGAAGACAGAGAAACACACAGCAGATGAAGGAGCAAAGGAAAAACCCTCCAGACCAAACAAATGAAGAGGAAATAGGCAGTCTACCTGAAAAAGAATTCAGAAAAATGATAGTAAAGATGATTCAAAATCTTGGAAATAGAATGGAGAAAATAAAAGAAACGTTTAACAAGGACCTAGAAGAACTAAAGAGTAAACAAACAATCATGAACAACACAACAAATGAAATTAAAAATTTTCTAGAAGGGATCAATAGCAGAATAACTGAGGCAGAAGAATGGATAAGTTACCTGGAAGAAGAAATAGTGGAAATAACTACTGCAGAGAAGAATAAAGAAAAAAGAATGAAAAAAATTGAGGACAGTCTCAGAGATCTCTGGGAAAATATTAAATGCACCAACATTCGAACTATAGTGGTTCCAGAAAAAGAAGAGAAAAAGAAAGGGACTGGGAAAATATTTGAAGAGATTATACTTGAAAACTTCTCTAATACGGGAAAGGAAATAGTTAATCAACTCCAGGAAGCACAAAGAGTTCGATACAGGATAAATCCAAGGAGAAACACACCAAAACGCATATTAATCAAACTATCAAATATTAAATACAAGAAAAAATATTAAAAGCAGCAAGGGAAAAACAACAAATAACATACAAGGGAATCCCCATAAGGTGAACAGCTGATCTTTCAGCAGAAACTCTGCAAGCCAGAAGGGAGACGCAGGACATACTTAAAGTAATGACAGGGAAAAACTTACAACCAAGATTACTGTACCCAGCAAGGATCTCATTCAGATATGACGCAAAAACTAAAATCTTTACAGACAAGCAAAAGCTAAGAGAATTCAGCACAACCAAACCAGCTTTACAACAAATGCTAAAGGAACTTCTCTAGGCAGGAAACACAAGAGAAGGAAAAGACCTACAATAACAAACACAAAACAATTAAGAAAATGGTAATAGGAACATGCATATCAATAATTACCTTAAATGTAAACAGATTAAAGGCTCCAACTAAAAGACATAGACTGGCTGAATGGATACAAAAACAAGACCAGTATATATGCTGTCTACAAGAGACCCACTTCAGACCTAGGGACACATACAGACTGAAAGTGAGGGGATGGAAAAAGATATTCCATGCAAATGGAAATCAAAAGAAAGCTGGAGTAGCAATTCTCATATCAGACAAAATAGACTTTAAAACAAAGACTATTACAAGAGACAAAGGAAGACACTACATAATGATTAAAAGATCAATCCAAGAAGAAGATATAACAATTGTAAATATTTATGCACCCAACATAGGAGCACCTCAGTACATAAGGCAAATACTAACAGCCATAAAAGGGGAAATCGACAGTAACACAATCATAGTAGGGGACTTTAACACTCCACTTTCACCAATGAACAGATCATCCAAAATGAAAATAAATAAGGAGACACAAGCTTTAAATGATACACTAAACAAGATGGACTTAAGGATAGTTATAGGACATTCCAACCAAAAACAACAGAATACACTTTCTTCTCAAGTGCTCATGGAACATTCTCCAGGATAGATCATATCTTGGGTCACAAATGAAGCCTTGATAAATTTAAGAAAATTGAAATCATATCAAGTGTGTTTTCGGACCACAACGCTGAGACTAAATATCAATTACAGGAAAAAATCTGTAAAAAATACAAACACATGAAAGCTAAACAATACACTACTTAATAACCAAGAGATCACTGAAGAAATCAAAGAGAAAATCAAAAAATACCTAGAAACAAATGACAATGAAAACAAGGTGAACCAAAACTTATGGGATGCAGCAAAAGCAGTTCTAAGAGGGAAGTTTATGGTAATACAATTCTACCTTAAGAAGCAAGAAACAACTCAAATAAACAACCTAAGCTTACACCTAAAGCAATCAGAGAAAGAACAAAAGAAACCTAAAGTTAGCCAAAGGAAGGAAATCATAAAGATCAGATCAGGAATAAATGAAAAAGAAATGAAGGAAACGACAGCAAAGATCAATAAAACTAAA
The DNA here is from genome assembly GCF_965194825.1 of Balaenoptera physalus. Classification (NCBI taxonomy): domain Eukaryota; kingdom Metazoa; phylum Chordata; class Mammalia; order Artiodactyla; family Balaenopteridae; genus Balaenoptera; species Balaenoptera physalus. The sequence continues at coordinate 87,674,263 of NC_138886.1, read as the reverse complement.
AGCTGGTTCTTTCAGAAGATAAACAAAATTGATAAACCATTAGCCAGACTTATCAAAAAAAAAGGGAGAAAACTCAAATCAATAGAATTAGAAATGAAACAGGAAAAGTAACAACTGACACTGCAGAAATACAAAGGATCATGAGAGATTACTACAAGCAACTTATGCCAATAAAATGGACAACCTGGAAGAAATGGACAAATTCTTAGAAATGCACAACCTGCCGAGACTGAACCAGGAAGAAATAGAAAATATGAACAGACCAATCACAACCACTGAAATGGAAACTGTGATTAAAAATCTTCCAACAAACAAAAGCCCAGGACCAGATGGCTTCACAGACGAATTCTATCAAACATTTAGAGAAGAGCTAACACCTATCCTTCTCAAACTCTTCCAAAATATAGCAGAAGGAGGAACACTCCCAAACTCATTCTACGAGGCCACCATCACCCTGACACCAAAACCAGACAAAGATGTCACAAAGAAAGAAAACTACAGGACAATATCACTGAGGAACTGAGATGCAAAAATCCTCAACAAAATACTAGCAAACAGAATCCAACAGCACATTAAAAGGATCATACACCATGATCAAGTGGGGTTTATCCCAGGAATGCAAGGATTCTTCAATATATGCAAATCGATCAGTGTGATACACCATATTTACAAATTGAAGGAGAAAAACCATATGATCATCTGAATAGATGCAGAAAAAGCTTTTGACAAAATGCAACACCGATTTATGATAAAAACTCTCCAGAAAGTGGGCATAGAGGGAACCTACCTCAACATAATAAAGGCCGTATATGACAAATCCACAGCAAACATCATTCTCAATGGTGAAAAACTAAAAGCATTTCCTCTAAGATCAGGAACAAGACAAGGATGTTCACTCTCACCACTATTATGCAACATAGTTTTGGAAGTCCTAGCCACAGCAATCAGAGAAGAAAAAGAAATAAAAGGAATACAAACTGGAAAATAAGAAGTAAAACTGTCACTGTTTGCAGATGACATGATACTATACATAGAGAATCCTAAAGATACCACCAGAAAACTACTAGACCTAATCAATGAATTTGGTAAAGATGCAGGATAGAAAATTAATACACAGAAATCTCTTGCATTCCTATACACTAATGATGAAAAATCTGAAAGAGAAATTAAAGAAACACTCCCATTTAGCACTGCAACATAAAGAATAAAATACCTAGGGATAAATCTACCTAGGGAGACAAAAGACCTGTATGCAGAAAACTACAAGACACTGATGAAAGAAAATGAATATGATACAAACAGATGGAGAGATATACTATATTTTTGGATTGGAAGAATGAATATTGTGAAAATGACTATTCTATCTAAAGCAATCTACAGATTCAATGCAATCCCTATCAAATTACCAATGGCTTTTTTAACAGAACTAGAAGAAAAAGATCTGAAAATTTGTATGGAGACACAAAAGACCCCAAATAGCCAAAGCGGTATTGAGGGAAAAAAACAGAGCTGGAGGAATCAGACTCCCTGACTTCAGACTATACTACAAAGCTACAGTAATCAACACAATATGGTACTGGCACAGAAACAGAAATGTAGATCAATGGAACAGGATAGAAAGCCCACAGATAAACCCACGCAGGTATGGTCAACTAATCTATGACAAAGGAGGCAAGGATATACAGTGGAGAAAAGACAGTCTCTTCAATAAGTGATGCTGGGAGAATTGGACAGCTACATGTAAAATAATGAAATTAGAACACTCCCTAACACCATACACAAAAATAAACTCAAGATGGATTAGTAACCTAAACGTAAGACCGGACACTATAAAACTCTTAAAGGAAAAGAAGAACACTCTTTGACATAAGTCACAGCAAGATCTTTTTTGATGCACCTCCTAGAATAATGGAAATAAAAAGAAAAATAAACAAATGGGACCTAATGAAAGTAGAAGTTTTTGCACAGGAAAGGAAACTACAAACCAGACGAAAAGACAACCCCCAGAATGGGAGAAAATATTTGCAAAGGAATCAACAGACAAAGGATTAATCTTCAAAATATATAAATGGCTCATGCAGCTCAATATTAAAAAAACAAACAACCCAATCCAAAAATGGGCAGAAGACCTAAATAGACATTTCTCCAAAGAAGACATACAGATGGCCAAGAAGCACATGAAAAGCTGCTCAACATCACTAATTATTAGAGTAATGCAAATCAAAACTACAATGAGGTATCACCTCACACCAGTTAGACTGGGCATCATCCGAAAATCTACAAACAACAAATGCTGGAGAGGGCCTGGAGAAAAGGGAACCCTCTTGCACTGTTGGTGGGAATGTAAATTGATACAGCCACTATGGAGAACAGTATGGAGGTTCCTTAAAAATCTAAAAATAGAAGTAACATATGACCCAGCAATCTCACTACTGGGCATATATCCAGAGAAAACCATAATTCAAAAAGACACATGCACCCCAATGTTCATTGCAGCACTATTTACATTAGCTAGGACATGGAAGCAACCTAAATGCCCATCGACAGATGCATGAATAAAGAAGATGTGGTATATATATATACAATGGAATATTGCTCAGCCATAAAAAGGAACGAAATTGGGTCATTTGTAGAGATGTGGATGGATCTAGAGACTGTCACACAGAGAGAAGTAAGTCAGAAAGAGAAACACAAATATCGTATATTAACGCATATATGTGGAAACTAGAAAAATGGTACAGATGAACTGGTTTGCAGGGCAGAAATTGAGACACAGATGTAGAGAAGAAACGTATGGATACCAAGAGGGGAAAGTGGTGGGGGTGGTGGTGGTGGTGTGATGAATTGGGAGATTGGGATTGACATATATAAACTAATATGTATAAAATGGATACCTAATAAAGAACCTGCTGTATAAAAAAATAAAGTTAAATACAAAAAAAAACAAAAAAAATTGAGTGTAAGTACAGTAAAACTGAACAATGACACAATAAAAAGACTAGAATCAAGACTCATACATATATGGACAGCCAGCTCAACTAAAAAATAGGCAAAGGACATGTATCTTAGTCACTTTGCAGTGCTATAACAAATTACCATAGACTGGATGGCTTAAACAACAAACTTTTATTTCTCACAGTTCTGGGGGCTAGGAATTTCAAAATCAATGTGCTGGTAGATCTGATGTCTGGTGAGAGCCCACTTCCTGTTTTGCAGATGGCAGTCATCTTGTATCCTCAGATGACAGAAAGCAGACTGAGGGGGTAAACTCCCTAGTATCTCTTCTTACAAAGCCACTAACACCATCATGAGGGTTTCACACTCATGACCTAATTACCTTCCAGGGGCCCCATCTCCAAACACCATCACACTGGGGATTAGAGTTTCAACAAATGAATTTTTGGGAGATGCAAACATTCAATCTATAGGAACATGAACATACAATTTTCCAAAGAAGATATACAAATGGCCAAAAAGCACATGAAAAGTTGTTCAACACTATTGATCATTACAGAAATGCAAATCAAAACCACAGTGAGGTACCACTTCATATGCACTAGGATAGCTACTATGAAGAAAACAGAAAATAACAGTGTTGAGAAGGATGTGAAGAAACATGAAACCTCATACATTGCTAGTGGGAATGTAATACGGTGCAGCCATTGTGGAAAATGGTTTAGCAGTTCCACAAAAAATTAAACATAGAATTACCATATGATCTAGTAATTCCACTCCTAGGTATATATACAAGGGAAATGAAAGCATATGTCCACACAGAAACTTATATACAGTAGCCAAAACGTAGAAACAACCCAAATGACCATCAAAGGATAAATGGGTAAACAAAATTGTTGTATTTACATGCAATTGAATATTATTCAGCCACAAAAAGGATGAAGTATTGATACATGCTACAACTTGGATGAGCCTTGAAAGCATTACACTAAATGAAAGCACCAGACACAAAAGGTCACAACTGTATGATTTCCTTTATATGAAATATTCAGAAAAGGCAAATCTATAGATGCAGATCAATTAGTGGTTGGCAAGGGATGGTGGGAAGGGGAAAAGAAAACTGATTACTTAATGCGTGTGGGGTATTGTTCTGTGGAGATGCAAAAGTTGTGAAACCAGAGAGAGATGGGGGTTGCACAACACTGTGAATGCACTAAATGCCACTAAATTGCATAAATTGAAATGGTTAATTTATGTTATGTGAATTTCACCTCAATAAAAAAATTGTACCTTACAGTTTTATGAGTATGCATTTATGTATGATATAATCATTATTATTTTAGTTCTTGAGAAAAAGAGGAAAAATATGTAAAATGTCAAGCTAGTACATAAGAATGATTCAATAAACAAGAGCTATTTTTGTTAGCATCATTTCACTGAGGTAAGGAGGCTTTATGCCCTGAATACGATTTATGTCAGAGAATGTTTTGCTTATGTTCTCTTCTACAAGTTTTATGGGGTCATGTACTTAGGTGTTAAACCACTTTGAGTTTATTTTTGTATATGGTGTGAGAGAATGTTCTAATTTCATTGTCTTCATGTGGTTATCCAGCTTTCCCAACACCACTTGTTGAAGAGACTCTTTCCTCCATTGTATATTCTTGCCTCCTTTGTCGTAGGTTAATTCACCACAAGTGCATGGGTTTATTTCTGGGCTCTCTATTTTGTTCCATTGATCTATATGTCTGTTTTAGTGCCAATACCACACTCTTTTGATTTCTGTAGCTTTGTAGTATAGTCTGCAGTCTGGACGGGTTATACCTCCAGCTTTGTTCTTTTTCCTCAGGATTCCCTTGGCAATTCTGGGTCTTTTGCGGTTCTATAGAAATTTTAGGATTATTTGTTCTAGTTCTGTGAAAAATGTCACAGGAATTTTATAGGGATTGCAGTACATCTGTAGATTGCTTTGGGAAGGATGGCCATTTTAACAATATTAATTCTTCCAATCCAAGAGCATGAGATAGTTTTCCATTTCTCTGAATCATCTTCAATATCTTTTATCAATGTTTTATAGTTTTCAGCATATAGCAGTGGTCCCCAACCTTTTTGGCACCAGGGACTGGTTTCATGGAAGACAATTTTTCCACAGATGGGGGGGGAGGAATGGTTCAGGCGCTAATGCAAGCGATGGTTCAGGCAGTAATGCAAGCAATGGGGAGCAGCAGATGAAGCTTTGCTCGCTCACCTCCTGCTGTGCAGCTCGGTTCCTAACAGGCTAAAGATCAATACCAGTCCATGGCCCGGAGGGTGGGGACCCCTGGCATATTGGTCTTTCACCTCTTTGGTTAAGTTTATTCCTAGGGTTTTTTTTTTCTTTTTTAATGCGAATTTTAAATGGGATTTTTTTTTTTTTACTTTCTTTTTCTGATATTTCATTATCAGTGTAAAGAAATACAGCAGATTTCTGTATATCAATCTTGTATCCTGCTACCTTCCTGAGTTCATTTATTAGTTCTAATAGTTTTTGGGTGGAGAATTTTGGGTTCCCTATATAGAGTATCATGTCATCTGCAAATAGTGACAGTTCTACCTCTTCCCTTCCCATTTGGATCTTTTATTTCTTTTTCTGGTCTGATTGCTGTGGCTAAGACTTCCAGTACCATGTTGCATAGAAGTGGTGAGAGCGGGCATCCTTGTCTTGTTCCTGAATTTAAAGGAAAGGCTTTCAGCTTCTCACAGTTGAGTATTACTTTGGCTGTGTGTTTGTTGCAAATGGTATTTATTATGTTGAGATATGTTCCCTCTATACCCATTTTATTGAGTTTTTTTTTATCATGAATGGATGTTGAATTTTGTCCAATGCTTTTTCTGTCTATTGAGATGATCATGTAGTTTTTGTTTACTTTTGTTAATGTGGTGTATCACACTGATTGATTCACATGTGTTGAAACATCCTTGTGACACCAGAATGAATCTAACCCGATCATGGTGTATGATCCTTTTTATGTATTGTTGGATTTGGTTTGCTAAAGTTTTGTTGAGGATTTCTGCATCTATATTCATCAAAGATATTGGCCTATAATTTTCCTTTTTGTAGCCTCTTTGGTTTTGGTATCAGGGTGATGGTAGCTTCACAGAATGAATTTGGGAATGTTCCCTCCTCTTCAATTTTTTGAAATAGTTTGAGAAGGATAAGTATAAGTTCTTCTTGCATATTTGGTAGAATTCTCCAGTGAAGCCATCCAATCCAGGACTTTTGTTTGCAGGGAATTTTTTTTTTTTATTATTATAGATTCTATTTCACTTCTAGTGATCAGCCTGCTCAGATTATCTGTTTCTTCTGGACTCAGTTTTGGCAGGCTATTTCTAGAAACTTGTCCATTTCTTCTAGGTTGCCCAATTTGTTGGCATATAACTGTTCATAGTATTCTCTCATGATTTTTTTGTACTGTTGCAGTATGGGTTGCTATTTCTCCTCTTTCATTTCTTATTTTGTTTATTTGGGGCCTCTCTTCTTCTTGGTGAGCTTGGCTAGAGACTTGTCAATTTTGTTTATCTTTTAAAAAAACCAGCTCTTGGTTTTATTAACCTTTTCTATTGTGCTTTATTGCTATTTTATTTATTTCCTCTCTGATTTTTATTATTTCCATCCTTCTGCAGACTTTGGATTTTGTTTGTTCTTCTCTTTCTAATTCTTTTAGGTGGTAAGTTAGGTTGTTCGAAATTTTTCATGTTTCTTGAGGAAGGCCTGTGTTGTGATGAACTTCCCTCTAAGAACTGCTTTTGCCACATCCAATAGATTTTATAAAGTTGTGTTTTCATCTTTTTTATCTCAAGGTATTTTCTGATTTCATCATTGACCCATTGGTTTTTTGGTAGCATGTTGTTTAGTCTCCACATTTTCATTATTTTCCTGTTTTTCTTTTTGTGGTTGATTTCTAGTTTCAGACCACCGTGGTCACGAAAAATGCTTGAAATAATTTCTATCCTCTTACATTTGTTGAGGCTTATTTTGTGACCTTATACGTGATCTACCCTAGAGAATGTTCCATGCACCCTTGAAAAGAATGTGTACTGTGGGGTTTTTGGGGGGTTTTTTTTGGAATGTAGTGTCCTTTAGATATCAATTACATCCAACTGGTCTACTGTGTCATTTATGACTTCTGTGGCCTTACTGATTTTCTGTCTGGATGATCTGTCCATTGATGTCAGTGGGATGTTAAATTCTCCTATTATTTTATTATTGTCAATTTCTCCCTTTATGCCTATTAGTATTTGTTTTATATACTTAGGGGCTCCTATATTAGGTGTGTATATGTTAACAAGTGTGACATCCTCTTTTTGTATTGATTGCTTTATCATTATACAATGCCCTTCTTTGTCTTTCTTCATGGCCTCTGTTTTAAAGTATATTTTGTCTGATATGAATATTGCTACCCCTGCTTTCTTGTCACTTCCATTTGCATGAAATATCTTTCCATTCCCTCACCTTCAGTGTCTGTCTCTTCTGCTCTGCAGTGAGTCTGTTGTAGGCAGCATATTGGAGGTTCTTGTTTTTTTTTAATTCATTCTGCTACTCCATGTCTTTTGATCAGAGCATTTAGTCCACTGACAAAGTAATTATTGATAGGTATGTACTTATTGCCAATTTAATACTTGTTTTCCAGTTGTTTTCATAGTTCTTCTTTGTTCATTTCTTTTTTTTTTTTCCTTTTGTGGGTTGATGAATTCCTTTGTAGTATGCTTGAGTTCCTTTCATTTTGGTTTCTATGAGTCTATTATACATTTTCAATTTGTGGTTACCATGGAGTTCAAGTATGTTGAACCATAACTATATCTAATTGCTTTAAATTGATATTTACATTCAAACACGTTCTAAAGATCTACGTGTTTATACTCCCCTCCCCCACATTTTGTGATTTTGATGTCCTATTTTACATCTTCATCCTTATCCTTTTACTGTTTATTGTAGTTGTAATCACTTTTATAATTTTTTAATTGGTTTTTAACCTACATACTGGCTTATTTATATGATCTTCAATCCTGTTATATATTTGCCTTTCCTAATGTGATTTTCCCTTTCCTATAGATTCTTGCTTTTTTTCGATTTAGAGAAGACCCTACAATATTTCTTTTAGGGTAGGTTTAGTATTGCTGAATTCCTTTCGTTTATGCTTGTCTGAGCAATTCTTTCTCTCTCCTTCTATTCTAAATGATAATCTTGCTGAGTAGAGTATCCTAGGTTGCAGGTTTTTCCTTTCCAGGTATTGGAATATATCATGCCACTCCTTTCTGGCTTGCAAAGTTTCTACATAACTTTATGGGGGTTCTCTTGAAACTCTTTGTTTTTCTCTTTCTTTAACTTTTGCCCTTTTAATTATGATTTGTCTTGGTGTGGGTCTGTTTGGGTTCATCTTGCTTGGGACCCTCTGTGGTTCCTGTACATGGATATCTGTTTCCTTCTTTAAGTTTGGGAAGTTTTCAGCCATAATTTCTTCAAATACATTTACTATCCTCTTCTTTCTTTCTTCTCCTTCTGGAACCCCTACTTTGCATAGGTTGGCATGTTTATATTATCCCATAGATCTCGTATGTTGCTTTCTTTTTTTTTTTTTCTTTCGTCTTTCTGTCTGCTGTTCTGTTTGGGTGATTTCCATTAACTAGCTTTCAGATCACTTATTCATTCTTCTGTGTCATTTAGTCAGTTACTCATTGTTTCCAGATTGTTTCTTACCTTGTCAATTGAATTGTCTGGTTTTGGTTGGTTCATCTTTATAGTTTCTCGTTCCTTGTTACAGTGAGCTGCATTTCTATTGATAATCTTAATTCAGTTAGCATTTTTATTACCACCTTTTTGAACTCAAGATCTAGTAGACTGATGAGCTCTGTTTCATTATTTGTTCTTTCAGGGGATTTCTCTTGTCTTTTAATTGGGAGTAGTTCCTCTGCCTTTTCATTTTACTTAACTTTCTCTGTCTCTATGAAGTTAGGAGAAACAGTTATCTACTGCAGTCTTGAAGGAATGTTTTTATGTGGGAGTGTCCCTCTGTAGACTGTGTATCCAATGTTTTTGGTGCAAGGGCTGGCTTTGGTATGGATGCCAGCCACATCTTTCCTCGGTATGCTGGCCATTATCCTCTTGAAAGGGGGTGTGGTTGGTATCGTCAGAGTATCTAAAGCTTATGAAGGTGTGAGGCGTAATGTCCTCTCTGCTCTGTGGCTGTTGCCACTCTGTCAGGGGTGGGGTTTGCTGCCCAGTTGTTGGAGTAGAAGCCCTGAGGGTCAGGTTCAATCAAGCTCCACTGTCCTCGAGTGCATGCCCTGCCCCAAAGGTTGTGATTGCTGAAGCAAGTGAGGCTCATGTACTCCAGATTACCTGTGCATAGCCTGTGTAGGCAGCTGCACCTCTGCTCAGAAGCAGCCCAAATTCACATCCCTTTCTCTGTTGTGTTCATCCCACATTTAGTGCAAGGCTAGGGTGTGGTGTGGGCTGGGGGGTCAGGGCATTGTGGCTGCAGGAACTCAGGTGGCTGTACAGCTGCCAGACATCTGGGCTGCCTCTGAGGCAGTCTTCTCCCATGACCTGTCTGTCCCAGATCTAGCACTAAGTTGTGGTGTGGAGTGTGCAGAGGTAGGGCGTTCTCACTGGGAGATGAACCACTGCATACTCCTGAACATACTGACAATAGCCACCACTGTCCTTCCCAGATCACACCTCAGGCCTCCCAGGCTGTCTGCATAGCTAGATTGAGTCCTCTCCCAGGGCCTGTCTGCTTCAGGTTCAGCACTTAGCCACGGTGTGTTCTTGTGGCACTGACCTGTGCATGCCGTGACAGTGGCTGCAGCAGTCCTGCCTGCTGCCTCATGTGTGTGCTGACAATGGCCGCCACCCCGCCTAGATCACACACCAGGCCCCCCTGGTCTGTCTCTGTGTAGCAAGATTGAGTCTTTTCCCAGGGCTCGGTTGGCCATGCTGCAGTGTGGAGTGAACGAGGCTGGGGTGTTCTCCCAGTTCAGATGGGGAAGTGCATCAAAGCGGCAGCTGTAAGTGCAAGGCTTTCTCCGCCATGACTGCTGGCAAGCCAGCATGCACGCATTCCCTGGAATAGAGTCTAGATTTCTCCAGTGCTTCTGTCTGTCCCAGTGGTTTTTTCCACAGGCAAGGGAGCCTGTCTCCTCCACACAGGATGCCACGACTGGGATACCCAGATTGTGCTTCAACCTGCTCGCTCCTGAGGAAAGGGTCTGCCCATGTGGACCTTCTCTTTCTTTCAGGTCCTTCCCAGGCGTGCAGGTCCTGACCTGCCATTTTTTCCCATCCTACCTGGTTATGTGGTGATCTTTCTTGCAGTTTTGCTTGTTAGGAGTTCTTCTGCCAGTTTCCAGTTAGTTTTCCATGAGAATTGTTCCACATGTAGATGTATTTTTTATGTGTCTATGGAGGGGAGGTGAGCGCCACATCCTCCTACTCTGCCATCTAGATCCCACCTCCTGATAAAAGATCTTTGATGCATGCCCACTATTTCCACTTTATAATTTTTTTAGTCAATTTAAAGTTATTTATACTTTGTATTCAAAGATATGTAACTTAAGTTTAGAATTTACTGAATTCACAGATGATGTAAGTATTCATAACACCCTGGGTTCTCAACACTTCCTAGAATGTAACTTAAAACAGAAAGAATCATAGAAAATGTATAATAAAAAGTTTAGGCAACTGGGGTATTAACTGTAAAAGAACATGGGGAAACTTTCTATGGTGAGGGAAATGTTCTATATCTTGATTACAGTATTGATTACAAATATATATATACACACATATATATATATTTGTCAAAACTCATTCATCTTAAGGATGTGTACATTTTACTGTTTGTAATCATACCATCACACACACTGATAGGTATATTCTTTTGAATTATAGGCAACTGGTCTTCAAAGGTTACTGAAAAGGCAAGAAAAAGATACCTATTAGATACCTATTAGATACCTATTAAATGAGGCAGTATAAGACCTAATCCATTGCTTTCCTCTTAACTCATCTCAGATTGTTTCATTATAGGAAAACTACAGGCATACCTCATTTTATTGCACTTCACTTTATTGCACTTCACAGATAATTGTGTTTTTTATAAATTGAAGGTTTGTGGCAACTCTATGTCAAGCAAGTCTATCAGTGCCATTTGCCCAACAACATTTGCTCACTTCATGTCTCTGTGTCACATTTTGGTAATTCTCACAATATTTGAAACGTTTTCACTGTTATTATATTTGTTATAGTGATCTGTGATCAGTGATCTTTGATGTTATTATTCTAATTGTTTTGGGGTGCCATGAACTGCGCCCACATATGGCAGCAAACTTAATCAATAAATGTTGTGTGTATTCTAACTGCTCCACCAACCAGCTGTTCCCCTCTCTCCTTCTTTCTCCTTGCGACTCCATATTCCCTGAGACACAATATTGAAATTAGGCCAATTAATACCCTACAGTGACCTCTAAGTGTTCAAGTGACAGAGAGAATCACATGTCTCTCACTTTAAATCAAAAGCCAGAAATGATTAAGCTTAGTGAGGAATGCATGTGTAAAGCCAAGACAGGCCAAAAACTAGGCACCTTGCACAAAACAGCCAAATTATGAATGCAAAGGAAAAGTTCTTGAAGGAAATGAAAAGTGCTACTCCAGTGAACACATGAATGATAAGAAAGTGAAACAGCCTTATTGCTGATATGAAGAAAGTTTTAGTGATCTGGATAGAAGATCAAACAAGCCACAACAACTCCCTTAAGCCAAAGCCTAATCTAGAGCAAGGCCCTAATTCTCTTCAACTCTACGAAGGCTGAGAGAAGTGAGGAGGCTGCAGAATAAGAGTTTGAAGCTAGCAGAGTTGACTCATGAGGTTTAAGGAAAGAAGCCATCTCCATAACGTAAAAGTGAAGCAGCAAGTGCCGACATACAGCAAGTTACCCAGATCTAGATAACTAATTAATGATGGTGGCTACACTGAACAACAGATTTTTAATGTAGACAAAACAGCTTTATATTGTAAGAAGATGCCATCTAGGACTTTCATAGCTAGAGAGGAGAAGTTAATGCCTGGCTTCAAAACTTCAAAGGACAGGCTGACTCTTAAGGGCTAATGCAGCTGGTAACTTAAGTTGAAGCCACTGTTCACTTACCATTCTGAAAACCCTAGGGCCCTTTAAAATGATGCTAAATCTACTCTACCTATGCTCTATAAATAGAATAACAAAGCCTGGATGACAGCACATCTGTTCACAACATAGTTGACTAAATATTTTAAGCCCACTGTTGAGACCTACCGCTCAGAAAAAAAAGATTCCTTTCAAAATATTACTGCTCATTGACAATGTACTTCTTAACCCAAGAGCTCTAATGGAGATGTACAATAAAATTGGTGTTGTTTTCATGTCTACTATCACAACATCCATTCTGCAGCCCATAGATCAGAAGTCATTTCAATTTTCAAGTCTTACTATTTAAAATATATACTACATAAGGCTATAGCTGTCATAGATAGTGATTCCTCTGATGGATCTGGGCAAAGTAAATTGAAAACCTTCTGGAAAGGATTCACGATTCTGGATGTCGTTAAGAACATTCATGATTCATGTAAAGAGGTCAAAATATCAACATCAACAGGAATTCGGAAGTTAATTCCAACCCTCATAGATGACTTTTGTAAGGCTGAAGACTTCAGGGGAGGAAGTATCCACAGATGTGGTGGAAATAGCAAGAGAACTAGAATTACAGGTTGAAGATGTGACTGAACTGCTGCAATATTATGAGAAAACTATAGGGATGAGGAGTTGCTTCTTATTCATAAGCAAAGAAAGTGGTTTCTTGAGATGGAATCTACTCCTGGTGAAGGTGCTACGAAGACTGTTGAAATGACAACAAAGCATTTAGAATACTACATAAACTTAGTTGATAAAGCAGTGGCAGAGTATTTTTTTAATTAAGGTATGTACATTGTTTTTTTAGACATAACACTATTGCATGCTTAATAGACTACAGCATAGTGTAAATATAACTTTTATGTGCACTAGGAAACCAAAAAATTCGTGTGACTTGCTTTATTGTGATATCACTTTATTGCAATGGTCTGGAACTGAACCCACAATATCTCTGAGGTATGCTTATATAGTCCTAATTATGATAATTCATAATTCAATCTGTTCATCTATCTGATATACAATCTTAGCTCTAACTTGTCAAATTCCATGAAACAAAGATATATAAAATGTCTATTTTACTGAAAAATCTGATCTTTAGAAGAAGTTCCATAAAAGATGATTAAATTTGTAAGCTCTAATTATGGATTAGCTTTACTTAATTCACTAAATACATTAATGATTTTAAAGAAAAATTTTGCATCCCTTTAAAATAGTCTACACTACCTCCTAACAGATTATTCACCTACCCCCTAAAATGTAAGTTAAAATGAAAATAAATTTGAATTTAGTTGAGAATACACACTAACTAGAGAGGCTAACTTAAAACCACTGACAAACTTTTTAGCTCATTATACTGAGGTAATGCTAGCAGTAATGTGTCAACATCCAGAAGGCAGACAGAGAGAGAGAGAGAATGCAAAGAATAGCACAGGTTGATTTTATGTACCAAGATTGTAAATAGCACTCATCACTTCCACCCTCATCTCTGTTGACAAGCCCAAGACATGAAAGGGGAACTGGGAAACCTATTCTTTGTCATTTGGCCACAACTCCAAGAAGGCAAAGGGAATACATAATTTTGATGTAGATCTAGCCATCTCTATCACTCATACTAGCATAGGAGAGGTCTAACAAAATCTTAATTCACAGAAGGAGAACAACATATTTACAATGCAGGTTTACAAAACTAATCTGAAAAAAAAAACAAAAACAGAACATGCTTTAATGTGGAATACAGTAGTTTTCAAATTATGGTCAAAGATGAAAAGAACAAAAAACTATTTAATCAGCTACCTATAGAACAGTAAAAGGCCAAAAACTGCATTTCAGAAATGATATATCACTCTGGGAAAGCTTTGTTTTTACAGGCGTTCCTTTGAAACTGTCAGGCAAACATTTTTATAGGCCATCTTTTCTCATACACAGTCAGCTCATGATATATAGCATAAGTCAGAGACAGGCAAATAATGCAACAAACCTCCTCTTAGACCAACAGAAGGCAGAGCAAAAATCGTTTATTTCTTATAGGATTAAGAAAAAAAAGCCTACTTTCCTTATTTTTCATCTCCCTGGGAGATAAAAAGGTAAGCGAGTACTTTGGAATCATACTTCAAAAAGTAGGATGATTTTTGCTTGCTTTAAACAACAGAAACAACAAAGTGCTATTTTAAAAGGGGACCTAGCCCATTTATCTTTACAAACTTCTACTCCTAAAACCTGAAGTACATGCCAAAACAAGAAAAGCAATTTATCTTCAAAATGCTAAGACATTTTTGTTTCTGCTTTAAAGGCTTTGTGCCTCTGGAGGTTAATTCACCTTTCACATTGGATGTCATGGCATTTTCTCCATGAATGAAAATAAAGACAATATGATTATTTTCTTTATTACTATATTCCTGAGTGAACAACATGACTTGTGATCTAAAGAAATTTTAAATTTTAGTATAGCTTTTGAATCAACTAAAGATCATATTATCCAAAAAATAGTATTGAAAATAACCTAAGAAAGCTATAATTATCAGCAATCCCCCCATTTCTCTCAGGATTGAGGTTTACTATACCTATATTTTTTAAATGTATAGTAATGACATTTTTTATAATATCAAATAATATAAAAACAAAGATTCAAAGAATATCTTTAGAGTTTGCAAAATTTTATCTCTCCTCTGCTGCTCAAAAAGTACTAATACCATCTTCTTCACATAGCAGATGGGGAAATAAACATGTAAAACACATATGTACTTATTTAATAGTAGTGTTTTAAGACTTTGTGCCTATGAAAGCTAATTACCAAATTAAGATTTTCAAAATCACTTTGATTCAATGAATGAGTTCTTTTATGATAAACCTTTTGAACACTGTACTAGAACTATGCCATCAGTGAAAAAAAGAAACAAAAGAAACCTCAACGTCCTAACTGATATCACTCAAATTAGTTTTAAATTTTGGTGAACTTTCAAAAGCAAACCCAACAAAAAGCAAAGGATGAAAATACCAACTTCCTGGGAAGCCTTCCTTGACATCCCCAGGAAGGCTTGCTTCTCCACTTAATTCCACTAGAATATCAGACTGGGTGATGGCCCCTTAACTACATTTCTTTTCATCATCATCTGTGAACTCTGTAAGGGTAGTGATCATGCACATTTATATTAGACTCTTCAGTGCCTATCACAGGGCCTGGACCACGCTAAGTGCTTAATAAATGTCAACTAATTGAATGAATGAATACAGTTAATTAAAAGCTGAACAAAAGGTTGCAAGATGGAGGCAGCAAAGGGAAGAGAAAAAAGGGGGAAAAAAGTACTAGAATGGAAATTAAAATGGTTACTTCCTGTATATGTCCTTAGAGGGAAGCCATTTAGTACTCCTGTGCCTCAGTTTCTTCATTTAAAGAAGCTGAACAAGACTATCTCTAATACCATTTCTGTTTCTAAAATTTTATTTTAGAAATGAAATGGTCATCTTATGTATAAATATTCACATAGACTAAACACTCTCTTAATCAACCTTCACTGAACCAACTCACCAGATTAACAAGTTTTCCATCACCTCTGAAAAATGTATAGTCTGAGCAAAGGTTTTTAAACTTTAGTGGACCTCAAATTGCCTAGAGGGTTTGTTAAAACACATTGCTGGGCCCCACCCCCTGAGTTTCTGATCCAGTATGTCTGGGATAAGACCCAAGAATTTACAATTCTAACAAATTCCAGGTAATGCTGATGCTGTTGGCCCAGAAATCACACTTTTGAGAAACACGGCCTTATAGTAAATGCCCATTCAACTCCATTCCTATCATTTGAGCTGTTTGATTATCAAAGGTCAGTTTCCCAAACCTGTATATTCCAGTTGAAACTGTTTATTATAGTTACATTAGCTGTTTAGATATCATGTAAATATATAGAGAGTCATTTTCAAATTACCTTTGAATTAGGTGTGAGATTTCTGTAAAACACTAAGAAATTTTCATAAAAATCTAGGATTTTGCATTCTTTCCCAATTTAACTTCTTAGTCCAATTAAAAACTAAAAGTGAAAATAGTGGTGATAGAATTATTGGTGTTGAAAAAATCATGGGCACAAACAGACATGAGGAAACTTTTGGAGTGATGTATTATTTTGATTGTGGTACTGCAGTGATCATTTCTTGGGTGCAAATATATGTAAAACTTATCAAATTGTACACTATAAATTTACACAGTTATTGTATGCCAATTATACCTTAATAAAATATGTAAACAACACACAAACTTACACACATACACACACCCAACAAAAATTTAATAAGACTGACAAAACCAAATTTTGTGAGGTTATGGCGTAACCATAACTCTGATACATTGTTGATAGGAATGAAAGAAAAGTGTTTCCAAAGTGTCAGTTTCATACAAAACTAAACACACATCAGCTTATGACCAAGTAATTCCATTCCTAATTATTTACCCAAGAGGAAGGGATACACAAGAGATTGTTCAAGAAAGTTCTTAACAGTTTTATTTCTAAGAGCTAAAAACTGGAAATAGCTCAGGTGTCCATCAGCAGGAGAATGGATAAACAGAATGCAGCATCCATACAACTCAGCAATACTACTCAGCAGTAACAAGAAACAAACTACCCATGCACTCAATAACAAGATGAATCACAAAATATTATGCTAAAAGAAGCCTTATATAAGAATACATCTGTATGATCCCATTTATATGAAAAGGCAAAACTAATCTATGATATAAAAAAGCAAAACAATGATGTCTCTTGGGGGTGGCAGGAAGGAATGTGAAGACATCTTCTGGAGTGATAATGCTCTATATCCTGAAAGACCTTACACAGTTTAGCCGGATTACACAGAGACATGTATCTGTCAAAACTCATGGAATTGTGGGAACATTTTAGATTTCTGCATTTCATTGTAAATCTTACTTCAAAATGAAAAAAAAAGAACTATAATTAAATATTGAACCTTGGTAATGATATGCATGCTCAAGTGTTTGGGGATAAAACATACTGATGTATGCCACTTTAAAACGCAACAAAAGATGGTGGGATGGATGGATATGTGAATAAGCCATATATAATGAAATGTTAACAGAATCTAGGTGGTAGGTATGTGGGTATTCATTGTACAATTGTTCCAGCTCTTCTACGTGTTTGAAAAGCTTCATAACAAGATGTTGAGGAAAAATCAGTTTGTAACATAGTAGGGATTCCACTTTTTGCATATTTATGTATGTCTGTGTGTTCATCGACATGCACATATGAAGCATATGCATGTATATATTTATGTATGTTGTATATGCAACTATTCCCTCTCAATCAGATCCTTCCAATTCACTTTAAACATACTCAAGTTCCCCCTATCCCCAAATGGTACAAAACAAACAAAAAAGAAATTCCCTCAAAATTCCATCCTCTTTCAGCTACTACTAGGTCATATAAAGAGATGAGCATACTTCTGGTGTCCATGTCTTCACCTACTCCATTCTGGCTTGTGCCCCCAATACTCCAGCAAAATGGCTCTTACTCAAAGATTTCAATGATTTCCAAGTCAGTAGATCAAATGGATATTTTTAGATCCTCATCCCTTGAAGAATGTAAAATATTAAATTTACCCACTTTTCAATTTGAAATGAGGGAAGCAAACTTTTTTGGTATGTAAAACAAGCATTTTTAAAAAGAAGAGCTCAATTTCATACTACGGCCAAGTTAGAATGTAGGAAGGGGAAAAATTAAGGGGAAAAAGGAAAAGGAAAAAGGAAAAAGAAATGAAGAAGTTACTACTATAGTTCAAAGAGTAATTGCCAATGGTCTATTTTCATAGACCATTTTCACCTAATTCTACTACATTTTGAAATTCTAGTGAACTCATTAACTATTGTTCACATTTCTTCAACTGGTTTAGTCATCCTATCTACAGAAGCTCTATCTTAAATGGATCTCCCCAAACCGCCTATTTATGTAGAAATTATTTTCTGAGTTACAAGAATAATAACCAGAGAACTAGGTCCCCAAGGATCAGATAAATCCAGCTATGTATCAAAATTAGTACAAAAACTATTTCCTAATCTTCAGAAGGTGAGCCCTCAAAGTTATTCATAGCAGCACTGTCATGGCATATAATACAACTCAAAGCCTTCCAATGATTTCAGTGTGTTAGATAATATAAAATTGGGCAGTAAAATCACTTTTAAAATAATCTTATAAAATGTAAAATAAAGGGAATTTCTTTGTGACATGAGCTTCCGAGATGAAAGCTTAATATGAGCCTAAAATGTGTAGAAGAATCTGAATTGTATTTAGTAGGTTTAGGGTGGGGTTTCCCAAATTGCAAGTCACTTTTTATAGCACCCTCATGTTTCTGATTTTGAAGATGAACAGGCATTGACTAGTCAAAGACATGTGGGAAAGAACATTCTAGCATGGGCAAAAACAGTAAAAGTATATGTAAAGACAGTCACAGAAGGGCTTTATTATTTATTTTCCTTTAATATTCATCTGCATATCTTGGTCACAGATGGTAGTTTCCAAAAGGCTCCTATCTTTATTCTTGGAACCTGTTCTCCTGAGAAAGTAAATTCGTTTATTCCACAAGCAATTATTTAACACCTTCAATGTGCAAGCCTAGAACTTTGTGCATTGCCTGAGATTAAAGGAAAATAGATTATGGCTAATAGTAATACACTATGATTCCTGAGGGACTTAATTTTACCCTAGTTTTTTACACCAGAGCTTTATACATAGCTATTATTTGTCTATTTTCAAATGTTAAACTTAATTTTTCGCTTACCTTTGAACTCCACTAACAATGGAGGTGTCATGAAGAATAAAGTAGCTTAAATTCAATTGTAAAGAAGGAAACACAGAAGGACTTAATCACACTAGACAAACACTCCTGAAAATCCAGAGTGATTGCTTAGTATAAAGTCTAGGTTCAGAACTCTAATCTTTTTGGATTATAAACCTTTGTGGTACACAGCTTCTGACAAGGCTCCCAATAATCCCCACCTCTTGGTATCCATGACTTTATTTAATGTCCCCCCTTGAGTCTGGGCTGAACTTCACAACCTGCTTCTAATGATGTGAATATGGCAAAAATGAAGGCTGTCTCTTCTGTGATTAGGTTACAAAAGACCATGACTTCTGTCTCACTAGTGCTCTCTCTTGCCCAATCACTTGTTCTCCCTGTTGAAGCATGCTTCCACACTGTGAGAAGCACCATGAAGAGGCCCACGTGGTAAGGAACCAAGGGAGGGCTTTGCCAATAGCTCACGAGAAACAGAGGCCTCAGTCTAAGAACCCACAAGGAACTGAATCCTGCAACAACCACATAAGCTAGGAAGTGAATCTTCCCTAGTCCAACCTTGAAATAACTGCAGCCTTATGAGAGGCAGAGCCAGAAGACCCAGCTAAATGGTACCCAGATTCCTGACTCACAGAAACTGTAATATGATAAATGTGTATTGTTTTAAGCTGCTACATTTTGGAATACTCTGTTATACAGCAATAGATATCTAACATAGAGCCTATCTGCAGAAAAGTATATAAATATACAAATTCTGGCACACATTTTACAGAAATAGGAGGCCTCTCTGAAGTCCACCAACAGAACTCCTAGTGGCCCAGAGATCCCAGACTAAGAAATTTATGCTATGATAAACTCCAAACAATATGTACAAAAGGCCTGCAGAAGTCAATTTAACCATGCTATGTAGCTTAACAAATGTCAGAATGCTTTCCTTCCATAAGGTATTACTAAGAAAGTTAAATTACTCTAAATATAATTGATATCTTAGTACTAGTATTACTAAAGGTAAAAACAAGTCAAGTTCTACTATAACATCATTTTAAATAATGTATTTCATAGGTACTAAATAAATATTGAGGATAAAATAATGACTAAACACCATCCTTAAGTACTGTGTGAGACAAACACACACACACACATGAAACAATTATAAGATCTGGGATACAAACAGAAATTTGCATATGGTATCCATTCATGTATGTAATATATATGATATAATATGTATGACTTCATTGAATTTTAATTATAAAGTAATTAAAATAAATACCTGTACTGTTTTTCCAAGTCCCATGTCATCACCAAGAATACATCCTCTTCCTTGGATGAAGTGTTCATAGAGAAACAGGGCTCCTTCCCTTTGGTAGTCTCTCAAATACCTATTAATAGTATAAGGAATAGAGTCTCCATTTTCAGATAATTGAAAAGCAACAGCAGATGATGGAAATTTTCTGTCTGGGAAATAAGGTTTTTCCAAATCTTCATCATCAAATATAAAATTCCTGGAGCAATCTTTAACAGATTTCACTTCTTGAAGTCTTTTAAGAGGTACTTTCCTTTCTTGAAAATCTGAATATAAGATGACTGCAAATGACTTCCCATTTTCATCCACTATGACAGATTTTATGCTTGCTTCACAAAGTTTTTCATTATCTGGAGAAGGGGCGAGACATCTTTCTCCTGGATGCCATATATCTATAATAATAAAAGAGAAAATAAACTTTCCAAATCTAACTTATAAAGTAACACCTCATTTATCCACTGCTATGAGAAAAAAGTGTTCCTCACATAAATACCCTTTCCAAAATCTGAAACAAGATAAATTATAACATGTATAAATATTTTCCTAAAGTATATTTTCCTCAAGTATATTAACATAATAAAGGGTACATAATTTATTTCCAGTTTTTCTCACCTTGGCTGTGTGTCATAATCTCCCCATATATGCTTCGTCTGTTGATTCTGATTCAGTGGATATGGACCATGGGCATTTGGTTTTATTATTGTGTTTGGTTGTTACTGCTGAATTCAAAAGGTGACTCTGATGCACAGCCAGGATTGAGAACCACTTATTTAAATATTCATGATGACTCATGAACATTAGGTATAACGTTCATGATATGGTAGAGTAACACTGAATAGGACTTGGTAACAGGTAAGCTAAAATCCTCTGAACAGCAATATTTTTGTGATTCTTCTGTCTGCTTTTTTAGTTACCTCATCTCCTTTCTCTGAAGACAGCTGTTTCTTCTGTCAATATTGCTGCTTCTAAAATGTTGCTTGAATCTGTATACAACTAATCAAGGGAATCTCCAACTCAACTACAAAGTGATATGTACCAGCTTTGTCACAGCTTTTTCCCTTCTAGGTTTTGAAGAGCCAAGGTTCTTAAAAAAGAGATGAATTCTAAGATCTCTTTCTGCTAAGATTCTATTATTCTTTGAAGAGTCTGACTTGTCTCTATGTACAAATTTATTCTGTGCTTAACTGTAGAGCTATTTTATTTTCTATTCAGAAAATATAGCACTGTGAATGAGGAGGAGGGCCTCTACAGAGTATATACTGTTGGTACAATTAAAAGGTACCAAATAGAGGAAATTAAGTAAAAATAATTTTCCAAATGGAATTTCTTAGAGCAAGAATCCCAGAGGAATTGTATGGCTACAATTGTAAGGATACTAGGAATTATTTTTCTCACATATTTCTCATTGAGATCATATGATCATTGGCAGTTTCCCAGGGACTTCCTAATGATGCTGAATTAGGCTTTTATAACATTCATGATTATAACTAGTACATATATATTCTCTTTAGCAAGAAGAGCTCATTATACTATTCCTCATCAGTTGTTCCTCAAAAGTAAAACCATTATTCTAATTTTGATAAGGTTGTTTTTATATAACAATCAGCAAAAAAAATCTGTTCTCCCACTCTAATCTTTGCATCCAAACTGTTTGAGAATTGTTACATTATTCTAAAAGACAAGAGTTTTAATGTGAAAATAAAACCTTTATTCACTATACAGGGATAAAAAATAGGTTGATGGGCCCTATTTTCATAACAGTACTGTTTGAGCCTTAAAACCTACGTTAAGCCTTGCAACAATTTTTAACACATTATTTGTTTCACATGCTTTGTCTACCTATCCAGCAAACACCTTCTAATTTTTAAAGACTTAATTCATTAATTTATTTATTATTCAACATATATGATTTAACACCAATTATTTACTACAACTGTAACACACAGTTAAAATGAAGAAAACCAATGTCAAAAATGATAGTGAGGGGCTTCCCTGGTGGCGCAGTGGTTGAGAATCCGCCTGCCAATGCAGGGGACACGGGTTCGAGCCCTGGTCTGGGAAGATCCCACATGCCGCGGAGCGGCTGGGCCCGTGAGCCACAATTGCTGAGCCTGCGCATCTGGAGCCTGTGCTCCGCAACAAGAGAGGCCGCGATAGCGAGAGGCCCGCGCACCGCGATGAAGAGTGGCCCCCGCTTGCCACAACTGGAGAAAGCCCTCGCACAGAAACGAAGACCCAACACAGCCATAAATAAAATAAATTTAAAAAAAAAAAAAAAAAAAAAAAAAAAAAATGATAGTGATTAAACCTTGCTTAGAACTAGTCTTTCCAAATCTCATTAAAAGGCATCACTGTCTAACCAACTTTTCAAGGTAGAAAACCTTTAGTCAGCCCTTATTCCTCTTTTTATATAAGTCCCTACATCCTCTCCATCAGAATGTCCTGCTGGCTCTACCTAAAAACGAAAAAAAAAGCATCACTTTCCTCCATGCCACCATCACTTTAAAACAACTGTTGGTAAACTTTTTCTGTAGAGTCAGATTTTAGCTACTTGTTATTTTACATCTTGCAGGCTATACTGTCTCTTGCCCTTGTAACACAAAAGTAGCCACAGACACATAAACAAATGGGTATGGCTGCGCTCCAGTAAAACTTTATCTACAAAAAACAAGTGTCAGGCTGAATTTGGCCTTGACTGTAATTTGCCAAACTTTGGCTTTCTCCTAAATTACTGCTACAGACTCCATTCTCTATTCTCCATTCTCTAACCATTCTCTCTGCTGACACTATTTCCCTCTATAATCCATTTTCCACATAGCAGCAATAGTGACTATTTAAGAATATAAATTATTAGTAAATCTTTAATTTAAAATCTTTTAATAATGACCCACTGCACAAAGAATAAAGTCCAAGCTCCTTACTATGGCCTATAAGACCTTGTATGATCTTCCCATACTTACCTCTCCAATTTAATCTATCAATTTTTCCCTTGACTCAAGCATATTAAGCAGGTCTTTTCTCAGGTGTTTTTATGTCATG
This sequence comes from Balaenoptera physalus, assembly GCF_965194825.1. Taxonomy (NCBI): domain Eukaryota; kingdom Metazoa; phylum Chordata; class Mammalia; order Artiodactyla; family Balaenopteridae; genus Balaenoptera; species Balaenoptera physalus. The sequence continues at coordinate 87,650,976 of NC_138886.1, read as the reverse complement.
GCCTCAGAGATTTTATCTCAGACCACCTTATTTAAAGTAGGGAACTCCACTATTCTGTACTATTTTATTGCCTCTATAGCATATATCACAATGTTTAAGTATCATGTTTACTTTTTTTATCTGCCTCTCTCACTAGAGAATAATATCTTTTCCAAGAAAATGTCTGTATTCTTCAAAATTTTCTCCCCAGGACCAGCACAGAGTAGGCCCTCAATAAATGAGCTGAATTTATTAACAAAAACACATCCTTGATCTCATAGAACCTTGACATCTAGTGAGAGAGACAAATACTCAAAAGTTCACACACATGAAATTGCTATAAGTGCTTTGGCAGAACAGAGTGCTGTAAGAAAGAGGTACTGAGGAAACAGTTTAAAAAGTAAGGAGATCTAAGAAGAGAATGTCAGTCAGAGGGCACATACAGCATGTGCAAAATCCTCATGGGCTTCACACAACTTATAGAAGTCTATTTGGTTCCTGAGTTTGGGTAATTTCTAGAACTAAATATTAATAGATTCAGTTAAGTTTGAGCAGGGCGGTTATCTCTCAGTATTCAAACTCCAGAACAATTAGCTTAAATTAGGATGATTTCCTTTTGGACTGAATAGGGGTAAGGCTCCTTTTGATCTGGTTCCTGTGTTCCTCTTTAACTTCATTTTCTCCATCTCTCCTGATTTCATTCCAAACTGGCCTCCTTGCTATTCCTTAATCATGGTAAGCATACTCCACCTTAGTCCCCTGAGATTTCTGTTCCTTCGCCAACACTCCTCCTAAATACCAAAGTGACTGATTCTTTCACTTCATTCAGGGTTCTGTTCAAATGGCATCTCCTCAGAGGTATCTTCTCTGACCACCCAATCTAACATAGCTCTCCCCGCCACTCTCTCTTCCTTCACCCTGCTTGATTCCATTTTCAGAGAAAAATATGAACTGTCTGGTATTGTTTATTTCAACTTAAATATAAGTTCCCCAGAGCAGGGACTTATGTTCACTGCCATATTCTGGGCACCTAGGACAAAGTTTGAAACTCAAATACTTGTCAAATTAACAAATATTTATATATAGCTAACATTTTGAGGGCTTATGTGTGCCAGACATGCAATTTAGATGTAGCAGTTCATTTAAGCCTCACAGCAACCCTTTCATTACTTCATGTAAGCAATATTATTAGTTCCATTTTACAAATGGTGAAACAGATAAAGGTTAACCATGGTCACACAGCTAGAAAGTGGCAGAGTCTGGATTTGAACCAAGCTATCTGAACTTGTAGCTATAATGCTGTAGCAGTTCACACATGAATGAACAATTCCTTGGAACTGAGTAGCCCTGCCCCTTTTAAATGAGGTATGAGCATCCCAGTTACTATAATCTCCACTCAGCAGCTTCATCCATTTATTTCACCTGCCAGGTTTCTATAGGTATTTATATTTGTGGTCCCCGAATTATAGTGTCATCAATTCCTAGCCGTCAGAGCTGAGGCTTGTTACTTAAACGTCTCTGAACTTTAGTTCTGAATCCCTCATCTATTTAATGAGATCAATATCTTCCTCAAAGGAAAACATGTACATAAACAATTAGCATATTTCCGGGCACAGAACAAGCACTCAATATCTGGTAGCTTTTGTTATGCCACTATTAATAATGAAAGTTGTTAATTTAGGGGCAAGAAGCCATCCCAGATGACTTGTGGCAGATAACCATACCCTCCTTAAATTCTCTCTTGGTGACCCAGTAAAGGTGATGCCGACTCAGTACATCATATATTAAGCTCTTTGTGTAATAAACTGAACTAAATATCTCAACCTTTATTCACCTACTTAATAACAAATCTACCATTCACTAAGAACTGAGGCATACAAGAACAGAGAATAAAAATACCAAACATTTACTTAGGGTTTACTATGAGCCAGACACTGGGTCACATAAATGCTTTGCTTAACACCATCTCATTTAATAATCACAAGAACTCACTCAGCAAAGATCTCAGTTTTACAGACGAGGAAACCACCCAAAGTTGCTCAGCAAATGACTGTCAGAGTCAGCACTAGATCCAAGGGCAGTCCGACTTCAGAGTGCAGGTTCTCAACTCTGAATCACAAAGAACTGGTCCCAGCCCTAGAGGTGGTTCACAATCTCCAGCTGTCACTCACAGGAGCCACAGGGTAAAACCCCAACCCCAAGGGAACTGGCAGGAACAGGTCCAACCCTACGCAGTAAAGACAGTTGTCTGGGGAGAGAGGGGAGCTCGGAGCTTATACCTTTGCTGTTGGTTTCCGCGCGGGGCTTCGGGACAGAGAGATCCATCTGGCCAGGGGGAAGGGCCTGGCAGCATTTAACACCTGACAGGCGGCGGAGGACCGCCAGGAGGAGGCTGGCGGGCGGACGGCGGCCAACTCCACCTGCCGCCGCCCTCTGTACATCGACCCCCCCCCCCCGAAGCCCGACGTCACGGGACGAGAGGGAGCAAAGGTGGAGCCTGACGGGGTCCAAGGAGAACGGCCGGTGGCGTTCGAGACAGCGGCAGAGCCGGAGGGCGCTGTGGAAGCTGGCAAGGCGGTGCTCACCTAATCGTCTGGGGCTCCGCCGCCGGGGGAGGACAACAAGCAGGCAGGTCGACCCCCTAGCCTCCCTCTCAGTAACGGGCCTCCCTCTGGGACCCACCGCAACTTCCAGCCCTGACTCGGAAAATCCCGCGAGAAGTGGCTCCCGAACTGTTTTCGGGATCTCACGAGAACAAAATCTTGGTTGACATGGGCGGAGCGATCTTCCGGCCGTCTTTCCTCTAGGAAGCCGGTAACGCAAAGCTCCGCGATAGTTGCAAGTATCGCGAAGTTTGATATCGCCTGCTAGCCTGCTGCGGCTCTTGTGGCTGCGGAGAGAGGCAGGATGCTCGTGGGCGTGGATCTGCTGTGGGTCTTTTAAGGACCGGTAAGGAGGGTGACGGCCTGGCAGGAGACCGTCGTCCCCGCGATCGTATCTTGTGGCTTATATTAGGCTCTTGGTTCCTTCGTCGTGTTGCTGGACGCCCAGGGACTTTAGGAAGCGAGCGGTTCCCTCTTGGAGTGCCGCCTCAGCCGTGTGGACTCCGACGGCTCAGGACACCCAGAGAAGGCATATTTTCTTAGGTTATATACTAAAATGTAGTAAGTTATAAATAACTTCTCTGAGTACAAAACCTGCAACACATGTCCTAAGTAGAAGGCAAAGGTAAAGATACTATGAAAACTTGAAAGTGTTTTTTCGTGTACCATCCCAAGTTACCAGTGGTTTGTATAACACGTTATGGGTAAACACTAAGCAAACCATCAGGCTGTTTTGGTAAGCATCTTCAGGGCAGCATACCACTCAGGAATTAATGAATACTGCTCATCTAATACTTTTCCAGACGTTGTATGTAGATTAATCCAAAAATGCTTCCTCACATGTTAAAATGTTTTTGTGTGCTGTAGGATATTTCATTGAAGTAGATTAGCCTGCATGGGCCTGTATTAGTTTCCTATGGCTACTGTAACAAATTACCAAAAACTTAATGGCTTAAAACAGCATAAAAGTGTTATCTTATAGTTCTGTAAGTCAAAAGCCCTACATTGGTCTCATTAGGCTAAAATCAAAGTGTCAGCTGGGTTGCCTTCTTTTCTGGAGGCTCTGCAGAGTATCTTTCCTCGCCTTTTCCAGCTTCTAGAGGCTATACACATTCCTTGGCTCACGGACACCCTTCTGTCTTCAAAGCCAGCAGTGTTGCATCCCTCTGACCTTTCCATAGTCATATCTCCCTTTAATTGCAGCAGGGAAAGACTATTTGATTTTAAGGGCTCACATGATAAGATTGGGTCCACCAATAATCCAGGATAATCCTCCCATATCAAGGTCTATACCCTTTTTCACATCAGCAAAGTCCCTTTGCCATATAAAGTAACATATTCATGGGTTCCAAGGATTAGGATGTGAATATCTTTGGTGGATCATTATTCTGCCTACCACAGGGTCTTAATGAGAAAAACTATATGGCTATTTGCTCTGTAAATAGGTATCCATTCTTTGACAGATACTAAAAATTAGCGTGTTTTCATAAAATGCTTCATCTAGAATAGCACTTGTTTCTGTTTACCAGCGGGTAAAAATTTTGTACGGAAGAGAAACATCTAATTCATCCATTATGTTGGTCCTCACACATGGTTAAGAGGTTAAGTCATTTAACCCCACTGCTTCAGTGTCCTCACCCATGACAGATTAATAATAGGGTTACTGTAAAAATTAAATTAAATAAAACACCTAAAACAATACCTAGTCTCAGTAAGGATTTAGTATTGCAATATACTATTGTTATCAATAGAATGAATCCACTTGAAAGTTGAATTCTGCATAGCCATTTCTTCAATTTAATATTTTGGCTAATAGTTGATAGTACATTATTAATTAGATTAGAATTTTAGACTAGATTCTAACTTAAACACCATGGATTATAAGGCATATTTTCTAGGTGCAGCTGAAAAAAACTCATTATAATTGTTACTCTTGATTTTAACATGCATCTTGATATTGGAAATTCTAAAATGTAGGGGAAAATCTTCCTGGAATTGGAATTGATGAAATATATCTGTTTTACTTAAAGTCTGTTCACATTGTTCCTAAAATCAATAGCAATTGGAAATTTCAGTCAAGCTTACTTTTTTTTTCTGCAACTATCAGAGAAGAAATTTGATTTTTTTCTCATACTGAAATGACTAGTTATGTAATATTGTCTTATTTTTTAATGTCTTATTTTTCCAGAGGTCCACTGAATTAAGATGTTCATTTCTAAAGAGCTGACCTCTAAATAGGAGTGATTAGACAAATCACAAAGAAGTAAATATTGATTTAAATGAAAGAGATCATCTGGGTGATGGAATTCTCTTGTGACTAACAGAAGTGAAGGGGGCCTCAATTTCTGAGTGTTTCTTATTTAATCTCACCACCATGGTTATGATACATGGTGAAGCAGAAATAATCATGACATAAAAATTGGTTTTAGTGAATTATATGCCTCACAAAATTAGACATCCTGAAACATTCCTTCCCCCATTTAACAGTAGCTTTTGTCTGAGCCCATTAGAGTGACATCCTTGTCTAGGTGCTGATATTTTAAGCATCCAACACTGTAAAACTGCACTGCAAAGTGAAATTGAAAGCCTTGCAAAATATTGAGGAATTACCAAAAGTCAATAAAAATGATATTGGATAACTAAGTCGGATGCAAAACCATTGGGAAAGTATGATCTAGCAAAATTAAGCCTGTAAAATCTACAAAAAGAGAAAAAACACAGATGGTGATAGCATGGGCATTTCAAAAGAGTATTACTTGAATATCAAAGAGGCCCTTGAGAAAGAGGATTAAACCTTTTAATATTTTACAGAAAAGTAGACTTTATATTCACACTGCAGAAGTCAAATATGAATCTATCTGTGGTTCATAGACCTCCAAAATTGTGAGTTAATCCAGCAAAAAGGCTCAAGAAAAAAATAGGTATGTGTCTTAGTCCATTTTGGTTGCTGTGACAAAATTCCACAGACTGGGTAGCTGTGGATAAACAGCAGAAATTTATTTCTCACCGTTCTGGAGGCTGGAAAGTCCAAGATCAATGTGTCAGCATGGTAGCATTCTGGTGAAGGCCCTCGTCCAGTTCATAGCTGGCCCTTTCTTGCTGTGTCCTCACATGGTGGCATGGGCTAGAGAGCTCTGTGGTATCTCTTTTTTAAGAGCATTAATCCTGTTAATGAGGGCTCCATCTCATGAACTAATCACCTCCCAAAGACCTCACCTTCTAAAACCATCACAGTGGGCATTAGAATTTCAACATATGAGTTTTGAGGGGACACAAACATTCAGACCTTAGAAGTATGAAAACATAAGACAACATAAGAAATTGAGTCTAAGAGTTTTAGTTAGCTGATTTTAGGTTGTAACATTTCTCCCCTGATACAGTTTTCCAGCCATTGTATCAAGGGGAAGAAAGGAAGAACAGATGAGGGCAGGGTAGAGATGATAGAAATAGATGTGTCCTTGTTTGCCAATAAGTAACCTAAACCTTAAAGTTTAAAAGTCAATGTTATGCAACAGTGTGAATGTACTTAATACTACTGAACTGCACACTTTAAAATGGTGAAGAAGGTAAATTTCATGTAATACATATTCTTTTACTCTCCTTAAAAAACAAAACAAAAAACTTGGGTCAACAAAAGGACAGTTTGATTCTTGAGTCAGGTGTAGTGAAAGATATATAGTGAATGGCAGGTTAGTGTTAGGAATGTGATGAGCATTATTACCTCTTGAACCTTCACCAAGGCTGTTTTTACTTCATAGACTCATTATGTATTAGAACTTGAAGAAATCTAAGGGATTCCTTGATCCTGTGCTCTAATTTAAAGACAAGAAAGTAGTTTTGAGAAATGTTAGGTTATTTGCCCCTGGTCACAAATAGCAAATAAAATCAGGACTAGAACATGATTCCTGATACTCATTGCAATATGATAAGTATACAAAAATATTTCACAGAAGATACTTTTAGATTTGAAAAATTAAATGTTGTGATTCAATTTCATGTAATACTTCATATCACGTCACATAGTAAGCCTAACAAATCTGCAACAAAACACGAGGAACTGCAGGTTGAAATAATTTTATAAAAATACTCAAAATGGGGCTTCCCTGGTGGCGCAGTGGTTGAGAATCTGCCTGCTAATGCAGGGGACACGGGTTCGAGCCCTGGTCTGGGAAGATCCCACATGCCGCGGAGCAACTAGGCCCGTGAGCCACAACTACTGAGCCTGCGCGTCTGGAGCCTGTGCCCCGCAACGGGAGGGGCCGCGATAGCGAAAGGCCCGCGCACCGCGATGAAGAGCGGCCCCCGCACCGCGATGAAGAGTGGCCCCCACTTGCCGCAACTAGAGAAAGCCCTCACACGAAAACTAAGAGACCCAACACAGTCATAAATAAATAAATAAAATAAATAAATAAAGTATTAAAAAAAAAACAAAACAAAACTAATCTTTAAAAAAAAAAAAAAAAAAAAAAAAAAAAAAAAAAAAAATACTCAAAATGCATAGCAGACCTTGCAAAATAAAGTATGTAAAATACTCATAGGCCAAAAGTAAGGAGGGAGGTGAAAACTAGCTTATTAAGCTGGCGCTTATGCCACTGCTGTCCTGGAAGCATATGCCCATCTCAGTTACCAAAAGGTCTGAGTGTTAACAGTTTTGTGGGGACAGAAGACATGGTCTTAAGCTCTCATAAGGTCCCAAATTGGAACTGAGGCTCTCATTTGAAATCAGAAACCTTGAAAGGTAACATCCTCAGTGAAACAGTGGGCTAGAAGAAAACTCTGGAGAGCAGAAAACAGGGAGGATGAAGAAGAGAGACTTGTTTTTCTTGGCATGGGCTCTTTGGACAGGGTGTGTGTGTGTGCGCGCGTGTGTGTACTTCCTCTGACATTTTGAAACCACAGCCATGCCCCCAAATGGATTACAATTTGAATTCACATAATCTGCATGATCTAGGAAACCCCAAGCCATGATAATAGCATAATGTAGTGCCAGTTTAATTACATCCAGGTTGGGAGAAAGAAAATAGCATATCCTCTCGAAAAGAAAACATGTTAAAACAAAGACCCCTCAAAATTCTTAGAGATAAAGCCCTATAAAACAGTTCACAGTCCCCAAACTGCAAAACACAAAAATGAGCCACCATGAACAAAAGCCAGTAGGAAAAACATGCAACAAAGATAGACCCTTAGTAATTTCAGTTATTAGAAGTATTAGATAAAAGTTTGTGTGTGTGTATAGATAAAATACGTACTGATATTTTAAAAAATGAAACTGAACATGAGAAAGAGAAAAGACACAGTCAAAAAACAGCAAATAGATTTTTTTAAAAGGACTAGAACTTTTGGAAATGATAATTTTAATTACTGAAATTAAAAACTCAATTGTAAGTTAAATGGCAGATTAAACACACCATAACATACCATATAACACAGGGAACTATATTCAGTATCTTGTAATAACCTATAATAGAAAAGAATCTGAACTGACTTTGCTGTACACCTGAAACATTGTAAATCAACTATAGTTCAAAAAAAATAAAAACTAAAAAATATAAAATTAAAAAAATAAAAGCAGAGCGGCCATATCCCCCCCTCCCAAAAAAAAGAAAGAAAAGAAAAGTAAAAACCCTAATAGAGAATTCATGACCTGTCAGATCTAAAGAAATGACCCCAAATGCAGGACAAAATGTCAAGTAGAGGGAAAGTACAAAAGAAAGGTTAAGAAAAACAGAGGCTAGAATTGGATTTCCAGAAGTAATGAATAGAGAGAATGAGGAAAGAAAATTTTCTAAGTAATGATAGCTGAAATCCTCAGATTCAGGAAGCACAATGAATTGGGTGCAATATTAAAAATATATATATACCAGTAGTTGCACACATTGAAGTAAAATTACAGAAGAAAGTAACAGAGAGTCTTGAAAGCAGCCATTAGAAAAGACAGATTACCTATAGAATAGAATGACAATTTAACTGATAACACTAGACTTCTCAATATTAGAAAGGAAGCCAGGAGACAATGGGATAGTAACTTCAAAGTGCAAAAAGAAAATAGCTGTCAACCTTAACTTCATAGTCTGCTACACTATAGTGAGTGCAAAATAAGAATATTTTCAGACAAAATCAAAAGCATAAAACCAGCGGACTCTCACTACAAGATCTTTTTAAGGATTTTGAACTCAGAAAACAGATCTGAAATATAAGAAGAATGATTAGCCTAAAAAAAATTAGCAAACAACCATTAACTGTGTAAAACTATAGTAATTATGTAATTTAAATATATAAAAAATAAAGGAAAATTAAAATGCTGGACAAAAAACTTGAAAATATGATAACAGTGAAAGAATCTAAGGTGTTTAAGATGTTTCTGTTGGAAAAGAGGAGAGTAGAGATACGGATGATTTTTACTAAGTGAAATATTCACATTAAATGTCAGGATATATGTAATGAAATATTAAAGGAACATATAAGTTCTTAATAAAAAAGTGGATTATAAAATTCAATCAATCCAATACAAAGCAGGAAAGGAGAAAAATAAAGCAAAACATGATTAATAGCTCAAAATAATAAAAATTGATCCATATATTTTAGTAAAAGCAATAAATGTATTTAAAAGATTAATTTTCCTGGTAGAAGGTACTTTCTGATTGGATAAAAATGAAATCCAGCTGTATGTCAGTTACAATACATACTCTTAAAAAAGTAAAGGCAAGGCTGAAAGTAAAGTAAAAAGATATAATAGAGAAATAGTGGAGGGAAAAGACAATTAGAATAGCTCAGAATATTAATTTCCAACAATACAAGCTTTAATGTGAAAAGCCTTAAGGACAAAGAAATTAGCCACAGAAATTATAAAAGGCATAGTTTACCAAGGAGATAAAAAAAGGATCTCTACTTATAACCACCTACCAATATTCTCAAATATATAAAAGTTGTCAGAATTTCAAGGAGTAACTGGTAAGGCCATAAACATTGTAGAAATTTTTAATATTCTTCACAGTAATTGTCAGATTAAAAAGAAAGTAGAATCAAGCCACACAATTAACTGTCTTGATCTAATGGACATATATAGAGTACTCTTCTATTACTAGAGAATAAACATCTTCACAAGCACATAGGAAACATTTATAAAAATTGACTATAAACTATGTCATAAAACAAGGCTCAACAGCTTTCCAGCAGTCTGCTTCAGACAGATGAATTAAGTCCCATGATCTAGTCCCATGAATTAAGTCAGAAATCAATATTTCAAAAATGTTTTTAAAAGATGATATATTTGGAAATTTAAAAACACTTCTAAACTTATGGGTCAGAGAAAAAAATCATGATGGAAATTATAAGACTTCTTCAGCTGAGGCCCTAAAATGACAAACCTCACATTTAATGTAAGATAGTCTTCCATATAAGATTTCCAAAGGAAGTCAACAACATAGATTTTATGATCCTAATTCCTCATCTACATTGAGTATATGAAAGTGTCGGATGGAAGGGATTAGAGGATGGGGATGGGAGGTTAGAGGAAGAGAAGAAAATGTTTCTGATAGAGGTATTGCAGAGCTAAGTTCCACACCTCAAGACAAGCAAAAGGAGCTTCAGAGGAATCACTTGGAATATTTAATATGCATCCCTTGGAATGTTTGGAACATGATGGACTGTTTGACTCAAACCTTAAGAATCTGAAGGGCAAGTGCTGTGGCTGGCTAACTGCTCTGAAGTTGAGTAAGAAAGTTAATGTGTTTGGGGAAATATAAAAAAAGCAGGAAAATGTAAAAAAAGAAGAAAGCTCCCAAATCAACAACTTTAACTTTACAATTTAAGGAACTAGAAAAAGAACAAACAAAACCCAAAGCTAGCAGAAGGAAGGAAGTAATAAAAATTAGAGCAGAGACAAATGAAATAAAGAATAGAAAAACAGTAGAGAAAATCAATGAAAACAAAAGTGATTTTTAGAAAAGACCAACAAAATTGACAGACCGTTAGCTAGATGGACTAAGAAAAAAGAAGACTCAAATTACTAAAATCAGAAATAAAAGTAGGGACATTACTAGAAGTCTTACAGACATAAAAAGGATTATGAGAGTACAATGAACAATGGTATGCCAAAAAAATTGAATAACCCAGATGAAATGGACAAATTTCCCAGAAACATAAAACTAACCAAAACTAAATCACAAAGCAATAGAAAATCTGAGTATACCTATAACCAGTAAGGAGATTGAATCAGTAATCAAAAATCTGCCAACAGAGAGAAGTTCTGGACCTGAGGGTTTCATTTGTGAATTTTGTCAAACATTTAAAGAGGAACTAATACTAATACTTCTCAAATTTTTATAAAAAATTAAAGAGGAGGGAACACTTCCTGGTTTATTCTATGAGGCCAGCATAACCTAATACCAAAGTCAGGTAAGACATTACAAGAAAAGAAAACTACAGGCCAAATCCCTATGAACACTGATGCAGAAATCAACAAAATACTAGCAAACAGAATTCAGCAGCATGATGAGTAGAATTTATTCCTGGAATACAAAGGTGGTTCAACATATAAAATTTGATCAATGCAATATGCACATGAATAAAATGAAGGATAAAAACCCACATGATCAGCTCAATGAATGCAGAAAATTATTTGACATCCTTTCATGATAAAAACACTCAACAAACTAAGGATAGAAGGAAAGTACTTCAACATAATAAATCCCATTTATGGAAAGCCTACAGTTAACAACACATTCAATGGTGAAAGACTGAACACTTTTCCTCTAAGATTAAGAACAAGGCAAGGATGCCCATTTTCACCACTTCTATTCAACATAGTATTGGAAGTTCTAGTCAGAGTAATTAGGCAAGAAAAAGAAATACAAAGCATTCAACTTGGAAAGAAAGAAGTAAAATTATCAGTTTGCAGATGATATTATGTGTAAAAAAAGACTACACACATACCCATACAAAAGCTGTTAGAATAAATTAATTCAGCAAAATAGCAGAATACAAAGTCACTAAGTAAAAATCAGTTGTATTTCCATACACAAACAATAAATAATCTGAAAGGGAAATTATAAAACATTTCCACTTACAATTGTATCAAAACTAAAAAAGTACTTAGGAATTAACCAAAGAGATGAAAGACTTATACACTGAAAACTACAGAACATTCCTGAAAAAAATTAAAGAAGAAAAAAATAAATGGAAATACATCCAAAGTTCATGGATTAGAAAACTTAATATTGTTAAGATTTAGTACTATCCAAAGCAATCTACAGATTCAGTGTAACCCTTATAAGAGTCCCAATGATTTTTTTTTGCAGAAATAGATAAACCCATCCTAAAATTCAGATGAAATCTCAAGCACCCAGAGTATCCAAAAATAATCTGGAAAAAGGAGAAGAAACCTGGAGGACTCACACTTCCTGATTTCAAAACTTATTACAAAGCTACAGTAATCAAAACTGTTTTGTACTGGCACAAAGACAGACATAGATCAATGGAATAGAATAGAGAGCCCAGAAATAAACCCTCACATATATGGTCAAATGATTTTCAACAAGAGTACCAAGACCATTCAATGGGGAAAAGACAGTCTTTTCAACAAACAGTGCTGGGAAACTGGATATTCACATGCAAAGAATGAAGTTGGACCCTTACCAAACACCAAAATGGATCAAGGACCCAAATGTAATACCTAATATAATAAAATTCTTCAAAGAAAACAGAACAAAACTTCACAACATTGGACTTGGCAGTAATTTCTTGGATATGAAAGAGGTATGAATGGCCAATAAGCACATAAAAAAGATGCTCAACATCACTAATGATTAGGGAAATGCAAATCAAAACTAAAATAGGTACCACATCACAACTATTAGGAACACTTATATCAAAAAAATAACTTGTTGAAGAGGATGTGGAGAAATGTCACCCTTGAGCACTGTTGGTGGGAGTGTAAAATGATACAGACACTGTGGAAAACAGTATGACAGTTCCTCAGAAAACTTAAAATGGAATTACTTTACCATTTGATCCAGCAATTCCACTTCTGGGTATATACCCAAAAGAATCGAGAGTAGGGTCTCAAAGAGATATTTGTACACCCAAGTTCACGGCAGCGGAGTGGACAATAGCTGAAATGTGGAAGCAGTTCAAGTGTCCATTGATCAATGAATGGATAAGCAAAACGTGGTATATACAAATAATGAAATATTACTCCACCTTAAAAAAGAAGGAAATTCTGCAATATGCTACAACATTGATGCACCTTGAGGACATTATGCTAAGTGAAATAAGACAGTTACAAAAAGACAAATACTATATGATTCCACTTATATCAGGTACTTAGTGTAGTCAAAATCATAAAGACAGCAAGTGTTAATGATGGTTGCCAGGGGCTGGGTAGAGGGGAGAATGGGGCGTTATTGTTTAATAGATAGAGTTTCAGTTTTATAAGATGAAAAGAGTTATGGGGATGGATAGTGGTGATGCTTGCACAACAATGGAAATGTATTTAATACCACTGAACTGTACACTTTAAATGGTTAAGATGATAAATTTTATGTGTATTTTACCACATTAAGACAAAAAAACTATTATTCAAAGACAATATGAGAATTCACATAAAAATAAGAGAATATGCAGATTATATTTTAGAATAAGAGAATTCAAGTACAAGTGCAGTTTATAAAAATCAACTGCATTCCTATACACTAGCAACACAAAATAGGAAACATAATTTTTAAAATATACTATTTATAGTATCAACTAAAAATATATAAGAACAGTTAATAATTATCTTTTAAAATGTATACAAGATAGTTGTAGAAGGAATAATAAACTTTATTGGAAACATACATGAAAAAGAGATACACTATGTTCATGGTATAAAAATTTAATATGATAAAGATGTCAGCTTTCTCCAAAATTAATCTATAGATTCAATGAAATTCACTATCAAATTACTGGCAGAGCTTTTTCCTGTGGACCTTGACAAGGGGATTATAAAGAAGAAGTATAAAGTGCCAAGAATATCAAGACAGTTTTGACAAGATACCAAAAGGAAAGGAGGAACAGTTCAATAAGTAATTGTTCAAAACTGGAACAATTGAGTTTTCACAGGGGAGAGAAGTGGAGTTGAATTTGTTTCCAACATTATACATAAAATTAAATTCCAAGTAAATGAAAAACCAAATGTAAAATGAAAAACTTTAAAATTTTTAGGAAGTTTAAAATTTAGAAAGAAAAAAAAAAACCCACCAACCCAACAAATTCTTTTCACATATTCAAAATTTCTGGTCAGCCCAGCACAGCTATCAAACACCAAATGAGTGGTAAAGTAATAGAATGATAAACAAAGTGGTATAATTATGCCATTTGTACGACTATGTACAAGGCAGTTGCCTTACTAGACATGCCTTTATTCTAACTCTTCAGACAACTAGAACAGTATTTTATTGTTTACATGTCAAAATTTGCATATTAATGATGCATATATAGTTATATTTGAAGTATTTCTTTTAGCATACTTTTATTTAACATAAAATTTTAATTATATCATATATGATTAGCTTATTCTGAAAACAATCAGCATAAAACTAGTATATCCATGTAAGAACATGCTATTCAACTTTATCATTATAAAAACAAAATAAGTTGTTTAAAACTTAAATGTAAATCGATAGGCTAGTATTGCTTTAAATAAATACAACAATTACAGGCTTAATTGCAATGATATTGCAAAACTAACTTTTAAAAACTAAATTGAAAATTGAATACAATTTTAGATAAAATATTGAAAAACAATACTTGGACTTAACCCATATGTTCCTTCCCTCCTATTTATCCAAAAGTGTGGTAGCATAAAAAATTAACTGATATAAGTATCATAGAAAGACTTTTTGCCCAACTAAAAAAATACTAATGAAGATGTATTTTTCCAAGGAATTAAGTAAACTCCAAAACTTCATTACATATTCATAATGTGATTCTCTTTTCCACTAAAGATTCTAGTTAAAGTAATGGGAATTACATTTAAATAACAGTTAGAGAATGCAAAAAATATAGATTTGCCTTTGCTAAGCAGGATAGAAACATTAAATATCTGAATCACATTAAAAATTTTAGGGTGAAAGATGTTTTCAATCCTTACCATGTGCTCCCCAAATGGTTTTCAGATTACATGATCTGTAGTGTCCATTTTAAGTCTAAAATTCTGTGTAACTTCTGTTAAAGGTAAATTTTCCTCAAGTTATTTTAGCCCACATGGCCTCATTGTTGGTGACTTTACCTGCATTTTCATTGCTTAAATTCTTCAAACAAGGCAACTGTTTCAAAAGGGAAGATATATAGACATGGTTTAAAATGTTAAAGTTCAAATTTTAAAGTATGCCTATATACTTTGTAAAGATGGTTGCCAAAGTTTTAATTTTCAAATATGTTCCCAAATGGAATGATACCTTAGGAACCATGAAACAACAGTAAAAGGGAATTCTGTGGTCATTACAGGATGTACAGACTTGAATAGAAGTTTATTCTGAAAGCAAATATTTTATTATACTTCCTTTATGAGAATCATTTTTACCACCTTGCTCTACATTCATCAATATATTCTAATGAAATAACATGGGCTAGGAATAACTTGAGGAACTAGTTTAGACAGGGAAATATGAAAAGTATGTAAAAGTTAAATGAGTTTATTTTTAAACTGATTACTATTATTTAAAATATAAGGCAACTCTGCTCTGTCCAATTTATGCATATATTATTTGACATACTGGTTGAAATATCCCATACCTCTTTTGCACAGTAGCAATGCAAAATCCAAATAATTCATATTTTCAAGTCTGTTAAAACCTTCTCAAATTTCTGTAATTCATTCAAATTCTGTAGAAAAACATAGGCTTTATTTTTTTTACTGTTAGTTATTTATACAGTTCAGTGTTACAGATTCTAAATATCTAAAAACCTGCAAGAATTCCACCATCCAAAGCATATTCTTAAGATCTTTTTGCATTTACCACTGTTGTCACAATAATGTCTTTTGTGGCTGTGAATTATCATTAGACTTTCTATATTCACAACCATGAGAATACCTGTCTTTTCTTTTTCTATCAACCTTTTTATTACTTTTCTTCAGGAAAGATTGTATCTGTTTCTAAATCTGTGACAACTTTCAAATGTATAGGACTGTTAAATGTGGACATTACTGATATTATTTTATTTTTATTTATTTATTTTTTAACATCTTTATTGGAGTATAATTGCTTTACAATGCTGTGTTAGTTTCTGCTTTATAACAAAGTGAATCAGCTATACGTATAGATATATCCCCATATCCCCTCCCTCTTGTGCCTCCCTCCCACACTCCCTATCCCACCCCTCTAGGTGGTCACAAAGCACCAAGCTGATCTCCCTGTGCTATGCGGCTGCTTCCCACTAGCTATCTATTTTACATTTGGTAGTGTATATATGTCAGTGCCACTCTGTCACTTCGTCCCAGCTTACACTTTCCCCTCCCCGTGTCCTCAAGTCCATTCTCTATGTCTGCATCTGACTGCTGTTATTTTAGATGGTAGTTAAGAGAAGCAGAGAATACGATGGTGGGGGCTCACACATGGTTGTTATCATTAGAAAAAAATCATACCACTAAGCATAATAAGCTTAGAACCATAACAAAGATGATTTAAGAAAGAATGTCCCCCATTCTCTCTTCCATTCTGTCTTTTTTTTTAACTTAGCATTCATTGATGTAAGTGGATATTCTTTTTTTATTTATTGAGATGTAATTGACATACAACATTATATTAGTTTCATGTGTATGACAAAATAAATCAATATATGTTCATATTGAGAAACAATCACCACAGTAAGTCCAGATAACATCCATCACCATATAAAGTTACAAAATTTTTTTCTTGTGATAAGAACTTTTAAGGTCTATTCTCTTAGCAACTTCTAACTATATACAATGGTATTATCAACTATAGCTACCATGCTGTACATTAAATCCTAAGTGGATATTCTTGAGGGAAAAAAAGAAAACTACCACTTCTTTCCACTTTTAAGTATTTAAGTTATTATAGTGGTACATATCACTAGTCTAAAGAAGTGCAGTACAAATCTTGTCATATACAGTATTCCTTCAAAAACAGGTTGTCCCTCCAAGTTGGTCACAGTTTAGTAGGGGAGGAAGGGCTGTAAACCAAGTACAGTGTGATAAGTGACATGTACAAAGGGCTGCTGCATTTATGACTGAGACTTCTATCTTTCAGGCTCCAGATTTGTGTAGAAGCCAATGATAATTTGCATGATCCTTTTCCTGACTATGTATTTCTTATATTTCATATAATCCATAGATCATTTAATGGAACTAATTCAGTTTACTGTTAAATTCTATTAAATGTCTATTTCTCACATTTCTGCCATAAAAATTCCCTAGCTATTGAGATAAATTACAGAAGAAATATTAATAAATTTTATAGAATCTTAGGAAAATTGGCAGTTCCCTTAGTATCTATTCATTTAGTCATTCATTCATTCAACAAATGTTTATTTAGCACACCTGTCATATGCCAGGAACCCTGCTTGGCACTGAAGATAAAGCCATGAACCAGAAAGACATGACCCCTGCCCTCATAAAACTCAAAGTCAATAACATGCCCAAAATTAATACTTTAAAACATGGAGATTACATAGACTCTCACACAGTTAAATAAGACAGATTGCTGTTATTTGGATAGTTTTCATACTTTGCCTCACTTTAGTAAAATTTTAGAATATCAAAAATAAAGAAAAACTTCCAGAGTGAAAGAGCAGATCACTCACATATGACCAGGCAATATACTCATTTTAGACATTTCAAAAACTTTTGTAAAAAGATAACTGGGTTATACATTTTAGTATTGTAGGGGAGACAAATTTCTGATGCTAGAATTTTGCACTTATCCAGATCATCATTTAAATATGAGAGTACAATAAAAAATCATCTCAGCCATTTAAGGCCTCAGAAACATTGCCACACACAGACTGTATTAAAAAAAAAAAAAAAAGCTCTTTGCTACAATAATAGCAGAGGACTTTAATAGCCCACGTTCAATAATGGATAGAAGAACTAGACAGAAGATCAGTAAAGAAAGCATGGACTTGAATAACACTATAGACAAATTGGACCTAACAGACATATACAGAACTCTCCTTACAGCATAATATACATTTTTCTGAAATGCACAAGGCGCATTCTCCAGGATAGACCATATGTTAAGGCCACAAAACAGTCTTAATAAAGTTTAAATGATTGAAAACATGCCAAGTGTCTTTTCTAATCACAGTGGAATGAAACTAGAAATCAACTGTACAAGGTAAACTAGAAAATTCATAAATATATAAATATTAAACAACACACCAATATGTCAAAGAAGAAATCACAAGGGAAATTAAAAATATCTTGAGAAAAATGAAAACACAGCATATTTAAACTTATGTGATGCAGCAAAAGTAATGCCAAGTGGAAAGTTTATAATTGTAAAGACTTACATTAGAGAATATAGGTCTCAAATCAACAACCTAACTTTACAACTTAAGGAACTAGAAAAAGAAGGACAAACAAATCCAAAGCCAGCAACAGGAAATAAAGATTAGAGCAAAAATAAATAGAGAATATAAAAATGATAGAGAAAATGAAACCAAGAGTTCTTCAAAAAGATCAACAAAAATGACAAACCTTTAGTTATATTGACCAAGAAAAAGAGAGAATACTGAAATAACTAAAATCAGAAATAAGAAAGGGGGCATTACTATTGATTTATAGAAATAAATAGAATTATAAAAGTGTATCAATAATTGTACACCAACAAATTGGATAACCTAGATGGAATGAACAAATTCATAGAAACATACAACCTAGCAAGACTGAATCATGAAGAAGTAGAACATCTGAATAGACCTATAACCAGTAAGGAGATTGAATCAGTAATCAAAAATGTCAATAAACAAAAGTCTGGACAAGATGGCTTCACTGGTGAATTCTACCAAATATTTAAAGAAGAATTAAATCCTTCTGAAATACTACCAAAAATCTGAAGAGAAAGGAACACTTCCTAGCTCATTTTAGGCCTGCATTATCCTGATATCAAACTCAGACAAGAAAACTACCAACATTATTCCTTATGAATATGAATGTGAAAGTCCTCAACCAAATATTAGCAAACAGAACTCAGCAGCATAGTAAAATGATTATACACCATGACTAAGTGGGATTTATTCCTGGAATTCAAGGATGGTTCAACATACAAAAATCAATCAATGTAATACACCCCATTAAGAGAATGAAAGACAGACCAAAAAACAAAATGGAACGTGATTATCTCAGTTGATTCAGAGAAAACATTTGACAAAATTCAACACACTTTCATGATAAAAACACTCAATAAACTAGGGATAGAAGGAAATTACTTCAGCATAATAAAGCCTATTTATGGAAAACCCACAGCTAACATCATACTCAATGATGGAAGCCTGAACATTTTTCCTCTAAGATCAGGAACAAGGCTAAGATGCCTGCTTTCACCACTTCTATTCAACATAGTTCTGGAAGTCTTAGAGCAATAAGGCAAGAAAAAGAAATAAAAGGCATCCAAACTGGAAAAAAAGAAGTAAAATTATCTCTGTTTGCAGATGATATGATCTTGTATGTAAAAAACCCTAATGACTACACACACATAAGCTGTTAGAACTAATAAATGAATTCAGTGAAGTAGCAAGATACAAGTCAACATGCAAAAATCAGTTGCATTTCCACACACTAGCAAGGAACAATCTGAAAACAGTCCATTTCAGAAATGGGCAAAGGACCTGAATAGATGTTTCTCCAAAGACAATATGTGAATGGCCAATAATCACATGAAAAGATGCTCAATGTCACACATCATAGGGAAATGCAAGTCAAAATCTCACTTTACACCCATTAGGATGGCTATTGTAAACAAAAAACAGGCAAAAAAAAAAAAAAACAACCCACACAGAAAGCATCAAGTGTCAGTGAGAATGTGAAGAATTTGGAACCCTTGTGCATTGGTAGGAAGAATGTTGATGTAAAATGGTGCAGCTGCTATGTAAAATGGTATGTCAGTTACTCAAAAAGTTAAACATAGAATTATCATATGATTATAGAATTAGCATAGATCCAGCAATTCTACTTCCAGTTATACACCCAAAATAATTGAAAGCAAGGACTTGAACAGAGATTTGTACACTCATGTTCATAGTGACATTATTCAAATACTGAAAGATGGAAGCCACCCAAGTGTCCATCAATGGATAAACAAAATGTGGTATATACATACAATTGAATATCATTCAGCCTTAAAAAGGAAGGAAATTCTGACACATGCTACAACATGGATGAACTTTGAAGACATTATGCTAAGCGAAATAAGCCAAACACAAAAGGACAAATACTATATGATTTCACTCATATGAGGTACCTAGAGTAGCCAAATCCATGAAGACAGAAAGTAGAATGGCCATTGCCAGGGGTTAGAGAGAGGAGGGAATGGAGACTTACTTTTAATGGGTACAGAGTTTCCGTTTGGGAAGATGAAACAAGTTCCTGAGACAGAGAGTTGTGATGGTTGCACAACAATGTGAGTGTACTTACACTACTGCACTGTACACTTAAAAATGGTTACAATGGTAAGTTTTATGTTATGTGTATTTTACCACAATTTAAAATAGTTAAAACTGTAATTTTCTGCCTTGTATATTTTACCACAATTAAAAAATACATGAAAGCTTCTAGAAGAACTCTAATAAGAGAAATAAATTCAGCATGATATTATAGAAATAGGGGAAGAAAGAGTGGGCAAAAAACTTTTAAAAATTATTATTGTCTAAAAGTGTAAGGACAAAAAATAAAGAATAATAAGGGGAAAATGACAGAAAATGGAGAAAAACACATTTACAACTGAATTTCCAAAAACTGAAATTCTAGATGATGTGAACCAAAACACTTCAGGGAGAAACTAAAAAGAGATGAGAGAATTCTAAATCATTTGTATTGTTTGAGGAAAGATATTGATAAACTTGGGAAATAGAAAAATATGAAAAAGTGTAACAATCAGTCTTAATAAGTTAGGGATAACCCATTAAAAGAATAAAACTGGAATGTAAATCTCAATTTTTGATATTTGAAGAAATTTGATATTTGAACAAATTTTTAATCTATGTGAAATAAAGAATAGGAAGAAGAAAAATAAGCAGCATAGCAAAGGGAAATATGAAATGCAGAAATAAATCTGATATAACAGTAATTACAGTAAATGTAAATGTTAATCATATTGGATAACAAAACAATATACTAAATGCAAAAATAAGAGATTTAAAACAAAAAGATACAGAAAGATGGAAATTTAAATCATTAATAAAACATACTAAAATATAAACAACAGTAAAAAGGGCTAGAGTACCAATCTTAATATCTATCAAAAGAGAATTCAAGGCAAAATATTATAAAAGCCAAAGAGCAGTATTATATATGGATATTATAACAGCTCAAGAAAGTAAAACAAATCAGGAGGTTCAGCAAAGATGCTGGGTACGAGATCAGTTTTTAAAAGTCAGTTAACATTTCTCTATACCAGCAATGATCATCTAGAACAGGGGTCCCCAACCCCCAGGCTGTGGACCAGTATCGTTACTTGGCCTGTTAGGAGAAATAGATTATCCTCATGGATAAGATAATTTAACATTCTGAAATATATTGAATATATTAAACGCCTGTATTCATGGGATCATTTTAAAGAATATTCCACTTGTAGCAAGTGAGGACATAGGCAGTCTAGGGTTCTTATGGCCATTTTTTTCTAGTCTAGTCTTTTAAAATAAATGTTTATTAAGGAATTTGTCTTTAAGTTCTTTGTATTTGCAGTTCCTTCAGCCTGTACTATTATTTCCCTAGATATTCTCATGGCTCATTCATCCAAAGTAGGGACCGTGGATCCATATATGACTTTATGAGCATTACTCCTTTTCTTGGCTGCTTGCCAGGGGATGGATACCAGATCTAGACCACTGAGATCTGCTAAGGAAAGGAAGGGAGAGGAGGTACAGTTGGGACTTTATAGCACTTATCATTACCAGATGTTACATTTTATGTATTTTATGTGTTCATTGTTCATCTCCCTTAAGCACAGTGAGGGCAGCGACTTTTTGTTATTGATGCTCTCTGTTATGGGCACAACATTAAAAAAAAATTCCTGGACGTAGTAGGCACTCAATAAGTACTTGTTAAATGAATTAATTGAATACAAGAATAATTTGTTCCTAGTGGGCAAATATATTCAAGAAGACTATCAGCTAAAATTAAGATTAGAAAATTGGTTAATTAACTTTTAATAAATTTTCAGAACATTGGCCTCCTCTTCCCGATACTGTACCTCAAGGGATTACCAGCTCTCTAATTCTCAACTTAAATGACTAATTAAATGGATGAAAAATCTCCTTTTCTGGCTTTAGTTCTTTTCTGTACTATACATAATGATTCTCTGATGCAAGGTGCTGTACATTTTACTGTGTCTTTTTGTAATTGAATTTGTGCCCTCTGGGCCAGAAATATGTCTGCTATTTATAAAAGTTCAATTTCTCCCCAATATCTAGTTAAAAGGTGAATCTTTAAAAGACTAAAATGTTGCCCTAAAACAAATACTGTGCATAGTCAAATCAAACATAAATAAACATTCCACTTTTATGTTCTTTTGAGAAGAGTTTAAAGAACTAACTTATAAATTGTAATAGATTTGTAATTAGTTTAATTTGCAGTCACTGAAACATTCAGACATTGGTTTTCCAGATATTCATAGTTTGGATTAAAAATTTCACAATTTTTTATAGACTATTTTACTTCATGATACTCATTACACGTTATAGAAATAGCATACAGATTTCCCTCACACTTCATTGGTACACTAAAGAACTTAGTTTTTATAAAATGCATTCATTCTAATGTATTCATAATATATATTATTATTCTAGAAGCAGATAACCAGCTGTTTAGATAGTTCTAAGATTTTAACTGCATATTAATACAGGAGAATATATTAAATTAAAATCAAAAAACAGATAATACTAAGAAAAAATGATGGCACACTGACAGGAAAAGAATAATTTTTAGTGTAGTATACTACATTCTAAATGAAAATGTTTGGATGAGAATGCAAAGAGGTTGAATATGAATAGTATGATTCAACTGCTAAACGTGCAGTGTATGTTTTGCTAAGAAATCATAAAGCACAGGAGAGTGGTCTCACTAAATGGTATTACATTTTATGAAATTAGAAAGACTTTAGTTTATTGGATAAGGCCAAGTCTTATGTACATGTGATAATAAAAAATATCAACATAAGTGAGTGTAGCTAGATCACATGTTTAAGATAGATTTAAGGGACTCAACTGAGTTCACAAGAAACACACAGGAGAGATGAACAAGTTAAATGACACTATGAAAAAATAAACAGATTGGGAACGTGGAACATATACAAAAAAACTGGCCTGAACACTTTAAAAGTCCAATGCCAAAGAAAAGAAAATGTGTGTGTGTTGAGGGCAGGGAGTGCCGGGGAGAGCACTGTTCTAATTAAAAGAGACTAAGGGTGAAAAAAAAAAAAAAAAAAAAAGAGAGACTAAGGAGACACACACAAACCAGCTATACAATATATGACATAAAATGTGTTTGCGGAACAAATGAAGAAATTTGCATGTGGTCTGGGTATTAGATAATATTATAGAATTAATGTTAATTTTCTTGGGTGTGTTAATGATGTGATTCTGTAGTGGAATGCTGTTTTAAGGGGATGCAGCTAAAATCTTTAGGGAAGAATATCATCAAGTCTGCACTTTGAAACGGATTCAGCAAACACACACATACACACACAGGCACGCACACCAGCTTATATGGAAAAATATTAACAATTGTTGAATCTAGATGGTACGTGTATGAGTGATATGAGTGTTTGTTGTATTTTTCTTCCAAATTTTCTATATACTTGAAAAATGTTCATAGTAAAAAGTTGGGAAAACAAAAGTTATTTAAGCATTTATAATAAAAGACAGAACTTTTTAGAATTTTTTAAAAAGAATCCAAAGGAATTCTCTATTAAAGATATAGAGCTAAGCTCAAAAATGAACTAGCACTCTTTACAAAGAATGCCATTAACCTATTACTAAATAAGTGCCAAGAAAATAATGGTGATCATCCTTAAGACATAGGCAGCTGGCATCACAGTACCAGTTATCTGCGTTTCTAAATATGTATTCTCTCAGGATAAATATGGATGCTAATGGCCTAGAGCACTGCACAACTTGAAGCTCATAGAGGTCAGTATGTTTTTAATTATTTTCAGTATCACACACATCCACCTTTACATAAGTTTTAGATAGGCATTTGATGAAATTCTGACCTAACGTAAAATCTAACAATTTTTGTTAAGTAGAATGACTAAGTAAATAGTTTACCATTTAGCTAACATAGCACAAGAATTAGTTGAATTTACCTGAGTAAGTATGGATCTCACTGAATTTGTGTCTTGGCATCTCTGTAATACTGCATTAATTGCAAAGCTTCCCAGAAGATGCTGCTTTTTTACAGCCCAGGCTGGAGAAACAAACTTAGTAGCAAATTGGTTTATCTGTTAAATATAAAAGTGAAATATTGAGCTGAAGAAATACCTGTTAGTGTTGTGCAATGGTGATAAAAATTACTCCCTTAATATCTGGCATTGACATTTGTTTACACAATAGTAAGCAGTGTGATCAAGGATATGTTTCTTACTAATTCAGGGGCTTTTGACAAAATGTAAAGATAATCATATTAATTTAAAATAAGGTTTATGCATCAATTATGTCATATTCTATGACTTAAATTAACATGAAAAAGCTAAAATTAAATAAAGTTAAATAATTTTAATTATCCTTGCTATCACTCTGCAATTAATACTCAATTATTCTTTTTTTTTTCCATTTATCTTGCTTGTATTCTACTACCCAGGATACCTTTCTCTTCCCCTCACTTTTCCCCTTCACTTTAATACATGTGTTGAAAATATGTCATGATATCCTGTGATTTCCAACAAGCCCTGGGAAGACCAAGTACTAAATTATGGTCCCTCCATCATATTCTCAAACCCAGTCCATCACTGAAGCTTCATCTTATACTAGAGCTCCCATAACTGTCAACCCCTTCTCAGATGCCTTGATGATCCAAGTCTGCTCTGAAATCCACTATGAATAATATACAAGGTTCTTCAAGGTGGTTAGGAAGATAGGACCCGGATCTTAAATCTAATATTAAATATTAGCTTTCTAGTTACCTTCAACTGAATGTAGATTTCCACCTGGCATGCAAAACCCCGCCTTTCAGTCTGGTACATTCAGATGACAGCTTCTTAGGAGGAATGTTCTTATTTTTTCTGAAAATCTGAAACAGGAAAAAGTTTTATTCTTGGGTGCCAAGTAAAAAATTCTTTTAAAAATCCCTACAGTAACAGAAAATCGTTGTCTTCTACCATTTTGAGAGGTAGAACTTGGCAGCAGTAAGCACTTTACGTTAATAAGACATTCTGATCTCTCGAAGAGAAAGTTTTGCATTATAGAATTGATCAGTTGTTAGTTGTTGAGGTAAAGGCCACCTGAAAGGAAACTCCTACACAGTAACTCATTTCTTCTACTGGAAGATGTCAAAAGTAGAAGCTGCTTAGTCATAGTGAGATTGCTTATCGCCAGTGAACATGTCAATTGAGTCATACAAGGAACATCTAAAATGGACTTTTGAGAAGTTGAAAGTGTCCTTTACTTGATCAGTAGTGCAGGGAAGGGAGAAATAGGCATTCAATGACTAACGGGTAAACACCCCTTCCCATAGACTCAGGACAGCTGAAGAAGCCCATGAATGAATAAATCAGGGAGAAAAAAACAAAACAAAAAAACAGTGCCAGTATAGAAGGTAATTACCTCTTCTTGTTTCTACAAAGAATGTCTCTGTCTGCTGTTCCTTATCACTGCAACAATCCAGAGAATAGAGGAAGTTACACAAAAGATTAAAGCAATACTTTAAGAATTGCCTTGTGTATAATAATGTTTTTATAAATTTTCTATCTCAATTTGCTAGAAGTTTAGACCCAAGTCCTTTGCAAAATTTTGAAATAGGGGAAGTTTGTAACAACCTTTCCTTCTTCCTTGTGGTTGCTCTTGTAGACCCTGTCCCTCCCTTGCTGGTGTCCCTTCTGGTCATTTCCCCTCAGTACTCTTCTCTGATTCCTTCGCCAGAACATCTGTGTTCTCTCAAGGATGCACTAAGTGGCTTGATAATCTACCCCACAGAGGATCTGAAACCCTCCATTTGTATTTCATGGCATGGTTGCTTATGGACTACATGAATTTTGGTTTGAAATAAAAACAGTAAAGCATATCTTTCAAGTGAATTCTATTTTGTGATGTGATTGTTGACTATCATTATAAAGAGATATATTTTCCTGGAAGTAATTTATTATCTGAATAAAGCTCTTAATACAACAGCTGTTAAAATCACATATTTAAATAAACTATTATAGGTTAAAATATGAATGGTTCTCAAAAATATTAATAATTTCTAAAACATTAGGAAAATATCATCCAGTAATAACTGGAAATAAGATGTCCCAAGTGCAATATTTGTCAAGTACCTAAAGTTTGGTAC
Source organism: Balaenoptera physalus (assembly GCF_965194825.1). Classification (NCBI taxonomy): domain Eukaryota; kingdom Metazoa; phylum Chordata; class Mammalia; order Artiodactyla; family Balaenopteridae; genus Balaenoptera; species Balaenoptera physalus. The sequence continues at coordinate 87,624,690 of NC_138886.1, read as the reverse complement.
TTTTCACACGTTGTTCACATGATTGTGGCAATTCTTTATCTTTGCCTTTAAAACTTGATAGCAATTTAGTTCACTTTCTCCCAGCTTGAAGTGACCTTAAGCTTTTAAGCTTATTTTCTGTGTGAAAGCATGTGCCTTTTTGAGCACACTGAGATTTTTCCCTGCTTTATAACTGGAGCCCTGCCCCAGAAGATCTGAACAGCATCCTGATCCCATTTTAGATGAGAGAGCGGTTGGGTTTGACCTCTTCCTGGGGGATCTAGCTGTTCAGATGAAAGACCCCTGAGTATGCATCTTCTCCTCCTACACAGGCCTACCTCATAGAAAGAAGAAATACTCTTTTTACACTCATCTTGGGGCAACAGGCACCTAGAATTGTAAAAATTACATTCTGATCCAAATATGAGCCTGCCTTATTTTCTTTTCATAAATAGACAAAAAAACATCATTTTTCTCCTGTTGTCTCCTCATACACTCTCAGGACCCTGACATAATATGATGACCACCACATGTCATTACAAAATGTCCTACATTCAGGATGTGCATTTTTTTTGCAAGGCCATGCTATTATCTGACTAAAAACAGGCCATAGTGATAATGACAATTCCCTGTCTGCTCTGTGGGAACTCAAGATTCTCATATTCCTGCCAGATATTTTGGGCAGCTGTTGGAAGACACTCATTCCCCTCTCCTGAGGTTTCCAGGTAGAGGACAGCTGTTTGTGCGGCACAGTGCTGCCTCACTCTCCTCCTCTGAAAGGTAGCACCTCATCTGAGTAGGGAGCTTCAGATAATGAACTGGGTACTTACAGCTTAGCTCCTTCCTCTTTCTTTATTACTGGTGTATGCTTGCCTGCAGAAGGCATGTGTTTTAGGCTGCTCTTGATCATGAGGTAAATGATAAAGGCTTTGTCATTGCAGGGGAGCAGGGGGCTGTGATTTCCCAGCACTGCCTCTAATTATGAGGTTAAGTATTGGGTATCTAATTCTTCTCATGTTTCTATACCTTCTTCTCCCATTGATCTATTAATAATGAGGCTGACATTTGCATTCCATCTGTCTGGTTCCACATTCTATCTCAAATGGTTCAGAACTCTAGTGCAAAAGGGCATAAATGCACTGACCTCCTTGTGTGACAGCGGTCTTCAGAAGGAGTGGTCTCCATGAAGTGGTTCTCTTGGACCCCACAAAGTAGCCTCCATTTTTCTCCTCCACCTCAGTGGTGAAATCTCTAGTGCCTGTAAATATCAAGAACAGCTGTGATTCCCCCAGTGTTACAACAGCTTTAACTAATGGTGCTGCTCCTGCTATTGATGTGGGAATCCAAGCTGCAAATGCCTGAAGGTGAGGACACTACTGTCTATACAGAGGACCCTTTACATTGCTGCTGGTTGTGCTACCTCCTGTTATTACCAAAGCTGCTGACACCTTGGGATCTCAATGTCCCGTAGGATTTCAGCTGATGAGCTCCATCCTGGGACCCAGGCCAAAGTATATGAGAACCAGGCTGAAGGACACTCTGAGGAAAAGATTCCATGCTGTATAGTGAAGTGCACATATCTTAAGTGTACAGCTCAATGAATTTTATATATGAATACACCTGTGTAAATACCACCCACATCAAAATATAGAACATTTTCAGCACTCCAGAAGATTCTCTCATGCTTCCTCTTAGCTCAACCTCCCCCCAACCAAAGGTAATCATGATACTGATTTCTATCATGTTCTTAAACTTGATGTAACTGGAATAATAAAATATATACTCTCTTGTGTCTTTTATGTGAGACTCACCTATGTTGTTGCATGCAGCTGTAGTTTGTTATTTTTCATATTAATATTAGTATTGCATTGTGTGCAGATGCCACCATTCATATTATATTTCTATTCTGCTGCTTTGATTGTTACAAAATATGTCTTTTGATGAGCATATGTATATTATTTGTTTTGTTTTATTAGACTTTATTTTTTTAGAGCAGCTTTAGATTTACAGCAAAATTGAGCGGAAGGTATAGAGATTTCCCATATATCTCCTGCCCCACCATATGCACAGCCTTTCCACTCTCAACATCCTCTACTAGAGTTGTACAATTTAAAAATTGATGAGCCTGTAATGACACATCATTATCACCCAAAGTCCATAGTTTACACTAAGGTTTACTCTTGGTGTTGTACATTCTGTGGGTTTTAACACATGTATAATGACAGGTTTCTACCATTACAATATCATACAGAATAGTTTCACTGTCCTAAAAATCCTATATTCTCTGCTTATTCATCTCTCCTTCCTCCCTAATCCTTGGCAACCCCTGATTTTTTTTATTGTCTTCTAACTTTTGCCTTTTCCAGAGTGTCAAATGGTTGGAATCATACAGCATGTAACTTTTTCAGATTAGCTTTTTTGCTTGGTAATATGCATTTATTTCCTCCATAGTTTTTCATGGCTTGCCTATTTTCTTTTTAGCACTGGATAATATCCTATTGTCTGGATGTACCACAGTTTATTTATCCATTCACCTACTGAAGGATATCTTGGTTACTGCTAAGTTTTGGCAATTACGAACAAAGCTGCTATAAACATCTGTGTGCAGGTTTTTGTGTGGACATAAGTTTTCAACTTCTTTGGATACATACTAAGAAGTACAATAGCTGGATTGTATGGTAAGAGTATATTTAGTTTTGTAAGAGATTACCAATTGTCTTCCAAAATGACTGTACCATTTTGCATTCCCACCAGCAATGAACAAGAGTTCCTGTTGCCCCACATCCTCACCAACATTTGGTGCTGTCAGCGTTTGAAATTTTGGCCATTCTAATAGGTGTGTAGTGGTATGTCATTGTTGTCTTAATTTGCATTTTCCTAATGGCTCATGGTGTAGAGTACCTTTTCATATGCTTATTTGTCATCTGTATATCTTTGGTAAGATGGCTGTTTAGATCTTTGGCCCATTTTTTAACCTGGATGTTTGTTTTCTTATTGTTGAGTTTTGAGAATTCTTTCTTTGTATGTTTCGGAAAATAGTCCTTTATGAGATGTTTCTTTTGCAAATAATTTTTCACAATCTGTAGCTTATCTCCTCATTCTCTTGAGTGACTTTTGCAGAGCAGAAGTTTTTAATTTTTATGAAGTCCATCTTATCAGTTCTTTCATGGATTGTGACTTCGGTGTTGTACGTAAAGTCATTGTCGAACCCAAGGTCGCCTAGATTTTCTCCTACCTTATCTTTCAGGAATTTTATAGTTTTGCTCTATGATGCACTTTGAGTTAATTTTTGTAAATGGTGTAAAGTCTGTGTCTGGATTCATTTATTTACATGTGGATGTCTAGTTGTTCTAGCATCATTTATTTAAAAGACTATATTTTCTCCATTGCATTGATTTTGCTCCTTTGTCAAATATCAGTTGACTATATTTGTGTGGGACTATCTCTGGGGTTTCTGTTCTGTTCTATTAACCTATTTGTCTATTAAGTTTTTCTATTCACCAAGACCACGGTTGATTACTATAGCTTTATAGTAAGTCTTAAAGTCAGGTAGGGTCAGTCCTATAAATTTCTTCTTCACCTTCAATACCGTGCTGGCTATCCTGGGTGTTTTGCCTCTCATAAAAGCTTTTGAATCTGTTTGTAGATATCCACAAAATAATTTGCTAGGACTTTGATTGGGATTGAATCTATAGATTGAGTTGGAAAGAACTGACATCTTAATGATACTGAATCTTCCTGTGCATGAACATGGACGATCTCTCCATTTATTTAGTTCTTCTTTGATTTCTTTCATCAGAGTTTTGTAGTTCTCCTCATATATATTTGGACATATTTATCAGATTTATACTTAAGTATTTCTTCTTAAGGGTTCTAATGTGAATGATATTGTGTTTTAAATTTCAAATTCTACTTGTTTATTGCTGGTATATAGAAAAGTGATTGACTTTGTATATTAACCTTGTATTTTTCAACCTTGCTATAATTACTTATTAGTTCCAGGAGTATTTTTGTCCATTCTTTCAGATTTTCTATATAAATGATCATGTCATCTGTGAACAAAGACAGTTTTATTTCTTCCTTCCCAATCAGTATATCTTATATTTCCTTTTCTTTCTCATTGCATTAGCTGGTACATCCAGTACAATGTTGAAAAGGAATGGTGAGAGGACCTAATCTTAGCAGGGGTTTTTAGTTTTTTGCTGCTAAGTATGATGTTACCTATAGGCTTTTTGTAGATATTCTTTATCAAGTTGAGGAAGTTCCCCTCTGTTCCTAGTTTTCTGAGAGTTTTTATCATGAATAGGTATTGGATTTTGTGAAATGTTTTTTCTGCATCTAATGATATAATCATGTGATTTTTCTTCTTTAACCTGTTGATGTGATGGATTACATTAATTGATTTTTGAATGTTGGAATAGCCTTGTATACCTGGGATAAATCCCACTTAATCATGGTGTATAGTTCTTTTTATATATTGTTGGATTTGAATTGCTAATAATTTGTTGAGGATGTTTGCATCTAGTTTTATGAGGGGTACTGGTCTGTAGTTTCCTTTTCTTGTAATGCCTTTTTGTCTGCTTTTGGTGTTAGTGTAATACTAGCCTCATAAAATAAGTTAGGAAGTAATCCCTCTGCTTCTACATTCTGGAAAAGATTGTAGAGAATTGGTATAATTTTTTTTCCTTAAATGTTTAGTAGAATTCACCAATGAGTCCAACTGGTCCTGGTGCTTTCTGACTTGGAAGGTTATTAATTTTTAACCCAAGTTATTTAATAGATATAGGTATGTTCAGACAGTCTCTTTCTCTTGTGTACATTTTGACAGATTGTGTATATTTTGACAGATAGTGTTTTTCAAGGAATTGGTTCATTTCATTTAGGTTATCAAATTTGTGGGCATTGAGTTGCTCATAATATTTATTGTTCTTTCAATTTCCATGGGATCAGTAATGATGTCCCCTCTTTCATTTCTGATATTAGTAATTTGCATTGCTATCTTTTTTTTCTTGTATAGCCCAGCTAGAAGCTTATTAATTTCACTGACCTTTTCAAAGAATCAGATTTTGGTTTCATTGATTTTCTCTATTGATTTTCTGTTTAAGTTTTATTAATTTCTTCTCTAATTTTTATTTATTTTCTTCTGCTTATTTTGGATTATTTTGCTCTTCTTTTTCTAGTTTCCTATGGTAGAAGTTTAAATTATTGACTTTAGATCTTCTTTTCTAACACATGCATTCAGTGAGATAAATTTCCTTCTAAGCACTGCTTTTGTTGAATCCCAAATTTGATAAGTTGTATTTTTATCTTCATTTAGTTAAAATTATTTTTAAATTTCTCTTGAGATTTCTTCTTTGACCTATGTTTTATTTAGAAGTGTGTTGTTTAATCTCCAATTATTTGGGTATTTTCCATCTACCTTTCTATTATTGATTTCTAGTTTAATTCTACTGTGGTCTGAGAGCAGACATTATATGATTTTCTTCTTTTAAACTTGTTAAGGTGTGTTTTATGTGCCATAATGTCTGTTTTGGTCTGTTTTGATGCATGTTCCTTGTGAGCTTGAGAATATATATTCTGCTGTTGTTGGACTAAGTAATTTATAGGTGTTAATTATTTATGTTTGATTGATGGTTCTATTGAGTTAAATTATGTCCTTACTAATTTTCTGCCTACTAGATCTGCCCATTTTTGTTAGAGGAGTGTTAAGTCTCTAAATATAATAATGGATTAATCAATTTCTTCTTGCATTTCTACCAGCTTTTGCCCTATGTATTTTGCAGCTCTGTTGTTAGGTGTATACATGTTAAGGATTGTTATATCTTCTTGAAGAATTGACACTTTATCATTATGGAATGCTCTTCTTAACTCCTGATTACTTTCCTTGCTGCAAAATCTGTTCTGCCTGAAATTAATGTAGCTACTCCTGCTTTCTTTTAATTAGTGTTAGCATGTTGTATCATTTTCCATCCATTTATTTTTCATCTATATATGTCTTTAAAATTAGGGTGGTTTTCTGTTGGACAATATATAGTTGAGTTTTGGTTTTTGATTCCTTCAACAATCTCTTTTTTAATAGTATATTTAAGCCATTGATGTTTAAAGTGATTATTGATGTGGTTGGATTAATATCTACCAGATTTATTACTATTTTCAATTTGATGCTTTTGTTTTTTGTTCCTTTTTTATTGTGGTATGCTTGATGTATAACATTATCGAAAATAGAACTACCATATGACCCAGAAATCCCCCTCCTGGGTATATATCTGGAAAAAATGAAAACACTGTTTTGAAAAGATACATGCACTCCAGTGTTCATAGCAGCATTATTTACAATTGCCAGGATATGAAAGCAACCTAAGTGTCCATCAACAGATGAATGGATAAAAAATAAAATATATATATATATATATATATACACACACACACACACACACACACACACACACAATGGAATACTACTCAGCCATAAAAGAAAGAATAAATTTTGCCATTTACAGCAACATGGATGGACTTGGAAGACATTATGCTAAGTGAAATAAGTCAGACAGAGAAAGACAAATACTGTATGGTATCATTTATATATGGAATTTTTAAAATTCAGCAAACTAGTGAATATAACAACAAAGAAGCAGGCTCACAGGTAAAGAGAACAAACCAGTGGTTACCAGTGGGAAGAAGGAAGGGGGGAGGGCAATATAGGGGATTAAGAGGTACAAACTATTAGGTATAAAATGAGCTACAAGGATATATTGTACACAGATGAATAATAAAGAAGATGTGGCACATATATACAATGGAATATTACTCAGCCATAAAAAGAAATGAAATTGAGTTATTTGTAGTGAGGTGGATGGACCTAGAGTGTGTCACACAGAGTGAAGTAAGTCAGAAAGAGAAAAACAAATACCATATGCTAACACATATATATGGAATCTAAGAAAAAAAAATGGTCATGAAGAACCTAGAGGCAAGACGGGAATAAAGACACAGACCTACTAGATAATGGACTTGAGGATATGGGGAGGGGGAAGGGTAAGCTGGGACAAAGTGAGAGAGTGTCATGGACATATATACACTACCAAATGTAAAATAGATAGCTAGTGGGAAGCAGCCGCATAGCACAGGGAGATCAGCTTGGTGCTTTGTGACTACCTAGAGGGGTGAGATAGGGAGGGTGGGAGGGAGGGAGATGCAAGAGGGAGGAGATATGGGGATATATGTATATGTATAACTGATTCACTTTGTTATAAAGCAGAAACTAACACACAATTATAAAGCAATTATACTGCAATAAAGATGTTTAAAAAAAGGATATATTGTACAACATGGGGAATATAGCCAATATTTTATAATAACTATAAATGGAGTATAACTTTTAAAATGTGTGGACTTCCCTGGTGGTGCAGTGGATAAGACTCCATGCTCCCAATGCAGGGGGCTGGGGTTCGATCCCTGGTCAGGGAACTAGATCCCACATGCATGCCACAACTAAGAGTTCACATGCCGCAGCTAAGGAGCACGCCTGTTGCAACTAAGGCCTGGCACAACCAAATAAATAAATAAATCTTTTAAAAAAAAAACAAAAAAAACAGGGCTTCCCTGGTGGCGCAGTGGTTGAGAATCTGCCTGCCAATGCAGGGCACACGGGTTCGAGCTCTGGTCTGGGAAGATCCCACATGCCACGGAGCAACTGGGCCCGTGAGCCACAGTTACTGAGCCTGCGTGTCTGGAGCCTGTGCTCTGCAACAAGAGAGGCCGCGATGGTGAGAGGCCCGCGCACCGCGATGAAGAGTGGTCCCCACTTGCCGCAACTAGAGAAAGCCCTCTCACAGAAACGAAGACTCAACACAGTCATAAATAAATAAATAAATAAATAAAAGAACATGAATTTCTTTAAAAAAAAAAAAGAAAAAGCAAAACTGGGCTATTCATTACAGTAACAGTCAAGTGGTCTTAGTTTGCATTCAATTTCCAATCAGTTAAAAAAAAAGAAAAAAGTGTGAATCACTATATTGTACACCTGTAACTTATATAATATTGTACATCAACTAGGCTTCAATAAAAAAATAAATAGTAGAAAATTTAAAGCAAAAAAATCCAAAAAAACCAAAACATTACTTTTAGCTATACAACATAATGATTTGATATTTGTATATAGTGCAAAATGATCACCTCAATAAGTCTAATTAACATTCATCCCTATACATAGCTACAAATTTTTTTTCTTGTGATGAGAAAGATCTACTCTTGGGACTTCCCTGGTGGTACATGGTTAAGACTCCGTGCTTCCTATGCAGGGGGGCCAAGTTCCATCCCTGGTCCAGGAACTACATCCCATATGCATGCCGCAACGAAGAGTTCACATACCACAACTAAGGAGCTGGCAAGCCACAACTAAGGAGCCCGCAAACTGCAACTAAGGAGCCTGCCTGCTGCAACTAAGATCCGACGCAACCAAATAAATAAATAAATAAATGTTTTAAAAATGATCTGCTCTCTTAGTGACTTTCACTTTATTCCTATCTTTAAATTCCATTCTTTTTCTGTCATTTGTAGTTTTATTGAGCTCCTTATATAGTTTCATTTTTTCTCTTTTCTTAGCATTATTCATTATACTTCTTTTTTAACTTTTTTTATTGGTTGCCCTAGAGTTTGCAATATACATTTACACCTAAAACCAAGTCCACTTTAAACTAGCACTATGCCACCCCTGGGGTAGTGCAAATAACTTATAATAACAAAATAGTCCTAATTGCTCCCTCCTATTTCTTGTATCATTTTTATCATTCATTTTACTTATATATAAACATATATATGTAAAAGTACATTATCAAATACATTGTTACTATTATTATTTTGAACAAATTGATCTCTTAGATCAATTAAGGATAAGAAAAAAAAGTTTTAATTTTACCTTCACTTATTCCTTCTCCAGTGCTTTTCCTTACTTTATGTAGATTCCAGTTTCTGACCTATATCATTTTCCTTCTCTCTGAAGAACTTTTTTTAACATTTCATGCAAGGTAGGTCCATTGGCAATAAATTTCCTATATTTTTGTTTGTCTGAGAAAATCCTCATTTCAGGTTCACTTCTGCAGGATAATTTCACAGGATAAAGAATTCTGAATTGATGAGATTTTTCTCTCAACACATCAAATATTTCACTCCACTCTCTTCTTGCTTGCATGGTTTCTGGTAGGAATCTGATGTAATTCTTATCCTTGTTCCTTTATAAGGTGAATTTTTCCTCTGGCTTCTTTCAGGATGTCTATTTATCTTTGATTTTTGTGAAATTTGAATATGATATGCCTATGTGAGTTTTTTTGTTTTTTGGCATTTTTCCTGCTTGGTGTTCTCTGAGATTCCTGTATCTATGGTTTGGTGTCTAACATTAACTTGGGGAAATTCTCAGTCATTATTGCTTCCAATATTACTTCTGTTCCTTTCTCTTTCTTCTCCTTCTTGTATTCCCATTGTGCATATGTTATAACTTTTGTAGTTGTCTCACAGATTTTGGATATTCTGGGTTTTATTTTTCAGTCTTGTTACCCTTTGCTTCTCAGTTTTGGCAGTTTCTATCACCATTTCCTCAAGCTCAGAGTTTCTTTCCTTAGTCATGTCCAGTCTACCAGTAGGCTCATCAAAGGCATTCTTCATTTCTGTTACAGTGGGTTTTCTTTTTTTTTTTTTAGCCTTGCTTTTTGATTCTTAAAATGTTCATGTCTGCTTACATTACACATGTGTTCTTTTATGTCATCTACCTTTTCCACTAGAGCCCTGTGATATTGTGATATAATAAGAAATATATATTTCATCTTCCTGGTACAGAGCTTCTAAAATTCTTGTAAATTCTTGAATAATAGGAGTTATAGGAGTGTCTTTTGTTACTCATAATAAACCTGTTTTAACCATACAGGAGTTTATGCTAATAATGTGGAGGATGGGGGCTGGTTGCCAGAGGAATCAACCATGTAATTAGAGGGTTGAAACTTTTGGCTCCATGCCCTGAGGTCCAGGGAGGGGAGGAGGCTGGAGATTGAGTTAATAACCAATGGTCAATGACTAAATCAATCATGTCTACTAAATGGAATCTCCATGAAAACCCTAATGGTGGGGTTCAAAGAACTTCCAGGTCGCTGAAGACATCCACTTGCCAAGAGTGCGGCACATTCCAAACTCTATGGGGACAGAAGCTCTTGTCCTTGGGACATTTCTGGACCTCATCCTATGTACCTCTTCATCTAGCTGTTAATTTGTGTCCTTTAAAATAAACTAGTAAATGTAAGTAAAATGTTTCCCTGAGTTCTGTGAGCCATTATAGCAAATTATTGAACTTGAGGGGATGGTTGTAAGAACTCCTGATTTGTAGCCAAGTTGGACAATCTGGGGACTCAATACTTGCAAGTGGCAAGTGAGGCACAATCTTGTGGGACTGAGCCCTCACCCTATGGGGTCTGTTCTAACTCAAGGTAGCTAATGTTAGAAATTAATTAACTATAGGTCACCCAGTTGGTGTCCACAAAGAACTGGAAAATTCTGGGAAAACCCACACATTTGATATCAGAAGTATTGTGAGCAGATAAACAATTTTCCTTTAAGCTCTTAGTACATTAACACAGTTGTTTTAAATTCATGGTTTGATAATTCTAATATCCTTGCCACAGCTGAATCTGGTTCTGATGCTTGCTCTGGCTCTTCAAACTGTGTTTTTGCCTTTTGGTATGCCTTGTAATTTTTTCTTGATAGCTAGATATGATATAGTGAATAAAAAGAACTCCAGTCAATAGGCATTAATGCTGTGGTGTCAGAGGAGGGAAAGCACTCTATATTCCTGTGATTAGGTATCAGTCTTTTAGTGAGCATATGGCCTGGGCTATAAACTTCACAGGTGCTTCTCTGTTTCCCCCCCACTCCTTAGGTGGGACTGGATGGTTAAAGTGAGCTGGATTTTGGTATTTCCCTTCCCCCAAGTCAGTTAGGCTCTAATAACCCAATAAGCTAGGCTTCAGTAAAAGAGTTTCTCATGAGAGCTGCCCTTGTTAAAAAGAACAGAATGCTCTGGCTTATTTCATAATGGCTTATTTTCCCCTCTCCTTTGCAGGAAGCATGAGAGGATTTTTCTGATATTCACTATCAGTACCTGTTAGAGCTTACAAAATTGTGTCCTCCCCCCACGACTAGCCACCCATCTCCTCTAGAGTTTTTAAGTCTCAGACTTGTCCACATTGAGCCGCCAGCAATTCGTTGGTTATAGTTCAGGTTTTACTACCTTGGTACTTGTTCCCATGGAGGTTTCTGTGCATGGGTTTCAGCTCCAGTAAAAGCTGTGATGCTGTGTATTTGCCTGTTTGTCTCTCCAATTTTGAGGGCAGCACTTTGTCTGTGACTTCACTTCTTTGGCAGATCTAAGAAGACCTGAGTTTTCTGTTTGTTTAGCTTTTTACTTGTTGTTAGGACAAAGTGATGACTTCCAAGCTCCTTACATTCCAGACTAGAAACTGGTATATGCACTTATTTTTGTCACCTAGAAATGGAATTGCTGGGTTGTGAAGTATATGTATCGATATGTTAATACTGCCAAAGAGTTTTCCAAAGTGGTTGTACCAACATACACTACCTTCAGCAACGTGTAAAAGTTCTAGTTGTTCTACTTCCTCACCAGCTCTTGGAACTGCTCATCTTCTCATTTTAGCCATTCCACTGTGTGTATAGTGGTTATCTAATTTGTGTGATGACTAAGGATGTTGAGCACATTTTCATTTCATGCTGTGTTTAACTTCTATTTAAGTCCCTTCCATTTGGATTTATTTATCTGAAACTCCCCTCTTGCTTTTAGAGGTTGGCTCTGAGGTGTCTGGCTTATATACCCCATTTACCTTATACCTGCTACTATTTGCCTGCTCTACCCAGTGAATCATGCTCCAGCTTCCATAGTACTGAAGTCTGCCTCTTTCTGCTCCAACTACCTGTGAGGATAGTTAAGAAAGCACTAAATGCCAACACTTTTTTTCCTACAATAACCCTGACCTCCAACCTCCCACAGAAGCTCCTTGGATTCCCATGTGAATAGACCCCTAGGATCCCAGCAAGATCTCACAACATGTCTGATTATGCCCATGTCTCATGGTGAGTATGGCACCATCTCAAGTTGGGGTTCTGTTACACTTAAGTAATTCAGAGGCACAATTAAAGAATTTCAAAAAATTTGATTTTGTGGATTTTTATTGAATATAAAATACCAGAGTTAGAAGTTAACTCCTCTTTGACATGGCTATGAGTTTCTTGCGAAAGCTAGTTAGAATTTGCATTTCACAAAGACCCCAAAAATCAAAATTTAACTATTGAGTGACTGTCATCACTTTCTACCATTGAGGACTAGTTATCGTGAAGCCACAGGCTTACTAAAGGCCTTTTGATAATAGACGTTGTCTTGTAACTTTGTGCTAATAAGAATATATCTTTGCCTAGGGATGATTTTAGTATTAGAAAGCTAATAAAAGTCAGTAATAGAATAGCCTTAATTTGGATAAAGATGGTTTTCAATTGCAGCACTCATGCCTACTACTGGTCACTATATTTAATTGAGATTCTTATTCTTTGAGCACAATAAAAGCTATAAATTCTCCTCACTTAATTATGATAAAAACCATAAACCTTACCAAGAACATACAGAATATATCAAATATAAGATGAAAGAAACAGAGAATACCATGAGTTTTGAACTTAAGTTAGGAAAATCTTTTAAAAAGATTATTCTTTTTTTTTTTAATCAGTCATCAATTTTAAAAACATCACTGTATACATGTCAATCCCAATCGCCCAATTCAGCACACCACCATCCCCACCCCACTGCAATTTTCCCCCCTCGGTGTCCATACGTTTGTTCTCTACATCTGTGTCTCAACTTCTGCCCTGCAACCCGGTTCATCTGTACCATTTTTCTAGGTTCCACATATATGCGTTAACATACGGTATTTGTTTTTCTCTTTCTGGCTTACTTCACTCTGTATGACAGTCTCTAGATCCATCCACGTCTCAACAAATGACTCAATTTCGTTCCGTTTTATGGATGAGTAATATTCCATTGTATATATGTACCACAACTTCTTTATCCATTCAGCTGTCGATGGGCATTTAGGTTGCTTCCATGACCTGGCTATTGTAAATAGTGCTGCAATGAACATTGGGGTGCATGTGTCTTTTTGAATTACAGTTTTCTCTGAGTATATGCCCAGTAGTGGGATTGCTGGGTCATATGGTAATTCTATTTTTAGTTTTTTAAGGAACCTCCATATTGTTCTCCATAGTGGCTGTATCAATTTACATTCCCACCAACAGTGCAAGAGGGTTCCCTTTTCTCCACACCCTCCCCAGCGTTTGTTGTTTGTAGATTTTCTGATGATGCCCATTCTAACTGAGGTGAGGTGATAACTCATTGTAGTTTTGATTTGCATTTCTCTAATAATTAGGGATGTTGAGCATCTTTTCATGTGCTTCGTAGCCGTCTGTATGTCTTCTTTGGAGAAATGCCTATTTAGGTCTTCTCCCCATTTTTAGATTGGGTGGTTTGTTTCTTTAATATTGAGCTGAATGAGCTGTTTATATATTTTGGAGATTAATCCTTTGTCTGTTGATTCGTTTGCAAATATTTTCTACCATTCTGAGGGTTGTCTTTTCATCTTGTTTATGGTTTCCTTTGCTGTGCAAAAGCTTTTAAGTTTCATTAGGTCCCATTTGTTTATTTTTGTTTTTATTTCCATTACTCTAGGAGGTGGATCAAAAAAGATCTTGCTGTGATTTATGTCAAAGAGTGTTCTTCCTACGTTTTCCTCTAAGAGTTTTACAGTGTCCAGTCTTATATTTAGGTCTCTAATCCATTTTGAGTTTATTTTTGTGTATGGTGTTAGGGAGTATTCTAATTTCATTCTTTTACGTGTAGCTGTCCAGTTTTCCCAGCACCACTTATTGAAGAGACTGTCTTTTCTCCATTGTATATCTTTGCCTCCTTTGTCATAGATTAGTTGACCATAGGCGCGTGGGTTTATCTCTGGGCTTTCTATCTTGTTCTATTGATCTATGTTTCTGTTTTTGTGCCAGTACCATATTGTCTTGATGACTTTACCTTTGTAGTATAGTCTGAAGTCAGGGAGTCTGATTCCTCCAGCTCCGTTGTTTTCACTCAAGACTGCTTTGGCTATTCGGGGTCTTTTGTGTCTCCATACAAATTTTAAGATGATTTGTTCTACTTCTGTAAAAAATGCCATTGGTAATTTGATAGGGATTGCATTGAATCTGTAGATTGCTTTGGGTAGTATAGTCATTTTCACAATATTGATTCTTCCAATCCAAGAACATGGTATATCTCTCCATCTGTGGTATCATCTTTAATTTCTTTCATCAGTGTCTTATAGTTTTCTGCATACAGGTCTTTTGTCTCCCTAGGTAGGTGTATTCCTAGGTATTTTATTCTTTTTGTTGCAATGGTAAATGGGAGTGTTTCCATAATTTCTCTTTCAGATTTTTTATCATTAGTGTATAGGAATGCAAGAGATTTCTGTACGTTAATTTTGTATCCTGCAACTTTACCAAATTCATTGATTAGCTCTAGTAGTTTTCTGGTGGCATTTTTAGGATTCTGTATGTATAGTATCATGTCATCTGCAAACAGTGACAGTTTTACTTCTTCTTTTCCAATTTGTATTCCTTTTATTTCTTTTTCTTCTCTGATTGCTGTGGCTAGGACTTCCAACTTATGTAGCATAATAGTGGTGAGAGTGGACATCCTTGTCTTGTTCCTGATCTTAGAGGAAATGCTTTCAGTTTTTCCCCATTGAGAATGATGTTTGCTGTGGGTTTGTCGTATATGGCCTTTATTATGTTGAGGTAGGTTCCCTCTATGCCCACTTTCTGGAGAGTTTTTATCATAAATGGGTGTTGAATTTTGTCAAAAGCTCTTTCTGCATCTATTGAGATGATCATATGGTTTTTATTCTTCAATTTGTTAATATGGTGTATCACATTGATTGATTTGCATATATTGAAGAATCCTTGCATCCCTGGGATAAATCCTACTGTATCATGGTGTATGATCCTATTAATGTGTTGTTGGATCCTGTTTGCTAGTATTTTGTTGAGGATTTTTGCATCTATATGCATCAGTGATATTGGTCTGTAATTTTCTTTTTTTGTAGTATCTTTGTCTGGTTTTGGTATCAGGGTGATGGTGGCCTCGTAGAATGATTTTGGGTATTCCTTTCTCTGAAATTTTTTGGAAGAGTTTGAGAAGAATCGGTGTTAGCTCTCCTCTAAGTGTTTGATAGAATTCACCTGTGAAGCCATCTGGTCCTGGACTTTTGTTTGTTGGAGGATTTTTAATCACAGTTTCAATTTCATTACTTGTGATTGGTCTGTTCATATTTTCTGTTTCTTCCTGGTTCAGTCTTGGAAGGTTATACCTTTCTAAGAATTTGTCCATTTCTTCCAGGTTGTCCATTTTATTGGCATAGAGTTGCTTGTAGTCTTCTCTTAGGATGCTTTGTATTTCTGCAGTGTCTCTTGTAACTTCTTCTTTTTCATTTCTAATTTTATTGATTTGAGTCCTCTCCCTCTTTTTCTTGATGAGTCTGGCTAATGGCTTATCAATTTTGTTTATCTTCTCAAAGAACCAACTTTTAGTTTTATTGATCTTTGCTCTTGTTTTTTTTTTGTTTCTATTTCATTTATTTCTGCTCTGATCTTTATGATTTCTTTCCTTCTGCTCACTTTGGGTTTTGTTTGTTCTTCTTTCTCCAGTTGCTTTAGGTGTAAGGTTAGATTGTTTACTTGAGATTTTTCTTGTTTCTTTAGAAAGGCTTGTATAGCTATAAACTTCCCTCTTAGAACTGCTTTTGCTGCATCTCATAGGTTTTGGATTGTCATGTTTTCATTGTCATTTGTCTCTAGGTATTTTTTGATATCCTCCTTGATTTCTTCAGTGATCTCTTGGTTATTTACTAGTGTATTGTTTAGCCTCCATGTGTTTGTGTTTTCTACGTTTTTTCCCCGTAATTGATTTCTAATTTCATAGCATTGTGGTCAGAAAAGATGCTGGATATGATTTCAATTTTCTTAAATTCATTGAGGCTTGATTTGTGACCCAAGATGTGATCTATCCTGGAGAATGTTCCATGCGCACTTGAGAAGAAAGTGTAATCTGCTGTTTTTGGATGGAATGTCCTATAAATATCAATTAAATCTGTCTGGTCTATTGTGTCATTTAAAGCTTCTCTTTCCTTATTTATTTTCATTTTGGATGATCTGTCCATTGGTGTAAGTGAGGTGTTAAAGTCCCCCACTATTATTGTGTTACTGTCGATTTCCGCTTTTATAGCTGTTAGCAGTTGCCTTATGTATTGAGGTGCTCCTATGTTGGGTGCATATATATTTATAATTGTTATATCTTCTTCTTGGATTGATCCCTTGAGCATTATGTAGTGTCCTTCCTTGTCTCTTGTAACATTCCTTATTTTAAAGTCTATTTTATTTGATATGAGTATAGCTACTCCAGCTTTCTTTTGATTTCCATTTGCATGGAATATCTTTTTCCCTCCCCTCACTTTCAGTCTGTATGTGTCCCTAGGTCTAATGTGGGTCTCTTGTAGACAGCATATATATGGGTCTTGTTTTTGTATCCATTCAGCAAGCCTGCGTCTTTTGGTCGGAGCATTTAATCCATTCACGTTTAAGGTAATTATCGATATGTATGTTCTTATGACCATTTTCTTAATTGTTTTGGGTTTGTTTTTGTAGGTTCTTTTCTTCTCCTGTGTTTCCCACTTAGAGCAGTTCCTTTAGCATTTGTTGTAGAGTTGGTTTGGTGGTGCTGAATTCTCTTAGCATTTGCTTGTCTGTAAAGCTTTTGATTTCTCCATCAAATCTAAATGAGATCCTTGCCGGGTAGAGTAGTCTTGGTTGTAGGTTCTTCCCTTTCATCACTTGAAGTATATCATGCCACTCCCTTCTGGCTTGTAGAGTTTCTGCTGAGAAATCAGCTGTTAACCTTATAGGAGTTCCCTTGTATGTTATTTGTCATTTTTCCCTTGCTGCTTTCAATAATTTTTCTTTGTCTTTAATTTTTGCCACTTTGCTTACTATGTGTCTCGGCGTGTTTCTCCTTGGGTTTTTCCTGTATGGGACTCTCTGCAGTTCCTGGACTTGGGTGGCTATTTCCTTTCCCATGTTAGGGAAGTTTTCAACTATAATCTCTTCAAATATTTTCTCTGGTCCTTTCTCTCTCTCTTCTCCTTCTGGGACCCCTATAATGCAAATGTTGTTGCGTTTAATGTTGTCCCAGAGGTCTCTTAGGCTTTCTTCATTTCTTTTCATTCTTTTCTCTTTAATCTGTTCCGCAGCAGTGAATTCCACCATTCTGTCTTCCAGGTCACTTATCCGTTCTTCTGCCTCCGTTATTCTGCTATTGATTCCTTCTAGTGTAGTTTTCATTTCAGTTATTGTATTGGTCATCTCTGTTTGTTTGTTCTTTAATTCTTTTAGGTCTTTGTTAATCATTTGTTGCATCTTCTCGATCTTTGCCTCCATTCTTATTCCGACGTTCTGGATCATCTTCACTATCATTATTCTGAAATCTTTTTCTGGAAGGTTGCCTATCTCTACTTCATTTAGTTGTTTTTCTGGGGGTTTTTCTTGTTCTTTCATCTGGTATATCGCCCTCTGCCTTTTCTTCTTGTCTATCTTTCTGTGAATGTGGTTTTTCTTCCACAGGCTGCAGAATTGTAGTTTTTCTTGCTTCTGCTCTCTGCCCTCTGGTTGTTGAGGCTATCTAAGAGGCTTGATGGGAGGCTCTGGTGGTGGGTAGAGCTGTCTGTTGCTGTGGCGCTCAGAGCTCAGTAAAACTTTAATCCACTTGACTGCTGATGGGTGGGTCTGGGTTCCCTCCCTGTTGGTTGTTTTGCCTGAGGCAACCCAACACTGGAGCCTACCTGGGCTCTTTGGTGGGGCTAATGACAGACTCTGGGAGGGCTCACGCCAAGGAGTACTTCCCAGAACTTCTGCTGCCAGTGTCCTTGTCCCCATGGTGAAACAGAGCCACCCGCCGCCTCTGCAGAAGACCTTCCAACACTCGCAGGTAGGTCTGCTTCAGTCTCCCCCAGGGTCACTGCTCCTTCCCCTGGGTCCCGATGCGCACACTATTTTGTGTGCGCCCTCCAAGAGTGGGGTCTCTGTTTCCCCCAGTCCTGTCAAAGTCCTGCAATCAATTCCCACTAGGCTTCAAAGTCTGATTCTCTATGAATTCCTCCTCCCGTTGCCGGACCCCCAGGTTGGGAAGCGTGACGTGGGGCTCAGAACCTTCACTCCAGTGGATGGACTTCTGTGGTATAAGTGTTCGCCAGTCTGTGAGTCACCCACCCACCAGTTATGGGATTTGATTTTACTCTGATTGCGCCCCTCCTACCGTCTCATTGTGGCTTCTCCTTTGTCTTTGGATGTGGGGTATCTTTTTTGGTGAGTTCCAGTGTCTTCCTGTCGATGATTGTCCAGCAGCTAATTGTGATTCTGGTGTTCTCGTAAGAGGGAGTGAGAGCACGTCCTTTTACTCCGCCATCTTGGTTCCTCCCGGATGCAAGCTCTTTAGCCTTCTCGGCCGCGGCCCTCCCTGCCCTGTCTGTCTTTGATGTTTATCAGATGTCACTTTCTTTTCAGCCAGACTGACTGTACCTAGTGTGTGCCACGCAGGGGACTAGGCACCTAGGGTGCTACCAATGCAAACGGCATGCCTGCCTTTACACAGAGACCATTTCCCCAAAAAAACAGAAGGCAGCGAGAACTCCACCCGTAGCGGAACAGAGCTCATGAACTGGGCTAAAAGTTTATTCTTGATTTAAAAACTGTATTCAAAAGTAAATTGCTCAGTTTTCTTCTGTGTAACATTGTACTAGTTCCTAAATGAAAATTAAAGAATTGGTCTCAAACCCATTATAGTTAGTGAATCTTTTGTCTTTTAATAAGTCTGGAACAAAACCCACAAAAATCAATCATTATGCATCTTTGAAATGTAGAAAATTATT
Organism: Balaenoptera physalus; assembly: GCF_965194825.1. Taxonomy (NCBI): domain Eukaryota; kingdom Metazoa; phylum Chordata; class Mammalia; order Artiodactyla; family Balaenopteridae; genus Balaenoptera; species Balaenoptera physalus. Next base: position 87,605,644 of record NC_138886.1, on the reverse strand, counting down.
CTTTTGAAAATTAAAATGAAACTTAAGGGTTTCAGCAGATCTTATTTTAGCACACAAGTTGTAGCATTGGCTTCCCAAGGTGAGTTCTAAACCAGGTTCTCCAACAATAATATGCACCTTGGGATCTTGTTAAAATGTAGATTCTGGAGGTCGGGGCAAGATGGCAGAAGAGTAAGACGCGGAGATCACCTTCCTTCCCACAGATACAATAGAAATACATCTACACGTGGAACTGTTCCTACAGAACACCCACTGAACGCTGGCAGAAGACGTCAGACCTCCCAAAAGGCAAGAAACTCCCCCACGTACTTGGGTAGGGCAAAAGAAAAAAGAAATAACAGAGACAAAAGAATAGGAACGGGACCTGCACCAGTGGGAGGGAGCTGTGAAGGAGGAAAGGTTTCCACACACTAGGAAGCCCCTTCATTGGCGGAGACTGTGGGTGGCAGAGGGGGGAAGCTTTGGAGCCACGGAGCAGAGCGCAGCCACAGGGGTGCGGAGAACAAAACAGAGAGATTCCTGCACAGAGGCTCGGCGCCAAGCAGCACTCACCAACCTGGAGAGGCTTGTCTGCTCACCTGCCGGGGCAGGCGGGGGCTGGGAGCTGAGGCTCGGGCTTCGGTTGGATCCCAGGGAGAGGACTGGGGTTGGCGGCGTGAACACAGCCTGAAGGGGTTAGCGCACCACACCTAACCGGGAGGGAGTCCGGGAAAATGTCTGCAGCTGCCGAAGAGGCAAGAGACTTTTTCTTCCCTCTTTGTTTCCTGGTGCGCGAGGAGAGGGGTTTCACAGCACCGCCTAAATGAACTCCAGAGACGGGCGCAAGCCGTGGCTATCAGCGTGGACCCCAGAGATGGGCATGAGACGCTAAGGCTGCTGCTGCCGCCACCAAGAAGCCTGTGTGCAAGCACAGGTCACTCTCCACACCGCCCCTCCCAGTAGCCTGCGCAGCCCGCCACTGCCAGGGTCCCATGATCCAGGGACAACTTCCCCGGGAGAATGCAGTGCGCCACAGGCTGCTGCAACGTCACGCCAGCCGCTGCCACTGCAGGCTCGCCCCGCATCTGTACCCCTCCATCCCCCCTGCCTGAGTGAGCCCGATCCCCCGAAGCAGCTGCTCCTTTAACCCCGTTCTGTCTGGGTGGGGAACAGACACCCTCAGGCAACCTACACAAAGAGGTGGGTCCAGATCCAAAGCTGAACCCCGGGAGCTGTACGAACAAAGATGAGAAAGGGAAATCTCTCCCAGCAGCCTCAGAAGCAGTGGATTAAAGCTCCAAAAACAACTTGATGTGCCTGCATCTGTTGAATACCTGAATAGACAAGGAATCATCCCAAGTTCAGGAAGTGGACTTTTTGGGAACAGGATATATTAATTTTCCCCCTTTTCCTTTTTTTGTGAGTGTACATGTGTGTGCTTCTGGGTGAGATTTTGTCTGTATAGCTTTGCTATCACCATTAGTCCTAGGGTTTGGTCCGTCCGTTTTTTTTTTTTTTTTTACTTAAAAAATTTTTTTTTCTTAATAATTTTTTGCTTATTTTCTATTTTTAAAAATTCAAACAAATTTTTAAATAATTTTTTTCATATTTTTTATTTTAAAAAATTAAAAATATTTTTTTCGTAATGAAATTTTTCTTAATTTTTTTTCTTATTTTTTCTTATAGAAAATAATAAATCTATTTTTTAAAATTAAAAAAACTTTTTTCTTAATAAATGTATTCTTAATAATTTTTTTCCTTATTTTTATTATGATAGCTTTATTTTATTTTATCCTCTTTCTTTCTTTCTTTCTATTTTTTCTCCCTTTTATTCTGAGCCGTGTGGATGAAAGGCTCTTGGTGCTCCAGCCAGGCATCAGGGCTGTGCCTCTGATGTGGGAGAGCCAACTTCAGGACACTGGTCCACAGGAGACCTCTCAGCTCCATGTAATACCAAACGGCAAAAATCTCTCAGAGATCTCCATCTCAACATCAAGACCCAGCTTCACTAAACGACCAGCAAGCTACAGTGCTGGACACCCTATGCCAAACAACTAGCAAGACAGGAACACAGCCCCATCCATTAGCAGAGAGGCTGCCTAGAATCATAATAAGGCCACAGACACCCCAAAACACACCACCAGATGTGGACCTGCCCACCAGAAAGACAAGATCCAGCCTCATCCACCAGAACACAGGCACTAGTTCCCTCCACCAGGAAGCCTACACAACCCACTGAGCCAACCTTAGCCACTGGGGACAGATACCAAAAACAACGGGAACTACGAACCAGCAGCCTGTGAAAAGGAGACCCCAAACACAGTAAGATAAGCAAAATGAGAAGACAAAAAAACACACAACAGGTGAAGGAGCAGTGTCAAAACACACCAGACCTAACAAATGAAGAGGAAATAGGCAGTCTACCTGAAAAAGAATTCAGAATAATGATAGTAAAGATGATCCAAAATCGTGGAAATAGAATAGACAAAATGCAAGAAACATTTAACAAGGACATAGAAGAACTAAAGAGGAACCAAGCAACGATGAACAACACAATAAATGAAATTAAAAATACTCTAGACAGGATCAATAGCAGAATAACTGAGGCAGAAGAATGGATAAGTGACCTGGAAGATAAAATAGTGGAAATAACTACTGCACAGCAGAATAAAGAAAAGAGAATGAAAAGAACTGAGGAGAGTCTCAGAGACCTCTGGGACAACATTAAATGCACCAACATTTGAATTATAGGGGTCCCAGAAGAAGAAGAGAAAAAGAAAGGGACGGAGAAAATGTATGAAGAGATTATAGTTGAAAACTTCCCTAATATGGGAAAGGAAATAGTTAATCAAGTCCTGGAAGCACAGAGAGTCCCATACAGGATAAATCCAAGGAGAAACATGCCAAGATACATATTAATCAAACTGTCAAAAATTAAATATAAAGAAAACATATTAAAAGCAGCAAGGGAAAAACAACAAATAACACACAAGGGAATCCCCATAAGGTTCACAGCTGATCTTTCAGCAGAAACTCTGCAAGCCAGAAGGCAGTGGCAGGACATATTTAAAGTGATGAAGGAGAAAAACTTACAACCAAGATGACTCTACCCAGCAAGGATCTCATTCAGATTTGATGGAGAAATTAAAACCTTTACAGACAAGCAAAAGCTGAGAGAGTTCAGCACCACCAAACCAGCTTTACAGCAAATGCTAAAGGAACTTCTCTAGGCAAGAAACACGAGAGGAGGAAAACACCTACAATAACAAACCCAAAACATTTAAGAAAATAGGAATAGGAACATACATATCGATAATTACCTTAAATGTAAATGGATTAAATGCTCCCACCAAAAGACACAGACTGGCTGAATGGATACAAAAACAAGACCCATATATATGCTGTCTACAAGATACCCACTTCAGACCTAGGGACACATACTAACTGAAAGTGAGGGGATGGAAAAAGATATTCCATGCAAATGGAAATCAAAAGAAAGCTGTACTAGCAATTCTCATATCAGACAAAATAGACTTTAAAATAAGGACTATTACAAGAGACAAAGAAGGACACTATATCATGATCAAGGGATCGATCCAAGAGGAAGGTATAACAATTGTAAATATTTATGCACCCAACATAGGAGCACCTCAATACATAAGGCAAATACTAACAGCCATAAAAGGGGAAATCGACAATAACACAATCATAGTAAGGGACTTTAACACCCCACTTTCACCAATGGACAGATCATCCAAAATGAAAATAAATAAGGAAACACAAGCTTTAAGTGATACATTAAACAAGATGGACTTAATTGATATTTATAGGACATTCCACCCAAAAACAACAGAATACACATTTTTCTCAAGTGCTCATGGAACATTCTCCAGGATGGATCATATCTTGGGTCACAAATTAAGCCTTGGTAAATTTAAGAAAATTGAAATCGTATCAAGTATCTTTCCGACCACAATGCTATGAGACTAGATATCAATTACGGGAAAAGATCTGTAAAAAATACAAACACATGGAGGCTACACAATACACTACTTAATAACGAAGTGATCACTGAAGAAATCAAAGGGGAAATCAAAAAATACCTAGAAACAAATGACAATGGAGACAAGACGACCCAAAACCTATGGGATGCAGCAAAAGCAGTTCTAAGAGGGAAGTTTATAGCAATACAATCCTACATCAAGAAACAGGAAACATCTCGAATAAACAACCTAACCTTGCACCTAAAGCAATTAGAGAAAGAAGAACAAAAAACCACCAAAGTTAGCAGAAGGAAAGAAATCATAAAGATCAGATCAGAAATAAATGAAAAAGAAATAGAGGGGACAATAACAAGGATCAATAAAACTAAAAGCTGGTTCTTTCAGAAGATAAACAAAATTGATAAACCATTAGCCAGACTCATCAAGAGAAAAAAGGAGAAGACTCAAATCAATAGAATTAGAAATGAAAAAGGAGAAGTAACCACTGACACTGCAGAAATACAAATGATCATGAGAGATTACTACAAGCAACTCTATGCCAATAAAATGGACAACCTGGAAGAAATGGACAGATTCTTAGAAATGCACAACCTACCGAGACTGAACCAGGAAGAAATAGAAAATATGAACAGACCAATCACAAGCACTGAAATGGAAACTGTGATTAAAAATCTTCCAACAAACAAAACCCAAGGACCAGATGGCTTCACAGGCGAATTCTATCAAACATTTAGAGAAGAGCTAACACCTATCCTTCTCAAACTCTTCCAAAATATTGCAGAGGGAGGAACACTCCCAAACTCATTCTACGAGGCCCCCATTACCCTGATACCAAAACCAGACAAAGATGTCACAATGAAAGAAAACTACAGGCCAATATCACTGATGAACATAGATGCAAATATCCTCAACAAAATACTAGCAAACAGAATCCAAAAGCACATTAAAAGGATCATACACCATGATCAAGTGGGGTTTATTCCAGGAATGCAAGGATTATGCAAGGTTTATTCCAGGAATGCAAGTATTTATTCCAGGAATGCAAGGATTCTTCAATATACGCAAATCAAATATACGCAAATCAATCAACGTTAATACATCATATTAACAAATTGAAGGAGAAAAACCATATGATCATCTCAATAGATGCAGAAAAAGCTTTTGACAAAATTCAACACCCATTTGTGATAAAAGCCCTGCAGAAAGTAGGCATAGAGGGAACTTTCCTCAAAATAATAAAGGCCATATATGACAAACCCACAGCCAACATTGTCCTCAATGGTGAAAAACTGAAACCATTTCCACTAAGATCAGGAACAAGACAAGGTTGCCCACTCTCACCACTATTATTCAACATAGTTTTGGAAGTGTTAGCCACAGCAATCAGAGAAGAAAAAGCAATCAAAGGAATCCAAACTGGAAAAGAAGAAGTAAAGCTGTCACTGTTTGCAGATGACATGATACTATACATAGAGAATCCTAAAGATGCTACCAGAAAACTACTAGAGCTAATCAATGAATTTGGTAAAGTAGCAGGATACAAAATTAATGCACAGAAATCTCTTGCATTCCTATATACTAATGATGAAAAATCTGAAAGTGAAATTAAGAAAACACTCCCGTTTACCATTGCAACAAAAAGAATAAAATATCTAGGAATAAACCTACCTAAGGAGACAAAAGACCTGTATGCAGAAAATTATAGGACACTGATGAAAGAAATTAAAGATGATACAAATAGATGGCGAGATACACCATGTTCTTGGATTGGAAGAATCAACATTGTGAAAATGACTCTACTACCCAAAGCAATCTACAGATTCAATGCAATCCCTATCAAACTACCAATGGCATTTTTCACAGAACTAGAACAAAAAATTTCACAATTTGTATGGAAACACAAAAGACCCCGAATAGCCAAAGCAATCTTGAGAACGAAAAATGGAGCTGGAGGAATCAGGCTCCCTGACTTCAGTCTATATTACAAAGCTACAGTAATCAAGACAGTTTGGTACTGGCACAAAAACAGAAATATAGATCAATGGAACAGGATAGAAAGCCCAGAGATAAACCCACGCACATATGGTCACCTTAACTTTGATAAAGGAGGCAAGCATATACAGTGGAGAAAAGACAGCCTCTTCAATAAGTGGTGCTGGGAAAATTGGACAGCTACATGTAAAAGTATGAAATTAGAACACTCCCTAACACCATACACAAAAATAAACTCAAAATGGATTAAAGACCTAAGTGTAAGGCCAGACACTATCAAACTCTTAGAGGAAAACATAGGCAGAACACTCTATGACATAAATCACAGCAAGATCCTTTTTGACCCAGCTCCTAGAGAAATGGAAATAAAAACAAAAATAAACAAATGGGACCTAATGAAACTTAAAAGCTTTTGCACAGCAAAGGAAACCATAAGCAAGACCAAAAGACAACCCTCAGAATGGGAGAAAATATTTGCAAATGAAGCAACTGACAAAGGATTAATCTCCAAGATTTACAAGCAGCTCATGCAGCTCAATAACAAAAAAATAAACAACCCTATCCAATAATGGGCAGAAGACCTAAATAGACATTTCTCCAAAGAAGATATACAGATGGCCAACAGACACATGAAAGAATGCTCAACATCATTAATCATTAGAGAAATGCAAATCAAAACTACAATGATATATCATCTCACACAGGTCAGAATGGCCATCATCAAAAAATCTAGAAACAATAAATGCTGGAGAGGGTGTGGAGGAAAGGGAACACTCTTGCACTGTTGGTGAGAATGTAAATTGATACAGCCACTATGGAGAACAGTATGGAGGTTCCTTAAAAAACTAAAAATAGAACTACCATATGACCCAGCAATCCCACTACTGGGCATATACCCTGAGAAAACCATAATTCAAAAAGTGTCATGTACCAAAATGTTCATTGCAGCTCTATTTACAATAGCCAGGACATGGAAGCAACCTAAGTGTCCATCATTGGATGAATGGATAAAGAAGATGTGGCACATATATACAATGGAATATTACTCAGCCATAAAAAGAAATGAAATGGAGGTATTTGTAATGAGGTGGATGGAGTTAGAGTCTGTCATACAGAGTGAAGTAAGTCAGAAAGAGAAAAACAAATACAGTATGCTAACACATATATATGGAATCTAAGGGAAAATAAAAAAGGTCATGAAGAACCTAGTGGCAAGACGGGAATAAAGACACAGACCTACTAGAGAATGGACTTGAGGATATGGGGAGGGGGAGGGGTGAGATGTGACAGGGTGAGAGAGTGTCATGGACATACATACACTACCAAATGTAAAATAGATAGCTAGTGGGAAGCATCCGCATAGCACAGGGAGATCAGCTCAGTGCTTTGTGACCACCTAGAGGGGTGGGATAGGGAGGGTGGGAGGGAGGGAGATGCAAGAGGGAAGAGATATGGGAACATATGTATATGTATAACTGATTCACTTTGTTATAAAGCAGAAAGTAACATACCATTGTAAAGCAATTATACTCCAATAAAGATGTTTAAAAAAAAAATGTAGATTCTGATTCACTAGGTCTGGGGTGGGGCCTGAGTGTCTGCATTTTAACATGCTCTCAAGAAATGCCAATACTGCGGGTCCACAGATCACACTTTAAGTAGGAAGTGTAGGTGACCTCTGATGAGCCCTAATTATCTATGTAAACACAGCTGGGAATGGCTAGGAAGGTAATGTGTTGCAAAAGAAAGAACAATGCCCCAGTATCAAATGTCATTAGTTTAAATTTAAGTCCTGCCACTTGCTAACTATGCATTCCTGAACAAATTCATGTAATGATTCTGAGATTTAGTTTCCTTATCTATTACATGTGTGTAATACCTGCCTTACATAGCTCAAAATACAGTGGAGTTTCTTCTAATTTGAAGATTAGGTTCTAAATAAATGTGTAATGCAGAAATGTATGTATGTATGTACATATATATGGTATATGGTGTATGTGTATGTATATGTATATGATATATATGTATATCCTTGGAAGTGCCTTTAAATCTCCCATTAAATACACCTTTTTATTAAATCCAACACAGGTAGGTAGAGGCCTTGCATACTCATCTAGTGATCTCTTCCTGAAATTTGGCATCATGGTTTGTTGTAACATCTTTCAGTCCCATGAGGTTCAAATTCCCTTCTATCACCAAGAAGGGGTGGAGAGTACAGTAATAGCACAAATCCCCTATGGATTGTCCCCTGATCCTGGAATACACAAGAGTAGTTTCAAATTAACTTTCAATACATTTGTGTAAACTGTTGTATCCTTTTTCAGAAGGAATAATCCACAACATTCACTTAAAAACAGAAGTTTAAATTGCAATGGATATTTTTCTTTTTGAAAAGGCTCTTGAATTCATTGACGGACCTTTGCCTAAACTGATGAATTAATTTGTTTGGGCCAGATTTCATAAATCCTGTAATAATTCTTCCCTTTATACATGTTGACTTGATTTTTTCTAAATCTATAGCCTGTGGTTTAAATGTTTTAACCTTTACTACTTTAATCAGCTAACATTTATTTCAGGGTTGCATGATGACTGACCATTGAAAGATACAGCTAACTAAAATATAAATTCTAATTTGTCAGTTAAATAAACCTGAATATCTAAATAATAAGTAGAAATCAATCTATGTCACTGGATTTTGAAATGTTTGATGTAACTCTTTCTCTTCCAGGGCTATGTTGAAGATAAATTTCTAGGTATTGCTACAAAGCTTGGACATATCATTGCCCCACTTAGATATGGCTGGTTTAGCTTGGCTGTATACAAGCAGACTTTTAACTGTATATGTAGATTTATTTATGATGTGTTAGACTCTTTTTTCGTTAATGCATGAAAGCTAAGTACCAATTTAGCATGATTCAAATCAGGCTTTAGTACAAAATTCAGCAGAGCTTTAAAATTTTTAGTCTTGTTAACTTACTACACTAAACTTGAGATGCACATTGCTTACCATAAACAAGTTTAAAATCAAGTTTGGTAAAAATCTTTCAAAGACTGTATATAAGCTTTTTGAGTGTCTGTAAGAAAATTGTATTTCTAGAGCCCAATTAACCAAATGTCATGGGTCTTTTCTTACGGTTAACTGTAACAGGGCAATGAGAGAAATTCAGTGGATCACTTATTGGTCATAACAAGTATGGATTTAAGTTGGTAACATTTTCATTTTTGTTAAGAGCTCTCTCATTGTCTAGGATTCCCATTAGGTTACTGCAGTGAGATTGGTAATAATTTTCAAGATAATATGCCTTCTATGCATTGGGAAGACCATTTGGTTATGACTGTTGCAATCTTAGGTTGGTTAAGTGTAAGATAAAGGATAAAGCACAGTTAAAATGAGTATGCATTGGAGTTACCTCAAGTCCTAGTTAAAACAAAGATTGCTTCCAGAGTGTCAAGGTTATTCAATGGGGAAAGGACAGTCTTTTCAACAAATGATGCTGGGAAAACTGACTATCCATATGCAAAAGAATAAACCTGGACCCTTATCTTCAACCATAAACAAAAATTAATTCAAAATGGATCAAGAACCTAAATACAAGAGCTAAAAACTCTAAAGCTCTTAGAAAAAAACATAGGGGGAAGTTTTAATGACCTTGGTAACCTCTGTTACCAACCAGGGCTCTTTGGTTTTTTTTTTTTTTGGATTTGGCAACGATTTCTTGGACATGACACCAGAAGTACAAGAAACAAAAGAAAAATAAATAGATAATTGAACTTCATGAAAATTTAAAACATTTGTGCATCAAAGGATGCTATCAAGAGAGTGAAAAGATAACCCACAGAATGGGAGAAAACACTTGCAAATCATATATCTGATGAAGAATTAATATCCAGAATATAAAGATATATTAATATATAACTTTAAAAAGATACATATAAAATATAAATCCTAAAACTCAGCAACAAAAAATTAACAACCCGATTCAAAATGTGGGCAAAGGACTTGAATAGATATTTCTCCAAAGAAGATATACCAATGACCAATAAGCACATGAAAAGATGCTTATGTCACTAGTCACTAGGGAAATGCTTATCAAAACCACAGTGAGATACTGATTCACACCCATTAGGATAGCTATTATTAAAAAAAAAAAAAAGATTAAACGCAAGTATTGATAAGGATGTGGAGAAATTAGAACCTGTGTACATTGCTGGTGTAAATGTAAAAAGGTGCAGCCACTGTAGAAAATAGTTTGGCAGTTCTTCAAAGAGTTAACACAGAATTACCATATGATCCAGCAATTCCACTTAGTATATACTCACAAGAATTGAAAGCAGAGACCCATATACTGTACACCAATGTTCATAGTAGCATTATCCATAATAGCTAAAAGATGCAAACAACACAAATATCCGTCAATAGGTCAATGGCTAAACAAAAGGTCTTCTATACATACAATGGAATATTATTCAGCTGTTAAAAAAATGAAATTTAGATACATGCTCCAACATAGATGAATCTTTAAAACATTATGCTAAATGAAATAAGCCAGACACAGAAAGACAAATATTGTATGATTCCATTTATGTGAGGTATCTAGAGTAGGCAAGTTTATAAAGATAGGCAGTGGAATAGAGAGACTGGGGAGTAGGGTGGAGGAAATGGGGAGCTGTTATTTAATGGGTATGGAGTTTCTGTTTGAAATGATGGAAGAAGTTCTGGAAATGGATAATGGTGATGGTTACACAACAGTGTTAATGCACTGAACACTACTAAATTGAACACCATACAAATGGTTTAAAGGGCATGTTTATCTCATGTATATTTTGTCACACACACACAAATACCCCACAGATTCCTGGGTCCTATTCCCAGAGTCTCTGACTCTGGGTTGGAGCCAGAGAATTTACATTTCTAACAAGTTTCCCAGTGATACTCATGCTGCTGGCCCAGAAACCACACTTGAAGAAACCTCTCCTTTAAAGACTAGTTTTTCCCACCCAAGAAGAGAAGAAATTCAAAAGAAGATTAAAAAAAAGTTGAAGGTAGTAGATACTGGAAACTCAGTGTTAAGAAGGATTCTTGAGTCATGTCCAGTCTCAATGGAACAGAGCTCTAGGACAGAGTAATAATGCACACTGTAGGTACAGGAGGAGCAACTGACCGCACATGCCACACATTCATCATCCACAGGTTGACTGGTTTTAATCTTGTTTATAGTACAATCTCACTCTTACACTCAAGTTTAATTCACATCACAGAATTATACCTCTTTGGTATAAGGCTTCAGCAAAAGTTAAGTCAAACCGACCCAGCCAGGGTGTTGGGTTTTTCTTTTTCTGGGAGGGGTTGGGGAGAAGTGTGAGGTAGGGAAATGGAGGAGGAGAGGAAAGGACTAGAATAAAGTGAAGGAGACACAAGGGCAAAACTGACAGAATCAAGTTGGAGAAGAGAGTGGCAAACAGAAAAGTGTGTGCAAAGATTTCTTGTGGATTCCCAAGTACTCAATTAAAAGCAGGCTGAAGCTTGAGAACTGGGTTGAAGGCTAAAGACTGTGAAGCGGGTAAGGGTGGTCAATGCATTTTTCAGCCAGCCCCGTCACTGGCTCAGAATCTCTTAGACATGGCTCCTCTTAGGCAAGTTGTACCAGAAGCCCAAGTTTCATCTGGAATTTAAGAACTCTTCATGTTTTGAATATGGCCCAGAGCAGGGGTCCCCAATCCCTGGGCCGTGGACTAGTACCAGTCCGCGGCCTGTTAGGAACCGGGCCGCACAGCAGGAGGTGAGTGGCGTGCCAGCAACCGAAGCTTCATCTGCCGCTCCCCATCGCTCCCCATTGCTTGCATTGCTGCCTGAACCACCGCTCGCATTGCCACCTGAAACATCCCCCACCCCCCCACCCCAGTCAGTGGAAAAATTGTCTTCCACAAAACCGTTCCCTGGTGCTAAAATGTTTGGGGACCACTGGCCTAGAAAACACATGTGGTCCACAGGCTGCATTTTTGCCACCCACGACTTTGGGCCACATTTACAGGAGCCAGTGAAAGAATCAATATGCTGAGTCAGAATAAAATCTAACACTTAAAAAATAGTATCCAAATATACATTTATAAATGTTGCCATATTAAGCACTCAAGGGGTCCCATTAATAATAAACTCTTTAGACACAAAGGACATTTATGTCACAAATTATGTTACAAGTTATAAATAAAAGGTAAAGCAGCTGAGAATGTAAAGCCAGGAATCCTAAATTCTGTTACTGGCTTAAGCACAGGACTAAAAAAAAGGCGTTCACCTCTCTGTTAGCAACCAGGGTTCTTTGTTTTTTTTTTTTTTTTTTCACTGTTGTGTCCTTGGAGCTAGGAAAGCTTCAATAAATATTTATTGAGTGAATGAATAAAGGCATTTAGATTTGTTATATTAAGGACCACAGTTCCATGATAAATTCTTTTTTTTTAACATCTTTATTGGAGTATATTCCTTTACAAAGGTGTGTTAGTTTCTGCTGCATAACAAAGTGAATCCGCTGTACATATACATATATCCCCATATCCCCTCCCTCTTGCGCCTCCCTCCCACCCTCCCTATCCCACCCCTCTAGGTGGTCGCAAAGCACCGAGCTGATATCCCTGTGCTATGTGGCTGCTTCCCACTAGCTATCTATTTTACAACTGGTAGTCCAACCAGGGTTCTTGGCCTTCTCCAATCAATAGAAACTGACTAGAGGCCAGACAAGAAATTCAGGCAAGGCTTTATTTGCGTCCCTGCTGCAGCAGAGGGGAGTGCTTGCTCACTCCCCAAGGGTGGGGCAAGCTTGTTTCTTACATGCGGTGAGGGTAGGGGCGTGTCCAAGGGTCAAGCCAGAGGGGTGGCTTAGGTGTTTTGCCCACCCGTTAGGTGATGTTGTGTGCAGGGGGCATGCGCAGTACCCTGCTTTTGCTCCCCACACCCTGTTTTTACTCCAGGCTCTTTAAAAGTGGCAGTGGGATTTTTTGGTCTCTGTATCTTTTGGGTCCAGAATTTGCCCCAACTGTGAATGCACACAATTATTTTTAGTCCCATACAATTTCTTTGTATTTTATTGCTTGAGGAGAGATGTGTCCAGGTACAAGCATTGCAGCACTGCAGCAAAGGGTCCCAGGTCCCAGCAAAGGGCCCCAGGTCCCAGCCTGTCTCAAATTCAGTTCAGTTTAACACTTTTTGTCAAGTACCTACGACGCACTTAGACAAATGATATAAGACCAAGTGTCTGTCTTGAAAGTGTTTAAAATCTAATGAAGAGGGTAAGATAAATACACAAATCAATAAATGCAAGACATGGTAATAACTGACCAAGGTTTAAAAACAATGACAACAACAGTGAGTAAGGTGTTAACTTCTCCATATTCCCTTAGACTACTCTTAGCACATTCAGTTCCCAATACAAAGTAGACATTTGATAAATGGCTTTTTGAGTGAACTAAATGATCATGTCTCTTCCCAGGCCTAAACAGTCTGCCCATGGCTTAGTCTACAATTTATTCACTCTTAATTTGCATAAGTAGGCTCAGTATGTACTGCTGTGCCACAAAATCATGGACAGTTAGTGCTTTAATAATCGCAAAATGCTTTATAGTCTTGGGCTCTTTTATTTAAGAATTAAATAAAAAATAATTCAAAGAGGAACTTAAATAGAAGAGGATATTGAGGGAACCATGAATACAAATATAGTAAAGGAGGGATTAAAATCTGTATGTAGGGTCAGTAAAGTTGGGGGAAATGATTATTTACTGTTTACCTCCAAAACTCACATTTGTTTCTACCAGAGAAGCATGGAATAATTCTTAAAAGAAGGTTTTCAGAAGTACTGAGAACTGTGTGTGAGTCAGTCATCCAAGTTTCTCTTAGCATCCAATTCATACCATATATTGTATTTGGCACACTGACCCATTTTTCTAGGAAGCCAAAGTGGAATGTTTCTGATAGTTGAAATCCTTTCATTTTGCACACTGGAGGGTAATTCCTGCAGTTTCCAGCACCGTTCATATGCTGGCAGTATGGAGCCTATGTTGCAAAGGAAAAGCAAAAGGAGTTGAGCTGCTTGGAATGTCTTGGCAGTGGAAAAAAGTTTTTTTAAAAGTGACTTCAAGGCAATGTTCTCAAAAGTTAGGAGGTTCTTAACATCTTTTAGCAATTTTTTTAAAAAAAGGAAAAGCCCAAGACTGATTAATTTCTGTTCTTCTGAAGAATACAATAAATATGTTATGGTTCTTAATCTTACTAGGCGAAATTAATCTTGCTAATTACATGAACAAACATGAGTACAGACAAGGCTAGTGAAACTGATGCAGCAAAGCAATGAATGGAGAGAAATCAGGCCTTTTGGCAGAATATTATGGGATAATGCTGTAATACAGGATTTTATTATCTGCTTCACAGTGTTTGTAATAATAAAATTATAAGTCCTTTCACTTTTCTCTATAAAGCAGCATGTACTTAATGCACTACTATTTGACAACTAAGTGAAAGTCTAAGAAAATGGCAAAATAATATCACATCTTACCATATAATTTATTTGGTAATAATAAAGCATTCCTTCAGATGCTGACCTCATGTCCACACCTAAGGATTTACCTAGTTTCTCTATTTTCTGTTTTACTTTGTATTCCCCCAGAAACAGACGCCGAAGAAAGGATTTGCATGCAAACAGTTCATTTAGGAGGTACAGGGAGTCGTGTACTGGAGGAAGCTCATGATGCCTGGGAGAACTGACTGTGCACATCTCTCCTCAGTTCCATGTTCAGTGATGTTGCATTAGGAGCTTGAAATAGACCAAGCAGCAGTATTCACACCATGGAAATCAACAGGTGCTACACATCAGGGCTGTTTTTGTTGTTTTTTGTTTTCTTTGTGTTTTGAGCACCAGTTTACCAGCACAACATTAGTAGAAGAAACACAGTAGCAGAGTGAAGTAGTAAAACAGGGAAGGGACACATTATTAAGGGCACATTATTAAACCAGTTGCCCCTAAAATTAAGCTGGAACTTAATTCTGTCGAGAAGCTGTGGGAAATATAACAAGACATACTGAAAAGGTGTAACACACTGCAAACGTGTAACACACTGCAAACGTGTAACACTGCTGAGGATAGAGAGAGCTGGCGTATTTATACATCAACTGAAATCAGTCATGGTAAAGGGTGGTTGATTCCCCTTGGTAATTCTGTCTCCAGTGAGTGGGGAAGAGTAGCCTTGCCTATTTCCAGCAAAGAGATATGGCTCTGGGTAGCGGGAAAGTGTCAGGCCAGCAGTGTAGTGATAAGACCCTGTATGGGTGGGGCACAACAGCATCTGCTACAATTTATTTGCCTATAAAATAAAAATAAAAACATCTGCCATCTCGGGCTTCCCTGGTGGCGCAGTGGTTAAGAATCCGCCTGCCAATGCAGGGGACACGGGTTCGAGCCCTGGTCTGGGAAGATCCCACATGCCACAGAGCAGCTGGGCCCGTGAGCCACAACTACTGAGCCTGCACGTCTGGAGCCTGTGCTCTGCAACAAGAGAGGCCGCGATGGTGAGAGACCCACGCACTGCGATGAAGAGTGGCCCCCGCCTGCCACAACTGGAGAAAGCCCTTGCTCAGAAACGAAGACCCAACACAGCCAAAAATAAATACATTAATTAATTACTTAAAAAAAAAAATCTACCATCTCATCTCACATTGACTTAATGGAAATATTCTAATGTAAATATATATAAAATATATGCTTTATATATAATTATATGCTTTTATAGAAATTACTTGGCATTCCTAAAAGAAAGGTAAGATATTTATTCATTGTATTATAATCATTATAAAAATAATAATGAATAATATACCCCATCAATCTAGAAAACAAGAGGAATAAAAAAAATTCCTTAGCAGAAAGTCTAGTTAATTTTTTTCATAAATAGAATGTCACGGCTGGAGACCGGCAGTCTATGAAGCTGAGGTTGACAGGAAAAATAGTATACAATTTGGGGCATAGGCAAAGACATCTACTTAAAATTACCTTCTCCTCTGAACTATTCTGATTACAAACATTTCCTCTACTGGTTCCCTCTCTGGTTTTGGAACATGAAAGGCCCTGGTGATGATTAAGTAGGTCATTTTAAAATAATACATGACGAAGGAAACAGTAGCAAAGATCAATAAAACTAGAAGCTCATTCTCTGAAAAGATAAACAAAATTGTTAAACCATTAGCCAGATTCATGAAGAAAAAAATGGAGAAGACTGAAATCAACAGAATTAGAAATGAAAAAGGAGAAGTGACAACTGACACTGCAGAAATACAAAGGAACATGAGAGATTACTACAAGCAACTATATGCCAATAAAATGGACAACCTGGAAGAAATGGACAGATTCTTAGAAAAGCACAAGCTTCCAAGACTGAACCAGGAAGAAATAGAAAATATAAACAGACCAATCACAAGCACTGAAATTCAAACTGTGATTAAAAATCTTCCAACAAACAAAAGCCCAGGACCAGATGGCTTCACAGGTGAATTCTATCAACATTTAGAGAAGCGCTAACACCTATCCTTCTCATACTCTTCCAAAATATAGCAGAGGGAGGAACACTCCCAAACTCATTCTACAAGACCACCAACACTCTCATATCAAAATCAGACAAAGATGTCACAAAAAAAGAAAACTATAGGCCAATACCACTAATGAACATAGATGCAAAAATCCTCACCAAATGCTGGCAAACAGAATCCAACAGCACATTAAAAGGATCATACACCACGATCAAGTGGGATTTATCCCAGCAATGCAAGGATTCTTCAATATACGCAAATCAATCAATGTGATACACCATATTAACAAAATGAAGGATAAAAACCATATGATAGGGAGAGGCTTCAAAATGGCGGAAGAGTAAGACGTGGAAATCACCTTCCTCCCCACAAGTACATCAGAAATACAGATTTACATGTGGAATAACTCCTACAGAACACCTACTGAACGCTGGCAGAAAAACTCAGACCTCCCAAAAGGCAAGAAACTCCCCACGTGCCTGGGTAGGGCAAAAGAAAAAAGAAAAAACAGAGACAGAAGAATAGGGACGGGACCTGCACCAGTGGGAGGGAGCTGTGAAGGAGGAAAGGTTTCCACGCACTAGGAAGCCCCTTCGCGGGCGGAGACTGCAGGTGGCGGAGGGGGGAAGCTTCGGAGCCACGGAGGAGAGCGCAGCTACAGGGGTGCGGAGGGCAAAGCGGAGAGATTCCCGCACAGAGGATCGGTGCCGACCAGCACTCACCAGCCCGAGAGGCTTGTCTGCTCACCCGCCGGGGTGGGCGGGGGCTGGGGGCTGAGGCTCGGGCTTCGGTCGGGTTGGATCCCAGGGAGAAGGCTGGGGTTGGTGGCGTGAACACTGCCTGAAGGGGGCTAGTGCGCCACAGCTGGCCGGGAGGGAGTCCAGGAAAAGGTCTGCAACTGCCTAAGAGGCAAGAGACTTTTTCTTGCCTCTTGTTTCCTGGTGCGATAGGAGAGGGGATTAGCAGCGCTGCTCAAAGGAGCTCCAGAGACGGGCGCGAACCGCGGCTATCAGTGTGGACCCCAGAGACGGGCATGAGACGCTAAGGCTGCTGCTGCCACCACCAAGAAGCCTGTGTGCAAGCACAGGGCACTATCCACACCTTCCCCTGTCCTACCACTGCCAGGGTCTCATGACCCAGGGACAACTTCCCTGGGAGAACACACAGCACGCCTCAGGCTGGTGCAACGTCACACCCGCCTCTGCCGCAGCAGGCTCGCCCCGCATCCATAGCCCTCCCTCCCCCATGCCTGAGTGAGCCCGAGCCCCCGAAGCAGCTGCTCCTTTAACCCCATCCTGTCTGAGGGAAGAACAGATGCCTGCAGGCGACCTACACGCAGAGGCGGGTCCAAATCCAAAGCTGAATCCCAGGAGCTGTACGAACAAAGAAGAGAAAGGGAAATCTCTCCCAGCAGCCTCAGGAGCAGAGAATTAAATCTCCACAATCAACTTGATGTACCCTGCATTGGTGGAATACCTGAATAGACAACGAATCATCCCAAATTGAGGAGGCGGACTTTGGGAGCAAGGATATATATATATTTTTTTCCCTTTTTCCCTTCTTGTGAGTGTGTATGTGTATGCTTCTGTGTGTGATTTGGTCTGTATAGCTTTGCTTTTACCATTTGTCCTAGGGTTCTGTCTGTCCATTTTTGTTTGTTTGTTTTGTTTTTGTTGTTTTTTATAATTTTTGAATTTTATTTTATTTATTTTTTTATACAGCAGGTTCTTATTAGTCATGAATTTTATACACATCAGTGTATACATGTCAATCCCAATCGCCCTATTCATCACACCACCATCCCCAACCCCCACCGCCCTGTGGCTTTCCCCCCTTGGTGTCCATACGTTTGTTCTCTACATCTGTGTCTCAATTTCTGCCCTGCAAACTGGTTCATCTGTACCATTTTTCTAGGTTCCACATATATGTGTTAATATACGATATTTGTGTTTCTCTTTTTGACTTACTTCACTCTGTATGACAGTCTGTAGGTCCATCCACGTCTCAACAATGACTCAATTTCGTTCCTTTTTATGGCTGAGTAATATTCCATTGTATATATGTACCACTACTTCTTTATCCATTCGTCTATCGATGGGCATTTTGGTTGCTTCCATGACCTGGCTATTGTAAATAGTGCTGCAATGAACATTGGGGTGCATGTGTCTTTTTGAATTATGTGTTTTCTCTGGGTATACACCCAGTAGTGGGATTGCTGGGTCATAGTAATTTTTTTTTTAGATTTCTAAGGAACCTCCATAGTGGCTGAATCAGTTTACATTCCCACCAACAGTGCAAGAGGATTCCCTTTTCTCCACACCCTCTCCAGCATTTGTTGTTTGTAGATTTTTGGATGATGCCCATTCTAACTGGTGTGAGGTAATACCTCATTGTAGTTTTGATTTGCATTTCTCTAATAATTAGCGATGTTGAGCAGCTTTTCATGTGCTTCTTGGCCATCTGTATGTCTTCTTTGGAGAAATGTCTATTTAGGTCTTCTGTCCATTTTTGGATTGGGTTGTTTGTTTCTTCAATACTGAGCTGCATGAGCTGTTTATATATTTTGGAGATTAATCCTTTGTCCATTAATTTGTTTGCAAATATTTTCTCCCATTCTGAGGGTTGTCTTTTCATCTTGTTTATGGTTTCCTTTGCTGTGCAAAAGCTTTTAAGTTTCATTAGGTCCCATTTGTTTATTTTTGTTTTTACTTCCATTACTCTAGGAGGTGGATCAAAAAAGATCTTGCTGTGATTTATGTTAAAGAGTGTTCTTCCTATGTTTTCCTCTAAGAGTTTTATAGTGTCTGGTCTTACATTTAGGTCTCGAATCCATTTTGAGTTTATTTTTGTGTATGGTGTTAGGGAGTATTCTAATTTCATTTTTTACATGATGTCCAGTTTTCCCAGCACCACTTATTGAAGAGACTGTCTTTTCTCCATTGTATATCCTTACCTCCTTTGTCATAGATTAGTTGACCATAGGTGCGTGGGTTTATCTCTGGGCTTTCTATCTTGTTCCATTTATCTATGTTTCCGTTTTTGTGCCAGTACCATATTGTCTTGATTACTAGTAGCTTTGCAGTATAGTCTGAAGTCAGGGAGTCTGATTCCTCCAGCTCCGTTGTTTTCCCTCAAGACTGCTTTGGCTGTTCAGGGTCTTTTGTGTCTCAATACAAATTTTAAGATGATTTGTTCTAGTTCTGTAAAAAATGCAATTGGTAATTTGATAGGGATTGCATTGAATCTGTAGATTGCTTTGGATAGTATATTCATTTTCAAAATATTGATTCTTCCAATGCAAGAACATGGTATATCTCTCCATCTGTTGGTATCATCTTTAATTTCCTTCATCAGTGTCTTATAGTTTTCTGCATACAGGTCTTTTGTCTCCCTAGGTAGGTTTATTCCTAGGTAGTTTATTCTTTTTGTTGCAATGGTAAATGGGAGTGTTTCCTTAATTTCTCCTTCAGATTTTTTATCATTAGTGTATAGGAATGCAAGAGATTTCTGTGCATTAATTTTGTATCCTGCAACTTTACCAAATTCATTGATTAACTCTAATAGTTTTCTGGTGGCATTTTTCAGATTCCCGATGTATAGTATCATGTCATCTGCAAACAGTGACAGCTTTACTTCTTTTCCAATTTGGATGCCTTTTATTTCTTTTTCTTCTGTGATTGCTGTGGCTAGGAATTCCAAAACTATGTTGCATAATAGTGGTGAGAGTGGACATCCTTATCTTGTTCCTGATCTTAGAGGAAATGCTTTCACTTTTCCACCATTGAGAATGATGTTTGCTGTGGGTTTGTCGCATATGGCCTTTATTATGTTGAGGTAGGTTCCCTCTATGCCCACTTTCTGGAGAGTTTTTATGATAATGGTGTTGAATTTTGTCAAAACTTTTTCTTCATCTTTTGAGATGATCATATGGTTTTTATTCTTCAATTTGTTAATATGGTGTATCACATTGATTGATTTGCATATATTGAAGAATCCTTACATCCCTGGGATAAATCCCACTTGATCATGGTGTATGATCCTTTTAATGTGTTGTTGGATTCTGTTTGCTAGTATTTTGTTAAGTATTTTTGCATCTATATTCATCAGTGATATTGGTCTGTAATTTTCTTTTCTTGTAGTATCTTTGTCTGGTTTTGGTATCAGGGTGATGGTGGCCTCATAGAATGAGTTTGGGAGTGTTCCTTCCTTTGCAAATTTTTGGAACAGTTTGAGAAGGATGGGTGTTAGCTCTTCTCTAAATGTTTGATAGAATTCACCTGTGAAGCCATCTGGTCCTGGACATTTAATTGTTGGAAGATTTTTAATCACAGTCTCAATTTCATTACTTGTGATTGGTCTGTTCATATTTTCTGTTTCTTCCTGGTTCAGTCTTGGAAGGTTATACCTTTCTAAGAATTTGTCCATTTCTTCCAGGATGTCCATTTTATTGGCGTAGTGTTGCTTGTAGTAATCTCTCATGATCGTTTGTATTTCTGCAGTGTCAGTTGTAACTTCTCCTTTTCATTTCTGATTTTATTGATTTGAGTCCTCTCCTTCTTTTTCTTGATGAGTCTGGCTAATGGTTTACCAATTTTGTTTATCTTCTCAAAGAACCAGCTTTTAGTTTTATTGATCTTTGCTATTGTTTTCCTTGTTTCTATTTGATTTATTTTTGCTCTGATCTTTATGATTTCTTTCCTTCTGCTAACTTTGGGTTTTGTTTCTTCTTTCTCTAGTTCCTTTAGGTGTAAGGTTAGATTGTTTATTTGAGATTTTTCTTGTTTTTTGAGGTAGGCTTGTATATCTATAAACTTCCCTCTTGGAAATGCTTTTGCTGCATCCCATAGGTTTTGTATCATTGTGTTTTCATTGTCATTTGTCTCTAGGTATTTTTTAATTTCCGCTTTGATTTCTTCAGTGTTCTCTTGGTTATTCAGTAACGTATTGTTTAGCCTCCATGTGTTTGTGTTTTTTAAGTTTTTTTCCCGTAATTCATTTCTAATCTCATAGCGCTGTGGTCAGAAAAGATGCTTGATATGATTTCAATTTTCTTAAATTTACTGAGGCTTGATTTGTGACCCAGGATGTGATCTATCCTGGAGAATGTTCCATGCGCACTTGAGAAGAAAGTGTAATCTGCTGATTTTGGATGGAATGTCCTATAAATATCAATTAAATCTATCTGGTCTATTGTGTCATTTAAAGCTTCTCTTTCCTTATTTATTTTCATTTTGGATGATCTGTCCATTGGTGTATGTGACGTGTTAAAATCCCCCACTATGATTGTGTTACTGTCGATTTCCACTTTTATAGCTGTTAGCAGTTGCCTTATGTATTGAGGTGCTCCTATGTTGGGTGCATATATATTTATAATTGTTATATCTTCTTCTTGGATTGATCCCTTGATCATTATGTAGCATCCTTCCTTGTCTGTTGTAACAGTCTTTATTTTAAAGTCTATTTTATCTGATATGAGTATTGCTATTCCAGCTTTCTTTTGATTTCCATTTGCATGGAATATCTTTTTCCATCCCCTCACTCTCAGTCTGTATGTGTCCCTAGGTCTGAAGTGGGTCTCTTGTAGACAGCATATATATGGGTCTTGTTTTTGTATCCATTCAGCAGGCCTGTGTCTTTTGGTGGGAGCATTTAATCCATTCACATTTAAGGTAATTATCGATATGTATGTTCCTATGACCATTTTCTTAACTGTTACGGTTTTGTTTTTGTAGGTCCTTTTCTTCTCTTGTGTTTCCCACTTAAAGAAGTTCCTTTAGCATTTGTTGTAGAGCTGTTGGTGGTGCTGAATTCTCTTAGCTTTTGCTTGTCTGTAAAGCTTTTGATTTCTCCATTGAATCTGAATGATATCCTTGCCAGGTAGAGTAATCTTGGTTGTAGGTTCTTCCCTTTCATCACTTTAAGTATATCATTCCACTCTCTTATGGCTTGTAGAGTTTCTGCTGAGAAATCGGCTGTTAACCTTATGGGAGTTCCCTTGTATGTTATTTGTCATTTTTCCCTTGCTGCTTTCAATAATTTTTCTTTGTCTTTAATTTTTTCCAATTTGATTACTATGTGTCTCTGCATGTTTCTCTTTGGGTTTACCCTGTATGGGACTTGCTGCATTTCCTGGACTTGGGTGACTATTTCCTTTCCCTTGTTAGGGACGTTTTCGACTATAATCTCTTCAAATGTTTTCTCTGGACATTTCTCTCTCTCTTCTCCTTCTGGGACCCCTATAACACGAACGTTGATGTGTTTATTGTTGTCCCAGAGGTCTCTTAGGCTGTCTTCATTTCTTTTCATTCTTTTTTCTTTAGTCTGTTCCACAGCAGTGAATTCCACCATTCTGTCTTCCAGGTCACTTATCTGTTCTTCTGCCTTAGTTATTCTGCTATTGATTCCTTCTAGTATAGTTTTCATTTCACTTATTGTATTGTTCATCTCTGTTTGTTTTTCCTTTAATTCTTCTAGGTCTTTGTTAAACATTTGTTGCATCTTCTCTATCTTTACCTCCATTCTTTTCCCAAGGTCCTGGATCATCTTCACTATCATTATTCTGAATTCTTTTTCTGGAAGGTTGCCTATCTCCACTTCATTTAGTTGTTTTTCTGGGGTTTTATCTTGTTCCTTCATCTGGCACATAGCTCTCTGCCTTTTCATCTTGTCTATCTTTCTGTGAATGTGGTTTTTGTTCCACAGGCTGCAGGACTGTAGTTCTTCCTGCTTCTGCTGTCTGCCCTCTGGTGGATGAGGCTATCTAAGAGGCTTGTGTATGTTTCCTGATGGGAGGGACTGGTGGTGGGTAGAGCTGACTGTTTCTCTGGTGGGCAGAGCTCAGTAAAACTTTAATCTGCTTGACTGTTGATGGGTGG
The DNA here is from genome assembly GCF_965194825.1 of Balaenoptera physalus. Lineage (NCBI taxonomy): Eukaryota > Metazoa > Chordata > Mammalia > Artiodactyla > Balaenopteridae > Balaenoptera > Balaenoptera physalus. Next base: position 87,582,233 of record NC_138886.1, on the reverse strand, counting down.
GGCTCGGTTCCATCCCTGTTGGTTGTTTGGCCTGAGGCAACCCAACACTGGAGCCTACCTGGGCTCTTTGTGGGGCTAATGACAGACTCTGGGAGGGCTCACACCAAAGAGTACTTCCCAGCACTTCTGCTGCCAGTGTCCTTGTCCCCATGGTGAGCCACAGTCACCTCCCACCTCTACAGGTGGCCCTGAAACACTAGTAAGTAGGTCTGGTTCAGTCTCCCCTGGGTTCACTGCTCCTTCTGCTGGTTCCTGATGTGCACACTGCTATGTGTGTGTCCTCCAAGAGTGAGGTCTCTGTTTCCCCCAGTCCTGCTGAAGTCCTGCAATCAATTCCCACTATGGTTCAAAGTCTGATTCTCTAGGCATTCCTACTCCCATTTCCAGACCCCTGGGTTGAGAATCCTGACGTGGGGTTCAGAACCTTCACTCCAGTGGGTGGACTTCTGTGGTATAAGTGTTCTCCAGTCTGTGAGTCACCCACCCAGCAGTTATGGGATTTGATTTTACTGTGATTGCACCCCTCCTACCATCTCATTGTGGTTTCTCCTTTGTCTTTGGATGTGGGTTATCTCTTTTGGTGAGTTCCATTGTCTTCCTGTTGATGATTGTCCAGCAGCTAGTTATGATTCTGCTGTTCCTGCAAGAGGGAGTTAGAGCATGTCCTTCTACTCCGACATCTTGGTTCCTCTCCTGTTTGTTATTTTAGTATAGTTTTGTTATCATTGGTGAATTTGTTTTTTGGTTTGGTTTTTCTCTTCTTTCTTTCTTTTTTTTTTTAATTACTTAAAAAATTTTTTTAATAATTTTTTTGTTTTTATTTTAATAACTTTTATTTTATTTTATCTTTCTCTTTCTTTCTTTCTTTTCTTTTCTCCCTTTTATTCTGAGCCATGTGGATGACAGGCTCTTGGTGCTCCACCCAGACGTCAGGGCCGTGCCTCTGAGGTGGGAGAACCAAGTTCAGGAAACTGGTCCACTAGAGACCTCCCAGCTCCACGAAACACCTAATGGCAAAAATCTCCCAGATATCTCCATCTCAATGCCAAGACCCAGCTCCACTCAATGACCAGCAAGCTACAGTGCTGGACACCCTATGCCAGACAACTAGCAAGACAGGAACACAGCCGCACCTATTAGCAGAGAGGCTGCCTGAAATCATAATAAGGTCACAGACACCCCAAAACACACCACCAAACGTGTACTTGCCCACCAGAAAGACAAGATCCAGCCTCATCCACCAGAACACAGGCACCAGTCCCCTCCACCAGGAAGCCTACGCAACCCACTGAGCCAACCTTAGCCACTGGGGACAGACACCAAAAACAACGGGAACTATGAACCCGCAGCCTGTGAAAAGGAGACCCCAAACACAGTAAGATAAGCAAAATGTGAAGACAGAAAAACACACAGCGGATGAAGAGCAAGGTAAAAACCCACCAGACCTAACAAATGAAGAGGAAATAGGCAGTCAACCTGAAAAATAATTCAGAATAATGATAGTAAAGATCATCCAAAATCTTGGAAATAGAATGGAGAAAATACTAGAATCCTTTAACAAGGACCTAGAAGAACTAGAGAGCAAACAAACAATCATGAACAACACAATAAATGAAATTAAAATTTCTCTACAAGGGATCAATAGCAGAATAACTGAGATAGAACAATGGATAAGTGACCTGGAAGATAAAATAGTGGAAATAACTACTGCAGAGCAGAATAAAGAAAAAAGAATGAAAAGAATTGAAGACAGTCTCAGAGACCACTAGGACAATATTAAACACACAAACATTGGAATTATAGGGGTCCCAGAAGAAAAAGAGAGGGACTGGGAACATATTTGAAGAGATTATAGTTGAAAACTTCCCTAATATGGGAAAGGAAATAGTTAATCAAATCCAGGAAGCACAGAGAGTCCCATACAGGATAAATCCAAGGAGAAACACACCAAGACACATATTAATCAAACTATCAAAAATTAAAAACAAAGAAAAATATTAAAATCAGCAAGGGAAAAGCAGCAAATCATATTCAAGGGAATCCCCATAAGGTTAACACCTGATCATTCAGCAGAAATTTTGCAAACCAGAAGGGAGTGGCATGACAAATTTAAAGTGATGAAAGGGAAAAACCTACAACCGATTACTCTACCCAGCAAGGATCTCATTCTGTTTTGATGGAGAAATTAAAACCTTTCCAGACAAGCAAAAGCTAAGAGAATTCAGCACAACCAAACCAGCTTTACAACAAATGCTAAAGGAACTTCTCTAGCCAGGAAACACAAGAGAAGGAAAAGACCTACAATAACAAACCCAAAACAATTAAGAAAATGGTAATAGGAACATACATATTGATAGCTACCAAAATGTAAATGCATTAAATGCTCCAACCAAGACACAGACTGGCTGAATGGATACAAAAACAAGAGCCATATATATGCTGTCTACAAGCCCCACATCAGACCTAGGGACATATACAGACTGAAAGTGAGGGGATGGAAAAAGATATTCCATGCAAATGGAAATCAAAAGAAAGCTGAAATAGCAATACTCATATCAGATAAAATAGACTTTAAAATAAAGACTGTTACAACAGACAAGAAAGTCTCTGCATAATGATCAACAGATCAATCCACGAAGGAGATTTAACAATTATAAATATTTATGCACCCAACCTAGGAAAACCTCAATACATAAGACAAATGCTAACAGGTATAAAAGGGAAAATCGACAGTAACACAATAATAGTGGGGGACTTTAACATCCTACTTACACCAATGGACAGATCATCCAGACAGAAAATTAATAAGGAAACACAAGCTTTAAATGACACAATAGACCACATAGGCTTAATTGATATTTATAGGACATTCCATCCCAGAACAACAGAATACAGTTTCTTCTCAAATGCTCATGAAACATTCTCCAGGATACATCATAACTTGCGTCACAAATCAAGCCTTTGTAAATTTAAGAAAATTGAAATCATATCAAGTATCTTTTTCGACCACAATGCTATGACACTGGATATCAATTACAGGACAAAATCTGTAAAAAATACAAACACATGGAGGCTACACAATACACTACTTAATAACGAAGTGATCACTGAAGAAATCAAAGAGGAAATCAAAAAATACCTAGAAACAAATGACAATGAAAACAAGGTGACCCAAATCCTATGGGATGCAGCAAAAGCAGTTCTAAGAGGGAAGTTTATAGATATAAAATCCTACCTTAAGGAACAAGGAACATCTGAAATAAACAACCTAACCTTACACCTAAAGCAATTAGAGAAAGAAGAACAAAAAAACCTCCAAAGTTAACAGAAGGAAAGAAATCATAAAGATCAGATTGCAAATAAAAAGCAATGAAGGAAACAATAGCAAATATCAATAAAACTAAAACCTGGTTCTTTGATAAGATAAACAAAATTGATAAACCATTAGCCAGACTCATCAAGAAAAAAAGGGAGAAGACTCAAATCAATAGAATTAGAAATGAAAAATGAGAAGTAACAACTGACACTGCAGAAATACAAAGGATCATGAGAGATTACTACAAGCAACAATATGCCAATAAAATGGGCAATCTGGAAGAAATGGACAAATTCTTAGAAAAGCACAAGCTTCCAACACTGAACCAGGAAGAAATAGAAAATATAAACAGACCAATCACAAGCACTGAAATTGAAACTGTGATTAAAAATCTTCCAACAAGCAAAAGCCCAGGTCCAGATGGCTTCACATGCGAATTCCATCAAACATTTAGAGAAGAGCTAACACCTATCCTTCTCAGACTTTTCCAAAATATAGCAGAGGGAGAAACACACCAAAACTCATTCTATGAGGCCACCATCACCCTGATATCAAAACCAGACAAAGACGTCACAAAAAAAGAAAACTATAGGCCAATATCACTGATGAACATAGATGCAAAAATCTTCAACAAAATGCTAGCAAACAGAATCCAACAGCACATTAAAAGGATCATACACCATGATCAAGTGGGGTTTATCCCAGGAATGCAAGGATTTTCAATATACGTAAATCAATCAATGTGAGAGTCTATATTAACAACCTGAAGGAGCAAATCCATATGATCATCTCAATAGATGCAGAAAAAGGTTTTGACAAAATCAACACCCATTTATGATAAAAACCCTTCAGAAAGTAGGCATAGAGGGAACTTACCTCAACATAATAAAGGCCACATATGACAAACCCACAGCCAACATTGTTCTCAATGGTGAAAAACTGAAACCATTTCCTCTAAAATCAGAAACAAGAGAAGGATGCCCAATCTCACCACTATTATTCAACACAGTTTTGGAAGTTTTAGAGACAGAAATCAGAGAAGAAAAAGAAATAAAATGAATCCAAATTGGAAGAGGAGAAATAAAACTGTCACTATTTGCAGAACGATACTATACATAAAGACTCCTAAAGATGCTACCAGAAAACTACTAGAGCTAATCAATGAATTTGGTAAAGTAGCAGGATACAAAATTAACACACAGAAATCTCTTTCATTCCTATACACTAATGATGAAAAGTCTGAAAGAGAAATTAAGGAAACACTCCCATATACCACTGCAACACAAAGAATAAAATACCTAGGAATAAGCCTACATAAGAAGACAAAAGACAGAAAAGTATAGGACACTGAGGAAAGAAATTAAAGAAGACACAAACAGATGGAGAGATATACCATGTCCTTGGACTGGAAGAATCAACATTGTGGAAATTACTATATTACCCAAAGCAATCTACAGATTCAATGCAATCCCTATTAAATTACCAATGGTGTTTTTCACAGAACTAGAATCAAAAATTTCACAATTTGTATGGAAACACAAAAGAACCCGAATAGCCAAAGCAACTTTGAGAAAGAAAAAAGGAACTGGGGGAATCAGGCTCCCTGACTTCAGATTATACTACAAGTTACAGTAATCAAGACAGTATGGTACTGGCACAAAAACAGAAATATAGATCAATGGAACAGGATAGAAAGCCCAGAGATAAACCCACGCACATATGGTCACCTTCTTTGATAAAGGAGGCAAGAATATACAATGGAGAAACGACATCTTCTTCAATAAGTGGTGCTGGGAAAACTGGACAACTACATGTAAAGGAATGAAATTAAAACACTTCCTATCACCATACACAAAAATAAACTCAAAATGGATTAAAGACCTAAATGTAAGGCCAGACACTATAAAACTCTTATAGGAAAACATAGGCAGAACACTCTATGACATAAATCACAGCAAGATCCTTTTTGACCTACCTCCTAGAGAAATGAAAATAAAAACAAAAATAAACAAATAGAACCTAATTAAACGTAAAAGCTTTTGCACAGCAAAGGAAACCTTAAACAAGAGGAAAAAAGACAACCCTCAAAATGGGAGAAAATCTTTGCAAACTAAGCAACTGACAAAGGATTAATTCCAAAATATACAAGCAGCTCAAGCAGCTCAACATCAAAACAACGAACAACCCAATCAAAAAATGGGCAGAAGACCTAAACAGACATTTCTCCACAGAAGATATATAGATGGCCAAGAGGCACATGAACGGATGCTCAGCATCACTAATCATTAGAGAAATGCAAATCAAAACTACAATGAGGTATCACCTCACACCTGGCAGAATGGCATCTTCAAAAAATCTAGAAACAATAAATGTTGGAGAGGGTGTGGAGAAAAGGGAACCCTCTTGCACTGTTGGTGGGAATGTAAATTGATACAGCTGACGTGGAGAACAGTATGGAGGTTCCTTAAAAAACTAAAAGTAGGACTACCATATGACCCAGCAATCCCACTACTGAGCATATACCCTGAGAAAACCATAATTCAAAAAGACACATGTACCCCAATGTTCACTGTAACACTATTTACAGTAGCCAGGATATGGAAGCAACCTAGATGTCCATCAACAGATGAATGGATAAAGATGTGGCACATATAGACAATGGAATATTACTCAGCCATAAAAAGAAATGAAATTGAGTTATTTCTAGTGAGGTGGATGGACCTAGAGTCTGTCATACAGAATGAAGTAAGTCAGAAAGAGGAAAACAAATACCATATGCTAACACATACATATGGAATTTTAAAAAGTTTCTGATGTTCCTAGGGGCAGGACAGGAGTAAAGACTCAAATGTAGAGAATGAGCTTGAGGACATGGGTTGGGGAGTGTAAGCTGTGACGAAGTGAGAGAGTAGCACTGACATATATACACTACCAAATGTAAAATAGATAGCTAGTGGGAAGCAGCCGCATAGCACAGGGAGATCAGCTCGGTGCTTTGTGACCACCTAGAGGAGTGGGTTAGGGAGGGTGGGAGGGAGACGCAAGAGGGAGGGGATATGGGGATATATGTTTATGTATGTATAACTGATTCACTTTGTTATAAAGCAGAAACTAACACACCATTGTAAAGCAATTATACTCCAATAAAGATGTTAAAAAATAAAATAAAATAATACATGAACCCACAAGCTTCACTGATATCCTTGCAACGATGATTTGTCAGATTACTGGATGCTAAGAAAATGGAGAGTAAAAGAAGGTTTTACAATAGAAGGTCAGGAAAAGTTCAGAGCCTGGAATGCTGGTTGAGGACAAGGCACGTGCAGAATGGGGAAATCATAAAACAAACGGCACTTCATACCCAGATTTGCCCAGAATGTCCCTGTCTCAATTTGCCCTCCTGTTAATTGGGTAACACCGCCAGGGCCTGGCCTTTAATATTAAAGTCATTTGGTGGTAACTAACCTTGAAATACCTCTCTTACTCGTTCTGATGCCTGAAATTCTACTGTTAGAACTTCATTTGGGGGGCTTAAAATAGAAATCCCATTGAGACCGTAAGCACCTGAGCCTTAACAGTAAGTAAGTTAACTGTTTGCGCTTGGGTGTGTGAGTGAGGCAAGAAGGCAGAGGAGAGGAGAAAACTGAGAAATAGAAGATATCATGAGGGCACAGGATCGCTGGAAGGTCTGTATGGTTTAAAAAAGATTTACAGAGAGAAGATAAAAGGAAGAGCACTAGGAAAAGAAGAAACAGACCATGAACCCGGTGTAGGTGTGTGTTCCGAAAGGACTGAAAGCCAATTTGGCCATACACCACTGTTAGGTTCCCTTTGGTCTTAGATAACAGCAGCTGAGGAAGAGCTTTTATGTCGATAAGGGTTAGTAACTTAAGCACAACCTTACTATCAGGTTATTATGGAAGCAAGTCTCAAAAAATTCTGCTACCTTACAAACATTTATCAAACACATTCTCAGGTAAACAGGCCCTAAACACTTCTTATCACCTGTTTCACGGGCTCCACAAAGTTCCAGCTTCATAGCCTTTTAGTACACTGACCACTACATTGCATGGAAGGCTCGTTGGAAAAAAAACAGGGCAATATTCCAGAAGCAAGATTTTGTTACCCTTATTCGTTCGTTCATCAGAACCTTAACCAATGACTGGACACAGGACTCCTTGGAGATCAAGCATAGATGTTATGGCAAAGTACACAGGCTACTCATTAGATTCTTACATCCCTTACATTTGAGGGGGGGAAGTTTAAAAAAATTTAAAACTTTTAGTTTATTTGTGCATCCTGAATATCTTTAACTTCAACATTTAGAGCTTATGTATAGTGTTTATCATGATAGTCAACAGGCCACTATTTTCATCAATAACAACCTGTTTTCAACATTCAGTACACTAATTAGAAAATCTCCAGGTGTTGGTCATGGAGTAGCCCCTGAGTTTGGCCTTTCTGGTAGAATGAAGCTCACCATCTTAGATTATGGATATTTGGTTCCCCCTGACTCTGCACAAGTATTTTGTAGTCAATTGTAGACATCGTTATCTTTTGCATTTGGAGGGGGCAGGGAAGAAAGGGCACATAAAAGACAAAAGCCACATACTTTACAATTTTGAGTAAAACTAGCCAACTGACAAGTTTCCCAACCAAACATTTTTCTGTTATTTTATTAAACACATCCTATCAATTGTGATTCCTCAGGCCTTGGATTTTCTAGGAAAATAGAACTGTTGGCTGTTCCCCAACAAAGAAAAATGTTTACTCTTTTCTTATCACCACTGAAGACATGCATTTTTCTTACCTCACTCCTCCAGTAAGCCTACAAGATAAAAAGTTGAAATGATAAAAGACTTCAAAGAATATATTTTAATCTTACCTCCTGCTTACATAGCAATTACTGGTTAATTAGCTGATTTTTATATAATCGTCTGTAACATATCTTTCAATAACAATTTGAAATTAGTGACTATTTTTCATTGCTGTGCCTTCTTGGAGCTAAGACACCGAAACTGCAGAAATATCATGCTGAAACATGCCAGATTGGAGGCATTCTGTATAAACAATCTTCTAAACCTTACTAATTTGGGCAATGGTTCTATTAATGTTCTACCAATAAATAATATAAATGGAAAAACTAAGTTAGGAATCTGAGGAGGAGTAGTCAGAGAAGGAAACACTTATCCAAATTCATGTGTAATCACAAAGTAGTACTGTTCATTAGCAGAGAAGGGCAAGAAAACTTACTGTCACCTCTCATCAACAGATTTAGGGATTACTTATAATTAGTCAATAAACTGGGCTGCAAAATCATCTATTAGTTCTTAAAATCTCCTTGAGCATTCAGGCTCCTAAGGCTAACTAATCATATAAGTAGAATAAATACAAAGTTTAATGAAACTAAAACAAAGTGAGGGTGTCCTCAAGTTCATAAAACTTATTTGGTGGAGCAAACAATTCATGAGCATCAATTTGGCTGCTTTGTGGGAGCAGCTTCTTTGATAGCCAAGTTAATGGACAGTTTAATAGACAGTGTAAAACAAACTGTGACTACCCCATGCCTGGCTAGCCTGTCCTTGATTTAATAGACACTGCTGGAACAAACAGTCTGGCTAAGTAAGAAGTCTCAATTAAAACTCTCAAAAATAAATGGAAGTCCACTTAATTTTGAAAATAAACTAGTCTTTAAAAAATGGAGGTAAATTAAATCTCAGCAGGAGACAGCCACATAGGCCACCAATGAATGAAGTCTTGGGGACACAGTGGTGCATGATAGGGATCCCATGTGAGATTCAGTTTTCATAATTAGAGTTGGATAACTCTCTCCTCAGCCCAACCTCAGTACAAATATTATTAGCAATAATTTGGAAAATGGCACTCCGTGAAAATCTTTATGCCTCCAGAACTGTTTAAATCCTTCTATGGACCTTGATTTTTAATAATTACTTATCATAATGAGGAAGCAGGTATCACTCCTTCAAGATGGACTCAATCATATTTTCAGAAGAGGTACTCTGTGTCTTCCTCAATCGAACATGGCTCAGCATTTCCTTACCCAAAGCTGTAGTTGTCTCCATCCAATATTTTGTATGAGGCTTGAGTGGACTAGTGGACTTCATTTAGTGACAAGTTTCCTATAGACCTTTTCCATACTCAGCGTTTTCTTACCAAGAAGATGGTTGAAATGTTTCTTAGTATTTATTAACCTGATGCCACAGACTAAGCCATATGATCTCAGAAGATTCTAGACTACAAATATTCTGTCAAAGCCTGTGTTGTAAAACCACAAATATAAGCATGCAGAACAGAATAATAAAAACCAGATTCCAATTTTAAGTGATATAAAATAGGATACTGTCCTAGCTCTCCTTTCTGTTAAGCTTAAATCTATATAATGATACAACTTGTCAATGTCACGGTTTTTTTTTTAAAGATTTTTTGGATGTGGACAATTTTTAAAGACTTAATTGAATTTGTTGTAATATTGCTTCTGTTTTATGTTTTGGTTTTTTGGCCGCGAGGTATGTGGAACCTTAGCTCCCCAACCAGGGATCGAGCCCACACCTGCTGCATTGGAAGGTGAAGTCTTAACCACTGGACCGCCAGGGAAGTTCCAAGGTTTTTAATAGTATAATCCAGTAGTTATGATAAGAAACAATGAATTTGAAGGCAGAGTCAAGATGGTGGAGTAGGAGGACATGGAGTTCACATCTCCTCACAACTAGGGCACCAACCAGGTGCTGATGAGTGACCTCGGACACCTAAAAGGATGGGAAGAATCTCCACGTGACTGGGTAGGACTTGCGGGGGGGTGGGAGGAAAAGTGGAGGCAGGACTGGATCAACACCCCTGAGGGGCGGCTGGGGGAGGGGAGGGGTTCCCATGATCAGAGAGGCTAACACATGGTGCGGGGATTGGTGAGGAAGGGGAAAGACCTTCGGGGGATTGGAGGATCAGAGGGGAATGCGGCAAGTGGCTCCCCGCCCACTCGGGCCCGGGCGAGCCTGCTGGGGTGCCAGGCCTGATCCTTAGTCCTCCAGGGCCCACTCTGGCCACAGGGGTCCTGAACCTAAGCCCCCATACCCTCCCCAACCCTACCCCTCCACCCCACCACTACCCACACATCCCCCACAGGACCTTTTCTGGCCATGCAGGGCTTGAGTCTATGCCACAACCCCAGGGCCTTAGCTGTCCTGAACCTAAGCCCCACTCCCCAACCAGGGCCTTTTCCAGCTGCAAGTGTCCCAGTCCTGAGACCCACCCCCGTTCAAGGCCTTTTCTGGCTTTTTTTTTCTTTTCTTTCTGCTGTTACAGTGGTGTGGTTCTGTTTTGCTTTGATCTTGTTGTTGTTACATTTTTATTTTTCTGTTTTCTAATATATTTTTTATTTTATTAATTTTATTTTACTTTTTATTCCTTGTTATTGTTCTGCTCCTTTCTGTTTGTTGACTTTTTTTTTTTCCTACCACACCATGTAGCTCATGAGGTCTTGGTTCCCAGGCTGGGTGTTGGGCCTGAACTCCTGTGGTGGGAGTGCCAAGTCCAAACCACTGGACTAACAGAGAACCTCAGATCCCAGGGAATGTTAATTGGTGTGAGCACTCCCAGAGGTCCTCATCTTGGCACCAAGACCTGGCTCCACCCAACTACCTGCAAACTCCAGTGCTGGATGACTCAGGCCAAACAACCAGCAAGATAGGAGCACAGGCCCAACCATCAAAGAAAATGAGATGACAGAAAAATATGGTACAGACAAAGGAGCAAGATAAAAACCTACAAGACCAAATGAATGAAATAGGCAACTTACCTGAAAAAGAATTCAGAGTACTGATAGTAAAGATGATCCAAAATCTCAGAAATAGAATGGAAGCATGGATTGAGAAAACACAAGAAGTGTTTAACACGGACATAGAAGAATTAAAGAACAAACAAACAGTGATGAACAACACAATAACTGAAATGAAAAATACACTAGAAGGAATTATTAGTAGAATAACTGAAGCAGAATGAATAAGTGAGCTGGAAGATAGAATGGTGGAAATAACAGCTGAGGATCAGAATAAAGAAAAAAGAATGAAAAGGAATGAGGACAGTCTCAGAGACATCTGGGACAACATTAAATTCACCAACATTTGAATTATAGGGGTCCCAGAAGAAGAAGACAAAGAGAAAGGGTCTGAGAAAATACTTGAAGAGATTATAGTCAAAAACTTTCCTAACATGGGACAGGAAATAGCCACCCAAGTCCAGGAAGTGCAAAGAGTCCCATACAAGATAAACCCAGGGAGAAACACTCCAAGACACATATTAATCAAACTATCAAAAATTAAATTCAAAGAAAAAATATTAAAAGCATCAAGGGAAGATCAACAAATAACATACAAGGGAACCCCCATAAGGTTATCAGGTGATATTTTCAGCAGAAACTCTGTCCAGAAGGGAGTGACAGGATATATTTAAAGTGATGAAAGGGAAAAACCTACAACTTACAACCCTGGTAGATTACTCTACCCAGCAAGGATCTCATTCAGATTCAAGGAGAAATCAAAAGTATTACAGACAAGTAAAAATGAAGAGAATTTAGCACCACCAAACCAGTTTTACAACAAATGCTAAAGGAACTTCTCTAGGCGGGAAACAAGAGAAGAAAAAGACCCATGAAAACAAAGCCAAAACAATTAAGAAAACGGTAATAGGAACATACATATCAATAATTACCTTGAATGTAAATGGATTAAATGCTCCAAACAAAAGACACAGACAGGATGAATGGATACAAAAACAAGACCCACATATATGCTGTCTATAGGAGACCCACTTCAGGTCTAGGGACACATACAGACTGAAAGTAAGGGGATGGGAAAAGATATTCCATGCAAATGGAAATCAAAAGAAAGCTGGAGTAGCAATACTCATATCAGATAAAATAGACTTTAAAATAAAGACTGTTACAAGAGCCAAAGAAAGTCTCTGCATAATGATCAGCAGATCAATCCAAGAAGAAGATATAACAATTATAAATATTTATTCACCCAACATAGGAAAACCTCAATACACAAGGCAAATGCTAACAGCTATAAAAGGGGAAATCGACAGTAACACAATAATAGTGGGGGACTTTAACATCCCACTTACACCAATGGACAGATCATCTAGACAGAAAATTAATAAGGAAACACAAGCTTTAAATGACACAATAGACCAGATAGACTTAATTGATATTTATAGAACATTCCCAAAAGCAGCAGAATACACTTCCTTCTCAACGTCATATGGAACATTCTCCAGGATAGATCACATCTTGGGTCACAAATCAGTAAATTTAAGAAAATTGAAATCATATCAAGCATCTTTTCTGACTACAAATGCTACAAGATTAGAATACAATTACAGGAAAAAAAACTGTAAAAAACACAAATACATAGAGGCTAAACAATTCACTACTAAATAACCAAGAGATCACTGAAGAAATCAAAGAGGAAATCAAAAAATACATAGAAACAAATGACAATGAAAGCACTATGACCCAAAACCTATGGGATGCAGCAAAAGCAGTTCTAAGAAGGAAGTTTATAACAATTAAATCTGACCTCAAGAAACAAGAAAAATCTCAAATAAACAATCTAACCTTACTCTTAAAGCAACTAGAGAAAGAAGGAGAACAACAATAACAACAAAACCGCAAAGTTAGTAGAAGGAAAGAAATCATAAAGATCCGAGCAGAAATAAATGAAATAGAAACAATGAAAACAATAGTAAAGATCAATAAAAGTAAAAGTTGGTTCTTGGAGAAGATAAACATAATTGATAAACCTTTAGCCAGACTCATCAAGAAAAAAAGGGAGAAGACTCAAATCAATAAAATTAGAAATTAAAAAGGAGAAATTACAAGGGACACTGCAGAAATACAAAGGATCATAAGAGACTACTACAAGCAATTATATGCCAATAAAATGGACAAGCTGAAGAAATGGACAAATTTTTAGAAAGGTACAACCTTCCAAGACTGAACCAGGAAGAAATAGAAAATATAAACAGACCAATCACAAATAATGAAATTGAAACTCTAATTAAAAATCTTCCAACAAACAAAAGTCCAGGACCAGATGGCTTCACAAGTGAATTCTATCAAACATTTAGAGAAGAGTTAACACCTATCCTTCTAAAATTCTTCCAAAAAAATTGTAGAGGGAGGAAGATTCCCAAACTCATTATATGAGGCCACCATCACCCTGATACCAAAACCAGACAAAGATGTCACAAAGAAAGAAAACTACAGACCAATATTACTGAGGAACATCATAGATGCAAAAATCCTCAACAAAATACCAGCAAACAGAATCCAACAGCACATTAAAATGATCATGCACCATGATCAAGTGGGATTTATCCCAGGGATACAAGGATCCTTCAGTATATGCAAATCAATCAATGTGATATACCATACTAACAAATTAAAGAATAAAGACTATATGATCATCTCAATAGATGCAGAAAAAAGTTTGACAAAATTCAACACCCTTTATGATAAAATCTCTCCAGAAGTGGGCATAGAGGGAAACTATCTCAACATAATAAAGGCCATCTCCTACAAACCCACAGCAAAAGTCATTCTCAATGGTGAAAAACTGAAAGCATTTCCACTAAGATCAGGAACAAGACAAGGATGTTCACTCTTGCAACTATTATTCAAAATAGTTTTGGAAGTCCTAGCCATGGCTATTAGGCAAGAAAAAGAAATAAAAGGAACACAAATTGGAAAAGAAGAAGTAAAAAGGTCACTGTTTGCAGATGACATGTTACTACTATACATAGAAAATCCTAAAAATGCCACCAAAAATCTTCTAGAGCTAATCAATGAATTTGACAAAGTTGCAGGATACAAAATTAATACATAGAAATCTCTTGCATTCCTATACACTAACAATGAAAGACCAGGAAAAGAAATTAAAGAAACAATCCCATTTACCACTGCAACAAAAAGAATAAAATACCTAGGAATAAACCTACCTAAGGAGGCAAAAGATCTGTACTCAGAAAACTATAAAACACTGATGAAAGAAATCAAAGATGACACAACAGATGGAGAGATATACCATGTTCTTGGATTGGAAGAATCAACATTGTGAAAATGACTGTACTACCCAAAGCAATCTACAGATTCAGTGCAATCCCTATGAAACTACCACTGGCATTTTTCACAGAACTAGAACAAAAAATTTCACAATTTGTATGGAAACACAAAAGACCCCGAATAACCAAAGCAATCTTGAGAACGAAAAATGGAGCTGGAGGAATCAGGCTCCCAGACTTCAGACTATACTACAAAGCTACAGTAATCAATACAGTATGGTACTGGTACAAAAACAGAAATATAGATCAATGGTACTGGATAGAAAGCCCAGAGATTAACCCACTCATCTATGGTCACCTAATCTATGACAAAGGAGGCAAGAATGTACAATGGAGAAAAGACAGTCTCTTCAATAAGTGGTGCTGTGAAAACCAGACAGCCACATGTAAAAGAATGAATTTAGAACACTCCCTAACACCATACGCAAAAATAAACTCAAAATGGATTAAAGACCTAAATGTAAGACCAGACACTATAAAACTGTTAGAGGAAAGCATAGGAAGAACTCTCTTTGACATAAATCACAGTAAGATCTTTTTTGACCCACCTCTTAGAGTAATGAAAATAAAAACAAAAATAAACAAATGGAACCTAAACTTAAAAGATTTTGCACAGCAAAGGAAACCATAAACAAGACAAAAAGACAACCCTCAGAATGGGAGAAAATATTTGCAAATGAAACAACAGACAGAGGATTAATCTCCAAAATATACAAACAGCTCATGCAGCTCAATATCAAAACAATGAACAACCCAATCAAAAAATGGGCAGAAGACCTAAACAGACATTTCTCCAAAGAAGATATACAGATGTCCAAGAGGCACATGAAAAGATACTCAACATCACTAATTATTAGAGAAATGTAAATCAAAACTACAATGAGGTATCACCTCACACTGGTCAGAATGGCCATCATCAAAAAATCTACAAACAATAAATGCTGGAGAGGGTGTGGAGAAAAGGGAACCCTCTTGCACTGTTGTTGGGAATGTAAATTGACACAGCAATGTGGAGAACAGTATGGAGGTTCCTTAACAAACTAAAAATAGAACTACCATATGACCCAGCAATCCCACTACTGGGCATATACCCTGAGAAAACCATAATTCAAAAATACACATGTACCCCAATGTTCATTGCAGCACTATTTACAGTAGCCAGGACATGGAAGCAACCTAAGTGTCCATTGACAGATGAATGGATAAAGAAGATGTGGTACATATATCCAATGGAATGTTACTCAGACATGAAAAGGAACAAAATTGGGTCATTTGTAGAGATGCGGATGGACTTACAGCTGTCAAACAAAGTGAAATAAGTCAGAGTCTGTCATACAAAGTGAAATAAATCAGAAAGAGTAAAACAAATATCATATGTTAACTGATGTATGTGGAATCTTAAAAAATGGTACAGATTAACCTATTTGCAGGACAGGAATAGAGATGTAGACGTAGAGAACAGACGTGTGGACATGGGGGAAGAGGAGGGTGGGATGAATTGGGAGGTTAGGTTTCACATAAATACACTACCATGTGTAAAATAGATAGCTAGTGGGAACCTGTTGTATAGCACAGGGAGCTCAGCTTGGTGCTCTGTGACGACCTAGATCGGTGGGATGGGGCAGTGGCTGGGAGGGGGGTCCAAGTGGGAGGGGATAAAGGTATACATATAGCTGATTATCTTCATTGTACAACAGAAACTAATGCAACATTGTAAAGCAGTTATACTCCAGTAAAAAAAAGAAACAATGAATTGTTTGGGGGAATTTGCTCAATATTAGAAGCAGAAATTGTTAGTATAGATCCTTTAGCATTCAGACAGAAATGTAAATAATTCCAGTGAGCAAGCCAATTTTATTTGTTTTTGAGGAAGAGTTCAATTCCAACAGACTTTTATCCTCCTTAAAAAGGTATCATATAGTAAAAAATATAGATTTGTTTTTTTTTAACAACCAACGTGAGTGCATTAATTTGCTAGAGCTACCATAAGAAAGTACCATAGACTGGGTGGCTTGAACAGCATAAATTAACATCCTCACAGTTCTGGAGCCTACAACTCAGAGATCAAGGTGCCAGCAGGATTAGTTTTTTCTGAGGCCCTCTCCTTTGTTTGTAGATAGCCATCTTCTCCTGTTAAAGACATCAGTTGTATTGGATTAGAGCCCACACTAATGACCTCATTTTATCTTGTTTTACCTCTTTAAACACCCTATCTCCAAATACAGTCATAGTCCGAGGCACTGGGGGTTAGGGCTTAAATATATGAATTTTGGGGAGGACACAGTTCAGCCCATAACAGTGAGCAATACTTGTCCTGCATATTCTAGGCAAAGTTGTCTCTTCCATATTCTGTAGTACTCAACAATGAGGCCTCTAAACAAATGCAAAGCCACTCTTTGAGGAAACATGACCTGCTTCTTACCACCTAATTGACTGGCCTAATTCCCATGTTTAAAACAGAACTCTTTTCCTGCCACCCTGAACCTATCCTTCCTCCTCTGCCCCGCTTCCTCCCAGTCTTCCCATTCAGCAAATGTTAGCACTTTCACCTAGTAACTTTGTAAAACTCTGGGCATCATTCTTGATTTTTCTTATCCTTTCACACCCCATATTCTATCCTATAGCATATCCTGTCTGTCCACGTTCACAGTGTGGTCTGAATTCTACCCTGCCTCCCTGCCTCTACCACCTGAACCCTTGCCAGGATTCCTGCAATAATCCTTTTGGTCTCCAGCTTCCACTTTGGCCCTCTTCTTCTATTTTCCCTGTAGTAGCCAAAGTAATCCTTTTAAAATGTAAATCAGAGCATATCATATCACTCTTAGGAAATAAAATCCCAATTAAATTCTTGCTATCACCCACAGGGCAGAGCATCACCTTGCCCCTGTCTAACCTTTGACCTCCAATTCTGCCAGTTTTCCCTTCACTTGGTTTACTCAAGTTCACTATTTTCTCAATGCCTGGCATGTAGTATTCGATTAATAATATCAATTGTTTGAGTGTGTGAAGGAGTAAATAAATGGATGTTTGCAAGCCAATTTATGTGAGGAAGCTGAATGGCCCTCCATCTAGGAGGAAAAAAAGGTAAATCAAATTCTTTGAATTTTCTAACGAAATGTCAGTCTGACACTCCACACATACAATCTCTAAGGTACAGGAATCTTTCCACCCAGGCAACCACACTAACTCCTCACTCTCAGGCAACTTGGCATTGAGCGGGAACAAGAATTGGCAGCTCAGCAGCCCCTGCTTAGACCTGCTTGAGACCATTTCTCAAGTTTGAGACCATTTCTCAAACATGGTTGCAGAAACATGTTCTATGAGACATGCTAACTTCTCACTTCTCTATGTCTTCAAAGCCCTATCTGTGTACCAAGTGAGAATTTTAAAAATTTCTATTTCAAGACCACATAATCTTTCAGAAAAATTCTGTGTTTTTCCTTGGCCTCATTTGGTATTGCTCATGGTGGGGTGGCAGAGTATATACTTTGTAAGAATTACGCACATAAATATGTTTCTGATTTTTAAAAGTGCTCTTAAAGATACCTATGATGTTGCTCAAATACCCTTTGTGTCAGGATCTTTGTGACAAATTTGATTTAGAGATATAGTTTTAGGAAAGTGCTTCTTTTTCTTTGTAAGACAATGAAGACCACATAACATGTATCTTCCTTTTTATCTTGGCTACCAGGAAGACTTCTTCTGCCTCAGCCAAGGCATCTCTTGTGTCCACCTAGCACAGAGTTGATTGAATATTTAGCAGTTATCCAGTTAAACGTATCCATTAAAAAATCTACATAATTCAGTTAGAAATTACAAGTTTTAACTTGTAATTAGTCAAGATATTCAAGGTGGTTGGATGTGTAGACAATCTAATAAAACATTAGTTGGCACAACAGACAGAGTTAATCATTTTATGTAAGAGTGATAGCTGGTCTTGAATCAGAATTAAATAAGATCAAGCTTTAGATTTGAAAAGATTTAACTTTAGATTTTAATTTTAAAATCTTAATTTTTGTCTGATTGAAAGTCAAGCTTATATTTAATTTTTTGCTTTACATTAATTCTTTTTACATGGATTAACCCCTCTTAATACTATTTATTATTAGAATAGTGATAATTCTTTACAGGGATTGGTTCCTTTTAATATTGATAAATTGAATATGTAATCATAAACAAATGTAATTAACATGCATTTCTTCTCCATCACAAAAATTTATACTTGACATGGGAAATAGAAAATTATTTTTTCAGTGTCATATCCATGTCAACATTGCTGTCCCACCTTCCATTTTATAATGCCATGTGTTAAACTGATACACAGGGTGCATATACTAAATACATCTAGGAAAACATAGACGCTTCCCTCCCTCACCCCAGTCATAAAATTCAGTTGAAAAACATCCTTAAGCACCCATAACATTAGGCAATACTCATTGAAACCTCATAAAGAAGAAGGTACTTTAGATTAAATAATATCTCTGAGGGTTCTGGTAGTAAAGTGATGCTCTCACTTATGGAACACTGGATCCTGTGCTGCTCATTTGCCTAATTTCTTTCAGTTCCATTCCATACTCTTTCCCGTCTTCACTCTGTTTCACGGAAAGCTGATCCCCATAAGCTTCATTTCCCAAAAGCTCCCTTACCAAATAGTTTCCTTTTGGATTCGGGCAATGAGAGACACTGGTTAGTGATAGGAGGGCAGGAAAAAGGAAAAAAACAGAATATTGCTCTTCCTTCCTCTCTGCTTGGGCTGCATTTCCTCTGTGATCCCACTCAGCTCCAGCTGCTGGGCTCTGCTCCTGGCAGTGGTTCCCCCTCTGTTGAAAGTCTGGTAACACCACCTCCTTCCTATGTCTTTCCTTCCTTTGAGGTGATAGCAGCTTCCTAATGTTGCTAATATCTGACTTTTCCTCACTGTCTTCTGTATCCTTTCAATTCTCCAAAAACCTTTGTAACTAGCATTTTATTCTCTCTGTTGAACTCCTTGTTATCTATAAAACTCTAATCGAACCCCTTGGCATGGTTATTGTTTTCCTGAGTAGACGCAGATTTATATGATTCCCACCCACAGCCTAAGATGGATTCATATGAGAACGCAGCCAAATCTAGTGGCTTGACAGAGTGTGGAGGGGTCTATGCCTATGAAGACTCAAAGAGCTTCTAGAAAATCACTTAGCCTCAGGAAAGGGAAAAATAGGGCATTGGATCCAGGTCAGAGAGGAAGGGTTTTACCAGTATACCCCCAAATAAAGCTTTATTGGAAGGTACAGTTCCAGGCAGGAGGAGTAAAGAAAAAAGAAAAAAGGGAGATGAGGAAAATGGAGTTAAATAAAAAGTGAAGCTTTACTAAAATGACTACACCTGCACAGGAAGATATATAGATTTCTTCCAGATAGGAACAATTGTTCCTTTGAACGAGTCTTTCAATGGAGGTGGGGAGGGGAGGGAAAAGGTATTTATTTATGGTAAGGAATTTATCTGCTGCTCCTTCCCATCTCTCTACCTCTTTTTAAAATTAAATTAAATTAAATTTATTTTTTATTGAGGTATAATTGACATATAACATTATATTAGTTTCAGGTGTACAACATAATGATTCAATACTTATATATATTGTGAGATGATTACCACAATAAGTCTAGTTAACGTCTGTCACCATACATAGTTAACAAATTATTTTTCTTATGATGAGAACTTCTAAGATCTACTCTCCTAGCAACTTTCAAATATGCAATCAGTATTATTGACTATAGTCACCATGCTGTACATTATATCCCTATGATTTATTTATTTTGAAATTAGAAATTTGTGCCTTTTTACCCCCTCCCAACCCCCTGCCTCTGACAGCCATCAATATGTTCTCTGTATCTATGAGGGCTATTCTGTTTTTTTTGTTTTTGTTTTTGTTTGTTTTTTAGATTCCATATGTAAGTGAGATCATAAGGTATTTGTCTTTCTCTGTCTGACTTATTTCTCTTAGCATCATGCTGTCAGGGTCCATCCATGTTGTCACAAATGGAAAGATTTCCTCCTTTCTCTAAGGCTGAATAATATTTCATTGTGTGTGTGTGCGTGTGTGCACGCACGTGTGTGTGTGTCCCATTTTCTTTATCCATTCATCTATCGATGACACTTAGGTTGTTTCCATATCTTGGCCATTGTAAATAATGTGGCAATGAGCATGGGGGTACATATATCTTTTCAAGTTAGTGTTTTTGTTTTCTTTGGATAAATACCCACAAGTGGAATTTCTGGGTCATGTGATAGTTCTATTTTTAATTTTTGAAGAATCTCCATACTGTTTTATATAGGGGCTGCACCAATTTACATTCCCACCAACAGTGCATAAGGGTTACCTTTTCTACACATCCTCACCAACACCTGTTATTTCTTGTCTTTTTTTCCAAACAAATGTGATAAATTTTATACCATTGTATGTATGGATTCACATGAAATCTGCAAAATGAAAGAATCAGGGACTATGTACTACAGTATATGTATGGATGTGTTTAGGCAGAAAGAGAAATGAGTAAGCTGTACTGAGCAGTTAGAATTACGAGTTTACATAATTTTTTATGTTTAATGGAAAGTGGGTAAGAAAAGATGTTTGATATAGGGTCTGTTTAAAAATTCTGCATTGTTTCTGAACTTTCTCTTTTTCTTCCTTTTTCCATCAGATCTATCAGTCATTCAACCAAGAATTCCTAGATTTCCTCAAAAATGAGTCTCTGTTGACCATGTTTTTCTGAAAAAAATAAGGGGAGGGGCAGCCAAAATAGGAGACATAGGTTCTCTTGAATTATCCCAGGTACTTTCTGTCAGACGGACAGATGGCCACACATCATGGTTTGCAAACACTGGTTACTGGGAAATCTGGAAGAGTCAACTACAATACTCAACATGAAAACCCAGGTGATATTGTTGCTATGGACTGAAGTCTATGTCCCCAAACTCACAAGTTGAAGCCCTAAGCCCCAATATAATGGCATCTGAAGGTGGGTCCTCTGAGAGGTATTAGGTTTAAGTGAGGTCACAAGAGAGGGACCTTCATTATGGAATTAGTGCTCTTATAACAAGAGACACTGGAGAGCTCGCAATTTCTGCCCTGTGAGGACACAGAGAGAAGGAGGTCTTCTACAAGCCAGGAAAAAAGTCCTCACCAGAATCTGACCATATAACACCCTGATCTAGACTCCAAATCTGTGGGAAAATAAGTTTCTTTTGTTTAAGTCACCTAGTCTATAGTATTTTATTATGGCAGCCCAAGTAGATGAAGATAGTTATCTAATTTTTTTAGCATTGAATTTGGAAGAAAATAATAATTATGCTATAAATTGCTCACCATAAATCTTTAAATTTATGTTTTTGAATTGGGAGGTTATTTAAAAAGAAAATAGGTATGTATTCAATCCATTCATCTACTTTCTGAATATTCAGCTTCCTGGATAGCAACAAGAATAAAGTTTTCTATATGTGCAATCAGATAAAAATGGACATCATTAGCCATACCTAGGAATACAGTGCAGTGAATCTGAGACTATATCACAAGGTATAAACATCATAAAGGATTTCAGTTACAGGGATATAATCATGATTACTTCAGAGACAAATAACCCTCCCATACTCCTGTGAATATCTATGGAAGAACTGAATTTCCTAGAAATTCTATAGAATCTTACGCTTCCTTCTACTCATGATACTGGAAAGCATTTAACAGGTGTGAGGTGATATTTCATTGTAGTTTTGATTTGCATTGTGATTAGTGAGGTTGAGCACCTTTTCATGCACCTGTTGGCCATCTGTATATCTTCTTTGGAAAAATGTTTATTCAGACTCTCTGCCCATTTTTTAAATCAGATTGGTTTTTTTGCCATTGAGTTATTTTAATATATTGGATATTAACCCCTTATCAGATATATAATCTGCAAATATTTTCTCCCATCTGGTATGTTGCCTTTTCATTTTGTTGATGGTTTCTTTTGCTGTGCAAAAGCTTTTTAGCTTGATATAGCCCCTATTTGTTTATTTTTGCTTTTGTTGCCTTTTCTTTTGGTGTCAAATCCAAAAAATTGTTACCAACACATTATTGTAAAGGAGCTTACTGCCTATGGTTTCTTCTAGGAGTTTTGTGGTTTCAGGTCTTACTTTCAAGTCTTTAATCCATTTTGAGTTAATTTTTGTGTGTGGTGCAAGATAGTGACCCAGTTTCATTTTTTTTGCATTTGGCTGTCCAGTTTTCCCAGCACCATTTATTGAAGACTATCTTTTTCTCATTGTATATTCTTGCCTACTTTGTCATAAATTAATTGACCATATATGCACAGATTTATTTCTGGGCTCTCTATGCTGTTCCATTGATCTATGTGTCTATTTTTATGCCAATACCATACTGCTTTGATTCCTACAGCTTTGTAATATTGTTTGAAATTAGGGGGCATGATGCCTCCAGCTTTGTTGTTCTTTGTCAAGATTTCTTTGGCTATTCAAGTTCTTTTGTGTTTCCATACAAATTTTAAGATTGTTTGTTGTATTTCTGCAAAAAATGCCATTGGAGTTTTGATAGGGATTGTATTGAATCTGTGGATTG
The DNA here is from genome assembly GCF_965194825.1 of Balaenoptera physalus. NCBI lineage: Eukaryota > Metazoa > Chordata > Mammalia > Artiodactyla > Balaenopteridae > Balaenoptera > Balaenoptera physalus. Next base: position 87,559,188 of record NC_138886.1, on the reverse strand, counting down.
CTTTGGGTAGTCTGGGCATTTTAACAATATTGATTTTTCCAATCCATGATTACTGAATATCTTTCCATTTATTTGTGTCTTCTTCAATTTCTTTCATCAATGTCTTATCGTTTTCTGTGTACAGGTCTTTCACTTCCTTGGTTAAATTTATTCCTAGGTGATTCATCTTTCCACCTCTTGTCTCTCATTCAAATTTTGCCACGTAGCTGGTTGTTGTTGTCAGAGAAGAGGTGAAAATGCTTGGGGGTCTCCAGCCAGCAAGGAACTGAGACTAGGGAGCAGGTGGAGCTGAGTGAAGCTGGGGTTAGAGACAGTGACAATCCCAAGTACACTACAGTGTCTGTTTCATGAATTTTTCTCCAATCAGTTCCAATGGGCTCAGGCTTGAGTTATAAAAATCAGGTGTTACAACAAAAGAGGGTGTGAAAGCAAAAAGCTGTTCCATTAAAGCCTTCATGGGCGTCAGCAGCTTTGGTCCCAGTGGCATGGCAGCAACAAGACATGGCACTGGTGGCATGGCAGAGATACCTGGTTTCTGACTTCTGCAGCCACTGAAGATAGTAGCACCATTTTCAGCTGCAGTAGCAAGTGAGTCTCTGGGTGTTGACCACAGCAGGGTGTTGCTAGGAGACATGGATCAGCCACCCAGTGTAGAAGGTCTCTGTGTCAGCAGTGGCTGTGTCTGTGGTGGCTTCAGTGGTGTAGCTGCTACTCTAGGCATTAGCAGCAGGAAGAGATATAGTCACAGTGAGGCTGAGCAAAAGAGTGGGCAATGGTGATGCCAGTGGCCTGTGAATGGAGCACTCTGCAAGGGTGACTGGTATAATCACCATAATTTACCCTTAGACAAGGTGGTTATACCTGGTGTGAGAAAGATTTTGCTTCTTGCTATCAAGGAATGGATCTATTAGGGTGATTCAGAGAGAGAGCTCTGCAGCCCACCAACCCAAAGACATTCTTCCTATCAGATACTAAATTTTTTACTGAAAAGTAAATTGTGCAAAAGCCACATCTCCAGGATCAACCAGAAGAAATATGGATATAAACTTCAACATGTCAAATTCATGTTCTCCTTCTTTGATCCTCTTGTACTGCAGTTTCTACATGATTTTACCTTATCTTCATGTTAAAGTTAATAGTCAAAGACACTGAGGGAATAGTGCAGTTTCATTACATTTTTAGATAATTCTCAGCTTTCTGAAAGGAGGTAGAGAGGACAGTTACATGGAGAAGCAATTTTTTAAAAGGAATTTCAGAGTCAAGATGGAGATGGACACTTGGAGTAACTGATTGAATTTACTCTAAATAACATCCAGGAAGGGCAAATACACTTTAGGTGTGGAAGCAGACTGTTCTGCAACATTTCGTCTACCCATTCCAGATCCAGATCAAAGGGTGGGGCTCCTGGGCAGTTGTGAAAAGTGCCAATGATAGGGACACTGAAATACCCTTGGAAATGCACAGGATGTACCAGTATACTTCCCAGAGCTCCTCAAGGAGAGTGTGACATGTGGCCAGAAGGTGGGGTGTACCAGGGGAGGCCCATCCAAGGGTTAGCTCACAAAGGAAGAGAAGGTCAGTAATTTGCCTTCCAAAAGGGCATAGCCTTTACCTAAAGAACTCTGGCTCTACTACCATAGCACCTCCTCTGGTTTTCATGCACATAGCACTCTTATTCTCCTTTAGGGAATCTTCACATAAGTGTTGAGGGACAACTATTGAAAATTATCAACATCTGAGACTGACAAATGATGCTCTGGTCTCTTCCCACTTTCACCTCAACCCTGGCACTACCAGGCATCTCTGGTTCTGGTCCTTATGGCCTCTCCCTCAGACTATTGCTATGGTTTTCAGCCTGTCTTCTCTGATTCTTCTTAAGCAGTGTTTCAACTTTGCACTTCCTGAAGCTCTACTCATCTCACTTCCATGTGTCAAAGACCCCATTGATTTCCCATCTACAACTCAGTGAGGCTCAACACCTTAGCAGGGAGTTCTAGTGTGTCCAGAACCTGACCCCATAACAATTTTAACTTTATTTTCTCCTACTCCCTTTCCTTATCTCTACTCTGGTCAAACCGAAATACTTGCTACTCTGTTTTATACCATGTGCAGCAGCTTTTTATGCCACTGCTAATGAAATTCCCTCAGGTTACATTGCTCTTTCCCCCGCTTCCCCTCATCCCTCCACATCCAAATCCATTCCAGCCATTAAGGCCCAACTCAGTGCCATCTCCTCCCTGGAGTCTTCGATGATTTACTGAGTCTAACAGTCGGACTTCAGGAGCATTTCATCTATTCCACACCTGAAGAATGGACAGCTTATATAGCTTGTGTCGTAGCTGATTGATGCACATCTTATTCTCCCTGATCCCTCAGAGGCTTGTCTGACTTCTCTCTACTTACATAGTCCAGGACTAGTAAGGCATCTTACATCTGTCTGTTGGAAGAATATTGACATTTTAAAAATGTTTAAAAGGAAATGACTATGTGTATTTCCCCCTCTCCTACCACCAAAATAAGTTTATCACAGTGAGTAACAATGTAACCTGCCTTAATAATATATAAGCATAATTTATAAAGCAAGCATAATCATAGGCATAATCACAAGACACAGAATATCTGAGAGATCAACGAAGAGATTACCTTCTCATATTTAAAATGTATTGCTCTTGCTCAGGTCTGAAACTATACGCACAAAAGGAGAGGGGAAAATTTTGAATGTGGTCAAGAAAGAACTTATTGGAATATTGACATTAAAAAAACACTGAGTCTATATGTCAAAAGGAATATTTTCCATCCTGAATTGGGACAATCAGAAGTGTGATTCTCAGGAGTTCCCTGGTGATCTAGTGGTTAGGATTTGGCTCTTTCACTGCCATGGTCCAGTTCAATCCCTGGTTGGGGAATTGAGATCCCACAAGCCATGTGGCCAAAATTTTTTTTTAAAAAAAGTGTGATTCTGATCTCTAGATATGTGAATGACTAATAGAAAAAGTAAAGTAATGCACTGCTAATGAATAGAGAAAACCGGTAATGCACTATTTCACATTAGTGTAGGAATTCAGTAGATATCTGGTGCCTTATCCTTGTCCATTCATTCATTGTACACATAGTTATTGAGTTCCTATTAAGTGTCAGTCACTTTTCTTAACACTGGATATATAAAGGTGAACAAGATCTCTGCTTTCATTGTGCTTCCATTCACAGAAGAGAAACAAACAACCAGCAAACACATAAGTGATCAACTTATGTGATCAGGTGGTGAAAATTGTGATGAAGAAAATAAAACAAAATAAGGTGATACAATGGCAAGTGACTGGGTGGAGTACACTGATATAGTCAGAGAAAACCTCTACAAGGAAGTGACTTTTATTCTGAGAACTGGATGGCAAGAAACTAGCCATGAGAAGCGCTGATGGAAGAGCATTCTAGGCAGAGAGAATAGCAGGGTTACTCAACCTCAACACCATTGACATTTTGGCCAAGATAATTCTTTTGGGTGATGGTCCTGTGCATTGTAGGATGCTTACATAGCAGCATCCCTAGGTGCTACCCACTAAATATAAGTAGCAGCTCCATCACCCTACCCCCAACTGTGATAACCAAAATGTCTCCAAACTTTGCTGAATGTTTCCTGTGGGGCAAAACTGTGCTTGAGAACCACTGTGCTGGAGTAAAGGCTCACAGTCATAATCAAGCTTGAGGTGTCCAATGAACCAAACCAAGGTCAGGAGGCATTTTTAACACTTGCTACGCTACATGACAAAATTATTTTCTAAAATAATTGTGTAGCAATCCATAACAATCATTTTTATTCACTCACAAGTTATAAACTAACTAGCAATTAAAAAAGAAGAAATTTTGCCTGCAGTACCTGGGAGAACTCCAAACTGACTTCCACATTAAATACAATGTTTATTAAAAGATAAGGAATAAAAAATGTGCTCATTTAACTTACCTATATGTTATTAAAACTCTACATACTTTCAGTAATTGTTCAGAATTTAGATCAAAAAATGATTTTTTTCAAGGAACTATTTTATCGCTGACATAGTTTGGAATTGCTGGTTCAGGGAGGTAATAAAAAGCTGACTAAGTGGGTTTTACCATGGTTTAATATTTTTCTGTGGTCAATGCATCCCCTTATTGCCTGTACCCAAAGCTTGTCACAGTCATCACTCTGCCCTTGATTGACCAAAGGTAGCAGGAGATTAGCCCAGAGGGGCCAGAGCATGAACAACTGTGGAAGCTACTGGTAAGGATTTGGAGTTTTATTTTACTTGAATTTTATGTGCAAAAGAAAGCCAGTGGAGGGTATGGAGGAAAAGAATAACTTAATCTAATTTTTTTCTAATATAATCACTCTGGCAGGAGTGAAAGCAGAGAGATGACTGGGGAGTCTGATGCAGGAGGCCAGGTGAGCCTTCTCAGTGACTGAGATGAAGCAGAGGTGGCAGGCACAACAATGTGAGCCAGGTAAGGTATGTTTGAAGGTAAAAAACACATGGTTGAGCTGTGCCACTGGCTTTTCCCATAGTTTTGGCCTCCCCAGGAGATCTGGTGGATGTTAGTCTGGACCAGAAAATTTAGAGCCAACAAAAAAAATGAATTGAGGGACAGATTGCTTCAAGATAGTGGAGCAGAAGGATGTGCACTCACTCCCTCTTGTGAGAGCACCAGAAACACAACTAACTGCTGAACAATCATCGACAGGAAGACGCTGGAACTCACCAGAAAAGACACCCCACATCTAAAGACAAAGGAGAAGCTGCAATGAGATGGTAAGAGGGGCTGAATCACAATAAAATCAAATCCCATAACCACTGGGTGGGTGACTCACAAACTGGAAAATAATTATACCACAGAAGTCCACATACTGGAGTGAAGGTCCTGAGCCCCATGTCAGGCTTCCCAACATTGGCATCTGGCAACAGAAGGAGGAATTCCCAGAGATCAACCTTTGAAGGCTAGCGGGATTTGATTGCAGGACTTCGACAGGACAGGGGGAAACAGAGACTCCACTCTTGGAAAGCACACACAAAGTAGTGTGTGCATCAGGACCTGGGGGAAGGAGCAGTGACCCCATAGAAGGCTGAACCAGACCTACCGGCTAGTGTTGAAGGGTCTCCTGCAGAGGCAGGGGGTGGCTGTGGCTCACTGCAGGGACAAGGACACTGGCAGCAGAAGTTCTGGGAAGTACTCCTTGGTGTGAGCCCTCCCAGAGGTCACCATTAGCCCCACCAAAGAGCCTGTAGCCTCCGGTGCTGGGTTAACTCAGGCCAAACAACCAAAAGGAAGGGAAATCAGCCTTACCCATCATCAGACAAGCGGACTAAAGTTTTACTGAGCTCTGCCCACCAGAGCCACACCCAGCTCTACCCACCACCAATCCCTCCCATCAGGAAGCTTGCACGAGCCTCTTAGATAGCCTCATTCACCAGAGGGCAGAGACAGCAGAAGCAAGAAGAACTACAATCCTGCAGCCTGTGGAAGGAAAACCACATTCACAGAAAAACAAACAAAATGAAAAGGCAGAAGACTATGTACCAGATGAAGGAACAAGGTAAAACCCCAGAAAAACACCTAAATGAAATGGAGATAGGCAACCTTTCAGAAAAATAATTCAGAATAATGATAGTGAAGATGATCCAGGACCTCAGAAAAAGAATGGGGACAAAGACAGAGAAGATGCAAGAAACGTTTAACAAAGACCTAGAAAGATCAAAGAACAAACAAACAGAGATGAACAATACAATAACTGAAATGAAAATACACTAGAAGGAATCAATAGCAGAATAACTGAGGCAGAAGAATGGATAAGTGACCTGGAAGACAGAATGGTGGAAATCACTGTTGTGGAACAGAATAAGGAAAACAGAATGAAAATAAATGAAGACAGCTTAAGAGACCTCTGGGACAACATTAAACGCAACAACATTCACATTATAGGGGTTCCAGAAGGAGAAGAGAGAGAGAAAGGACCCGAGAAAATATCTGAAGAGATTATAGTTAAAAAATTCCCTGACATGGAAAAGGAAATAGCCACCCAAGTCCAGGAAGCACAGAATCCCAGACAGGATAAACCCAAGGAGAAACACACCGAGACACATAGTAATCAAACTGACAAAAATTAAAGACAAAGAAAAATTATTAAAAGCAACAAGGGAAAAACATCAAATAACATACAAGGGAACTCCCATAAGCTTAACAGCTGATTTCTCAGCAGAAACTCTACAAGCCAGAAGGAAGTGACACAATATATTTAAAGTGATGAAAGGGAAGAAGCTACAACCAAGATTACTCTACCCAGCAAGGATCACATTCAGATTCGATGGAGCAATCAAAAGCTCTACAGACAAGCAAAAGCTAAGAGCATTCAGCACCACCAAACCAGCTCTACAACAAATGCTAAAGGAACTTCTCTAGGCAGGAAACAAGAGAAGAAAAGGACCTACAAAAACAAACCCAAAACAATTAAGAAAATGATAATAGGAGCATGCATATTGATAATTACCTTAAATGTGAATGGACTAAATGCTCCAACCAAAAGACACAGGCTCACTGAATGGATACAAAAACAAAAGCCATATATATGCTGTCTACAAGAGACCCACTTCAGACCTAGGGACACATACAGACTGAAAGTGAGGGGATGGAAAACAATATTCCATGCAAATGGAAATCAAAAGAAAGCTAGAGTAGCTATACTAATATCAGATAAAATAGACTTTAAAATAAAGAATGTTACAAGAGACAAGGAAAGTCACTACATAATGATCAAGGGATCAATTCAAGAAGAAGATATAACAATTATAAATATTTATGCACCCAACATAGGAAAACCTCAACACATAAGGCAAATGCAAACAGCTATAAAAGGGGAAATCGACAGTAATACAATAATAGTAATACAATAATAAATAATAAGGGACTTTAACACCTCACTTACACCAATGGAAAGATCATCCAGACAGAAAATTAATAAGGAAACACAAACTTTAAATGATACAATAGACCAGATAGATTTAATTGATATTTATAGGACATTGCATCCGAAAACAGCAGAATACACTTTCTTCTGAAGTGCACATTGAACATTCTCCAGGATAGATCACATCTGGGGCTACAAATCAAGCCTCAGTAAATTTAAGAAAATTGAAATCATGTAAAGCATCTTTTCTGACAACAACACTATGATTTTAGAAATCAATTACAGGGAAAAAAACGTAAAAAACACAAACACATGGAGGCTATAAAAATACTTTACTAAATAACCAAGAGATCACTGAATAAATCAAAGAGGAAAGCAAAAAATACCTAGAGACAAATGACAATGAAAACACGATGATCCAAAATCTATGGGATGCAGCAAAAGCAGTTCTAAGAGGGAAGTTTATAGCAATACAATCCTACCTATAGAAACAAGAAAAATCTCAAATAAAAAAATCTAACCTTACACCTAAAGGAACTAGAGAAAAAAGAATAAACGAAACCCAAAGTTAGTAGAAGGGGAAAAAACCATAAAGATCAGAGCAGAAATAAATGAAATAGAAACAAAGAAAGCTATAGTAAAGATCAATAAAACTAAAAGCTGGTTCTTTGAGAAGATAAACAAAACTGATAAACCTTTAGCCAGACTCATCAAGAAAAAGAGGGAGAGGACTTTTATTTTCAGTAAAATTAGAAATGAAAACGGAGAAGTTACAATGGATACTGCAGAAATACAAAACATAAGAGACTACTACAAGCAGTTCTATGTCAATAAAATGGACAACCTGGAAGAAATGGACAAATTCTTAGAAAGGTATAACCTTCCAAGACTGAACCAGGAAGAAATAGAAAGTATGAACAGACCAATCACAAGTAATGAAATTGAAACTATGATTAAAAATCTTCCAACAAACAAAAGTCCAGGACCAGATGGTTTCACAGTTGAATTCCACCAAACATTTAGAGAAGAGCTAACACCTATCCTTCCCAAACTCTTCCAAAAAACTGCAGAGGAAGGAACACTCCCAAACTCATTCTACGAGGCCACCATCACCCTGATACCAAAACCAGACAAAGATACTACAAAAAAAGAAAATTACAGACCAATATCACTGATGAATATAGATGCAAAAATCCTCAACAAAATACTAGCAAACGGAATCCAACAACACATTAAAAGAATGATACACCATGATCAAGTGAGATTTATCCCAGAGATGAAAGGATTCTTCAATATATGTAAATCAATCAATGTGATACACCATATTAACAAATTGAAGGAGAAAAAACATATGATCATCTCAATAGATGCAGAAAAAGCTTTTGACAAAATTCAACACCCATTTATGATAAAAACTCTCCAGAAAGTGAGCATACAGGGAACCTACCTCAACATAACAAAGGCCATATATGACAAACCCACAGCAAACATCATTCTTAATGGTGAAAACCTGAAAGCATTTCCTTTAAGATCAGGAACAAGACAAGGACGTCCACTGTAGCCAATATTATTCCACATAGTTTTGTAAGTCCTAGCCACGGCAATCAGAAAAGAAAAAGAAATAAAAGGAATACAAATTGGAAAAGAAGAAGTAAAACTGCCACTGTTTGCAGATGACATGATACTCAATATAGAAAATCCTACAGATGCCACCAGAAAACTACTAGAGCTAATCAATGAATTTGGTAAAGTTGCACGATTCAAAATTAATGTGCAAAAATCTCTTGCATTCCTATACACTAACAATGAAAGATCAGAAAGAGAAATTAAGGAAACAATCCCAGTCACCATTGCAACAAAAAGAATAAAATACCTAGGAATAAACCTACCTAAGGAGGTAAAAGACTTGTACTCAGAAAACTATAAGACACTGAAGAAAAAAATCAAAGGTGACACAAACAGAAGGAGAGATATACCATGTTCTTGGATTGGAAGAATCAACATTGTGAAAATGAGTATACTACCCAAAGCAATCTACAGATTCAATGCAATCCCTAACAAATTACCAATGGCATCTTTTACAGAACTAGAACAACAAATCTTAAAATTTGTATGGAGACAAAAAAGACCCCGAATAGCCAAAGCAATCTTGAGGGAAAAAAACTGAGTTGGAGGAATCAGATTCCCTGACTTCAGACTATACTACAAGCTACAGTAATCAAGACATTATGGTAGGAGAGGAGAAGACGGCAGAAGAGTAAGACGCGGAGATCACCTTCCTCCCCACAAATACATCAGAAATACATCTACACATGGAACTGCTCCTATAGAACACCCACTGAATGCTGGCAGAAGACGCCAGACCTCCCAAAAGGCAAGAAACTCCCCACGTACCTAGGTAGGGCAAAAGAAAAAAGAAATAACAGAGACAAAAGAATAGGGATGGGACCTGCACCAGCGGGACGGAGCTGTGAAGGAGGAAAGGTTTCCACACACTAGGAAGCCCCTTCGTGGGAGGAGACTGCAGGTGGTGGAGGGGGAAAGCTTCGGAGCCACGGAGGAGAGCGCAGCCACAGGGGTGCGGAGGGCAAAGCGGAGAGATTCCCGCACAGAGGATCCGTGCCGCCCAGCACTCACCAGCCCGAGAGGCTTGTATGCTCACCTGCCGGGGCAGGCGGGGGCTGGGAGCTGAGGCTCGGGCTTCGGTTGGATCGCAGGGAGAGGACTGGGGTTGGCTGCATGAACACAGTCTGAAGGGGTTAGTGCACCACAGCTAGATGGGAGGGAGTCCGGGAAAAGGTCTGGAGCTGCCGAAGAGGCAGAGACTTTTTCTTGCCTCTTTGTTTCCTGGTGCGAGAGGAGAGGGGATTCAGAGCGCCGCTTAAAGGAGCTCCAGAGCCGGGCGTGAGCCGCGGCTATCAGCGCAGACCCCAGAGGCGGGCATGAGACGCTAAGGCTGCTGCTGCCACCACCAAGAAGCCTGTGTGCGAGCACCAGTCACTATCCACACTGCCCCTCCTGGTAGCCTGTGCGTCCCGTGATCCAGGGACAACTTCCCTGGGAGAACGCATGGCACGCCTCCGGCTGCTGCAACGTCACGCCGGCCTCTGCTGCCACAGGCTTGCCCCGCATCCGTACCCCTCTCTCCCCTCAGCCTGAGTGAGCCAGAGCCCCCGAATCAGCTGCTCCTTTAACCTTGTCCTGTGTGAGCAAAGAACAGATGCCCTCAGGCGACCTACACGCAGAGGCGGGTCCAAATCCAAAGCTGAACCCCGGGAGCTCTGCGAACAAAGAAGAGAAAGGTAAATTTCTCCCAGCAGCCTCAGAGGCAGCGGATTAAAGCTCCACAAACAACCTGATGTACCTGCATCTCTGGAATACCTGAATAGACAACGAATCATCCCAAATTGAGGAGGTGGACTTTGGGAGCAAGACATACTATTTTTTCCCCTTTTCCCCTTTTTGTGAGTGTGTATGTGTATGCTTCTGTGTGAGATTTTGTCTGTATAGCTCTGCTTTCACGATTCGTCCTAGGGTTCCGTCCGTCGTTTTTTTTTTTTTTTTACTTAAAAATTTTTTTTTCTTAATAATTATTTTTTATTTTAATAACTTTATTTTATTTTATCTTACTTTATTTTATTTATTTTATTTTATTTTATCCTCTTTCTTTCTATTTTTTCTCCCTTTTATTCTGAGCCGTGTGGAGGACAGGCTGCTCCAGCCAGGCATCAGGGCTGTGCCTCTGATGTGGGAGAGCCAACTTCAGGACACTGGTCCACAAGAGACCTCCCAGCTCCACGTAATACCAAACGATGAAAATCTCCCAGAGATCCCCATCTCAACACCAAGACCCAGCTTCACTCAACGACCAGCAAGCTACAGTGCTGGACACCCTATGCCAAACAACTAGCAAGACAAGAACACAGCCCCATCCATTAGCAGAGAGGCTGCCTAAAATCATAATAAGGCCACAGACACCCCAAAACACGCCACAGACACCCCAAAACACACCACCAGACGTGGACCTGCCCACCAGAAAGACAAGATCCAGACTCATCCACCAGAACACAGGCACTAGTCCCCTCCACCAGGAAGCCTACACAGCCCACTGAACCAAGCTTACCCACTGGGGACAGACACCAAAAACAATGGGAACTATGGACCTGCAGCCTGTGAAAAGGAGACCCCAAACACAGTAAGATAAGCAAAATGAGAAGACAGAAAAACACACAGCAGATGAAGGAGCAAGGTAAAAACACACCAGACCTAACAAATGAAGAGGAAATAAGCAGTTTACCTGAAAAAGAATTCAGAATAATGATAGCAAATGTGAACCAAAATCTTGGAAATAGAATAGACAAAATGCAAGAAACATTTAACAAGGAGGTAGAAGAACTAAAGAGGAACCAAGCAACGATGAACAACACAATAAATGAAATTAAAAATACTCTAGAAGGGATCAATAGCAGAATAACTGAGGCAGAAGAACGGGTAAGTGACCTGGAAGATAAAATAGTGGAAATAACTACTGCAGAGCAGAATAAAGAAAAAAGACTGAAAAGAACTGAGGACATTCTCAGAGCCCTCTGGGACAACATTAAACGCACCAATATTCGAATTATAGGGGTCCCAGAAGAAGAAGAGAAAAAGAAAGGAACTGAGAAAATATTTGAAGAGATTATAGTTGAAAACTTCCCTAATATGGGAAAGGAAATAGTTAATCAAGTCCTGGAAGCACAGAGAGTCTCATACAGGATAAATCCAAGGAGAAACACGCCAGGACACATATTAATCAAACTATCAAAAATTAAATATAAAGAAAACATATTAAAAGCAGCAAGGGAAAAACAACAAATAACACCCAAGGGAATCCACAGAAGGTTAACAGCCGATCTGTCAGCAGAAACTCTGCAAGCCAGAAGGGAGTGGCAGGACATATTTAAAGTGATGAAGGAGAAAAACCTACAACCAAGATGACTCTATCCGGCAAGGATCTCATTCAGATTTGAATGAGAAATTAAAACCTTTACAGACAAGCAAAAGCTGAGAGAGTTCAGCACCTCCAAACCAGCTTTACAACAAATGCTAAAGGAACTTCTCTAGGCAAGAAACACAAGAGGAGGAAAACACCTACAATAATGAACCCAAAACATTTAAGAAAATGGGAATAGGAATATACATATCGATAATTACCTTAAATGTAAATGGATTAAATGCTCCCACCAAAAGACACAGACTGGCTGAATGGATACAAAAACAAGACCCATATATATGCTGTCTACAAGAGACCCACTTCAGACCTAGGGACACATACAGACTGAAAGTGAGGGGATGGAAAAAGATATTCCATGCAAATGGAAATCAAAAGAAAGCTGGAGTAGCAATTCTCATATCAGACAAAATAGACTTTAAAATAAGGACTATTACAAGAGACAAAGAAGGACACTATATCATGATCAAGGGATCGATCCAAGAAGAAGATATAACAATTGTAAATATTTATGCACCCAACATAGGAACACCTCAATACATAAGGCAAATACTAACAGCCATAAAAGGGGAAATCGACAGTAACACAATCATAGTAGGGGACTTTAACACCCCACTTTCACCAATGGACAGATCATCCAAAATGAAAATAAAGAAGGAAACACAAGCTTTAAATGATACATTAAACAAGATGGACTTAATTGATATTTATAGGACATTCCACCCAAAAACAACAGAATACACATTTTTCTCAAGTGCTCATGGAACATTCTCCAAGATAGATCATATCTTGGGTCACAAATCAAGCCTTGGTAAATTTAAGAAAATTGAAATCGTATCAAGTATCTTTTCCGACCACAATGCTATGAGACTAGATATCAATTACAGGAAAAGATCTGTAAAAAATACAAACACATGGAGGCTAAACAATACACTACTTGATAACGAAGTGATCACTGAAGAAATCAAAGGGGAAATCAAAAAATACCTAGAAACAAATGACAATGGAGACACGACGACCCAAAACCTATGTGATGCAGCAAAAGCAGTTCTAAGAGGGAAGTTTATAGCAATACAAGTCTACCTCAAGAAACAGGAAACATCTCAATAAACAACCTAACCTTGCACCTAAAGACAATATGGTACTGGCACAAAAACAGACATGTAGATCAATGGAACAGGATAGAAAGCCCAGAGATAAACCCATGCATCTGTGGTCAACTAATCTATGACAAAGAAGGTAAGGATATACAACGGAGAAAAGAGAGTCTCTTCAATAAGTGGTGCTGGGAAAACTGGACAGCTACATGTAAAAAATGAAATTAGAACACTCCCTAACACCATACACAAAAATAAAGCCAAATTGGATTAAAGACCTAAATGTAAGACCGACACTGTAAAACTTAGAGGAAAACATGGGAAGAACACTCTGACATAAATCACAGCAAGATCTTGTTTGACCCACTTCCTAGAATAATGGAAATATAAACAAAAATAAACAAATGGGACCTAATGAAACTTAAAAGCTTTTGCACAGCAAAGGAAACCATAAACAAGATGAAAAGACAACCCTCAGAATGGGAGAAAATACTTGCAAACCAATCAATGGACAAGGGATTAATTTCCAAAATACACAACAGCTCATGCAGCTCAATATCAAAAAAACAAACAACCCAATCCAAAAATGGGCAGAAGACCTAAATAGACATTTCTCCAAAGAAGACATACAGATGGCCAAGAGGCAGATGAAAAGATGCTCAACATCACTAATTATTAAAGAAATGTAAATCAAAACTACGATGAGGTATCAGCTTACACCCATTAGAATAGGCATTATCAGAAAACCTACAAACAACAAATGCTGGAGAGGGTGTGGAGAAAAGGGAACCCTCTTACACTGTTGGTGGGAACGTAAATTGATACAGGCACTATGGAGAACAGTATGGAGATTCCTTAAAAAATGAAAAATAGAATAACCATGTGACCCAGCAATCCCACTTTTGGGCATATACCCAGAGAAAACCATAATTCAAAAAGACACATGCACCCCAATGTTCATTGCAGCACTATTTACAATAGCCAGGTCGTGGAAGCAACCAAATTCCCATCAACAGACAAATGGATAAAGAAGTTGTGGTACATATATACAATGGAGTATTACTCAGCCATAAAAAGGAACAAAATAGGGTCATTTGTAGAGATGTGGATGGACCTACAGACTGTCATACAGAGTGAAGTAAGTCAGAAAGAGAAAAACAAATATCTTATGTTAATGTATATATGTGGAATCTAGAAAAATAGTACAGATGAACCGATTTGCAAGGCAGAAATAGAGACACAGATGTAGAGAACAAACGTGTGGACACCAAGGGGAGAAAGCAGGGGTGGTGGTGGATGAATTGGGAGATTGGGAATGATATATGTACACTAATGTATAAAATAGAGAACTAGTAAGAACTGTTGTATAAAAAATTAAATTAAATTAAAAGAAAAAGGGAATGAAGGGATAAATTGGAAGTATGGGATTAACATATACATACTACTATATACAAAATAGATAAAAAACGAGGACAGCACAGGGAACTATATTCAATATCTTGTAATAACCTATAGTTGAAAAGAATCTGAAAAAGAAGATATATCTCTCTCTATATATATATATCTATATCTATATCTCAACCACTGTGCTATATATATACATATATATATATATATATATATATATATATATCTGAATCACTGTGTTATACACCTGAAACTAACATGAAATTGTAAATCAACAATACTTTAATAAAATAAAATTAAAAATAAATAAAAACCTACATCTCCACAGTGCTGAACCCTAGTAGAGACTCTGAATTGGTACATCATTCTTAGAGCTTTTATCTCTCTTTTTGGGAATTGCACTCTTAGGATTACAAAATACTTCTTTTGCAATATCAAAAATAAAACCCCAAGGTGTAGTCAATTAAGAATTTTAAGAATGCCCATGCCAATAATAAAAATCAACATGCAATAATTGAAGTTAGAAAAGAGGGAATATTCCTAAAATACTGTTGATTTTGAAAACTCACCCTCTGTGTACTGGTGCCGAAACAAATCTCAGAGACAGAGTTTTGGGTGAAGTAGAAAGAATAGCTTTATTGCTTTGCCAGGCAAAGGGGACACAGCAGGTTCCTGCCTTTGAAACTTGTGTGTCCCAACCCAGAGATTAGGGTGTATGCAGGGCCTGCACTCCTTTAATCTGGTCTCAGGTTTTCTTCTCTGGAATGAGGAATGCTAACTCCATTTGTAGGGGGTTTTGATTCTGCAAAGGACTCAAAGATATTGTTTTGTGTAAGAGAAGCCATTTCTAGCCTAAGCCATTTTGTGATCTAAGCCTGGCCACAATGCTGGTCCATGAACAGGTCTCAGTAATTAATGATCTTAAGAGAACAAAAGAAGGCAGAAACAAATAACTGTTACCAGGCAAGAGAGGTAAGAATAGCAAAGATAATATATCAGTTATAAAGACTCCCAGTTTTGTTTCAATGGTAAAGATCAGCCTGATAATCAGCCTGAGATAGCACCTTTGTTTGGCTTCCTCCCTTATGTTACCCGAAAAACTGGATTCGCCTCTTGGTGGGTGTTGAGCCAAAAGAAACAACGAAGCCAAAGATCAGGAGAAGGAAGGATTTATTACTTGCAGCAAGTAGGGACTGAGGCAGAACTAGGACCCTGCCCCAAGGCTGCACTATTGTTTCTTGGCTTATCCTTCCTTGTCTCAGCATCCCCTCCTTTCCGTGATTAGCAACTGTTCAAATCTGCCCTTTGGAACTCAGGGAAGGTCATGGAGGCTGGAGTCTGTTCCCTGCAAACAAGGAATGGGGGACACATGAGGCCCATGGGGTCCTGCTCAGTTTCAATTTAAAAAAATAATCTGTTTTATGTAAGAGTCACGTGCCCAGAAGGTAAAATTCAGGAAAAGGCCAAGAAAAGCAGACAATAGATTTAAAGAACATAATCATCTACACTCTGTAAAATCCATACCCCTGAGGGGTGGTTTACATGGAAATTTTGATTTGGAGCTAGAGGGGAAGGTGTCTGAATGTGTTTGTATCTTGTGGTCTCAGAGTCTCTAGAATGGGTTAAGGAAAAACTGGGAAGTTGATATTTTTAAAAGCATAGAGCCCCAGAAAATATGACCAGTGAAAATTCATTATATTTAGCATAGTTTTCAGGAAGCTCTTCAATATAGCTCCTGCTTACCTTTCCAGTCTCATGTCTCCTTCCATCCTTCCCAGTCTTTGTTCCAAGGATGTCAACTCATTTACACACTGCATCCTTTGTTGCTTTGTATCTCCAAAGCTTAGCATGATGCCTGGACCATAGAAGGCACACAATAGATATTGGATTCGCCTCTTGGTAAGTGCTGAGCCAAAAGACACAGCCAAGCCAAAGATCGGGAGAAGGAAGGATTTATTACCTGCAGCAAGTAAGGAGAACACTGGGGATCTTTCCCAAAGCAGTGTCTCCCCGAACAGCAAAATTGGAGAAGTTTTAACCTTAGGGTTACATGCATATTCATGAAGGGGTTTGGGTGGTCGACAGAATCTAAGCTTTAGTTGATTGAAGCCTTGAGGGTCAGAAAAGGTCAACATCATCCTCCCTTAGGTTCCAGTTGATCTGAGCACTTCAGGCTAATCTTTACCACTGAAACAAAACTGGGAGTCTTTACAACTGATATATTATCTTTGCTATTCTTACTTCTCTTGCCTGATAACAGTTATTTGTTTCTGCCTTCTTTTGTTCTCTTAAGATCATTAATTACTGAGACCTGTTCATGGACCAGCATTGTGGCCAGGCTTAGATCACAAAATGGCTTAGGCTAGAAATGGCTTCTCTTATGTCAAGAAAGCCATGCCTGGTTCTCTTTCTCTGGGGACCCCCTACCCTATCTGTTTACACTTACTGCCCTGCTTCCATCACTCTTGACTGGTCTCCCTGTGAGCACTTCCTTAGTAAATCCCTCACACACAAATCTTCATCTCAGAGAGTAGTTTCTGGAGAACCTGACCTTACAAGAGTGTTTACTAAATGGGGCATATGAATGTGCATAAAATGTAGTAACAACTCTCAAGGTGTTTTCAACCAAGTTGAACTTAATTTGAAGCTGTATATATATTTCCGATTGGAAGATAAACTTCCAATAGGTTTAGAAACAGCATGATTATCTAGACATTCTTGGTATCTTGAAGAAGATCCTTCTGTTTTTATAAAAGGTTGCCTGTCTTGTGCATGGCAGTAGGTTTGACTATTTGGCCTTGCTTCACTAAGTTAAACAAGAACAAGCATTATCAAATGTTAGATTTACTGGAGCCTCTGGCTTCAAGTAACTTGATGAGTCACTCCTGACAAGCTCACAAGTATTACGGCCATAACCTTCGTGGTGGTAAGGTGGGTTTCCTTAGTTTTATCTTTAGTCTAACAACACAAGCAATGCTGGCCACACTAATTAAAACAAGTAAAGAGTTAATCTTCAAAATGACTACAGTCCAGATGGCAGCATGGAAGCCATCAGAGTCATTTAATCTTCCAGAGAATTTATCACTGCAGTAACCCAAGTCTTTCATGTGGGTTTCTGCCACAATCCTTAATGCACACACACAAGAAGACTCTGGTGTTCACGGGTATGACATAGCACCATGAACATGGATTTGTACAATAAACAGAACGCTTGAGGCAGAATGGCTGCCAGAAGAAGCATGCAGCCTCTGCCATCGGGCTTTGCGCAGATGGTCATGTTGGTGACAAGGATGCTCAGAGCTCTTGGTGTTACTGCACAATCACCCACTGTTCGCTCTCACTCTCTCACCTTCTCCTGTCGTCACTCTTAGCTTCTGCCAAACGTATCCTGTCAGCTACATATTCTCCATTCTTCCGGTTCTGCCCCAGGTGCTTTCCCATGTTCTGTTCAAAACGCCTCAGTTTCCCCTCAAAAGATTTTCCTCAAGAATTATCCTCCACCCACAAAATCCCCGCCCAAGAAATCCTAAGCTGCTTTGTCCCACGTTGTTGCACTGAAAGCCTGGCAAGAAGGACCTGAATGTATTGCCTGGCTCCCTGGCCTGAGGGCAGCGCCCTCATGTCTTCACACTCAAATCTTGTTTTAGACACCCTGAAACCAAGTTTAAGAGCTCATTCTCTCTGGTCATGAAATTTTACAAAATGCTACAGAGAGTCGAGTTTAGATGATGCAACCACTTTATTTTCAGTACAATGTATTTTTAGCTGAAGGGGGTTTTCAGAGGAAAGTCATATCTTTTATAGGGTATCATGCTTGTCAAAAGCAATTAAATACTATATAGGATCCTCAAAGAAATGTTCAAGTGTAATCTGGATATGGTTTGGGTATCTGAATAAATGTAAATTTGACCAAACCTTCTTGTATATGAAATATAGCCTAAAATATATTACTTTTGAAAAAAATTGAAGTTATTCAAATGTTTTTTTTAATTTATTTTATTTTATTTGTTTATTTTTGGCTTCATTGGGTCTTTGTTGTTGTGCTCGGGCTTTCTCTACTTGCGGCGAGCGGGGGCTACACTTTGTTGTGGTGAGCGGGCTTCTCATTGTGGTGGCTTCTCTTGTTGTGGAGCATGGGCTCTAGGTGTGTGGGCATCAGTAGTTGTGGTGCACAGGCTCAGTAGTTGTGGCTTGCGGGCTCTAGAGCGCAGGTTCAGTAGTTGTGGTGCATGGGCTTCGTTGCTCTGTGGCATGTGGGATCTTCCCGGACCAGGGCTCGAACCCATGTCCCCTGCATTGGCAGGCAGATTCTTAACCACTGCACCACCAGGGAAGCCCTATTCAAATGTTTTGATTTAAAATTGCTTCCACCAGCCATTGATTTAGAAATGTCATTTCCCATGTAATTCCAAATGACTTTACAGGCTACAGAGCATGGAATTATTGTGTTGAAAGGAGACTTTAATGATCTTACATAAGCCAGAAAGACTTCATTTAAAATTTATATAAAAGATGTATCAATTGTTGGCCCAAGAACCTCTGGTTTCAGACACCTGTCATTTAAATGACAGGATTTAAGAGAATACATGACATTTCTAGCAACTGGACCAAGGTTATAGCAATCAAGTATTAGCTTGTTTCTATAGTCAAGTTATTTCAAAGCACATTGCTCATTCCTAGGAGACATGATCTTAGACCCATTCACACCATCAAGTCAGCCCAAGTCAAAGTTATTAGTCTCATTGTCTACTGCTGCATAACCAACTCTCCCAAACTTAGTGGCATAAAACAAAAACTATCAGACTATGCTATGGATTCTGTGGGTAAAGAATTTGGAAAGGGCACAGTAGAGCTGGCTTGTCTCCACTCTGTGATGTCTGCGGCCTCAGCTGAAAAGGCTGGAACAGCCGAGGCTGGAGGATTCACTTCCAAGATGGCTTCTTCATTCACATGCCTGGCTCCTGGGCTGGGCTGCTCCAAGAGCTCACTGGGGCTCTTGACTAGGGCACCTTTATATGGCCTCTCTGTGTGCCTTGGGTTTCTCAGAGTGTGGCTGATAGGATCTAACAGGGAACATTCCAAGAGCAAGGGTTCCAAGAGAACCAGATGGAAGCTGTCTGGCCTTTTCTGACCTAGTCTTGGAAGCTACACAGCATCACTCCTGCCATGCTCATCATTTAAAGCACTCATAAGCCCACACAGATTCAAGGGGAGGGGTCAATGAGAGGAGGGTCCAAGGATATGGTTTTGGCAAGATGAACAAAATATGAGCTTGGCTTTGAGTCCTGATTCCTCCGTTTCTAAATGGGTGGCCTTGGGCAAGCTTACTTGACCTCTTTCTTTACAAACTCAGATCGTGATCAATCACAAGGTTGCTAGAATATGCACAAATCCACGTTAGAGTGCATTGGTGTTCATGAACAGCTGGCTGATTTTAAGCCTCTTTTTTCTTAACCACATTTACCTCCCTTCTCAGGCAGGAGAATCCTCAATCTTCCTCCCATAATTCCACCAAAATCTGCTCTCAAAACCATTGTTCAGAAGGTGGAATCTCCCGGTTGCCCTTCAGTGGTTGAGGAAGGATATGGTGGAATGCCCAGGGAAGCCACACCTTGCAGAGGCCACCTACCCTACTACTCAATCATGCCTAAGAACCCACCCCTGCCTTCGGGTTTGGTTAGAATTTCAAATCTCCCCTCTCGTGACACCTGTAGAAGCCATTGAAAGACATTCTTTAAGACCTCAGGACTTTCCTTTTCCTTTAAAGAAAATGAAATGGAATTCCACATCAGAGACCCACAGGACAGAATTTTTATGAAGTATGTGTTCCTGTTCTTTCTATTTCCTGTCCCTGCCTGATGTCAAATCAGTTGAGGCAGGGGCGTACTGAGCATGTAAAGGGCACTTTCAGCCTGGCTTCTCCTTCTGCCCAAGTTCTTTACCCAAGCATATTACTCACATCTGCTCCAGCAACCAGAGTAGTTTCATTCATCTCCAGAGCCGACGAACACATAGAATATTCCGAATGTGAGGGGTGGTGAGGACAATATTGTATCCAATTATGATTAAAGAATGCCATACTGAGTTATTTCTTTATAGTCATTGCTACAATTCTTTAGCAACCTCACTGACCTCCCTGTTGTCCTTCTTGGTTTTCCCAGGCTCATCTCCACACGGGTCAGAGCTCTTTCTAGAACCATATCAGGCCCCACACTTACCTACTCAGAACCTATGATGCCTTCCTATTGCACTAGGAGTAAAGTCTAAGCAACCTGCAATGTCTTACAAGGCCAAGCACAATCAGCCACAGGTACTTCTGAGATCTCATTTCCCACCTTAGACAGAGCCAGCCAGGCCCGCTGTTGTCCAGGCCCTGAGCTTAGAAGGGCCCCACGCTTGGTTCAGTGCTCTGCTAATGTAGTTTTGAAGGTTTTAATAATTTTTGAACCAGAGGCCCTGCATTTTTGTTTCACACTGGGCCCTGTATATCATGTGGCATGCTCTGACTCCAGACCCACAAGCCTCCTCCTATCTTCAAATGGGCCTGACACACTGCCACTTCTGCCTCAGGAATTGGCCAGTTGCTGCTCCTTCCTTCTTCTGAGAAAGCTCACTTGGTAAGATGTTTACTTGGCTGCTTCTCTCCTTCACTCGGCCCTCCCCAGCAGAGAAGCCTTCTCTGACCATTACGTCCTTGGTGTCACCCCTCCCCATACACTGAAGCATTCCTGCAAAGCACCCATCTCTGCCTGGTGTTATGCAGTATATTCACTTAAGTGCAGTTGGTTCTTGTTCTCCCTGTAGAAGTTCCTCCAGGGCAGGGACATTACCTGGCTTGGTCATTTCTTTGTCCCTGGGACCTAACACATTTGCTGGCACGCAGATATTTCTCAGTACATTTTTGTTGAGTTAACATGTTCTTCAGTAATACCGTGAAAGTTGCCCATCTCACCAGGAGCACATTTTAATCCTCTGAACCTAGTTATGAGAAGAGTTTAGAGGACACATTTGGAGATGTGCTGCTTTGCTTTAATTGTGGTCCCCTGGCTTTTCTCAGACTGCCACATATTCCCACTCATCTTAATCTCTCTGCCTTTCCCCCTCTTTCTCTGGTTTTCAATGACTCTAGTTCTATGCTTTGAACATTCAAGATATGGAAAAGTTGAGATGAATTTTCTAACTTTGGAGAGAGAAACAAGAAGATAAGTCTTAGGAAATCTCAAGATAATCCCCCAATTCACCCTGAACTGGACAATCTCAGCTGGAGGAAATGGCAACAGCCTTGTGTCCTGACTGCCAGCCCCAGGGCCCTGCCATGACCCACATGGCAGGATAGACATCAGAGCACAGAGGTGCCTTTGAGATCAGCTAGCCCAAACTCATAACATTTCGTGTTCTTTCTGGGTGGAATGGATGTTTCAGGTTAGAGATTAGAAATGAAGAAAGGAGGGCAGGGGAGGAGACCATAAAAGGTATACTTGAATTATTCTGGCTCCTGAGAAGGAATTAATTTCTTGAGATTACAAGACTAGTTATAGGTCAGGTGCAAATACACATTTTCTGACTTTCTCTTTGGTATTAAATGTCTTTTAATTGAAGGAACTATCACTGACATTTAAATTTCCAAAGTAGTCTGGTATTACTATCATTCTCCACATTCATTTTCAATGAAGTTTTCTACCATCGCTCATTTCCCAGTTTTTAGTCAAGGACTGTGCTCTCTCTGCATGTGGGTATCAGTGGCCCTGCATGCCAAGAAGGCAGCAGATGGCAGGTGCCAGGTCATCAGGCTGCACACTGAAGCCTCCAGCAAGGTAAGATGTTCAAATGTAAGAATGTTCAAAGCCTAGGTGTCCTAGAATAGGGGTGCCTTGGCAGAGTCCTGGCAACATCACATCTTTTATTTTCTTATTCTTTTTGTACCTCAGGTGGACAGAAATGAATTAGTTATAATCTTAATGTACTCTTATCATTGGTCCATGCATGCCCCGCTATGGTTTATATGTAGATCTTTTAGTTTTTAATAATTTTATCAACACCCATGAACTCACCACCTGACTCAGAAACTAGAACACTGACAACACTGTAGACGTCCAGGTGGTCCCGCCCTTCCTGGCCCCTCACCTCCCCAAACCCCAAACCTTTGGTAGCCACACACTACCCTAAGTCTTGTGTTGTTTATTCCTTTTGCTTTTAAACAAATACCTTTTTTGAAAAGTATGACATTCCTATATGTGTTCTCAAAAGCATATGTAGTTTGGGTTTTTCTTAGCAGTGTACAAATGTATCAAATTGTAAGTAATTTTTTGGGACTTGCTCAGAAAGGGGAACTGACCTTGTGCCAGGACCAAATCCTTCTGCACCAGCTTGGATGGAGAGAGTGCTCAACCAGTAGCTGGATCTGGCCCTACAATGACCCACCGAGGTGGAGAGGCCTGCAGGGCCCCTCCTCCCTGTGCAGAGGGGAGCTGACAGCACCAGGGCACTTGAGCCTCTTCCTGGGTTTGCCTTTCCTCCGGTAGCCCACCTGTGCTCCAGGCAGGGCTTCCAACCACCCGCTTTGTGAGGCTGCTGGATCCCCCACCTGTGCAAACACAGGGCTTCCTGTCACCACGTGGCCGGAGCCGTGCAAAGCTGCGGATGCGGAGCTTCACGTTTTTAATTTCCTAATGAGAACGATTGTAGACCTGGAAAACAGCTGTTATCCCAGGGGCCACGGCACAACATAATTCAATTGCGCCTTTATGATTTCTGTCTTGTCCTTCGCAATTTCCCACAAACCCGAAACATGTTTCGCTACTCACTTTCCATGTCACGGCGATCACAGGACTTGGCCCTTGGGGAGACTCTGCAGCACAAAATGGTTTTTACTTCATAAATCCCGAGTGGAAATAAGAGGATATTGACTGACTCACAAAATAGTGGTACAACATAAGGACACTGAGGTTGCAAGGATAGCCCAGTCCTAAGTAGGGTCCCCTACTATGTCCTCTGTCACGGCTATGATTAACCATTATTAAAAACAAGAAGCCGATGTGTCGTAGTAGAAAGAACATGGATTGGGATTGACATATATACACTAATATGTATAAAATGGATAACTAATAAGAACCTGCTGTATAAAAAAATAAATAAAATAAAATTGAAAAATTCAAAAAAAAAAAAGAAAGAAAGAACATGGACTTGGACATCAGAAAAAAAATTAATTCAAATCCCACCTGTGTCATTTGCTCCTCGTGTAACCTTGAACTGTTCAGTTAGTTTCCTGATCTGTAAGATGGAGCCAGATACCTACTCCATGGGGTGTTGTGAAGGTTACCTGAGATAAGGTGTGGAGCTCACACAGCCTGTAACATAGATTACAGCCAAGGTGCTTAACAGCTGGTAACCTTAGGCCAGGTTCCCATTTCCTTACCCTGAGTCTGCCGTAGCCCCTAACTCCCAAGCCTCACTCCCTCTCGATTCTTATCAGCCACACATCATGGTCAGATGAATCATCCCAAAGCAGCACTTGTATATATCACATTTCCTCCTCTCCCCTAACCAAACCCACAACCCTGAACAACAACAGAAACCTCTGTGCTTTCCCAATGCCTTCAAGATGTTCAAATGCCTTCAGTTGGCATTTCAGCTCGACCACTGTTTAGAATAAATATAACCCTTTGCAGTTGTCTTTTATTATTCCACATGTGAATCCTGTGTTCTAGACAAACCTGTTGCTCTCTGAACATGCCAGATGCATGTCAGGTCCATCTCTACCTCTGGTCCCACATTCATACTCTCCCGCTTGCACAGACAGCTTGCCTCCTCCTTTTCATTGGTATACATTCTATCCTTTCTTGGAGGTGTGAATAAAGTCCCCACCTCTCTACATCCCCTTCTTCCCTTCATGTTGGCTATTTAATGTATCTCACTTGCTTTGTCGTTAGTCGTCTGTGTATGTGGCAGCCAGCACCTGGCTCAGGTTCTACAGATGTTCAGAAATGTGTGGTGATGATTGCAAATATAAAAGCACAGATTTCAAAGACATATCCAGTTAGAAATGCCTTCTTAAATTCACCTGGAATTCAACTCATAATAATTTCCTTCCAATTTTTTCAAAATTTTTATCAATAGCCAGATTGAAATGATCAGGCTTTGAATCTGTATATTGCTTTTTTGCATGTTTCCTTTTTTGTTGTTAGGATGTGTATGTGTGTTTGTGCACAAGTGCACGTGCGTTTGGGTGGTTTAGCTTCACTTCAGACCCTAGGAGGAAATAGTTACTTCATTCCCTTCTCTATGGCTGCTCTGAGCTGATAAGCTTTCATCAGACCACAATGATTGTTTAAACATCCAAAATCATACTGGAATTTGGGAAAGATAACTGAAGTAAAAATGAGCCTGACAATTGTTGAACAGTGTCTGCCCTTTAAGTTTTCTCCCAGGCTTCCACAGTGGTTTAATCTTGTAATAAAATATGCCAAGGTAAGTTGTCTTCCCAGAATTCCCTGAGAGCTGTGGGGGGCAGTGGGGTGGTAGTGGGGGGTATCTGGCTCTGTTGGCAGTAAAAGGGCACTGAGGAAGGGGATTCTGTTTAAGCTCTAAACTTGGCTGTTCAGATTCCAGGCATTCTCAGTAAGCGTTATACCTAAACCTGAACTTGGACAAAGACCAAAAGATTATGCATTAATACCATACCCAAAATATTTGAGGATTCTGTCAAATTGAAGGTTGGCCAGTATCCATGTGCAATAGTGCAGCATGAACAATATTGGATTCGAAATGATTAAACAGTGATATCTTGAGTTAGAGGGTTTTTTTTTTTTTAGGAAGCTGTTAATTGGCATCCATTTTTCTGCCTAATGCAGGAAGAGTTTCAAGTCTGAACTCCAAGAAGGAAGACATTGATCCAGCTTGGAGATTTCCAGTCTCTTCATTGTGCAGAAGATTGGTAAATGTTCTCAAGAGAACACTTCCAACAGGGAGAACACTGACATATGGGGCCTTCTCAGGTTAGACTTAAGGAAACTTGCTGTGTCACATAGCCAGCAGCTCTTGCAGCCCATTGAAGGGATTAAGACTTGCATAGCAATCCAAAGTTATAAAACTGGCACTGAAGTCCTGTTAAAGATGGCAGGTCAAACACACACATCAGGCTTAGTAAACAACGCGTCTAGATGGAGCCAGTCAGAGAGCTCTGGGCATATTTCTTCAAACAAATGAAACTGATTGCATCCCAATTACTTCTGAATGTATTTAGAGGAGATCATGCAACAGTGTTTAGGTTTGAATTAATGATAAGTCAATGGGAAGCTAGGAAAATGGAAAAAACAAAATAGTTCAGTATCATCTCCAGGGGGAAAAAATGTTATTCAAGAAAGGATAAAGCATGCATAGTGCACTGCAGAGGTCAGTTTTATATACCATTTGCATTGTTATAATTATATAAAAACTAAATATCTATCTATCCTAAATGACAACATAACTATTTTTGGAGCATGGAGGGGTGGGTGGTAAGTGTGTATTGGTATGGTGAGGGTGGGAGAGAAGGAGAAAGAGAGTGGAATATTCATTTTCCAAACTTGAAACTCAATTAATAATGCCTAAAGATGAAATATCAGATAGAAGTATGTTATTTAAACATGTTGTGGTTGCTTTTGGGAAAAAGAAAAGAGGATGGGCAAGATTGTCCTTTTTAAAAAACAAAAAAACAAAAACCTAGCTATATGGATGAAGGTACAGCCGGCTTTAACAACAAGACCCCCAAATACAGAGGCTTAATTAAATAAGATAGGTATATGTGTCTTGTTTGATATGGTCCAGAGAGAAAAAATCTGGGTTGGAAGGTTGGCTTTATAACCTTCAAAATCTAGCTTTCATCTCTGGGACCAAGGCAAAATCTAGCTTTCATCTCTGGGACCATTCTAGTTTTTGTCTTCCCAGCCAGTGGGAAGGGCGAACAGGTCAGGGGAGCACATGTACATACCTTGGCAGGAACACGCCCCAGAAGCAGCACATAGCCATTGACCCGACTGTGGGCACATAGACCAAGCTGCAGGGGAGGCTGGGAAATGCAGTGACTAGCTGTTAGCCATGTGCTCAGCTAAAACTCAGAAGTCCTATTATTAAAGAAGGTGAGAACTGATGTCAGTGCTCAAGCAGCACCTCTGTCAAATAAGCTTTGTAGAATTATTTGATTTTATCAACCAGGTTCATGCATAACTTCCATACAAATAAAAACTAAATTTAACACCCAGTGCTTAAAGATCATCTTTTGATCAACTGAATTAGTGATTGAAAGCTAGAAACTGGGGTCCTGAAGCAGAATGCAGGCACCCCCAGAAAAGACTGTGCAGATGGTGTGGAGCCAAGAGGATTTAGGCCTGTTTGATACTATACTTTAGGTCCCTCTATTTCAGGATGCTTACAGCCCCTTTCCTGGTATGAATACATGTTACACATGCTGCAAGGATGCGTGGGCACCCTTGCAAACCTCTAATTTTCAAGTAAATTTTTCCAAAACAACAAGTCTCTGAGATGGAGATTAGTGCATCGAAGGTTTATTGGGGAGTGCTCTTGGGATCAATACCTGTGGGTAAAGAGAGGGAAGCAGGACTGTGGTTAGGGGGGAAAGCTGGGAGTTCTGTAGTTGGGATGCACTATCAGAGGTATTGTGGCAAGGAGGCCAGACCTTCATATCCCATTATTGATCAGTCTTTGGATGCAGATTGTCCCAGGAAATTGTAACCTTGGGGAGTAACCTTGGATGAAGGAGTCTGGGCAATTCCCAGGGCAGGGGTGGGGCGGGGACAGAGCTGATAAATGAGGTCGGCTTCCAGCAGAGCTCCCAGCAGCTCAGGGAACAAGTCTTTTATTTCTGAAGGGGGATCTGAGCAAAGCATCACCACATCTGCTGTGTATTGATCCAAGTAGCTTGTCTCTGGATCTCTGTAAAATCAATTGAATTTGGATTCCAGCAGTGGTGGCTTTTGGGAGAAATTCAATGGTGCCAATCTCATTAGGATGATAGAGAGATTGGGAGGTGCTGGAGGATTTACATGGAGGCTGCATATGGATAGTTAGCAAGCATGCTATTTGACTTAGGTTATATTTTTACTGGAGGTTGCTTTAGGACAGCTGTTAGGGATTAAAGGGAGGGGGACCTAAAATACAGACAAACCAGATGATATCTATGTTTATACTTTACTTTCATCTATGCCTTAGGGTGATTAGTCAACAGTTGTTGGTTAACATATAAAGAACTCTTATCAGGAATTTAGGCTCCAGAAGAGACCAAGGCAAGGGCTTCAAATAATCCTATCTCCATCTGCCTCAGAGGGTTTATTAGTTATCACAGGGAGTCTTAGAAGTAGATTTTCACTGGATAAATGACTAGTGTTAAGGCATGTGGTTGCCTAAGATTTCCACTGGCACTTCCTCCCTTGATTTGACAAACCCAGTGGCCCAACACCTTTGGAATGATGCCCTAGGGATAGAATTCTGTCCTGTGGTTCCCCACCTATTGGAGGGTAGCTTCTGTCACCTCTGTCACCTGATCCTGATGTCAAAATTTTGTTGTGACCACATCTAACTGAATATTTCCTGCAAGAGGCTGGTCAGAATACTTAAAAAGACAAAAGAATAGAGGAAAGAGCTTGAATGAGTATTTTTGTGCCTACCTGCTAATACATGTTCGTGGGTATGTGGCAGAATTTGATCTGAGATGTGCTTTCATTTAAACATGTGTCCTGGTGGTGAGTTGGATGAGGGAGAGGACATAGATCTCTAACTGCTAAAGGCTACCAATATTTTTCAAAGGAACCTCATAACTGTGAACAGCCAAATTAGCCTAGAGGCGAAGAAGGTGAATGATGCCTCATCATATTGCTGGTTAAATGTTCCAACAATTAACCTGTTAAATAATGATACCTGGGAAAAATGTGATTATAAACACATTAGTTTAGTGCAATGATTGATCATAAAAATAAGCTATCTTGCCTTAGAAATTCAGTGCATGATATACGATAAAGACAAGAAAGTAAACCTGAATTGACTATTCTAGATATTCATTTGACACTTATGTGGTCTCCTCTATTGGACTTGGCCTTGGGCAGACTCAGTATATGGCTCTAGAGTGAAGTCTTTCATGTGCCTGATGGCATGGCTGTAGAAATGGCTCCTAGGTGTGAAAGGCTAGAGAATTCTAATGGGAGAACACCACAGAAAAGTAAATCCAAAGTCTTTCCTTGGTTGATGTGGTCTGGAGGAAGGACCCTTAGGCAATGCTGTTAGACAAAGTCACACCATCCAAATACTGAATACAAGAGTATTAAAAGGAGACAAAGAACAAAAACCACTGTGAATGTGATAGGAATCTGCAGCTCCTGGAGCTCCTTCACACAAATCCCCACTCAGACAAGGCTCTCCTCCTCTTAAACCCCAAAGGACCTCCCCACAGATTTACATCTTGGCTCATGAATCTTTGATTGCCTTTCTCTATTCACATACCCTCCCACCCTTCAACAATCCCTTCCTCATATACGAAGATGCCTCTCCAGCTTTGTTGGCCAACGTTTATCCCTATGTCCAAATTCCCTTAACTTTGCCTCTTGTGTATTTCCTGCTTTTTCTTCTTGAGATCCTAAGTCTCAGGAAAATCTCCTAGGGAGGAGCTTGTGGCCTTTGTCTCGTCTGTCCAAGGCATGTCTGTAGTACCTAGCATAGAGCTGAGAACTCAGAAGGTCCCCAATTAATTCTTGATAAGTCTAATGGGGTGTAAACTCAAAACACTTGGGGGGTAAGCAGGGAGCAGACAGGCTAAGGCAAACTGGAGAAGGCATTCAAATTCAAATTATTTTTTAAAGAAACTGTGCTAGAAAACAATATTGTAGTTGATTTGTATGCATCAGGGTTGCAATTCCTGGTCTCTAAGTGATAGCCAGCAATTTCTGGCTACCTATGTTAGGAAAACAAATTGTCAACTGGAATAGCAGAGAAGCATTATTTGCTCCATTCTGGACTTCTCCCCTTTACCCAGGTTTGTTTCTGGGCAAAGGGACCACCCCCAGACTGTGCAAAGGCATCCCACTATAAAGGGGCCATTATGCTCAGGGAAATAGTTTCTTTAGGTTTCACCTTGACCCTGAGCCCAGGTCCTTTCCCTCTGGAGCCTATGCCAGGCTCTGCTTGGACGTGGTCTGCCATGCAGCTGCGGGCGTGTGTTGGAGGGCAGGTGGGTAAAGGGTGGAAATCAGTGGACCTTTTCTCTCCATACTGTGCTGTTTGGAGGCAGAAACCCACTTGTGCTCCTTTCCTGAGGATTCGGGATGGGTATATTGGCATTTGGGAGAGTAGAGGAATCTAGGTCAAAAGCCAGTTGAGCAAGAAGGTAGAAATATCCTTCTTCTGAAAGAAGGTTAAATGTGGAAACATACCCCAAAGACATGAGGAAATGGGAGATTTATACTTGGTGAAAACAAAGAATGAAGATAATTGAAAGAGGACTGCAAATTGTTTGTCAACTTGCTCTTTTGAAGATGTTCATCTAAAAACAAGATCATGTGGAGGAGAAATGACATGTCTGACTGTTGCCAACAGCAGCCCTTTGGGGGCAGGAGATGTGAAGCAAAATGAGTTCAGAAAGAGATTTCTCTCTGAGAACAATTACTCACTGCCGTGCTGGCAAGGTCATTGAGAGTTGGAGTTTCACTGCTGCAAAACTGTTTACATACAAGGATACACAGGGACAAAAGGTCATGGGAGGTAAGCAAGCCTGGAGTCCTCAAAGTCAAAAGACAATAAACACACCGACTTTCAAGACTTTTAAAGAAACACAGGTGGGCCAAGCAAATTCCCACTTTGGATGCAGATTCACAACATCTTGTAACAGATGAAAATTGGACTGGGGCAGGAGTTGGCTCAAAATGAAGTAATACTAAGTTTATCACAACCAAAACAGACAATGGAGGGTTAAGGCCTAGGATGGTACTTCAAACGTGTCTGAACTAGAATTAAAGCTGAACTGGCATTGAGGAGAGGATCAAGGTCAGGAGCAAGATTACAGGGAGACCACTAAGATCCAGAGAGAGAAAAAACTTGTTCTGAATATTCATGAGGTGTAATGAGTTTATGCTCTGATGTAATGCAGAGACCATTTGGTGATGTGACTTGTAGTGGACTCGGGGTCTACTGTGTAGACTCCCAACTATGACCTGAGCAGGTATTTCATCAGCAAATATTTGGGTATATTTAATTGAAATGCATTTGTACCAAGTCAACTCTTACAAAATATTGTTAAAATATTCTCCCTGGAAATAACATGGTGTTTTGTCCTAAATTTGACTACTCATATTAAGCAGTCTGAATAAATATGGTGGGACTTGGTGCCCTCTGAGGCATTGTTTGCTGAGAAGAGAATGCTTTTAAACCTCCTAGGACACTGAGAAAAGGTACAGACCCCCTTGGCTTCCTGGAAGCCTGGTGTGCCAGCCAAGGCGTGTCCCACTTCCTCTTTTTCACTCACCATCAGGCACTAAAGTTCTTCATAAGTCACAAATGCAAATCTGATTCACCTCTTTCTTACTGAGCAATCACAGCAACTGGACTTTGAAATTCAACTTAAAGGAAAAGAGAAAAGTCTATTTTTAATCAGAGAAAAACCTGAAGCTGAGTGAAAATCCCTTCGTGGGTCCTGTTGAATGTAGACTAAAACCACTTTTGAGGTGATCATTAATTTTATGGAAGTGATATACACCAGAATCAACTTCTATCCCACTTCATAATCAATCAGGTAATCAGCAAGTCTGAGGGAAGTGTGAGCGCTTTGCGTTCTCTCTGGTGCTCTGTGAGGTTATGGGAGAACAGAGTATCACTGTGTCTTAAGTGAATGATCAGGGCTGGTTTCAAGTAATTTTAACCACAGAATTGAAACTATCAGGTAGAGGGAAGGAAATGCAGAATGACTTAAACAGCTGCTTCATGAAAGGAAAACATCCAGTACCTGTTTCAGTGTCCTCATTTGGTGGTATTTCTTAAGGATTGTGGCAAATTATGATATCTTTGAGAAAATCTTTAAATTAAAAAAATTTTACACAATATGTGTGCAACTAAAGAAAAACACTCAGAAATGCATTTTGTCTATCGTGTATTCATTTTATACATTTTTCCTGATATCATTATGAATTAATACATATATTTTTCAAAAACTTCTTTCTAATATATTTTTTTAAATCCCTAATTCTAGATTATCACACTCTGAAACAACTTTCTCTTCCTGAGCCTATTTCACATAACAGAGCAAAAGTTTTCTTGCACAAGCATCACTTCTGTTAGACTAGAAGAGAGTGAATTTATAAGTTGTATTAAAGAAACAATTAAACTTTGAAATTTAACCACCTTATCTGTTGTTGTTAAGACTATAATATGCCATAATTGGGCTTTTAAAAGTAACATTTGCTTGTTTTCTTTAATGTATAAAACTATAAAGATGACACTAATAATGTTCTATAACCCTACCCATAGATAACCTCTGATAACACGTTTTTTAAAAATTAATTCAGGTACATAAAGAAAAATTGAAGCAGTACAGAAAGTTGTAAAGTGTAACGTAATATTCTCCTTCCTCATCTGGTCACTCTTATCCTGTTATCGGCAGTTTCTTATAGTTCTTTCAGAAAATATTTTCTCATATATCAAATGCACTGTACATACACAAACACACTCACACATGCACATATTTAAATTTTTTCCATAGAGGGCATCACACAACTAATACCCATAGTGCCTCATCCGCCTTGTTTTCACATAATAAGATATTTTGAAGAACTTCCTACGTTAGCACAAATAGATCAATCTCATTCTTTTTAACAGCTGCAGAGCATCCAGTTCTGTCAGAAGCTATATATATTCAATATATTCTACGATATATTTCAGTAGCCCTTTATTAATTGGTATTTAAGTAGTTTCCAGGGTTTTTTTTTTAATTAAAGAAAATGCTGACTGAAGATCCTTTTATAGCTTGGCTTTTAAATATATATATATGTAGATTATATTCCTAGAAGTGGAATTTTTTTTAAACTAAGTTTTCTTTTTCAGTCTATTCTAACATTTTATGTTACCTACAATCTAGAGGAAGGAAAGCTTTCTAATTTTGCTTAGGTTAGGAAGAAAAAAATTGGAAAACACTGGTGACAGTGCACTGGCCAAACGCCTTGATTCATTTCAAATTCAAGTGTGGAGGTGCTTATCTTGAAGAGACGCTTAGAATGAGATGCAAAACAATGTTCTTCTCATTCTAGAATACTACAGAGCAAGCCATCAAGTGAGTAGCATCTCCCACCCAGCAGGCTGTTCATTAAGAAATATAACCATTTAAAAATTGATACTTGATCACATCTTTGTGATTAAGTCACACTGTCAAAAATATTAGCCACACAGAACACACAAATGCTGACTGAAGGGAAGATCCACCTTGGGTCTGTCTCGGATGAGATTTATGTGAAGCTGTTAGCCCTGGACCACAACTGGAATCACTAAAGAACACTTCTTTGGATAAAATAGCTCACTCCTGTATATCATCTAAGTGGTCCCTGAGCCATGTACAATTCTATAAGACCTACATGTTACAGAAACCAATTTTTAGAATCTTGCTTTCATTAAATACAGAATGTTCATTCTACTGGGAAAAACTCAACTCCTTTTGCCAGTATTAGCAGCCAGACCAAACCTTCTGTATATCAGCACCATATGACAATTCAAATTATGCCTAAGTCCCTGGGGGTGGGGAGAGTTGTGTCTTTAAAAGGAACAAAATTGCTGATGTAAGTCTGAATATAGAAGTTTCATTTTAGGGGAAAGAGAAACTTTTCTGGGTGAGGCTAGATTTGCTCCATAAATCAAGCCAGACAATTGTCCACAAGGTCAGGCCCTTTGGTGATGTTTCAAAGGGGAGCGGACCTGGTGCCCCTGAACCTTTGCCATCCCTCTGCATTCCCTCCCTCTGTACCCCGGAGGTATCAATAGGAAAGAGGCCACATGCCCACTAAAGCAATCCCACCCTGTTTCTGAGCACAAATGGGGTCCCTAGGTGATTGTCTTTAGGACGTTTCTGGGAGTTTGAGAAAACTGACACTCCATGAGTTCCTTTAATTTAGTTGTGAGTAGGAACAATTCTTTCACAGGTTTTCTGTACTCTTAGTAAATGAATAGTGAGAATTTGAGTGGATAAAAA
The DNA here is from genome assembly GCF_965194825.1 of Balaenoptera physalus. Classification (NCBI taxonomy): domain Eukaryota; kingdom Metazoa; phylum Chordata; class Mammalia; order Artiodactyla; family Balaenopteridae; genus Balaenoptera; species Balaenoptera physalus. Next base: position 87,525,553 of record NC_138886.1, on the reverse strand, counting down.
AGCAGGCAAAAAATATGGTCAGTGATGTACTTCTGTCCCTGAGATATTCGCACTGAAAATTAGATATTGATTTCAAATAGCTAAAGGGAATAAAAAATGAAACACATGGGAAATTGCAGAAATAGATGGAGATACCTACAAAGCAGAGCAGAATTGAGCTGCTTTCCTTAGATGTGCCCTTCCATTTTATAAACTAACCCTTTTAACAAGTATTTTGAGCACCCATGCACCAGACTCTCCTAGGTATAGGTGTATAGAGATTCTGTCCCACAAATAGTCCAAATAATGCTTTGAGTTTAAAATGGTTTCCATCACAACTACTGGAGCACAATAGTGAGCTGTGTGAATAGAGCAAATACACGGGAAAAGACCCACCAGATACATGCTAAGAAAAAGAAATAAAGCTGGGTTTTTGAAATATAATATAAATGAGTATTTATAGAATCTGGAAAAAAAATTACTTCTTTGGTATGACAGTATACTTTTTTCCAAAATCCAAGGAACATTTATAAAATTAACCATATCTCGATTAATGTTAAAAACAATTTTAAAAAATGCAGATCACATTCTCTGATCACAGTGCAGTGGGTGGAGGGAAGGGGAGAATCACTTCAAAAAAATAGAGCCAAAGCCCATACAACTCTGTGAACCTCTGAATTGAAACATACCTGAAGACAATTCAACTCTAGACTTTTTGGTTATTTCCTCCAGAAACCCCCTACCCCTCTCTTTGTAAACCAAGTTTTCTGCCATTCACAACAAAAATATTCTAATACTATTATCTGGAAATTCTGTACTCAGTCTAATTATAAATTAAGTGTGATGAAATAATGAAAATATTTTCAGACCAAGTTTAGCTCTCATAGGGCCTTTCTCAGGCAGTTATACCAGGATCTGAGATGTAGTGAACTGAACCCAGGAGAATGACAAAGGGAAGCTCCAGAATGCAGCTGTGCAGCAATCTAGAAAACAATTAGTGTTAGGGAGCTAGGTGTCCAAGAAAGAGGTATCTTGGAAAAGGAGATTTCATACATTTCATAGTATTCTTTGGAGAATGGAAAAAATATTTAAGTTGCAATAAAACCTACAATACCAGAATAAATAAGCAATTAGAAGCTCCACAAGGAACAAGAAAAGGAAATATAAACATAGCACATTTCTTGGATCTACAGTGAACAGTATTTACATGGTCATAGTACCATAAGGATTTAATTGAGTTTCAGCTTTTAGAATCAAAGTATTGACACAGCACAGATGCATTTACCATTTCAGAGCAGAATATAAATAATAAATACCATCAGTCTTGACAATGTGGAAGTTGTCAAGTTTGTTCAATAGATGACAGAAAGTAGAAAGGGAAAGGGAAAGGGAAGAATGACAGAAGAAGGAAACACTATGAGTCTAAGATCCTTATGTTGGTAATTGACAAAAAAAAAAGAAACATGTAAGTATATTATTCAAAGTTACAAAAGCAACTGATAAAGATAAAATGAATGACATGAATATATGGAAGATAGGAAAGAAGATGAGCTAAATACAGTGGCAGGAAGTCAAGAGATGGCTTTTTAAAGGGATACTTCAAGAAATAGGGATTTATGTATATTATTTAGAGGTATTGAGTAGATTTAAAGATATTGAGAATCACACAAACAACTAAAATCAGAAAACATTAGAAGAGTAACACGGTTGCCTCAGGGAACAGGACTGAGATGGGCTAGGGACAGATGATTTTCATTTTAAATTCTTACGATCTAATTAAATATTTAAACCATGTGTAGATTACTTTGATAAAAATAAAAGATCAATGCTTAAAAATGAAATCATACTCCATTCCACTCAGAATTAAAAGAATTCAACCAAATTACTTTCAATTTATCAACTTTGCAAAAAAGTGAAAATATCATGATTCCCAAGGTAAGCCAGGATGTAGGGAACAGATAGGAGGCATATTCAAAATAATTTAACAACCAATATAGTACAGACACCAAACTCTCAAAACCGATGCCAGCCATAAAGTACCATGTGTTCATCCAGTGCCTGACAGCTGAATATCAGTCAAGGTGGCAGGCGTGATGGGAGGAGCTTCAAGATGGTGGAAGAGTAAGACATGGAGATCACCTTTCTTCCCACAAGTACATCAGCAATACATCTACATGTGGAACACCTCCTACAGAACACCTACTGAATGCTGGCAGAAGAACTCAGACGTCCCAAAAGGCAAAAAACTCCCCACGTACCTGGGTAGGGCAAAAGAAAAAAGAAAAAACAGAGACAAAAGAATAGGGACGGGACCTGCACCAGTGGGAGGGAGCCGTGAAGGAGGAAAGGTTTCCACACACTAGGAAGCCCCTTCGTGGGCGGAGACTGTGGATGGCAGAGGGGGGAAGCTTCGGAGCCATGGAGGAGAGCGCAGCAACAGGGGTGCGGAGAGCAAAGCGGAGAGATTCCCGCACAGAGGATCGGTGCCAACCAGCACTCACCAGCCCTAGAGGCTTGTCTGCTCATCCGCCGGGGAGGGTGGGGGCTGGGAGCTGAGGCTCGGGCTTCGGTTGGATTGCAGGGAGAGGACTGGGGTTGGCAGCGAGAAAACAGTCTGAAGGGGGCTGGTGCGCCACGGCTAGCCGGGAGGGAGTCTGGGAAAAAGTCTGGACCGGGCGGAGAGGCAAGAGACATTTTCTTGCCTCTTTGTTTAATGGTGCGCGAGGAGAGGGGATTAACAGCGCCTCCTAAGCGAGCTCCAGAGATGGGCGCAAGCCATGGCTATCAGTGCGGACACCAGAGACAGGCATGAGACACTAAGGCCACTGCTGCAGCCACCAAGAAGCCTGTGTACAAGCACAGGTCACCATCCACACCTCCCCTCCCAGGAGCCTGTGCAGCCCGCCACTGCCAGGGTCCCGTGATCCAGGGACACTTCCCTGGGAGAACACACGGCGTGCCTCAGGCTGGTGCAACGTCACACTGGCCTCTGCCGCCACAGGCTCACCCTGAACTCTGTACCCCTCCCTCCCCCCAGCCTGAATGAGCCAGAGCCCCCTAATCAGCTTCTACTTTAACCCCATCCTGTCTGAGCGAAGAACAGACGCCCTCAGGCGACCTACACGAGAGGAGGGGCCAAATCCAAAGCTGAACCCCAGGAGCTGTGTGAACAAAGAAGAGAAAGGGAAATCTCTCCCAGCAGCCTCAGGAGCAGCGGATTAAATCCCCACAGTCAACTTGAGGTACCCTGCATCTCTGGAATACCTGACTAGACAATGAATCATCCCAAATTGAGGTGGTGGACGCTGGGAGCAACGATATATATTTTTTTTCCCTTTTTCTCTTTTTGTGAGAGTGTATGTGTATGCTTCTGTGTGTGATTTTGTCTGTACAGCTTTGCTTTTACCATTTGTCCTAGGGTTCTATCTGTCCATTTTTTGTTCGCTTGTTTGTTTGTTTTTAGTATAGTTTTTAGTGCTTGTTGTCATTGGTGGATTTGTTTTTTGGTTTGGTTGCTCTCTTCTTTCTTTCTTTCATTTTTTATTACTTAAAATTATTTTTAATTTTTAATTTTTATTTTTAATTTTTTATTCTAATAACTTTCCTTTACTTTACTTTATTTTACTTTTTTCTTTCTTTCTTTCTCCCTTTTATTCTGAACTGAGTAGATGACAGGATCATGGTACTCTGGTCGGGCATCCGGCATGTGCCTCTGAGGTGGGAGAGCTGAGTTCAGGACACTGGTCCACCAGAGACCTCCCAGCTCCGCATAATATCAAACGGCAAAAATATCACAGAGATCTCCATCTCAACGCCATGACCCAGCTCCACTCAATGACCAGCAACTTACAGTGCTGGACACCCTCTGCCAAGCAACAACCAAGACAGGAACACAACCCCACCCATTAGCAGAGAGGCTGCCTAAAATCATAATAAGGTTGCAAACACCCCAAAACACACCACCAGATGCGGACCTGCCCACCAGAAGGACAAGATCCAGCCTCATCCACCAGAACACAGGCACCAGTCCCCTCCACCAGGAAGCCTACACAACCCACTGAACCAACCTTAGCCACTGGGGAAAGACACCAAAAACAACAGGAACTATGAACGTGCAGCTTGCAAAAAGGAAACCCCAAACACAGTAAGTTAAGCAAAATGAGAAGACAGAGAAACACACAGCAGATGAAGGAGCAAGGTAAAAACCCATCAGACCAAATAAATGAAGAGGAAATAGGCAGTCCACCTGAAAAAGAATTCAGAATAATCATAGTAAAGATGATCCAAAATTGTGGAAATAGAATGGAGAATATACAAAAAACGTTTAAAAAGGACCTAGAAGAACTAAAGAGCAAACAATGATGAAAAACACAATAAACCAAATTTAAAAATTCTCTAGAAGGAATCAATAGCAGAATAACTGAGGCAGAAGAACGGATAAGTGACCTGGAAGATAAAATAGTGGAAATAACTACTGCAGAGCAGAATAAAGATAAAAGATTGAAAAGAATTGAGGACAGTCTCAGAGACCTCTGGGACAACATTAAATGCACCAACATTTGAATTATAGGGGTCCTGAAAGAAGAAGAGAAAAAAAAAAGGGACTGAGAAAATATTTGAAGAGACTATAGTTGAAAATTTCCCTAATATGGGAAAGGAAACACTTAATCAAGTCCAGGAAGCACAGAGAGTCCCATACAGGATAAATCCAAGGAGAAACATGCCAAGAACATATTAATCAAACTATCAAAAATTAAATACAAAGAAAAAATATTAAAAGCAGCAAGGGAAAAACAACAAACAACATACAAGGGAATCCCCATGAAGTTAACAGCTGATCTTTCAGCAGAATCTCTGCAAGCCAGAAGGGAGTGGCAGGACACATTTAAAGTGATGAAAGGGGAAAATCTACAACTAAGATTACTCTACCCAGCAAGGATCTCATTCAGATTCGACGGAGAAATTAAAACCTTTACAGACAAGCAAAAGCTAAGAGAATTCAGCATCCCCAAACCAGCTTTACAACAAATGTTAAAGGAACTTCTCTAGGCAGGAAACACAAGAGAAGGAAAAGACCTACAATAACAAACCCAAAACAATTAAGAAAATGGTAATAGGAACATACATATCGATAAATACCTTAAATGTAAATACATTAAATGCTCCAACCAAAAGACACAGACTGGCTGAATGGATACAAAAAGAAGGCCCATATATAAGACCATTGGAAAAAAGATATTCCATGCAAATGGAAATCAAAAGAAAGCTGGGGTATCAATACTCATATAAGACAGAATAGACATTAAAATAAAGACTGTTGCAAGAGACAAACAAGGACACTACATAATGATTAAGGGATCAATCCAAGAAGAAGATATAACAATTGTAAATATTTATGCACCCAACATAGGAGCACCTCAATACATAAGGCAAATGCTAACAGCCATAAAAGGGGAAAGTGACATTAACACAATCATAATAGGGGACTTTAACACCCCACTTTCACCAATAAGCAGATCATCCAAAATGAAAATAAATCAGGAAAAAGAAGGTTTCAGTGACCCATTAAACAAGATGGACTTAATTGATATTTATAGGACATTCCACCCAAAAACAACAGAATACACTTTCTTCTCAAGTGCTCATGGAACATTCTCCAGGATAGATCATATCTTGGGTCACAAATCAAGCCTAGGTAAATTTAAGATAATCGAAATCATGTCAAGTATCTTTTCCGACCACAACGCTATGAGACTAGATATTAATTACAGGAAAAAATCTGTAAGAAATACAAACACATGGAAGCTAAACAACACACTACTTAATAACCAAGAGATCACTGAAGAAATCAAAGAGGAAATCAAAAAATACCTAGAAACAAATGACAATGAAAACACGATGACCCAAAACCTATGGGAGGCAGCAAAAGCAGTTCTAAGAGGGAAGTTTATAGCAATACAATCCTATCTTAGGAAACAAGAAACATCTCAAATAAACAACCTAACCTTACACCTAAAGCAATTAGAGAAAAAAGAACAAAAAAACCCCAAAGTTAGCTGAAAGAAAGAAATCATAAATATCAGATCAGAAATGAATGAAAAAGAAATGAAGGAAATGATAACAAAGATCAATAAAACTAAAAGCTGGTTCCTTGAGAAGATAAACAAAATTGATAAACCATTAGCCAGACTCATCAAGAAAAAAAGGGAGAAGACTCAAATCAATAGAATTAGAAATGAAAAAGGAGAAGTTACAACTGACACTGCAGAAATAAAAAAGATCATGAGAGATTACTACAAGCAACTCTATGCCAATAAAATGGACAACCTGGAAGAAATGGACAAATTCTTACAAATGCACAATGTTCTGAGACTGAACCAGGAAGAAATAGGAAGTATGAATAGACCAATCACAAGCACTGAAATTGAAACTGTGATTAAAAATCTTCCAGCAAACAAAAGCACAGGACCAGATGGCTTCACAGGTGAATTCTATCAAACATTTAGAGAAGAGCTAACACCTATTCTTCTCAAACTCTTCCAAAATATAGCAGAGGGAGGAACACTCCCAAACTCATTCTACGAGGCCACCATCACTCTGATACCAAAAGCAGACAAAGATGTCACAAAAAAAGAAAACAACAGGCCAACATCACTGATGAACATAGATGCAAAAATCCTCAACAAAATACTAGCAAACAGAATCCAAAAGCACATTAAAAGGATCATACACCATGATCAAGTGGGGTTTATCCCAGGAATGCAAGGATTCTTCAATATACGCAAGTCAATCAACATGATACACCATATTAACAAATTGAAGGAGAAAAACCATGTGATCATCTCAATAGGTGCAGAGAACGCTTTTGACAAAATTCAACACCAATTTTTGATAAAAACCCTCCAGAAAGTAGGCATAGAGGAAACTTAACTCAACATAATAAAGGCCATATATGACAAACACCCAGACAACATCGTCCTCAATAGTGAAAAACTGAAACCTTTTCCACTAAGATCAGGAGCAAGACAAGGTTGCTCACTCTCACCACTATTGTTCAACATAGTTTTGGACGTTTTAGCCACAGCAATCAGAGAAGAAAAAGAAATAAAAGGTATCCAAATCGGAAAAGAAGAAGTAAAGCTGTCACTGTTTGCAGATGACATGACACTATACATAGAGAATCCTAAAGATGCTACCAGAAAACTATAAGAGCTAATCAATGAATTTGGTAAAGTAGCAGGATACAAAATTAATGCACAGAAATCTCTTGCATTCCTATACACTAATGATGAAAGATCTGAAAGTGAAATTAAGAAAACACTCCCATTTACCTTTGCAACAAAAAGAATAAAATATCTAGGAATAAACCTACCTAAGGAGACAAAAGACCTGTATGCAGAAAATTATAAGACATTGATGAAAGAAATTAAAGATGATACAAATAGATGGAGAGATATACCATGTTCTTGGATTGGAAGAATCAACATGGTGAAAATGACTCTACTACCCAAAGCAGTCTACAGATTCAATGCAATCCCTATCAAACTACCACTGGCATTTTTAACAGAACTGGGAAAAAAAAAATTCACAACTTGTATGGAAACAGAAAAGACCCCAATTAGCCAAAGCAATCCTGGAAAGAAAAACGGTGCTGGAGGAATCAGGCTCCCTGACTTCAGACTATACTACAAAGCTACAGTAATCAAGACAGTATGGTACTGGCACAAAAACAGAAATATAGATCAATGTAACAGGATAGAAAGCCCAGAGACAAACCCACACACATATGGTCACCTTATCTTTGATAAAGGAGGCAAAAATATACAGTGGAGAAAAGACAGCCTCTTCAATAAGTGGTGCTGGGAAAACTGGACAGCTACACGTAAAAGAATGAAATTAGAACACTCCCTAACACCATACACAAGAATAAACTCAGAATGGATTAAAGACCTAAATGTAAGGCCAGACACCATCAAACTCTTAGAGGAAAACATAGGCAGAACACTCTATGACATAAACCACAGCAAGATCTTTTTTAACCCACCTCCTAGAGAAATGGAAATATAAACAAAAATAAACAAATGGGACCTAATGAAACATAAAAGCTTTTGCACAGCAAAGGAAACCGTAAACAAGACGAAAAGACAACCCTCAGAATGGGAGAAAATGTTTGCAAATGAAGCAACTGACAAAGGATTAATCTCCAAAATGTACAAGCAGTTCATGCAGCTCAATATCAAAAAAACAAACAACCCTGCCCAAAAATGGGCAGAAGACCTAAATAGACATTTCTCCAAAGAAGATATACAGATTGCCAACAAACACATGAAAGAATGCTCAACATCATTAATCATTAGAGAAATGCAAATCAAAACTACAATGAGATATCATCTCACACCGGTCAGAATGGACATCATCAAAAAATCTACAAACAATAAATGCTGGAGAGGGTGTGGAGAAAAGGGAACACTCTTGCACTGTTGGATGGGAATGTAAATTGATACAGCCACTATGGAGAACAGTATGGAGGGTCCTTAAAAATGTAAAAATAGAACTACCATATGACCCAGCAATCCCACTACTGGGCATATACCCTGAGAAAACCATAATGCAAAAAGAGTCTTGTACCACAATGTTCACTGAAGCTCTATTTACAATAGCCAGGACATGGAAGCAACCTAAGTGTCCATCGACAGATTAATGGATAAAGAAGATGTAGCACATATACACAATGGAATATTACTCAGCCATAAAAAGAAACGAAATTGTGTTATTTGTAGTGAGGTGGATGGAGTTAGAGTCTGTCATACAGAGTGAAATAAGTCAGAAAGAGAAAAACAAATACTGTATGCTAACACATATATATGGAATCTAAAAAACTATGGTCATGAAGAACCTAGGGGCAGGACAGGAATAAACATGCAGACCTACTAGAGAATGGACTTGAGGATATGGGGAGGGGGAAGGGTAAGCTGGGACAAAGTGAGAGAGTGGCATGGACATATATACACTACCAAATATAAAACCGATAGCTAGAGGGAAGCAGCCACATAGCATAGGAAGATCAGCTCGGTGCTTTGTGACCAGCTAGAGGCGTGGGATGGGGAGTGTGGGAGGGAGGAAGACAGAAGTGGGAAGAGATATGGGGATATGTATATGTATAGCTGATTCACTTTGTTATAAAGCAGAAACTAACACACCACTGTAAAGCTATTATACTCCAATAAAGATGTTAAAAAATAAAATAAAATAAATGCTATGGAAGTGAAAATAGAGGAAAAAAAGGAGGAAGGCAGGCATCCTCATTCACTATTGTTGAGGATGTAAGTTGAATTTATGTTGAATGCAATCTTTTTGGAGGACATCAGTCATTGTCTTCTTTTTCAAAGCAATTAAAAACTTTGCTGAATTGAATAGTCATCTAAGAAAAACGTAAAAAGGGTATAATTTTTGTAATAGCTTTATTGAAATATAATTCACATATCATACATTTTACCCATTTATAGTGTACAGTTCAATAGATTTTCGTATATTCCCAGTGTTGTGTACCCATCACCACAATTGATTTCAGAACATTTTCATCATCTCAAAAAGAAACTCCCTGTCTTCTAGCTATCGCCTGCTTATCTCATCATTAGCTCTGGCTAACCACTAATCTACTTTCTGTATAGATCTTTCATGTAAGTAGAATTTATTTCCACATGAATTTTCATTTCCATATGATTTTTAAGATCAGTTTGTCAATTTTTACAAAGAAGCCAACTGGGATTCTAATAGGGATCATGTTGAATCAGTGTGGAGAGTTTATTGACATTATGCCAATGCATACATATGGTGTTGGATCAAACTGAATGTTCCAAGCTCTGGAAAATGTACCACTGTTTACCTTGACTCCTTGTTTGGGTCACAGACTAGCAAGAGCTTGGTTGGAGAGAAAAAGACCCCTTTCTAGTCTCTGGGACTGGGGGCATGGTCCTGGACCCTCGGTAAAAGGGAATTGGTCATGGGCATGTTTTTTGATTGGAGTCAAGTTGCCCTCTGCAACTTGTTTATGTGATTTTACGTGTAATGGCTTAGCCTCTCAACTCTTTTTTTCAGTGCCTTTTCTTCTTTCCTCACCATGAGGATTCTTCATAATGGTGTAGGCAAAGAATTCATCTTGTAAAAAATAATTGCCCCCTTTTTCCTCACACCTTTTCAATCTCTCTCTACCCATTCTCTTGATTCTGAAGCACAAAAATCCATAATTAGGCAAATACAGAATCTCCCTAAAGTACTGCGGAGGAGGAAAGCAGAACAGGAAAGACCACAATTCTCTTTGGGTCTGGGATAGAGAGGAGGCTGGGGGTCCTCCACATCAGGGAATCTTGTCTCTATGACACTAGCATAGCATATGGGACCTTTCCTATCAAAGTTCTTGATAAGCACAAGTGTTTTCTTGCTTCTTCTGCCTTTGGACTGTGAGTTCCTTAAGGCGAGGGACTTGTTTAGAGTTGTTTCTCCAGTACTTAGCAGAGTTTGTGGCAGACAAACAGGCATTCAAACATTTGTTGCTTGAATATTGTCATGTTTCAAATGATAGTACCTCATGTAGTTATAATGGCCATCAAATCAGATGATACATGGGAAAATGATAATAATTTTAAGGGCCCACATTAGTTTTCAAAAAGGAATTTTTTAGAGAAGCAAAACATGAGTAAGATATCACCTGAATTTTCTGATGTTGTTAGAGACACTTCCTCTGAACAAGAAATGAGAACACTAGTCCAAGTGAAATATGATTATAAACACGTTGGACTCAAAATTTTAGTGGTTCCTATGATGTTTCTTGCAGATCCCCAACTTGAACATGTTGTTTAAGTAAGTGACAGAAGATCAGATCTTTCATGATTAAACATTTATAACAATGTATATTTTAAGTCTTATCTTCTCCTCACTCTCTTTTCACACACGTTTGTTTTTATTGGACCACCAGTGGCGAATTCCTGCAATTTTAGGGCCACGTGACATTGTTGTCATTGCTTTTAGCGCTGGCATCTGTTAGTAAAGAGACCAAAAGTATTCTCTTATGAGTCATTAATACAGTTGCCAAAACTAATTAAACTAGTGCCAAATATGACAAGTCACCAGAAGACTTCTTTCAACAATTTACAATATTTTTGCTGGGGAAGGGAAATAAAGAAGAGAGAGAAGTAAATTTGCATAACACTTTATTTTTCTGGTGAGCTTCAAAAATTATAAGCATTGAAATTAAGTAATGCTGACTGTATTATTTCTTCTGGTGTTTTTAACACTATAGACTAAAGACATAATTGATATTTTTGGTGGTCAGTCCTTTCCTTCTCCACCATACAAAATATGCCTTGTTCTTCCTGAGCTGGAATTGCTAACCAAACATGAATGAACAAAGTATGAAAGAAGCAATGGCTGGATTTTAAGTTTCTGAATAATCACAAGTTGGCCATATATTTAACAGGCAATAAGGTAAACTAGCAGTGAATTTCTGCATATGAAACAGACTGTGGGTAGGAAATTTATCTCAAATAAAGGCTTGGGATAGAGTAAACAGGACCACCAGGAAGAAGGTTGGTATCCTCACCTCACCAAGTTCAAGAGCAATAACTAGTTGGCAGGACTTTTAGGAATGAGATATCTCACTAAATGTAAGCCTTAAAGGAAACAGCATAAATTTATCACAATGTGGAATGTAAAAACTAGCAGACTCCTTGATTTACTTTGTATCTTCCCACTGAGATCTTTGTAGACTCAAGTGGAGAATTGGGGCAGTTATTTTGACAAAACTGGGGCTCTACTTTTTTTCCAAAATATTTTTAAAATAGAGGAAAATATATAGTTAGTCTGAAAAAACAATGCTTAACTCCTAATTTTATTTTACCTGTGAAAGTGTGGCTTTTCTTGCTGTTTTTCAGGTAATCCATATGGGAGAAGCAATTTGTCTAAAAAGCAAATTTTTCTAAGGAAGGTTAGCTATTGTATCTTACAAATGAAATATTATGAACATCCATAAGAAATGTAAAATAAACGTCTTAGTCTTAGAGCTTATATAAGAGGGCCTAAGCCTATCAGAAATGACTGATGTTTTACTGTTATCTTTACAACATTATTAAATAGAAATCCAGTGATTCACATATCAAGGAATCATTTGATGTGTGAGGAAGGTTACTCTAGAAATTTTTGTTAGGGAGCTAAGAAATGGTCATCTTTTAACTTAAAACATAATTTATTAAAATAAATGTCAACACAAGTTTCCTTCCTGATTTGTTACTGACCTTCAAAAAAAGCAAGATCTTAACTTTGTAATACCATTTTAGCCTATAGCAGATGGAAATTTAAATTTCCACATCAGACTTGGAAATATTTATTTTTAATTTCTCTTTGGTAAATATACCATGCCATATCCTTAAAAAATGAAATATCTCTGGTCATTAAAATGATGCTATAGAAAATTGTTTATGGCATGGAAGGATATTCATGATGTATTGTTGATGGGAAAAAACACATTACCACAGAATAAACAGTGTTATTACACACACACACACACACACACACGCACACACACACAGGTGATATTTACCAAAACATTAACGAAGGTTAAACCTACAGGTTACTAACTATGGATACTGTTGATTGCTTCCCCAGTATCCATTTCCCCTATCTTTCTTCAGAATAGCTTGCTGCTTTTTAAAAAATATCTCCCCAAGTCCCATTTATTCATATGTCTCAGGGACAACTGACCACCCCCATAGCTTCAAAGTCTTAGAAAGGAATGTTGTGCCCCTTGCAAGTACTGGTTAAGGAGTGAGCTTGCCACCCAGTTCTGGCAAACAGGGTTTGAGGAGGAGTCCAATAAGAAGTTTTACGACAAGTTTTCTCATTTTTAAAAGAGATGAGGAAGTCTCTCTCCTTTCTTTCTGGATGTGACACCCTGAGCTACTGTTGCCATCATCTTGCCACAAGATTGACGATAAATCCACACAGAAGATGGCAGATCAGAGAGAGAAAAAGAATCTGGATTTTTTTTTAAAAATTGAAGTATAATTGACATTTAACATTTTATTAGTTTCAGGTGTACAACATAATGAAGGACTCTAGATTTTTAATGACATCAGTGGGCCAATGGAGAAACCAGCCCTGAAACCTACCCTACCCTGGACTTCCTGTTATGTCAGGAAATTATGATATTTGTTGTTTAAGCCAGGGTTTCTTCTTCTGGAGCTGAAACCCACAAATGGATATCATGGATAATTTTAATTTCTTCTTTTTTGCTTATATGAGTTTTCTAAATTACTTTGCATGAAAATGTATTTCTTTTGTAATGTGAAATAAAACACAAATGATTTCTTTAATATAAGGGGAAAATAAGAAGAAATGATAACTTTTCATCTTCCTACCAGTGAGGTATCCCTTTCCATTTCAAGTCAAAAAATCAGCTGAATTCCTTTCATTTTATTGCTACCCAAAATGGGGAAAAAGTTTTCAGGTTAACCAGACCCACACATGAACATTTCATGAGTTAGACCCTCCCAGTGCCTAAGCTACATTAGAGAAACAAGTAAGGCGGCTGCGTGGCTACTATGGCTGTCCTGCCAAATGATGGCTCTCAGGTCGTATTCAATAAGGTCTCCAGGTCCACATGAAGCACTGAAATGCAGAAGCCACCTTGTCAGGGGCTCTTCAGATTCAACTATTTATTACATGCATAGTATGTATCAGATACAATGTTACTCTCACATTTATTTACATAGTTAAGTTTCTTAAAAAGACTGTCTACACTCATCAGCTCTAGTTCCTAACCCCTTATCAGTTTTGGAGGCTGGCTCCACCACTCCATTCTTCTCAAGACCTCAGATGATCTTCTTACTAATAAATTTCTCTTTTCAGTGAACAAAATCCCCTTGATCAGCACTGTCCAACAGGAATTTCTACAATGATGGAAATATTCTATATCTGTGCTGTCCAAAATGATAGTCACTGGCTACACATATCTATTTAATACTTGAGATATGGATAGTGCAACCGACTGTCTGAATTTTAAATTTTATTTAATTTTAACTTATTTAAACTTAAATGGTCTCCTATGAGTAGCAGCTACATCTTGGACAGTGTAGCTCTAGATAATACCATCCATCCCAAGTCTATCCAGCCGACAATGCCTTCCCTTTTCTAGAGTTCTATAAACAATGGCACAGGAGGTATATCACTCGGATGACCCACAGGTTCCTGAAATTAATCACGTTCCAATGGACCAGTCCAGATTGGACTCAATGTTTTCACCCTCTAAGCCTCCTCTTCCTGAACTGCCTCATCTTGCAGAATGGCATCATGAGCTGCCCAACTGACGACATCTCCTTCATCTCCCCAGATTTAGATGACAACCAATCAGCAGTTTTGTGGAATGGAGTTCTTAATAGCTTATAAACTAGCTCTCTTCTCTCACTGCCCAGCCACTACCATGATTCACCTTTATGACATTTTACCTGGATTTTTACCAAAGCCCTCTAACTGGATTTCTTGCCTTCAACCTTATCTCCATGCAATTCATTCTGCACATATTGTCAGAGATCTTTCTTTCTTTTTACAGCTTTATTGGGATATAATTCACAAACCACAAAATTCACCCAAATAAAGTGTACCATTCAATGGCTTTGAGTGCAACTATCATCACAATCAATTCTAGAACATCTTCATTACACCAAAAGACACCCTGTACCCCTTAGTCATCACTCCCCTACAGATGCTCCCATCTCCCCGAGCCCAAGGTAACCACTAATATATTTTCTGTGTCTATAAATTTTCTTATTTTGGTTATTTAATATAAATGGAATTATATAATATGCAGTCCTTTGTGACGAGCTTCTTTCACTTAGCATGTTTTCAAAGTTCATCCATGCTGTAGCATGGTCAGTATGCTGTAACATAGATTTATTTATTTTTATCTCTGAATAATATTTCACTGTATGGCTATAGCACATTTTGTCATAAATATTCATCAGTCAATGGACACTAGGGTCGTTTCTACCTTTTGGCTATTGTGAATAGTGTTGCTAAGAATGCTGATGCAAAAGTTGTTGTTTGAACACCTGTTTTCAATTCTTTGGGGTATGTACTTAGGAGTGGAATTGCTGGATCATATGGAACTCTGTATTTAACCTTTTGAGGAACTTCCAGACTATTTTCTACAGCAGCTGCACCATTTTACATTCCCCCCCCCCAGTGGTGGATAAGAATTCCAGTTTCTCCACATCCTTGGCAACACTTGTTATTCTCTGTCTTTTTTATTATGGCCGTCCATCCTAGTGGATGTAAAAGGGTATCTCATTGCAGTTTTGATTTGCAGAGATCTCTCTAAAATGCAATTTTCATTATATGTTTTAGCTACTTCAAAATCCTTTGATAATTTCCCATAGTTTTTAGATAGCATCCAAAGTTCTTTATAGAATGAGATGGAGAAAATTTAATTTTCTAGGATTCTTAGAGCCTGCTTATCAGACTAGCAGGTGGAGAAGGTTTACCTATAGGGGCACGAACCCTCCGGGTTTATCTGGGATTGAAGATGTCCAGGACACGGGATTTTTCAGTGCTAAATCCAGGAAAGACCCAGGGACACAGGGACAGCTGGTTACCCCACTTACCTTATAAGAAGACAATAGCATGGAGTTAGAGATGGTAAGTCGTGGTTGAGTGGTAGTTGGGTCCACATGTAGGAGACACAAGCTTTTGGGGAGGGAGTAGAGAGTATGAACAAAAGAGCCAGCAGGATGGCAACAGAATGTTGTGTGATGGACATTATCATTCCCTTCATTGAACATCCTCATACCTTTAGTAGTAAATCAACCATGGCATGTGTAGCTCCAGTGGATTTTTTTCATAGAAACTGGCTCAAGGAAGAACCAAGAACCTAGCAAACTTGTGAACCTGCTGTTCTCACAGGCCTCTGATTACAAGCCCTTCAAAATTTAGGAGAATAATGAAATATAATTCATATACATTCACAAATTATCATTTCAAAATGGAACAATTTGATTCCAGTTTGGAACATCATCTTTCTAAAACTTATTTCAGAATGTTAATGTTTATTTTTGCCAAAAGGAAAAATTAATATTTCTTATAAGAACTGAAAAAAAAGCTAACATTTATTGAGCATTTCTATATGCCAGGAGCTATACTAAGTAGCTTTATGTAAATTATCTCATCTTATCCTCATAGCAATCTCATGAGTTAGGTACCATATTACCCTCAGTTTACAGATGAGGAATGATAATATTAGAGGAATAATAAACCAATGAATTTATGGCTCCAACAGCAGGAGCCATGCCTGGTGAGCTGAGATTGTAGAATCTCTTCCACAATGTAGGGAAGTAAAGCCACATGGAGAGCCCACCAGAATGAAGAACTGGAACTCACCATCTTTGCTTGGGGAGAGTTTTTGGTTGTCTCTGGGCCATAGCGAGAAAGTAAGCCCTACTGACTTCCACTGACAGCCATGTGACAGGGTTTGAGAGTATGGAGCAGCTTCAAGATAAAGAGTAGAGGGAGGGAAAGAAACTATTATTTTGTGAGTACAATGTACCTGGAGTCCAGCCAACTTTCGACTCATTCATGATGTAAGATGATGCATGTTCTTACTGCTTCAAGCAGTATGAATTATAGTTCTATGCTATTACTTGAACCTCTATAATCCTAACTGATATAATGACACTGCCTCAGAGATGGCAAGCCAGGCATCCTAGCCAGGGGCCAGGTGGAAGATGAGGTTGAAGTTCCAAAGAGTCTGGGACACCAGTGAAAGTCAGTAAGAGGCCCAGTCAAGGAGGACTATGGGGTCTCAACCAAGGCAGGAGAACAAGCCATAGGTGACCCCACAGAACTCCAGGACAACAGCTCAAGGAGCTCGAGGGCGAGACGACACAGCCCAATGCAGATGGCAGCAACCAGAATCTCAGGGCAGCTCCCAACCCGAGGTTCCTCCCCTCAGCCACAAGGTTACAATCCCTCCTTCCCCCATTCCCACATACCCAGGTACCCTCTGTGGGAGAGTAAGGTGGGAAGAGGAAATACGAAAGACCAAATTACCCACTCACCTCCAAAGAGACTGTTTAAATGAGAAGAAATGGAAATACAAAAACTGGCAAATTAGTAGCTCCCACCACCTCCCTCCTTTCCCTGCAACCCATCCTTCTAGCAAGGTGAGGACTTGCAAGGAAAATCAGATCCCTTAAGAAAATAAAGAGGTTGTACCTTTTTTGTTCATCTGAAATAGGGTATGTAAATTTGAGCCCCACAGGATAAGACCTACGGAAGTCACAAGAGTGCAGCAGGATTTGAAGATAGGCAATATAACTCTGAACCCTTGCTGGTTACCACTGCTCTATTCTGTACAGGGTGTAAATATCTGGCCTATGTGCTGCCTCTCTCCTCTATGGGGACCCTTGGCAGGCATCACTGATTGACCAACCCACTTTCTCCTTCTGAGCCCAGACAAGGTCTCAGAAGCCTTCTCTGAGTGTTCCATAAAACCACTACCAATTGATCAGGGATGGAAAATAAGTGGAAAACTATTTACAAACAGCAATTTGATGAGCATCAGGAATCAAGAGTCTTACTTCCATGTCTTATCAGAAGCTCTCTTCTGGAGGAGAGACTCCAAAACTCCTTCTAAAGGATACCAGCACTTCTCCAATGCAGGGAGAAAAATGTCTGGACTCCAAGCTTTGCTTAAAGAACCTGGGTTTTCATACTGACTCTTTATTCCAGCAATGAGCAGGCCTTTTATTTCTCCTTCCTCCTGCCTTGTCCCTAGGCATCAGAAAGCACACAGGGTAAGCTCTTCTTCAGGGCTTTTCAGCTGGTTCCAGAACCATACGTAATACTGCTGTTTTTAAAACACCTCGCTGCAGCCAAAAGCTTAGCCTTCTGGTGTGGGCTTTCCTTGCCTTTCAGTGTGGTTGAACATCTGACAACCATTTGGTGGAATAAGTGAAGGGATTAGAACAAGAAACACAACCTTTTGTTGACTTTTCTGCTGATCCATTGGAAATTCATTTAGGCCCACACAAGTTTGCCGACTCTTCCCTTAATATTAAAAATTCCATTTCTGCGTAAGTCAGTTCCCATCTTAGATGTCACAGATGGCTGTCAACACAGGATTCCTAAAGAGGAGTCCTCTCTCACCCTTGTCTCTGCCCTGCCACCTTTTAAAATTATCCCAGCATTCTTGAGAAGGTGCCAAATGGATGGCCTCAGCCAATGATGTCATTTGTTCACCGCCAGGCTGGAACTCCTCACCAGGCACTGTGTCACCGCATGGAAAGCCACCTTGTTCGAGGAAGCAGTCACAAGACCGCCTCCAGGTAGGCTCAGGTCCGAGGGAGGCTGATTTGACCAGGCCAGAGGCCTTGAACCGTCTACATTGTGAGCATTCCGGACAATTGGTCTCTTCTATCCCACTCCCTCCCCTTACCCACTCTGATGAAATCTGCAGAAGTTCTGCAACCCAAATTGCCAAGCTGCTGAGCACATTAAATCTGAATTTCTTTATAAATCTCCTGGCCCTTCTATAACTCTGAAAGCTTCACACGAGCTTAGTACAAGCTGGGGCGGGGGGCGGATTTTCCCAACCAACGTGGCCTGTCCTAGAAGATAGGCGGTGCCAGAGGAGTCTAGAGCAGCCGCTGCAATCAGGCAGGTCTGAGTCAGAATCTCAGCTCTGTCACTTCTCGCCCTGTGTCCTTGGACAGGTTTCTGAATCTTTTGGAGCCTCAGTTTCCAACATCTCTAAGAAGCAGGGCAGTAAAACGTGCTCCTCGGGTTTTTAGGATAACTGAGAAAAAATGAGGGGAACGAATCTCTTTTCACGGTACTTTGCTTCCCTCTTCTCCCACCCTCTGCACATAAACACAGGACAGAAAACCCTGGATCAGAAAACCCTGGATCATTTCGCGTCGCTACTTTCTGGATCGGAAGCAGGCGTTGCTGTGGGGTGAAGAAGATATGTTTGCAGGAAAACGGGCAGCAGAACTTCAACCTCTGGAGCCGGCTCAGAGCACGGCTGATAAACCACCGCCGGCTTCCTAAGCCCCGCAGCCTCTGCCAGTGGTGACTGTGGAGCTTTCCCGGGAGCTGCCCTAGAGGAGGGGCACCTCCAGCCCCACCCACCACCCTGGGAGCCCAGCCTGGGCAGCAGAGCCCGCCTGGCCGCGAGGCAGCCAGGGAAACCTAAAATCGGGTGTGCTATCGAGTTCTGCTGTGGGATTTTCACACAGGCCGGGTAACTACCGACCTGGGAGCGGGTTGAACCGGTGACCCCAGCAGCGCGAAAGGCTCTGGTCGCATGACGCCTCCCCAACCCTCCGCTCGACGCTTCAACTTCCTCCCGCGCCCGTCCCAGTGTGGCAAGCACAGCACCGTTCCAGTGGCCCTGGCTGAGGGCCCCTGGCTTCCACCGAAGGGCAGTGGGGAGAACAAGGGAAGGCAAACTTGAAAAACAGTAAAAGAATCAGTTGATCCCTAAGTGGATTTTCAGTGCCCCTGTCGTCTTGTTTAAGGAGTACATACTGTTACAACCTTGGAAAGGTAGAGACTCGATTGAGTGGCAGGGTAGGTGGGTGGCAGCTGCTGGATCCCCAGTGCATGGTGTGATGCACGGGGCCTGGTCTCAGGGATGCTAAGTGCTGGAGCTGGAGACCGAGGGGAGAGGTGATGGAGACCAGATGGTACAGCTGAGACTCAAAGGGCTGAATTAGTAGGGGAGTGGGGCCTGGGACCCACTGCCTGCTTCTCTCTCCTGGTCCCTTCCCACAGGCATTTCTCAAAGTGTGCTCCATGGAGTATGCACTGCTGGTGAGGGATGGAGAGAGACCTAAAAAACAGACCTGTGGTCCAACAGCTGCGCATTAATGCTGCATCTTGGGATAAACGGGTGCACCTTCACATAAAAAGAGGAACGGGTATTCAGAAGCTACTAATCCGGCCTAGCCATATACTGAGAAAAGCTGGAGTAAACAAAACGAAAAGGTGGCTACTGTAAGCTGCATTCCATTCCCAACCAGCAGTGTCTCAAACCAACTGTCCAAGACAGTTGTTGACATTAGCAAAGTTA
Organism: Balaenoptera physalus; assembly: GCF_965194825.1. Classification (NCBI taxonomy): domain Eukaryota; kingdom Metazoa; phylum Chordata; class Mammalia; order Artiodactyla; family Balaenopteridae; genus Balaenoptera; species Balaenoptera physalus. Next base: position 87,505,455 of record NC_138886.1, on the reverse strand, counting down.
TGGTGGTGGGCAGCTCTGGGGTAAGCTCAGTTGCTCTGCGGTATCTGGCACTAGATTGGCATCTCCTGTCTCAGTTCTCAGGGTCCTCCCCTCATGGTCACAAGATGGCAGCCGCTGCACCAGGTATCATATTCTCTCATACAACCTCATGCAAAAGCAGAAAGCAAGGAGGTGTCAGAAAAGAAGCACCTTCTCCCTGTATTTCTCTTTTTATTTCCAGAGTCCCCAAAGTAAGTCTCATTGACCAGAAGAACTGAGTCACATGCTCACCCCATACTCACCCCTGGCAAAGGAGTTCACAGTTTCTGTTACTGCCATAGAAATATTGTGATTCATTTCCTGGAGCTGGGCCCATTATCTCTCAAACAAAATCACAATTCTGATGGCAAAGAAAGGAGGAATGGCTATTTGGAAGCTACTTATGGGGTCTACCATGAGAGATTCCTTTACTCCAGGACTTCTGAAAGCTTTTATATGTGAATGTACACTGTTTATCTCAAGAGGCAGAGTTAATGTACAGTTTCCCAAACTTATCTGGTCACAGACCTCCTTTGTCACCAATCAACTCATGAGACTTGGGTTCTATGGAACACACCTTGGGAAACACTGTCCAATGTATCCCCTCAGCATTTCACTTCTTAATTTGCATGACATCACTTAGACTAGACAGAAACCGTCTCTTGAGCCTTGAGTAAATACAATTTTCACAAATTTCTGTCTTCCTGATGTTTTTTTAAAGTCACTCCCTGTTCAAGTCAAACCTGGATTCAGAATGACAATTTTTCTGTCTCTGCCAAAAGCCTTGCATGTAGACATTTATCCTAAAATGTTTTCAGTCCCCACAAAACTCTTCAAAGTTAAAAAAAAAAAGCAAGATGAAGCCCTGAAGCCTAAATTCCAGCAGCTGTTCTAAAATGTTCTAACAATTCCATCCACCCATGAATACAATGTTCACACTGGTGTACGTTCCATATATCTCTGTCTTTCCTCTCTAACTAATTAGCTGGTTAAGATTCCTTTCCTCCTGGAGCCTGATCATGGTGTACACTCAAAGGTAGTTGCTAAAAGCTCTATAGCTCAGGCTTAAAGGAAAACTTTGGCTTGTACTGAATTTACAAATTTTTTTCACCTTCTGTACAATGGTTGTGAACTATTGCAGCTACCACTTACCCAGTAGTGCCCAGAAACAGTGTTAAGCATCTCCCCTGCATTAGTTCCATTCTTACACTGAGCTGTGAGCCAGGGAGTACTGCTGTCCCCAGTTTTACAGATGAGAACTCAGAATTGGGGGAGCCCACACCCAAGTCTGCCTGACTCCAGAGCCTACACTAACCGTAAAGCCTACTGGCTCCCTGGAAGGAGGATCTGCCAGTTGTTTGGAGAGATTCGGGCTGAAACCTTTTCTATTCAGAAGTGAACCTGGGTTTGCCAGCTTCCTTCATGAAGCTGTAACCTGACTAGTAAAATGTGCTCATTCTTCATAGAACATCTTTTTTTTTTTTTTTTTTTTTAATGGCTGGACTTAGTACAAATTGCAAAAAGTATAACCAAGCTCTCCTTGGGGAGATCTGGTGTCTGTGTTTGCATGTGTGTTAGAGGAGTGAGGTGTAATCACATTTTTCCCCATTAGGAAAAATCAGCTTAAAACTTACATTAAAGGTAATCTTCAAAATGGAAAGCATCTCTCAGAGGGGAGCTCGTCTGATATTTGCAAAGCAGCAGAGCACCAATTCCACCTATTAATAAAATTTAAAAATCAACATTTTCCCATACATCTCCTATATGGGAGACACAGTGCTATGTGCTTTACCTACTTTTTTTTCAAGTTCTTACAATCATCTTGGGAAGTGTGTGTTATTGCTCCAGTTTAATAAATCAGGAAACCAGGGTTTCAAGAGATTAGTTAGCAAGGTGAAGTCACAAAGCCAGATTTGGTGGCAACTGTGGAGTTGAGAAATAGGGGATGATTACAGGCAGAGGAATCTAGGCCCTAGTAGCTAAGGCCACCACCACCTTCTCCTGCCAGGGGTGGTGGCCTCCATGGGGCACTGGCCAGCAGCTGGCCGGTGATGCTGTGGCCCCCCAGCTTGGGTGAAGACCGAGCAGGATCAGCCTGGCCTGTAACATTCCTGTACATTCAGGCCAAAGTGCCAGGAGCTTGAGGACATCACTTGGGTCCTCAGTTCCCTATCTGCACAGAAGGGCAGTCATTGCTGCTTGTTCAGTCAGTTGATGAGGTGTTTGCCTGTGAATTAACAATGCTTATAAATCACCGTGAGCTCCTTGGAGAAAGGTGCTGTTCCACCCAAAGCACTGTTTGACTATTACTCTTGTAGCTTTTATTATATAGCCTGTATTATTAAAATATAATCTGAAATGTCCATTTGAATTGGATTATTCCTTTCACTGGATCTTTGGAAGTGACCATTGTCTTGATTGCTGGAGGAGCTTCATCTGTGCCACAAAATCTCTTAAAAAAAAAAAAAAAAAAAGCCTGAAAGTAAATTCAACTCGACATGGTGAAATAAAAGAGAAAGTTTCTTTCATATGATCATGCTTAGGCTTGGCTGCTTTTAAGATGTTTCAAGGGATTTTCTTTCTTTTTTTTTCCCCCTCCCAAACTACCTTCTTTGTTTAGGGATCCCTATTTGTCCTCCTGCCTTTTCTACAGTGTCACTTATTGCTTTGTGAGAGACTTACTGAATGTGAGGACACAAAGGGACAATGAGACTTGTTACCGGAGGCAAGAAGCCACCTGCACACATTTAGAGAGGCTCCTTCTCATATATCTTGCGAGGTTTGTACCAAAGGCATTAACAGAAGGGCCACCACCCAGCTCTCTTACTCCGGATGGATGAGGGAGGGGTTATCCTCTTGGCGCTCCCAAACTGATGAGTTCTCAGGAAGCCAGGGGAAAATGCACTGGAATTATTCTTATTATTGTGGTTATTAATTCCATCCTTTTTTGTTTTGTTTTTTTTTTTACTACAAAGAGACAGCAGGGCAATGGACCTATCCTGATTCACATTAAGTGTATCTGATTATAGCCTATCAATATTTTTAGGCAGAAAGAAGCCAGTGCCACTTAGGCTAGACTGATAGGGCAGAGATGTGAAGCGACCTTCCCAGCCGTTAGTCACCACATTTACCCACTATAACCTGGTAAGTCAAAACAATGTGAACAGGTTAAAATGTTTTGTTCCCAAGGGGTTGAATTAGCTAAGGAGATTGCAGAACGTTTTGTTTTCAGCTGAACAATTGGCTTTATTTTGCCCTTTCATTCCTTATTATCTCTCCTCTTCACTCAGTGCCAAATTCTACAGAAATGAAGAAGTAGGCAGAAAACATCGCACGAAGGGCATGCACTAAATCCATTCATAACTGCTGCTTTCAAAGGCCAAATATAAAGGAAGCATTAGCAGGACAACTAAGTCTCAACAGAATGAAAGACCCATCTGGGCAGTGACATGTTATTCGCATCATATAACAGGGAGTAGGAAGAAGCAAACGACGATTGTTGACATGGAATAAATAAATGAACTATTTATGCATCCAGCTGAGAAGAAAGACATGCAGAGAGAAAGTCTGTGCAGTTTGCTTGCTTCAGATTTTGCCAAGCATGAAACACACCTGCGAGGTCAAACCATGAGGCGCTTGTGCGTTGGGTCGGGGCAGGTGGTAACGGCAAGCCGCTCTCAGCCTAAATCACACGGGGGAGAGTGCTTCTAGTGCAGGCCCTTCTGGCCCCCGTCCAAGGTGCCTAGTTACTGAATTACCAGAAGGACTCCTGATCAGGCAGCCTCTTCTAAAAGGTCAGCTGTGGTGCAACCCCAAGGATGGTGTAACAGCAAGACCCTTTTACTGCTTTCGTCTGGAAGCTAAGTTGTTTCCCAAATGACTGGTGTTTAGGATGAATCAATGACCAGAGCCATATGGTGTCTGGCTCATAGTCGGCATTTAATATTTATTGAATGAATGAATGAGTGAGTGACCACAACCTCAACCTACCTGCTATATGCTAAGTGGCACAAAATTTAAAAAGAAGGAAGGAAGGGTGGGAGGCAGGGAGGGAGAAAAAATATTCCTCCAAGTTGTTGAACAAAATATTGGGTTCAATTTCCCCAGCCTAGGGAAGGGGGAGGGGAGCCTGCCCTGGCAGTCAATCCAGTAAGCTGGTCCATGAGGGGCCAGGACTCTCTCTTACTTATAATCAGATTAGGGCAGAGCCTATGGGGAGAAGCCCAAGCAGGCAATTCAAGCCTGAGACACCAGAAGCCATATATTAAGACCTAGACAAAAACAGAAAGTAAAGAGAATAGGAAATGACAGATGGGGGAGGAAAAGGAGTTAGGGGTAAGGGACAGTAAGTTACAATATGAAGAATTAGAGGAGTTCTGTATAAAACTTGTGGAATTGAGTAAAGGGGTGGGAGAAACCAAAGTTCTCAGGTCAGACATGCTGTGACATTTAAAAAGAGTTTAAAAAAATAATTGATTTTTTGTATTCCCTAACCCTATTTTCTCCCAACATTTTGTTATAAAAATTTCAAATATATAGAGAAGTTGAAAATTGTACAGTGAACACACCCACAACCTAGATTTTACAATGATCACTAGAATTGCTTTATCACACATCAGTTTATCTACCCATCCCTCTCTCCTTTCATCAATCCATTCTATTTTTCTTTATATTTTTATTCCCAGCATTTTCTTATGGAAACAGCTTTTTTGTTAAATGCTCATGTTTTTTGTTGTTATTTATATCAAGGTAAGTGTAGCTGGGTCAGCTAAATGTCCCACAATATATACTCTCTTCTCTTTTTGTAGTAGAAATTTAAAATACGTATATGTGTATGAAAATTTAACACAAAGATTATATTTCCCAACCCCCTTTGCAGCTAGGTGTAGCCATGTGGCTAAGTTCTGATCAATAAAATGTAACAGGAAGTGCCATGTGACAGTTTCCAGGATCCTTCCCTAAGAGGCACTCCCTACGCCCTCTCTTTCATCCCTGCCTCCATTTCTCTTCCTGGGACACAGATGTTGCCGTCCGGAACCAGGAGGCTAAGGACCACAGCCTAGGGATGGCACTATGGAGCCATGAGTTGGATGAAGTCTGTGGTCCTGAAAACTCCTGGGAGCAGAGCCACCATCGAAGACTGCTTACCCCTGGACTAAATTTATGTAAGGGACATAAACCTCGTTCTTGTTTACACTACTGTTATTGTAAGTAGTCTGTCATGAAACTAAAGCTAATTCTAACAAATGCAACAAGACTTAAAAATCAAACAGTACAGAAGGGCTTATAATGAAAAGCAAGTGACATACCCTAAGGCTTCCTTAGTCCCAGTTGATCTCCCCAGAGGTACACTTTTAATTGGTTACTTCCACATCTCTAAATAATGTTTCTATTTTCTTTCTCTGTTTATCCATTTTAGACCCCATGTATTGACTTCAGCTCACCTGAGCTCCTCTTCCATTTCTTGCTTCTTCCTGTCAATAAAGGTGCATCACTATTTTGGTTTCTTTATTATTTGTGTTTGTAAATGCAATTATTTCTTTTTTCCATCAACTAAAGATGAAATCTCTTGTCTCCCTGCTTTGTTAGACGAGGTCATCAGCCCACCTACCTCCAAGTCTTTCCACTTCTCCCCTGTCTCTCTGTCATCTCAGTCTCTAGTGTTCTTATGTTTCCATTGTCCATGTCATTGTAAAGCACCACTTACATGCTTTGACTGACAGTTTCACTATTGAGTGAGGGGAGCCTGCCTTTGTTCTTTTGAATCCTGAAATGCCAGAGTGTAGAGGGCTTTGATCTTGGGCACCAAATCCCACCTTTGGTGCCCTAATTTGGCTGTAGCCCTATAGCTTTCAATCTACAACTCACACAGTATACAGTAATTATGTGTTTACAGGTCTATCACATCCAACCCTTTATCCTTAGCAACATATAAGTATCTGGTACTTGGAGCTATAATGAACTACCAAAGTATTTTTGAGTGACAAGGTTAAACCAGAAGCCAGGTAACTTCATTCATATCCATTACTCCTGGAGATTTCTTGAAAAGTCAGTGCTCGAGGATCAATATGGCAGGCCCACATTCTCCTGTAATTCACTAAGCTATATTGCTTCTTGGCAGACACAAGTGAAGTTTGCACAGACACATTTAGCACGTTTCTCCTCCTCTAAGTCTCAGAGGCTCTAGCAACCCTCTGGGCACCCTGGACGCACCATCCGTGTCTGAGCCGAGGAACCACATCTCTGTAAAGTGAGGTTCAAGCTGAGAGCAAAGAATGCCCACCATGAATGCCTATTCGGTGGCTCACAGACAGAAGCTTTTGAAGTCATAAGATACTGCGCCAAACGAGTTGTTGGTTCAGTGAATGATTTCTCCACAGAGAAACAGATGAAAATGCAAGAACACATGTTCACGTGCATTTAGCTGGGAAGAATGGCAGCCCTGTCATATGTATTCTTGGCACAAAAATCTAAACCATAATAAACACAAGAAGTACATCTTTATAAGGATCACTTTTAGCTTGGTGTTATCATGTTGTTGAAAATGAGGCTGGAGATGAGAACTTTAAAATTAAAATCATATACACTGATATACCTTCCCTGCATTGTTCAATACAAGTTCAAATCTATCTGACTTCTTAGACTGAGTTTTCACCAGCTCAATTAGTGGTCTAAGGATTGTAAATTTGGAGAAGATCATGAAAGGGGATCACATCCTTCCTTCTCATCCCAGGTGAGATAGCATCTGAACCACTTCAGAAAGTCTTAAGTGTAATCCTATCTCTTTCCTTGTTGATGTTGTTATATCCAACCATTACTGTAGACAGTAGTGATTAGTGGATAGAGCTCATATAAGAAAGTAGAAACTTGAGTGAAAAGTCAGTGAAGTGACCCCATAATGAATGGGCAAATAATTCAAGTAGCAGAGAAAAATCCCAGACTGAATCAGGCTGTCCCAGAAAAGACATTTAAGTGATGATGGGCCAGTCCTCAAATCATGCTTCCTTCTACAATCCCACATGGTCAGTGTGCCCACCATACTGCAGCCACCTGCACAAACACGCCACCTCCTACCACACTGCCCTCTTACAACCACACAGCCCACAGAGTCCCCAGTGGTCTGTGGCTCAGTTCCCCCTGTCGATCAGCCATTTCTCCTGGCTTTTCGTGACCCACTCTCCCTTATTTGGCAAAACTGTTCATCTGCTGTGTGGTCTACGGTACTGCTATCCTTTCCTTCTTCTTGTAGTACTAGAATCCCCACATTTTAGCTGGTTACATGGCAAGCTAGCATGAAGACTGCATTTCCCAGTCTCCCTTGTTATCTGTGATCATGTGACTAAGTTATGGTAGGGATGTGTGTAATTTCCAGGTCATGTCCTTAAAGGCAGTGGCTGTGCCTTCCCTGTTCTCCTTCCTGCTGGCTGGAATGCAAATCCATCATACATGTCAGGGAGCCAAATGGACCTGACAAACACCCTGGGAGAAGGCAGAGTAACAAGAGGGAGGAAGCCTGGCTCCCTGATGCTATCAGGCCACTCCTGCAGCCCTGGACTGCCTACCCAGTCCCTGAGTAAGAGAGGAATAAGCTTCTACCTTATTTTGGTCACTATATTTGAGTCTCTTTGCTATTGCCATCTATCCTGTATCTGAATGTATCACTGCTCCAGATCATTTTTACCATGTTTGCAACCTACTCCAAATGCCAAAGCTCTGCTCCCACAGAGGTCCTCCTCCAGTATCCGCCAAGTACTAACTTTCCCTATGTTCATCTTCCTTTTGTACACTGCAGTTGGAGTTCTCAGTGCTAGATTACTGGAGGTATTTGGTCAGGGTGGTAGCCCTTCATTAAACTGAACCAAAAGGTATGCTTGGGCTCATAGAAGGTATTAAACAAACGCTTGTCTAATGAATGCATGGCCAATAGGAAGTTCTACGACTCAGTGCAAAAGAACCAGTTAATGGAAACTTTCTCCTTCAGATTCTTTAAAATAATTATCATCATCATTATACATTCATTTAATCAATGTGCTAGATACCGTACAAGTTAGCAATTTGATGCACTGTCTTTTAATCTCACAAGAAATCTGTAAGCTATGTATTGTATTGATAATAATAATAATAATATTAGTATTATTGTTATTCCCATTTTACAGGTGAGGAAACTGGGATCAGAGAAGCGAAGTAACTTGTTAAACAAGTTAAGTGGCAGAGCCAGACTCAAAGCTATGTCAGTCCTGCTCCAGTGCCACGTGTACCCTTAACAATTGTGCTAACAGTGATGGTTTAAGACAAAGAAACAGGTAAGTGAAGAATGAGTTTCTAGAGCTCTTACTGTTCATATTTACTGCATGGGAAAGTCCCCCCAAAACCTGACACCTCGAGAAAGCAACTGGGGTACATGGGACAGATCATGCAGGGACCACCATTTGCCATCTGAGAACACACGACCCAGGGTTCTGGGTATGTAGGCTTCCAGAAACTCAATACTTCTTTCAAGTTATTTTTTAAAGCACAATAACTCACATTTGTGTAGCACTTTATGGTGAATAAATGCTTTTACAAACACTAGCTCGTATGATTCATAAAATCATTTTGTGGGCTTCCCTGGTGGCGCAGTGGTTGAGAATCTGCCTGCCAATGCAGGGGACAGGGGTTCGAGCCCTGGTCTGGGAAGATCCCACATGCCGCGGAGCAACTGGGCCCGTGAGCCACAACTACTGAGCCTGAGCGTCTGGAGCCTGTGCTCCGCAACAAGAGAGGCCACGATAATGAGAGGCCCGTGCACCGCGATGAAGAGTGGCCCCCACTTGCCGTAACTAGAGAAAGCCCTCACACAGAAACGAAGACCCAACACAGCCATAAGTAAATTAAAAAAAAAAAAATCATTTTGTAAGGTAATTGAGCCTATACTATTATTCTTCCCATTCTCCAAAGGAGGAAACTGAGACCCAGAAAGATTGTGACTGTGCTGGTAGGTGGCTGAATAGACATCTGAACAAAGGATTTTTGTTTCTTTCATGTCTCATGCTCTTCCTAGTTACCATGTCACGTCCCTTCTGCCCATCAGCCACCCCTTTCCCCGAAGCATGCTACGGAGAAATGACGATAGACTGGCCTTTACAGAGGGAAAAACAAATAATGCCAGGTTTTAAAATATTATTTTGAAATGTTATTTTTTTCAGAGGCATCCATCCAGTCTTGTTAGCTAGGAAAGTTGTAGAAAACACAAGTGTTTTGTGGTTTGAATTCAGCTGAGGCTGGGAAAAATGCCATCGACGGCTTTTCCTTAGGTGGCCAACCTGTCTACATTTTTCTAGTACCTTCGGGAGTTGGCGCAAGTCATCTGAAAAACCATCGTGAGCGCTGAGAAATCTACAGCTCGCCCTTCTCTTCAGACAACAAGATAGGTGGCTGAGATCAAGGTAAGGAAAACCAGCAGAGCAGGCGGGCTGCGCACGTGGTGACACCAGCCGGGACTTGCGCTGGGCCCCCAGAGGCTGCTGGCTTCCGCGGGCGCCAAGCGCACACGAAACGCCCTCTTTTACTTCTCAGTATTCAGAGAGGTCGGATCCAGAACCCATTCACCTGGGTGCTGAAATTTTTAGTGGAAAATTTACCAGATGCAAACAGGAAGTTTTTGTACTGGGTGTTTTCCCTGGACCGCGGGTTTGTGGGAATGGGGGGAGGAAGACAAGGCTGCAAACAAAGGTCTTTGTGGCCTGGGCTTGCAGGAGAATTCAAGCAGGGCCGATGCTCAGGATGACTGACATGCTTGTGGCGACAACCACGGCTGCCGGGAAGAGTGTTCCCAGAGGCCCCCAGGGAACCCGCGGATGGAAGTGGGAGGAGGGCTCAGCTCCGCGGGAGACAGTGGTGGTGAGAGGTGTTGTGCTGTTTTCAGAGCAGCTGCTCAGCGTGGCTGGCCTGCTTTCTGGACCCACCGGGAAACGTGGAAACATGACGGGCCTCGCCCGCCAAAGAGCCCTCGTAAAATCAGACTCCTGTTACAGAGAAAGGAAAGGGGCGAGGCCCAGAACAGCAGACCAGGGCAGGACATGGGGTGAAGATGTGAGAGGGGACAGAGCTGGGGAAGAAGCAGCTCCCAGAATGTGTGTGAAAGAGAGAGAGACGACCGAGATATCAAACGATTCTTGCTGGGGGAATAACTGAGTGAGGTGACGGTCCCTGGGGAGTGGTGGACGGTACTTCCATACTCCCCTCGCCCTCCTTGTGGCTGAGGGGTCTGTCTCAGCCCTTCGGCCACTGCAAGGCGCCACCCCACCCTGATCCCCCTGCCACTGGCTTCCAGGCCCCGAAGGCCCCAGGATTGCTCAGCCCTTCCTTCCTCTGGGCAAGCGGCAGCAGTCACCTCTTCCGTATTCCCAGCGCCGCTGGAGAAAGGTGGGACACGGTCGCCAGTCCTTTGCGCACCTTCCAAAACTATGTATCTAAGAAGAAATGGGTTTAAAAGAGGTCTTTAAGAAGGGGGGCTCCCTCGCCTGCCTTCCTTGAGCAGGAACGGACTGAGAAATCTGTGCTTCTCACTGTCCTTTCTCTCCTCAGGGGTGTTCCCCACCCCACACCGGCTGTCGGCGGGAGGGAGGTTTGGAAAGCCTTCAGGATAAGCAACAGTGGGAACACTGCGCTTTCACCCGGAGGAGGCCACACATGGAGACTGTGCAGAGAAACACGCACACACACACACAAGTACGTGCAAACAAAAAGAAATCTCCGTTCAGTCCATCTTTCAACATGATTCATGCACATGGCAAATATTGCAAAATCTGGGCTTGGCAGGCGGTGGCTGCGGGGTCTTTAGGTGGGTATCACAGCAATGAGTAGACATTAACCCTTCGTGTGCCGCCTGCCATTTTATCCTTCACCCGAGAATGAAGAAACGAGGTTTTAAGAAAGCCTCCAAAACAACTAGAAGTGATGGTGGATAGAGTACGCAATTAAAGGAGAAAATCAGGACACAAACTGAACCTCCGAATAATATTAAAATAAAATTAAAATAACCTTTTAAAAGTTGGCGACTGCAATATTGATCATTTAATATTTATCCCAGCTTTAGTAAACGTATAGGAGACTACAAGGAAATACACTCAAAAGTTGTTCTGGGATTAGCTAGCTCAAGACTTCTCAAATTTGAATAAGCAAAGAACCCACTGGGTGTCTGGTGAAAATGCAGATTCTGACTCAGGAGTTCTGGCGTAGGGCATTGCTGACAAGCACCCAGGTTATGATACAGCGGTTCTAGCAAGGGTATTCGTGGATTTTTTTCTTCTTTATACCCTCTGGTATTTTTTAATCTTCTATAATAAACATATTGCTTACTTAGATAATCATGAAAATATTTTCTTTTGGAAGATAAGGTATTTATAGATTAAGTCCAGTGCTTCACCTGACCAGATCCTGGGAGATGAGACTTCTCAACAAACTGGAAGGCAGTTCAGAGCTTTGATTCTCAGCCTGGGGAAGGGTAGGGGGGAGTCGCAGGGGATTCCCCGGGAAGCTTTACAGAGCATTTGCCCCCTGGGGACTTGTCAGAATTGGGGGTGGGGCTGTGTAATTGGAGAGCTCCTGGACCACACACCGCGCGGTTCCCCAGGGCAGAGAACCATCACTGCAGCCGCCTGCGCAGACTTTGCACTTTACTGTCATTCAGATCTAGGCCTGCATGTGGCTACGTCTGCCATGGCCTGCAGTGGCAGAGTACAAACATACTGTATTGTATGCTCGCAACTAGTAAAACCCAAGTTTTATATGCTTATTGAGAGTGGAGCCATTCACTGCTCATACTTTGTGTTAGCGCTAAAGAAACCACCTCACAGCTCACTTTTATATATCTGATTGAGAAACAAAGAATTGGTGATGACCTTGTCACTATCTTAAAGACTTTGGGCAAGCTGAGGCAGGTAACCAAACAGGACCCTCAGACTTTAGGTTTTAGAGGTTTACAAAGTGGCACAATTAAGAATACTAGATAAACTGGCATCTTGGTGAGTCCTGTCGGTGGGATAACAGTCAGAAGCATCACTGCCCCAAATGTTCCTCTTCTATGGAATCACAGAGAACTTGCATCATTCAAAATGGTGCTGTAGATACAAGAATATTAACTTAATCATCTATAATATGCACATTAACATCTTTTTGTTGTCTTGCTTCAAGGAGAAGGAAAATGAGATGGGCTGGCTTGTGTGCTATCTCCTCTATATATTATTTGATTAGTCAGGACACTTTCAATTCAAACCAGTATTAATAAGAAAATGGGAATTTATTGAATTATGTAACTGAAAAGTTTATCTATCTTCAGGCATAGCTGGATCCAGGCACTCCACTGATGCTATCAGAACTTAGCCTCATTCTTTCCCTCTCAGTTCAGCTCTCCTCCATGTTGGCTCTTTTATCAGGCAGGCTCACGACTGGGGGCAGATGCTAGGAGGTTCAGGCTTATTCTTCATCCTCCCTGAAACCCCAGAAAAAGAAGTCTCTGTCATAACAGTTTAAACAAACATCCCCTATTTGAGTCTTCTGAGCTGGACTTGGATCACATACACGAATCTGGACCAGTCACTGGGACATGGTGGGGGGTGGGGCGTTGGTTCATTCCTCCAGGCCTGGGGCAGGTGCCCAGCGCTGGATCCAGACATGAAGGTAGTCAGAGATTTAAGAGCAGAGAAGTAAGAGCTTTTCTAGAAAAATATGGACTATATGATTAAAAGAAGGGAGAATAAACCCTAGGCAGGAAAGCAATTGTGCCCAATTCAGCATATAATTATCAACAGACTAATATTCACAACTGGTCTATTTTGAACTTCATAATTCAGGTTGATTAACGGGACCAGTGCTTTGCAACTTTTTTATATCTTAATTCACATATAAGAATTATAATGTGCGTACGCAGCCTGGGGTAAGGGGAAGGGTGGGGGAGGAATTTGGGATCCCAGCAGAGGCTGCTGTAGGATTGATTGGCCAGGGACTCCAAATGTCCCAAGTTCTGCGAGAAGCAATAACTTGTGTTGGGGTCAGATCTCGGGAATCTCTATGTTTAGGGCATAATACTGGTACTTAAGGCCCAAAGTGGCCATTTAGTAATTTAAAAAATATATGACAGCATAGTTCAAAGTTTATTGTGACCTGTATCCTAATACCTTCCCCTCCTCACCACACCCCACCTCACCTCCAAAAAGGCAATCGTTCATTGAGCAATTATTAACTGAGCACATGATGTGTGTCAAGTGCTGTTTTAGGCCCTTGGAATACATCAGTGAATAAAACAAAGATCTTCGTCTGGCTGTGTTTCTTTCAAATACCTGTAGGTCAGTAGAGACAGACAATAAGCAATAAACATAATAAATCAGTAAATTATAAAATGTATTAGAAGGTGGTAAGTGTTAGAGAAAGACAGAAAAAGTAGAGCAAGGGAAAAAGGTTATTTCAAGAAGGATTCTTGAAATGCCTCTGCCTCCAGTAGTTTGAGTCTACAAATTTCAGGAGACTTAAGAATGGTTCACCCCCTTTACGAAGTGTTTCAATATCCAGCTCTGGGCATCAGAGCATACCTGGACGCTCCAAGCCTGGGTCTGCAATGGCAAGGAAGGCCAAGGCTTTTGCACAGAAGTACAGCTAATGTCAAATACCAACATGGAAATGCCAATATGTTCTCTCACACTTCAGACCTGGAAGGGACATTCAAGGTTAAAGTCCCCCTCCTCCAGCTTGTGCAGTGGATGAGGGTGGCACCAGGCTCGCCTCTGACTGGGGCTCTTGTGTGACGGCACACAAGTCTCAGCAGGGGGCTGTATTGGTTATCTCTAACTGCATGATAAACTATCCCAACATTTAGTAGCTTAAAACAGTGACTTTTCAAATCTCGCAGTTCCTGTGGGTCAGGCATGGGCATAGTTTAGAGAGGTCCTCTCCTTCAGGGTCATGCACAGGCTGTGATGGAGTTATTGGCTCCACTCACCTGCAAACCTGTAACAGAGGTTCAACTGAGGCAGGATCCACTTCCAAGTTCACTGGTGGTTGTCCGCAGGGCTCAGTTCCTCCAGGCCTGTTAGAGTGAGGGCCTCAGCCCCTTACCGGCTGTTGCCCAGAAGCCACCCGCAGACCCTTGCTACGTGGGCCTCTCCAACATGGCGACTTCTTCATCAAAGCCGGTGAGAGAGAGTGTGTGCCAGGAAGATGGAAGTTGCAATCTTGTAACCCAAACATAGAGCAAGTCAGCAGACCCAACCTGCGCCCAGGGCAAGGATGGCATCAGGGTGTGTCTACCAGGAGGTGGGAATTGTTGTGAGCCGTCCTCAAAGTCAGCCTGTCTGAGGACCCTGGACTCTGCGTTCAGGATTTCTCTGAGTCTTGCTGCCTGGGTTCCTGGCACTCTGTTTTCTACTAAGTGACAATACAGCCCATTTCCACCCTGTGATTCCCTTAGTTGTGAACACCAGGGCGCTCTTTCATTCTCTCCCTCCTTCTGCTCCTCCAGGTTTCTCTTCTCTTAGTGAAGTTCACCAAGGAGATCCCCATCACTCACCCTCCCTTGGAGGGTCCGCATTGGGTCCACAGTCGGGTCCACATGATCACACAGCTGTCACTTACCCTACTGTTTACAACTCCATTTCAAATCTCCTAGCCCCAGCCAGACCCAACACCTACCAAACCCACTGAGACTTGGGGAGGGGAAGCTTTCACTACAGGGAATTTGGAACAGGAAGCATTTGTCGAACTGAGAAGTGAGGCCCCGACAGGGAAGATCAGTGGAAACGCTTGGTCAGTGTTCACTGCTATGGGGCATTTGCTGAGAGGACGGTTTCTCACAAGCTCTCAGATAAATGGTGATAATGGATGATTCTCAATAAAGAGTATTCTAACAGCCCCGTTCCAGCCAGGTCTATGCAAGTCAAATTGCATTGCAAAGAATAAGATACAACTGAGCTTTCCTTCTGAGATCCAAATAAGGCAATTCCACAATTGATAGGGCATGGAATTGGGGGATGGCTGTGGTCTGTGTCACATTCCATTCATAATGGGACATACAGATAAACTGAATGGTGTTATGTCTGTGGTCTACAAACTAACACTATTCTGAAAGCATCCAAATGAAAAGTAAGATGGGCTGACATACACCTCCTGGTCCCTCCTCTTTAGTGCATTTTGCATATTTTATTATATGTTTTCTTTAAAACTCCCCTTTTCTATTTTGGCATCCAACCATAGTGGCCATTTTGAAACTCTGTCTGCTAAACATTTGAATCACTTATGTCTTTTGTCTCCCTTGCCTCCCTCCCTCCCTCCCTCCCTTCCTTCCTTTCTTTTTGCTATGATGCCACCCCTCTCATAACCTCAAATGCTCTTTGTAAACTCAGCTGACTTTTCCAAAGCAGTTTTACAAAACTCATCAGAGGGAGGCAGGTGGTGGCTACAATGCATTCCCCACAGCCCTGTGTGCTTCTCACCAAACTGAATCCCTTGAAGCCTGGACGTCCTGACATTGTGTGGCCTCCACCACAAGATTAAGGCATCTGGCTTCTTAGGGGAGGATGCCACTGACACCTCCTACTTCTATTCTTCTTGAGGTACCCATGTTTCTTTAAATTTATTTCTCCTCTTATCCTTACAGCTAGTTTTTGAAGAAAGCTTTCATTTCTACTTGGAGTCTCAAACATGTTGATAATGTCTCCTTTAGCTATTCTTTTTAAAGAAATTGTACTGTTTTTTTTCTTTAATTATGTGTTTGTGTACACATTTTTCTCTCATTGGAGCATAGTCATTGTGTTAGTTTACCAGGACTGCCATAACAAAGTACCACAGACTGGGTGGCTTAAACAACAGAAATTCATTTCTTACAGTTCTGGAGGCTAGAAGTCCGTGATCCAAGTGTCAGCAGGATTGGTTTCTTCTGAGGCCTCGTTCCTTGGCTTGGGGATGACTGTCTCCTCCTGTGTCTTCACATGGTCTTCCCTCCATGCAAATGTCTGTGTCCTAATCTCTTCTTCTTATAAGGACAGCAGTCCTACTGGATTGGGGCCCATCCTATGACCTCATTTTAACTTAATCACCTCTCTAAAGGCCCCATCTCCAAATATAGTCATGTTCTGTGGTCCTGGGGTTTGGATGTCAACATATGAGTTTTCGGGGGGGCACTTTTCAGCCCATAACAGTCATAAAATACAGATAAGCAAAAAGAAGATTAAAAAGGCTCATGTAATCTCAGAATTTTTGGCCTTCCAGTGGCTTCTGGTTGTGCTTAGCATAAATTCCAGGCCTCTTACTTCAGCTGCAATTCCCTACCTATTCTGCCCTCATCTCTCTCATTCATCTCCTCTCTCCCTCACTCCCAGCCCACTGGCTTCCCTGCGCAAGCCTGGGCCTGTCCTTCTCAGGGCCTTTGCATGGGCTATTCCCAGGTGTGTGCATAGCTGTTGGCTTTCTGGTCATGGACTCAGCTCAAATACAGAAGATCATAGAGGCTTCTGTGACCCCTGCCTAATGTCTCTCTCTCCCCAGGCATTCTAGAGCAGAGCTTCTCCACCCAGCTCTACTGACATCTTGGGCTGGTCAATTCTCTGCTGAGCAGGCATTCAGTGAGCATTAGCTGTTATTATTCTCTCTCATTACCCTGATGTTTTCCTATATATGTGTTTGTTTATTAGTCTGTGAATGTCACAAGGCAGGTGCCTAGAACACTGCACAGCACATAGTAGGTGCTCAGTAACTGCATGTTGAAAGAAGGGGTGGCCCTACTAGGATAGAAGGGCGCTGCCTGTTGTGTTCAGAGACACACCTCTAGTGCAGGTGGCACACGGCACCTGGTGCATAGTAGGTGTTCAATAAATATGTTTTGAATGAATAGAATATTTACTGTAAACTGGCCCATGCAGGTATATATTTCCTCAACCTGCTTTTCCTTATTGATTGCCCTTCCTGCCATCCTTTTCTTTTTTTCCCAGGAACTTTTGAGGAAATCAGAGAACAGACCTGGCCTCTTCTCCTTCTCTGATGTGACTCCTACATCCAGGTGGCCTTTAAGGTCCCTGACCCCTCAAGTTTCCAAGTCCAAGCTTGATCTCCCCTCCCCCAAGCCCTGGTCCCCACTCCTCTCCCATCTCAATCCACGCCCTGGGGCAGTGACCATCTTGCCTGCTTCCTGAAACGAGCCATGGCCTCCTGCTTCCATGGCTTACAGGCGAGTGTGTGGTCACAACACCCTACGAGTGGAGTCACAATCACCCAGAGAAGCGTAGAGGATATTCAGTCCCCAAATGTCATGCCTGTTACTGCGTGGAAGATACCAAATACCTGTTTCGTGAGCATCTCAACCAGCCAACCACACAGCGAAGGACGGTTCACAATATCCATAAGTGACATGCGTGGTCTGGGTCCCGGTCTAGTTCTGTCATCATACCACGTTAGTTCTCTGTGCCGGGAGGAGGTGGAACAGGGCATTTCTAGTTAAAAGTGACAAAACACACTGGTGCTTGCTGTGCACCCAGCACAGTTCCAAGTGCTGATTGCCTCCGGGAATTCCCCAACCACTCCACAGGGTGGGCTGCTGTGCTAGCACCTCCACTTCACGGATGAGGAAACTGAAGTCGCAGAACGGTGAAATAACTTGCTCCAGCTCTAGGATGGCCAGCCTGTCCCAGTTTGCCTGGGACTTGCCTGGTTTCAGCACCGAATGTGCCATATCTCAGCAAACTTCTTGGTCCCTGGCAAATCAGGACAGTTGGTTACCCAGCCCAGATCACCCCTCTTCTAAGTAGCAGAGCTGGAATTTGATCCTAGTCAGTGGACTCCGGAGTCCATACTCTTAACTGCTATGGAAAACAACGTACAGTAACCAAGGACAACTCAACCCATCAATTAATCAATTTCAGGGAGATATTCTGAAATGAATCTTACTTTCATAATGACAAAAAGAGGGTGGGTCGACACCAAAACCATAGGGATTGCAGAGGAAATAAAACCGCTATTTCCCCTTTACCTAAAATTATCCAGTTTATGCCTTAATCCGCCCCCCTTGTCATGGACCATAAAGACCTAGTCACTCACTTTATGATCTTGATCCAGCAGGTGTCTCCATCTCTAAGAGGATGAATCAATTATTTCGCATGTTAATACCAGGTGAACATAAAGCGTGCCTTGCATTTAGCTTCCCCGCTGCATCACATACTTGGCAAAGCCTAAAGAAAACTGCTCCTTAAGTATTTCCTCCAACCAACAGGATTATTTCCTGTAGCTAATGATATGGCTTAGAATAATAAAATAGGAACTTGAGGTCAGCTTTTGGACTGAGTTTAAATGTCTTTAAAGGGAGGAAAAAAAGCACCCCAGCTAAGCTTGATTATTGTTATTTGTCTTTTGCTCAATATATATTAACCTCATCATAAATATGCAACCACGTCCCCTGGCTTACTGGCTTTTTCTTAATATAAGAGTGGCATTCTTGGCCTCTCTCTGACCCCCAAAATCTTGGCTAAAATCTGCTCAGGGGTCTTGGGCTGCTTGGCACTCTCTCTTTGGCCAACTGGTCTTCGTAAATCTGATTCTCAAACAGCCCATGAAAAAGGGGGTGGCATGTATCCCCCTCAATTCTGAATGTTACTGGGCTTGGTCCTTGCCTTAGACTGTCAGGGGACATTGGTGATATTTGAGACAATAAGAAACCTCGGAGGTTAACGAAGAACCATCCTCCTTGAGATTTAACCAAGCTTTAGAACAAGTTTTCATAGTTTACTGTGCATAAGAATCAGCTGGGGACTTTATTATGCTTCCCCAGTCCCACCTGGAGATTCTGATTCAGGAGAGCCAATGTGGAGTCAGGCATCTTTGTTTCTGACAAGGCCCTCAGATGATCCTGACGGGCTTTGCAATCACACCGTGAGAAGCTCTGCCCTGAGATGTCAATTCAGGTTCCTCTCACGTGTGCTTCTGCAAAATTTCCCATTTAAGAAAAAATGGAAATCTACAATGTAAAGTGTTTGCCCTATTTTCTTGTTGTTGTATGTTTTGTTTAACTCCCCAATCCTGGGTATTTGAGCAGGCATGTCATCACACCACACATTCATATGCCTCTGTGTAACCCACTCATTTTCATGGCTGTATAGTATTCCAGAATATATACAGTAACATCCAGGTTGGTTGCAGCTTTGGGTAACTATGAACAATGCTACTATGAACATTTTTCTACATGTGAGCTTTCTTTAAAAGATCTAAAAAGCAGAAGCCCATCTTTGTAAAGGCCATCTCCAGTGAAGGCAAGTGTCAAGGATGGACTGGTTAGAGATGCTGGTGGGAAAAAGGGACAAGCAGGGCAGAGTAGGGAGCTCTCTGCAAAGAGATAAACATGTCTAAGTTATCACTTTTTAAATATTAATGAATTCAAATAAAATAAAGAAAAGTTATGAGACTAGATTTAAGGAAATATCTGAGCTGGAAGGCTCTAGCTAATCAATGCTCTAATTTCATAGTTGAGGCCCTGTGAAGTGATTTGCCCTTCAGAAAGGGCAGAAAGAAGAGCAGAAAGAAGAAAGAAAAAAAAATGGACTAAGTTATTTCATCAGGAAGTACTGTTTCTGAGAGGTTGGTAACACTGTGAACAAGCTATGTAGGTCAAACTGTTGCTAACAGTTGTTATGTCTTTTCCACATTTGCATTGTAGTATCCCTGCATTTGAAATGAGAAGAGAAAATTGGTGTTCCAAATGTTTTTCCAAATGTTGTGTCTGAGCCCTGCTGGCTCTGTCATTTCAGCTGTATCAGTGATGGAGAGAGATGTCAGCTACATAGCCAGGCCAGAGTCTGAGGCTGAAATTAAAGTGGGTCCCAAGATGCACATGCCCACACACTAGCTCCCCAAGATGCAGGTGCCCACATGTCAGGTCCCCA
The DNA here is from genome assembly GCF_965194825.1 of Balaenoptera physalus. Taxonomy (NCBI): domain Eukaryota; kingdom Metazoa; phylum Chordata; class Mammalia; order Artiodactyla; family Balaenopteridae; genus Balaenoptera; species Balaenoptera physalus. The sequence continues at coordinate 87,485,542 of NC_138886.1, read as the reverse complement.
ATAATCAGGTGCCCTCACTCCAGCTCAGTTCTGTGGGCACATGGTAAATACAACTAAGAACAGCACAGTCCCCTTCTTTGGGGGTGAGGTGGAGACAGTCATTTAGCCACACTCTAGTTTAATGAGGTATCCCTTTCTTCACACATTTAGCATGCATTCAACAGGCACTGGGTTCTATTAAGTGGGTGCACAAGATGAAGATGACAGTGTCCTGTCACCAAGTAGCTAGCAGGCCAGTGGGGAGATGAACAGGAGATGACTGAAAACGAGGACATGTGATAAAGGTGAAGTACACACAAAAAGATAAAACTGGGGCTTCCCTGGTGGCGCCGTGGTTGAGAGTCTGCCTGCCAATGCAGGGGACACGGGTTCGAGCCCTGGTCTGGGAGGATCCCACATGCCGCGGAGCAACTGGGCCCGTGAGCCACAATTACTGAGCCTGCGCGTCTGGAGCAGGTGCTCCGCAACAAGAGAGGCCGCGATAGTGAGAGGCCCGCGCACCGCGATGAAGAGTGGCCCCCACTTGCCGCAACTGGAGAAAGCCCTTGCACAGAAACGAAGACCCAACACAGCCAAAAATAAATAAATAAATAAATTAAAAAAAAAAAAAAAAAAAAAACCTACCCAGATTCTCAGCCTTCACCATGGTGTTTAGGCCTGATTTCATTTAATTAGTGGTGGTATGTAAAACATTACTTCCTTTAAAAAAAAAAAAAAAGATAAAACTGTAAAATCTTTGCAATTACCTCCTTCTTCATGGTCAAACCTCGACTGCCCAAAAGGCTCCCAGCTGCCTGACCCCTAGTATCAATGCAAAGATGCCAAGAGGCAGGCCACCACCAGAGGGCAGTGTGGGGATGTTGGCCTGCACATGCTCAGTTTTTTGGTTTCGCCACCATTCCAGGATTGAAGATTACAAAGTAGATTTTGATTTCAGCATCAAAATCAATTATTAATTTTTCTTTGTCTAAGAAATAGTGTGTATTGCTTCTACAATGCTTAAGCTATAGGAGCTACACTCCTATAGCTTAATACATAGGCTGAAAAATAAAATGAAGCTCCACAACTTTCTCCCTGGGTTGCAAAATTTGTATTATCCAAACAAACATTTTTCATTGTTTTTCTTTCACTTTTTTTTCTCTTGCTGGTGTACAGAGACATAAAGCCTTGTCTGTAACAACCATATGAAAAAGTGTAATCATTTTGATTTAAAAATGAAATAAAACAAAATGGAAAAGTAATATTTTTCCATTTCTCTACAGTTTAACTTAATTTGCTTCAGACCTCTGTGGACATATAGATTTTTATGATTAGGCTCATGGAGTAAAAGGATCATTAATACAGAAACAATGGTTTCACCAAACCACCAATGGGCCACTTTGCCTAGGGTTTCTCTCTGGTGTTCAGAAATTCCTTGGGTGAAAGAGCAATGCAACTTGACAGAAAATGCTAATTCTCCAGGAAATTGATGAAGACTGTCCATTTCCTGCCTGCCAGTGGGTTATGGAGGAAGAAACATGTAGTCAGTAGAGAATATATACTGTAACATACTCTCATATACTGTTTACTCTGATTTAAATTAAAGAAGAGGGCAGGCAGGGTTGAGGCAAACTCATTGTACAGTAGAGGATCCCAGCTAAGTGCTCCAGGTGACAGTTGAAAAAAATGCAAGGTCCCTGCCAAAACACTCTGGTTCCTTTAAGAACCCAAATTTGGCAAAAACTTCAACGCAGTAAAAATCACCATAGCTAGGTTTCTGATTTCATTTTTCCTTGAAACTATATGGGAGGTAGCCTGGCTTTGGCATGACTTTAAGAGTAGAAGTGGTAAATAGTCATCTTACATTCCAACTTCTAGTCACTGTGAGACCTTGCACAATCTGTGTACTTTCCTTCCCCAAATATATAAATGATATTTTAACATGGATATGGATGAATTTGGCCTGATAGGTACCTGGAAGAGACGCATCTAAGTTTTACTTTTAGAAAATTATTAAAGTTTTGCTAAAGAATTTTATTAACAAAAACTTCTAGATAAATGCTTTGTAATAAAGTTAAGGATAAATTTATATTGTCTCCTTTGCCTTTCAGAAATTTCCTTCACTTTGCAAAAAAAGAAAAAGGGAGTATATAATTTTTGACTCAGCAAATAACTGTGATTAATTTGATGTCTCTAAACTGGATGCTTTTAAGAGAAAGAGGCCAAGATTTTTTTGTTCTTGTTTTTGTTTTATTTTTCAAACTCGTGGACTAATAAAATTTTGATATTTCTTTGTAAGAAATGTGGTAGCAGAAAGAAAGATTAATATTTAACACATATCAAAAAATTAACCATTGTGCCCAAGGCATTGCATTAGTTGTAGAGAAGCAGAAGTTCCACATGAAAGAGTTCCAACATTAAGAAGTCAAGGGGGTCATGAGGGAGAATGGGGAGAGTATGACCTTTTCCATCAGCCAGACCTGAGTGTGAATCCCGATTCAGCCACTTACAAGCTGTGTGATCTTGGATAAATTTCTTAACCTCTCTGAACCTTTGTTTCTGAATATAACAATCATCATAATCCCGCTTTTGTAGGGCTGTGGCTTGACAAGAACATGCCTTCAGCTGATAATTCAGTACATAGTTGTTGCCCAATACAATGTCCACTGTCCTGGGATGGCACTGCTGCCCTTGAAGTGAAAACAACCGAGTTGGGATCTAGAGAAGCAAATGCACCCTTTCCAACCCCAGGTCTGTATTTCCAACTACCTGCGGGGTGTTTCTACTTGGATGCTTTTCCCCCAAATTCAAAGTGTAGGAAACAAAGCTCTCCTTTCAGTCTCTAGGATGTGCTAGTTTCTGTGGAAGGTATGTCACTTTCCTGGTGACTCAGGCTCAGCCTCACCCCCAGCAGGGTCTTGCTAATTCTCCTCCTGAGTCCAGCGGGCTCTTTCTCTGGGGTCTCTTCCCTCCCCGTCTCTCCTTTCCAGCTGCCTGTGAGCTGCCCACCCCTGATGCTGGGCTGCCGCTGTCTCTCCCTCAGGTGTCTTACCTTTTCACGAGACCCACCTGCCTCAGATCACTGCTTTCCAGCCCTTCCTGCTCAGGTGTTACCAGGAAAAGACTGACCTCTGCCTTCACAATGTGGCCCTAACCTGCTTCCCTAATGTCAACCTGCAAGGCTCCAGTCTGCTCCTTTGGGACAGATAAACTGTGCCTTTGAAGGACAGCGTGGATGCCCTCCACTGCGCCTCTGGCCATGGCATTCCCTCCCTCAGTCCCCGACCGAACCCAACCACCCCTGGAGGCCAACACAAGCCAGACGTCCTCCTTAGAGTCTCCCTGCTCTCCGTTTCCCCTGGGGCACTGCTGCCAGTTTTCTGTGGCCTTGGACGGTTGACGATCTCTCCGTAAAAGGTCTTCTCTCCAGCCCAGTTATGGATTCCCTGATGATGGTTTCTAGTCAAACTTCTGTAGTTTCCAGCAGCACCCTCAGCCATAAGCATGCCTTGTGGCAAATAAACACATGGGTGCAGAGAAGGCAAGACACTTGCTGAAGATCCCCCAGCCCAGCAAGAGCAGAGGGGTCTGGAACCCGGCTCTGCAGGCAGCCCCCTGGCACCCTTCCCACATCCTAAGATAGCATGAAATTAGCGATCCCCAGGTCCTGCACTAGTGGCTCAGAGCCTCTGGAAACTCTGGTCACACACAGACTCTAGTCTGTGGTTCCCCTGGGAAGATAAAAGTAGAAGTTGGGCTTGGGCAGCAAGTTCTGCCCACTCCCCCATGCCCCTGGTGAAAAAACAGGGTGTCACTTTGTTATTTAAATGTCCAGGACCCTTTTTCCCTGTTCCTCACACCATTTTCATTTCCAAAACTCCCCCTTCAGCCTTTTAATCCAATAGCTACCAACCCACCAACCCAAGGCACGATAGTGGCTCGGCTGTGACCGTATAGCGTTGCTGAAATGCTTCTTTTGTGCTAAGCCCTACAAACACAATTCAGGAGCTGTAATTGCCTCAGACAGTCAGATGTCCATTTACATACAGCATTCCCATCCTTGCGTTCTTTCAGCAGAAATGAAACAAAACCCAACCCAAACTAATGGAGTGTGTAAAAGCTCACTTCCTAAACAACTCTGTCCATGCATTTCAACCCCACCCTGAGATTTGAGATTTCAAAGCACGTGAGATACTTTAAGGGGTTCTAGCTTTGGAATTTCCTTTTCACCCCCAAACAGGGTTAAGAAAAAAGACCTGGTGCCCAGGAAGGCTGAAAATATCCAGGGCTGTTGTCATTACCTGTGGCCTGGATCGAGACCACAGACCCAGCACTGCAATAGGCATCCGCCCTGCCAACAGCCATTTAGACATCCTGTAACCTGAAACACGTCCTTTTAAGCAGTTGAGAGGGGTGCAAATGACAGTCAGCTACACAAATAATTTGCCCTCAAAATGTTTATCAGCTCCCTGCCATAGCCACTGCCATTTATAGCTTATAAACGGTTATTAGCTGGCTCCTTCACATCTGATAACACAGCCCAGAACAGGTGGTGAGAACGGTGAGTGATTAGAGGGCCTCCCTGGGAGGTGCTGCGTGCTTGCCTGTGGGTGGTCTTCCCGCCTGAGTCCAGTGCCCACATGAGAAGACATTGTAGAAAGCCTCCAATTTAGGAGATAACAGTCTGTGTTGTCTGTTTGTATAAAGTGCTGTCCAAATACAGCTGGCTTTGCTTTCTGGCCAGCAAACATTGCTAAGAAGGGTTGAAAGTTCAGCATCATCAGCCCCCCAAACACAATCCCTTCCCCCTCTTAGTCTTGGGCAAACAGTCCGCAGTGCTCATGTTCTATGGATTCCTTAGGAGGTTTTGATTCACACTGAAAATGTTCCTCTGGCTGAGGCGATGCTCACACCCTGGCCAGGGCAGGGAAGCCAGAAGGGGACACCCAGCCAGCAGGAGGGCATGCTCTTAGTGCTTTGGCTATCTGTGACTTTGCTCTTTGCTAAAAAAAAGGCTTTGCAAGTCCCCACAACTTTTCTCAAAAACAGTGCCTGGCGCAACGCACCACAAAGTCATCTGCCCCTGGTCCTCTTGGCATTTCTCAAGCAAAGAGAGTAGGAAAGATAGATGTCGGACCAGCGTTTCTCAGCCTCGACACTACTGACATTTGGGGCTGGGTATGTCTGTTGTGGAGGCCTGGCCTTTGCACTTTAGGATATTTAACAGCATCCCTTACCTTCACCCATGAGATGCCAGTAGCAACCCCAACTTCAGTTGTAACAAACAAAACTGCCTCCGGATATGGCTTGGGGGCAAAACCATCCCCAGTGAAGACCCACTGTATTCTGTGATAAATATAAATTAACTGAAGAGCCATGCATGAACTACCCTAATAAGAACAGGAGCGCTTTCACAATACTAAAGCAGTGTCAGATAGACTCTCAGAAACATTTATTAGTTCAGTAACCAAATTCTGATTAGATTGTCTCATTGAGAAAAATGGTAATCAGTGAGTAAACCAAGAACCAGGCAATTCTTGATAATAAATTTGAAAAGCAAAACAAAGCTAACTTCACGCTCCAAAAGTTAAAAAGGAGCTACGATGATGATGTGATTAGTTAAAATGATGAAGATAATTGCTAACATTTTTGAGGATTCTCTATGGGACAGGCACCGTGCTAAAATGTGTTATCATGCCCGTTTTACAGAGGATCTCAGCCTGAACAAGGAAGACTGTTTCCCAAAGTACTTTCCAGAATGTTCTCTGACTACAAATCATTTCCCATTCCCTGATTCCAAAAATGAGTTGAAGAGTTGGAATGTATTTGGATAATGGGCTTTGTAGAATAGGCTTTTGAAAGTCCGAAACTCAAAACAACAATAATGAAAAATAATAATAACAGCTGCTGTTTAGTGATTGCTCAGTGGGAGGCAGGCCTCCCGTTAAGCATGTTGCAAACACTCCCTCTTGATTGTCCCGAAGGAGGCAGAACCCCTTTCACAGGCGAGGAAACTGAGAGCTTAAAGTCCTGTCTCTCCGGAGGTTTCACAGCAGAGCCGGATTTCAACCCTTCTGACCCGGATGCTCCTGCTCCAGTAACGCCTGCCACCACGTGGCAGGGTGCTGCTCTGGCCTTCCGTAGGTGACAGGGTGGCGGGGCTGCCCGTCTCCGCCCAAGATGACCTGCAGTCTCTCTGACTCCTCCTTGGCCAAAATCAGGGACCCCACACCCTCCAGCACAGTGCCCGTGGCCATCTCCTCCCTCATCCCTGTTGTCCTCCATTCTCCCCACCCCCTTCTCCGTTTCATGACTTCCGTTACCAGCTAGGGCAATAAGCACTGACCATCTTTGGCCTGTGTCATTGGGTCTGATATTCATTGGGTCCCCGTCGTATTTGCCTGGAATACTCCTCTAGGGGCAGCTGAGTTAGCCCCTGTGTGAGCGGTACGTGGCTTGTGGCCTGACCTTGGCAGTGGCCTGATCAGTCTCCGTGTAAGATCTTGACTCTCCATCCCAGAGGCAGGCTGACAGACCCTCCGAATGCCCTGTTCGGGGAGATCCTGACCGCGCGGGTCCCCATGCCTCTGCTTGGACTCTCCCCCTCTGAGGATCCTGCAGCCTTCTTCAGAGGCCCATGCCACTCGCGGGCAGCTCTGCTTGTCAGAGCACTCCTCCCCTTAGGTTGGCTGGAGAGCTGCCTCCCTGAAGCCCGCCACTGGTCCAAGTTTTGCCGTTCAAAATGCTACCACTTTCTTCTTCCCAAGACAGCCTGTCCCATAGGTGTGAGGGAACAGGCAAGGAGGGAAACACATGGGTTTTGGAGACTTACCTAAACTGAATACAATTCCCAGCCACCCACACCGTGAACTGGGGTGAGCTCTTAAACCCCATGAGAGTTCGTATCTGTAGAGTCATTGTAGGAATTACAAATTACATGTGTGAAATACCCAACGTGGTCATTCTCGACCTGTCTTTATCTGCAGCACATCTGGAAAGACTATACTTTTTTTGGCACATCCAAAAGAATTAACAGGTTGGCGGCACAATTTGGAAAGATGGAAAATAATTTTTCATAATTAATATAGTCTTCCCTTGACTGCCCATCCTGTCACTCCCCACCCAGTGAGCAGAGCTGCTCACGGCCCTGATAGCACCGTTGTATATACTCATCCTCCTCTCGATGGGTTTCAGTAAACACACCACTTTCCTTGGCACCTTCGCCCTGCACCTCATCCTGTGACCCACATGGTTGGTGCCCCCCACTCTCCCCTTCATCACCCAACCCACCTAGCTTAGCATCCTGACCTCCAGACGTTATGCTAACCGTGCACACACAGCCTCAGTTGTAGGCAGAACATGTTTGTACACACTGCTCACAACTTGGCAGGGTTTTCCACAGTGTGGAAGGGAAACTGCCTGTCCATGGAAGGTACTCAAAAATGGCAATTATTACTATTACGGATAGCTTTAGAGGCTGTTTTCAGGTTTTTCTTCTTTAAAAACACACAGGTCAGGCTTCCCTGGTGGCCCATTGGTTAAGAATCTGCCTGCCAATGCAGAGGACACGGGTTCGAGCCCTGGTCCAGGAAGAGCCCACATGCCACGGAGCAATTAAGCCCGTGCGCCACAACTACTGAGCCCAGGTGCCACAACTACTGAAGCCCACGCACCTAGAGCCCGTGCTACACAACCTGAGAAGCCACAGCAATGAGAAGCCCGCGCACCGCAACGAAGAGTAGCCTCTGCTCGCCACAACTAGAGAAAGCCTGCATGCAGCAATGAAGACCCAACACAGCCAAAAATAAATAAATAAACAAAATAAATAAATTTATAAAAAATAAAAATAAAAAAAGAATAAAAGCACATAGGTCTTTACACTGCTTTTTGTTGACATGATCTTCGAGTCATCCCATCATGACCACCAACCCCACTAGGGTTCAGTGTGGACTGGTCTGCACTGGATATTGAGGCTCTCCTAAGATTTCATTCCTCCATGAAACAAACATGTACCCAGTGCCCATATGTGCCCTGGAAACACAAATATGTATCAAACCTAGCTGCTTCCTGCAAAAAACTGCAGTTTCCACAGCTACACTGTGCATTTTGAAATTGTAGCTCAGAGTTCCCTAAGAGTAATGACTTCTAATCCTGGTTGTGTAAACAAATGGCCTTGAATTCAACATAATTATAAAAAGCAAAATAGGCCCTACAGGCCCTTGAGGGTTTAAGACTAGACTTTGGAATTTACTAGGTTGTGTAACCTTGGGCTTGTCATTTAACTTCCAGAGCCTCAAATGTCCCTCATCCAAATCAGCAATAATGCTTATCCTGCCCACTTAAAAGGTTTGGTTGAGAAACAAAATAAGCGAAAGCATTTGAAATTTTTTTTAAATTAAGGTAAATAAAATTTTTCATTGTAAAATGAAAGGTTTTAAGTAGATTCTCTCTTAGGTCCTTTTCAGTTCTTACTAGACAGATCAGCACTGCAGTTTGAAGCTGAGGCATGCAGGAACATGCTATGTGCCTTTGGCAGCTGTTTGTGACAACTGAGGATTAGAGATTTTACCCAAACAGGGAGAAATGATAAGCGGTAGCATATCAAGGGCGCGACGGTGGGAGTGGTCCAGCCCAGCACACAATGGGATAGATTGCTTGAGAGAAATTAAAAACAACCATAAAACCCACCACAGTTCTGGTTGGCTTTTTATTTTCGTCATGTGCTAGCATTCTAAACATAGCCAATGATAAAATACTCCTCCTGGGGTAGGGGGAAGGGGGAAATTTGGAAGGTCTTTCTAAGCTATTGCTGTGATTACCATTGAGCTTTAATAATATAGATGAAAGCTTCAAATCAGCACATTGTTAGCACTCATCCTTTGATAACATTATATTGTACCTGAGGTCACTTTGCAGCACACCCACCTACACAGCAGACCTCCAACACATGTGGGCTCAGCCCTGTCTTTCCTTCACGATCCTTTGGAGAGCATCCTGTCCAGAGAAGCTCACGTGTGTGGCCCCCACGCTATTCCATATTCCTGCGTATAAGCAGCAGACCTGCAGCAAACAGTGGTAGGCCTGCGATTATAAAGATGAAGGACCAGAACTTTTTACGTTAATTACGTTACTCCAGCTGATCACTTGGAGTTTTTGTGTTTAAAATTTACAACTCCTGGTACAAATTGTGAGGAGTAATGTCTTTTCATTAACTGTAGATTTTACTTCATACATGAAATAACTTACTGAGCATGAATCATACCTTTAAATTGAAATTGATTGTTCTTTTTAAATTATTGGTTTAGAACTAAAGAACAAATTAAGAAAACCTGGATGAGGAATGATTATTACTGAAAATGATATTAGTGTGCAGAGGAGAGTATTAAATAATTGGTCCTGTTCCTGGAGTCAAATACACCACCGATGGTGAGACGATGTTTATTTCTCTCGGTCGCCATGACTAATATCACACTTGGAAGAGCAGATCTTAGGAGACGGCAGTGTGCTTCTTCAGGTCTCAGACGGGTCTGAACCTCAGTGGAGAGTTAATTGGCTGAACTGAACATTTCCATGCTGTTTAAACTGAGACATTCAGCAGTGCATGTACTGATTTCCAATCAAAGAATAGCAGAAGGGGAACTATTCACTCATTCATCCACTTATTCACTCATCCATTCATTCATTCATTTAACAAGTCTTCATGGAGTGCCTACATATCAGACACTTTTCTGGGGGACATAAAATCTCTAGCTTCATGGAACTTTCATTCTAGTGTTTGGGGGAGTGGTGCAGGGAATCTGACAATTAAGAAACAGGAAAAATACACAGTAGGTCAAAATGTGGTGAGTGCCATGGGCACAAGCAAAACAAGGAAGGGGACAAGGACGCCACTTGGAGTAGGAGTTGGTGTGCTTGTTTAAATATAGTGGCTGGGGGAGGCCTCACCTTAAGAAGGTGACACCTGAGCAGAGACTCAAGGGAGGTGAGGCAGGGATGCATGCAGACCTTTAGGGAAAGGGAATTCAAGGGCTGGCCTGAAAGTGCCCCAGCTTTGAGGTAGGAGCATTCTCAGAGTGCCTGAGAACCAAGAGGAGGTGGAGAGAAGTCACAAGAGGGGAAGAGGCAGGGAAGGGTGCTGGAGAAGGAGTAGGGTCCGATGGCCTTGTGCCAGTGATGGGCGTCTCCTGTTGAGCTCAGGGAGGTGAGAAGCACAGGGAAGGCTACTTGCTGAGGAAGGACATGATCTGGCAGGTTGTACAGACTGGGCTGTTGTTACGTGATTAGATCACAGGAGGTCAGCAAACCTGTGGGACAAATCTGGTCCTCCACCTGTTTTTGTACAGCCTAAGAGAAAAGAATGGTTTTTATATTTTAAACATTTGAAAAAAGTCAAAAAAGAGTAATATTTTGCGGCATGTGAAAATTATGTGAAATTCAAATTTCAGTGTCCATTTGCTTGTTTATTATCTGTGGCTCTTTACATGCTACAAGGGCAAAGTTGAATAATTGTGACAGGAACTGTAAAACTGGCAAAGCCTAAAATATCTACCATTTGGCTCTTTACAGGAAAAGTTTGCTGATGCCTGTCTTGGACCACAGAGGGCTGAGGGTGCAAGCAGGGAGGCCAGTAGGAGGCTCTTGCAATGATCCAGGTAGAGATGATGGTGAGTTTGACCAGAGTTCAGCAGAGGCAGTGATGAGAAGTGGTTGGACTGCTGTTGTATTTTGATGATGGAGGCAGCAAGACTCAGTGATAAATCCCACAGAGTGTGTGAAGGAAAGAAGGAGTCAAGAGAGATACCCAGGGTGGAGCTTGCAATGAGCATTGGGTTGCTCTTTACTGGGATGGAAAAGCCCCAGGGGGAGCAGAGATTTTGGCGGGCAGGAGACAAGAGTTCAGGGGGTTATGTCCGGGTCCTGTCTTGGTTGTGACCATTGGGTGTTCTTTTTCATGTTCACCTAATTCAGCTCTGTTAGCTGCGGGGATCTGAAACTAGCTATAATTATGAGGTTCTTCTATTCATTGACATGGAATTAAGTCACCTGTATGTTTGATAGACCAAGAAATTCATGTTAACCTAGGGGACATTACCTGGGTTGCAATGCACAAAGAGCACTTTCTTGCAGCTGAGAAAACCCTCAGGCAGAGCCACAGGTGCAATTGGTGCAGTGCAGAAAGCTGAGTGCAAAGGGGATGCGAGTTACCAGTGAGACACCAAAAGCATCAGATCAAATGTGATAGTCACAGTAATGCAAAAGCCCAAAATGAGCGCCCCCTGGGATACCTATAGCCTTTGGGAAGGTTTGGTTCATCCAGGGGCCAAGCCAAGGAGGTTTCTCAAGACCAGAGGGAGTTTTCATAGATCCAAGGAATTGTTGCCATTTTTGGCCCCTATAGACTCAATTTAAGATCATTTTGTAACCAGAGCTAAAAACGTTCTTATGTAATATATTTCCTAAATTGCTACAAGCATTTTCAATTATATAGCTTCAACATCTGTTTTATTAGAAACAACATGTATTTTCTTTTCATGGTTAATGAAAGGAGAAAACATCACTTCATTTACTATGCACAATGGCAAAATCTTCTTCTAGGATATGGACCAAAAGCTAGAATGACTACCATTTGTGCTAATTAGCAATAGAAGCATTAAAATGCAGCCCAGTGGATAGAGAGGAATTGCCATGAAATGATAAAAGGATTTAGCAGGCAAAAGATACCTGTAAATATAGAAGCAGATTTCATGGGTAACAAGACTGACTTTTTTTTTTTTAACTTTTTGGGTTTATTTATTTATTTATTTATTTATTTATTTATTTATTTATGGCTGTGTTGGGTCTTCGTTTCTGTGCGAGGGCTTTCTCTAGTTGCGGCAAGTGGGGGCCACTCTTCATCGCGGTGCGCAGGCCTCTCTTGTTGTGGAGCACAGGCTCCAGACGCACAGGCTCAGTAGTTGTGGCTCACGGACCTAGTTGCTCTGCGGCATGTGGGATCTTCCCAGACCAGGGCTTGAACCCGTGTCCCCTGCATTGGCAGGCAGATTCTCAACCACTGCGCCACCAGGGAAGCCCAACAAGGCTGACTTTTGACTTTAATTTGTAGATATCTGAAAGACTGAACAAATTCCATGAATTCACACTTTCTTATCATTCTAGAAATTGCACAAATCCACCTAGAGTTAGCTATAAGGGAAAAAAATAATCAGTCCACATAGAGAGGTGAACATATAAACGTGAACCTCAGAATCATGTTAATTATTGGGAAACACTCACACACACAGAAGTTCGTTTGCAGCACTGTGATATTGTGATTTATAATAAGAAATATATATTTGGTCTTTGTCCCATTCCTGGCTCACAGCTCCTAAAACTCTTGGAATTTCCTAAGAGACAAGAACAATTGGAGAATCTTTTGTTATAATATTTGAACTTTTGTCCTCAGTTCCTGAAATTGCTTCAGAACAATAATGGTGAATGGGGTGTCCAGGTACTCGTAGACCCCCTTTCAATGACATCCAAGTTTATGTTAATGAGGTGACTACTGCAAAGGCCCTGGGTAACCTAAGGATGGAGGCTGGTGGTCAGGGGAAGCAACAATCATTAGAGCAGCGGTCCCCAAACTTTTTGGCACCAGGGACCGGTTTCGTGGAAGAAAATTTTTCCACGGACCGGTGCGGGGGTGAGGGGATGGTTCAGGCGGTAATGGGAGCGATGGAGAGCGGCAGATGAAGCTTTCCTTGCTTTCCCACTGCTCACCTCCTGCTGTGTGGCCCGGTTCCTAACAGGCTGCAGACTGGTACCAGTCCGAGGCCCGGGGGTTGAGGACCCCTGCATTACAGGAATGGAACATTCAGTCCCATTTTCCACCTCCAGAGTAGGGAGAGGAGCTTGAGATTGAATTCAACCACCAATAGCTGATGTTTTAATCAATCATGCCTACGTATGGAAGCCTCAAAACCCCCCCCCCCCAAATTCGAAGAGTTTGTGGGTTGGCGAACATGTGGAGATTCAGGGAGAGTGGTAACCCAGAGAGGGCAAGGAAGCTTTGTACCCTTTCCCACATACCTTGCCGTATGCATGTCTTCCATCTGGCTGTTCCAATAATCTGATTACTAAATATTTTCCTGAGTTCTGTAAGCTTCCCTAGCAAATTAATGAAACCCAAGGCGGGGGGGGGGGGTGGGGGGCGGGGGGAAGCGGTCATGGGAACCTCTGATTTATAGCCAGTCGGTCAGAAGCACAGATGACAACCTGGACTTGGGATTAGCATCTGAAGTGGGATGGGAGCTGTCTTGTGGAACTGAGCCCTTAACCTGTGGGATCTGATGCCATCTCCAGGTAGATCGTATCAGAATTATTGGGTTAAATTGTAGGACAATGAGCTGGTGTTGCAGAATTGCTTACTGTGGGGGAAAACCCCACTTATTTGGAATGCAGAAGTCTTCAGCATATTGTGTACAGTGTAAAGGAAAACAGAGTTTTTCCTTCACAAGGACCAAATGGCTCTGAATGCCAAATAAGTTGCCAATTTCAGTTCCTTATTAATTTAGACAACAAGATAATATCTTGTGGGGGAAACCTTTAGAGTATTTGAGGTTCAACTAACATCACCCATTCAGCCTGAAAGCTGGAGCATCCCGCCTGCTGGTAGTGGCTGGAGATCCAACACCATCCTCCTTCTCCAGGTCCCTCCCCTTTTGCATATCAGAGGTTGTGTGGGAAAAGGCGGTCAGTGCAGGGAAGGGCACTGGATGGACCCGGCTGGCTCAAGAGGCCTGTCCAGAGAGCTAATGCAGGTCAGAGTCCTGAAGGGTGTCCCGTTGCTTTCTTCTTATCAAGAGTGATTCTTTGGGGTGGACTGCCATTACTCAGGCACAATGAAGGGGCTCCAGCAGAACTGAGAGGCTGCAGAGGTGGGCAGCTGCTGGTGGTGGGGCAGGCCAGGAATCCTCTGTGCCAGTGCTTGCCCAGGGACAAGAGGAGCTGAGACCTGAGGCCACAGTAGACTTTGTCCTGCAGAAGCTGTGGGATACAGGAGGGGAGGAGATGCCTGTGCTGGTGAGGTGGAAGGCTGGAGCCAGAAAATCCTGGGGGAGCTGCTCGGAGTGCTTGAGCAGAGGCATTTTGCAGCAGCAGCAATGGTCAAGGTGATTGTTCTGACACATACTCAGCTTCCAAAGCCTCACAAGGAAAAAGCCTGCAAGGATACACCTCCAGAAACCTGTTCTCACAACTTCCTGGGTCCAAGTCAGCAACAAATGTCAGCAGGACAGATTTTGTTATCACCCAACTCACTGGCCATAAGCCATAGCTTTCCTTGCCCCTTCTACCAGAGCAAGACCATCCCTTCAAAGGGATGTTAACTTATGAAGCCTGGACATCTTTATTTTTTTTTTTCCAATATTTTTTGGCTTTCCAGACTTCTGTGAATTGCCTGTTTACAATTTTTGCCCATTTCCTGTTGATATGCTTGTCTCTTCACATTGATTTGTAAGAGTAGTTTTTAGAAGTTAGCGAGAAGAAATATTGATCTGTCGTAATTGTTGCAAATATTCTTTTCATTTCTAAACATTTCTGTGGCATTTCATGACATGCAGAATTTTGTATTTTTATGAAGTGATAGCCAAGGTCTTTAGTTTTATGTTTTTTATGTGACTAGATGAATATCCACCTTTATTTTTCTAGTTCATTTAGGTTTTTATTTTACACATTTAACTCTTCAAACCTTCTGGAATGTATTTTGGTGTGAGGTAGAAAGTTTAACAGTTTTCCACAAATAGTTAGCTAGTAGTGTCAGCCATCAATTACTGAATAACCTTTCCTTTATGATTTGTTAATAAGGTATAGAATTTTATTCCCCCAAATGCCCATGGATTTTTCATTGATGTGAGAAAACAGCTCCATTTCCAAAGTATGGCCATGGGCTTTTGTCCACAGGGAGCAAGGGATGATAAGGAAGTGTAGACATTCTGGGTTGTGGCCGTCCCAGAGAGGTCTAGGATAGGGGCCAGGGGAAAACAGAAGTCCTAGTGGCCAGTGATGTAGCCCATTGTGGTACAGGGTAGAAGGGAACAGAGCTGCTAAAGAAGAGAATGCAGACACAATGAGGAAGCTGCATGGCTGACAGGAAGGAGAGATATTTGGTAGCTACTATGAGCATCGAACTTTGGGAAGGGGAAATACTTCTAGAGAAGATCTTTGGGAAGTTTTCTAAGGATGAATTTTTTAAGAAAATCTATAGTAAAACTTCTATCATTCTGCAAAGTGTATTAAATTGAGTATTTTTTCTTTGAATGTGACTGTGCAAAAACTGTACAGCATGGGATATATATTTGCATCACCTTTGGGATGGTACCTCATTTGTAAATACACTACTTACATATTTTTTTTCCTTAGAGTGTATTACTAAATTCTTACATATACTAGAATCTTGTTCTGAAGTTTATATTCTGTTCTATCTTTGTACTAGTTCTTACCCACTTGCAATAGTACACAAATTCTCATCATTTTTCAGTTTCTCTAGTCCAACCCATGAAAAGAATATGTTAGCTGTGAATGAAAAATCTAGATTATGATAGAATCTAACCCTCAGCAAAATGCTGTATGAGAATCACAGCTGGAAAGGAATAGCTGACTTGCCAGGTAAGAGCAGAGGAACCCTTTCCTCCTTGTTACCATGTTGGTCTGAGTAGAACAGTAGATGCTGTGGTGACAGATGCCTGGCTGTCAGCTCAGCCAGGCCTCCCAGAAGCATCTCTATTAGGGTGGGAAGGAGGTTTCTGTGAGCAGGAGGCAGAATACTGAACACTGAGGAGCAAAAGGCTGTGACAACAGGATGGCAGTACAGACAGAAGACTCAGGGACATCACCTGGGGCCGAAATTTGGGAAAAGGAAAGAAAAATTGTATCTTTTTATTACCATCAATGTAAGGCTCAAAGAATGACTCTAGGTATGGACTTAGAAGATTTTGATCTGGAGTTTCCTATTATTCCTTTTATTTTAGACTCTTATTTTGCACAGGACTTTTATTAGGCAATCTTGAAAAATATTCAAAGTCAGAATTTAAAATCTGAGTTTAAGAGAAAGTATTACAGTAGTAAATGTAAAAAAAAAAAATTCAGTAAATTCCAACAAGAATTCTTTTTATGCTAATGAATGTAAGTGCACTATCATATTTTTTGTGGAGGGGAGACATTTTATTGTATAGATACTCAATGATTTACTGAACATACCCTCTAATTACGATCAGTTGATTATTTTTCTAATGTTTTGTTATCTCAAACAGAACTGGATTAAACATTTTTGTTTATAAATTGAATCATATCAATCCAATGCTTTAAAACTATTACTGGCTCCCTGTTGCCCTTCAGAAAATCCATCCTCTTAAATCTGGCATATGAAGCTCTTTATAATCCAGCCCTAGTCTACTTTAGAGCCTTCTCTCAAGCCAGCTCCATGCCCCCAGGTCCTCAAGACTCAGCTCAAGCAGCCCCTCCTTTGTAAAACCTTCCCCATCTTTCCCCAGGTCAAGTGACATTTCCTTGCTCTGAGAAACTACAGCATTTTATTCCCACATCTATGAAAACAAGTGTCATATGATAATTATTTTTCAGGGTAGCTATTTCTTGCCCTAGAGTCAGGGTTCTGAGCCTATAAGTGTTTCCTTTCCTGTTGTATACCCAGCCTAGTGCCTGCCTCCTGGTATAGTGCCTGACACAGAAAAATAGTGGCTCAGTAAATGTTTGTTGAGAGAATGTATGATTATTTGGTGGAATTTTGAGTCACCGATCTTTTAAATTTAAGTTTAAATTCTTTCTTGGGCTCGAAATGATGGACTTGACTTTTTAAAAAGTGCTTGAAATCCCATCATTTCAAACCCAAGAGAGAATTTAAACTTAAATTGAAAAGATCAGTGACTCAACAAAATTCCACCAAATAATCATACATTCTCTCAACAAACATCTACTGAGCCAATATTTTTCTGTGTCAGGCACTATACCAGGAGGCAGGCACTAGGCTGGGTATACCACAGGAAAGGAAACACTTATAGACTCAGAAGGGGGTGGGAGGGGGAAGCTGGGGGTGAAGTGAGAATAGCATTGACACATATACACTACTGAATGTAAAATAGTTAGCTAGTGGGACGCAGCAGCATAGCACAGGGAGATCAGCTCGGTGCTTTGTGATGACCTAGAGTGGTGGGATAGGGAGGATGGGAGGGAGGCTCACGAGGGAGGGGATATGGGGACATATGTATGCATATGGCTGATTCAGTTTGGTGTACAACAGAAACTAACACAGTATTGTGAAGCAATTATACTCCAATAAAGATCTATTTTTTAAAAAATCAGTAGACTGGTATCTAAGAATGTACAGAACAGACAAGATTATAACAATTCTCTAGAGAGTTCTCTGGCCCAGGACCCCAATAATAATCCCCTCACACCTGCCATTTTAGAGATTCCCTAGCCATGGTTTGGTGGGTCTAGGACTGGAGGTATGAGAGGGTGTGCCAGAAGGAAAAGGAAAGAACAAAAGTCTTTCTGTGAGATGGATCCCAGGTCCACCTTTGCAAGTTTCCTAGACATAAGAATGCAAAGTCTACTCCAGAAGGGACCATAGTGGCTCTCTAGGTAATGTCTTTTCTGAGGCCTGGAATCTCAGTTGGAGGAAGGGTGGTCTGGTAGAAGGAGAGCAGCACTTGGGGGCATAGAATTAGGAATGGAAATGTTTTTGAGAAATTGGAAACATGGAGATAGGCAAGGACCCTGAAGTCTAGCCGAGCACCTGGACACCAGGCCACGAGGCCAAGCCTTCAAAAATTTGGCTGTGAATTGAAGACTTTGCCCTTCAATAATCTTAATTCAGTGACTTCAGAACTTTGCAGTGAACCACAATAGGAAATACATTTTACACTGCAAGCCAACACAAGCATATACAAACAGGCATAACTAAAACAATGTTCTCATATTTGTTTTAATGTATGCAGCATAGTCTGATATTTTAAATTCTATTCTAATTCACTGTGTTTTAAAAAAATTCTGGTCATGACCCATTGCATTGATTTCAGGACCTACAGTGTGAAAATTACTGCCCAAGGATAACTGAAGAAAGGAGAGTGTCTTAATTTCTTGAGATTAGAAGAGGAATGCTTAGCTGCCAAAAGTGAGGTTATTAGCCAGGAGGACTGTCATGTGTCCAATCACCATTAATCTTAAGTAGGTGACAAAGGCTTAGAGTCCTCAGTTGTTAAGAAAACGCCAGCCATAACCTGTTAAGTATTAATTGTGTGTTGGGAAGAGACAGAAAGATTAAGAGGGAGAGAGAGAGCACGTAAGCGTGTGCTTGGGAAGTGGAAAGGCCATTTCAAAATGTGCCTTTGCCCTTGGGCTATCATGAGTGGAGTGGCTAATGCAGTAGGAGGAAGACATAAAAGACACAGCAGAATGTTAAAAGAGCCTTTCTGAAAAAGAAATTACTCATACCTTCTTGTGAATCACACAAAATCAGAATCTGCTAAGTGAATTAATCTGGAGATCAAGGCTCATTCTTGGTCTAGAGAAATGAAAGGATTATAGGTAAGAGCTAAGCAGACAGCATGAACTTTTTAATAACACAAAGTTCACAAATATTTTTTCTCCCACTCTTGGGAAAGTAGAAGGAAATAAATTAGAGGCACATGCCAGGACCTTCAACCCTCCTGCCTCCCACCAACTTCTAGAACAACTAAACATCAAGCATCCCTTAGTGGTTTCCTCTTTGTGTGAACATGCATGAGTGATGGGAAAGAGATATACTTGAGGCCAGTACATTTTTAACTCCCTGGGAGGTATTTTTTATCTAAACATGCCTTCATTTGGGCCTTCAAAGATGAAATAATGAAGCAACTTTCCCTGAGTGCCATATCTTATTCTATCATCAACTTTTTATAGACTTGAACACTACATCAATTAACACCTTTTAACTCAGGACAAACTCCTCCTCTGGGAACAGTTCTATCCTAAAGGAAATGCAGATATGGGAAGGACCAAAGTTATACTGTAGTTCTGGATTGAAGTGCAATCGTCTACCCAAAACAGCAACAATAGAATTTGCTGTGGGTATAGAATATGCCACTCCCAGAGGCAAGTGTGCAAAAAAAAAAAAAGTTTTTTTTTTTTTACATTAAGGTTTATTTCTGTTTGAAGCCCCCATTCCACCACATGGCAGAAGCTTAACCTTAATAAATTCAGAATAAATCCCTTTCAGCATTTTCTATCTTCCCATTTCTCTCCTAAATTGAACCTTACGTTCTGGAGGACTTGCATTTGATTCCTGGCTGTCAATGATCATATCCTGCCTTCCCCTGAGTGTGGACATGCCCACCTGCCTCTGGCTGGACAGGCCACACTGCCATCCCTGCTACATGCCCTCAGCTGAACCATGAGTCCTTGGAGGTCTGTTGTGTCCCACTTTCTCCAACATCTGTCCCCTTTTGATGTTATGGGAATATTCAGCTACTGTCCATTGAAGTGGAAATTCTCATGAGATCCCAGGAAAACATACTTGAATCTCCAGGATGTGGTACTCTAACAGTCCGATTTCCTTGAAAATATGTGAAATGTAATAAGCAGGGAATATGCTACTTTCTCGGGCACCAAGTCAGTGCGGTTACCTTGGGACAACAAAGGCCTTAGGACAAGAAATTCAGGGTACTGAGTGTTTTCTCCCGCCCCTCCTGCATCACTCTCCATCCTTCTCCACCATGCTCTGTGCCCTAGGAGACTCTACAGAATCTTCACATGGGCCTTTTTGCCCTCTGGCTCCAGCCTGGTGCAGCCAGAGAGAGGCCCTGGCAGTAGATCAAAGGGCAGGAGGAGAGGGAGGGGGTGTTGATCTTCCTGGCTCCTTTCCTTCTGAATCACAGGTGGGCAGAGACTGCATTCCTTTCCTGAAAGCCATAGGGCTGTTGGGTGGCCGTCTCCTGCAGACACAGCTACAGTGATGGTTACAGCTGTCTCTGGGCCCCAGTGACCACTCCCTGCCCTGCCCTTTAGGCCTAGAGATGGTCATGGCTCTCCAATGTGTCACCATCCTTTGTTGGCTTCCCTTCATCCTGCCCACCCACAGTTTTGTAAATAGTTCCTTCACCAAACTCGCTCTACTTATCCTGCTTGCCTGTGCCATCCATTTTCTGCTGGGACCTGACTGAACCAGTTAGTTTTACAGATATTAAGTGGTAGGAGCATCCTTCTGCCTCTAGTTATAGAGTAACATTTCTTGGATCTGGAGTGAGTTGGTTATGATGTGGAACAGAGACTGTTCACACTCCATGGTATTTTACCCACCACATCCATCCCAGGGGCTGCCATATCTGTAGCTTCTTCAGAGGGAAGAACCTTGCCCTCAGCCCTTGATGAAGAGGCAGCCTTGCATGGCCATTTCTTTCCCCACGTGTCTCTGCCCTGCACCCTACCCTCTTGTCCCCATCTGTCTCCCCAAAGCTGGCTCAAGTCCTCGTATCTGGGCCAAGGCCAATAAGTTCATAGGTTGACCAGCCACCTGTGCCATCCTAGTTTGAAAAGACGGACCAGACCTATCAGTGTCTTCCTTCCAAAAAGTGAATCAGGAAAAGTTGAGAAGAATAAAGTGATTAGTAGCTGCGCTTGAAGTGGAGAGGTGAACAGAGATTCATCAGACAGAATCAAGTTGACACGTAAAGGGGGCCACCAGGGGTCCTGCCAAGGCGAGGTTACAAGGAAATTTGGGGCTGTGATAAGCAGATGCTAGGAGGGAGAGGGAAGCTATTATACTAGGGGAAGAGGATGTGCGTGGGGGAAACTGCAGGAAACAGAGTGACTCCACTGAGCCGGGCAATAGCAGAACCCTCCAGAACACAGCCTTCTGAGCATCTCAGAATGTCTGTCCAGAAGAAGCAGGGGTGGTCCTTTGGACTGCATGTCGGGAAGCCTGTGTTTGCATGGTAAGAACATTTTTTTTTACCTAGAGGTTATCTTTAGAGTAGCTTGAGAGGAGCTGATGGGCTTTCTGGTGGGCCCTGGGGATGGTCCCTGAGAACCCCCAATTCTTCGTGCTTCCACAGCTTTGGATCCTGTCTGAACAGCTATCCTCGTCCCAGGGTTCCTGGGAGATTGCCCAGCAGGGTAGTTAAGAGCAAGGTCTCTGGAGCCAGCCTGTCTGGGTTTCTATCCCAGATTTGCCACTTATTAGCTACGTGGCCTCTGGGCAAACAGCTAGCTTCTCTGTCTCTGTTTTCTCATCTGTAAAATGAGAATAGTAATTGTACCTCTCTCTCAAGGTCATTGTCAGTATTAAATGAGTTAATACATAGAACAGTGGTTGACGCATGGTAAGTGTTTCCTAAAATTGTTTTTTGTATTACTTTCACAACCCACCAGACTCCCCTTGCTCATTAGGTGGCAGTGGGAGGGGGGCCAGTGGGCGGTGGTGGGGACAGTGGGCAGTCGTGGAACAGAGCAGCTTCAACATCAACCCTCCAGGTTCATATCCCTTTTACCAGCTTCATGACTTGGCAACTTACCTCATTTTCAGTTCCCCCACCTGTGAAATTGGAATAATAATGCTAATGCCCACCTTGAAAAGTTGTTGGAGGAGCCCAATACACATGCATAGGGAGGACTGAGCAGTGCCCAGTGCACAGTAGACACTGAGGAAAGCTGAACTGTTATTACTACTCAGGTTAGTGTATGTGAACCTCTCTCCTAATGCAGTCTATCTAAAACAGGACTTTTTCATTTACCTGGAGCTCTGTACACTAAGATGTGTCTTCATCTTTGCAGTAGTTCTAAAGGTGAGCTTACATTAGTATCTGTCCTCCAAAATTCAGAAAACTTATCTAAGGTATTGTTGATTTCAATTTCTAGATGTCTTTAAAATCTAAAGCAAAGACATATATTTATCAGACCCTAGAGTTGAATACATGTATTCTTGGCCTGTTTATTGAGCGTCTGTTGGCCTTGATCTAGGAATTAGTATCATAAAGATGAATAAGATCTTACCCCTGACCATAATGAATGTATAGTTTAGGGAGAGAAATGGGCATGTGAGCAGTAGTTCCCCTACAATGTGATACTTCATCTGGAAGAGAAACTCTCAAAGGGGCAGTGATAGCTCAGAGGAAAGAGCGATTAACCGTGCCTACAGACAGAGGTGGGAGCAGCCTCAAGCTTTAATATATCACATTTGAACTGGGTCTTGAAGGATGCATAGGAGTTCACCAGAAAAATAGGAGGGTGGAAAGGAAGGCAATGCACTGCAGGAGAAGGAACAGTGTGTTCCCAGACCTGCAGCTGTTTGGAAAGAGGTAGGGGGAGAGGTGGAGTGAGGAGAGGGAGGAGATGAAGTTGGGTCACAGCCAGATCAAGAAGGGCCTCCTAGGCAGTGCAAAGAAATTTGGACCCCATTTGCAGGCAGCGGCAGGGGGCGGGGGAGGGGGCGGTGACTGAGGTTTTAAAGGGAACATGGCCAATTTCTTATTTCACTCTGGAAGTGACTGAAGCAGGAGAGGAGGGCAAGAAAAAGAAGGTATGGTGTGCAAAAACGACCCAATACCAGCACAACTGAAGTACATATGTAGAGAAGCATAGAACTTTTTAAAGGGATGTTTGGAAGCCGATCAAATGTGAACTTCTCTGTGTCTCTTGTGAATAAGAATCCTCTTTGGACAGATAGAGTTAAGGGAAGTGTCTGAAGGAGGAGTAGAGAAGGATGGGCTGAGGCCTTCATTCCACAACCTTGCTTCAGTCTGAAGCTCCATTACCACTCATGATTTCCAAGTATCCTGCAATCAGGTGATGATTAACCCAACCCAAGTTCAAAGACACCCACCACAACAGCAGTAAGTAAGACAAACTCTCAGGTTTCCTTTCTCAGCTTTAGGCTCTGGGCTACTGAATGCAAATCTTTTCCACTGTTCCTGCAAGACCATTTATTATGAGTTGCTGAATAATCAGCTGAGGTCTGGGCAGCCATGGAGGAGCGGGGTTGGGGGGAAGCTTTGGGGCAGCAGGGAAAGCCATGAAAAGGCAGGTCTGCTGGGCTTCCATGAAGTCTAAACAAGCAAAGAGCAGCATGTTTGTTTGTAGAAGGTGGCCTCAGCTGGGTTCTGTTCTCTCTGCTGAGCTCACAAGGAAGCCTGCAAAAGGGAACTGCAAGTGACTGGTGGGTGAACGCGACGAAATCCCAGAGGAAGGGGCAAAATCCTGGAGGCCCCTGCCTGGGTGCTGAGTTTGGCTGGATCCCCACGATAAGAGGGGATCCCAGGTGCTGCCTGGTGGAACTTGAACACGCTTACTCCTTTATTCTTCAAATACACTGTAGGAAACATCACGCGGATTTTTCAGAGGAAAACTGTGAACTATACATTACTGATAAGAAACGTCCAACATTGTGATGAGCTCTTTATAAAGTCAGATACTAGCAGCACTTTTTGCCCTGGTAATCTAATTCCAAGAGATCGGGGACACCCTAGGGCTTTTTTCTTTCTTTCTTTTTTTTTTGTTCATCTATATACCAGTTATCTTTCTAAAACCTACCAAGTTACTTTGCAATTCCTGAGCGGCAGACGGCCATTTCAAATTAGAAACAGCATACAACCAGCAAAATGGACCCCACATTTAGCTTTGGACCTCTCCCCAAGGCCCCACATCAGCACCACACACATGCATCTGTGTCCCCATATTACAGCTGCATCAACAGAGGCTCGTGGTTAAGGGACGGCCTGGGATCGCCCAGCGAGCCCCTGTCTGAGCCAAGAATAAGATCTGGGCCTCATGACTTGCTCTATTCCCTTAATGCTCTCTGCCCTTATAAGGTGATTAAATGGTTCTTTTTCTCCTTAAAAAGGGGGGGGGGGAGTGGTGGGAAGTGGGGAGGGGGAGAGTAGAAGGGGCAAAATTAATTTGAATGCAACTATTTTGCGCAAGTCTCAGAACACTGTAGTTCTTTTATTCATTTGGAAGGAGTGGGTATACAGAACAGCTTTGTTTTTCAATTCATTAACTTCCACAGAAAAAGGCCATCCTTTCTGTTTATACTAAAGGAACTGGATGTCGGAGCCATCGCCATGTGTGTGGTGTAAATAAGAAAGGCCACCAATGGAGATCCGTCCCTTTCATGATGAGAAAATAAAAGTTAAGTTACTTGGGTTCCAGGGGAAGTTTCTTACTTACCAGATGTCAGCTTTTATTTTTTGTTTTCAAGAAGTAGGTAAAATAGTTGTGGTTTTAAATTCATTCCCTTTAATTTTTAGAGCCCCGGTGACTTCTAAAGCACTTCTATGGGCATAAATGCTTTAATGGAAGAGGAAGGCATCCAGAAAATGCGCCATAGATGAGAGACATCCAGAGAACAAAGTACGCCGGGTTATCATGGGATAATTACATCCCTGCAGCCTTGAGCACAGAGTTGGGTGTCAGTAATTCCTCTACCAAGATAACCAGGCCCCCAAGGAGTTCTGTTAATGCTGTTGCAACATTTCGATGGTAAAGGAATGTGATATTTTCGTATGTCTGTTGCAAGAAGATAAATCTAGTTGTGCACGTTGACCAGGGGTGATGAGAGGATATCAATAACAGATCTGGACTTTTCACATGTTCCATCTGTACAATGTGCTTCAGTTCACGTTCTTTAGCACTTTTGCCCCTAACAGCAATTCTTGACAAGGCTTGTAATAAATATGATGGGGTTGCTCATTTCATGTGTCCAGAACTCTCTAAAAACAAAGCTCTTAACTACAGTGTGTTTATTATTCATCTCCAGTTATACTTGCATGATTAAAATACAGAGCAAAGAAAACATTTTGGTAATGTCAGTGCTGACCTTTGAACTTGTGCTTTGCTCCATCAGTGTTGTTTGATTTACAAGGAAGTGACAGTTTGTTTCTGTCTTAAGCTTGTAATTTTCACCCGAGTCCGGCAATGACCTCAAAGACACAGGCCAACTTCTTGTAATCAGGGGTGGGTCAGAGACTCAGAAAAACAGCTTCATTTCCAAACAGTAACATAGGCTGCTTGGATGGGCCCAAACTTCCAGGCTGGAAGTTCAGAGGCTGATGCAGTTGATTATAAATTGTAATCTGGGTTTGGAATAAGTCGTTCAGTCCCCTGAACCCCAAGATAGCATACCACCTGAGGTGGGTGTGAACCTGAGGAATGAATCTCCTCTCTTCACATCGTAACAACTCCATTCCCTTCACTCTGCCATTTCCAGTCTTACCCTGGTGACTCTGAGTCAACCAGATGATGATCGAGTGGCGTGGACCCTTGTTAACGTGATTAAGGAACAAATGCTAAAAAAACCTGGCTGGAGAAACCCATCTTATTGTTTTGTGATTCTTCACTTTGATTCAAGACAGGAAGATTGAAACCTCATTAGCAGCCAGAACCCCTTGTCCCCTAAGGGCTGAGGCTCTGATGGCTAATAACGCCCCCAAGAACAGGGTCTTCTTGGCCAGCGGTGCTCTGCATTAACCATTGTACCCAGAATGCAACGCTCTGCCCATCCCCAACACCCAGTCCTTACCAAGACCCCTCCGTTCTACCTCCACTGTCTGTCCCCGTCCACCATCTGCCTCCTGCACTGGGAACCTTCTCTCCCTGCTTCCCTTCTGGCCCCAAACCAGCCTTCCCCATGCAGCAGGCAGCCAGAAGGATCTTTCTGAAACATAAATCAGATGGAGCCAGCCCTCCACTTAGAGTCTTTTAATGGCTTTCAGTTGTACCTAAAACAAAACTCGCAGTTTTCAATATGACTCCTAAAGCGCCTGGTAATCTGGGTCCTCCCCACCTTCCCAGCTCAGCCATGGGCCTCTCTCCCCTGCCCACACTCCAGGCCCACAATGCTGACCTGTATTCAGTTGCTGGACCATGGCAGAGCCAAGCTCTCCTGGACGCATGGATTTACATACGCTGTGCTTTCCACTGGGAAGGCTCTTCCTCCTATTTCTATGCTTGGATGACACCTACCCATCAATCAGGTTCCAGCTGAGAGTCACTTTTTAAGAGTAGCGTTTTTTAAACACTTCCCGCTCTCTCAAACACAGATTTTATCCACTCCTGTAGTTCTTTATCTCTTTCATAGCTCTTCTCACAACTAATCATTTATACTTTTTCATCATTATGAGGTTAATACCTGTCTCCCCCCTGTGGATGGATGCTTCTCAATATCCACCATCCTCTAATTTAAAAAAGAACCCCAGCTTTTATCTGGGCACATTTTTACCCACCTAAAATGTCTACATTTCCCACTCTCCCCTGTGGCTAGATGTGGCCAGGTAACTAAGTTCTGGTCAGTGACTTTTACCCTTCCGCTTCCATCTTCCTTTTTGCTGACTGAAATGGAGATGTGACGGCTGAAGTTTGGGTAGCCACCTTGGACCATGAGGTGGAAGCCACAGGCTTAGAAAGTTGCAACAGAAAGAAAGGAACCTGGGTCCCTGGTGATAGCAAAATAACTTCCATACCAGCCTTGGCTTGTCAAATTTCAATCTCCTTCAATATGAGAGAAATAAACTTCCATTTTGTTTAAGCTATTTTTGCTGTTTTTGATCTGTATTGAATGAATATTTATAGAAAAATGAATGCATCTTCATTTTAAAGAAGAGAATAATAAGTGAGCCCATCTCATATCTTCTCTGGGGAAAGAAGGGGGAGCACAGGCAAGGTTCAAGCTCTTCAGTTTTGGGTCTTTCACGTGGCATGGATTTTGAATCTGTTTATCATTTTATTATAGTCTCCCATATCTTTGGCAAAGATTTCATTTATTTCTTTGAAAACCTGAAATTTTGCTTTGTTTCTTACCATACCCCACTTGTAAATTAGGTCACAAAATTTATGGAGCCAGCTTTTTAAAATTCATGTGAGTTAAGATGCTCAGATCTAGGTTATATGTGAGTATGCTTCAAATATAACTTCATTACATGAATAAGTGAATTTGTAGAAAGAACACATCATGTGAGATGTGCCCTGCAGATCACATGTCTCAGTAAGATCCTGACATCCCCAGTGAGGAAACTGGCATCCAAGAGGCTCATATTAGCTCAGAAATGAATGCTTAAGGTCAATCTGAAGTCAGTATAACATAGTGCCACACACGGGGTTCTTAATTTAATTCCTGAAACCAATACAAAAAGGAACTTATGTTTTAGAAGGTTACAGGAGGGGTCAGCAAACTGTGACCTATGGACCAAATCCAGGCAGCTCCTTATATTTGTAAATAAAGTTTTATTGGAACACAGTCACACCGACTTGTTTATATATTGTCTGTGGCCTCTTTGGGACTTTAATGCAAATAGCTGCAACAGAGACCACATGGCCCACAAAGCCAAAATCATTTGCTACCTGGCCCTTTACAGGAACATTTTGCCGAGCTCTGGTTTATGTGATAGGGACACATCTTTCTCAGCTACCTTTTGTATTGCTCTAATTGTGAAAAAATAAAATGTTCTCTAAGAAGTCCACCTCATTTTCCCATGTGAGCTTCTAAGGTCCTACCATGCCTGCTGTGTCCATTCTTAAGTGTGCACTTTTGGATTTTTGAGCTCTGCTCTGTGGGAGCCTCTGCCTTTGCTGCATCTGGCCCATCTCTAGCACCTCTGTGCAAAGACGTAGGCAAGTTGGCCTCAGCACTTTTCAGACTGGGTCCTCACCATCCACGCTGCACAGTGAGGGGCTGCTGATGTGCCGGGAGCCGGAGCTTCTCCCCACCTCTCCTGAGAACCACCTCCCCCCTCCCCCCAGGGCCCCGTGAAGGTGGAAGTTCTTTGCTGACGGGTGAGGCTATGTGAACCCCTTGAGGGCGCTCTCAGGGACAGAGTCCCTCTCCAGCTGTGAGGCTCCTCTCTTCCCTGCAGTGACCCCGAGTACCAGCACCCAAGCCTGGGGAGTTACCTGTGGACCCTCTTCTTCTCCATGGTCTTCCGTCTCCTCACTCCCAACATATGTCTCCTGTGAACTCTCCCCCAGCCGGGGTCCTCCTTCCCTCTCCCTCTTCAGAAAGGAGGGGTGAGTTCTGGCCCCAGTGCCTGAGGCCGGGACGTGGGGCAGGGAGAGCTCCAATTCAGCCTGCAACTGCTCCTCTCCTAAAGTGCCTGAAATCAGACGTACTTCATCACCGTGAAGTTTAATTTCCTTCTAAGTGTGTCCACCCACCGTACCAGTACAAATTCGTAAGATATTTGTATTTCTCCCTTTAGCGTATCTTTGAAGTAGCACCTTGT
The DNA here is from genome assembly GCF_965194825.1 of Balaenoptera physalus. Classification (NCBI taxonomy): domain Eukaryota; kingdom Metazoa; phylum Chordata; class Mammalia; order Artiodactyla; family Balaenopteridae; genus Balaenoptera; species Balaenoptera physalus. The sequence goes on along the minus strand of NC_138886.1, from coordinate 87,457,325 downwards.
TATCCTAAGGAAATTTTCACTCCCTCCTGTCCTGAGAGACACCCTGAAGCTTCCCCACAGTAACTGGAAACCAGAGGCACCTTTACTTCTCCTCCCAGGTTCCTCCTGCCGCAGGGAACTACCCTCCTCTTCAAGGTAGCTTGAGTTTGTCACTCCCACAGAAACTACTCTCTTTGTTTTTTGGTGTACTTTATCCTCAGAGGATGCTGTATGAAGTGAAAGGGTAGCACTGGCATCCCTGAAAGTTTTCATTTGGCCCGTTTCTTTTGAGCCTTCATTTCTGGGAAAGGTTTGCAATGCCCCTTCCCAGGTTTCAGGGGAGAAGAGCAGTATTACACCTTCCTCTTCTGAAGTCCACTCATCACAAATTTCTTCCCAGCCACTGCCAGTCTCCTTGACCTTAACAGATGGCCCTGGCAGAAACGTAGAAGCCAAGTTTATGGATCAGTTGTCATTTAAAGACTCTGGGATTACTGCTGAGCATGAAGGAAAATAATAATAATATTGGGTTGGCCAAAAAGTTCATTTGGGTTTTTCCATACTAACTTATGGAAAAATCTGAACGAACTTTTTGGCCAATAATAACAACAACAATAATGAAACAGGGCTTCCCTGGTGGCACAGTGGTTAAGAATCCACCTGCCAATGCAAGGGACACGGGTTCGATCCCTGGTCCGGGAAGATCCCATATGCCGCGGAGCAACTAAGCCCGTGAGCCACAACTACTAAGCCTGCGCCCTAGAGTCCGCGAGCCACAGCTACTGAAGCCTGCACGCCTAGAGCCTGTGCTCCACAACAAGAGATGCCATGACAATGAGAAGCCCGTGCACCGCAAGGAAGAGCAGCCCCGGCTCGCCGCAACTGGAGAAAGCCCAAGCGCAGCAACGAAGATCCAATGCAGCCAAAAAATAAATAAATAAAATAAATAAATTAAAAATAATAATAATAATAATAAAACAGCTGGCATTTGTTAATTGCTTCCCATGTCAAGCTTTACATATATTCTGTCACTTGGCCTGTAAAACAACTTCATGGTGTAGGAGTTAGTATCACCCCTACTTTACAGAGGCACTGAGATTAAACAGTCTTCCAAGACTGACTCAAATGTGAGCAGTCTGACTGCAAATTCTATGTGTAACCCTCTGCACTGCTCTTGCGTTCACAGAGTCCCCTACCCAGCTAGTGCCGCCAGCAAATAATCGTGCAACTTTCCCAAATAGCTCTTTAGTAGCACGTGTCTAAAACCTTTGACCTGAAAGTTCTACACCTTGGAAATTTTCCAAACCAAATAATGAAATGTATGGGCACATATGTCTGTATAACAATGTTTGTAAGCATTTTTTTATTAGTGTGAAAAATTAGGAACAACCTGAATAACCAGCAATAGGGGCTTAATTAAGTAAACTGTGGAATATTTGTGATTGATAGATTATCACAAAAGCATTAATAATTATGGTGTAGAAAAATAGTTATGGAGACTTCCCTGGTGGCGCAGTGGTTAAGAATCCTCCTGCCAATGCAGGGAACACGGGTTCGAGCCCTGGTCCAGGAAGAGCCCACATGCCGTGGAGCCTGTGCACCACAACTACTGAGCTTGTGCTCTAGAGCCTGCGAGCCACAACTACTGAGACCGCGTGCCACAACTACTGAAGCCTGCGCGCCTAGAGCCTGTGCTCTGCAACGAGAAGTCACTGCAATGAGAAGCCCGCGCACCACAGCAAAGAGTAGCCCCGCTTGCCGCAACTGGAGAAAGCCTGCACGCAGCAAGGAAGACCCAATGCAGCCATGAATAAATAAATAAATAAATAAATAAAAATAGTTATGGAAATGGGATAATGTTTACTTTATATCATGAAGTGAAAGCATCAGGTTATAAAACTGTATTCCATAATCATGGAAGAATGTGCATATAAATATTAAAAAATAAAAACCCTGGAAGATCTCCAAAAATTGTTAACAATGGTTAAGTGATGGTATTTTGGTACTATTTAAAAATGAAGTTCTATGTTTTCCAAGTTTTCTGAATTATAATAGGAAAAAAGGTCTACAAAAATTTTTTTTTATATTTGTCTACATAGAGGTCCATTCACAAATTTCTCACACCAAAAGGAATTTGTTGTATTACTCACTTTTACTTCCTTCAAGTTATCGCACTGAATGGAAGATGAGACTCACTGGATTCTATGTAGGCATTTGTCTTTTTGTCTCAGCTCTGAAAAAAAATCAAATAGATTTCTTATCGGTTAAAATAACTTTATAGTTGGGGTTGAAGAATAAAATCAAATAGCCTCTAACACCAAAGACATATAAGGTACCCACCTATTCTGGCCTAGCTCAACCAGAACCAGAGTTACTCAAGACTAGCTTAATCCATTTACACAAAATGTAATATATACACAAAAATGTTCAGAAGAAATAAGCATCCAACTGTTTGCATTGCCTCTGGTTCTTTAATGTTTATTGCATAAATAGGTATTAATGCCACCAAGCTAGATTTCATGAGGAAAAGATTTAACAAATATTTGGAAAGGTGTCCTTTAAGATGACTGAGCTCAAAGTACAACTGGCGCAGAAAAGGGACGAGGAAGGGGAGGGGATAAGGGTGATAAGGATGAGGGAGAAGGAGGAAGAACAGGAGGAGGAGGTAGAGGAAGAGGGGAGGATAAGAGGAAATATGGACCCAGCCTGGATGAGACATCATTTCTATTTCTTTCAAGGGAGCTGGATTGAGGCGATGTTCCATCTTGAGACCTTGAGTTCTTCCCAACAGCATGTACTCTAGCACAGGGGTTCCCAACCCCCAGGCCGTGGACCCATACTGGTCCGCAGCCTGTTAGGAGCCCGGCTGCACAGCCGGAGGTGAGCAGCGGGCAAGCGAGCGAAGCTTCATCTGCCGCTCCCCGTCGCTCCCATCCCCACCTGAACCACCCACCCCGTACACTCCCGTCTGTGGAAAAATTGTCTTCCACAAAACTGGTCCCTGGTGCCAAAAAGTTTGGGGATCGCTGCTCTAGCACCAAGAGCATGGATATCACCTGGGAGCTTGATGGAAATATAGAAGTCCCAGGTCCCACCCCAGACCTCCTTGATCAGAATCTGCACAAAATCCCCAGGTTATCCACATGCAAATTAAAGTTAGAGAAGCACTAACCTGCATCTTGTCCAAAGCCCACGGCTAGTCTGGAATTACTTAGAAAAGATTGACTATCTCCCATCTCTCTTTAGTGACCCCTAGTGGTAAACCCAAAAGATCTCTATAACACGATGACTGAAGTTTTGATTTCCCCTGAAAACCAACAGCTGTCCAACCCTCCGCCAGTTGATCTATCCAAGATCTCAAGCACTTGGAAGATTAGAATCCTAGCTGGCCATCCTGATCTAGAAGGTCTGATGTAGTCCAATGCAAACTGGGAGGGTAATATTTTCCTGCATATCACTGCTGTTGGAATTCAAAAACAACATTTCTGAATGGGATTATTCTCTGTGAGGGTTTGAAAAACACTGAAAACTTACTTTGGGTCTCTTGACTGGAGACACATCCAGATGATCCATTTTTCACTTTACCAATTACATCTTATATATTGCCGCTTGAACTAGCCCTCAGTGAGATCTTTATTTAAGTAAAAAAAAAAAAAAAAGAGGTGTCCCTGTTCAGGTTGATCAATGTTCAACTAGCAAATCAGTTTATATAGTGGTCTGAGTTTTATGAGAAAAGTGGGAAAGTTCAGGGTTTTGTAGAGGTGAAAGAACTACCTTAGACATCATCTAGAAATTTTCCCAAAGTGTATTTCATCTGCAGAATATTAATAGAAATTATGAAAAAAGGGTTCCAGAGTCAAACTAGTTTGGGAAACACTGGATTGAGCAAAGTTGGAAAGATTTCTTTACTGTAGGAGGTCTCAGAGTTTCTATTAAATTAAGATGCCTTGTAGATATCTAAAGCAAATTTATTGCAGAACACACACACACATACACTTTTTATTTATTTTTTTAATCTTGGGGAAATCTGATCTATGGAGCCTCAGAGCTGTTAAGAATTTCATCCTTAGTCATCATACTTACAGAAGTGCCCATGCCTCCTGATTCTCAATCCATTTCTCTTTCCCATTATTATCAATTCTGATCTTATCCATCAATCCATCCACTAGTTTGTGCTCTATAAATTAATGCAGAAGTGTGAAGGAGAAAAAAAAGCAAGAATAAAAGAAAAGAAAGAAAAAATAAAGGAGAGAAAAGAGAGGAGAAGGTGAAATGAAAACTTTGTATCAATTTGGAGGTAGGAACTTGGAAGTAAATTAACCAAATGGAGACCAGCATTTCTTAGATGTTTTCCTTCTCAAGCAATGAGCCACTGTGAATTGGTCCCGGTGAGGATTCACATCAGACCACTAGCACATGGTTCAATCAGTCCAAACTCCTCCCCAAGACTGATGGACATGAAACATTCATTTCCTCAGTTTACAAGGAGACTATAGACACAGACATATATGTCACTGCTGGATTCTTCAGTACTCTTGGCATGTCTTTAGTGGTGGGGTCTGTGTTCTTCAAAGGAAGTCTGTCTACCATAAGTACGCTCCGAGAGAATTCTTGGAGATTAAAAATGCCATGTGGTCTGGCATTTTATGCCTTTTATTTGAATTAATTCCCACCAGATGATTTCAGATTTGCCTGCTGTGTGCTGGACTGTTCCATTGTCAACTGCATGTCCCTGAATCCCCTTCCCTTTATGGTTCCAAGTTAGAGTTGATTGAAAAGGACACTATACAAGACTTGGGAGATAGAAGTGAAAGGTCCTGAAGGTCATTATAGAGTGTGGGGCGAGAAGTGCCTCCCCACTACATATCCACCTGCCCTTCCCAACTGCCAGCCCTTGTGCTCAGTGGCAACACCAGGCCCACCACCAGATGCACTGCTGTGGACTCACGGAAGTGGTAACCTTGAAGAGCCAATGACCCTCCCAGTCTCAGCCCCAACACAGGAGCTGGATGTGCTTCCCTGCAAGATTTCCTGCAAACTCTGACTCAGACACCAAAACCAGGGCCTTTTTGCCAAATTTCAACCCCCATTTTCAGATCCTTGCTTCCCCCATCTCTGCCCACAATCATGTAAGGTACAATCTCTATATTAAATACTTCATTCCATAATATTGATCATGGTTCAGCTTCTCTGAGCCCTGATTTATATATCCCTGAACGCTGTATTTTGTTCTTCTGCCAGATTTTGATGTTTCCTATTGGGATGCCCTAATATCAGATTCTGTTTGCACCTTACTCTGTTTTTCTTTCATGGACCAGATAGTGTTTCTGCTCATCCTTCACTTTTGCGTTGGACCTCCTGTCCTGGAAATGGCATCTTTGGGTACTGCTTCCTACCACAAGATTTACTCTATTTGTCACCTTCTCACCAATGTTTGACAAAGGTCTCTAGTCAAAAAGAAAGCTGGTAACTGCATGTTACATTCGTGCTACTAAAGTATTTAAAGGCATTTTAAAGGTTTTACTTTCTGTGACTGAAAACTCAAAGTCAGGAGTTTGTAGTAGAAATAGAGATATAAAATGTGGTTCAAAGAGCAGTTATCTTTCTAGCTAGGGTTGTGAGAATAATTAATTATAGGTTGTAGTTTAGCCTGCTTCAGGTGTTAATTTCTAGCTCTTAATAATATGTGATGTTATGAATACTTCTCTTCAGTCTTGGTGCAATGACAGGATACTAGTTTCTAAACATCATTTTGTGGATTATAATGTGGTCATAAAATCGTTGGGGGTAAATGAGTGCTCTGACTTCATCAGAGTTAGTGCCCTGTAATACGATGTTTTTAAAAGCGGAGGGGATTACAGGATGTTCTGTCAGCGCAGTACTTCTGGGCAGTTCCTGTTGTCTTCCTATTGACTAAAATATTTACAGCACTGTAGAGATAAGGTTAACTTGTAGAAAACTGATAGCAATGAGAACTTGTAGAAAACTGACAGCAATGAGAAATGATTCTTTTTTGAGAATAATGCAAACTATTCCTGCTCATTACAACACAAGTTAATTTTGTCCAACAGAGATGCATTTGGTTTCCATCTGATGGAAAAGATAGATAGCCCCAAACACCCCCAGACATTACAGTATATTACTTTGTGGAATATTAAACAGTTTTGCATCGATTAGCAAGTTTATTTCAGCATTCCTTTGATGGTCTGACTATATACATCTGTTCTAAAAAATCTCCATTGAACCAGTCTTAACATTTTACTGGTTCCCTCATCAATTAATGAGTTACATACAATTTTTGTTGTGTATATAATTTATATTTGTATGAAAGTAGTGTTTTAAACTTTTTTGAAAAGTATACTATATCAACAGCCAAAGGGTTAGTCATTTATTCATTTATACTTTCTTTATGGTATGTATATCATGTTAATATAAACCAAGTTTGAGGTTCCAACTCATTTAAAAATAATTTCAGAGCTCCTCCGTCTTAACCTCTCCTCTCATTCATTCCAAAATACTGGAATGTCTTACCACCTCATCTGTCTCAATATTCCAAGCACTGTAACACAGACCTGGAGAGGTTAGAGACCCACCTGAGATGGACTGTGCATCTGTCTTAGCTCAGCTCTCACTACAATGATGAGAACATGTAGAAACTCCCGGAGTTTGAAATTTCTAAATCTCTTGGCCCTTCCTTTAGGACAAAATGGTAAGAAGAGGATACCAGGCAAACATAATTGACCTATTAAAGTAGACTGAAGAGTTAAGAAGTATCACAGTATTTATTTTATCAAAACCAAATAAACATAATAAGCAAATCAAGCAAGCAAGTTGCACAATGGAACTGAAACCGCTTTACCTCTGTGATGGCCCTTATCACTCAGTCCTCTTCCAGACTCGCTTGTGGTTGGGCATCCTCCACTCCTTTCTACTGCAAGTCCCTGGAGGCGGAGGAACTTTTATTCCATAGTGTTCTCCATCCCAGCTTTCTCGCACTCTCTTCCCCTGCCTTCTTCCACATCCTGCCCATCTTCTGTATCTTTGAAGAAGGTGACATGCTTTTTCTCTACTATCTGGAAAGTTCTGTGTGTGCGTGCACACACACACCCCACACTCCCCATGATTTCCTGTTCATCCTTCAGCTCAGACAGCATTTCTCAAGGAAGCTTTTGTAGCCACTCTAGACCAGAACAGGCTGTCCTGTTTTACACCCTCACAGACTCTCTGTTTTTCCTTCCGAGCTCTTGTATGTGATTATTTGTCTCTCTCTCTCTCTCTTTGTCAATAAAATCCGGGATCATTGTATCACCACTATATCCCCAGGCCTGGCAAAATGCCTGGTACATAGAAGGTGTTCTTGAATGAATTAATAAGAGCTCAATGTCTATTTGTTACATGGATGAATGGATGGTTGTTTGGTCTGTTATAGTCCCTAAAAGCAAAAGAAGCTGTTAAAATAGTGTGACTCTGACTTACTGTTAATGTCTGAATAAAAGAGACCATTCAGATTTTGGACTGAGTTTGACAATGTACTGTGTTGGTGAGGTGTGGGGAGTCATTCCTCTACATTTCTAGAGGGAACTGCTAGACTTCCTTGGAGGACAATTTGGCAAAAGCTTTGAAGATTACAAAATTCACATACCTTTTGACCCTATAATTCCACTCTCAGAAATATATTCTCTCTATATGTTTGCACATTCATGAAATAATCTGTGTTCAGTGGTGTTTACTGTAGCATCTTACATAACAATGAACTATTGAAACAACTGAAATGTCCAATGACAGGAGACTAATTAATAGTGTAATGAAAATTCCAAGCCATGGAATACTCTGCAGCCAGTAAAAATGAGGTGGGTTTGTATATACTGATAAGGAATGATCTCAAAGATTATTATATCATTAAGTGAAAGAATTGCTACTGTGTATGTGTACATTTGTAGGTGCATAGGATATTTCTGAGAGTGTCTGTAATAGACTTGTCACAGTGGTTCTGGGGGCGGGGGAAATGTATGGCTGAAGGCAGGCGTAGGAAGATTTGTTTCATTGCATATACATTTTTTAACTTTTAACTTCGTGCCATTATCATGCATTAGCTATTCCAGAAATTAAGAAATCTAAGTCTAAAAAAGGTTTAAAAAATTACTGGAGTTTTCCATGTAATAAATGAAAAAAAATTAATGGGAGTTAAATCTGCATTGTTTTATTGGCATTTCTTTGATTTTTCAGGCCCAAATTTTCACATGTGTTTGCTCAATGTATCACTGACTTCAGTCATTCCTTCTCTCCCCATCTCCCCCAAACCTATCAGTCTTTCAAACATCCCCAAAGCCTTATCTAATTTGGAAACAGGGGATCCCTTATTTGGGAGGCCCAGAAACAGGACCGCATCTGGATGAACATTGAGGCTCTTGACATAAAATCTCACCACCCTTGTGAAACCCGCCCAGCACATCCCAGCCTACTGTATTGACTTTGGCAATACTTGTTGGCCTTGTCATGCCAATAACGTTATTGAGACTAAATTGAATGAGCATGTGGCTATGTCCTCCAAATGTTTCTGATACAGTTAAATGGAAAACTGTAGATTACATTTATTTATTTTGTGATAAACCCTTTGTTTATGTTGCTGGTGATCCAGAAAAAGTGGTCTCTTACAACACGCCATGACCTAAACAACGACAAGTTGAATTACTATTTCATTTACTGTAGGAGACATTCCACCATGTGTTTCACAGCAATGATTTTTGACACAACTTAAGAAATGATAAATTACACCCAACAAAAACAAAAGAGAAACTTGGAGTTTTATAGCAGATGATTGTAAGGAAAACAGTTATTTGCATGTCTGTCTCCCGCATTTTCAAAAAACAATGTACTTGAAACAAAAAAGGTCCAAGAATAGTAAAAACAATTTCATTTTCCTCTTATAATTGGAAACATTTGGAGCAAGCACTTTGTCTCCTCAAACTGCATATTTATGGCTTAATTTTACATGGGGAATGTTACTATACCTTTTCCTCTCATTCCCTTGTTATTTCAGTTTTCACAAATGACCAATATCATGTTATTGAAACAAATGAAACAAGTACAATAGCATTCCTAGATATGCACACACAAGCGCAGCTGTCCTTTGCATTTCAAAGCATTCTATTGAAGTATTAACCTAGTCTGCAAGGTCATATAAAAGAAGAAAGCAGGGCTGGAAATGCTTTCCACACTACATCAGTAATAACAGCAAGTGTGTGGCCAAGTTGCATGAGGATGACATGAACTTCTGGTCATTGATGTTCACACAAAATCATCATAAAAAGCAAGATCGGTATGAAAATACTCACAGGACATCAGCACATCAAAGAATAATTCTCTCTAATTGGTTTTAAACAAGCTTATGATGTTCTGCATCCTCCCTTTCCTTTGAATTATTTTTCAATTATTTAAAACTGCTTTGAAAGTAACTACATGCATGTCACCTTGTCAGTGAGACAGATACTTTTACTGTTAAGAACCAGCACTGATTTCTATTTTTCAGAAATAATAACTTTACCCTTCCCCATAGCTAGTGGGAAGCAGCCACATAGCACAGGGAAATCAGCTCGGTGCTCTGTGTCCACCTAGAGGGGTGGGATAGGGAGGGTGGGAGGGAGACGCAAGAGGGAGGAGATATGGGGATATATGTATATGTATAGCTGATTCACTTTGTTATACAGCAGAAACTAACACACCATTGTAAAGCAATTATACTTCAATAAAGATGTTAAAAAAAAAAAAGAAAGAATGACTTTAGAATTGTATTAACTTTTTGGAAGCTAAAATCATACAGTCTCCAGAATTAAATCTATTTATATTGACTAACTTCAAGCTGCAGATGAATTAATTCAATAATCCAGGGATATACGTTCCAGCTCAATTATCCCAGTAGGTTCACTGAGAAGCAGTGTTTTTTCAAATCAGTTGATCCAAGATAGTTATACTGAGGGTCTATATGGCTCTAATGGGTGACTAATTATTTCTGTTTTAAAATGTTTAGTGATAAAAACCACCTTTGCCATATTTTAGGGCATCATACATTGAGAACTCAATTAAGCAATAATTCCCATAATGTGTTTGGCCCAAAATTATTTCCTGAGCAAAATTCTGACTCTATGTAAGTCCCACCTTTGTTTGCATATGAGTTGGTATCCCTGATTGGACTCCTTATTTTCATATGTTGTACTAATTTCATCAACTGCTTCTCTGTTTTTTAAAGTACACAGACTACCTCTTCACAAAGGTAAAAGGTAGAACTGCTTTCAACAGCAAGAAATAGAAAACCACACCACTAGTAGGAGAGACCATATTTATTATTTATTATATTATTATTATTATTATTTTATTGTTTACTTAAGAATCTGTAGGTAGACTGTCTCAAGATTGGACTCAGAGTTCAATATCAGCTAAGACCCAGGCACTCTTTCTCTTTTCTCAAGACTGTCCTCAAATAGTTGGCTTTTCAGTCTCACACTTTTGGCCTCATGATAGCTGCCACTGCACCAGGTATCACATCTATGTTCAAAAGAGGAACAAGGGGGAAGAGGCTTTTATGGAAAAAGACAGGCAAGAGAAATGAATTTGGGAATAGCCATTGAGTTAGCCAAACTATGAGTGACTACCTCAACAAGCAAACCAATTGCAAGTACTTCCTGGCCTCATCTGAGAACTGCCTCAGGCTGTCTGCTACTAATATCCCATCTAGCTTATATGAGGGTCAGGAATTCTCTCCGCTCCTCTAGAAACTCTGAGATCTATCCTTGAAACTTGCTGCATCACTAGAGGCATTTTTGCCCTTTGTAGAATCACTGCCAGTTGAATATTAGTGCTGCATCTTAAACGTTTATGGAATCTCTTACACAGCAGGACCCAAAGCCCATGAGAAGCATTATTGGGCTTTGCTGTAAAAATGTTCTTAAAAACAATTTCCATGCATTGCTCCCTACTCCCAAAAGTAACTCCTAAGAGTTTTTTTTTTTTTTTTTTTTTTTTTTTAATTCCACGCTGGGATTGATTCACTTGCTCTAGGGTTTGTCTAGATGCTGTCTTCTTCCTGGTAATGCAAATAATGTAAAGCATGATACCTTCCACTTAGCTTTGGGTACCAGGAACCACTGATCCAGCTTCGGAACATAGCTGTCATGGGGTATGGCCTCAGGGGAGGCCTATTTATCTTCTTGTTCTCCCTGATCTGGTTTTCATTTTGCTATTGCTTTGCTGACTGTGTTCTGTTGTAACCCACCTCAAATTTTCTGTGGAAAAGGGGCAAACGGTAGCTAGGGAAGAGAGAAATAATGTGTTGCTATTTCAACACATTTAATCAAAGCGAAGTCAAAGGCTGACATCATCACAATGGTGAATCAAAGGGGCCATCGTGGAGAATGGTTTGACTGAAACACGGCACAGTTTTTCTTATCATATAGAACACTCCCAGGTTAAATGGATCCTTAATGACCAAAGGTTGAGTTCCAAGGTTCCTATTTTTATACTTTTTGTACTGTTTATACCTGTTTGTACTTCTATGTATTCCATTTCCCCAATTTTTCTTTTCACGAATTTAATGCTTAAAAATCACCAAAAGATCAATATGTTCACCTTCACTGTTACAGATGTCTGTGTCTGTGGCAGGACTGGCTAGCTGCCTGTCAAATACGCATCCTTTTATTCCATATGAACAGAATCTCAGCTTAGTTGGAGGTACCAAAGTGCTCATCTAAAAAACATATATTTCCCAATTTCCCTTTCAGCTTAGAATACCCATGTAACCTAATTCTGACCAATGAGATTAGATGGAGTTTGTTAAAGGGGTTCCTTAGGAAAGCCCCTTAAATGGGGGCAGACTCAGCTGGTTCCAAAAGAAGATCCTGAGACAAGACTTTGGTTGAAGGTGGTTTACTCTGGAGGTGATCACAGGAAACACAAATGGAGGGGAGAGTGGGAAGAGGAAGGGAGAAGAGCATATGAAGAGGGCAGTAACAAGCTAGTTACAATGGGGTCCTCAGTGCTACTCAGGACCCACTAAGGAGCTGTGCAGAATGTGCCTCATGACTGTCTCACTGGAGGACAAGCAGGTTGGGTCTCCTATTCACCATTGGTTGGGATCATTTTGGGGCTGTTAACTCCAGTACACTAACTGGTTGTTCTGGCTTGTGGATGATGGTCTTCTGTGACTCCAGCAAAGCAAAGAGATGCTGCACTATGGTTGGTGTGTGATGCTCATAATGTGCATGGAAGTCTGTACGAGGCTGGCTGAAATGGAGAGTTCAAGGGAACGTGGCCAGAGCATCACAGCCTCTACCAGAGCCAGCTCGTCCCCGTGTGTACTCCACTTTTCCTCCTTCCTTCTGCCCAGAGTGAAGACATGACAGCTGGAAATCTAGTAGCTGTGAGCATGAAGGAGGTCCACACCCTAAGAAGGGCTGAATGGAGAGCTAGAAGAAGCTATACGTTCTAGCTCCATGTCACCATGGAGCTAATAAAGCCTTGGACCATAAAACTTCTGAGCTTGTTACATGAGAGGAAAATAAACCCTCATATTATTTAAGCCTCAGTCATTAGGTTTCTTTTTAAATAGAGCTGAACTCAATCCTAACTGATACATATCTCTAGCACAAGCCACACTCACCAGAATCAGCTACACAGGCACCATTAATAAGCCAATGTTTTCACTGTGACCAGCTCCCTCTGATTCAGTTCAGGATGGGTTCCTTCTCAGTGAAAGTTACCCAGAGGAAATCTTTCCCACTTTGATTTTTATTAAGCTGCCTGGAAATTAAGCAGCATTTTTTTTTCTCCATGCATGATATCAAAAACATCACTGAACATCTGAGTTCACTGAGTTTTTTTGTTTTCAACAGATTTTCTATTAGTCAGCACAGGATAAGTGCTGTAACAAACGATCCCAAGCTCTCAGTGACATATCATGATAAAGGTTTATTTCTTGGTCATGTCACAGTCCAAAGTAGGTTGGAGAGGGCTCTGCTCCATGCAGTCATTCGGGGACCCAGGAAGTCCACAGGTGGTTTCATGGTCTAGACTTGGATGTAGTATGCATCACTTCTGCCACATTCTCTGATCAGAGTTCAGTCACATGGCTCTGCATATCTGCAGGGGAGTCTGGGAAATAAAGTCTAGCTGGGTGCCCAAAAGGAAAAGAAGAAGGCAGAGCCTAACAAACATTTAACATACCAAAGATGTCAGTGTTCACAAAATGTTCCAAACAAAGATTGCCAACTATGACCAAGGTCGGGAGAGTCCTGCTGCCATGGTCTCCAGAAGTTTGTAACCACATCCCTCTAAAACTGTTTTTGCAAACTGTGTACCCCCTTGCTTTTTAAAGTTTACACCTGAAATTTTTCATCCTAAGTATAAATAGTTATGAAAAAATATAATTTCTGGCATATTATAAATATCTATATTTGTGATGGTGGTGATGACACACCACCAAGATCCTCCTCCGAAGAAAGACTTGCTGTCTCCCAGCCACCTGCTGCCAGAGTGCTGCCAACTCCAGGCTGCAGACCTGTCAGGTCTGCCTCAGTTGCAGACCTGCCTTCTCCCAGATCACATCTTTTCTCAGGCAGCCCACATCCCACAGGGCAGGGGCAGGCAACTCTGACAAACCCTTAGAGTGGCAGAGCTTCCATGGGGTCACCAAATCTGCCATGGTCTGCATCACTCTGCCACTCCTGCTTCCTCCCTCTTCTTTCCACAGGAATCCCTCCCAAGGGCACCCCCTATGCACATTGTACACGCAAAACCCCATGTCACAATCCCCTTTCCAGAGACCCAACCTATAATGTCATTTCAAAGTAAAATGATTTTCATATTCCTTTGTGGCAAAACATAAACCTACATTTATTTTAAACATTCCTTAGTACCATAAGGTTTCAAGCAATTAAAAATGTATTATGGGGACTTCCCTGGTGGCGCAGTGGTTGGGAGTCCGCCTGCCAATGCAGGGGACACGGGTTTGATCCCTGGTCCGGGAGGCTCCCACATGCCACGGAGCAACTAGGCCCTTGTGCCAGAGCTGCTGAGCCTGCGCTCTGGAGCCCGCGAGCCACAACTGCTGAAGCCCGCGCGCCTGGAGCCCATGCGCCACAACAAAGAGAAGCAAAGGCAGAGAACAAATAGAGGCTGGAGCACTGCAACGAAGAGTAGCCCTCCCCCCCCGCCCCCCCACTGCAAATAGAGCAGCAGCGAAGACCCAACGCAGCCATAAATAAATAAATAAATTCATTAAAAAAAAAATGTATTATGGATTGAGGTGTCATTTCATTGTTATTACAATTGATCAAAAGAATTATTCACATTGATTTTGATCATTTTTAAAAGGAAAAAGTCATTTTTCTGGAAATATATCTCTAACTGTGATTGAAGGGGCTATTTTAGGGTCCCCAGAATGTAGAATCAACATTAAGGGACACCAATATTTGAATTATGCTCTTGTTAGGCACTCTGAAAGTTTTTCACATCTTGAAGCAGTTCACTTGAGAATATTCAGGAAGGGTAAGGATATACCTTGCTTTTGTAAAGTGGGAGAAGGCTGATTTTAAAAGTAAAGATGAGAAAGGAAACCATCATAATGCCTCCTGATCAATTTTAGAAAGAGTGCAATTGCAAGCTGATTCTTTGAAAACCGTCCAGGTCTGGATCACAGATCTAGAGTTAGAGTGCCCTTTGGAAAATATGTGTAACCAATTTGAAACCTGCTGTCCACTGCACAAAATTCTACTACTATTTGTCCTTTCCTTCATTTCTGTTCTAGACACATGGATCATATCAATCAATTTCAAACCACTTTCCAGGAAAATGTCCCCTTCTGAAATGGCATCCCCTGCGATTGTGTGGTCACAGCGGCACCCACCACAGCTGATTGGACCAGGGGTGGCATCTGATTTGACAACAACCAATCTATAGATGAGCCAACATTGGTGGCCTTGCACAAAATGATGAACTGAGCCAATCAGAGGCCCTCTTTCGGAGGGATTTGAACTGGGGACATGAAGAAAGCCATGCTGTTAGAAAAGAGAGAAAGAGGTGAGGTAACCTAGAAAGAGAGGAGCCAGAGGGCAGAGTCCCAGCCATAAAGGGCCAGGGCCAAGTTGGAACCACATGAGATGGGGGCAGAGGGCCCGGTGGAGAAGCCCCCAGCTTGGGGGGCCGTACGTGCCTGGATTCTCAGAGCTCCTGAGTCCTTCATGGTCCGTAGTCATAAGGACTATTCTGGCTCTCTATTGTTGTGTAAGAAACCACCCCAACACTTAGTGGCTTCAAACAGCAAGTCATTTATTTTGCTTATGTATCTGCAATTTGGGCAGAGCTTGGCAGGAACTACTCATCTTTGCTCCATGATACCTGGGGCCTCACTGGGATGACTGGGGGACCAGATCACAGAGCTAGCGGCCCAAATTCAGGTAATTAATTCTGACTGGGTTACTTCTCTCATCTCCCAGGTTGCTTATTGGATGAAAGGTGGACATCACTGGTCTGAGCAAGCTGCTGAAGTCCCATCACTTCTTGTTCTTCCTGGGGCCATGTTTACCTCCCTTGGTGAACACGGAATTCTCCACAGTTTGAAGGATGTAGAATAAGAGCTGCAGTTAAAGTTCAGCTGTTTTGCAATTTGACCTGATCTGTACTGATTCATGGCACAGATAGAGATCAAGTCCTATGGTGGCCCAAGGTAAAACCTGTCCAAATGAGTTCCTGCTTCATCTTGGAATAATTATTAATGGAGATGCTTGGGGCCCCAGGAAAGAATACAGAAAGATCACCGTGTTCTATAAAGATGTCTCAATCATCCTTTCATCCAGAGGCCTCAGACTAGTGGCCTACAGAGGAAAATCCAGCCCACAGATATATTTATCTTGCTTGTTTCATACCGTGCTTTAAAAAAAAAAAAAAAAGTTAAAAAGTCTTGGGAGAAATTACATTTCAAATGGCTTTCTAACTCCTCTTGAGGAGACTGGAGAGACATGGAAACAGGGGCCCACTTGCTCACATGGCGTGTGACAGAGGGGTCTGAGTGGCCCTGAGCCTCCAGCTCTCCTCATCCAGAGCTTCTGCCTGGCTCCCTCAGGCTTCTGAGTTTGAGATCTTCCTGGCTTTCAAAGGAAACATGAGTGCAGTCATTGGCCGGAAAGAATGTACGTGGTGATATTTTACTTTTGCATTTCACAAAATGTCTTCCCAGTCCCCACCCAGCAATTTTGAATAGCTTTGTTTCAAGGACTTGAGCTGGCACAATGACAGGGTTGATGCATAAGGAGCAGGGTAGGTGTTGGCCTGCGAGTCATCAAAGGCACTGACTCCTCTGTGCCATGAGGTACAAGCTCTCCCTTTTAAATGATGCCTAGTAAATCTGTAGACTGGTGGCCTAGTTATGAAAAGTAGGTCCACATGGGTCATTGTTTAGCCTAAAGATTTTGTCCACAGGTTGGGTATGAGGATTCTGCAAGTATGATAGTGGCACACTTATCTTGGGGTATTAGTCTCTCCCAGCCACATATTTATACTATTTTACTGCATTCCTCATGATCATTTTACTACTTATTAAATGCAAATTCCCAGGTCCTAATCTTTCACCTTATGATGGCATTGTTAACACAGCAGGCAGTTTAGATCAGACCTACTGCCTGCTGGAGGGGAATCCTCTGGACACCAGGAGCTGCAAGTCTTACCCATACTCCAAGCCCCAGCAAAGCCAGGTGGCCTCAGAACTGAAGCTTAAAGCAGATTGTTCTCACTGGAGTTGGTCTTGTTTTCCAGGACACAACAGCCTAGGGTAGAAGTAACATTATAGTATCTCTCTGGCCCTCCCCCCACCAGAGGAACTCTAAACCCCAGTTAGCCAGGGTCTCCCTGGGAGGAATCCCCCTACAAGTGGCCCTTTCAGGTGCCACCTGACATTTGACATCTTCCTCCTCTGAGGTTCTATTTCTCCCTGGTGGTACCTGAAGCCCAGGCCACCCAAGCTCCCCAGAGGCTGTCATGCCCACGCCATGACACCCTTGACATGTTGGCCTCATGTGGCTCCAACAGGGACCCCCGGGAAAAGGCCTGTCATCACCCCTGCCCCACAGCCACCCCCCCCCACACACACACATATGCAGTGCTGCCTAAGCTCTGAGCTTAGGGCACTATCACAACCTCTCCTCCCAGGACCCAGCAATGGTCCCTGGGGCTGCACTGAGGACAGCCGAGTGGCTGACACCATGATGCATGCTCAGACCCACCCTCCCTTCCACTGGCCCATTGTTCTTGAGCCAAACCTGGACCCTCAACTGTTTCTGCCACAAGAGTTTCCTTAGGTCCCCCTGGTCCCCCAAAATGGTCTAGATCCTAGGCCTAACCAACTAAATGAGCTGTTTTCCTGACCCCTCCAGATAAAATAGTGTTCCCCCACTCCTCTCAGTACCCTCTCAGTCCCCTTCCTCTATTTGTGATTTTTCCTCTCACCACTTCCTGTTTTTACCAACCAAACTTGAGTCCACTTGCCTGCACACAGTAAAGCCAATCTACTGACACCGGCTAGTGGTGAAGGAAAGTGCAGCATTTGTGGTAAGGTGCCAGACAAGGACTCTAGGGCAACTAGTGTTCAAAAAACTCAAACTCTCCAATGGCTTTCAGGGAGGCATTTTTAAAGGCCAGGTGAGGAAGGGGAGTCGCAGGGTATGTGATCAGCTTGTGCAAAATTTTCTGATTGATTGATGGTGAGGTAACAGGGTAATGTCACAGGGTTTAACATTGTCAATCCTCAGGTTCCAGTAAGACTGGGGGCTACATGCTCATGGTCATCAAGTAGTTAACATCTTCCATTTGGTGGGGGTTTTAACATCTGCAAAACAACTCAGGAAATGTGCATCAGATACTACCAGCTAGGTACTTCAGAGAGGAATTAAGGCAGAGGATCTGGGGGAAGGGGTCTGCCCCCATAGGGTCCTCCTCAGTTACACTGTCATATTATACCTTTATTTTTTGTTTATTGTCTATCTCTGTCAACTGGAATGTAAGCATCATGAGCAGGAGTCCTGATTTTGCTGAATTCTGTATTCCTAATGCCTAGAACAGTGCCTGGAACACAGTATATGCATAATATATATGCTGAGTGAAAAGTAGAGACAGATTTATCTTCCATTCCATAAACATAATTTCTTTCCTTTATTAGCCACAGTTAAGAAACTGAAGACATGGAGAGTAGAAGATAGGATAGGAGAGACTTATGGGGCTTTGCCTGCTTTTTGCAATCTTCATTGGCAATAAAAATGGCCAACAAGGAGAAGTAAGATGTTAAGAGTCTTTCCAAACTGGTACAGGCTTGATCACTTTGAATGATGATGGCATTCCTGTGGGGTGAGGAGAGATTTAGCCTCATAGCGTGAGTGTAGTGGGTTGTTCTGTGTCTGGTTGTGCCTTCTCTGAGCACGGAGACACCCATCTTCTTATTTGTTATTGTATCAGGTACAATCTCAATCATTATCTATGGTAGAATGATAATGTGCCTGGCACTGCACTAGGCCCTGTGTATAGACTGGCAGATGACATTTGGGAGTGAGACAATAAACAAGTAATCAAACAAATAGACAAGGTAATTTCAGACAGTGACCAGTCTTGAAGATGTGGTTGGGTGTGGCTCCTAGTGGGTATTGTTACCTATTTGTGGCAACCCAACTCTTAGTTCTCAGAAGATTGATCTAACTTAGACTATGGAAGTAAGTGTTTTAAACTGCATTTTAAAATATCTAAACCCAACCAGGAAACCAAAAAAGTTTGATCTTGAAGCCTTCATAGCACTTAAAAATTCACTGAAAATTCACTGTCATGTATATCTTCTGACTGAAGATGATTTATAGGTTAAATCTGGGTTCATGATTCTATCTCACTTAGCTTACTCATTTCTGATTTTTAACAGGCTTTATTTTAATAAGTATTTATTGAGGGTCTACTATGTGTCAGGTTTAGGAGCAAGAGATATGGGAAGGAATGTGACAAAGATGAGAGAGTCTTCATGTTGTAGGAGACAAGCAGGGCCTTTGGAATCAGGCAGATCTGCATTGGGATCCTGGCTCCTCCTCTTCCTTACTAGCTCCTAATTTTGCCTCTTTGAGCCACTTTTTTCTTTCGTAAAATGATCATATCCAACTCACAGAGTTGCTAGGACATTTAAATGACATAAATTACCAACCCCCATGGCATCACATAAAGAATGTTCCATAAAAGGAAGCAATTTCCTCCCTGAGACATTTTGTTTCCTAGGGGCCAACAGGAGCCTGGAGTGAGTAAATGGCAGATGCTCCTGAATAGGGACCTAACATTTAAGGAATTGGTACAGATGGAGACTTCAAATGTCACCCAGTTTCCCAGTGTAGTGGGGTACAAGAAGCCATGGTGTGACTGGTGGTGGCGCATTCTCTTTGCTTGGGGCATAGACAGCTCAACTGGAGGCAGTCAGCTTTTCTGGGGCTATGGCTCCCTTTGGGCACTATTATCATACTTCGTGACAATAGGGAATATCTAATAATAATCCTTTTCCTCCCAAGGAGCAGGGGGCTGCTTTGCATATTTTGCATCCTTTGTAGAGTCCTAAATCACTTTGTAATGTGAAACATGTCTATAGAGAGCCTTTGTGTTGTTCATTCTTATGGTTTCATGCAAAGATTGAGCAAGAAGAATTTGTTATAAACAGCTTGCAATTATTTAGTGAAAAAATATGAAATAAAGTTGGGTGGGCATAAATCAGACTTCTGGACAAATCCAAGCTCCCTCAACAAGAATGATCAAGTGCAATGGCACACAAGGATTCTGGGCACAGACTTACGTTCAACCTAACTTAAAACTGAGGACTGTCTACTTCTAGAGCCTGAGGTTTATACACAAGTGCCTTGGAACCATGGATGAGTGAAAACAACTCCCCAGAGCCCACCCACTGGGGCACATTTACCCACGTGGAAGATCAACTTCAGAAAGATTTGGAAGAGTAATTCTCAGCTTAAGGAGACCAGAGGTGGAGAAATAAAGGAATTGTGGAAAAGGGATAGTGTAGGACTTTCCATCTATCTTTTCCTCTGTAATTTCTGGTTCAAATTTTCATGTTTATGAGTTGCAAGCTCAATGTGGCTTATGGGAAGCCATCTGTTTCTTTTGTCATTTACTTCAGCAGTCCCCAACCTTTTTGGCACCAGGGACCAGTTTCGTGGAAGACAATTTTTCCATGGAGGGGGGCCGGGGGGAGGATGGTTTCTGGATGATTCAAGCGCATTACATTTATTGTGCACCTTATTTCTATTATTATTATATTGTAATATATAATGAAATAATTATACAACTCACCATAATGCAGAATCAGTGGGAGCCCTGAGCTTCTTTTCACTTGCCACTCACTGATAGTGTTTTAATATGTCTGCAAGCAATTGATTTATTACGGTCTCTGTGCAGTCAAACCTCTCTGCTAATGATGATCTGTATTTGCAGCCGCTCCCCAGTGCTAGCATCACCGCCTCAGCTCCACCTCAGATCATCAGGCATTAGATTCTCATAAGGAGTGCGCAACCTAGATCCCTCGCATGCTCAGTTCACAGTAGGGTTTGTGCTCCTATGAGAATCTAGTGCCACCACTGATCTGACAGGAGGCGGAGCTCAGGCAGTAATGCGAGTAATGGGGAGCGGCTGTAAATACAGATGAAGCTTTGCTCACTCGCCCACCACTCACCTCCTGCTGTGGGGCCTGCTTCCTAACAGGCCATGGACCACTACCGGTAGTGGTCTGTGGTCTGGGGGTTGGGCACCCCTGATTTACTTCATCACCAGGAATCTACTGGTGGAAAAAGATAAGCAGTGTGTGTGTGTGTGTGTGTGTGTGTGTGTGTGTGTGTGTGTGATGGAGAGAGTCATGATTCCATGACTGTGATATTCCTTGAGAGTAACGGCAGTAGCAGCAAAAGTCTTGATTTGTGTGCTCAGTAAGCCATTGCGACAGAAGAATCACCCAGGGAGTTGATCTTTTGAGATGATGATCAGACTGCCAAACGCAAAGATACTTTGCTGATTGTGTCCATACCACTTTTGTTAAACAGACTCTAGTCTTTGCTCTACCCTGATGTATTACTACAATTTGCATATGCTATTTCCATTGTTCTGCTAAATTCATTAACTGCGATCTCTATCTTTATAAACTTTATAAACTACTTTGTAAATAATTGTAACAACTAAGATTGAGCTCTATATCACTTTTCTGGTTTCTGCTACAAATGGTTTATGAACGTTTACTGTCTCCATGGTACATACTTAAGAGGAATAGCATGTTCTGCTGTAGATGAAGTTTAACATTTTTCTTCCCACAAATGGAACCTGAGAGGAGTTATTTCCCCTACATTCTTTCTCAAATGGAGCCACTAATGCAGACGACTTAAATGACATAATTGTATGTATGCTGTGTGTATATGTATATTTTGACTAACCATGGGAATACTATTGTGGTATTCCTTAGATTGATTACTTCTACCCCAAGATTTTGCCATCAGCTCTGGGCTCTTGTCAGAGGCATTCCTGGTTGAGAGAGAAAAGCAAGGCAGTGATGCACTGTGTGGAGAGATCGTGTGCTTTATGTTCACTGATGGGGAAAAGGTTTGCCACCCCAAAATGACAACGTGAAGACAAAGGAAACACAGTCTCCCCCTCCCTGACGTAGACATTAGCTTTGGAAAATGTGTCTTCTGAAATTCCACCTCCCCCACCCTGCCATCCAAATGAGGGCTCTTTCCAAGAAAAACATCAGTGGCTCCAGCTCTGCCTCCATTATCTTGCACGTGAATTCTCTGTTTTAATAGAGGTGCTGCTGGGTGTGTTTCAATGTTTCCAAGAGCGGAATAAAACAGTGTGCTGGCTATCAGCCTTATTAGTAGTTGATGACAGGTATTTGTGATCCACAGAGAAATATGTAAAGATGGAGGAGACCAGGGCAGGTTTTTGTGATATTTGTATAATATCCCACCATCCAGCACCAGTTGCACACAGACAAGTTAGTTGCCTCCTCTTCTGCTCCTGGAGTTCTTTATTCATCCTGCAACTATGCAACTCACATTCTAACACGGCTGCCCTCACCACATAGCTGTGAGCTCCTGAAGCTTCAAGAGGTGACCTTGAAGCCGACTTTTGATCCTCAGCACTCAGGGCAATGTCCAGGACATAAAATATTGAATAGATGCGTGCTGATGGAGTGGTTGAATAGATTTCAACTGTTTTATCTTTTACAAGGACTTCACATACACTAGTATATCTGAAGATTCTAGAAGTTCTGTCTCTTCCAGCCTCCCTTCGGCTTTGGCTATAACAGCCCTTCAGTTCAGCCACATGGTGGCTGAAACTTGTAGTTCAGTATGGTGGACACCAAATTGGTTAACCGAATTTCCCACTATTTAACCAGTTAACCTGATACTATATCTAAATTTTAAAATCAATAATTTATAAGCAGTTCCCAGGTGATGGTGATGGTCATGCTGCTGATATGAAGACCCCACTTTGATTACCACTGACCTAGACAGTGAATTCAACCCGACAGTGATCTTAATGGTTAGGAATCGAGTTTATCAGTTGTTTGATTTGATCAGGTTGGTGTCTTGCCACCGGATAAACAAAGCCTTCATTTCTGTCTTATTCCTTTTCCTCATTAAAAAAGAAAAGAAAGCTTGCATTGATTTGATGGACACACCAAATTAGTAGGATGGCAGGAGTGCAGTGGTGAACAGCCGGCTCTCAGCAACAGCAAAAGCCCTGATTTGTAGCATTTCCTCCCATGATGTAAATCCCCTCTGTGGACAACTTCAGACTTCTTTTCCAATTACAATTCAGAAAACTTGGAAAACATAGAACTTCGTTAAAAGAAAAATAGCACCAAAATACCACCACTCAGAGATTACCACTATTAACAATTTTTGGAGATCTTCTGCGGTTTTTTTTTGTATTTATATGCACATTCTCCTATGATTATGGCCAATGTCACGCTACCAGCATGAACTCCTGGGCCTGGGGTTGGGAAGAGAGGGCCACGCTGGGAGCAGCAGGTGCTTTGAATTGGATGAGGCCCAGCGCTGTTACCAACTAGACGCTTACCCTCT
The DNA here is from genome assembly GCF_965194825.1 of Balaenoptera physalus. Taxonomy (NCBI): domain Eukaryota; kingdom Metazoa; phylum Chordata; class Mammalia; order Artiodactyla; family Balaenopteridae; genus Balaenoptera; species Balaenoptera physalus. Next base: position 87,434,202 of record NC_138886.1, on the reverse strand, counting down.
GGGTGTGTTGTTTAATCTCTTTAAGCCTCAGTTTTCTTATCTGTAAAACATCGTACAAACTGGTGGGGCTGCTGGGAGGAGTATGGAAACCTGCTGTGACACACCGGGCATGCAGGCACTCCAGGGGCGGTAGCTGTGATGTGAAAGGGACTGGAGGCCTGGCCACGCTCTCAGGTAGCTGTGCTTGAGCTGTTTTAAATGCCATTTTCTGTAAGGGTGCGAGTGAGAGCTGTAACGTCTCTTCCGTCTTACTCCTGAAAAAAACTTCCTGTGGCTGTTCCCTTGGTCTGTGCTTACTACATGTGATTGCTTAATTTGCTTTAAGAGTCTGTTCAGCAACCAGTGTGAGCTCTGCTGGCACGACATTAATTGCCCTGAAGAGTTTGCACTGAATGTCCTATTTCTGCTTCTCATTTCTATCTGCCTCACTGATTTGGTTCTTTGTTCTATCACCTAGAAGATTTCATCTTCTGGGTCAACCACCATAAGGATGATTGGGGTCTTTTCTGGCCATTTATTCCCTGCCTGTTTTGGGGGGTAAATTCTTAATCTAAACATTGGTCTGGTGCTTGAATTATAAATTATCCTGCATTCCTTCCACACAACAGCATGCTAAGGGGTTGGCAACCTGTAAGCAGTTAAAAGTAGGCATGGGATTTATAATTGTGAAAAAATCTGGAAACAACTCAAAGGGCCAACAATAGGGGGTTGGTTAAGTAAACTCTGTATAGCCGCAGGATGCCTGCTATGCAGCAATTAAAAATGACATTTGTGAAGTGTTTCTAAGAATATAAGAAAATGCTATGACTCGTTCTGTGACAAAACAGTATAAACACACACACACAGACCCACACTGTGATCTCAATCATACACAAACAACAAAAATGCACAGAGAAAAAACTAAAAGAAAATACACTAAAATATTAAAATTGATTATGACTGGATGGAAAGATTAAGCACAATCTTTGCTCCCACATCTTCTTTCTACAATTTCCAGATTTTATATAATAGTAGCTCCTGTTTATTGAGTAAGGGTGTGCCAGGCACAGTGGAAGACTCTTTGTGTATATTATCCCTCATCCCCAAGACAGAAGGCAAGGCAAGTTTTATTCCTCCTTTACAGGTAAGAAAAATGAGGTACAGAGAGATTAGCCAATTTGACCAAGATGACAAACTAGTAAACGAGAGAACCAAGATTTGAAGTAACATCTGTTCAACTCCAAAAACCTATGCTCTTTCTACCACACTACACTTTGAAGATTTATGCATTGCTTTTATGATGTTAAAGCCATGTAACAGACATTGTTTTTAAAAAGCATAGTATGCAATTTTTAAAAAATAGTTATGAAAGCCAAGGCTAGAGATTATTTAAAGGCAGAAATGTGTAAGTAGAGAGGGTTGCACTCAAGGTCACTACTTCATAATGTTTCTATATAATTTGGAAAATTGCTTTTCCTTCCTGCCAGCAGAGTCAGCTCCATGCCAAGGCACATGGCTCAGAGAGCTGAATGCAGTCTCAAGTTCAGCCTCCTTTCCCTCTTGGCAGAGTGCACTGATGCAGTCAACAACCTGTGCCGCTGCACGTGGCCACCCGCTGGGCATCAGAAGCAGCACACTCCTAAGAGAAAGATGTAGCATCTCTTTCATCTGTTTCTCACTCTCCTCTCCCATCTTCCCTTTCTCCAAGCTCCTTATCACTTGAGTTTCTTCTTGGTTATCCTATTTTGAGGGCTTGTGTGCTGGGAGGGGTGTGTATTTGCTGTATTCTGCCCTTCAATGCCCTTCCTTGGGTGGTAGCACCTTTGCCTTATGTCTTGGACAGTAGGGTTATGGGCAGAACTTGCAGTGTTCAAGATGATAGTTATTTACCCTGAGGATATTTGGAATTTGGTCAGAAAAGATGTGAATGACTGTATCTCAAAAAAACTGAGAAGCCACAAGTGACTTTGAGCAATCACACAGTGTATTCCAGACAAATGTCACCAACCATTCGGGACAACAGTGTTCTTAAAGTTTCTCATGAGCTTAATCTCTCAAAGAGCATGGAATTCTTTCTGTGTTCCACCAAATCCTCTCATGCTTTAATTTCAACCCTCTTCCTTTTTTTCAGTCCTGAAGACCACAAAGAATACTGATTGGTATTTACTTCATAAAAACACTCACATATGTATGTATGTGTTTATACTTGTATCGTTCCAAAAAGGATTTCAATTAGCTTATAAGAACATAAGCCCTCCAACATAATGGCATGAAGGTAGGAACAAAAGAGAAACAAAAGAAAGAGAGAAACAAGGGTGGGGACATAATCATTTGCATATTGGAAGGCAGAAGTCAAGTTCTTATGAGCAGGGTTGGCAACTTCTTAGCCCCGGAAACCATTATGCAGGTCAGCCTTGACCCAGCTACACTGAATTGAGCTGCTCCTACCCGCAGTTAACCGCATCTCATTCCAAAAACACTCAGGCATGGTGGTCCTGTGGCACAAACTGAAGTTCACCCCCATGACTAATTCCCACTAAAACCTGCCCAAAGGAAGGGAGAGCCAGATTTCTCTTAGTCCTGTTGCTGATGTGTTTGAAGCCCAATATGAGTCGCCATAAGTCTTGCACAGGCCAGTGAGTATGATGGCAGGACAAGCGTGTTGATCCCCGTCTCAGTCCTCTGTCAAGTTCATCCTAGGAAGGGATGCATAGGTGTATTTGGCAAGAATTTTCTAGAACTTCATAAGAGGTGAAAATTTCTTAGTTGTTTAATGAGCAGAAAGGTACCAAGAAGTAATCACAGAATATATGGCATTATCCTAGGAACTTTGAATGTTTCTAAAATTGTATTTTTTTTAAGTTGTCAAACCTAAAAAGAGTTATTTACTGGAGAAGGGTGGCATGAAACACCAGATCGTTGGACACCAGACACATACACATTATAAATACAGGGATATAGTGGAGTCATGAGTTTGAGAGACTTTTCTCCCCTTTAAGAGAAGAAAGAGTATTTTAGGTAACCCTGGATTACATGGGCAATAAAGGGAGGGAGGGAGGAGAACAGACCCATTCTCCATGACCTGAGACTCTTTCCACAATGATTTCATTCACAATCCTTTATGATATGCTGTGAGAATCAAAACTTTTATTTCAAAACTGGGAAATTCTCAGATATTCCTGGTCATACATCCAGAGAAAGGAAGTCAATGGGGGGATGGGGAGGGCAAAGGAGACCACTGGATTGATCGAATCTTTTGGTTGTAAGTCACAGGAATCAATTTAGCACAGGAAAAATGGGGGAATTTATCTCACAGACTGTACAAGAGAACTGAATTACCAAGCCATAGACGGAACAGAGAAGCAGCTGGGGCTCAATGAACTAGAACCCTGCCAAGATTTTTGCTCCATTTCTCTCTTTTCTGCTTCTTTCTGTATTTCAGCTTTAAAAAGGTTGGGTTTCTCTGACCTCTCATCATCACCATCACATAGCAATTAAATCTTTTGCTCCAGTTGCACTTAAAAAAAATCCCCAGAGAAGGACACTGATTGGCCAGGATTAGGTCAGGTGCTCACCCCTGAACCAATCAACCATGGCCAGATGTGTGTGGGAGGGGTGCTATAATTGCCTCAATGTTCGTCAGGGTACTTCATCAGTCAATGGACTCTGGCCCAAGAAATGAGGTTGAGTAAAATTTTGGAAGTCCCCACTTGAACCGTAAGGCTGAAAAGCTAATAGCAGCTCTTCTGTGAAGAAAGGGAAAAGAGCTGAACAAATGAGACACTAGATGTCCATCACAGCTACCAACCCATAGATATCACATAGACTCCAGGCATGTAGAATGGACAGGCCTGGCAGATGGAGTATTATAAAGAGAAGCTCCCTGAGCTGTGGGAGGAATAGAGGTTGGGGGTCCCATAGCCTAAAGACTACAATGTTTTCATTCATATATAAAGTTCAGGGCAGGGACTAGGAAGGGTATAGGCAGTTCTTCTTTCTTAATATTTCTCAAGAAATAAATAATGGACATAAGGTCAAAATAAGAAAATAAATGAATGTCCGTGTCATTTTCTATATGTTACAGAAATGGTATAAATATACATGCATCAAATAATAAAAATATAGTAGTGAAATCATTTTAAAGACTCCTCTACAGTAGAGTATTTAAAAAAATATTTAATAATCTTTAATAGTTCTCAGTCCATGGTTTCTCTGTGACCTCCTGCAGCTCTGCCAGTTTCACAAGACCTTGTTGCTAAAAAGATACTGGCTTCAGTCTTTCATTTGACAACAATGTAATTTGTCCATGTTCTGGGCCAGGCACTGTGCTAAGTGCGATGGATACAGTGCTGAGCAAGGCAAAAACTGTCTCTGCCTTCACAGAGTTTGCATTCTAATGGGGAGTGCAACTGTAAACAAGTATTGCAGACATGATCATAAGGAGAAAACATTCAGAGAACCACGAACATTTCAAATGGGTGAACCTATCATCACACATAAGAAGGGATCAATATTGTAGAAGCAAACCCCAGGCCTGCCCTGGTCCAGGTTACACAGCAGTAACCTGCCCTCTGTGGAATTAACTAAAGAAACCTCAGATAAAATTGGAGTTGACCCAGGCATGTAGAGGGAACTCTCATGCCCTGCCATGTATCATCAATTACTACAAACAGGAAGAGACATACACCTGCATCTCTGACAGGAAGGTGCACCTACTTTACTATCCAGCAGAAGGAAGAAAACCTCTCTCTGTCTCAGGACAGCCCAGGCAATCAGAGACTGTAGCAGCCCAATAAGAAGCCTCTATACTTTGGATTCCCAGCTTCCTGCAACAGACTCTTTGGTTATTACAGCTCCTCCCAACTCCCCCCTTTCCCTTTAAAAGCAAGCTCTCCTTCCTTGTTCTCTGGTTTGCCTATGGTCTACCATAGTTCGAATATCTCAAATTGCAATTCCTCTGACTATTCCTGAATAAATTTGCTTTTGCTGGTAAAATAACTGGCTAGTGTATTATCAAAGTTGACATATTGTCCAAGGAGAGGAAACCTCCAGGTACACACAGGCCAATTAAATTAGCAACTGGAAGGGCTAGGTGGGGACTCATTCTCCATGGCTCTCTGTATCTCTCAGTTCCCCATACTGCAGGCTAAACACAGATTGGGTAGTTCTCATGAACTTGCAACAAAAATGCCTTTTAGTGGTAACTGTGTTCAATTCATTGACATATGGCATGAGAAACAGAAGAAAGCTCTTCTCACTTGGATTCAGGTGAGTAAGCTGTTTGTCCCCCTTTGAATTCAAGATTAAAAAAAAAAAATCTATGCTCATTATAAACAAACAAATAAAAACTGAATTGCCTAGAAGACTACTTAGGAAAATGTAGACTGCCTGGAAGTTTGAGATATTTTCATAAATACAGGCATATACTTCATTTTATTGCATGTCGCTTTATTGCACTTCACAGATATTGTTTTTCTTATAAATTGAAGGTTTGTGGCATCCCTGCATTGAGCAAGTCTATCGACACCATTTTTACAACAACATTTGCTCGCTTTGTGTATCTATGTCACTGTTTGGTAATTCTGGCAATATTTCACTTTTTCATTATTGTTATATTTGTTATGGTGATCTGTGATCAGTGATTTATGTTACTATGACTCACTGAAGGCTCAGATGATGGTTAGCATTTTTTTTGCAGTAAAGTATTTTTTAATTACGATATGTTCATTTTTTTTTTTAGACAAAATGCTGTTGCACACTTAGTAAGTGACAATATAGTGTAAACATAACTTTTATATGCACTGGGAAACTAAAAAATTTGTGTGACTTGTTTTATTGCAATATTTGCTTTATTGTGGTGGTCTGGAGCCAAACCTGCAATATCTCCGGAGTCTGCCTGTACAAGATTAAAAGCTTAAAGAAGATGGGTGCTTTAAAAAGATAGCTGCGAATAAGAATGGGGGAATGATGGTGAATCACGCATTGGGTCTTAAAGCTTCTGTCTGGAAATGACATATGTCACTTTTGCTTACTTTTTTCTGACCAAAGCAAGTCACATGGCTACATCTAATTTAAGTGGAACAAAAGAATGCCATACTACTCCAATGACTGACTTCATAAAAAACGGTAATCATTCAGAATGATATTTTTAAGAAGTGGAAATTTAATTCAGCTACATGTATTGTTCCGTACGTTTTAATTTTTTAAAGATATTTTCCAAGGCTTTAATCATCTTAACTAGGCACTTGATTAATGCACAGAGGAGTGGAGTCTAATTATCCTCCCCTTGAATCTGGGCTGGTTTTAGTAAACTGCTTGACCAACAGAATATGGCAGAAGTAATGCTCTGGGGCTTCTGAGGTTAAGGCACAAGAAGCTTTGCAGCCCCCACCCAGTCCCTGTGGTGGGCAGAGCCCATGCCAACTTGGGATGCATTGAGGCATGATGCTCTTGATCTTGGAGCCCTGAACTGCCATGCAACCAGTCCAGCCACCCTGAAGTCACCATGCTGGGCAGGCCACATGGAGAGGCCTGGAGTCCAGTGAGGAAAGAAAAACTCCCAGCTGGTTACTTCTTTGATTTGAATCTTTGGATAAATGTATTTCTGCCTTCTCAATGTTGTGGGAAGTTATAAATATCCCTGGGATTAATAATACATCTAATTCACTTCTTCAGGCTCTCATTCTTGAGTGTGAATGAGTGGATCAGAGTAAGTTTTTTCTTAGGAGTTTTGGGAGGAATAGGAGCCTTGTTTCTTCAAGGGCAGGGAGAAGTGAGAAATAGTTTTGAGGCCTGAGTTATTGCCTGGGGCAGGGTGTTCTTGTGTGGTAGAAGCCAGCAATCAGCATAAAAATAAAACACACCCAAGAGTAAAGTCCCTGGAGGACCTCCCTCCTTCACCCCCAGCCGCATGTGTAGGACCACCCTGAGCTGGCAGCAGGGTGGGCTCTGAGCAGATTCAAGATGGATCATGGATTCAGTCATGTCTACTGAAAACCCCCCATCACCCTATGGAAGCTCTTTTGGGTCTTTCGAGGAGAAATAGTCAACAGCAGCCTTCTTCCCTAGCCAAGCTGTAAACACATTGAGAAAAAATCCCCCCAAATGTATGGGAACTGGGGACCAGAACATCACATTTATTCTGATAAAGCTGATGATGGAGAATGCAGCTTCACATCTTCTATCCTCACAATCTTACTCTCTAAACTCCAGAATTAGGCAGAATTTATCACCTAGTCACAGCGGGTATTGGATGACGGTGGGACTCCCAGTGTGGGCAAAGCCTATGATGTGGAGAAGCACAGGAAAACACATGCTTCCTGTGAACATCTAAAAAGAAAGGGAGGGGGGCCAAAATGAGCAAGCCCAATGTATTGTGTTTCTCCCAAATGTATCCAAAATCTAAGTCCCACATCCCTGTACGGAGTAAATAAAAAGGCAGAGAGAAACCAGGAGTATTATACTAACTGAGCTCCCTCTATGTGGAAGAAAACATTAAGAACAGGGAAGGAGAATCCCCCTCAGTTGGTGAAGTTGATAGATGCCTTGCAAGATGGGTACAGGCATTTGCCCCTAGCAATGCAGAGCTGAAGCAACCATGTTGGTCTTAAGACCTGAAATACAGGTCCACCAGATCTTGTGCTTGCTTCTCATTTCATGTCAGCAAGCATTTATTAGATGTCTGCTATCAACATGACTCTTTGATTGTATGATCCTAACCCTAATTAATGAGGGTATAGGGTAAGTTGCTATAACCCAATGCACAGGCTCTATGCCAGGCAGTTTAACCAGCTTCTGGAATAAGGAGATGATGAGGACAATATCCTACCATTAAGAGCCGTATACTGTCTGTGAGTGAGACAGAAAAATGTAGAACCATAGGCATGACCACAGCATCACAGAAGTAAAGAGGCAACCAGCTTTGCACAAGAGGTTAGAGAAAGAGCACAGGGGCAGTGATGGCTGAGCCCAGCCTTGAAAGAAGAGTTCAGATTTTCCAAGTTGGGGGACAGCTGTAGGAAGGCATGGAAGCAGGAGAGAGCAAGTTGTATGCCCAGACTATGGCAGTTTCCCTCATTCAACAGGTACTCATTAAGCACTCCTGCCATCAGTTTTAAGGACTAAATGTTGAATGGGATAGGCACAATCCCTTCCCTTGGGAAATTTATTGTCCCACTCTATAAAAGAGACAGTAGTGGGAAGCAAGACTGGGAAGGTGGGTATGGGGCCAGATCACGGAAGGTCTTATGTATCATGCCATGGAGGTTGTGTTTACCCAAAGCCTGTTCCCAGTTCGTTATTGACACATCATGCTGTGGAAGGGGCCGGTGATGGGGGTGCACCACATCCCCCTCAGTCTCCAAAGCAGCTACGCTCACGGTGATGGAAAACAGGATGTGCAACAAAGCAACGGCCCTTCCTGTTCTAGAAATCCCAGAAGTACGGGGATTAGTTTCATCTTTTTTTCCCAAGCCAAGCCATAAGGACAATGAGTGAAAATAAGCCAAAATTAAAACAAGCATTTACACCATTATTACACTTAATGCTGAAATGCAATATGTGAAAATTTTAGCAAATCTTTTGAAAGGACCATAAGGATTAAGTAAAGTCTCAAAAGTCTCAGAATGTTTTCCTGGCCAATAGAGAAAGAAATAAATAAGGATGAAATTTATAATTAATTCCAAAGATCTGACCAAATTTCTAACTTTCAGGATTCTGCTATTTTTCATTTTCTTAAGCTCACAAGATGTTTAGATTGTTCTGGAATATAGGTTATTGGAGAAATTTAATGAGGGAAACATTAATCCAACAACAAATTTTATTGGACACCTGTATACTCTAGGCTTGGTGCTACAGCATGTGAGAAAAGTAAATTGTCTCTTTAATTAATACTTAATGTTTAATGTTTAAAATTTAATGGATAAAACTTTATTATACTCATGGTAAATATGTTCCTAAAAGTTAAGTTCCAGTCCATTCAGCTTTTCATAAGAGGGAAGGGACATTCTTCACTGAACAAGTTAATCTGAAACAATTGTGGGGGATGTATTGCTTAAGTGTTTTATGAATAAATGTAAGCCCTTGTGCAAATTTCAAGCTTTTTCAAGGAGTAGAATCTTTCTTTAGAAGAGAGAAAACTATTCCCTTCTGATATGGGACACAAAGATAACAATGGGAATTCATATTGTTGACCTGGAAATGTACTCTTCGGCATAACTATCTCTCTGTTCTGGCTTTTTTCAAGCTCTGGGGAGGAGGAAAGTGTGGGTCTTTAAGGTTCTCGTCCCAACTGCTAAGTAAAAGAGACAGACATGACTGCATTCATTCACAAGTACTTCCAGGGTACTGCAGTCGTCTTCAGGATTCTTCACAAATCTCCTGGTTCACCTCTCTTTCTGGGATCAGTGCAAGTTTGAAGCCTCTGTGAAGTGAGGTATGGCCACATGACTTGCTTTGGCCAATGAAACGTGAGGCTCTAAGAGCTGGTGTGGTACCCACTATGTTCCCTTCCCCACCCATCCACAGCCGCACGGTGGAGGCAGGTGGCAAGATGGCACCTCTGTGACTGGGCTCATTCCAGAAGAAGGTCCTCTCAGTAAGAAAGAAAGTTGTTGCGTTAGGTCAAAAGATCTGGGAGTTGTTTGTTATTCTAGTGTAAGGGGCCTCTGCCGACTGACAGCTGTCCACAATGTAAGCAGCATGGTGCTAGGCAAGATGGTGGTTGGAAAGAATGCCCTCTCACCAGAAACTCTTACCCCAGGGGAGAAAAAGGGATGGGAAAACAATTATGAGGTAGCAGATAGCCACAGTTGAATGGTAAACCCAGCCTCAGGGGTACTCAAAAACAAGAAAAGTGGTGAGAGGTGCTTCTTTCCTGTAAAACTTGAAGGGAAAAGACGAGAAAAACCTCTCTTACATATTCGATTACAATCTGATCTATACTTAACTATGGTCTACCCTATTTATAGTGAAGGGATGGAATTGTTTACATGCTAGTGGAAAGCTTGATACTCTACTTGATATATTTAAGTATTTCTGTAAAAATTCTAGTTCCAGGATGGCAAACAGGAGACATCTTTTGAATCAACTCCAGTAGATAAGTAGTGGTTGCCTGGCATTTTATTTGAGAAAGATTATGATGCTGCATCCCAGCTTGGGAGCATAGTGATATGATCAATTAGTATTATCTGTCTTGTGTTTAGGAGAGGGGAGTTCTTTAAAAAAAAGTTACCATTTGCCAACCTATACCTAGCTGAAACAGAAGAATTATTTAACAGCTTATGATTTCCCATCCAAAAAAGAATGGAATCGCCTGGAAAACTGACATCTATAAAGTATGGCAATAACATACTTGGGGAATAACAAGAAATATGTTATGCAATTTCAGTGCCTAACCTGCAAATAGAAGCATAGCCATGTGAAGAAGAAAAATATACATCATCTTGGTTGTGCTGTCTTAACCCATGAAAGAGAATAGGCTAAGTGCCTGCAACAAAAACCTTAAATACAATAGCATTATTTCTCTTTTACACAACAGTCCATGAGCAACTCTGCCATACTTGTTATGAGGCTTAGTCATGGACTGAGGTGGCTGCTCCAGTTATCCTTTCCTGCATGGCTGAGGATAGCTCCTAGAGAAAGTCTAGGAAAAGAGACTTTATCTCTAATGAGCAGAGATCATCTCCACTCACATTCCATTGGCCCCGACTTGGTCTATGATCCCACCTAGATTCAAGGGAATCTGGAAAATGTAATTTTTAGCTAGGCAGCCATGAACTCAGCTTCACCTTGGGGTGTTCCATTACTAAAAGGAAGAAAAGGGGAATGTATACTGGGAAGAGTCAGCAATCTCCATCACTGCTATAGGAGAAGGGAGAGACCAATTTATACTGAAGAATCCAGGGAACCTCTTCATGAAAGAAGCAGAAGTAATAGCAGTAAAGGACCTAAATCAGTAGAGAAGACAGGAGAGAGACTAAAATATAAGATTTACTAAAATTTTCCCTTTGTTAAGACATATCAACATCCTGCACCTCCTGATATGATACATTGAGAAGGCACACCATCACCCTGTATTCTTGCCAAAAATGCATAACATCACTCTAATCATGAGAAAAATATCACATAAACCCAAATAGAAGGACATTTTACAAAATAGTAGGCCAATACCCTTCAAAAGTGCCAACATCATGAAAGACAAAGAAAGCCTGAGGAACTGGCCCAGAGGAGATAAGGAGACACAACAGCTAAACGCAGTGTGGGATCCAGGACCAGAGAAAGGACATTAATGGGAAAAACCAAAATCAAATGAGGTGTATAGATTAGTTACTGGTGTTTTATCAACATTGATTTCTTGGTGTTGATAGCTGTGCTATGGATCTGAAGATGTTTACTTTAAGGAAAACTGGGTGAATATATATGGGAACATGCTACTATTTGTGTAACGTTTCTGTAAGTCTAAAATTATTTCAAAATGAAAAGTTTTAAAAAGTCCCTGTCATGTTATATGAACACACTTCACCTGCAAGTCTGATAAAGGTCATGGAGTGAGAAACCCAGGGCCCATGAATGACATCCAACTCTTCTCTGGGCTGTTCTAAAAGTCATTTCACTTATCTCCATGTCTTTATTCACTCCCCAGCTCTGCAGCCTGAATGGTCCATTTCCAATACAGGTCTGATTATCCCATTGCCCCACTTGGAACCCTGCATCAGCTTCCCTGATGGATTGCCTGATGGATTAAACCCTCATGCTTTGTTAACAGCCTACTGGCCCTTAATAATCTAGCTGAAACCTGCTTCTCCATTCTCAGATCCTGCCACTTCCAAACATTCATTCTCTTCTCCCACTCCACAGAACTGCTCACACATTTTCAAACATTCCATTTCTATCAACATCTCCTGGAATTCACACTTACTGTCCTGGCTACCTGGAATGCCTCCTTTGCTTTCCAGTGAATTCCTATGTTTCCTTAAAGACTCAACCTAACACTACCTCCCTTCCAATGCCCTCTATAATTCTTTTTAGTAGTACTGTTTTCTACCAACACTTGTTTTTTCAACTCTTACAACTCTTGTTATTGACATTGTGATTCATCTGTATTCATGGTCAGGTATTGTGCTTGTTTCTTGGATAGCAAAGACAAAGGATGGAACCTCTGTTTCTAAGGACCTCATTCTGGGGTGAGTGGGGCCAGTAGATGAGCCAACAGTGTGATCAATTTATGATACAAGTCAACACAGAGTAGTTCCTTTTAGTGAGAGGAAGTCAGGAAGCCTCTCAGGGTGATTATTCATGAGTTGGATCTTAAGGATGAATGAGGACTCCCAACCTTTCCATTGAAAGGTCAGTTCTTCTCACATCTTAACTGCTTTCCTTCTCCATCTACTCAAGTTCTATCTGAACTAGTTCAACACAATTACCAGTTCAACACAATTCAGTATTTTATGAAAAACATGAACATTAAGGACAAAAGTTGACCCATTCATGTTTAAGTATGTGTGGTGTCCTCAAAAGTATAGGGAACAGATGACTACTTGTCTTGACCTTAGTTACAAATGGGTTGGAAATTCTTTTCAAAGCAAGTATTACAAATGATCAAAACATTTAGATTTCAAAGAAAATTGCAATAAAACACATTTCACAGTTATTTCTTTTCTTAATATAAATAAATAAATTTATTTATTTATTCATTTGTTTATTTATTTTGGCTGCATTGGGTTTTCTTTGCTGTGTGTGGGCTTTCTCTAGTTGTGGTGAGCAGGGGCTCCTCTTCCTTGAGGTAAATGGGCTTCTCATTGCAGTGGTTTCTCTTTGTTGCAGAGCACGGGCTATAGGTGTGTGCTTCAGTAGTTGTGGCTCGTGGGCTCAGTAGTTGTGGCTTGCAGGCTCTAGAGTGCAGGCTCAGTAGTTGTGGTGCATGGGCTTAGTTGCTCCGCGGCATGTGGGATCTTCCCAGACCAGGGCTCGAACCTGTGTCCCCTGTATTGACAGGCAGATTCTTAACCACTGTCTTAGCCACCAAGGAAGTCCCCACAGTTATTTCTTAAAATAACTACTTAAGGATGATAAAAACTTTTACTGTTAATGATGAACCAAAGGTATTTATTAATATTGCTTACTCCCATGCTTCTCAAGCTGTGTGTCAAGGCACCCGGGGTGCTACAGTGAACACCCAAGAACATGACGGAATATTTTAAATTTCTGTGGAAAATGCAGAGCTACTTGACATCTGTTAGACACAGAATGAACTGCTAGCTTAAAGGAGTTCACAATTTCAACATCAAATTGTGTTACATTCCTCTTGATAATGCCATATATTTGCAAAACTGGGTTTTCAGTGGTTTCTTTGATAAAAAGCCAGTACTGTGTGAAAACTACTGTGGAAGAGGAAATGAGGAAGTGGTGGCCAATCTGATTCCAAGATCTGAGAAGTTATGCAGTGCAACCAGGCACAGACATCCCAGTAGTAATTGTGGTTATTAAAGAATGAAATAATATTTTTTCTTTCCATGTATTTGTTTTATTTTTTTCAAGTAGCTACTAAATTGTTACGACATAAATATTATTAAGGTGTTTGGACTTGATAAATGGAACTATGTTATTTCTTTTGGTCTAGAATGCCATGAAAAAAATTACTGAGAAATTAAGGGAGCTGTGAATCAAGAAAGTTTGGGAACCTCTGGTCTCCAATATCTGACTTGACAGTGACGTTGCTCTTTTTGTAACTGCTACATCTGCAGGCCACTGAATATTTTGGATTCTGAGGACTTTGTGGATCATCAAGTATAAAGATAGAAACAAAAAGTCCTAACAGAAGAAACTCCTTATGTAACTAAAGGACATGTAAAGGATCTGTTTCATTAGTTTGGGCTTCACTGGTGGGTTCTTGCAACATAAAATGTGTCCGTTCTACAGATTCAGATGCCATTCATAAGCCTTATCAGGAAGACATGACAATGGGTTGGACTATCTTGCTCTGCCTATTTCTAACCAAACAAATAGACTTACCAGTTGAAGAGCCAGGTTTGAGGTTGCCTTCCATGACTGATTATGATACACTGATTTTCTGTCTTATTTCTCTTTGCGTGAAACTACTTGCCTCCTTCAGGTTTAAACTCACTACCTTGACTTCATTGGCACTGTGATCACTGTGATTTTAACCAGATAAAGCTGCCAGCTCCTCTTTAAAGCTACCTCTGCAGTGCAATTAAACTGGCCGATTGAGTCATGAGTGAGCACCATTAGTTCCAGGAGAGAGTCCAGAGTGGGGTTGGGGGAGAAAAGGAATGCTGCATCCATTTACTTCAGCAACACTGAGTTAAAAACATTATCTTTTTTCCTGTAAAAGTGAAAATAGGCAAAATTGCTACTTCAGCAAAATAGTTGACCAATAAAAGTACCTGATGCATTCAAAAATCTTTTTTACCAATACACAAGTAAAATTTTCAGTTGAAGAAAGAGTTTGTGTCCTAGTAACTTTTTTTTTAAATTAATTTTATTTATTTTTGGCTGTGTTGGGTCTTTGTTGTTGCGTGCGGGCTTCCTCTAGTTGCAGAAAATAGGGGCTACTCTTCACTGCAGTATGTGGGCTTCTTATTGTGGTGGCTTCTCTTGTTGTGGAGCACGGGCTCTAGGCGCATGCACTTCAGTAGTTGTGGCTTGCGGGCCCTAGAGCACAGGCTTAGTAGTTGTGGCGCACGGGCTTAGTTGCTCCACGGCATGTGGGATCCTCCCAGACCAGGACTCGAACCCATGTCTCCTGCATCGGCAGGCGGATTCTTAACCACTGCACCACCAGGGAAGCCCCTGTGTCCTAGTAACTTTTAAAGTTGAGACAAATATTTAATAATATTTCAGAATACACCTAAGTAGGCTGGCTGATATAAACATATTATTTTGCATCCTGGGTGCCCCACTGTATGGTACTATTTACTTGTTCATTAGGTTCCTTGTTGGTCATTCATTCAACATATTTATTACAAACCTACCATATTCCAGGCACTGCTCAAGGCCACACTTCATGCTGGCAAATCTGGGATTTGGTAAAAGACATGAATCCAAATGGATTAGCCTCATCTTTCTTGCCCAATAATGAGAATGTGGGGAATTACACTGTGGTTACTTACACAGTATCCTCTGTAGATCAAAGAAGGGCGTTTTCCCCATGAGGCTGAATGACACACAGATTGGGCAATGGCAGAAAGCCTATGTTCTTCCTTGGGTTAGAGGGATCTGTTCAAATATCATAAGAGTACATGTCATGAGTGTCCACCACTGATGAATTGTAAGATTGTCCAAATGTTCTTTCTTGCTTGGAACCACATCCTGTTTCTGAAGACTGAGGCAGCAAATTAAATGGAGAGTTCATAATTTAAGAGTCTCCAGGCTCTTTTTCATTCATGTTCAAATTAGGAGAAATAGATATTTATGAATAAATGACATTATCTAATAATTACCTTTAACCCCTTATAAAGTGAATAAAGTAGACTATGACATACCAGGTTATGGGGACCTAGAATTGTTTTTCTTAAACTAGCTGCAAGGTTAATATAATTCTCTTTATGATATCAGGAAGAAAGTACTTGGAAAATTCCCAGTATGCCAGTAAATTTTGTTTGGGTTGTAGTGATAGAAAACCCAGCCATGAATGGCTTAAGTAAAAAAAATATATTGGCTCACATAGCTAAAAAGTCAATGGGAAGAGCAGATTTCAGGCAAGACATAAAGAGAAAGAAAATGTCACCAGGACCCAGTTGTGTTCCCCATCTCCCAATTGCACTTCCTTTGAGCTGCTGTACTTCCCAACATTTGTCCTCTTCAAGATGGCAGCAGCAACTCCAGATATAGTTCAATTCCAGCACAAAAAGCAGAAAGTCTCAGCAAAAGTCTCTCGTGCTTCGTCAGTGCCAAATGGATCACATGCCCACACCTAAACCGATTACTCTGGCCAGAGGAAGGCAATGTTCTGGTGGACTTTGGCTTAAGGAACATGTTCCAACTCTGAGCTAAGATTAGCCCTGCCCAAAGCCCTGGGCTGATGGTGAACAATAAATTATATACAAACAGAGGATGGAAGTTGGGATATAATTATTCAAGGAAGGATAAATGGTGGCAGGAAGCTAAATATCCACTTTAGAACAAAACATCTTTTCCAGAGAAGGGCATGTCATAGAAGATATCTTCATGGATTATAGAGCCCATGAAGTATATGTCTTAAAACATAGCCCTGCCTCAATCGATCAAGTAGTAAGAGAGTAGTGATAGGACACAGAGTGCCACAAAGTGTTTAACAACCACCTCTCTGGGGGGATGATTTGTAGCATCTACTGATTTCCATGATGTAAATACTCCCACCATGGCCAATTTCAAGCTACCAACATGGTGCCATTTTTAAAAAAAATTTTATTGGAGTATAGTTGCTTTACAATGTTGTGTTAGTTTCTATTGTACAGCAAAGTGAATCAGCTATACGTATACATATATCCCCTCTTTTTTGGATTTCCTTCTCTTTTAGGTCACCACAGAGCATTGAGTAGAGTTCCCTGTGCTATACAGTACGTTCTCATTAGTTATCTATTTTATACATAGTATAGTTAGTGTATATATGTCAATCCCAATCTCCCAATTCATTCCACCCAACCCCATCCCTTAGTATCCATACAGTTGGCCATCTGTATGTGTTCTTTGGAGAAATGTTTATTTAGGTCTTCTGCCCATTTTTGGATCGGGTTGTTTGTTTTTTTGATATTGAGCTGCATGAGCTGTTTGTATATTTTGCAGATTAATCCTTTGTCACTTGTTTTGTTTGCAAATATTTTTTCCCATTCTGAGGGTTGTCTTCTCATCTTGTTTATGGTTTCCTTTGCTGTGCAAAAGCTTTTAAGTTTCATTAGGTCCCATTTGTTTATTTGTGTTTTTATTTCCATTTCTCTAGGAGCTGGGTCAAAAAGGATCTTGCTGTGATTTATGTCATAGAGTGTTCTGCCTATGTTTTCCTCTAAGAGTTTTATAGTGTCTGGCCCTACATTTAGGTCTTTAATCCATTTTGAGTTTATTTTTTTGTATGGTGTTAGGGAGTGTTCTAATTTCATTCTTTTACATGTAGCTATCCAGTATTCCCAGCACCACTTATTGAAGAGGCTGTCTTTGTTCCATTGTATATTCTGGCCTCCTTTGTCATAGATTAGGTGACCATATGTGCATGGGTTTATCTCTGGGCTTTCTATCCTGTTCCATTGATCTATATTTCTGTCTTTGTGCCAGTCCAAATTGACAAAGAAGAAGTAAAGCTGTCACTGTTTGCAGATGACATAATACTATATGTAGAAGACCCTAAAGATGCAGCCAGAAAACTTCTAGAGCTAATCAATGAATTTAGTAAAGTCGCAGGATACAAAATTAATACACAGAAATCTCTTGCATTCCTATACACTAACAACAAAAGATCAGAAAGAGAAATTAAGGAAACAACCCCATTTACCATTGCAAAAAAAAGAATAAAATACCTAGGACAAAACCTACCTAAGGGGACAAAACCTACCTAAGGAGACAAAAGACCTGTACGCAGAAAACTATAAGATACTGATGAAAGAAATCAAAGGTGACAGAAACAAATGAAGAGATATACCATGTTCTTGGATTGGAAGAATCCATACTACCCAAAGCAATCTACAGATTCAATGCGATCCCTATCAAATTACCAATGGCATTTTTCACAGAGCTAGAACAAAAAATTTTACAATTTTTATGGAAACACAAAAGACCTCAAAGAGCAAAAGCATTCTTGAGGAAAAATAACATAGATGGAGGAATCGGGCTCCCTGGCTTCAGACTATACTACAGAGCTACAGTAGTACGGGGCCATTGACCATGGGTTTAGGAAGAGATGAACACCGTCAGCCTTCAATATGAACGGTACTGACATATACAAGCTGGCTCCAGCACACCACTGACAATAAGTGCAAACTTAATATTTTACTTATATCACCAAAGTGACTAGCAAAATCCCCCCAAATGTACCAAATTAAGGCAGACATGAAGGTTAGGGTGGGGAGTGGGGCAGTTATAAGAGATAGCTTTATCACCTGGTCAAAAATATAGATATTTTTAGCTACTTTTGATGGAAACCATGCAAATTCATCATTTGGTTGGTCATATAGCCACTTGAAAAGAGCCTTCCTAAATAAATAAAATGTTGGAGAAAAACAGCAATTATGTAACCACAATCCCCTCTGTCCCCATGAACTGCTGCAGTCAAGCATTTCTGTACACATGTCCCCTGAGATGTCACTTACTCCTCAGGGTGGTCTCCTAAGCTCAGAATTTTCTGGCCACAGAAGAAATATCTGTTTGGTGATATTTTTCCAAACTGCTAATTACATGAGCCCTATGATTTTCCACTCTGGTGAATGAACAAAAACAAGGTTCACAGTTGATGCAGACACTCAGAACACTGGTGACTTGTTATGAATGATGAAATAACCACAATGGCTGATACTAAGGTAAAACTCTCACTAAGAAAAAACACCTTAAAGGTTGAAGTTTCCTCTTTGCAGTCAGCTACTCAGACAGCACACTACATGGAAATGGTATGACATGTCTTCAGGTTTATTTTGGGAATAAAAATAAATTCCTCATTCAAATTTCTCTGGAAAACCAAATTTCCATGGCATGATGTATGTCCAGATCTTGCCCACTGGACTAAGGGGTAGGGTTGACCTCTGGAAAAATGCAATTTCCCTCAGATTGCTTCTTCTTCTGTCCTGTTGGGACCTGCTATGGAGACATCTGGGTCATAAATACAAATCAGTCAAGACAGATTGACAGAAAGGATGCACAGTTGGAAAAAATACTTTTCAAGACTTTTCCCTCCTTCTTTCAGCAAAGATGCATACAGTTTAGAGTATGGTCCAAACAGACCGTTCCAAATATGTGCTTTTGCATTTCAAATCCCAGAGCATCACAATACTGAAAAGTCACCCAGTTCTTCCCATAAATATCTAAGGTTGCAGTAGCTAACCTGCAGATTTACTAAAAAAAAGACGTATTTAGTATATATCAAAATGCCATCTGGGAGAAGTACTTGAATTGAAATCCTTTTTACTTACCAAAGGCAGGATATCAATAAGCTTCTCAGTAAGTCAAACTATCTAATATACCCATCTCAGCTCTCCTGAAGAATTCATAGTCAGTCTCCAAAAGTAGTATTATTAGTAGTAATAATAATAACTAACATTTTATTCCAGGCTTCCTTTGTCCCAGGGACCAAGCTATGTTTTTTACAAGTATACTTTGAAGAGTGGTCAAAGTATCTTC
This sequence comes from Balaenoptera physalus, assembly GCF_965194825.1. Lineage (NCBI taxonomy): Eukaryota > Metazoa > Chordata > Mammalia > Artiodactyla > Balaenopteridae > Balaenoptera > Balaenoptera physalus. The sequence goes on along the minus strand of NC_138886.1, from coordinate 87,414,906 downwards.
ACACTTGCAACAACCTTAGGAGGTAAACTCTACTGTCCCCATTTCATAGATAAAGAAACTGAGACATCAAATATTCAGTAGTTAGAAGAAAGTTCACAAAGTTAGCACATGGCAGAGCCAAAGATTGAAATGAGTTCTTAAACATACTGAATTTCCAGGTCAATTAGACAAAACCTGCAAGGTACGTGAAAGAGAAAGAATGATGAAGAGATATTTGAAGGCAATACAGCTATAAGTGTGCAGAGAAATTCAACCTTTGGATTTAGAAAAATAATAATTAACATTTGCATAGCATGCTAGAATTTGCAAAGGTACATTTTCATGTACCTTTGACCTTCGCAGAAATTCTGAAAACCAGAAAAATATCTGTGATTTTCATTTATAAAGGTGATTCTCAATATACAGAGGCGAAGGCTCAGGAAATGATTTATGAAAACAGATCATTGTTCTGCTATTCCAGGCCAGCAGAAAAGATGAAGAGATTCTCAGTTCATTTTCAAAACTAAGACAGCCATAACACCACAATCCAATAAAGACAGAAAAACCAATATTATAGACTAATTTCACTTATGAAAATAAATTCTAAATAGAATCTTTTTGAATTAGTATAAATGTGGCAATTCTAAATAAAGTATTTGCAAATAGGATCCAGCAGTATATCAAATAATTACATACCATGACTCCCTAGGGTATATTTGGAGAATTCAAGAACGGTTCAATGTAAGGAATTCTCTCAATATAATATATTATACCAAGAAATTAGAATAGGAAAAGCATATTACAATGTCAGCCTCCTAAAAAGACATTTGATCAGTAGCCATTTCTAATAAGTTAGGGAGAGAAATCACGATGTGCCATTCAACGCCTGTGACAGCGAGTCCTCAAGTATTTGTTAAATCAAGTACACATGCTCTAAAATAAGAGAAAAAAATGAGATGCTTTAGGCCTACTTTTAATCAAATATGAAGGGGCAAATACTCTATATATCTGACATGCGTACACAATGTATCTGTATGGAAAGCCTGCAAACAGAGCCGTAAAATAACAGGCAGCAATCGTGCTCGGCCCTTCCCATCACAACCTCCTGTCTGTAGGAATGTTCAGGGATGCATCCAGCTTTATCACTAAGAAACTTTGATGGCAAACCACACTTGGGTCAGGCCAAAGTCTAACAGCCATGACAGGCTGAAGAAACCTTAATCAGCCCATAAGGAGATGACTTGGGACATCTCTTATTGGAGGGCGCACCAGCAGCCTCCATGGTCACTGGTCCCTGAAATCTAAAATTGCGGGCTGTAGAAAGAATGGCAGTGACTACCTTCCTTCTCTAACAGGGAGTGGCAACAGGCCCTTCTATCTAGCTTCACCCAGATCATGCCTCACCCAGCCATGAAACAAGAGCAAGCACCCCATTGCCACCATAGCAACTGTGCACAGAGCCACCAGCAAGTCCCCAAGGGTGAGTGCACAGAGCCAGTTTTGAGGACACTAGTGCCCTTCCACACGTGGACATAGTTGCTGGGTTGGAAAGAGTTAGAGAGCATGGTCTTGTGCACAGATGCTTTACACTGAAGATATAGATGGAACACTTCACGGTGCCACTTTTCCAAGGGGTGCAGGAAATGAACAGGGTGGCTGCTGCTGAGTGGTCTGGAGCAGAAGCCCAAGCTTCCTCGTAGAATCTTGTTAGCTCATCAGAATGCTGAATGAATGGGAAGAGCATTAAGAATAAAATAAGTGGTATTTTCTCATCTCTTTTTCCTCCTTCCCTAAGTCACAGAAGGAATACAATTACCCAGAAAGCTCTACCTGATCTGCAATTTTTATTCCAAAAAGCTGGACAAGAAAACTGTTCATTTTTTCTGAGATCCACAGAAAGGGGGTAGCTGCCTAATTGTTGTGCTAATAATCAAAATTCTACAAAAATAAAATTACTTTTTAAATACAGTGGACTTCTCACAAATTAAAACTAAACAAAGCAGCTTTACCCTCATAGTTCGAGAATACTACTTTTAGACTCCAGCTGAAATACAAGATTTACTTCATCTTATGCTTTATTTGTTTATAATCTTTTTATATGTAAAAATGAGAGTTCTTAATGGGTTTTGAGCACTATGTAGAATTTTGTACCTAACCCATGTGGCAGCATGCCTGGGCCACTGGCGTGTTTTGTTTCACTAACTCTTGTATATACTCAGATATATGGTTAGCTGGGTCAAAATTGCTGAGGCCATTTTAAACTGCATGACCCAAGTGTTTTTGCTTAGCAATATTATAAATCTTAAAAGGCAATAGTACTGCCAATCAGACTATAATGGATGCATAAAAACGAATCCTTAAACTCCTATGTGCTTTTATTTAGCCAATTTAATTAAAATATACTCACATGCTTAGAATATCCCAGAAGCAAATTTTTTTAATTTTGAGAATTGGATATTGTAAAATAAAGTAAATATTTTAAGAACTACTCATCAGTTAGTTATAGTCTAATATGGAATGATATTATATCATTCTACTTTTTCAGTTAGAAAACCAAATTAATTTACATTAAATGTTCCCATGTGCTAATTTGCTCCCTAGAAGATTTAATGCATCTGAAATATACTCTTGTATTTATTTAAAAGGTATCTCAAAGACACAACATTTCAGTAAAATTCCATTCAGGAAAGGCTCATTGTAGGGGGACAGTCTTTTCTACGCTAGGGGGAAGCAGTATTTTTGTCATGGACTTTGAGGTCCCAGCTAATGTAAAAGATTAATACTAATTATTTGAGTCTGTTCTTGGTTCGTCTTTTTCAAACCATGAGAGCCCCGCCTATACACACTCTATCCACAGACGCATTTACACAACACTGTATAGTTACCGAGGTTAAAAATCAAGAAGAATGCAGAGAAAGAGTGGAAAGGCAACAAGGAGATAACCAAATGGAATGAACCCAACTTTAAATGTTCCCATCAACTCTCATGAATTCGAGGGCAGAATGGTCCAGTGTTGGATGCATCCAGGATGGAAAGTAAGCCCAAGTATCATGAACAAAAAAATCTTACAAAAATATAAGAGCCCACATGTGAAAAGTTTGAAAAAACTAGTGAGAGGAAGTTATAAGTTATCTGAGGAAAAAGAAGGATTAAGATCACCATACATGTAATAGTCTTTCATTCATATAATGTATTTCCCCCTCAAACATCCCATGAGTTACACACAAACAAGACTGAGTAGAGCTTAGCACTCATACTTTTAGCAGATATTCGGGCACCGAGTATTACGAACAGTCTGGCAGTTTTTAGGCAGATAGAAGGAATACAGGGATAAATAGGTAGTCTTTGATAAGGGATGCAAGGGCAGATAAGCTAATAATCATGACACAACATGATAATAATATACTGTACCATGAGAAATGAGAGAAGGAAAGAGAAGATAGCTCACTCTGGGAAGAAGAGATGGCGTCATAAGAGAAATGAACTGAGTTGGACAAGGATGAGAATACATTAAAGAGGGAAATAAAAAATTATCACCCTGGGGTCATCCCTTGAGTGAAGAGAAGAGCAATCTTAATGGCCACAGGAAATGAGGAATGCTGTCTTTATGTTGTAGTCAAGAGCAAATGCAGTGCTGAGAAATGGTGGTGACAAATAGATTTATAGATGTGAGAGAAGAGCGATGGCTGGGGATTTGGATGACAGCGTTATGGACTGTGGGGTCAGGCAATACAAGTCCAGAAAGAGTTGAGGATGACAGTCTTCTTTTGCTTTCAGTAAAGCACATGACCATGGAGACACACTGATTGCAATTTTAGCTTCGTGAGGGGTGTAGAGAACTTACTCAGCCCATACTCACTGTGCTCTCAGATCTTTGGCATCAATTAAAATATTTGGGATAAATATTCCACATGTAGATCTTTGCAACAATTATATTAGCTATTAAAAAAGAAGAAAGGAAAGAGACCCTTCACACAATGTCCAGAATGGTAATGAAATCTCTTTTAAGGTTGTAAAATCCCCATAAATTTGGTTTTGAAATTTTGCCTTCAGCTTGCAAGCTTCTGTCAAATTATAAAATACCATAATATGATCCAATATTTCCATTTCTACTTGGGTGTTCAGTGTTTATGGCAACATTATTTATGACACTAAAATATTCAACAGAGCCAAAATACAGGACAAATGAGAAATGTTTAAATAAATTGTGGCTAGCCATTTGATCAAATAGTATGTTGTCATTTAAAAATTATCTTACATTTAAATATATGAGAAACTGTCCATAATGTGCAGAGAATAAAAGTTTACAAACTGTATACATCTTTTGGTCCCACTTTTGTAATATCAAAAGAAAAAAAACAATTAGAAAACAATAGCCCCATGGCCAACAGTAATCCTGTCTAATCAATGCAATTATGGATGAATTTTATTTTCTTCTATATACTTTTCATCATTTATCTTCTCTGCAATTAACTCTTATTTACTTTATAATCAGAGAAATGCTTTAATTTTTTAATTAACTGAATAATAATAATTAACTGGTTAATAATTAACAAAAATATATACATATGTTCAAAACTCTACTTTCAAAAGGAGTCCTGGAATTCCAGAGACAAAACTTTATTTCCTGTACTTTTGTAGCTTTCATACTAAGTTTTGACAATAGCATCGATTAGGGCATGATACATGCTATCAGGAGAAAGATCCTCCTGTTTTTCCCACACGCTGAGGAAACTCAGCATATTTGTGGTTGACAAATGAGGATGATGAAGATGAGATGGACGACTGTCCAACTAATGTTCCTAGAGTCATGGGGGAACCATTACAATCAGACAAAGTAACATGAATTCCATGGACAGGCTGAACTTGAACTTTTAAAAATGTTTCAGTTTAATGAACTAAAAGCAGTCTTACAAAACTCAGGAGGTGGCCTCAGACCACCTGTAGGTCCCTAACTGCAGTGGCAAAATTGCTTCAGTAGCTTTTGGGGAAGGCCAAGTACATTCTAAGACTAATTTGACAGAGAAAGCCTTGACTTTGGAGCTAAAGACTAATGAAGTGCCACACAGGGAATTATCTGTAAATTGGGAATTGCTCAGGAAAGGGAATTAGAAAAAGGAGAGTATTATACTGAAAGGAGGAAGAAGAGGAGGAGGTAAGAAGGAGAAAAGATTATTAATTATCCAAAATAGTGATTATTTTGCATGGTGAAAAAAAATCAACATAGGAGAAAAATAATTTAAGCGTTGGACCTAGAAATGAAAATGACAGAAATAGATACCAACAGCCAGGGGACCAGGGAATCTAGATCATTAGATATAAGTTTGACAGAGGAGTGGAATTTTTTTTCATAAATCTACAAAAAACAGAATAAAATTCTATGCATTCAGTTTCATTCCTTAACCTTTAAAACGCTCTGTCCAAAATAAAATTTACAGCACTTGCCAATGTTTAATGGTGTTCTTTAAGCCAAGCATGATCAAAGTTGGCTTTCTGCTGGTAGCTGGAAGCCAAAAGCGGGTTCTGAGAATGACACACAAAGCTGAAAGCCTCCAGGCAGAAGAGGTGATCCCCAGCTCTCTCCCAGGGAGGAGGTCAGACATCTGGCAGCCATGCTGGCCCGGAGCTAGGCCGCGGAGAATGGCAGAGCCATGTGCAGATGGTTACCACGAACCTCCCAAGGAGACGGGCAGTGGGATGGGGCAGAGATGAGTATCTGGACAGACGGGTTTACAACTCAGAGAGTTCGGTGGTAGCTGCAGCACTAACAGAAAGAAAAGGGCCATGGCCTTCGAATGGAAATGAGCTCCTCTATTCTAAGAAATCTCCTTTAAGACCCAAAATCTGACTAAACCAGTGGTCTTGTTTTCAGCAAAACATGTATTCATTGTCTTCCTCTATACACTTTTTAAATGACCGTTTTTCAAATACCTAGTAAGAACAATAAAAAGCATTAGAATCTATTTTTAAAGTATTTTAATAATTTTTTCAAATCACAATTTTTGGTGATTTTACTGTCACTGTAAAATATACTTCCCAATCTGTCACCTCACCCCCCTCAGTGCTGATGGCCCCCTACCAACTTCCTTACTCCCAGGCCCAATGAACCCTTTGTGACCAGCCCCAAAACTCCCTCACAGTCTCTGTTTCTGGTGCTCTGCTTTCTGAAAGATTCAGCAGTAGCTGCAATACTCCTATTTCTCTAGCACTCCACGGAGGCCTACCATCATTGATCTGCCTTCACCCTGTCCCTTACTCACGTCCCTCTTTAGAGCTTAAGTCTAGGGTTTGTCATTATAACCACTCCCCGAGTCCCTCCTCATCCCTCTTGCCCCTGCTTCACCTGTCCTCATCTGGGGGAGGGGGTGCTGTGCTGTGCTGTGCCACCCTTCAGAATGGAGACACTTGTACCCCAGCTGCCAGCAGCATTTGTGGCTGAAGACTCACAGCTCAGTTGCTCTCTGGGAATGGCCTTGGGCAAAAAGGAGTTGTCCCATCCAAAGGTATGCCCAATCTCCAAGGGCAGCCTGCATCCGTAATAGGGGTACAAAAGCTGGGCCCCCTCACCTAAATTCTAGACAATTCTAAATGGCCCTCCAAACTCCAGAGTCAGATCAGTTGAGGCCTTAGCTGTAACTGCATCACAGCTCAGCTTCTCCCTCTGCCTCATCCTGCTTCCCTCACTCACTTACGAGAATACTCCGCAATAAACCTCCTGCTTGCAAATATTCCAGAGAACCCGACCTAACAGCTACCAAAACCCCAACTCTGCCTTATCAGACAGGGTCCCAGAAACATAAAGCAACCTCAGAGGGGTTACCCAAGAGAGTTCACTGAAAAGACAGTTGACAAAGTTGTGAGCAGATTGAATGGAACAACGAGTGTTGGTGAAGTGTGCAGGGAATAGTAACGTGGTTGGTACAGAAGAAAGAAAGACTATTCTTTAGTTCTTTAGCTGTTGATTCTAAGTTTAAGTCAGTCCTATAAAAAATGAGCAGTAATGACAACAAAGCTTTACCTTGTTTCCCATTCCAGCTGTACAAAAAGTTTGATTAAATCCAAGAATTATTTACTGATCATCTACTATGTAAAAGATAATATGCAAGGCACAGCACAACACTAAAATAACCAACTGATAACAGGACAACCCAGATCTTCAGCAAGTTATTTTGGCTACAAGATGCTGATTGATTTGAAAATTAAATTTACTGAATCAACGCATTCTTCTGTAATCTGGTAAACAAAGCCATAAAAATGTAATTGGCACACCATTCTTCATACAAGATTAAATTTAGTCACAAGGATAAAACTGTCTTGCAGGCATTTCCTTTAATCCACCACCAAGTGTAAATATACCAGACATCCTGAAAAAGAGAAAACTACCTCTCTCTACTCCCTTCTACCTCCCATCAAATCTGCCCTTTTTTATACTTTATACTGTTCAATGTTTTACTTCTTAATTTATTAATAAAGCTTCTCACTATGTTCATGTTAAAATTTGGGGACTTGATTTTAGAGTCAAATGGTTGTATTTCTTAATGAGGACTTTATATTTTCATAGAAGCCATGGTATTTTTATTGACTATTTGAGTGACCTGGCAACATCCAATATATCAATTTCATTAAAAATATCAATGCTATGTCTAACGGGGGATGTTTATTTTCATAAATATGTTTTCTCAATGCCACCGTTTCTGATTTCACTGATGCTCTTTCTCTGTTTATCGTTCAATTAAATAGAATTTCTTGAGTGTTTTCCATGTTCAAGGCTGTGGGACATTGTGGGAATGTCAAAGAACTGGAACCCATGATGGGAGAATGACACAGACATTTAATTATTGAGTGAGAGTGACAGATCCTACACTTCAGCCTATGCTGAAACCCATTGGATGCCTCTTGCCTCTCAAAGGCACTGAAACCACAGACAGAGATTACCACGTTTTTCTTGTATTCATCACTTGATTTCAGGGGAGACTATTTTAAAACTGTGTCCTGAAGTAAACATTTTAGAAGAAGCCTGTCAATTCTGGTAACTGCAAAATAAACAGATCTTTCCAACAGAGATAAGGCCTGCATTGGCCATATTTGTTCCTATTTTGCATATGCACATTCACTCTAGTTTCCATGCTAAGTTTAAAGAGGAGAAAGAAATTTGAAGTGAAATTTGAAAACTGAAAGTGATGTGGCAGTTCATTAAAAATGCATATTTCATGTTAGGCCAGAAAACAAGTCTCAATAAATTTCAAATTGTATTTATGGATTTAAATCTGATCACAATGAAATTAAATTATAAATCAATAATAAGATGCTTTTAGAAAAGATATCTAGAAAATCTCCAACAATTTGGAGATATAAAATTTCTTTATTTTATTTATCTGTTTTTGGTTGTGTTGGGTCTTCGTAGCTGTGTGCGGGCTTCTCATTGTGGTGGCTTCTCTTGGTGCATTGCACGGGCTCTAGGCACGTGGGCTCAGTAGTTGTGGCACACGGACTTAGTTGCTACGTGGCAAGTGGGATCTTCCCAGACCAGGAATCAAACCCACGTCCCCTGCGTTGGCAGGCGGATTCTCAACCACTGCACCACCAGGGAAGCCCTAATCACACATTTTTAATAACACATAGTTTTTTTAAAAAGGAAAACATCATTCAAACTAGAAAATATTTCAAATTGAAAAATAATAAAAACTTTTTTGCATCAAAATTTGTAGGATGCAGCTTAAACAATCCTTAGAGAGGAAATCTGTTCTTTTAAATGCCTGTATAAAAAAAGAAAAATGCTTAAAATGAGTATCTAAGCTTTTACCGTGAGAACTAGAATAAGTAGAGTGAATAAAACCCAAAGTAGAAGAAATACAGAATATAGGTAAAAACAGAAATCAAAGAATTAGAAAACAAACAATACAGAAAATCAACAAAGCCAGATGTTGGTTCTCTGAAAGTCTTACTTAAAAAAAAAACAAAACTTCAATACACATGTAACATGTCCACTCCTATGGTTTATCTGGGAAAAAAAGTTACTTCAGGAAGATTAAAAGCCATTAATACTTATTCCATTAAAAAGTAAGAAAAGGTCATATTTATGCATGCAATAAACAGTTTGGCTTCATACATCTAGTCAAATGGAGTAGTTACAGAAAAACACCTAAACTGTACTTTAAATTGAAACTCACATACATACACACAACATGTGGGAATTTGCCAAAAATATTACTAAATATTTATTTAAATAAATAAGATCCAAAGTAGCATTTAAAAATAGAAGACTGTTATTTCATTTCTGTATTTCTTCATTGCATCTATGAAATAGAGCTGTTTGAAATCATTTGTAGCTCGAGTTCAGACACTTTTCTCTCCACCCTCTTTATAGTTCTCATGCTGCATTATTTTTTAGTATAAAACTCTCTGCATAATAGTGGTGAGAGTGGGCAACCTTGTCTTGTTCCTGATCTTAGAGGAAATGGTTTCAGTTTTTCACCACTGAGAACAATGTTGGCAGTGGGTCTGTCATATATGGCCTTTATTATGTTGAGGTAGGTTCCCTCTATGCCTACTTTCTGGAAAGTTTTTATCATAAATCAGTGTTGAATTTTGTCAAAAGCTTTTTGTGCATCAATTGAGATTATCATATGGTTTTTATCCTTCAGTTTGTTAATATGGTATATCACATTGATTGATTTGCATATATTGAAGAATCCTTGCATTCCTGGGATAAAACCCACTTGATCATGGTGTATGATCCTTTTAATGTGCTGTTGGATTCTGTTTGCTAGTATTTTGTTGAGGATTTTTCATCTATGTTCATCAGTGATATTGGCCTGTAGTTTTATTTTTTTGTGACATCTTTGTCTGGTTTTGGTATCAGGGTGATGATGGCCTCATAGAATGAGTTTGGGAGTGTTCCTCCCTCTGCTATATTTTGGAAGAGTTTGAGAAGGATAGGTGTTAGCTCTTCTCTAAACGTTTGATAGAATTTGCCTATGAAGCCATCTGGTTAGCCAGGGCAATCAGAGAAGGAAAAGAAATAAAAGGAGTCCAAATCAGAAAAGAAGAAGTAAAACTATCACTGTTTGAAGATGACATGATACTATACATAGAGAGTCCTAAAGATGCTACCAGAAAACTACTAGAGGTAATCAATGAATTTGGTAAAGTAGCAGGATACAAAATTAATGCACAGAAATCTCTTGCATTCCTATACACTAACGATGAAAATTCTGAAAGAGAAATTAAGGAAACACTCCTATTTACCATTGCAAAAAAAAAGAATAAAATACTTAGGAATAAACCACCTAAGGAGACAAAAGACCTGTATGCAGAAAACTATAAGACACTGATAAAAGAAATTAAAGATGATACAAACAGATGGAGAGATATACCATATTCTTGGATTGGAAGACTCAACATTGTAAAAATGACTATACTACCCAAAGCAATCTACAGAGTCAATGCAATCCCTATCGAACTACCAATGGCAATTTTCACAGAACTAGAACAAAAATTTCACAATTTGTATTGAAACACAAAAGACCCCCAAATAGCCAAAACAATCTTGAGAAAGAAAAACAGAGCTGGAGGAATCAGGTTCCTGGACTTCAGACTATACTACAAAGCTACAATAATCAAGACAGTATGGTACTGGCACGAAAACAGAAATGTAGACCAATGGAACAGGAAAGAAAGCCCAGAGATAAACCCACACACATATTTTTGATAAAGGAGGCAAGAATATACAATGGAGAAAAGACAGCCTCTTCAATAAGTGGTGCTGGGAAAACTGGACAGCTACATGGAAAAGAATGATATTAGAACACTCCCTAACACCATACAAAAAAATAAACTCAAAATGGATTAAAGACCTAAATGTAAGGCCAGACACTATCAAACTCTTAGAGGAAAACATAGGCAGAGCACTCTATGACATAAATCACAGCAAGATCCTTTTTGACCCACCTCCTAGAGAAATGGAAATAAAAACACAAATAAACAAATGGGACCTAATGAAACTCAAAAGCTTTTAAACAACAAAGGAAAACATAAACAAGACAAAAAGGCAACCCTCAGAATGGGAGAAAATATTTGCAAATGAAGCAACTGACAAGGGATTAATCTCCAAAATGTACAAACAGCTCATGCAGCTCAATATCAAAAAAACAAACAACCCAATCCAAAAATGGGCAGAAGACCTAAAAGACATTTCTCCAAATAAGATATACAGATTGCCAACAAACACATGAAAGGATGCTCAACATCACTAATCATTCAAGAAATGCAAATCAAAACTACAATGAGGTAACCCCTCACACGTGGCAGAATGGCCATCATCAAAAAATCTACAAACAATAAATGCTGGTGAGGGTGTGGAGATAAGGGAACCTTCTTGCACTGTTGGTGGGAATGTAAATTGATACAGCCACTATGGAGAACAGTATGGAGGTTCCTTAAAAAACTAAAAATAGAACTACCATATGACCCAGCAATCCCACTACTGGGCATATACCCTGAGAAAACCATAATTCAAAAAGAGACATGTACCACAGTGTTCATTGCAGCACTATTTACAATAGCCAGGACATGGAAGCAACCTAAGTGTCCATCATCGGATGAATGGATAAAGAAGATGTGGCACATATATACAATGGAATATTACTGAACCATGAAAAGAAACGAAACTGAGTTATTTGTAGTGAGGTGGATGGACTTAGAGTCTGTCATACAGAGTGAAGTAAGTCAGAAAGAGAAAAACAGATACCATATGCTAACACATATATATGGAATCTAAAAAAACCAAAAATGGTTCTGATGAACCTAGGGACAGGACAGGAATAAGACACAGAATGGACTTGAGGACACAGGGAGGGAGAAGGGTAAGCTGGGACGAAGTGAGAGAGTAGCACTGACATATATACACTACCAAGTGTAAAATAGATAGCTAGTGGGAAGCAGCTGCATAGCACAGAGAGATCAGCTAGGTGCTTTGTGACCACCTAGAGGGGTGGGATAGGGAGGGTGGGAGGGAGATGCAAGAGGGAGGGGATGGGAGATATATGTATACATGTGGCTGATTCACTTTGTTATAGCAGAAACTAACACAACATTGTAAAGCAATTATACTCCAATAAAGATGTTAAAAAAAAAAAAAAGAAAAACTCTCTGCATAACTAAAACAGCTTCCAAGCCTCCATTAATGGCATGTTTGTCATAACAATGTATTAGATAGATAGATAGATAGATAGATAGATAGATAGATAGATAGATAGATAGATATAGATAGATATAGATAGATATAATTTTAAAAATCAAGAATATTTTAAGCTCCTTAAAATTCAACCTGATGGGACACTTCCTTTATTCATTCCTGGGAACATGAGATCGTGGTACACTCTGGGGCTTTCCAAAAATCCAGCCTAAGTATAAGTGAGTGGCAATCACCCAGCAACATGGGCCACGATGACTGGAGGGTGCCCTAGGTGGGCAGAGCCGTCTGGATCGTTGGCAGAAAGACAGAGAGAAGGTGGGATGGGAGTGCCAGGAAGGTCAGCCACGGTGTTGATGAACTGTGGAAGGACTGGGCTTCGCTGTGCTCCTTCCTCTCAGCTCTAAGGCGCAGTGCAGATAACACACACAGTGCACGTGCTAGAAGGCAGCAGAAAGAGGAAACGTCCAGGGGCTTGCAGGTATTCCCCAGCAAGTTTCAAGACAAAGGTAGACTGGAGCTGGCCTTTATGTGGACTTGATATGAGCTAGTCACTCCACATAGAGGACTGAGAGGTGATGAGCTGAAAGTTTTGTCACATGGCCAGTGTGCATGAGCTAGGAGAAACAGCAAGTTTATTTAAAGCTATGCACAATAAACTCTCTTTTACATTTATTCCTTCAATCAACAAATATTTATTGACGGTCTACATGTGCCAGCTCCTGCACTAGGCATGCAGATAATTAGGACAAGCTTTCACAGAGTTTACATTCTCGTGGTGGAGGCAGACAACAAAAAGAGAAAACAGATTAAAGGGATAATTTCAGAACGTAATATTGCTCTAAGGGATATAAAACAGGGTGATGTGATGGGGTGTGACTGGCACAGTTTGTACAGGATGGGGCTATTTTAGATATGGGATCCAAGCTGACCCCTGAGACAGTGCCCCAAAAGGGGGACCCACACTTGGAGATTAACGAGATTAATACTCTGTAGTCGCTGTATCAAAATTCTTAATAATTTTATCTTTGACTTTGTGTTTTGCAAGTGATGTCTGAAGGGACAGTGGAGCATGCATCTAGGACAGCTGGGCTGGGGCACCAACACAGAGAACCTCGGGGTCGAGCATGATCCCCAGGAGTCTGTAAGGGTTTGTACTACAAGTATCTTCATGCCCAAGGGAGCATGACATTAAATAGCAAATCAAAAACACCATGACAGTCAGGAGAGAGACAGCAGAAGGAAGGAGCAAGCTTCTTTCCTGCTTTTAAAAGCAGGACACTCCTCATATTTTCATTTTACACGGGGCCCCGTAACTTATGTCTGTGGTCCTGCCCTGAGAAGGAGCATTTGGAGCACAAGTGGGAGCATTCCAGGCAGGGAGAACTGAAAGTACAAAGGCAGTGAGGTCCACACAAACTCAGTGGGTTCACAGAAGAGAAAGCCAACAGTGGCAGCAACCTCCTGAGCAGGTCAGAGACCAGAACCAGGTACAGGCAGGAGCAGCAGACCCAGGGGCTGAGGGAAGAGGCCCATCCAGGTTTCATCACAGTGTGACTTGGGTGTTAGTGCCTGTGTGGAAAGTAGAGAACGAGCCCTGGAAGGAGTGGGAAATGGCAGGGAGAGAGGGGGGAACTAAGATGTTGGAGACGCTGCCACTTCACTTCCCAAGTTTGCCTGCAAAGTCTTGGAGGACCCAAACATCTGAGATCCATCCAACACCTTCCAGCCCAGCTCTGACCCCAGGGAATTCCGTATTCTACTCCCAAGGCCCCCTGAGCTGTGATTCCTCTGTCTTCTACATTGTCCCTCCATAGTACACACTAAAGTGTGTGCCTGGATCTGTATTATGTGTGCAGCTCAGCCTGGATCCTCATTCCAGGCTCCTAGGTCCTCTTTTCCTTCTCAAACTTGCCACTCTAAACCTTATCCTGGGCTTGCCTCTGCTTTACGACTTCTCTCTGCCACACCCATCCAACTCTGCTCCCCTCCCAAGATTCTACATAAATGACCCTTCGGAGCCCTTGTGCAAACCCCAGACTAGTTTAGGTCTCTCCGTTGTAAGCTCACTTCTTTTGCAGCAATTGTATGGTGTGGTCATTCGATTACTACCTGTCTCTCCAAGTGGACTGTGAAGTCCTGGAGGACAGGAACAGGTCTCTTCTGCCTACAGTGGTGTCTTTAGCACCCTCCACAGGGAGGCACAGTGCAGGCTCAGTGATGAAGGGCTAGGGCAGTGCAGGAGGGAGGAGGATGAGCTGGGCCTTTGGAAATGGAAGGGATGGTGTGAGGAAAGAAGAGGCCTGCCTAAGGATAGAACTACCTAAGTATAAAGGCAGAGAGGAGGGGAGAAATGAACAGGAGACCTTCCCTATTGCATGCAAGGCCTAGAATATGAAGGTGCTAATGGAGTGGTAACTGGGGACAGTTGCCCATCCCTCCCATCTTGCCTGCATCTCCCACCCCAGCCCTTTCAGATAGCCTCAGTGGGCTTCCTGGTTCTGTCCCATTCACCCTATAAAAAAAAGTAAACCAAATCTCTACTCTGAATATGTGGGGGTAAAGTACAGTGCCCTGGGCTGGTCAGAAAAATAGGAAAATTGTCTTTAAGTATCATATCACTCTGATGAGAGTATAAATGAAGAATAACACTGTGTGGTCAACAACCTCTAAGGTGACCTCAGAACACCTCTGTGTATCACACCCTCATGCATCCCCTTCCCTTGAGTGTGGGACTTACTGGCTTGCTTCTAAAAATTAGAATATGACAGAAGTGATCAGGTGACTAGTCTGGGATTAGGTTATAAAAAGACTGTGGCTCCTGCCTTAAGCACCCTCTTTCTCCTTCTCATGGATTGCTCACCCTGGGGGAAACCAGCTGTCATGCCATGAGGCAGCAACACTGTGGGGAGGGACTGAGGCCTGCCAGCAACCACAGGAGCAGGCTTAGAAGCAGATGGTCCCCACATGTTGAGCCTTCAGATGAGACCTCAGCCCCAGCTGACAGCTTGACAGCAACCTCACAGGAGATTTAAACCAGCGGTGCCTAGCAAAATCAAACCCAGATTCCTGACCCACAGAAACTGTGAGACAAGAAATATTTGTTGTGTTAAACCATTAAATTTGGGAGTAATTGGTTACACAACACTAGATAATATACACTGTTAGTGCACCATTTCTCAACTCTACACCTGTGCTGAGATTTGATACCTCAGCACCAACAATATGCTAGACATTTTGACACATGGCACAGTGTTAGCTGGAATTCCTGCCTGGTGGGGCTTAATAAGTAATAAAAACAAAAAGAAATGTCTTGCTGAGAAGTTTTTATAGCACTGGTTATTTGAGCAACATTTAGAAATCCATAATCATTACCACTATCCCTTCCTTAAAAAGAAACTTATGAAAGAAAGGAATTTGGGAGTTTTGATTCCTTTTTAAAGAATATATTGAAGCATGTGTACACAATATGTAATGCCAAGTTGACTTGGTCAATTCTTTCTCATCTCATATTCACAAGTTGTGAATAATCCATTGCATACATGGCCTTTGAAGAGCTTGCCTGCTTGCTTTCTCTCTCTCTCTTTCTCTTTCCCTCCCTCTCTCTTTTTCTCCTTTCCTTCACCCTTCCTTCCTTCCTTCCTTCTTTCAATCCTTCCTTCCTTCCTTCCTTCCTTCCTTCCTCCTTCCCTCTCTCCCTCTTTTTTGCTTCCCTTCTTTTCTTTCCTTCTTTCTCAATATTAAAGGTGAAACATTGGTAGCCCTTTGTCCATTGAATAAAGCATCCCTAAATCATGGCAGTGCTCAATCTACCTTTTTAACTTGGGCATCATTCCTAACCTATACATATAGAAAATATTTAATACAAGCAAGAAAACTGATTCCAAAACATATATTTAACTTAATACTAACCCAGCTCTACAATATATTAAGTTCCTTAGAACCGTGATTCTCAAATTTTATTTGTACAAATCACTTGAGGATTCTTGTTAAAATGTAGACTCCTAATCAGTAGGTCTGAGAGGGCCTGAGACTTTGCATTTCTAACAAGCTTCCAGTCAACGCCTATGCTGCTGGTCCCTGGACCATACTTCAAGGAGCAAGGTCTCAGATGGAATTACTCCTTTTTTCTGAGCCTGAGGACCTGTAACTGTAAAGTGAAGGGCTGGGTTCATTGACCTCTTAAATTCTATGACTTGTGATGCCTCACGTTTGTCTTTCCTTCTCCTCCCCTGCGTTCCCCATTGCAGTATTTGGCACCAGCACCCTCTCCGACTGTCTTGTAAAATTTGCAAGTTGTCCTCTCTCAGCCTCTCTCTCACAGCATCAGCACATGGGATCCATGTACAAGTCCCGTCAATGTTACATCCTACATCCTTGCATCTCCACCTACCTCTTTTGACCTTTACTTCCAGCCTCCACTCCATCCAAGCCCATGTGACTTCCTACCCAACCCAACGTCACCAACTTCCAGGGTCTTTTGACAAGGCAAATCTGAATGCATCATTTCTCTGCTTAAAGCCTTCAATAATTCCTTAAGGTGGTCTGTGTGTAGTTCTTAAAAATTCCAGGCCTGAAAACACTGTTCCCCAACTTTGTCAACCTGTGGATATGGCTTGCCTTGGGAAAGTCTTGCTGGGCCCTCAGAGTGGGTTAGGTATCTTTATTATGCAGTTTTTCAGCAGGCTGTATTTTTCCTTCATAGAATTTTTTACAGTTAATTAACTAAATCTCATGTGAGTGCCCAGTTTATGACTGGGCTGACATCCACACTCACTCTGAGTCACCAGTCTATCCTCAGTGTCCTGCACAGGAAGGTCACATTTGGGCACACAATTAAGATTCTTTGAATGAATAAATATTTCCCACCTACCTTTAGAATTCCTACTAGATATCTCTACATTGCATCTATTAGGTTCTAATGCAAACTAAGGTCTTAGAGATTTGACGTTGGTCTCTCGTAAGTGCCTAACACTCTCATGCTGTCTTATAGTTAGTGTACAGTTTCCTTGGTAGGAAGGCCGTGCATGCTGTGGTCAAGTGTGATAATCATTAGTGGATGGATGCAAGGGTTGTATGGCTCATATATTGAAGTTCCAAATAATTGACATTGGAATTCTAAATATTGACACAAACAACATATAGAGAACACGTGGTTTCCAGGCTTCCTCAGAACTATAGTTTGCTTCTGTGTTTTTTTTAAATAACGAATTAAAGAATCTATCAAAACCAGGACCAGCGCCAGACACAGACAAAATTCATGACCAAGAGGTGTCTATCCAGGAGGTGTGAGTGGAGGGCTGGGGAGCCCCACATTCATAATGCATTCCCAGCTCACCTGAATTCCACCAGAAGAAATGCGTTTCTTTAGAATTTAGAGAGCTCTGTTAAAATGCAAAGCAAATGCCCTTGGGATGGCGGAGCCATCCAAAATTAGAGAAACACTTTGTCCTCAAATCAGAGCTATGCATAGCCACAGACAAAACAGGTGCATTTTCCTAGAAAATCTGTTTTTTTTCGTACACTAACTTTAACATAATTTATATTTTAAACCAAATATAGAAATATTATAAAATAATTTCGAAATTTGCATGAATCTTCAAGTAAAGGAGAGATTGAAGGATATATTATGAGAGATACTAATTCAGTCCTAGGTTATTAAGGACCCATCTTTGGAATACTTAAAAAGCATAAGCAAAGCATCTTCTTTAACCAAATCAGTCAGCCTGTGGGGCTGGCAGTGGGTGGCATGCACTTGCAGGGACAGTGTGTGGCAGGGACTGCTGTTCTGTACTGTCCTTCTTTTAGGTCACAGATCCTTCATTTTAACATGGGTCCATCACTAGCCATGACCAAGTCTGGATTTCCCAGCCTCCCTTGCAGCTAAGTATGGCCCTGTGACTAAATTCTGGCCAAGGTGATGTAAGCTGAAATGTGAGGAACTTATTTCTGGAAAATTTCTTAAAAGACAACTGGCATGTGTCCTTTAGTGCCTGTCCTTCTTTTCCCTCTTCCTTCCTTCCTGCTGACTGTAGTTTCCTGAGACAGCTGAAGCTGGAACAACCCGACACGGTAATAGGGAGGGACTGCATCTACACACTGGATGAATGAGACAGAGGGGCAGGACTGGGCAGTCAACCCCAGACTTCCACAGAAAAAAAGAAACAGAAATCGACCTTGCTTAAGCTGCTGCTGTTGGGGGTCTCTGTTACTTGTAAACTTTCTAAAACTTATAATTAACATGTACCCATGTAGTGTAAATCATAATTGAAAGCTTCTTTATATTGATTATCTGAATGCTAAAAATAAACACTGGTAGAATTCTTCTTGGTACATATTCACTTGCTTTGAGCAGTTTCTTAGCTATATCCATCTTGAAGGTCATGGCACTAATTCTTTTTCCTAAAAAGTACACTTTCTTCAATTTGGTCTTATTATTATCCTTTTATCTTTTTATAAAATTGCCTGCAACCTTCTTCAAAGTCACTTTTTATGATTAATAAATTTTAAGGTATTGACATCTTTAAGCCATCTCAATAGACCATAATATTTTTAGTTGAGAAGAAAATTTTTTCTACAGGTGCAGAGGTATACAAATTCTCCTAAGTAGAGAATATTGTCAATTCTAATTTTTCTAATTGATATGGGTAAATACTTCCACCCAAACTTTTACAGTTTCTGTCTTTTTAACCTCCACTCAAAATACTTCTTACAAGTCTAACATGTCACACTGGCTAAATGTAGATGCAGCAAAATATAAGATTTCAAAATATCACTTCATGAGAGTTCGGGATAAAAATTTATTAAATTAAAAATAGAAATTCCTTCAAAAGAGTCTTCCCACAAGGCAACTAAAGAATTCAAAACTCAGAATTAAATCTTGTGCATCATTTGAGCCCTCACTGGCTAATTTATTCAATTCCTTGCTTTTGTAACATAAATTATAGATTCTTCTTATTTTCAGCTTTGTTTTCAATATCAATAATTTGTAATACTTGTAATTTCAATATGTGTAATAGCTAAAATTTTTATGTTCCTTTCTTTAAATACTTTGCAGAACTTAAACTAATTTTGAACAAAATGCAACCAAAATTACAAGACTCACAAAAATATTCACTGTCATTGTAAGACACTTAGGTTTATTTGCAAAGTAGCTGTGCAAAGGCTCAACTATTTCTAAAATTCAGCTGATGGTGGGCAGCAAAGAGAGAATATTTACTGCCTGATAGCCTCATTTTTTTAAATTCAACATCAACTTTAAAAAACATTTTTGTAATTTAATTGTACATGTATTTTTAATTGCAAATTTTGAAAACTAAACCTATTCTTTCGACTGGTAGATTATTGCAGTTTGAATGTAGTCATTGCATCTGCATCACAACCAATTCTAGGATAATACTTTTCTGTTCCATTAGTATCTTCCTTTAGTTAGGAACATTGTTTTGACAAAAATGCAGTACTCCATCAAAATTTGCATTTGCATTATCATTGCAAAAACAATGTTTTTACTGTCTTTGTGGACATTTTTAACAGAATTTAGAGTAGCATTTGTAAATCGTTGAATGAATTATCTTTGACAGGTTGAATTTCAAAAGTTTTATTTTCATTCCATAAATTGAATGAAAAATAATAATTAATTGTTCTCTTTCTTCCTTTTATTTTTCCTATTGAGGTACTATATATATATAGTACTATACATATATATGGTTTATTCATTTATTTATATATATATATATATAAATGAATCTTACATGTGTTTTTACATGTATTCACCTTATGTGACCATCACCCAGAAAAAAATACAGAACATTTTCATTGCCCCAGAGAGTTCCTTCTACACACACACACACACACACACACACACACACACACACACCCTAAGGCAAACACTATTTGGAACTTCTATCACCATAGATTAGTTTTGTCTGTCCTTGAACTTCATCTAAATATAATCATACAATATGTACTCTTTGTGGCTAGTTTCTTAGCTTAACATGGTGGATTTGTATGTTCATTGTTGTTATTGCATGTTCTCTCAGTTCCTTAACTGATGAGTAATATTCAATTGTATGAGTATACCACAATTGACTTATGCATTCTTCAATTGATGGTTATTTGGATGTTTTCATTTTGAGCTATTATGAGTAAAGATGGTATGAACATTTATGTACAAGTATTTTGTCAACATATGCACTTACTTCTTTTATGCATATACACAGAAAAATTAATGGCTCATGATTTTCTTTTTGAAGCATGTAATGACATTGATATAAAACTGATATCATTTAATTGCAAGGCTGTGCTAATGAAGCCAATGCATTAACAGCCATCACTTCAATTTTCATAGATTCAAAAGAGAACTCAGTAGCAAAAATGAGCAAAAGTAATTTAGAACAGTCATTTGATCTAAATGAAAAGTCATGCTATACAGAGTGATATGTTAACACACTGTCTGCAGGTACACAAGGTAAATTGTTGATTTTAGGCACTCTGTTCTTCAAACAACTTCTGAAGTAGATGCTGATGTTTTTCCAACAGATTTGTGTCTGGTTTCCATGGAGCCAATGAGATGGTAGTGGTCCCCATGGTGGAGGGTAAATGTTGACAAACATTTTGGGAAGTTGCATATTTATCATCAACTTTTGAGAACTGGAAATTCAATACTTAATTTTTCATTAAACATGCACTTTTTTTAGTACAATGCTGCTGAAAGGGTTGATTATAAAATAAAATTTTAAAATGTTACCAAACAAGAAAATAAGTAAATAGTTATAGATTTATATCATATGATAAATGACAACAGATGTGGCAACAACATTTAGATTCAGCAGGACAGTCAGCCTTTATTTCCTGTGTATATTTCATATACAACTAACGGTTTCCCATATTTCCCACGGACCCTGAAGACTGGAAGCCCAGTGGCTTCGTGCACCTTGCAGCTGAGCCACGGCACAACTGGATGGCGCTAAACAGCCGACAGGGGCAGCAGCAGCAAATGCTTCTCCCCGCTGCACTTGAAACCAGAAGGAATTAGCCCCTGGTTCCTGAGCAACTTTTACATTATCAATGGGAATCCAGTATGCTTTCCCTGAAAGGAAGGTATTGGTTATTCATGGTCTGGAAAGGATTAGGAAAAGAGAGATTTGTTGTCCTCTTTCAGACATAACTACATGTAAAGTAGGACCTCTATTCACTGCCCATGTGTGTCACACACTACTAGATGAGACTCTGGCAGAAGCTGGAAGTATGAGGTAGAGACCTACCAAACCCAGCTTATTTTAAGGCAACCATTAATAATATTTCCTCATTAAACAGTGGAGATCTGGGACCAATGGTAAACCATATAGGACCCCAGGACAATAGTCTTAAAATGGGACTACCAAGTTGAAAGGGAATTTTGTCCACCCTGCCTAAAGCAGAAGGTAGAACAAAGAAAAATATCCTCTCCCATTTTATCTAGAAATGGGAAGATAATCAAAATTGTCCCCTTCTATGGATCTCTTAGCCTAATATCACTCCCACTGTTATATTCAATTTTTATTTTTAATCCCAGGAAATATTGCATTTTTTCAAGAATTTTAACATTCCATAAAACGTATTCCAATAGTTAATTATGAATACTTTGACTTTCACTATCATTTTCATCTTGTATTTCTTTCTTCCCCAAATTTGAGCCTATAATACCACAGTAAGCAATTCATGCTACAATGGCCATAACACCAAGAAAATAAATGTATTATAGACAATCATGTCCCCAAAGATAATAGGAATAGATCTAATTTAGAATCCAGGATAAACTGGAAGGTGAGGCTTCTCCTGAAAATTAATCAACAAATGTTGAACACGTATAAGTTTTACTGATTTACGCTGTAGAAAAAGGGACAGTAGCAATTGGAGAGCTAGTGAGGTGAATTTCACTGTAGCACAGAAGAACATAAAAGAAACTTTTTCCCTGGGAATACAGCTTAATTTGTAACTCCTACTTTGAAAGTATGGACCACTTAACATTGTCAAAGTGCTTTGACTGATGAGTTTTCATGGATGGGGTCAGGTTGACCTAACTGACTTCTTATTTTTGCATCATATGGACTACCTGTGTTTTTTGTGATGAATAATGCACATGCGGATAATTCTAAACTACAAATTGGCCCGCATCACATCTGTGCTTTTTAGTAGCTCTGCATTACTTCCAGAAGAAAAAGTTAAACCTCCATAGGCTGGCTCTTCAGGAGGCAGCCCCTCCCAGCTTTACAACCTCTTCTCTCCTCAGCCCCCTGCTGCTCTCCCACACACCTAAGTGCTTTATGCACACTCTCCCTCCATTGACCTGCCCATCTTTATTTGTGCCCAGAAGGCCAACTCCTCCCTGACCGTCAAGATTTAGGCCATGCCTTACTTCATCTTGAAAACAGCTTCCAATGTCTCTTGTCCATCCCCAACCCCTCCCTGGGCCCTCTCTGCACTCCACTTGCTTGTTGTGCATCCCTGTTCACAGCCATCTGCACACAGACATCTATTAGGTGACTGTCTTGACTGTCACCCTTGGACTGGGAGCTTCTTGAGGCCTGGGCACCAGGACTGTAAACCTGGAACCAAACACGAGCCTGACTCAAGGCAGAAACATTCAGGAAATGTTTGATGGATGAAAGAATTTCAATAATGGTTCTTAACTGGCTTTGGTTGTATTAAAGCTCAAAGAACTGAATTTATTTGATTACAAGAATCATCTCTCATTTAACTGTCCAGGTCAGATTTCATTCAAGGCCTGAAGCTGTATCTGTTAACATATTTCTTAGCTTACGCTATGGTTTTATAAATAGTGTCCGGGCCTCTAATCAATTAGTATTGTCCAGCAACACTACTGGGATCACCCTCCAGACACCTTCCATTCTCATGCCTTCAAATGTGCCTAAAACAGAGTGACTTGGGGAGCAGGGACGAGGGGAATATTCTTCCCTTTTCAGCAGACCTTTCTGAGCTTCTGTGTATTATTGTAACAGGAGACTCTGAGAGATGAGACCACAAACCAAAAGTTACACCCTTTTGGTCTGAAAGGTTTGGACAGACACTTAGTGTTTCTGGAAGACAAAGAGAATCCGCAAACATGAGAATGTGGGAATGGATATTTGCACGCAAAGGAAGGCACGTTCCGAAAGCACATTTGCAGACCATGGTGTAAAATCATTTCAAACTCACCAATAAAAATACAGATCAGACTCAGGGCTTTGACTGTAGTAAGGGACTCAGGAGAAGGATAGAAGATTCATACTTCCATGGATAAGCAAAACAAAACATAAAAACAAAACTCCCATCGTCATTTCCCCTATACATCATATTCTGGTACAATTCCTACCTCTTAAGAGGAAACCTCAGTGAACACATAAGGAAAAAACATTTTTAATTTCGTTCCAGTTTTTAAATGAGTCTAAACTAAAACAAAGATTTTATGACTCAGTCTGCCATGCGGATTTCCGCCTCTGACGAATGCCAGGAATCCTTGTGGCTACTTTAGATGTCCAAACCATTTATTAAGAAGAATGAGAGAGTGCCATGTCGGAACCCGGGCTCCAGAAAGGTAGCTGAGGCCACCACTCTGGCCACTGGCCAGAAGAAGACTTCTTGGCAACGGAGTAGGCAGTTTTAGGAATGTCACAATTGTTTAAACTCTCCTGTACTGTTTAAGAAAAGTGTTTTTGATGGCAAGGAGGTGCCATAGAGCTGCAAATACAGATGGAAGTATTTTCTCCAGATAGTTGTATTATGCTGAAAATGAGCACTAAAACCCAATAAAATGCTGCCATTATCCACCAGAGGCTTAGAGAGGAGCCAATCCTGTTCTAAGGATTATCAGGCCATTGGATTAGAGGAAGGAGAAGAATGAACTGAACATAAATTTTGAAAAACACAAACTTACTAATGCCTAATTGAATGGTACCAGACTTTTGGTGGAAAAAAAAAGTGTTGACTTTGCACTGGACACAACTGTCTTTAAACCAAGTAGTGACTGTGTGTTGAGAAAATTATCTCTTCTGGATATATGTGAGTCAAGGTTTGAATACTGCTAAGAATGCACTTGGATGAAGATATAAAGAAGGAGGAGAAGAAGTAAGACCATATGATTAGCTGCCACCGAGCTGGAGGAAATACTTTTCAGTAAAGGAGGCCATTCAGCCAGCTATCCACACAGTTACTGGAAGTCTGTTCCCAGGGCTTAGTACAGTGCCTGAAACACACACACACACACACACACACACACACAGAGCATTTCATCTGGTTAAAAGTAAGGCAGAGTTTTATTTATTTATTTATTTATTTTAATTTTTTTTTTTTTTTTACTGGCGTATAACTGCTTTATAATGTTGTGTTAGTTTCTGCTGTACAATGAAGTGAATCAGCTGTATGTATACCTATATCCCTTCCCTCTTGGACCTCCCTCCCACCCCCCCATCCCATCCATCTAGGTCGTCACAGAACACTGAGCTGAGCTTCCTGTGCTTTATAGCATGTTCCCACTAGCTATCCATTTTACACATGGTAGCATATATATGTCAATCTTAATCTCCCAGTTCATCCCACCTTCCCATTCCCCTTCCCCCCATGTCCACATGTCCGTTCTCTACATCTACATCTCTATTCCTGCCCTGCAAATAAGTTCACCTGTACCATTTTTTAGATTCCACATATATGCATTAATATACGAGATTTGCTTTTCTCTGTCTGGCTTACTTCACCCTGCATGAGAGACTCTAGGTCCATCCACATCTCTACAAATGACCCACTTTCTTTCCTTTTTATAGCTGAGTAACATTCCATTGTATATATGTACCACATCTTCTTTATCCATTCATCTGTCGTTGGACATTTATGTTGTTTCCATGTCCTGGCTATTGTAAATAGTGCTGCAATGAACATTGGGGTACACGTGTCCTTTTGAATTATGGTTTTCTTTTTCTTTTTCTTTTTAACATCTTTATTGGAGTATAATTGGTTTACAATGGTGTGTTAGTTTCTGCTTTATAACAAAGTGAGTCAGCTATATGTATACATATATACCCATATCCCCTCCCTCTTGTGCCTTCCTCCTACCCTCCCTATCCCACACCTCTAGGTGGTCACAAAGCACAGAGCTGATCTCCCTGTGCTATGCAGCTGCTTCCCACTAGCTATCTATTTTACACTTCGTAGTGTATATATGTCAATGTTGCTCTCTCACTTTGTCCCAGCTTACCCTTCCCCCTCCCCATGGCCTCAAGTCCATTCTCTACGTCTGTGTCTTTATTCCTGTCCTGCCCCTAGGTTCATCAGAACCATTCTTTTTTAGATTCCACATATATGTGTTAGCATATGGTATTTGTTTGTCTCTTTCTGACTTAACTTCACTCTGTATGACAGACTCTAAGTCTATCCACTTCACTACAAATAACCCAATTTCATTTCTTTTTATGGCTGAGTAATATTCCATTGTATATATGTGCCACATATTCTTTATCCATTCATCTGTCATTGGACATTTAGGTTTTTTCCATGTCCTGCTACTGTAAATAGTGTTGCATTGAACATTGGAGTACATGTGTCCTTTTGAATTATGTTTTTCTCAGGGTATATACCCAGTAGTGGGATTGCTGGGTAATATGGTAGTTCTATTTTTAGTTTTTTAAGGAACCTCCACACTGTTCTCCATAGTAGCTGTATCAATTTACATTCCCACCAACAGTTCAAGAGGGTTTTCTCCACACCCTCTCCAGCATTTATTGTTTGTAGATTTTTTGATGATGGCCATTCTGCCAGGTGTGAGGTGATACCTCATTGTAGTTTTGATTTGCATTTCTCTAATAATTAGTGATGTTGAGCATCCTTTCATGTGTTGGTTGACCATCTGTATGTCTTCTTTGGAGAAATGTCCATGTAGGTCTTCTGTCTATTTTTTTTTTTTTTTTTTCTTCTTCTGTCTATTTTTTGATTGCATTGTTTGTTTTGTTGGATGTTGAGCTCCATGAGCTGTTTGTATCTTTTGCAGATTAATCCCTTGTCAGTTGTTTCGTTTACAAGTATTTTCTCCCATTCTGAGGGTTATCTTTTCATCTTGTTTATGGTTTCCTTTGCTGTGCAGAAGCATTAATTAGATCCCATTTGTTTATTTTGTTTTTATTTTCATTACTCTGGGAGGTGGGTCAAAAAAGATCTTGCTGTGATTTATGTGATAGAGTGCTCTGCTATGTTTTTCTCTAACAGTTTTATAGTGTCTGGCCTTACATTTAGATCTTTAATCAATTTTGAATTTATTTTTGTGTATGGTGTTAGGGAGTGTTCTAATTTCATTCTTTTACATGTAGTTGTCCAGTTTTCCCAGCACCACTTACTGAAGAGACTGTCTTTTTTCCATTGTATATTCTTGCCTCTTTTGTCATAGATTAGGCGACCATATGTGTGTGGCTTTATCTCTGGGCTTTCTGTCCTGTTCCATTGATCTATATTTCTGTTTTTGTGCCAGTACCACACTGTCTTGATTACTTAGCTTTGTAGTATAGTCTGAAGTCAGGAAGCCTGATTCCTCCAGCTCCGTTTTTCTTTCTCCAGATTGCATTGGCTATTCAGGGTCTTTTGTGTTTTCATACAAATTGTAAAATGATTTGTTTTAATTCTGTGAAAAATGCCATTGGTAATTTGATAGGGATTGCATTGAATCTGTAGATCGCTTTGGGTAATATAGTCATTTTCACAAGGTTGATTATTCCAATCCAAGAACATGGTATATCTCTCCATCTGTTTGTGTCATCTTTGATTTCTTTCATCAGTATCTTACAGTGTTCTGAGTATAGGTCTTTTGGCTCCTTAGGTAGGTTTTTTCCTAGGTATTTTATTATTTTTGTTGCAATGGTAAATGGGATTGTTTCCTTAATTTCTCATTCAAATTTTTCATCATTAGTGTATAGGAATGCAAGAGATTTCTGTGTATTAATTTTGTATCCTGCAACTTTACTAAATTCGTTAATTAGCTCTAGAAGTTTTCTGGTGGCATCTTTAGGATTTTCTATGTACAGTATCATTTCATCTGCAAACAGTGACAGTTTTACTTCTTCTTTTCCAATTTGAATTCCTTTTACTTTTCTTCTCTGACTGCCATGACTAGGACTTCCAAAACTATGTTGAATAAAATTGGCGAGAGTGGACACCCTTGTCTTGTCCCTGATCTTAGAGGAAATACTTTCAGTTTTTCACCATTGAGAATGATGTTTGCTGTGGGTTTGTCATATATGATCTTTATTATGTTGAGGTAGGTTCCCTCTGTACCCATTTTCTGGAGAGTTTTTATCATAAATGGGTGCTGAATTTTGTCAAAAGCTTTTTCTGTATCTATCTAGATGATCATATGGTTTTTATTCTTCAATTTATTAATATGGTGTATCACATTGATTGATTTACATATAGTGAAGAATCCTTGGATCCTGGGACAAATCCCAGTTGAACATGGTGTATGATCTGTTTAATGTGTTGTTGGATTCTGTTTGCTAGTATTTTGTTACAAATTTTTGCATCTATGTTCATCAGTGATATTGGCCTGTAATTTTCGTTTTTTGTGATAACTTTGTCTGGTTTTGGTATTGGGGCTCGTAGAAAGAGCTTGGGAGCATTCCTCCCTCTGTAATTTTTTGGATCAGTTTCAGAAGGATAAGTGTTAGCTCGTTTCTAAATGTTTGATAGAATTCACCTGTGATGCCATCTGGTCCTGGACTTTTGTTTGTTGGAAGATTTTTAATCACAGTTTCAATTTCATTACTTGTGATTGGTCTGTTCATATTTTCTATTTCTTCCTGGTTCAGTCTTGGAAAGTTGTACCTTTCTAAGAATTTGTCCATTTCTTCCAGGTGGTCCATTTTTTGGCATATAGTTGCTTGTAGTAGTCTCTTATGATCCTTTGTATTTCTGTGGTGTTAGTTGTAACTTCTTTTTCATTTCTAATTTTATTGATTTGAGTCCTCTCCCTTTCTTTCTTTCTTTTTTTTTTTTTTGAATGAAAAATCTTTTTTATTTTAACATCTTTATTGAAGTATAATTGCTTTACAATGGTGTGTTAGTTTCTGCTTTATAACAAAGTGAATCAGTTATACATATACATATGTTCCCATATCTCTTCCCTCTTGCATCTCCCTCCCTCTCCCCTCTCTATCCCACCCCTCTAGGTGGCCATAAAGCACCGAGCTGATCTCCCTGTGTTATGTGGCTGCTTCCCACTAGCTATCTATTTTACATTTGGTAGTGTATATATGTCCATGACACTCTCTCACCCTGTCACATCTCACTGCTCCCCCTCCCCATATCCTCAAGTCCATTCTCTAGTAGGTCTGTGTCTTTATTCCCGTCTTGCCACTAGGTTCTTCATGACCCTTTTTTTTTTTCCTTAGATTCCATATATATGTGTTAGCATACTGTATTTGTTTTTCTCTTTCTGATTTACTTCACTCTGTATGACAGACTCTAACTCCATCCACCCCATTACAAATACTTCCATTTCATTTCTTTTTATGGCTGAGTAATATTCCATTGTATATATGTGCCACATCTTCTTTATCCATTCATCTGATAATGGACACTTAGGTTGCTTCCATTTCCTGGCTATTGTAAATAGAGCTGCAATGAACATTTTGGTACATGACTCTTTTTGAATTATGGTTTTCTCAGGGCATATGCCCAGTAGTGGGATTGCTGGGTCGTATGGTAGTTTTATTTTTAGTATTTTAAGGAACGTCCATACTGTTCTCCATAGTGGCTGTATCAATTTACATTCCCACCGACAGTGCAAGAGTGTTCCCTTTTCTCCACACCCTGTCCAGCATTTATTGTTTGTAGATTTTTTGATGATAGCCATTCTGACCGGTGTGAGATGATACCTCATTGTAGTTTTGATTTGCATTTCTCTAATGATTAATGATGTTGAGCATTCTTTCACGTGTCTGTTGGCAATCTGTATATCTTCTTTGGAGAAATGTCTATTTAGGTCTTCTGCCCATTTTTGGATTGGGTTGTTTGTGTTTTTATTATTGAGCTGCATGAGCTGCTTGTAAATCTTGGAGATTAATCCTTTGTCAGTTGCTTCATTGGCAAATATTTTCTCCCATTCTGGGGGTTGTCTTTTGGTCTTGTTTATGGTTTCCTTTGCTGTGCAAAACCTTTGAAGTTTCATTAGGTCCCATTTTTTTATTTGTGTTTTTATTTCCATTTCTCTAGGAGATGGGTCAAAAAGGATCTTGCTGTGATTTATGTCATAGAGTGCTCTGCCTATGTTTTCCTCTAAGAGTTTGATAGTGTCTGGCCTTACGTTTAGGTCTTTAATCCATTTTGAGTTTATTTTTCTGTATGGTGTCAGGGAGTGTTCTAATTTCATACTTTTACATGTACCTGTCCAATTTTCCCAGCACCACTTATTGAAGAGGCTGTCTTTTCTCCACTGTATATGCTTGCCTCTTTTATCAAAGATAAGGTGACCATATGTGCGTGGGTTTATCTCTGGGCTTTCTATCCTGTTCCATTGATCTATATTTCTGTTTTTGTGCCAGTACCAAACTGTCTTGATTACTGTAGCTTTGTAATATAGTCTGAAGTCAGGGAGCCTGATTCCTCCAGCTCCATTTCTCGTTCTCAAGATTGCTTTGGCTATTCGGGGTCTTTGTGTTTCCATACAAATTGTGAAATTTTTTGTTCTAGTTCTGTGAAAAATGCCAGTGGTAGTTTGATAGGGAATGCATTGAATCTGTAGATTGCTTTGGGTAGTATAGTCATTTTCACAATGTTGATTCTTCCAATCCAAGAACATGGTACATCTCTCCATCTATTTGTATCATCTTTAATTTCTTTCATCAGTGTCCTATAATTTTCTGCATACAGGTCTTTTGTCTCCTTAGGTAGGTTTATTCCTAGATATTTTATTCTTTTTGTTACAATGGTAAATGGGAGTGTTTCCATAATTTCTCTTTCAGATTTTTCATCATTAGTATATAGGAATGCAAGAGATTTCTGTGCATTAATTTTGTATCCTGCTACTTTAACAAATTCATTGATTAGCTCTAGTAGTTTTCTGGTAACATCTTTAGGATTCTCTATGTATAGTACCATGTCATCTGCAAACAGTGACAGCTTTACTTCTTCTTTTCCGATTTGGATTCCTTTTATTTCTTTTTCTTCTATGATTGCTGAGGCTAACACTTCCAAAACTATGTTGAATAATAGTGGTGAGAGTGGGCAACTTTGTCTTGTTCCTGATCTTAGTGGAAATGGTTTCAGTTTTTCACCATTGAGGACAATGTTGGCTGTGGGTTTGTCATATATGGCCTTTATTATGTTGAGGAAAGTTCCCTCTATGCCTACTTTCTGCAGGGCTTTTATCATAAATGGGTGTTGAATTTTGTCGAAAGCTTTCTCTGCACCTATTGAGATGATCATATGGTTTTTCTCCTTCAATTTGTTAATATGATGTATCACGTTGATTGATTTGCATATATTGAAGAATCCTTGCATTCCTGGGATAAACCCCACTTGATCATGGTGTATAATCCTTTTAATGTGCTGTTGGATTCTGTTTGCTAGTATTTTGTTGAGGATTTTTGCATCTATGTTCATCAGTGATATTGGCCTGTAGTTTTCTTTCTTTGTGACATCTTTGTCTGGTTTTAGTATCAGGGTGATGGTGGCCTCGTAGAATGAGTTGGGGAGTGTTCCTCCCTCTGCAATATTTTGGAAGAGTTTGAGAAGGATAGGTGTTAACTCTTCTCTAAATGTTTGATAGAATTCCCCTGTGAAGCCATCTGGTCCTGGGCTTTTGTTTGTTGGAAGATTTTTAATCACAGTTTCAATTTCAGTGCTTGTGATTGGTCTGTTCATATTTTCTATTTCTTCCTGGTTCAGTCTCGGCAGGTTGTGCATTTCTAAGAATCTGTCCATTTCTTCCAGGTTGTCCATTTTATTGGCATAAAGTTGCTTGTAGTAATTTCTCGTGATCGTTTGTATTTCTGCAGTGTCAGTGGTTACTTCTCCTTTTTCATTTCTAATTCTATTGATTTGAGTGTTCTCCCTTTTTCTCTTGATGAGTCTGGCTAATGGTTTGTCAATTTTGTTTATCTTCTCAAAGAACCAACTTTTAGTTTCATTGATTTTTGCTATTGTTTCCTTCATTTCTTTTTCATTTATTTCTGATCTGATCTTTATGATTTCTTTCCTTCTGCTAGCTTTGGGGTTTTTTTTTTGTTCTTCTTTCTCTAATTGCTTTAGGTGCGAGGTTAGGTTGTTTATTCGAGATGTTTCCTGTTTCTTGATGTAGGCTTGTATTGCTATAAACTTCCCTCTTAGAACTGCTTTTGCTGTATCCCATAGGTTTGGGGTCATCGTGTCTCCATTGTCATTTGTTTCTAGGTATTTTTTGACTTCCCCTTTGATTTCTTCAGTGAGCACTTCGTTATTAAGTAGCGTATTGTGTAGCCTCCATGTGTTTGTATTTTTTACAGATCTTTTCCTGTAATTGATATCTAGTCTCATAGCGTTGTGGTCAAAAAAGATACTCGATACGATTTCAATTTTCTTAAATTTACCAAGGCTTGATTTGTGACCCAAGATATGATCTATCCTGGAGAATGTTCCATGAGCACTTGAGAAAAATGTGTATTCTGTTGTTTTTGGGTGGAATGTCCTATAAATATCAATTAAGTCCATCTTGTTTAATGTATCACTTAAAGCTTGTGTTTCCTTATTTATTTTCATTTTGGATGATCTGTCCATTGGTGAAAGTGGGGTGTTAAAGTCCCCTACTATGATTGTCTTACTGTCGATTTCCCCTTTAATGGCTGTTAGTATTTGCCTTATGTATTGAGGTGCTCCTATGTTGGGTGCATAAATATTTGCAATTGTTATACCTTCCTCTTGGATCGATCCCTTGATCATTATATAGTGTCCTTCTTTGTCTCTTGTAATAGTCTTTATTTTAAAGTCTATTTTGTCTGGTACGAGAATTGCTACTCCAGCTTTCTTTTGATTTCCATTTGCATGGAATATCTTTTTCCATCCCCTCACTTTCAGCCTGTATGTGTCTCTAGGTCTGAAGTGGGTCTCTTGTAGACAGCATATATATGGGTATTGTTTTTGTATCCATTCAGCCAGTCTGTGTCTTTTGGTGGGAGCATTTAATCCATTTACATTTAAGGTAATTATCAATATGTATGTTCCTATTCCCATTTTCTTAAATGTTTTGGGTTTATTATTGTAGGTGTTTTCCTTCTCTTGTGTTGCTTGCCTAGAGAAGTTCCTTTAGCATTTGTTGTAAAGCTGGTTTGGTGGTGCTGAACTCTCTCAGCTTTTGCTCGTCTGTAAAGGTTTTAATTTCTCCATCAAATCTGAATGAGATCCTTGCTGGGTAGAGTAACCTTGGTTGTAGGTTTTTCTCCTTCATCACTTTAAGTATATCCAGCCACTCCCTTCTGGCTTGCAGAGTTTCTGCTGAAAGATCAGCTGTTAACCTTATGGAGATTCCCTTGTGTGTTATTTGTTGTTTTTCCCTTGCTGCTTTTAATATGTTTTCTTAATATTTAATTTTTGATAGTTTGATTAATATGTGTCTTGGCGTGTTTCTCCTTGGATTTATCCTGTATGGGCTCTCTGTGTTTCCAGGACTTGATTAACTATTTCCTTTCCCATATTAGGGAAGTTTTCAGCTATAATCTCTTCAAATATTTTCTCAGTCCCTTTCTTTTTCTCTTTTTCTTCTGGGACCCCTATAATTCGAATGTTGGTGCATTTAATGTTGTCCCAGAGGTCTCTGAGACTGTCCTCAGTTCTTTTCATTCTTTTTTCTTTATTCTGCTCTGCTGTAGTTATTTCCACTATTTTATCTTCCAGGTCACTTATCCGTTCTTCTGCCTCAGTTATTCTGCTATTGATCCCTTCTAGAGTATTTTTAATTTCATTTATTGTGTTTTTCATCGTTGCTTGGTTCCTCTTTAGTTCTTCTACGTCCTTGTTAAATGTTTCTTGCATTTTGTCTATTCTATTTCCAAGATTTTGGACCATCTTTACTATCATTATTCTGAATTCCTCTTCAGGTAGACTGCCTATTTCCTCTTCATTTGTTAGGTCCGGTGTGTTTTGACCCTGCTCCTTCACTTGCTGTGTGTTTTTTTGTCTTCTCATTTTGCTTATCTGACTGTGTTTGGGGTCTCCTTTTCACAGGCTGCTGGTTCATAGTTCCCGTTGTTTTTGGTATCTGTTCCCAGTGGCTAAGGTTGGTTCAGTGGGTTGAGTAGGCTTCCTGGTGGAGGGGACTGGTGCCTGTGTTCTGGTGGATGAGGTTGGATCTTGTCTTTCTGGTGGGCAGGTCCACGTCTGGTGGTGTGTTTTGGGGTGTCTGTGGCCTTATTATGATTTTAGGTAGCCTCTCTGCTAATGGATGGGGCTGTGTTCCTGTCTTGCTAGTTGTTTGGCATAGGGTGTCCAGCACTGTAGCTTGGTGGTCATTGAGTGAAGCTGGGTCTTGATGTTGAGATGGAGAACTCTGAGAGATTTTCGCCGTTTGGTATTACATGGAGCTGAGAGGTCTCCTGTGGACCAGTGTCCTGAAGTTGGCTCTCCCACATCAGAGGCACAGCCCTGATACCTGGCTGGAGCACCAAGAGCCTTTCATCCACACGGCTCAGAATAAAAGGGAGAAAAAATAGAAAGAAAGAAAGAAAGAGGATAAAATAAAATAAAATAAAGCTATTGTAATAAAAAATAAGAAAAAATTATTAAGAATAAATTTATTAAGAAAATTTTTTTAATTTTTAAAAATAGATTTATTAATTTTTTATAATAAAAAAATTATTAAGAAAAAAAATTATTAAGAAAAAAATTTTAATTTTTTAAAATAAAAAATATGAAAAAACTTATTTAAAAATTATTTTTTTATTTTTTAAAAATAGAAAATAAGGAAAAAATTATTAAGAAAACATTTATTAGGAAAAAAACTTTTTTTAAGTAATAAAAAAAATGGATGGACCTAACCCTAGGACTAATGGTGAAAGGAAAGCTATACAGACAAAATCTCACCCAGAAGCATACACATATACACTCACAAAAAAAGGAAAAGGGGAAAAATTAATATATCCTGCTCCCAAAGTCCACCTCCTGAATTTGGGATGATTCGTTGTCTATTCAGGTATATAACAGATGCAGGCACATCCAGTTGTTTGTGGAGCTTTAATCCGCTGCTTCTGAGGCTGCTGGGAGAAATTTCCCTTTCTCTTCTTTGTTCGTACAGCTCCCGGGGTTCAGCTTTGGATTTGGACCCGCCTCTGCATGTAGGTCGCCTGAGGGCGTCTGTTCCCCACCCAGACAGAACGGGGTTAAAGGAGCAGCTGCTTCGGGGGCTCTGGCTCACTCAGGAGGGGGGAGGGAGGGGTACGGAGGAGGCGGGGTGAGCCTGCGGCGGCAGAGGCCGGCGTGACGTTGCAGCAGCCTGAGGCGTGCTGTACGTTCTCCCGGGGAAGTTGTCCCTGGATCGCGGGACCCTGGCAGTGGCGGGCTGCACCCGCTCCCGGGAGGGGTGGTGTGGAGAGTGACCTGTGCTCACACACAGGCTTCTTGGTGGTGGCAGCAGCAGCCTTAGCGTCTCATGCCCGTCTCTGGGGTCTGCACTGATAGCCGCGGCTCATGCCTGTCTCTGGGGTCCGCGCTGATAGCCGCGGCTCGCACCCGTCTCTGGAGCTCATTTAGGTGGCGCTCTGAATCCCCTCTCCTTGCGCACCGCGAAACAAAGAGGCAAGAAAAAGTCTCTTGCCTCTTCGGCAGCTGCAGACTTTTTCCCGGACTATCTCCTGGCTAACTGTGGTGCGCTAACCCCTTCAGGCTGTGTTCACGCCACCAACCCAGTCCTCTCCCTGGGATCCGACCGAAGCCCAAGCCTCAGCTCCCAGCCCCCGCCCACCCTGGGGGGTGAGCAGACAAGCCTCTCGGGCTGGTGAGTGCTGCTCGGCACCCATTCTCTGTGCGGGAATCTCTCCGCTTTGCCCTCCGCACCCCTGTGGCTGCGCTCTCCTCCGTGGCTCCGAAGCTTCCCCCCTCTGCCACCCACAGTCTCTGCCCACGAAGGGGCTCCTAGTGTGTGGAAACCTTTCCTCCTTCACGGCTCCCTCCCACTGGTGCAGGTCCCGTCCCTATTCTTTTGTCTCTGTTATTTCTTTTTTCTTTTGCCCTACCCAAGTAAGTGGTGATTTTCTTGCCTTTTGGGAGGTCTGACGTCTTCTGCCAGCATTCAGTGAGTGTTCTGTAGGAGCAGTTCCATGTGTAGATATATTTCTACTGTATCTGTGGGAAGGAAGGTGATCTCCTCGTCTTACTCTTCCGCCATCTTGCCCAGACCTCCCTTTCTTTCTTGATGAGTCTGGCTAATGGTTTATCAATTTTGTTTATCTTCTCAAAGAACCAGCTTTTAGTTTCATTGATCTTTGCTATTGTTTTCTTCATTTCTAGTTCATTTATTTCTGCTCTGATTTTTATGAATTCTTTCCTTCTCATAACTTTGAGTTTTGTTCTTCTTTCTCTAGTTGCTTTAGGTATAAGATTAGGTTGTTTATTTGAGGTTTTTCTCGTCTCTCTTAGAACTGCTTTTGCTTCATCCCATAGGTTTTGGGTCATCATGATTTCATTGTCATTTGTTTCTGGGTATGTTCTTTATTTCCTCTTTGATTTCTTCATTGATCCATTGGTTAATTAGTAGCATATTGTTTAGCCTCTGTGTGTTTGTGTTTCTTTATAGTTTTTTTTTTTTCTGTAACTGATTTCTAATCTCATAGTGTTGTGGTCAGAAAAAATGTTTGATACGATTTTCATTTTCTTAAATTTACTGAGACTTGATTTGTGACCCAAGATGTGATCTATCCTGTAGAATGTTCCATGTGCGTTTGAGAAGAAAGTGTGTTCTGCTGCTTTCAGATGTATTGTCTGATAAATATCAATTAAGCCTAGCTGGTCTAATGTGTCATTTAAGGCTTGTGTTTCCTTATTAATTTTCTGTCTGGATGATCTGTCCATTTGTGTTAAGTGAGGTGTTAAAGTCCCCTACTATTATTGTGTTACTGTTGATTTCCCCTTTTATGGCTGTTAGTATTTGCCTCATGTACTGAAGTGCTCCTATATTGGGTGCATAAATATTTACATTTGTTATATCTTCTTCTTGGATTGATCCCTTGATCATTATGTAGTGTCCTTCCTTGTCTCTTGTAATAGTCTTTATTTTAAAGTCCGTTTTGTCTGATATGAGTATTGTTACTTCAGCTTTCTTTTGATTTCCACTTGTATGGAATATCTTTTTCCATCCCCTCACTTTCAGTCTATATGTGTCCCTAGGTCTGAAGTGGGTCTCTTGTAGACAGCATATATCATATATCAGCCAGTCTGTGTCTTTTGGATGGAACATTTAATCCATTTCCATTTAAGGTAATTATCAATATGTATGTTCCTACTACCATTTTCTTAATTGTTTTGGGTTTGTTTTTGTCAGTCTTTTTCTTCTCTTGTGTCTCCTGCCTAGAGAAGTTCCTTTAGCATTTGTTGTAAAGCTGGTTTGGTGGTGCTGAATTCTCTTAGCTTTTGCTTGTCTGTAAAGCTTTGATTTCTCCATCGAATCTGAATGAGATCTTTGCCAGGTAGAGTAATCTTGGTTGTAGGTTTTTCCCTTTCATCACTTTAAATATATCTTGCCATTCTCTTCTGGCCTGCAGAGTTTGAAAAGGCTAATTTATTCTTAAATCTCTTCTAATTCAGTGTATTTCTGTTTTTGGTAATTCATAAAAGCTAAAAGAACACTGTATTTTCTTTTTCTTAATCCTCGCAGAAGAAATCATTCAAAGAAAACTTTTGTGTTAAACCACTGTTTCCCAAATGTATATTTCATAGGACATTAGTCCATGTGGCTTATTAAGGATGGCATGAAGAAAGTGTTCCACTGGCCAACAGATTGGGAAATGCTGGGTCAAACTCTACTGACAGATTTTGTTTCCGCAGGGCTTCTCAAAGCCTTCGCATGTGGTTCAATATGCTCATGTAAGAAGGGAAGCTTCATAAGTGGCTACAGCAGGGGCCCAGCTATGACTCCCAGGCCAAATCTGGCTCAGTGCCAGCCCTTACGGGAACACAACCCCACCCATGTGTTTACAAGTTGTCCTTGGCTATAAGGGTAGAATTTAGGAGAGCAATAGAGAACATACAAACTCTCATAGCCAAGATACTTCCTTCTGTCTGGCCTTTGACAGAAAAAGTTTTCCAACCCCTGGTCTAGAATATGTAGTGGTCTTCAAATTTGTCTGAACACAGAACAGTTATGGGGAGCATACCTATCAACATCTCTTAAAACCCTGGGCCACGTGGAAAACACGTTCTCTAAATGTAAGAAAGTGGTCTGCTGAAGAAAATCACTCAAGGAAGATTTCGTGTGGTTCATACAAATCACTGTGTTCTATGTCTGTCTTCTTATATTTAATTTTGCTATAATTTAGGTCCTTTTGAACTTTCTGGCTTGATTAATTATAAAGTTACTTTTGGCATTAAATCATTGACTGAGACATTAGTTTATTGCTATTTTTTAATTCTTGAGTTTCTTAACCATTTAATATGGCAACTTTTTTTTTTTTAAAGTCACTTCTAAACCCAATTTTATAATTCTTAGGGGAAAATATATATCAAGGACAGCATGAGTCCAGAAACCAGATTGTACAATTAGCAAAACAGAGAGATTTGGCATCTCTAAGTGGAGATTTGTGTTCGCAGTGAGATCAAGGTGACTAGGCAGAGCCACCTGGCTGTGGATGAGCTGATACTTGGGTGGACAGCGTTGATAGAACACAGTGGGCAAAATGGTCAATGAGTCACCTTGATGGCAGGGTTAGAATGACCAAAATGATCACCTCTTCTGTTGGATTGTTACATTCAGTTCAGGGTGTCACTTTAACTGAACATATTAAAGGACGTATTGAAGGTCAGGAGAGAATTGCTGGGAAGGAGAAAGAGCCTGAAACCATGAAAAACAGCTGGGAATACTGGGAATCTTTGGCCAGTAGAAAAGATTCTGGAACTTGATGTCCACCTTCCAACATCTGAAGGACCTTCGTGAGGAAGAAGTCATAGTAAAAACAGCATAAGACAGAACATTTTCAACTGTTGGAGATTCCCCAAAACGAAACAGACTGCCGCAACAGGTAATGAGTGTTCCATCACTAGAGATATTCAAGCAGAAGCTAGGCAAATATTTGGCAAGAGTTTGGACAGGCAGTTGGTTTAGATGATTTGTAAAGCCTCCTTGCATTTGATGGCCAGATACTCAGGATTTAGTCAGTGAGACGCTTATCGTTGGCTCTCAGTAAATGCCTGTTGTCTAAAGGAAAAATCCGGAGATGTTTATGATCCATCCTTGCTTATGTATTAAAACATATTTACCTAGCTAAAATTTCAAAATTAAATTATCAACAGGTCTTCCTACTTTCTCTTTCAGATTCCCTCTCTGTGAATTTTTAGCAAAATTTACATCAAATAGGACTATTTAAAAAAAATTTATTGAAGTATAATACTCACACATAAAAGTACATAAATTAAATGTAATTCAATAAATTTTTTAAAGTAAACACACCCATATAAGCAACACTCAGACTAAGAACTGAAACACAACCAACGTACTTCACATAGAACTTGCTCTTGTACCCACTTCCCCCCCTGAAAGGTAATCATAAACTTGACTTCTAAAACCATAAATTAGTTTTGTCTGATTTTGAACTCTATATAAATGGAATCATACAGTGTGTTGAGTCTATTAATTTCTTTTGTTGTTGTTTTGTCCTTTTTTCCTGAAAACATCAAGCATATACTGAAATTGAGAAAAGAGTGTAATAAATACCCACTTCAACAATTAGTCACTCGTGGTCAAACTTGCTTCCTCCATTTCCCTACTCACTTTATCCCTGGTTTACTTTGAAGCACATTCTGGGCATCTTACCTTTTCATTCATGTATATTTCAGCATGTATCTCTAAAAGCCAAGGTTTCTTCTTGCAAATAGAACCACAATATCATTATTCTACCTGAAATAACCATAACATAACATTATAATGTTCTAAAGTAGTACAACCATACAATATATTATATAAATAATATACAATAAAATAATATAGTAATTCCTTAATATCATTAAAAATCTAGGCAGTGTTCAAATTCCCCTGATTGTCTCATATATTATTTTTTCTTACAGTTCATTTGTTTTGATCAGGATTGAAATTAAATCTCTATTTTGCTCTTCATTGATATGCCTCTTAGGTCTCGTCTAGCCTATAAGTTCCCTTCCTTGTCTCTCTTCTTCCCACCAAGGAATTTATTTTCTGAAGAAACTGGTCACTCGTTCTGTGGAGTTTCCCACAACAGTATTTTACCATCACATCTCTGTGGTGTTGTTCATCATGTTCCTCTGACTTTTCTGTTTCACCCCAAGTGGGTGTATTGCAATTCAGTTCAGTTCTGACATGAGCCAGAGTTAGCACGACACCACGAAGTGAGAGCAAAAACCATCCCAAGGCTGCCCTCACTTCAGACTCCATCTCCAGCAATCAGGGGACACCTGCACTTCTGACCAAGTGGCTATAGATTCATGAATTCCCACAATGCCCTCAGGTTCAATAACTGACTAGAATGATTCACAGAACTCACGGTACTTACAGTAAGTTCTGTACTTACTGTAAGTTCTGTACTTACAGTTCTACTATAAAGCACACAACTCAGGAACAGCCAAATAGAAGAGGTACATAAGGCAGGGACACAGAGAGTCCTTGACAGGGAGCATCCATGACCCTGTCCATGGAGTCAGGATGTGTCACCATCCTGGCACGTCAATGTGTTCACCAACCAGGAATCCCTTCTGAGCCTTGGTGTCCAGAGGTTTTATTGGGGTCTCATTACCTAAGCATGACTGATCACATCATTGGCCACCAGACTGAACTCAACCTCCAGCCCCTCCTACCTCATTGGAGGTGAGCTGGCCTGAAGTTCCAACCCTCTAATCACATCCTGAGGCTACCTAACTATCTAGGGGCCCATCATGAGTCACCTCATTAGCATAATAAAATACTCCTATCCCAGGAAATTCTAAGAGTTTTTGAAGCTCTGTGACAGGGATCAGGGACAAATACTAGAAACATTCTTTATTATACCACTCTCTGTCTGCTATAAATTGAAAGTTAAATCTAGACTCTATGCTTGATCAAATTTCAGGTTTTAATTTTTGGCAAGAATACTGCATAGGTAGTGATTCATGCTTCTGTCAGGAGGTATACATAATGTCTGGTAGCTGAAATGGCACATTTTTAGAAGCCAGAACTAGTAGTCCTGTTAGCTGCAGAAGGGATACTTTCTTTCAGAACCAGAGGCATCTCATCATATTCTCCATCCACGGTGCATGTATCCACCATGTGCCTCTTACCACCTCAAACTAATTTCCCATTCTTAGTAACCTCCTGCCACTACTAGGTTCAGTTCCAAATTGCGCAGTAGGGATAATTCTTTTAGTTCATGCAGGAGAAACAACATATCATGAAAGAAGATGATTTGCAGCTTTTCCACTCAAGTTGTGTTCTTTTATTTCTATGGATTTCTGTACCCAATCAGTCAGAAAAAGAAATGGATGCTTATGTCTTGATAAATACCTCCTACCTATGTGTCAGCAATCTAGAAATGATTTCCACAAACAGCCTTTCAAAGTAGGTCCACTGATGTACAGGGCAGGGCTGTCCAGGTTTCACTGATTGTGGGTCAGTGCCAGCAACAGGATGGAAGCCTGATGACACTGAGGACATTTGGAAATCAAGTCTCCCAGAGCAACATGACCAATTACTTGTTTTGAAGAAAGAGAGTCCCCAAATCAGCTTTAGATAGATGCTTAATCAATGGACGCTTCTAATTCTAAACTCCTTTGTTTCAGAGATTGGAGGAAATTCAGGTTAAAACTGTGCTATCAAGGATAAACATGGATAGAGTGCCTGCATTCCAAACTAAGAGGCCATTCGAGGAATTGAGACAAAAGTCAGCAGAGTAAATGAGTCTAAAGTAAAATTCCTTTTCATTTACCTCAAACGTGGGGAAGCTATATGACCATCTGCATGAAAAAGAATAACCCTTTTTTTTAGACAAGACAGTCAGAACAGAAGTGTAGCCAGTCACCAGAGGCCAGTCAACATATCATGGAAAATAGATGAAAGCCAGTGAAACAGAGAGAGCCTTATGAAGAGACTTGGGGTTTCAATGCCATCCCAAGGACAGATATGACAGCACGTGAAGGGGAAACCACGCTGTCAAAAAACAGTCTGTCATTGCATGTCTAATATCATTTCCAGAGTTCAGGGGTCCACTTCCCCAAATAATTTTCCTACTTACTCAGTAACATCTGAAATTCCTTTTAAGAGGGATCACTCCATAAGATGATTTTTAAAATTCACTGAAATGCACATATTACACGGTGAAGGTGCTATTACCCATGGGTCTGGCTGGAGCACTTGGTGAATAGGGAACAAACAAACATTGGTGGTGGTGTAGAGAGGAGAGCTCTTCCAGCGAGTGCCTCCTAACTTCCCTGCATGTGCTCCCCTCCTTTCTTTGTTCCCTCCTGTCTCAGCAGAGGGGGTGGTTTGGGAGGGAGTGACCCAGAGCTGAACTAATCTTTACCCCCATCTCCTGTGGTGTCCTGTGAGAAACTCGGGCTCGATTCTCCAGTGTCACCTCCTAGCCTTGGACTTGGGTGACAAGTATTGGCACAGGTATTGGCAAAGGGGCTGGGCATCCAGATCGCAGGGCTCAAATGTCTATCCCTGACATTCAGTCAGGTCCCTCATTTTGGTGTCGTGACTGTGCTGAGTAAGAAGAGATGATAACTTATGAACTGTCTCATAGGTATTTGGAGAGGCTGAACAGGAATAAAGGGCTGTGCTGTCACTAGCTATGATGGTACAATTGTCGTCAGCAGAGAATACTATGCCTTGCTGTGAGACTAGTCCTATAGGAGCAGTCTATACTTTTCCAGTCTCATCTCCCATCCTCAGTGTGCCCCCAAGAATTCTTGGTCAAGACCCCCTTCTACATGCATACATATGCACACAATTCGAAAGTACTCAGCTTCCCAGACTCCCTTGAAGCCTGGATGCCACGTGACCCATGAGATGTGAAGTCTCCTGAATTGGGCTTCCCTTCCCTTCCTGAATAAAATGTCAGGAGGAGACAGATGACTCTTGCTCATTGGGCTGCCCACTTTGTTCCTGCCCAGTGGTACAACAAGCCCATGACCATGAGAATAAAAACTACACACCTAAGACAGTGAAGCAGCAGACAGAAGGAAGCAAGCCCTTGGAACAACCTTTGATCACATTTAGCACCAGCCAATGGGCTGCCTACCTACAGACTTCTGGTTAAAAAAGGAAAATGAATCCTTCGGTGGTCCCAGTTATACATATTTCTAACTGACATTTCCCTGACTTTTACAAACTTGCACTTTGGCATCATCATGTCCTTTGCTGTCATTGAGAGATGCCCTAAGAAACTCTTCTGTGACAGTTGCTATTGTCTTCACTGCACAATATAACTGGTCTCTCTGTGTCCAGTCTTGCCCCCTCCAGTCCATTCTCTATTCTGCAGTCAGGATGGTCTTTTAAAGATTCTAATTTGATCATACAATAATCTTGCTTACAACTCTCCAGGGGCTTCCTGTGGCAGAAACAGTTAACTGTCCTCCAAAATCTACACCCCACTTCCAGAGTGAAGATAGTACTGCCAGATGGCTGCCCAGTCAGGGGCAATCTTTTCAACCCCCCTTGCATCTAGGCGGGGCTCTGTGACTACTTCCAGGGCAAGGTGATTAGGACACACCTGTGCTCTCTCCACCTTCTCTTTC
Source organism: Balaenoptera physalus (assembly GCF_965194825.1). Taxonomy (NCBI): domain Eukaryota; kingdom Metazoa; phylum Chordata; class Mammalia; order Artiodactyla; family Balaenopteridae; genus Balaenoptera; species Balaenoptera physalus. Next base: position 87,371,804 of record NC_138886.1, on the reverse strand, counting down.
ACCTCCACTTTCAGCAGGAGATGGACAAAGAGATGGAAGAGACACAGTAGAATTGCTACCTGAGGTAAAGCTGCCCGTCCATCAGGAACATCGCATCAGACTAATATGAGAGTCAGAAATAAACACCAGTGTGCACTGAGTCACTGAAATCTCGGGGGCTGTTTGCTATAGCAGCTAAGAGTACTCTGATACACTTTACATTGACCAGGGGATAAAGTGCAGAATCCTTAATGTGGCTCTCCACACTCTGGCACTAGCCCATGCTCTGTTCTCTCTTCACACCAATGAAACTGGACAATACTGGACAACTATAGGTCAACCAATTGCCTCCAGGTCTTCAAACAGGCCATTCTCTTCTCTTTGTCTAGAAACTTCCTCCCCTGCTCTTTGCCTGACTAATTACTGTTATCCCGTGGGCACCTGGGATATCACTTCCCCAGAGAGGTCTTCCCTGACTAGTCTGTAGATAAAGCTTCCTTAAGATAGGCTCCTATATCTCTCTGTTCCTTCCCTTTCAGATTATTCACTGCTTTGTCAGTATTTGCACTCCCTGCCAGACTGTAATCTCCAATAGAACAGAGGCATTTCTATCTGGTTCATGGCTATCTAGCTCCCTATTGACTAGTACAGTGCCAAATAGGTAGTAGGCCATCAGTGAATACCTGTTGAATGTTGAATGGATGAAATGATAATGTTAGAACAACTTTAGTGTCCCCATTTAGGTAGACTCATGGGAAATATCACTCATGTTGCAGGAACTTCTAGCAGTTAAAAGAATTATTTTAACAATATTATTCTTATATAATCATCTTTCTCTCTTTGCTTTTGCCACTAGGAACTCACAGACAAAATTATATCCACCTTTAAAATTGCATAAAGCATAAGTGCATGCCTTTCTTGATCTAGTTCCATGTAATAATTTAACCCTCCCTCTCTCATCAGCCTGAGTTTATTATTCTTTATCTGCAAGTTCTAAAAGTACTTTTGTGGACTCTTCTGTACAGAGTAGCATGTAAAAATTTTAAAGTTTCATTCTTAATGAGGGGGTTGGCCTATAATTCCTCCAGGCTTATGCTAACTTGGGAATAGTTAAAATTTATCTCTTCCTTTATTTTACTTATAAATATTGAATCTTCCCTGATACAACTTAGCACAAAGCTGCTTAGAATGGATTTACATTACTTATGATAAAGGTCACTATGACAGAAGGCAGATGTTAAAAAAATGCTCTTCATCAAAATCATAAAATTTAAAGATGACACGGCTGAAAGAAGTTTAGCGATCACATGGTCTCATTCGCTCACATCATAAATGAGAAAAGCTAAAAGCCAGAGAGGTAAAATGACCCTCCAAAGGTCATTCATTATATACAGTTACAGCTGAAGGTGGGACCCCCAACTCAGGTGAGTTTATGCCTAAGTCAATGTTCTTTTTACAGCATCCCCCAACCTTTTTTTTACTTTAAGCCAAGATATTCACATTCTAAGCCCCAAAACCTGTAAATGCACCTTATATGGCAAAAGGGACTTTGCAGGTGTAATTGAGTTAAAGACCTTGAGATGGGAAGATTATCCTCAATTATCAATTATCCAAGTGGGCATTAAATGCAATCACAGTGTCCTTAAAAGAGAGAGGCAGAGGGAGGTTTGACTACAGAAGAAGGAAAGGTAACATGATGACAGAAGCAGAGATGGGAGTGATGTGGCCATAAGCCACGACTACAGCCTTAGAACCCGGAAGAGGCAAGGAATGAATTCTCTCCTGGAGCCTACAGGGCGAGTGCAGCCACACCAATACATTAATTTTAGCCCAGTGATGGTCATTTCAGACTTCTGTCCTCCTGCACTGTTAAAGAATCTGTGTTATGAGCCACAGATTTGTGATAATTTGTTACAGTGGTGACAGGAGACTAATTTGCAAGGGTTAGCAAACTATGGCCTGTGGACCAAATCTGGCCCATTGCCCATTTTTGTAAATAAAGTTTTATTGGGACAGAGCCTGACTGTTCCTTAATGCAATATCTATATGACCGCTTTCGTGCTACCTTATTAGAGTTGAATAGTGTGACAGAGGTCACATGGCCTGCAAAGCCAAAGCTATTTATAATCTGCCCCTTTACAGAAAATGTTTGCTGACTCTGCTTTTAGCTATGAATTAATTCTACCTTTTCTCATATTTTCACTGTCGTTTTGGACTAGAAATAATACGTATTCATTATACAGAGTTAAAACATTACAAGACTACATTATCTAGCAACTATCATCAAGAGTCTGGGGCATGTAGGGAGTTTGTTCTTTTTATCTACACATATGTTAGTCTTTACTATTATGGTTGCTGTGATCAGTGTTTAAGTCTTTAGATATTCATAAATTACAAAGGACTAAATACTTCATGAACATGATACAATTGTGACACTTGTGAATACGTGAGCCAAGGGCAGAGAGAATAGCATGAAGCTGACAGGTTCCAAAGGTCCGTTTGGAGAATCTACAGATAGAGGCTACTGGGAGCGAATAAGGTGAGTGGTTTATATATGGCCCGAGCCTTAGCATCTGCTGGGCCCGGTTCAGAGCCCCTCTTCTTCTGTCTGGCTGCCCCTTAGCCTCTCTGTGCATCAATTTCCTCATCTATAAAAAGGAGATATTAAGACACATAGAGCAGTCATTAAGTAACAACTACAGAGGTAATCATGTGAAGCACTCCACAGAGTGCCTGGCACACAGTCAGACTAAATACAAATGGTTGTTATAATTTTTAATAAATATTGCAATGTCTTGGTTTAAAATATTCAAGGAAAATGATTTTTTAAAAATAACAACACAGAGCTATTTACCTGTCTGTCCACTCGCCCTCTGACAGTGTATTCTTGCTTAAATATATACTTTCTTGAAAAATAATAAAATAAAGTAAATTTTAAAATAAATAAAAATAACTGTGTTAAATTTGAACACAAATTTTCCTTTTTAGCGTTTTCTAATTATAAAATGGTTATCGTAGATAATTTGAATATGACTGAAATCATTGAAAAAAATTAAAATTACCTCAATCTCACCACCCTCAAATTACCATATTTACTATTTTGTCATATTTCCTTCTGTGTCCACATATCTGTGCCCCTTTATAACAAAAGATGAATCCTATTATATGTAAAGTTTGTGCCTTGCTTTTTTCATTAAAATCATTTTTTCTGATGTCATTAACTGTTTTTGGAAAAAAGTTTAATACCCACTCATCCATAGTTTTCCATGATGTATTTCAAGCATTTTAATTCCATAAATATGTCCTACCCACCTATTACACATCAGACACTCTGGCTGATGTTGAAAGGGTGAAAGAGGAATTAGATATTTTCCCTACCCTCAAAGAGCTTATAATTTTGTACCGAAAAAAAAAGGGCAAGCACATTTTGTAATTCATAATACAAGGTAGATTCACATAAGTATGATTTTAAAAAATAATAATATAATGGGCTCAAGTATGAGTAAAAAGTGAAATTTTTCTCCTTCTTTGAAATTTCTGTTACCTATTTTTTCAATCACATTTGCAAAAAAAAGTTATCATCACTTGAGGGGCAATAGAACTAGCAAGAACAGTTTTTGCCAAGAAAGGAGAATGTTCCCCACAGTAAGCACTCTCTGGGAGGTATTTTGGAAAATGTAGCAAGTCCTTTTAAAGAGAAAGGAAATAAGGAGATTGTCATATCTGTCTCACCTTAGATAATAAAAGCTGGGTCGGCATCAGAAATTGGAAGCAAATTCTAGGAAACCTCTCTGAAGTTTCCACAAGGTGATCCAATTAAGATATGACTGGCAGCCATGAAAAGCTTTGGTACCGCCAAACCCCAGAGAAATTTTAGATGTAGAAACACAAGAAATATCTTGCTGGATAACCAAATATTTTTTAAAAGAGCCATGTAGCATAGACTTAAACTTCCAAGACATCATTGACTATTTTTCTTGCCCTCCAGCCAAAGATAACCTAAGACAAGGGAAAACACTGGCTATCCCACGAAAGCCAGACAAGTAAACAGAAATTTGCAATGAATCTTTCTTAGCCTTAGCAAAGTCCAGGCCTAAAATCCATCTTCAGCACATTAGAATGGAATCTCTTAGGTCAACTAACAAGCCCCACCCCGCAGGGGTGCTCACGTGGAACCACTCTGGAATCCCCTGCTCACTGTGCCTCCATCTGCTGTCATAAAGCGCTATGTAAACGGGGCCCCAGGTATTCCGGGCATCTCTGAAAGCTGCCAGCTCTTCCTGACTCCAGAGAAGAACCAGCCCCCACTCAAATAACATCTGCCCTCATGGTGAAACATCATGAACATCCTTTGAGTTCACCCATTCTAGATGACAAGTAACAGCACTAATGGAGGCCAAGAGAAGGAGGCATCAAGCCCTCTCCAGAAGTCTCCTTTTAAGCAAGAATATTAACCATAAATGAGAGCCCTTAAAAGTCAGACTTCTTCTGACTCCTTCCTATTTTTGAATGGTCACATTGAGGACCAAAATGAGGGGGATAACCTAGGAACCTAGGAACATCCCCCGAAACCACACTACTCAAGTTAATTATAAAATAAAATCTGCTCATTCTTCTTAAAATACATTGGTTTATATATCATTTTAGTTGTATTCTTAAACTTGTCCCATGAGTTAGAACATGTTGAGATCGTGAAACATTTGTTGAGTGCCTTCTGAGCAGAATTAATTCCTTTCCGGAATCAGATTGGGGTATCAATCAATCAAGAAATACTATGAAGGGCTTATTGTGAGCATACCCTTATACTATTTATCATGTTTATATGAAAGGTGGAAAATAATCTCTATCCTCTAGATTAAGTTTATGGGGAAAACAGAGCAAACACAAATGATACTGTAGCAGACACTGTTAATTACCAACCCATCATCCATCAAGACCTCCATTTCCAGCCTCCTAACACTGATTATAGGTACAAACCCTCCAATATGTGCCCATGACTTCAAGGAGAATGGCCTAAGTACCACCTTTAGGGAAGGGATCTGATGGGTCTAACTCAATAATGGCAGTCCCATTTCCTTTGCATGTTTGGCCAATGAGATGGCCAAGTGAAGTCTGTTGAGTGGCAGCTTCTGAGAAAGATTCACTTGTTGAAAAAAAAAAAAAAAAGGAAAAGAAAAAAAGACACACAGGAAGACATGGATCTTCATGCTCTAGGAGATTTTTTTTTCTTGATGTGATACCTGGATCAGCAGCAGTCCTCTTGCAACAATGAGGTACAATCATGAACATGAACACCTTCTACCTGAGGACAAAGCTCATGTGCTGAGAATGGCAAAAAAGAAAGATTAAAAGAACCTGAGACCTTAAGGAAGTCATCAAGCTGCTAATATAACCCACTCCAGAACTGTCTTACCTCCAGACTTCCAGTAACAGGATATAATAAATTTTTCTTAAAGAATAAGCCATTTCAATTTGAATTTTCTACTACATCCAGCTGAAAGCCTCCTGAGTGGTACAGATACATAAATAAAAATGCATCTTTAAAGAACTGGCAAAGTGTACTCTCAGCTGATACAATGGAATAAGAATTTTGGAAAGAGCATTTTAGCCATAAAGGAGAGCATAGGCAGAGGTGTGCAGCTCAGCTCTCTCAACACTCTAAGTTTCTTCCAGGATGTCATAAGGAATTCCTCTTCATGCTTTTAGTCCCAGGTCATCAAATCAGTTAGGTCAAGCATCTCACCTAGAAAGATATATCTTTGGAGAAATATATTTCGTAAAATATAAACTGAGAAACATTTCGACTTATGCCAGTTAGAAGAATGTATAAATTAGGGAAGTAAGTGAAGTAAGATGAGTAACTTCTTAAGGTTCATCTGATAAAATGGATCCCAGTGAATAAATTTTAAGCAGCATTTTGTTTTAATTATTTTCATTTTTTAAAATATAATATAGATACGATAAATGATCAGATCTTAGGGGTTCCATTCAATCAGGTTTGAAAAATGCTTATCAACATCAACACACAGAACATTTCTATCACCCCAAAATGTTTCCTCACGCTCCTTCCCAGTCCATCTTCACAATCCATGAAGCAACCAGTGATCTTATTTCTATTATCGATAGTTAAATTTGCCAATTCTAGATTTTCATATATATGGATTTATGCAGTATATGCTTTTTTGTGTGAGACTTCTTCCACTCAGCATACTATTGTTGAGATTCATGCATGTTGTTGCTTGTAGCCACAGTTGCGTGCTTTGGGAATATTCTATTATGTGGCTATATCACTTGTTTACCCATTTCCCTGTTGATGGCTACCTAGGTGGTTTCTAGTTGGAGCTCTCATGAAAATCTGCTATAAACTTTATTGTACAAGACTTTTTTGTGAATGCATATTTTCATTTCTCTTGAACAAATACCTAAGAGTGGAATTGCTGAGTCCTAGAGTAGATGTATGTTTAACGTCTTAAGAAACAGACAAATTAGTTATAACATTGTACACTCCCATCAGCAACATGTGAGAGTTCCAGTTGCTCCACCTTCTCTCCGAGAGTTGGTGTTGTTGATCCTTTTCATTTCAGCAAATCTACTGGGTGTTTAATAGTTTCTCATTATGGTTTTGTTTTGCATTTCCTTATTGATAAATGATATTGAACACATTTTGATGTGATTATTGGTCATTTGCATATTCTCTTTTGTTAAAGTGCCCATTTATGTCTCTTGTCCACATTTTTAAAATTTGGGTTGTTTGTCTTTTTATTATTGAGTTGCAGGAGTTCTTTACATATTCTTGATACAAAGCCTTTGTCAGATGTATGTGTTGTGACTACTTTTTCCCAGTCTGACTTGTCCATTTATTTTCCTTGATTTGTTTTTCTACAGGCAGGAATTTTAAATTTTGATAAAGTCTAACTTACTTTTTTTTTATGATTTGTGCTTTCTGTGTCCTCTCCAATAAATTTCTGCCTACCCTAAGGTCATGAATATATTCGTCTAGGTTTTCTTCTATATCTTTATGTATTTGTTTATTTATTTATTTTAAAGGAAACTGAGTTTTTTAAATTTTATTTTATTTTATTACTTTTTTTTGACCATGCCATGTGGCTTGTGGGATCTTAGTTCCCCAACAAAGGATTGAACCTGGGCCCCGACAGTGAAAGCACAGAGTCCTAACAACTGGACCGCCAGGGAATTCCCTATATCTTTATTGTTTTAGACGTTACATTTAAATATTACATCTATCTCAAATTGGTTTTTCTGTATGGTGTGAAGTAGGGGTTGAGGTTTTTCATATATGTATGTATGTATATATATGTGTGTCTGTGTATAAATACACATAAATAATGGGATGTGTGTGTGTATATATATATATATATATGAATATCTCATTGTTCTAGTACCATTTATTGAAGATATTTTCCTTTCCTATTAAATTGCTTCAGCACTCTTATCAAAAATTATTTAGTCATATATATATTTGTGAGTTTATCTCTGGACACTCTATCCTGCCCCATTGGTGTACGTATCTAGCCTTTCATCAATATCATGCTAATCTGATTAATCACACTAATCTTGAAGTCAAATAGTATTAGTCCACCAACTTTGTTCTACTTTTTCAAGATTGTTTAGGCTGTTCTTGGTCCTTTGTTTTTCCAAATAAGTTTTTTAAATGTCTTATCAATTTCTGGAATAAAGATATTAAAGGTGACAGACCAAGTCTTTGCTATGAAAAAGATGAAGGAAACTTTGAAGTGAATATCCTGGTGGCAAGCACACGGGCAGGGATGGGAGGAACAAATGACATTTGAGTGAAAAAATTCGTAAGTTGAAGCCCTAACCCCCAATGTGATGATATTTGGAGATGGGGCCTTTGGGAGATTTACATGAGGTCAGGGTAGGGACCTCATGAAGGGATTAGTATCCTTATAAGAAGAGACACCAGAGAGCTTGCTTCCTCTCTCTCTGCCATGTGAGGACACAGTGAGAAGGCAGCCATCTATGAGCCGGGAAGAGAATCCTCACCAGGGAAACATATCAGCCAGCTCCTGATCTTGGATTTCCCAGCCTCCAGAACTGTGAGAAATAAATTCCTGTCATTTAAGCCACACAGTCTATGGAATTTTGTTATGGCAGCCTAAGCTGACTAGCACAGAGACTTTAGGCATAAATGAGAAATTCCATGAGCCTTAAAGCTAACAATTTATTTTGATTCAAGGGGCCATTAGAATTTACAAATGACAGCTTGATTGTGTGCATTTATCACCATTCCCTTTCAAAACCCTACTAAAATGACGGTAAAGGAAAATATTAAACCCATAAATCCTAAGAGAATGGAAGAGGAGAAATGTCAATCAACTTTTTGAAGCAGATGGGGGGGCGGGTATGATAACTGACCTACACAGAGCAGAGCAAGTTGAAACCAAGAGCCTGTAGAGGACACCAGGGAGAAGCAAGCAATTTGTCATGCTGAGCTCAGAAAAGATCAGGAACTAGAAGCAACAGCTCCCACAGACATGAGGGGCCGAAACAGGAGCAGTGCAGCCATGGATCCCGGTCCCTACAACCACAGAAGAGTAACACTGTCAAATAGAATATAATGCAAGTCATGGATGCGATTTCAAATTTTCCAGTAGCCACAATAAGAGAGGTAAAGTTAATTTTAACATTACAGTTTACTTAACCCAGTATATCCAGTATATTATCATTTCAAAATGTAATCCATTTTTTTCATGGTAATGAGATATTTTACCACTATTTTTCATAATATCATCAAATTCCAGTGTGTATTTTACACTCACAGCACATCTCAAGTGCTCGATGGCCACAAGTGACGAGGTGTTATGGTATTGGGCAGCGTGGGTCTAGAGTTATGAAACTGAAGAGTCCCTGAACACAAAGACACAGGCACAGGGAAGAGTCTGGAGATGAACTGAAAACAAGCGTTTTAAATAAAAGTCTGCATTCTGAACAGTGAAACCTCCAGCTTCCTCTCATTCAAAAACCAGAATACAGCAATTGATCTCAGGAGACTTGGCCCTTCTCAGGACCTTGGAAGAAACAAAAGCAGTTTAGAGGGCAAAATAAAAGCTTGAGAAAAATCACAAACTTCAGAGACCTAGTAGAATATATTGCACCCATAAAGCAATACCAGGATACTCTAAAAATAAAAAAGAAGGACATTTTGAAAATTAGAAAATATGAAAGCTAGGTTAAAATGTCAATAGAGGGCTAGATGTTAAAGACAAAGTAGTCCTTCAGACAGGGTAAAGATAAAGAGATGAACAATAGAAGAGAAAAGACAAACAATCAGAGGATCAATCAGGACATTCAACAAGAACAAGTGGATAGAAGAGAAACTGACAAGAAATTCACAAGGAAATCCTATGAGAAAAATTTCCCAGGAAGGAGTACTCTTTTTGTTATAAGCTTTAATCATACTACAACATTTGACTTTCAAAAGTATATGTGTATATTACTTTTATAAAATGAAAAATCATTAAAAAATAAAAACTGTCATAAAAAAGTGGTAATTAGATTTTGCTTAGGTGTCTGAGGATGCGGGTTATGGGGGATGGGATTATGAACAGTTCTTGATGGACACATGTCTGTTGCTAGTACCTGGTAAACACTAAATGATCAGAAACAACAAAGCCATCAGAGAGGTGGCCTTCCTCTTCCCCATCCCACACCTGGTTTTATGGAGCTGTTTTGATGCAATCACAACAACAAAAATCTCCAGGCTTTAAATTGCAGAAAATCTTGCTTGTGCTTCAAGGCATTTTTGTTTAAATTCAGAATCTAGACATTTCTTTGGCACTGTCATCACTGTCCCAGAGAAAGGAAACTCAAATGGAAAGGAAGAGCGGGAAATGCTCTAGAAGAACCTCCTGGAGGACCCTCTACAGATCATGTTCACACGTTGACAGGCGGGGCCTGTCCCCAGTGCTGGCTGTGCCAAAGCTGCCAAGAGTGGGAGGGCAAAGTGTCAGCAAAGCCCCCGGTGTTTAGGTGGCCTCGTGACGGCAGGAGCTAAGCGAAGGGGGAGGGGAGAGTCCACAAGGGCCCTCAGTGGGTCCCTGTCTTCAAGAACCAGCTACATGAGAATCTGAGGAGCAGGCTGTCAAAGTACCAGCTCCTAGGCCCCATCCTGGACGTGCTGGATTGACACATCTGGAGGTGAGGCCCAGGAACCTACATTTTAAAAGGAACCCCTTCCAACCCCCTCCTCTCCGCCACATGCACACCAACCAAAATTAAAAAAACATTGGGACCCATGTGAGTGCCCTTCAATCAGAATCACTGTGGAACTTTTTCCAAACACAGATGTCTGGGATCCACCCCTAAATGTATTGAATCAATATCAACAGAGTAGAAAGCAGAGAAAATTTTTTTTGGTCTCCACAATTTTTTAAGGGTTTTGAATGTGATTCTGAGGTGCTCCTCTAGTTAAGAACCTTTGAATAGATGGTTCTCAAACTTACATGTGGTTTACAATGCTCCTGAGAAGCACTGTAAAAATGAAACTTCCAAAGTTCTGTGCTTTCTGATTTGTGAGATCTGGACTGAGGCCCAGGAATCTGCCTTTTGACTGACCCCCCAGTCTTTTGGATGCAGGTAGTCCTGAGAATTCACCATGGAAAGACTAGCTTCAAGTTCTGAAGCTTACATTAACCTCAAACCACATCTCCATGAGATCCTTTTGGTGTACAACTTTCTTACTTAGTGGGCAGGAAGAACTTTACGTGGAAATCTGGGCCCAAATATTTAGATGTTTCCCAAGCAAACACTCGTTGATTGTGTCTACACTCATAAGTTTAAAACAACAACAACAAAAAAGACAGGTGAGGAACAGGGTTTGCCTTGGACTTACTGTCAGCTCGAGAATTTGTATCCCATTTCCTTCTTGTTGAATGACCTTGAAAGTGGACTGCTGGGAAAGGAAGTATTTATTTTATCCATTTATTTAAACCATCTCTGCTGAAAAAATAGGCTCATCATAAGCTTAGGGCTTCACATTATGACAGTGGGTGGTATGGCCATATGTGTGAGTATACGTGCCTGTTATGCAAATGCCTCTCTTACACAGCACTCAGGAATTGGAGCTGAACCAAGGGCAGATATTAATGAGACATTTGATTAAGACCAAGCCCGGCCCACTCATTTGAAGTGTGTGTTAACAAAGCATCAAGAACTGGAGTCTTAGTGCCAGTTCTCCAAGAACATGTGGGGGGCAGACCCCGTCTGTGTGTGTGCTGGCCAGAGGCAAACATCCACATTTCCAGCTGCTGGGAACCAGATGAGAGAGTGGCCTGTGTCACACCACTGCTGCGGGTGATGGAATGGGCCTCTTGAAGAAAACATTGCAGATAAGATCTACAGGCCAGAGCAATGCTCCAGGGAAGTTCAAAGGCCTGCAGAGAGAATGCGTTTCTTTCCAAAGGCAAGTGTTGGCCTTTGCTTCCCTGGGGCACTCTCATTGAGGCTGACAGCTCTGTGTGGAGACCCAAGACTGAGAGGAATTATAAAAATGAGCAGAATGAGGCTATCCATGGGTCTCCAAACAAGACAAAGCTGCCTGTGTCTAGGAGCTCTGGCTGCCCTCTTGCCTCCAGGAAGCAGGATGCACCACAGGCTCTCACACTTGGGTCTTTAATTAATCCTCTTGTGCCTGCAATGCTTTGAGTGTGAATAGCAGGTAAGGGTGCACAAAGAAAAGCTTATACTTAGAACACAGGTGGACTCAAATCCTACTCAGGAATGCCTTAGGCACTAAATGTAATCTAACCAAATCCATCTTTGGCATGGGGTGTTCACAAGCTCTCACGATCTACTGGGAAAGACCTCTATATGGAAAAGGTGGGTCAGCTGATGAGAGAGAAAGCATTGAAGTTAATGTTACCAGGCATTTGTAGGGAGGGGGCAGGTAAAAAATTTGAAATAGAAAGAGAATGCAGCAATACCACAAATTCAGTCAGTCAAACCAGAAACCTTCAGGATTTACAACTGCAGTCTGGCTGCAACTAGAATTTTGCACCAAGGATGTTATCAATGCATCAAGATGAGATTCATAATGATGGTGACAGTGACACCACCACCATTTTCTGAGCAATTACTATGGGCCAACCACTAAGTACTTTATATGTATTGACTTCATTTATCCTTACAACAATCCTGGTATCACCTCCATTTTTTTTTGATGAGGAAACTGAGGCCCAGAGAGGTTAAGTTACTTGTCCAAGGCCACACAACTGAGAATTAGAAGTCAAGTCGGCCTCATACCAGTTCCCATGGTATTCACCACCATTTTATCCACGTGATAGACAGCCTATTGTTTTTCAGTTTTTCTCTTTCTTGGAATAAAGAATAAAAATGAAATGGGCTAGGATGGGTTTGAGGGACATCTGGGAAGAGTTTAAAGCCTAAAGAAAACCCAGTGAAAGAACTCTTGGATAATTCTAAGGAGCAGGAACAATGGAGAAATCTTACAGGTATTGTGCTCCTGGTAAAGGAAAATATTGAGTCAGATTGCTCCAGGGACCAAACCTCACTCTTGGAAATAACATAAACCCTTTTAGAGTACTCAGATTAGCCAGCAGAACATCTTTCCGTTGTGGGCCTCCGTGTCTGAGATATCACAACAGACCTCCAGGAGAAGTTTTTCACACAGAAGCCTCAGCAGGAAGACCACAGTGGACTGAGCTCCTCCTACTCAAATGTGAGTGGGCACATTTCAGCCCAGTTATACCTCATTAAAAAGTGTGCATGATACTTTTCTCAATGTCATTTTGTGATGCTGACTGACTGTCCCCCCTGTGTTGATTCTCCCCTCTTTCTCTTTTTTTAAATTTTGCATGGATTTCTTTTTACAGAACATCTATTTATATATTATAGACATTTTCCATGGACCATGCTGGAGGAAATCACACTCTGGCTGTTGGTGATAACAAATATGAGACAGATTCTTCCTTCAGGGATCTCACACTCCCATTTCTGAGACAAGATTAACTCACATCACACAACTAGAGAACAAAATAAGGACAGTCCCTTCTAGCCCATAAAGTTCTTTGTGCAAATTAAAAAAAAAAAAAAAAAAAAAAGGATGCCCCTTACCCCAGGAGGATTTAACCCCACACCAGGGCACACTGCTTGTGAGCAGAGAGCATAGACTGGATTTTTGTCTCATCCCCTTGACCAGGTGCCCTTATGCAGCAAACAACTTACACAAACTTAAATGAAAATAAAACCCAATCAATTAAATTTAATCAAATTTTAGTAAGCTTATTACCAATAGTTGAAAAGAAGAAAACTGGGGCTAAAAATACTAAAGGACATTCCCCTTCTAAACATCTAAATCTACCAACCTCACTGCATCTGTTCTTTATATTCTGCCTTCTTTCTTATCTTAACTTATGAATCACCTGCGCTTCTATTTTATGGCCCAATCCCATTCCCTCTCACTGACTCGAAGACCTCACGGCTGCAGTTGGCCCTCTCTCTGCAGCATCATCAGTTTCCTCTTTCTATTGAAACATTCCAATCAGAGAACAAATGCTCACTTTAAAAAACAAACTTTGGTCTCATCCTTTCCAACTATTGCTCCAATTCCCTCTGCCCCCTTCTCATCTCCATACCCCCTCCTCTCATCTGACTGTCTGTCCCCTTTGCAAGCCTGGCACAGACCTGGCCCCGCCCCTCACTTATAACCTGGGTGGTACCTGGCACTTACTCTATTATCTATCCTTCGCCTTTGGCCTTTGGTCACAAAGGAGTCCCATTTTGTCATTCTGATACATGACTATGAAGAAGCACTAATTTTGGGAAGCAAATGGACTCCCTGAGTTTTCTTTCATTGCCTTCAAGGTCCTTATTCTCCTTTTCTTCCTTTGTAGTCAAATATCTGTCACCACTTCCTTGTCTTAAATGTTTTTCAACAACTTTGAAGGCATAGAGGTCCCTTAGGTCATGGCTTACAAGTTGAAATATCCACAGTACCCAGGTAGCTGGTGTGAATGAATGAGACTCTAGGGAGAAGTGGGTTGGAGATAAAGAGGAGTAACACTTGGGCTTAGAGTTGGGGGTGCAAAGGGGAGTGGGGGGACCACAGTCAACTGAAAGGAGACAGCCACTGTCCTGTCTGAAGGGGGCAGCCACGACCTAGTTCATGCCAACTATTGCTCTGCTGAGATATGGGCAGTGTTACCCCAAATTCCAGAGAAGGCATGAATCTGGATTTTATGTGAAATCTCCAAGTATTTAAATATTGGCTACTAATTCAGATTTTCTACACGATGCTGCATGGACCAGCAAGCCAGTCAAAATATATATGGGGAGTGGAGCTGGCCTCTGGGCTTTCTGTTTGCAACCTAGTCCTAATGTTTTCATCCTGAGTTCAACCTCCCTTTGATTATGTCTCCCAAGTTCCCCATGATTTTATTATTTCTTCCTTGTTCTCTCAAGCTCTTTCTTGGTTCTTGGAAATTAGAACCAGGAGATGGATGGACAGAGAGCAATGTTTTTCCCACACACTGAACTTAGAGCTTCATTACTGATTCACATTATAATTGTGAGTCAAGAAGATTTTTTCCCCCTTCTTCTTTCTTTAGCTTGTTTCTGTTCTAAATCAGAGCACAAAGAATAAAGTTCCAGGGTGACCCACCAGATGACAGAACCACCCAATGGAAATCACTCCCATTGTCTGTGAGCTGGAAAGCCCCAAGCATAAGTCTGACCAGAAAATTAAAAGGCAAATGAGACAAGCACTGGGTCAAAAGGAACTAAGGCCTAGCAGTTCTTTCTTCGTTTAACATGAGCAACGCAAATGGAAATTCCTTCCATGTTTATTTCTTCTAGGAGTGATGGCTATTCAAGCAAGGGATGAGCCTGGGGACTGTGTGTAGTGCTGAGCCATCAGCAAGGCCATCTTTACATACATTCATCTAAGTTTCAGGGGCCTGAAAATTAGGAAAACTCCAATGTCACCCAGCTGAAGCCAGCAAAAGTCCTCTCCATTATCCTCTTTTAGGTTAAGAAGTTTAGCCAGCTTTAAATACCATATTCCTGAGGAAGAAAACATGTCACTCATTTACCTTGGTATCAAGAAGGTTTTTGGGAGATTGGGATTGACATACACTATTGATACTATGTATAAAATAGATAACTAATGAGAACATACTGTATAGCACAGGGAACTCTATGCAATGCTCTGTGGTGACCTAAATGGGAAGGAAATCCAAAAAAGAGGGGATATATGTATATGTACAGCTGATTCACTTTGCTGTACAGTAGAAACTAACACAACATTATAAAGCAATGTTGTAAAATAAAAATTAATTTAAAAAAAAAAGAAGGTTTCAAACTATTCCTAAATGACTCTTTTGCAGGGGAGAGGTTTCACCAGGAGTTGAGACCTTAAGATATTGCCAAGTACGTTAGTGTTCACCAATATCCAGGTGTGCCTCCATATTTCCCAGATACCTTTGCAGCTAAGTTGACCACATGACTAGTTTTGGCCAATGGAATAGCAGTTCTGATTGAAGTGGTTAAGTATCTGGTGCTCCTTTTACCCTCTCTCTTCTGTCCATGTGACTATAAGCATTTGGTTAGGGTGGTAAAGCCACACACAGTGATCCCTGAGTCATTGCTTAGAGCAGAGCTGCCATGGGAGCCATCCAACTCTCAGTGGCCTTGGCATAAATGAGAAATAAACTTGTATTTTTATTTTTCCTATTTTATTGAGATATAACTGACATATGAATAAAATTGTATTAAATCACTGGAATTTGGGGGATACTTGTTACAGTAGCTAGCATTAACTACTATGACTAATACAGAAGAGAATTTGGAAACACTAGTAAAAATTTACCAAAAGACCTTTCAGCAGCCACTAGGCTGAGCTCCAAGAAGGGGAAGGTACTGATGATATTCCACCCCCACTGGGAAAAGATCAGCTGTAACTGTCATTTCCAGTTCCTGAGATAATGTCCACCTTTTCTCTGAGATTGTGTGACCCAGACTTCCAGGTCTTTGGAATCCATCTGGAATGTGGCTCCCTCCACTGAAGAACTCACATGGTTACCATGGTTTCTTCTCACTGTTGGCATTTTAACAGGTAAACCCTGAGCAATTCTGCTGGGGAAAGTGCAACTCACATCAAGTTGCCTGTGAGCTTCAGCAGTGAAAAGTTGTCTTGAAAGAAAAAGTGTGTTCCCAAAGACTCCATGGAACAAAGGAAGATTCATGCCTGATTGTAAGAAAACCACACTCTCTCTGCCACAGGTGACAGAAGAAAGAGAAAGGAACACTAACTGGTCGTACAGCTTGTTTTGTTAAACTGGTTTGACATAGTTCTAGCAAGAGCTTCAATTCCCAGAGGAGCTGCTCCAGAATGACCAATTTGGTTTTCAGACTTCAGCTATGGAAGCTGAACCCCTGCTCATCCAGATATAAAGAGAGACCCTTAACTCAGTTAAATAGATACAGTAAGAGAGACTGAATGAGCCTCAATCAAAAGAGTCCAACTTTGCCCACTAAAAGAAAGATAGAAAAAAGAAACAGAGGAAAAGGAAGGAGAAGAGCAGAAAAAGGAGGTGCCCTTCCTTATTTGACATAAACGCAGAAAGACATGTGTGTTTGGTGATGTTGGAATCTGGTGTTCCATTATTTGCAAAGAGTTCACACTCTCAATCAATCCATCAGTATTTGTGGATTAATTCGTTATCCTCAGCATGATGCTAGACACTCCATGATTTGTCCCTCAGTTCACCAATTCAGGTAGGTAAGAAGAATTGTTTCCTGCTACTTTAACACCAGGCTGGTAGGAAACATTAACTTCAGTCTTGTTTGGGCCACTACTGCTCCAGGCTAGAATGAACAGGAACCGGGACCTCTCTTGGGGTCTTTGAGGCAAGAGCCACAGCTGTTGGGTTAGGGAGCACACCACCGTGCTCATGTCAACTCCAACCATGTCCCCACTTGTGACGCTGCTCTAGATCCCATGCCTACAAGGGGCAATCCAGTTGGCCCAGTGTGGATAACAAGCCCACCACCTGGCTGGGAAGAGTGGGGGCACCTTGATTGACAATCTACCAACAGGAGTGAGTTAATTCCCTGGAATGCACAGAATGGGGATAAAGTAATTTCCTGGAAAGCAAATGGGGTGCTATTAGCATGAATGGGGAGCACTTCACCTCCTCCCTAAGCTAATATATTTGGTTTTAACCCAAGCCTTCTGGAAACATATTGACTTCCACGGAAAGGCAGAAGAGCGTCCCTTGGCCTGATCATAAAGAAGAGAGCACCATCCCATAAAACATCCCAACTCTGGAAACTTACAAGGTGACTGTATGTACATTTCCTCCTGGAAAATTATTGCTCTCCTATTTCACAAATGAGGAAAGGCAGGCAGGGAAGACAGAAATGTTGCCTGTTACCATCAGCTAAGCAGAAAGCCTACCGTGTGCCAAGGAAGTCTGTTTCAAGCTTCCATCTCCTGACCTCCAGCGTCTCTCTCAATGACCTTCCCCTGCTGACAGGAGAATTCATGGGTGCCTCTGGTGAGCTCCTCGCTACCACTGGAAATTTTCTCAAAGCACACAGCCTCCTGGGGTGTGTAGCTGTAGGACAGGCCTTAAGGTGAACTGTTGTGTGGAGGGGAATCAGTAGGGGGTGGAGGAAGGGAAGGGACCCCTGGTGAAAAATTTCAAAGGTGAAAGTATTTTCCTGAAAATACAGCATCCATGTGCAGGAGGTGTCGATATAACTGACCTTCTGTTTTGAGTTGGACCCGGGAACGGATTTTTTACAGGAAAAAGGAAATGCATGGGTGTGGAGCTGCCAGCAGCAAAGGAAGTTTCCAGGGACTTGTCATGGCGCAATTTATAGACACAAGTCTCAGAAGGGCTGTAGTGGGGCTGTGGAGAGGGTGTGATTTGTTGGTTGCGGAGCCTGGCACCTGGAATCCGTCCATGCTGACTTAACTCAGTGTGCACGTGTGTCCCCCGTACACACAGCCGTATCTGGGCGGTTGAAATGAAAAGAACAGAAAGAAAAGGCACTCATCCAGAGGGGAAATAAAAACAGAACCCAAAAAGGAGCAAAAATAATGATTGTGAGGAAAGGGAACTGAAGGAAATGGCTGGAGGGTAAGGGACATCCCTTGCCCTGTCCAAGACTTAACTTAAAGCAGCTAATCAAACTTGTCCTTCCATCCCAAAAGACACATAGGTCAGAGGCTGTGAAGTCTTCCAAAGGGAAGGCAAGTCCCTCTTAGCTGTTAGGTTAGGTTCTCTAGGAAATGAACAAATGGACATTAAGGGACAGAACCAAATAACTTGACACCCATCACCATCCTCAAGGCTCCCCACAGAACAACAGAGACCAGAAAGAAGCGGCCTGTAGCTCCTCAGCAGTGAGAGCCAATTAGGCAGTAAGGCATGACAGTCAACATGCGTCCTGAGGGAGAGGCCTCTCGGTGTTTACAGAGCCTGGCAGCGGTGCCAGAGCCAACAACTCACATGCACGGCCCATCTGGGCAAGCTTGAAAAAGCAAACTCACTTCCTCTGGGTCTCGATGGCTAAGGCTCAAAATGCTCTGCACATTTGCCACATTTGCTTCCCTGCTCTCAGATCCCTTACAGAAAACCCACACATCTGTATACACACTTTAAAATAAATACGCATAAAAGCAGAATCCAAGCTGAGGGTGGAAGGCGGGAAGGGCCTCTGAGGTTCCTCTCTGGGTGGACCCCCGCCCCAAAGCTGCTCTCCTCCCGCAGGAGAGCCGCGCTGCACAGGCTCTAATTGTAGCATTTTCGAGAAGCGTGAGAACTCGTTAGAATCTCATACCTGCTTTGTGGCTCCCCATTCAACACAAACATGATTTTGAGGTCTGCAACACAAATTTTCTTCCCCCAAAGACATCTACAAACTTCTGAACTCAGCTCAGAGGGTGAAAATGCCTGAGTTTCGTTTCAGGTTAATTGGAAACCCTCCAACCCAGGACCCGTCCCCACCCCCCCAACTTTACTAAAGACTTTCCTTCCCCCAGAGACTGTTTCTGCTCTTTGCGAGCTTATTCTTGTTCATTTTCCAAATCAGGTCTCATTGTCCTGACCCCACGGATCACAGGGATGGAAAATGCCAGCCTGAGTTCTGGAAGGCTGAGGGTGACCCCGCTGGCTGTCTTCCCTCCGGCACGCTATGGGCTCTGAGACTGCACTTGGTGGCAAGGGAAGGGAAAGGAAGGGAAGGGAAGGGAAGGGAAGGATGCGGCCGAACAAAGACAAAGGTACTACAATTTGGCCAATGGGAAGAGAAAGCGGAGAGTAATACTTAGCACCTCTGCCAGGGAGTCAGCAAATGACTGGGTCACCTTGAGGCTAAATTACCGACCTATCACTTAGATTCTTCTCTCACTCAGGTCTTGATAAAATGGACTAGGTTTCAGTTGTCACAATCATAAGGCTCAAGGTTATGGTAATGGGCCTACTAGTGAGAATGCCAGGAGCTGGCACTATGCCCCTAAAACATCAGCCTTCTCAGGCTGGCAGCTGCCAAGGGCCCTCCCTCCGCCTGGCAGACACCTTTCTCCATCTGTCAAGGTCCAGCTCACACATCACCTCCTCCACAAAGCTCCACCCATGTGAGCAGATCCTGTTATCCCCTCTCTAGCCCCCAAGAGCAGTGGCCTCCTAAGTTTTTGGTTTGCATGTTCCCTAAAAGTGGTTTGAAAATCCATATAGCCTCTCACACAGTTTTTAGATGACGTTAAAAAAAAAACAAAAACCTTTACTGTAAGTTTAAATAGTTGCAGAGGATGTCATTTCCTTAGTATTATAAATACTAGCATTTTAAAATAAAACTATTACATCACTCTTTTAAATGTGGCTAATGGAATCTAAGGATTGGAGCAATTCTATACTCACCAGTAACAATTTTTAAAATATATGACAAGTCTTCTTTACCAATTTATTGTTCCATTTCCTACTTGAACTCTTATTTCCATCCTATTTCCTCTTGGTACTTTTTAGCAATTGTCATACACTTTTATGTTTGAAAGTTTTTCCATAAATGAGTATCATATTATTCTTTTCTGTAACAAAAAAAATGTAAATGTGTTGAAAATTTAATTTTGTTATCGTTGTAAGTCTGTAAGTTTTAAGCATCTTTTTCTAGACCAAGTTATAATTTCAATAACCACCAGCATGCAACTAATCAAGACAATATATTATAAATTTTTATAAATAATTGTTAAATTTAAGAGTAAATTTTATTAAAAATTCACCTCTTAAAGAATTAAAATGACCTTTCTTCAGCTGGCTGATATATCCATGGATAAAAATTATTCATTGCTAGAATGAGACAGGGCTCAGAATCCCTTCTCTTCCTACTTTACATTTTTAGAGAGAGAATTCTGAGAAATCTTCTTCTCCCCAAAATAAGATACGAATGAAAGGTGATGCCAAAAATGACATAACAATCTCTTATCAAAAGTTAATAGTAACCTATCAGCTGTCAAATTAGTTTGGTCCTCCTTCAGTCTTGTTGAAAGGAAATTTGAAACCAAGAGACCTGAAAACGTATTTGTTACCCAGTCATTAGTCATTCACTTTCCTAATTCTGGGAAATACACCAAAAAGACTGTACCAAAACTTCTCAAATGACTGCTAATTATACCTGCTACTCATTTACTTAGAGGCCTTGTTTAAGCTGAAAAGATTGGGAAAATTGAAATGCTTGTTATTTTAATACAACTTTGCCAATACAATATTTTTGCTTTTAAAATTGAAGTATAATTCCTATATCATAAAACTTTAAAAGTGGACAATTTAGTGGGTTTTAATATCTTCACAAAGTTATGCAACCATCACCACTAATTCCAGAACATTCTCGTCACGCCAATTAAGAAATCCCACACCTATCAGCAGTTACTCCTCATTCCCCTGCCAACGCCAGCCAATACAATTTTTAATAAAATTCTTTTATCTCATAACATGCTTTAAGTATATTTTCATCAAAAGCTTAGATTTTCAGATTTAGTTCATTTGGTTCAGAAAAACGTCTGTCATACAACCTGTTTGGCAAAGCAGTTTGAACTGTGAAGCCAAGCAGCCAAGCCAGATTTAGTTTCAGTTAGAAAAAAAGACTTCGATTTCAAATAAACGTGTTAGTATGCATCCCTATCCAATCATCTTACTTCTGAATTATAATTCTGAGGTGAGAGATATAGATAGGCAAATCACTGGTAGACCAACTATCCATCTAAGAAATCGAGAGGGCACTGCACCACACCATGAATTAATTGCCTCCTTGAACTAGGCCTTTGCTATTGCTTATTGGTGCCCTCTTCACTTCACGTTTGGAAATCTTTCTTTAGGAGGCATATATTCTTCGGCATTATTTAGGTGATGGGAGAGAAGAGGTTGTGGAACAGAAATCCTCCTCACTCCTGCCTCACTGTACAAGATATCTGAATTCAGAACACCCAACATAGGCCAAAATACTTCCTTTCTGGGCACTACATTTCACCCTTAGCAGAACTGCATGCAGCACAGGAAAAGTGTGCTAGATGCAGAGATGTGCCATGAAGATTCCCTCCAAGGAAACCCAGCTGTGGGGACTGAGGCCAGCAGATGGCCTCCAACCATCAACTCCTGCAGGGCCAGCCTCAGCTTCAGGGAGGCCAGCCTGGTCTGCCTTTCCTGCCCAGCGGGGGCCACTCTGGTGGGCAGTGCTTGCCCCAGAGCTCTCCAAGTGTCCAACTGTTGGCCTGCATCTCGGTTTGACTTCTTTTTTCTTTTTTTAATGCTTATTTATTTATTTGGCTGTGTCGGGTCTTAGTTGTGGCACGCGGGCGTGCGGGATCTTCGTTGTGGCATGTGGGATCTTTAGTTGTGGCGTGCAAACTCCTAGGTGCGGCATGTGAGATCTAGCTCTCTGACCAGGGATCGAACCCGGGCTCCCTGCATTGGGAGCGGGGAGTCTTAGCCACTGGACCACCAGGGAAGTCCCTTGGTTTAACTTCTTTTGCCCAATCCTACTTCTTCTGCTCTCCCTTGGCACCCCAAACTCTTTCTCAGCTTCTGCTTCTGGAGAACTCAGTCCATAACAGAAAGACACTAGGCTCTCTGCAAGTCAGTGGTGTCCGGTTATTAAAAGTTTGTCAACACCAATATGTTGAATCATTTCTTTATTGCCCCCAAAGACTTTTACACTCCTGGGAAAGACCCCATGGTGAGATTCAGAATGAGTGAGAAGTTCACGCCTTTCTTAGGCAAAGTGAATGGGGAGTTGAGGAAGGTGATGGGCTGACCCCATCACAGCCATTTTTCACTCAGTGTAGACTTTGAGCATCTGAAGTTGATTCCTTTAAAACCTTCCCAGTCTGTGTACCCCCTGGGAAGTCTTTGGATTCACACTCCAATTCAAAATTCCTGCCTATAGCAAGTTGTCTGTCCTAATAATCACACACTATTTTAATTGATCTATGTGAACACCTGCCTTCTCCATCCCATGGGAAGGACTGAGCTTCATTCATTTATTCACTCCTTCAGGGGATCAATCGGTCACCAGTAACTTTTTTTTTAAACAAATATGTCCTGGGTGCTCACTGTGTGCTGAGGGTATGTAGGTGAGCAATACCTGGTTCCTGCCTTCAAGGAAGTCGTGGGTTTTGTAAGAGAAGCAGGGAAAGGTGAAGGGAGTGGAAAGAAGCAAATAATCCCAGAAACAGTGAGGACCAAGACAGACCTAGCCTCAATCACACTGAAAAAGGAGAATATCTATTTTCTCACTTTAAGTCTTGAAATTTCGATGTTCCTTTACACAGAGTAACAGTCGTCAGCTGGTTGTCAAATAAAACTTTATTTAACTAAAGAAAAAAATGGAGAAATATTGCAGCACCTAAAATTTCCCCCATTAATTTGGGTATTTTCAAGTGCAGATTCTAGTAAATAGTTTATTTATATGAACATTCAAATGCTTTGGTTTTTATTTTGAGTTAGTAAAATATGGCCTAATTTAAGTTTAACTTTATCTCAAACTCCTGGTAGTTGATGGTTCTTTTCTTTTTTTTCTGCTAGTTTTCACCCCAAATCACAATGTATCTTTTTTTTTTTTGACGGTGCTGTGCACGGCATGCAGCGTGTGGGATCTTAGTTCCCCAACCAGGGATCGAACCCATGCACGCTGCAGTGGAAGCGCAGAGTCTTAACCACTGGACTGCCAGGGAAGTCCCTCAAAGTATCTTAAAGAAAGATAATCTTAAATAACAACAATAATATCTAACATTTATTGAGAGCTTACTACGTTCAGACACTCAGCTGAATGCTTTTAACTTACGTTATTATTGACTCTGTGAAATAATCCTATGGCTCAGATGCTGTCATTATCTCAACTTCACAGATGAGGAACCTAAGCTTGGAGAAGTGGAAGGGAGAAGCTGCCCAAGGAAGGGAGGAGTGGAGAGTCCAACCCCTGTCTGGCTGCGTGTCTCGCCTGATGGTGCTCACGATGCTCTGCATGGGGCTCAGACGCCGGGGTCCTGCTCAGGCTCTAAAGCACCACAGGTCCCTGCTGCCCCAACAAAATGAAGAGGCGCAGCCCAGTGTCACCTGCAGGGCCCAGTCTGGAAAGGAACCTCATCTCCAGGCAGGTGATTAGAAGTAAAGTTTTCAGTAGCCAGATAAGCGGTAGCTGTCTAGACAAACCCATTTCCAGAATAGCAGAAAGTGTTCCCCAAGGTCCCCCTCTTCTCTGTGACCTCGATGCTAGAGGCCCAGGGCTCTTCTCTCAATGACATCCATATACTGAGGGCTCACACTGTTACATCTCCAGCCTAAACCTCACCCCTTAACTCTGGTCGGATGTATCCACTGGCCACTTGCTACATTCCCATTTGGGTATTTAAAAGTCTTCTCAAACTTAACATATCCAAAAAGGGGGTTCCAAGAGTTCACTCTAAATTACTGTCATCCCATAGTCTTAGTTCATGGTAACTTCATCTTTCTGTTCTCTTGGGGAAAAAATTAGGGTCCTCATGACTCCTGCTTTCTCTCACACCCTACAGAAAATCCATCAGGTATATCAGAATCCAATCACTGCTTCCACCCTGGCCCGAGCCACCATCATCTCTCCTTCCATTACTGCGATGGCAGCCAAACTGTCTCCCTGTTTCTGTCTTCTCTTCTCCTCTCAACACCAGCCAGAGATTGCATTAAACCACAAGCATTTTTTATGGATCCGAGAACAAAGTCTCCCAACCAGTAGACAGAGTCTCTCTGACGGCTTGCTTTGGATTTGGGGTTGTGGTTCAGTGATGTGACCTGCCTTGTAATGAATGCGTCTCTCTCCATCCCCGCTCCTCCTCAAGACTGTGGCCTTCCTGCTTCCCAACCTTTCCTTGAGCTGTATTCGTAGGCTTTGCGGCTTGATCTGGGAGTTGGATCCAAGGCATTGCAAGTTTCACAATCTCACTACTGCTAACACCTTAACACTACTGCTCAAACCCTTAATGGCTTCCCATTTCACTGAGAGGAAAAGCCAGACCCCGCACAGTGGGTCACCGGGCCCTGAGCAATGAGCATTTCCTCCCCGCTGCCCTCCTCGGCCCTCAGCTGCAGCCCCAGCCATGCGGCCTCCTTGCCGCTCTCTCTGCCTGGAATGGGCTCCCGCAGGTATCACACCCCTCACCCCTCCCCGCCTTTACGTCTTTACCGCAGGCAAGCTCTCAGCAACACCCTCTCGGCCACTCTCTTCAGAACTGCAACTCCAGCTCCTCCCCGCCCTTCTTCCTTGTCCCTCTTCCTTGCTGTTTCCTCCACGGCACTCATCACTGTGTAACAGTCCACACTTTCACTTGACAATCCTGGGTCCTCTGCCACTCAGATGTAAACTCAGGAGGACAGAAAGTTGTTGTGTGCTTTGGGCACCGTGTGGCACACGGTGAATACTGTCAGGGCTGAGTGAGGACGTAGTCACATTACAGGAGAGCTCAGAGGGGACTGCCTGACCCAGTGAGAAACTTATTCCCCATGGCCCAAGGTTTGGGGTTTGTTCCCTTGAAGCCAGCACACCTTCAGTCGAAGCTTTGTGTTTGTTGAGTTTGCCCTTCCCTGAGAGGTGGGCAGGTCAATTCCTCACCTTCAAGATGGGCCCACTGGAATCACTACTGCCACTCCAGAGGCGACACCACCTTTCAAGCAGCCCCAATTTCCTAGCAAAGCCATTTCATGGGTTCATAAGTTATAAAGGAGGTGAGAACAGGATTCTGCCCAAAGCTAGGCAGACCCTTGGCTAGAGACCCAAACTCTTTGCACCTCAGTCTCCCCATCTACGAGGAGAAAACAAAAAATGGGGGAAAAATTGAAAAACGCCTGCTTTGTCCACCCTTGGAGGTATTGTGGGATCAGATGGAATAAAGTCTATGAAAATGCTTAGAACTCTGCTCCTCACCGTTGATACAGTGATAACTGAGCTCTGCTCCCCATACCTACAATAGGTGCTTCTAATTTTTTTTTTATAAATGTATTTATTTATTTTTGGCTGTGTTGGGTCTTCGTTGCTGTGCGCGGGCTTTCTCTAGTTGCGGCAAGTGGGGGCTGCTCTTCCTTGCGGTGGCTTCTATTGTTGCAGACCACGGTCTTTAGGCGCGCAGGCTCAGTAGTTGTGGCGCACAGGCTTAGATACTCTGCAGTATGTGGGATCTTCTTGGACCAGGGTTCGAACCCGTGTCCCCTGCATTGGAAGGCGGATTCTTAACCACTGTGCCAACAGGGAAGCCCTAGGTGCTTCTGAATCTGCATTCAGAGTAGAGTTTATCCCAGGCTCTCACCTCAGCTTCAGTAACCTGCCCGACTCTTCACAGCCCCAGGGTGTGTCGCCATGAGTAAGACAGGGAAAACCATCACAGTTTGTTCATGAGCTGAAGAGGAATCTCTCTGTCTCTGTCTCTCTCTCTCACTCTCTCTCTTTCTCTCTCTCTCTCTCTCTCTCACACACATACACACACACACATACACAGAAAGTCAAATAGAACTGGCATCCCATATTCTTGATTTCCCTGCTGATAGTCTATTCTTCTAATAACTCCTGCAGAAATTTTCTAGTGGATCAAAGGGAACATCTCCCAGGGAAGCCCGACTCTCCACTTACATGTGGCTATTGACAAAGCAGCTAAGACCTGGCCAGGCTGCAATGATTTCCCTTCCTTGGAGTCCCTGAATGCCCTTGCCCACACAGCCCAGCGCACTCACCCCACTCCCAAACTCTGCCCAACAGGAAGAATAAAGAACAGCCAACCAGGGCTACTGATGTCAGACTCCCCACTTGGCTAGACCCCTCCAGTCACGAACTTCCTCTTTTCCTTCCACAGTCTTCCCGGCCAGGCTATGGGTGCAGGTATCTTCCTCTTCTTGGCTGTAATCCTCTCACTGTGGCACCTTATTGTGGCTACAGCTTTGGGGGGCCAACACCCACTGAGCATACTGCTTTCACTTTTTTCTCTTTTTAAACATATCCAAATCTCAGGAGGTCTCTAATCCTTCTCACTGAGGTCCGAGGCTTTCACGGGTAGACTGTTCGGGGTTTCTATTGAATTGCCTTTCAGTATATGAAAGGCATTTAGATTGGCACAGTCACAAATGGCATGCCAACAGATTTGATTCTAAAACCAGTTCTCCCCTTTTGGGTAGCAATGGGGTCCATGAATTCAGACCCTGCCTGAGTTGCCAGAAGTTTCCACTGCTTCCCTCCCATTAAATCTAGATGGGGAGCAATAAACACCCCCTTTTCACGTGGGTGTCTCCCTCTCAGTAAACACTAACTGGCTGAGCAGAGAGGGATGTGCCTCTCAGAGCCAAGGCCTGGCCAAAACGGAGGGGAGAGGAGAGACTTGTCAATGGCTAGTGTCAGGACGCGATCCCCAGGGAAGACACTGGGCAGCCTGGATCGCTCACTGCCCTGGTGGGGATTTCTCTTTTTCCTGTTCTGCAACTCTCATCCTTGACAACATCGTAGAGATGTGAGTCAAACTCAGTGCCTTTGAAAGACGAAGCTGAGGGCCAGAAAGTATCCCTGTTCTGTGAATGAGCTTGTTTCCAGAATAGGGTCTCTTTTCAGAAATGGAGAGGTGGCCACCAAGAGAGCAAAAGTAACCTGACCAAGGCCAGGGTGGCCGCCATGCCGTGGCAGAAAAGGAAACCCAGTGGCCCAGACACCCAGTCCAAGCTCAGATCTGCAGAGCAGCCTGCTCTCTGGGTTACCTTTCAGTCAAAGTATAACACAGAACAGGAGACAAGTAAAAAAATTGTTTTTAATTTGTTTTTGATTTTTAAAAGGCTTCCCAGGTCATAAATTAATGGGCCATGATAAAAATGTACGGGGTGAAGGAAGCAATCTAAGTGACCGCTGAAAATTCCTGCCTGCATGATTCTGAGAGAGTCACCACTCAGGTAGAGCCTTGCTGGACACCAGACACCCATCAGCTTGGAAAAGGGGAGAGTCTAGTCTTTTCTGCCTTTGCTAATGTATTGTAATCAATTTATCTATAATATTAAGGTGTTAGCAGTAGTGAGATTCTGAAACTTGCAATGCCTTTGATCTAACTCCCAGATCAAGCCGCAAAGCCTATGAATACAGCTCAAGGAAGGGTTGGGAAGCAGGAAGGCCACAGTCTTGAGGAGGAGCAGGGATGGAGAGAGACGCATTCATTACAAGGCAGGTCACATCACTGAACCACAACCCCAAATCCAAAGCAAGCCGTCAGAGAGACTCTGTCTACTGGTTGGGAGACTTTGTTCTCAGATCCATAAAAAATGCTTGTGAAAGCATTTCGTGAGCTCAAAAACACTCTTGCAAATCCAGTTGTTCTTATTTTGGGGCTGTGAAAGAATTCCTCTGGAGGCTTGAACCCTTGCACTATAAGTACCAGACAATAAGCATCTGATTGCTGAAGCATCCATTTCAAAGACACCATCTCAAATAGACATATCCCAGCCGTGGGACACAGTTACTAGCTAAACAACCAGATAAGAAGCCAGGCCTGCCCCACCCATGAAGTTTCCCTTTTGGAAAGCCCTGGGTGACCTAGATAACTGACCACTTGAATGACCCCACTCAAGGGAAGGAAACCTTCCCTCACCCTATTTCCCATTCTTATATTTTAAATTTGCTAATAAAGAATGAACTTGTGAAGCCCTAGGCCCCCTACCCCAATAAAGGCAGAACCCCAGATCTCTCTACCTCTCTGTGTGCCCCTTGGGCATTCTGTGTACCCTCCAGGACTGTGAGTAATAAGCTCTGTTTTTTTCAAAGTTCCCTGATGGTTGTTGCTGAGGTGTATCTTGCAATCTAAACAAGAAGCACAAGTGCTGGTCCAGCCACAGCATTAGCTCAGGTAGGGAAATGTCTGTGGGGGGCTTGCCACAAGTAGTACGGGCCCAGGCCAATGTCCCCAGGCATTCCCAGCTTCTAGCATCACTAATGACACTTTGAGAGTCACACAAGCAACTCTTGAAGACGTCCGCTCAAGTTCATTCTTCCAAGAAGAGCTTCCACAAACGAGATCACACCCTTCAAAGTCCATCTCAGCTTGCTCTCCTCATGAAGGGGTTTTACGCTCCCCAAACATTCATTATCCTTTTCTGAATCCCCCAAAACCCATTATATATTTCAAGAACATTCACATTCTGTCTTCTATCAGTTATTTGTGCAGTTACGCCCTTTGGGTTAGGATTTGTGTCTGTCCTCTACATCATCAAGGTATGCTGCTCAGTCATTGTTGATTTAGAACAAACTGAGCCCAGTATTCTCTGATGGCAAGAAAATCTTCTAACATTTTAGGAACTTTTACTTCCAAAGGTGCTCAATTAATACAATAGGAATAGTCTGTGTCCTGGGGCAATATGCCTAAAGTAGTTTGGGGGGCCCAGGGGCCTACTAACTTCCCTCCATAATGATGGTAAGATCTGTAAAGCATTTTCTAGAAGTCCATTCCAATTACTTTTAAAACCCCAGCATGATAACTCTCATGGGAATTTAGAACAATGGGCAATTTCAAATTATATTCCTGTATTTGAATATATTAAGAAATACTTATTAATTTGCTCACTCATTTGCATTTCTGAAAAGAAATACAGAACCAGAAACTTACACACAGCTAAGGAAATTAATGGCAACCCTCTGTTGAACAGTAAGCTTCCAAGGTCATCAATCTCACAATTAGAAAATCACTGAAAACACGCCCTTGTCGTGGAGGTCTTTTGTTTGTGTCTGCCCAGCATCTACTATCCCTTCTTCTGATAATGGCACCCATCCCAGTTTTCCTTAGGATTATCCCCCCAGCCTTCCTTCAGTTTCATATGGGGCTTATCTTGCAAGATCAGGCACATGACCAAGGCATGACCAACATATTCCAGTCTTCTAGACACAATAATTGGCTTAGGGATGGGAAGATGAACTACCTAAACCATTCAAGTTAGAATAATCTGGGAATTTGCTTAAACAACTGCAAAACATGTCCTTTCTCTCCTAGCGTTGCTCAACAGGTAGAATATAAATCTAGATCTACTGGTGTCCACCTTTGCCATCACCTGAATGAAGCCAGCTCAGAAGGAAGCAGCCTAAGAGGTAGAGAAGGAGAAAGACTGATTTTTCATAAATCAGTTTGAGAACCTAGATTAAGTCATGTCTGAAGTTCTAGACTTTTCATTTAGATAAAGCAATAAATTCCCTTTTTGTTTGTCTTATCGTGATTAGGTTTATGCCACTCATGACTATGAGTCCTGAGTAACGGACCATAGATAATAATATGATAATAGTAGCTACCATTTACTGAGTACCTAGTATGTGCCAGGCAGATTAAATACATTTTATCTCTAAGATTCACAACCATGGAAGATGGTCACTATAAAGACTGACTTTCCTGGTGAGGGAATTAAGACTCAGAGAATGGTTTGTCCAAGGTCACAGCATTAGTAAGTGGCAGAAGTGGGATTCGAATTCAAGTCTTCCTGCCTCCAGAATCTGTATTCTCATCCCTACACCAGGCTGCCTCATCAAGGGAAGGACATGTGCTACAAATTGGCAGCAGGGAATAAAGATTCTTCCCAGGCATGATTGGCTTCTCATCAATTATTACAAAGTGAGGTGTAATTATTTTATATTAAATCATCTCCTTGGCTTTCCAAATCCTCCTCAAACTCAAGCAGTCAGGTTCTTTTATCACCAGATCCTTTGCTATGTTGTATGACGTCGTTACCCAACACGGAAGTCTGACCACTCTTGCCTCTCCAGTGGGAAATAAGGAAGAAAATGTATGTGGGATCCAGGCTCCAACACCCTCTATTAGGCTGTGTGGTTTAGACTCTTGGAATATGAGGGCTGAAGCTCTATTGCGTGGTCAAATGGGAGGTGAGAATTTTACTCTGACACCAGGTCAACTCACCAAATCCAGGGTCCCGTCCAGACACTAGAGCTGGAATTGGAGGGAGACAGCTTGTGCTTTAGGAGGCACCCGGCTGCCCAAGCCTGGAGGACATAGGAGTCAACCCCACTGAGGACTTTGTCACTTTCAGTGGGAAGATTATCTGGGATTATCAGAGATTAGGTGAAGGGAGAAAGCAGTGTCTGTTTAATCCTATGGCTAATGAGTTGAGAAGGAATTCCCTGTTGAAAGAATCTGCCTGCTTTGCAGACCACACATCTCCTGCTTCCCTGTGGCCTGAGGAACAGCCAGACTCGCAGGCAAGCAGTGAAAGCACCTGCATTAAACCGGGTTGCCAGTGTCCCAGACAACAGTCATCCTCCCCTCCCCTTCTCCAGAATGCCCTATCTTCACCTGTTAGTAAAATTCAGATGTGTCTGGGGAAAAAGACCTTTAAGGCTTCGCCACCTGCAAAGTGATGTGGCAAAAGCAATGGATCAAAGACACTTGAAAGGGAAGAAATGAAAGAAGTGAAAGGCCAAAGAGAAGGAGAGGGCCTCCCACACCAGGGGGTAGGTCTTCCCAACTCCGCTAAGGCTACTGCCTGACCCTGAGCCAAAGGGCACTGAGAACCTGGCAGAACCTCCACTCAAAGACTGAAGTGACAGGACTGCAGCAAGAAGCCTCCCAGCCTCAGTTATTCAGGGGACAGTCCATGCAGAGTTGTCAAAAAGGCATCCCTTGGGTGGCAGCCATAGCAATGGGCTGCTTTTTCTTTTTTAAATATCATTTTAAATTTAGGGTCTAATTGGAAAAATAATACACAAATGCACTCTGCTTTTTAAAATTAAAACATTTGGATAAGGCTAAAGTCCTTCTTGATCACCACTCCAATCTCACCGTCTGAGGTAGCCAAAGTTAGGAGTAACTCCTTCTAGAAATGTGTGTGTGCACATGTATGCATGCAAGTGTGTGCACATATGTGTCCCCAGAAACTATTTATAGACACACCTCGGTTTATTGCCCTTTGCTTGATTGCGTTTGTTTTTTGTTTTTGTTTTTTTACAAATTGAATGTTTGTGGCAACCCTGCATCAAGCAAGTCTATCAGTGCCATTTTTTCAACAGCATTTGCTCATTTTGTGTCTTTGTGTCACATATTGGTAATTCTCCCAATATTTCAAACTTTTTTGTTAGTATTATATTTGTTATGGTGGTCTGTGATCAGTGATCTTTGATGTTACTATTGCAAAAAGATCACAACTCACTGAAGGCTCAGATAATGGTTAGCATTTTTTAGTGATAAAGTATTTTTAAAGTAAGGTACGTACATTTTTTAGACATAATGCTATTGCCCACTTAATAGACTACAGTATAGTGTTATACGCACTGGGAAGCCAAAAAAAGAAAATGTGTGACTCACTTTATTGCAATATTCTCTTTCTTGCGGTGGTCTGGAACTGAACCTGTAAGTATCTCCGAGGTCTGCCTGCAGCATTTTTGCGTGAATAGGTGTGTTTACATAAGTGGTATGCTACCCATCTATGGTTTGTCTTTTTCACTCAGAAAAGCGTCTTGGGATTCCATCCACATTGAGAGCCACTTCCACCTTCCACCTGGACTTTTTGAGGCAGAGCCAAGTACCAATGAAACTGAGCTACATTAGCTCATCCACTCACCTTGTTCCTGCCCTTTTTTCTCTCTCAAGCTGGGTCAGCATTTTCTCATCAGCGATGCTTGAGCTTCACGGAGGTGCTGCGTGGAGGTGGGGGTAAAGGGACTTGCCGGTGGCCGGGGAGCATCTTCCAGCACTTTCCCACACCCGAGAAGAACTGCCACCCTCTCTGCCAGGTGGCCTGGGGTGAAGGTGGGCTCAGGGAGAACATAGCCACTCCACAAAGCCTTCTCTCCCACGGGCCCATTCCTAATAAAGATTACCAGGGGGTGGGCCTTCCTGTGAAAGGCAGCACAGAATGGTGAAAAGGACATATATTTTAGAGCTGGCAGACAGGTTTGGATGCTTTCGCCCAGACCACTTGCTTACTAGCTCTATGTTCCTGGGCACCTTCCTGAACCTCTTTAAGCTTCGGTTTCCACGTCTGGAAAGAGTAGTTAATTCTAGCCA
Source organism: Balaenoptera physalus (assembly GCF_965194825.1). Classification (NCBI taxonomy): domain Eukaryota; kingdom Metazoa; phylum Chordata; class Mammalia; order Artiodactyla; family Balaenopteridae; genus Balaenoptera; species Balaenoptera physalus. The sequence goes on along the minus strand of NC_138886.1, from coordinate 87,339,280 downwards.
GCATGCAGGGTGCCTCCTTATACCAAATGCTAAAAGGAATAGCTGCTCTTATGATGACGTCAGGGCTGATACATCGGCGGGGAGACTCAAGTTACTCAGTTTAGGGGTCACCCCAGGAAGTTTTCAGACTCAGACAGAGGGGACTTTGCAAGCAGGGCCGCAGACGCTCCAAGGTTACAGCAGGCTGGAGAGTTCACCTAATTGGCACCGGGGGGGCCCAATGAATCCCAAACTACCACCAGGGCAGCCCAGGCCCATTGGTTACACAGCGCACTCCACCCACAGCCTGCCGACCCGCCACCCCGTGGATGCCGGCCTTGGGGACCACAGGCTTGACACCTTTTCTAAAGCATCAGTGGCTCAGGTTCTTTGCCTTGTGCCTTTTTCTGCCTCAAGGGTCCCCTTGCCCCTCATTCTCTCTCTTTCCTCTTAGCCTTTTGAATATGTCGTAACTACTGGGTGTTGGGGGGCAGGAAACTTGAGAGGAAATGAAATGTGTTCCCAGACTTGCCAGTTTAGAAAACAGCCCAAGCTTGGATAAGAAAGGAGGGAGAAGGTTCTCTTCCCAAATATAGATTTTTTTTTTTTTAATTAGTGGTAGATTTGGGGTTTTGATTGAGGGGCATGGTGATGTGTCAGAGTGGTTAAGAAGCTGGTTTTGGAAACAGAGCCGTATGAGCCTGAATTGGAGCTTGGGCAGGGGACCCACCCCCATGCCCAGCCTCAGTTTCCTCACACCTCATAGCTTCTCACGCCATGGCTGTGACTGGCACTAAGTAAGTGCTTGATAAATAGCATTATTTTATTTCTCTTGCGATCCTTGATTCTTCAGTAACAAGCTTACACAGGAGTTGGCTGAACAACCAATTTCTTACACCCCTTTTCAAATGCTTTAATTTGAGCCAAAGGAAGAAAAGAAACAAAATGACCTACAGCCATGGGTTTCCATGTTCCAAATTGAGGGATGCCTTGGAACCAAGATTTAATTCCATCAAAAATGATGTTTTGCAGATTGTATGAGCATTTCAGAGCTAAACAAAAAAATCACAAGAATGGGGAATTCCCTGGCAGTCTAGTGATTAGGACTCTGTGCTTTCACTGCTGAGGGCCCGGGATCAATCCCTGCTCAGGGAACTAAGATCCTGTAAGCTGAGTGGCACAGCCAAAAAAAAAAAAAAAAAGTTACAAATCCTTTGCCTATGAAACATCTAGAATCAACATAAGCAGTCAACTCACTGTCCCAGGACTTCTAGTATCTTCTCTTCTTCACTAGGGATACTAATAACAGCTCACTCTAGGACAAACCCACTACACACATTTAACCCTTTGCACAAACTATGAGGTAGATATACTGTTAACCCCATTTAATGAATGGAGAATTGGGTACTGGCTTAATGGCTGGATCTCTCAGCCTCTATTGAAGGAATCCTTTCTTCACCTAGGTTCCTGGCTTCCTCAGAGAGCATATATTCTACTGCCTCATAGCACGGAGACAACTCCAAGACACGAAACGAAGGTAGGCAGCTATGGTGGAATGAACAGACTACAGGATTTAGTTTCTAAAGGCCTGGCTCATAATCCGTATACTACCCTTTGAACATGAGTAAGTCATCATCTCAGGCTCCATTTATTAATTTTTAAAATGCACAAAACCATACCCCACTGGGCCAAATAACATAATGTATATAAACTACTCCACAAATGCAACATAATGCACGTAAACTCTAAACAGTCCATGAACATAAGATTTGCCAAGTCCTTGGCAAGAAGTGAGATGAAAATTGGGTATTATGAAGTGTCACTGCAAACGTTTACTGAATCCACATAAAGTCTCAGGCTAGAAACTGCAATGCTTGCAGACTTCAGAGCAGGAGCCAGGCTAAAATACTGAGACAAAATACTCTGCTCACAGAGGGGCCCAGGGGGCCCACAGTGCCATCTGGGTGCTTGTTAGAAATAAGAATTCCTGGGCCTCACCCCAGGCCTGCTAAATCAGTGTCTGAGGGTGAGGCTCAGGAACCTCGGGACCCACAAGTGATTCTCCCACATCTTCAGGTTAGAGACACATGAGTTCACGGTGTCACAGCCTAGTAGACTTTAAGTTAGTCACAATCAGGTAGATCATTAGCACACCTAATAAGGATGCAAAAAAGTCTTTAGGTTTAAACTTGGCTTTGGGTGAGGATGGGCCTATGACTGGGGCAGTTGAGGGTCACTTACCATGAGAAACTGAGCTATGAGTTTAGCTTGAAAGAACAACAGTGAAGAGAAATCAGTGAAGGTACTGGCAGGGGGGGCTTGGGCCAAAGGAGAGACATTGCTGGGGGTCTCTCAATTGCTAGGGCTGCTGTGACTGGCCCCCCAGCTGATTACATGTGGCTTAGTGCTGTTGCAAGAATCAAGTGAGATATTACATGTAAAGCGTGTGGCAAGTGTTTGGTCAGCTACTGTCACCTTCACCATGATTCTCACCATGGTTTCCACACCTCCAGCCTGGGCTGTGTCCATGCAGATCTCTATGAATCAACTTCTTCTCCCCTTCATGTGTACCCACATTGAGAAAGAGGTCAGGAAGGTGCATTTGCATGTTTTAAAACAGGTCCTTTGATCATTCGTAGAAACGTCTATAGTCAATAAGAACCACAGAGGGAAATTGGGGTTTTGTACCCTCCAGGCCTCTGCTAACATTGACCCCATCATCAAAGGGATCGTGGTAAACCAACTACAGACCAAATGAAACTGGTTTCTAAGATGACAAGTGATTCAGAGTGAATAGCAGCTCATTAAAAAAAAAAAAAAAAAAAAAAATTGGCTAATGAGTGCGGAAAATGCCAGTAAATGAGAGAGACGCACTCCATTATGATGGGCCCAGAATTGCTCAAACCTAATTTTGCAATAGCAAGGAGAGAATAAAAACATCTAGAGCCCGTTGTCCTCTGCTGAGAGACAGGATAATCTTGGAGAAACATTTTACGGTATATCACTTGAAGAAAAGTGCATTAGTCTTTCTGAAAAACCATTTGGTTGACCTTGAAAATAAAAGCATTCATGAGAAGTATGAGCAGAAGTTTTCATTATTCCTTAAGCCCTGCTTCAGAGAGACAAAAATTCCCCCTCCATTGCAGCACCACAATGCCAAGTTGCCAAGCAACTGATCTTTTATGGTGGATCGCCACGGAGACTGATGTAAACAAAATCATAAATCCCATTACCCTGCTAAATACTGGGTCTGGGTTAGAAAAGGAGAAAAAGAGCTGCTTTTCAGGTTAAAAGAGATCATACAAATGGTGAGTGGCGAGATTTTAGTCAGAGTAAATTGTCATGGGTGAGACTGTAATTAATGTCGCTCTTTTTTTTTCTTTCAATGGATAACAGCCCCTGATTTTCCTGTATCAAAATAGTAGTTGGAAGAGTCATTTCCAACTGAAAGATTAACTCCACCCCCCTCCCCGGGGCCCAGGACCAGCCACTGAAGAACCAGTTAGTTGTGGTTTTTCCCAGCTGGCCTCCAAGTGGACCTTCACCAACACCCACTCAGATCAGCAGTCAGTCGCCATTCATGAAACATCCTCGCAGGAGGCTCTGGAAACTACACTGTGTACTTTGTGTCCCTTTCAGACAAAGGGAAGGACAAGTGGCATTTACGGAGTATGACTCTATGGCAGGTGACCAATTTGGGTATCGCATTTCCTTCACACAGCTCTCCTGAGAGGTAAAGAGTACTCTTCCTATGGAATTGATGGCAAGCTGGAGGCCCAGAGGTTGAGGGCACCATCCAAGGTCGCACAGTTAATGAGCAGAACAGAGATTCCAACTATAAAGTTGAATTAAAGAGTCAATATGGCACCCACCCACTCTCTCCACGTATAGAGACTTCTGCCCCAGAGTGGGCAACAGATCCCACATCAGGGTCATTAATCCCTGCTAAAGACACAGCTCATGTTGTAGTTCCCATTTTTTCAGTGGTGTGCTGGGAAATGTCTAACAACAGGCTCTCTGGAAGGATGGGGTAAGCTCTGTCACCATGGTGTGAATACTCCCACTGTAGTTGATTTCAACGAGAGATACAGGCCATGGTCTCTCCTGAGCTGTACAAGCCTGCTCTGGCACACACCAGCACACTTAAAAATATCAATACCCTGGGCCAACCCCAGACCAGTCAAATAAGAATTCCTGAGGATGGGGCCCAAATGCTGGTATTTTTAACAAGTAAGACCAGGGGTTGAGAACCACTGGGCTAGAAAGCTTCATATTCAGGATCCTGTTGGCCTTTTTGGCTTTGTCCTCTTAAGAAGGTACTGGGCTCCTGAAACAAGCATGGCCCATCAGTCACCTGACAGCAAACCCAGGGCTTGGCACCAGCACTCTCCACATCCCATCACCCTCCAGGTGAGTTAGCACAGGGCCATATGCCTTGGCCCCAGTTCTAGGGTCCCAGCAATCCTACCACAGGACCCCAAGCCCAGATGCCTTCAGGATCCTGGCAAGCTGAGGAAACACACGAAGCCTGGTGGGTGGAGACCTGGAACACACAAGCCCCCTCTGAAGGGGGGGTTGGCGGCTGCTCAGTTAGGGTGATCATTGGCATGAGGAGGGGGTGCTGGCCAGTGTTGTCAGCTACATCTCCCAGTTCTTCCAAACAAGACGCAAAGGTAGATTTTATGTGAACTCTTCCGGTTTTGACAACTTGCATGCCAAACCAAGTCATCTCATGGGCCAAAACCAATCCGAAAGTCCCCTTCTGCAACCCCTGCGCGTGATCCTTGGGCTGAGCCTACTGCCCCTTTGGCCTCAGAAGGAGGGGGGCTCCTCTTCGGCGTTCTCAGCAGTGACACCATGACCTGCAGGACAGCACCAGTCCCCGTGTGCCTCTCTCCCACCCTTAGGGTTCTCAATATCCAGACATTTAGCCCAGAGCAGCAGTGAGCATGTAGAGAGAGTTTTTTCTGGTGTCCTAAAACAGACCTCAAGATAAGGATTCCAGTGCTAGTGCTTTATTTGGGAGATAATTCCAAGAAACACTGGTATGGGAGTGGGAAGACAGAAAGGAAGATGATAAAGGGTGAGTTTACAAGCCCCCAGAGGGCAATCCTGTGGGAACTCCAGAGGCAGTGCAGAGCACCCTCAGAATTGTCCCAGCCCCGAGGCAAGAAGCTGGGGCATTTATCCCATGCCTCGTCCATCATTGGTCAGAGCTGCTTCCAGAACATTAACTTTATAGCACTTCTGGCTGGCCCTGAGCTCGAACCAAGCATCTCCCATGACCAGAAAAAGCTCTCACAGGTGTCTGCAGTGAGCAGCCTTTGGAGCATGGAGGTGAACGTCAAGATGTTGTGTGTGGGGCACGAAGAGCATCTGCTCTAAGAGGAAACCAAAACACCAGTGTCAAAGCCAGAAAGCTAGGCAAGGAGCTCACTGTAGGGGACGGAGAATAAGAAAGTGACCATGTCATCAAGTCTTAGCAGCGCAAGATGCAGAACAAGGAGCCAGCACACAATAGGTGAGAGAAGACCAGCAGGGTCAGGGGCAAGACACAGTGCAGCTCCCCCAGTCTGACTGATGTTTGGGGCACAGCCCCTATTTCCTGGCCCTGCCCCTCTCTGGCCTCCTGGGTGGGCTTCCAAGGGGGTTCAGGATTTGGCACCTGAGAGAGGGATCCTAAAACGAGGAAGGCCAGGGGAAAGTTGTCAAGTGGCCAAATGAGTCTTTGGGACCTCTCTCTGCTTTCTTTTCTCCCTTTGGACACTCCACCCCTGCACCCAGAATGCTCCAGCTGGGGCAGAGGTCAGGATGGCCAGAGACAACCACAAATTGTGAAAGGAGCAACAGTTAGCCCTAGGAGAATGTAAGTACTGTGTTAATGTGGGTCTGAGAAGCAGATGCCGTGATGGGATGAAACAGGCAAGGATTTCATTAGGAAAAACGCCTGGAGAGAAAATATAACTGGAGGAGGCTGGTGGAAGGGGCCTCAGCGCAACAACTGTGATGGATTTCAGAGTCCAGCAGAGGAGGCCTTTGGTCAATGACATACCCCCTTTTCTGCTCTGCGGAATGCTTAGGAATACTGGGAAGGGCGCTGGATTTCCCACAAATAGGGAGATAAGGGTCCAAGTTATTTTAACTCAGAGTTAGAAAAAGGAAAGGATAATTCAGTGTATAAATATGAACAATTATTATCTCTAAGTTGTGGGGTAAGAAATGATTTTTTGTTAACCTTTCCTACATTTGTTAATTCTCTTAATAGTAAGAATTCATTATTTTATAACTGTTGGTAGGAGGTAATGTTCCACACAGATGCCATTTAGCAAGCTGGCACATCCACCCACCCCAGCCCTCCTCTGCCTAGAGCTTACAGCCTTCCTCTTCCCAACCTGCATGCGAGCCCCTCACCCTGGGTGTTCCCCTACCATGCGTCTCCCCATGACTGACTGACACGGGAGTGGGAAAGGGTGCCCCCTGCCTCGGTGGGACCAGTGCTGTGGTGCTGTTCAAGTTCCAGAGCTCCTGTGGGGTCAGGCTGAGACTGCATCCTTGCGAGCTCCTCCCCATCCCCTTTCCTGCTTCTCTCCTTCTCCTGAGAGCAAAGGCCCATCAGATCCCTTGCACAGGAATCCTTGGCTTGGGCTCCTCTTCTAGAAAACCCAACCCAGGACAGGGAATTATTTGTTTTAATCCTTGCGTGGACTCTACTGAGAGCATTACTCTCAGGTTTTACAGTCTTAGGTTTTCTGTACAATTTATTTGTGTTACGAAGCAACTGCTTTAATTTTCAAATTCCCATGCTTTCCTCTTGAAATAAAAGATTACTTTATTTCAGGAGTGGCAAATTCCAGTTCTCCTGGGATAAGGCAGTGCATGGCAATGTCTGAGGCCCGCCTGGCGGGTCCGAGGTTAGCTGGGGAGCTGCAGCCTCATAGAAGGGAGCACGGCTGCTGGCTGCCATACTGGGTATGGGGTGCTGACTGGAGCTCCTGGGCCTTACGAATTGTTAAGACATTCCAAAATTTCAGATATTTATGTGAAATCTCCCAATTTTTAAACGTTGGCTCAGAGTTTCCTAAAAACCCTGTATAGGCCAGGCAAGACACGCTGTGACTGAATTTGGCCTGAGGACTGTCATTTCAAGTCCTTTGTTTTCTTGAATAAGTTGGGAAAAAGAAAAAAATCCCCTGCACCACTGATCTCCACAAGCATGCTGATAAAGGGGACATTTCTTTGCCATTGTCACCTGTTCTTACCCCAAACCTGACTAGAAAAACCTGACAAGGATCCCCATGAGACTTGGATCTATGTAAGAGGAATTCAAAACACAAACTACATGTGAGGCTCTGAGGCTGACTCTGGGGATCTGCTGGCTTCTAGAAGGCTTGCTGTTTTTTTAAGCACAATATGCATCTCCCCACCTACACTGAGATGCTTCTAGGTTGTTCTTAGAGAAGGGAAACAAACATTTCTATTTCTTGATTATAAACTCAGGAAATCCTAAAAAGTTCCAGCACAATCTCCTTAAAACGCATTTTCAGATCGAACGTCCCAATCCCGGTCTAAAACTAGGGTTCTTTCATGAAAAAGGCTCAGCGGCCTTCTAGGGACTCTATGGGGACGGAGGAAGCCACACAGGCCCGCAAGGCAGCCCACACCCACCTCCACTGTGTGCCTGATGAGCACTTCGCCCAAAGTAGCCCAACGTGACTTCAGGGAGGGGTTTTACCACTTCCTTAGGACCCAGTGGCACCATATAATCAGCTTCCCTGTGAGAGCATTTTCCTTTGCTCAATTTCACCCCATTACATGTAGTTACATTCCTCAGAGACCACCCACCACCCTCCAGTTGTTTGGACTAGCTTTATTCTGCTCCAACTTTGACCAAACATTGTTGCTGTAAAAACAATCTAAACATATTCATCTCTTTAACTTGTTTCACTTTCTGCTGTCCCACACCAGGTGGCCTCTGGGAGGCAAACCAGGAGGTCCTTCACTGATTCGATCAGCAAACACGGAGCCAGGCACTGAGCTAGGCTCTTGTAGCCCCTTGGTGTCACCTTCCGGCCCTAGGCCCCCACCTTCCCCAAGCTGTCCTGAACTTCAAATCTCCCAGGATGCTTGGAGGGTCAGATTAGGAGGACAACCCTAAGTCCCTCCAGGTTGGGGCCAGAGTGCAGGGGAAACACTCTCCAAGCGTAGATGGATTCAGAAGGTTGCCTTGAAAGAGCCCAGGCCTTAGCACAGGGGCACCCCCAACGTTGGGGGTGAGAGCATCTAGCTTCCGAGGTGGTTGGAGAAATAAGTGGGATGGAACAGAGGAAGCACAGGGCGCATGACGTGGCACGTGGTCAGTGGAACGTCAACATCATACTTGACGTTGACAGAGGTGGTGTGGGCTGGCTGGATTCATGCCTGGGGCAGAGTGTGACAAGCAAGGGGGTCACCAAACAGAATACCCTTTCGCTGAGCAACCCAGCTCATTCATTTGTTTGACTAGTGTTTATCGAGTAGCTTCCTCACTGAGAATGTGATTTTTTTAAAAAATTTGTCATTGAGGTATAGTTGATTTATAATATTATATGTTTCAGGTATACAACATGGTGATTTGCAATTTTTAAAGGTTATACTCCATTTATAGTTATTATAAAATAATGGCTATATTTCCTGTACTGTACAATATGTCCTTGTAGCTTATTTATTTTATACACAGTAGTTTGTACTTCTTACTCCCCCCCACCATCTTGCCCCATCCCCCCTCATTCCCTCTCCCCACTGGTAACCACTAGTTTGTTCTCTCTATCTCTGAGTCTGTTTCTTTGTTACATTCACTAGTTTATTTTATTTTTTAGATTCCACATATAAGTGATATTATACAGTATTTGTCTTTCTATGTCTGACTCTTTTCACTAAGCATAATACCCTCCAGGTCCATCCCTGTTGCAAATGGCAAAATTTCATTCTTTTTTATGGCTGAGTGTTATTCCATTGTGTGTATGTATGTGTGTGTGTGTATATATATATGTGTGTGTGCATATATATATATACCACATCTTCGTTATCCATTCATCTGTTGATAGACACAGGTTCCTTCTATATCTTGGCTATTATAAATAGTACTGCTATGAACATTGGGGGCATGTATGTTTTTGAATCAGTGTTTTGGTTTTCTTTGGATATATGCCCAGGAATGGAATTGCTGGGTCATATAGTAATTCTATTTTTAGTTTTTTGAAGAACCTCCATATTGTTTTCCACAGTGGCTGTACCAATTTACCTTTCCACCAACAGTGTACAGGTGTTCCCATTTCTCCACATCCTCACCAACACTTGTCATTTGTATTCTTTTTCATGATGGCCATTCTGACAGGTGTGAGGTGTTACCTCATTGTGGTTTTGATTTGTATTTCTCTAATGATTAGTGATGTTGAGCATTCTTTAATGTGTTTGTTGGCTGTCTGTATATCTTCTTTGGAGAAATGTCTATTTAGGTCTTCTGCCCATTTTTTAATCGAGAATATGATTTTTGCGTGAAGACTTGATATAAGTAAGGGAGCCATGCTGAGTTTTGGGGAAGGAAGGGTGGTCCAGACAGCAGGAACAGCAAGTATGAAGACGCTCAGGCAGGAGCAAGCTTGACATGCTCGAGGAAAAGTGAGGAGCTCAGCTGACCAAGCGACGTGAGAAGGGGAGAGCAGAGGAGCACAAGGCAGATGGGATGTGGGCACCTTAGATACTCAGATCAGGAACCTTGCCTTTTGCCATGAGTGAAATGGGAAGCAGAGGCATAACATACCTGACTTACAGCCTAACAGAATCATTCTGGCCACAGTGTTGAGAATAGACTAAAGGGACCCAGGGATTAGGATGAAGATCAGTTAGGAGGCTACTGAGAAATCCAGGGGACAGATGGTGGCCCAGGCCAGTGAAGGGGCCTTGGTGGCAGGGGAAGTGGCTGCTTTCTGGATAGGTATTGAACAGAGTCCACAAGAATTGCTAACGGAATGAAAACATGGGAGACATCAAAATGACTCCTTGGTTTTGGCTTGAGATGTCAGACGGATGGAATTTCTATTCACTAAGATGCAAAGGGGGACACGGACTATTTAGGGTGGGAATATCAGTTCACTGTGGGACATGTTTTGGGTGATAACTATTGTCAGTGAAGCCCTCCAGTTGACAGCTGTATATAAGAGACAGGAGTTCAAGGGAGAGCCCTGACTGGAGATAGATCTATTTTCAATTCATCAGATCAAGATGGGATCTACAGCTGTGAGATTGAAGGGGATCACCCACAGAGCGAATGCAGAAAGAGAAAATAGAGGCGAAGGCACAGAGGCCAAACTTATTTTCACACGGTGGCTTCAGGAGGTCATTCAAACACCAGTTTATGAAAGGAGTAATCCTAACAAATCCACAGCCAGAGAAGAATCAAGAAAAACAGCCCCACATACACACACACTCAAACATTCACTCACCTCCCTGAAGAAATTTCATCCTGGAGAATATACATGCAATGCTCCTTTTTTCCTCTCAGTATTTATTTCATGATTTTACCTCAGTTGTAAACTTCACAGCCCTGTTCATGACTGCTACATTTCACTCCCTCTCCTCTCTGCCAGGCAAACTTTCTTCGATGGCCATTGTTCAGCCTTAGAAGTTATCCATAAATTCTGTATTATCAGATCTCATCATTTGAGTTTCTTCAAGAAGAGCCCTATGGTATGTCTACGTGGTCGGCTGGAGACTCCTCGAAGCCACGTAATGGAGCTGTGGTGTGGGTATCCTTGCTTTCCTGAGTTGTGTTAACAGAATAAAGGATATGAATTTAACAAGTCTCTAGTGGACTGTGTGATGGTTAATTTTATGGTCAACTTGACTGGGTTAAGGAATGCCCAGATAGCTGGTAAAAACATGATTTCTGGGTGTGTCTGTGAAGGTGTTTCCAGAAGAGATTAGTATTTGAATCCGTATACTGAGTAAAGAAGATTGCTCTCACCAGTGCAGGTGGGCATCATCCAATCCATTGGTCCACACAGAACAGAAAGGCAGAGGAAGGATGAAATTTCTCTCTGCTTGAGCTGGGTCTTCCTTCTTTTCCTGCCTTCAGACATTGACGCTCCTGGTTCTCAGGCCCTCGGGTTCAAACTGGTGCTACACCACTGGCTTTCCTGGGCCTCCAACTTGCACATCTCTCTATATCTATCCTACTGGTTCTGTTTCTCTCAAGAACCCTGACTAATCTGTTAGTTTTTGCAATAATATTGTTGCAAAACAAAACACTCCAAACCAGTGGCTACACCAATAAGCATTTATTATGCCTTCCGGCTCACACATCTGCGGTCAGCTGGGCTTTGTGGTGAACTTGACTCCAGGCTGCAGGTTTGATTTGGGTCTGCTCCTTACATTTCCTTTTCTTGGGGGATGAATGGGCAATCAGGACACATTCTTATGGTGACAACAGAAGCACCAGAGGACGGACCTAATCACACAAGCACATTTCAAGTTTTTGTTTGTATCATATTCACTAAAATCCCACTGCCCAAGCAAGCCACATGGCCAAACCCAACATCACTGGGGCAGGAAAATATTCTCCACTTCTAGGGACCTCCCTGGTGGTCCAGTGGTTAAGAGTCCACCTTCCAATGCAGGGGATGTGGGTTCGATCCCTGGTCGGGGAACTGGGATCCCACATGCCACGGGGCAACTAAGCCCGTGCACCACAACTAGAGAGAAGCCCGCGCACTGCCGTGAAGAGCCCACGTGTCACGATGAAAGAGCCCATGCGCCACGATGAAAAATTCCATGCGCCGCAACTAAGACCCGAAGCAGCCAAATAAATAAAAATTTAAAAAAATATATTCTCCACATCTAGTCAGAAGGAAAAGGACATATATACCGGGGGAAATGGGCAGAATTGGGAACAATTCGGCAATCTACCATGTAGACTTTTCTTTGACTCTCCTCTCTATAGCAATGCCATATGGTATAAGGTTATTCTGAGCCTTGCATCCATAGACTTTCTAAGTAACAACAAGATAGAATATAGCCTGGGAACTTTGTTCTTTGGAGGCAGAATTTCTGCCTTGAACCTGACTTGCTAATGCACCAAGAATATTTGTGAGATTTAATAAAGAATAATGTTTCCAGATGAGACAGCTGGGTCAGAAAGATAGATGACTTTCTTACTGGAGAGTTGGATTTCTGCAGTGTGCTGTAGAGTAGGCTGGGATAAGTGAAATTGGAAAAGCATTCTAGGTATCCTTTCCTGGTTATTAATACAATTTTCCTCACCCAGTTTTTACAAATTGGAGCCATAATGAAATTGGCCCTGGACATTTCACACCCAAGTGTTTGCTGATTTGACCTTCTAACCACAGGATTAACAAGACCCATTTACTCTGGCTTAGTTCTGCAAATTCTTCCGGTTTCATAATTCAATCAAAGATAATAGTAAGGGAACGAGAGGCCGCTCATGGGAAAGCCAAATGCAGAGGGGAAACAAAAATAAGGGGAATCAAAGACTAAAATTTTATGTATGTCTTGAATTGGTTTGGCTGGGAACCAAATAGAAAAAATTCTTTCCCCTCTTTAGCTGGCATATTTCCACATCACAAAAGCATTGTGCTGTCTGGTTCAGTTCTGCAGCTTCTTCTCACGAAAGGCCCAGCCTAAGGGAAGGCCTGGATGCAAATTTCAGACAGAGTATGCAGGATAACTAGTTGGTGGCTTGTTTCTTGAATCCAGGGATATCCTGTACCCAGATGAAGAGGCTCCCAGGAACCCATCAGTCAATAACTCAGGGGAAAACAACCGTTGTTCATATCAAGGTCTCCTCAAGTGTAACAGTTAAGAGCATGTGCTTTGGAGTTAGAGAAACCTGAGTTCAAATCCTGAAATTGCTACTCACTAGCTATGTGACCTTGGGCACAGTACTTAATCTCTCTGAGTCCCCGCTTTGTCATCTGTACAGTGCGGAAAATAATGGCACCTGCTTCTTAAGGTTGTGGTAAGGATGAAAGGAAATGGCACATGGACAGCATTTACACAATGCCTGGGTAAGGGGTAGTTATCATTACTAGGAGGTTCTGAAGGAAGCTTTGGGCAATCACAGGTATACAGTCTGTCCTAGAGTCCCTACAATTTCTAATTTCCCCTGCTTAATGGAACTAAAAATAACAAAATATGTATCATCTTCCTAAATGCTGAAGACATACAAGTGCTATATTTCACCTACCTGTGGAAATGTATCCATTGTAGCCAAAGAAAGCACTCTTGGTTTGTCAGAAGTAGTACTCCGTAGCCAGGTGGGTCAGACACCAAGCTGGACCTGGGCAATAGAAGCCTCTGCCCTTGGCCTCCCACACACTTCAAAGAACCCATCTGGCCCTTCTCTGGTCACTATACTCCTGCCCCCACCCCCATGGAGTGAGAAGACCGCACTCTCAGTACCTGGGACCCACCTGCCCAAGGGCCCCCAAGCCTGCTTCCAAGTTGTGTGGGGCCTCTTTCCCTGATCCACCCCCCCATGAAGGACTGTGCTTCTGGGGTGTACACTTTAGGTCTGAGAACTGACCAAGAGGTGGCTGTTTGCAGGGTGTGCAGATAGAGCTTGACTGTGCTGACAGGGGTGTTTGCACTTATACATTCAAAGCCCTGGCTGTACGGAAAAAATTGAGCGCTGAGGATTGGCCCTCCCTACTCGGGAACTCCCAGGAATCCAAGAAATCCCAATTCAAATCTAGCCTTCCACATTTTTATAAAGGGTATTTGCCAAGATAGCAGGATAAGCTATTTACTTAACAACTAGTTTATACATTTTATAAAAACAATGTATATATTTGTAAACTGTAAATATTTAGATATCTGGTAGGTAGGTCTCTATGTGTATACTCTGGCTTCCAGCCCTGCAAATGTTAGGGGCAGGCCTGAATATTGCCTGGAATCTGACATTTCTCCCATTTAATTCACTTAAAAATCTCTGGGGACAGAACTCACAGCTGGCTCACCCAAACCCCAAACACCACCAAACCACCCAGGAACATGGGGAGCAGCCACAAACAGTGGTCTCATTTTGGCTCACTCATTCCAGTGACTAGTCATGCCAAAGGGCCCACGAGAACCCCAGAGTTTCCAGAATCCCTAGGTTTGCCCCCCACACCATAGGCCAGGGACTGATTAGGAGACTGCAGCAGACTGCACTTTCCAAAGGTGGCGGCAGCACTATTTCCCCTCCCACATGCTCTTCCAGGACCTTGCCACTCCTCTATCAAGAGGTGGAGTTCACGTCCCCTTCCCTTGAGGCCGGCAGGCCTTTGTGACTGCTGCCCCTGGTAGGGCACGTGAAAGTGATGCCACGTCATTCCCAAGGCCAGATCTGAAATGGTGACAGAGCCTCTGCCCAGCTCTCTCCTTCTGGGCACACCTACTGTGTAAGAAGTGCCACTCCTCTGAAACTGACATGCTGGAGAGCCCATGTGGAGACACCAGGTAGAGCTAGAGCGAGGTGCCCAAGGAAAAGACCCAGCCATGCAGAACTGCTATGTAACCAAAGAGAAGGCCGTGGAGGTAGAGGCCTGCAGCCAGATTTTCTATATTTGCAGACACTAAGTTAAAAGACTGGCTCTGAAACAATTTTTCTGATGTTCCTTCATGGTGGCCAGCTCTGCATGTGAGGGGGGAGGTAGTGTCTATGAAAACAGTCCGTTCTCACTGCTTTCCATGGCAACTGATTATTGTGATGCCCAATTGGCTACTAATAGGCACTGCTCTCCACAAATCTGGTACAAGGACCCCTGCTTGGCTCCCGCTCTGCACTGAGTGGGCCCCAGGTCACGCAGCGTCAGCAGATTTCTCCAGTAGATGAGCACCACCAATCCTTGGCCCCAGGCCAGGCCCAGACCTGAGGCTACACACAAGGGCTGGCCTGTTGAGTCCTCCAGCATCCCAGGCTTGGTCATGCGAGTCCGAGGGCTGGTCATGCGCGAAGAGGCCCCGGATCAAAGCCCTGGCCCCTCCTAGATTTGGGGGGGGAGGGGTGGGCGGTGCAGCAGGAGCTACATATATGAAACTATTGGCAAGAGCTTTCAGCACTCTTACCACAAGTCAAGTGTGTGCAGGTCATGGCTCTTTGGAGGAAAATGAAAAAAAAAAAAAATCCGTCTATATCTTATTTTTTCTTTATGCCACTTTTCACAGGGCACATCAGCTCAGGAGTTGTGCACCCCATGCACATTGGGCCAGGAGTTGTGCAGGCCCTGGGCAAGAATCTCAAATGCCAGTGCCCCCCTGGGGCCACGTAGGAGCTGTGAGCAAGCGCAGCAGCCTGGAAGGGACTGTGATGGGTTGAAACACAGGATCCTGCTACAGGGGGCATGGCCAGCTGGGAGCTGCCAAGTGGGAATGTCAGCCCACTTTTGCCAGGTCTTCACATTTTTTCCTCAAGGAGCCAGAAATTCACATTTTTTCATAAAAGCTCCCTGTTTTTAAAAGGTTGGCAATCAAAAAGAAACAATGGGTACCATGCCCAAATCCTGGGCCCTTATCACTTCAGAGAGTGTAAGCTGACTTCCAGCTGCCAGTAGCTGCTTTTCTGAAGCACTGGAAGGTCCCTTTGCCTACATGCAGAGACTGGAATTGTCAGGGAATTAACGCCTGCAGGAGTAGCCTTCAGCAACTGATAGGACTTGTTATATAAATGCCCCAGGTCCCTCACCCCAGGCTGGGATAACTTTGAAGCCATATCCCACATTGCTTCCCAGACTTTCCCCCAGGAGTAAGCACCATCACTGACAAGCTTGATAATTGACTCAATTATCGCCCATCCTTTCCCTCTCTCATGTCCCTACTCCTCCACTGGCATGTCCTGGGATCAACTCTCATATAAGCTCTGTGCACTTGGATATTGAAACCAATTCAAGATTTTTTTTTTAATGCACAGGGCCACTGTAATAAGGTTGTACATCTTATCCACTTTTCAAGGTCAACCATGAGGAGGTACACAGAGGGGAATAATCAGCCAAGCTTCTCCCACCAAGTCCTGTACCTTGGTACCAGGGTGAGTGAGAATGGTGTCGGCTGGAAGACAGGGCACCTTTCTGGAATTCACACATAGTTGTCGAATGTACTGCCAGGAGCCTTGAAAACACATCTGAGGCCAGATTTGGTTCCTACGTCTTTAGTCTATATCTTCTGATTTAGAGGATGCTGTACCCATAGCACCAGGCCAGCCCTCATCGCCACAGTGCATCCTGCCTCCTGTCCCATTGAAGCCAGCCTTCTTCCAGTTCTCTGATTTTCTCCACTATCTGTGATCAAAATTCCGTCTAAGGAAGGTAGCAAATTAATTCCATTACATGTCAGTTTATATTATGGACCATAGGTAAAAGTATTGCCTAATGCAGGAGTACTTAACGTTTTTCAGAAGTCAAAAAGTCAACATGAAACGTTCTTATATTCATTCATACAGTAAATATTTATTAAGATCCAGTCACTGTTCTACATGTTTGGTAATACGTAAGTGAACAAAACAGACAAGGACCCCTGCCCTCATTTCACTTACACTCTAGGTAGGGGAAACAGTCAATAAACAACAAGCATAATTTATTTTAAACAGCTTTATTGAGATACAGTTCACATATCAGAAAGCTCATCCATTTAAAGTATACAAGTCCATGGTTTTTATTACATTCAAGGTTGTGCAAACATCATTTTATCACCCTGAAAAGAAACCACATGTACATCAGCTGTCACTCCCCATTTCACCCGCCCCCTTCCACCTCAGCCTCTGGCAACCACTAACCACTTTCTGTCTCTACACATTTGCCTATTCTGGACATTTCATATAAGTGAAATCATACAATATGTGACTGGCTTCTTTCATTTAGCATAATGTTTTCAAGGTTCATCCACATTGTGGTATGAACGAATTTTATTGCAAAATAACATTCCATTGTATGGATATACCACATTTTATTTATTCATTCATCAGTTGATGGATATTTTGACTGTCACAAAGAGTGCTTCTATGAAAATTTGGGTACAAGTATTTGTTTCAGTATCTATTTTCAATCATTTTGTGTATATACATAGGTGTATAATTGGTAATCCTATGTTTAACTTTGTGAGGGACCACCAAACTGTTTTCCAGTGACTGCACTATTTTACATTTCCACCAGCAATGTTTAAATGTTTCTATTTCTCCACATCCTCTCCAACACTTGTTATTTTCCTTTTTTTTTTAAATTATAATCATCTTAGTGGGTGTGAAGTACTCACTCATCTGGATTTCAATTTGCATTTCTCTTATCATTAATAACACTGAACATCTTTTCAAGTGCTTGTTGGCCATTTGTATACCTTCTTTAGAGAAACAGCTTTTCAAACCCTTTGCCTATTTTTTAATTGGATTGTTTGTCTCTTTGTTGTTGAGTTGTAAGTGTTCTTTATATATCTGAATACTAAACTCTTATAAGACATATGATTTGCAAATATTTCCTCCCAGTCTGTGGGCTGTCCTTTCACTTTCTGGATGGTACCATTTGCAGCACAAAAGTTTTTCAATTTTGATGAAGTTTAATTCATCTATATTTTCTTTTGTTGTTTATGCTTTTGGTGTCATATATAAGAAAGCTTTGCCTAATGCAAGGTCATAAAGATTAATTGCTGTTTTCTTCTAAGGGTTTTATAGTTGTAGCTCTTACATGTAGGTCTATGATGCATTTTGAGTTAATTTTTGTATCTCACATAAGATAAGGGTCCAACTTCATTCTCTCACATGTGGATATCCAGTTGCCAAAAAGATTTTTCTTTCATTATTGAATGGCTTTGGTATTCTTGTTGAAAATCAATTGAACATAAATGTAAGAGTTTATTTATACATTCTCAATTCTACTCCACTGATCTATATGTCTATCCTTATGTCAATAACACACTGTCTTGATTACTGTATCTTAAGAAGTCTGAAATTTAGAAGTGTTAGTCCACTTTGTTCTTCTTTTTCAAGATTGTTTTGGTAGACTTCCCTGATGGCGCAGTGGTTAAGAATCCACCTGCCAGTGCAGGGGACACAGGTTCGAGCCCTGGTCCGGGAAGATCCCACATGCCACGGAGCAACTAAGCCCGTGTGCCACAACTACTGGGCCCGCATGACACAACTACTGAAGCCCATGTACCTAGAGCCCATGCTCTGGAACAAGAGAAGCCACCGCAATGAGAAGCCTGTGCACCACAACGAAGAGTAGCCCCCACTCGCCACAGCTAGAGAAAGCACGTGCGCAGCAACAAAGACCCAACGCTGCCAAAAATAAATAAATAAATAAATAAAATCCATAAAAAATTTAAAATAAAGGATTAGTTTTAAAAAATTGTTTTGGCTATTCTGAGTACCTTGAACTTTCATATGAATTTTAGAATCAGCTATTCGATTTCTGCCCCCAAAAAAGGCTGTTGAGATTCTGATAGGTTTTACATTGAGCCTGAGGATCAGTTTGGTGAGTAATGCCATCTTAACAATATTAAATATTCTAACACAGGAATACAAATGTCTTTCCATTTAATTTCTTTCAGTGATGTTTTCTAGTGTTTTCAGTGTACAAATCTTGCACTTCTTTGTTAATCATTCCTAAGTATTTTATTCTTTTTGATGCTCTTGTAAATAGAATTGTTTTCTAATTTAATTTTTGCATTGTTCAATACAATAATTTTTATATATTGATCTTGTATCTTATAACCTCACTGAACTCATTTATTAGTTTTTAAATAGTTTTTAAGTGGATTTCTTAGGATTTTCTGTATACCATGTTATCTGCAAATATAGTTTTACTTCTTCCTTTCCTATCTGGATGTCTTTTCTTTCTTTTCTTTGCCTAATTGTCCTAGCAAGCATAATTCTAAAAAAGTAAATAAAAGAGTGTGTTGAAAGGTGGTAAGTGCAATGGAGAAAAGAAAAAGTATATTCAGGTAAGGGAAATTGGGATTACCGGGGGTTAGAGTTGTAATTTTTAATTGCTTCTCAGTGAAGAGGTGACATTTGGAGAAAGAACGAAAGGAAGTGAAGGAGTTGAACATGCAGGCGGTGGGAACAGTCAGGGCAAAGCGCTGAGGCATGACTGTGCCAGGCAGGTTCTCCAAGAACAGCCAGGGGCCAGTGTTGCTGGAGCAGAGTAAGCAAAGGCATCTCATGCAGAGTCTTGGCACTGAAGGGTGTAGAGCAGAAGCGTGGCTTGACCTCGCATTTTGAAAGGACCACTGTGCTGAAGGGGGTAGAGGAAGAAGCAGAGTGGCCAGCTGGGGGCTATTGTAGTAATCCTGGAGAAAGGTGATGGTGGCTTAACCAGGGTGCTGTCCATGGAGGTGGTGAGAAGAGATTGAAGTCTAGATATATTTTGAAGATAGAGTTGACAGAATCTGTTGACAGATTAGATGAACAGTGTGAAAAAGAGGAGTCAAGATGAGTCCAAGGTTTTTGGCCTAAGCGATTGAAACGCTAGAGTTGCCGTGACCTCAGATGGGGACAACTATAGAAGGAATAGGTTTTAAAGAGAAGATAAGGATTCACTTTTAAACACATTGAATTTGAAATGTCTACTAGATCTCCAAGCAGAGATCTCAAGTAGGGAATTAGATATACAACACTAGATTCAAGAGAGAAATCTGAGTTTGAAATATAAATTGAGAATCATTGCCATCTAGATGGCATTTGAAGCCATGCAATGGGATGTGAGCACCAAGGTGGTGAGTGTCCAGAGGAGAGACGAGGACTGAGGCGTGAGATGTGGAGCCTTCTGGCACCTACAGGCTGGGAAGAAGAGAACGTTCCAGGAGACAAGGCTGAGACAGAGCTGCCAGAGAGGCAGGAGGCAAACCAGGAGAGCACAGTGACCTGAAGACAAGTGAAGAAGTGTGTGAAGGAGGGAGGGGGATCAACTGTGTCAACCGTTTCTGAACGGTCAAGAAGGTTGTGGACTGGGAGCTGACCACTGGCAAGCTGACCAAAGAGGGAGCATTTGTTTTCTACACTTCCTTTCATTGGGAGAAAGCACAGGTGGGCAGCGCTACACGACAAGAGTAAGGACTGTACAGAAGGCCAGAGACAGTATTTGACTCTCTAGGGCCTGTTTCGTTATCTTTTGCTACACAACAAATTACCCCAAACTTATTGGCTTGAAATAACAATTATCATCTCACAGTTCTTAAAAGTCACAAATCTGGGCATGGCTCAGTTGCAGTATCTCTCCCCAGGCTACACTCAAGGTGTCAGCAAGGGACTTCCCTGCTGGCGCAGTGACTAAGAATCCACCTGCCAATGCAAGGGACACGGGTTTGAGCCCTGGTCCAGGAAGATCCCACATGCCACGGAGCAACTAAGCCCATGTGCCACAACTACTGGGCCCACATGACACAACTACTGAAGCCCATGCACCTACAGCCCATGCTCTGGAACAAGAGAAGCCACCGCAATGAGAAGCCCGCACAACGCAACGAAGAGTAGCCCCTGCTTACCGCAACTAGAGAAAGCCCGCATGCAGCAACGAAGACCCAACGCAGCAAAAAATAAATTAATTTTTTTAAAAAAAAGGTGTCAGCAAGAGCTGCAGTCTTATCTCAAGGCTCGCCTGGCGAAGGCTCGGCTGCCAAGCTCACTCAAGGGGTCGTTGGCAGGACTCAGCTCCCCACTAGCTGTTGGCTAAAGGGGGCCATCAGCTCCTCTCCACATAATCCTCTCCATAAGGCAGCTCCAAATACAGCAGCTGGCTTCCTCGGAGTGAGCAAATAAGAGGCCCATAGATAATACCAGCAAGAGACAGAGAGCCAGCAAGATGGAAGTCAAGCTTTTTGTTATTTAATCATGAACATGAGATGCCAGCACTATTGCCATATTCTGTTCATAAGAAGCAAGTGACTGGGTTCAACCCACACTCGGGAGGGATTACACAGGGGCATAAGTACCAAGAAGTGGGTATCACTAGGGACCCTGACAGAAGCTGCCCACCAAGCAAATCCAGGACTATAAAATGCGTTGAAAAAAAAAACTAACACTACATGACTGGCATTTCGCCAGTGCATAATAAAAATAAAAAACAAGTAAAATAATTCTACTCAGGAAATGAACTTATTTATGAATGACTAAACCATGACTAAACTGAAAACTCTTGGAGCCCAAGGACTCAATCTTCTTAAAACACTCAGCACCAGCATATTGTTTAGCATACACTTGGCATACATGAGTGACACATTTTGCAATGTGATAATTCTCAAAAAATAGAGGGGCTGATAATAGAAGAGTTAGGTTTGCCATCCCTGTGACTCGGTTCAATGATTCGAATTTGGGCTCTGCTGTGTGATTTGGGGCAAGTCACTCAACCTCTCCATGCCTCAGGTGCTGCGTATGTAGAATGCAGATATTAATACCCACCACCCCCAGACTGCTGTGTTGGTGAAATGCAAAACTGTATGTAAAGATACTGAGCACAGTATTTGAGCACTGGTCCATCATAAGTGCTCAAAGTAGGTTATCATTTTTAAAAAGGAGGTTATTATTTTACTGCTACCTTTATGAACATAAATTATAACAACTGAAGGAATTTGTGTTGAATGAGATGATTGAATGAGATGTCTGAATGCGTGAAAGATCCTATACATGTGTACTCTTGTATACCTGGCTTCTAGTAAGTGTCCAATAAATGGATATTATCATGACTATTAATTGTATGGTGCAAATCATAATTACTGAAGGAATTTGAGTGTTCTCGTTTACTCTGTTAGTTCATATTCATTCTTCAAAACAGTCCTCAGCATACCTCCTCCTGGTACCCTTCTGGACTGGCCATATCCAGTTTCACTTATCTGGGTAAGCAGAATCTGTCATGTGATGTGCCTGTGTGTCCCAGACCGCTAAGTTCTATTCTGGGGCTTTTTCGTGGCATGCCCTATTTCTCCCATTTGATTGTGGCACCTCAAGAGCTGGGCTGTGGGTTTTCCTCCTTCCACACACCCCCAGGACCTAGCAGTGTGTTCTGTACCCCGTCCTGCTCCGCCCAATCCACATGCCATACAGCCAGACACAATAACTCTGGTACACTGCCTGCTAACACAACTGGGAGATAACCCTAGCTGGCTGGCCAGAGGGCTGCAGGGGAGGGCAGAAGGTGGAGGAAGG
Organism: Balaenoptera physalus; assembly: GCF_965194825.1. Lineage (NCBI taxonomy): Eukaryota > Metazoa > Chordata > Mammalia > Artiodactyla > Balaenopteridae > Balaenoptera > Balaenoptera physalus. The sequence continues at coordinate 87,317,139 of NC_138886.1, read as the reverse complement.
AACAAAAGCATACCGCTGGAAGGGCAAAGGCAAGCTGCATGGTCGCATTCAGTCTTGCAGAGAGTGGTGGGAGCCATCGGTAATACCTGCTCCCACACCAAGGCCCCCCACAGAGCCATGCAGCTGAATGATGGAGATTCGAATGCGGCTCTGCTCCAGTCAGGCCACTCCGTGAGTGGTGGCCACTCCATGCTGAGGGCAACATTTGTGAATCAAGTTGGTCCAAAGGATAGAGAAGGGCCTTGAATCAGCCAGCACAGCTCTGTTAGGAGCTGTGTGGCTTCAGGCAGTTAACTTAACTTCTCTGAGCTTCTCAGTTGTCTAAACAGCTAATACTTACTGAGCACCTCCTGTGTACTAAGCATCATTCTTAGTATATATTATTTAATATCACAATAACCCATATGGCAGGTACTATTGTTGTATCTATTTTACTGATGAGGAAACTGAGGCACAGGGCACTGAGAAGTCTACTCAGGCTCAAATAGCTCAAATGTGGTGCGGGCAGGATTTGAGTCCATAACAAACACCCACCATGGTCCTAACCTCATACATTAGTCAGGGTTCTCCAGAGAAACAGAACCAGTAGGATATGTAACAAAAGCTTTCCTATAAGAAATCGGCTCATGCAGTTATGGAAACTGACAGCCCCAAGATCTGCAGGTAAGTCAGCAGCTGGAAACCAAGGAGAGCTGAAGGTGTGGTTCCAGGCTGAAGGCCAGAAGGCTGGAGACCCAGGAAGAGCCAGTGTTTCAGTTCAAGTCTGAAGGCAGGAAAAAGCTGATGTTCCAGTTTGAAGGCCATCCAAGAGAAAGAATACTTTCTTACTCAGAGAAGGGTCAGCCTTTTTGTTCTATTCAGGCTTTCAACTGACTGGATAAGGCCCACCCACATTAGGGAGGGTGATTTGCTTTACTCAGTCTACCAATTTAAATGTTCATCTCATCCAGAAACACCCTCACAGATGCCCAGAATAATGTCTGACCATATATGTAAGCACCCATGAACCAGTCAAGTGGACACATAAAATTAACCACCGTGCTTCACAAGTGTTAACTGAGAATTAAATGGGACACTATATGTAAAAGTTTAAAAAAAATAAAAAACAAGATCTGGCAAACAATGATCAATAAATGGTAGCTAAAAAGGAATATATATATATATATTCATTAAGAAAATGTGACTCAGCTTCAGCTGCTAATAAGTGGGTTTGGGGCTAAAAGTTTGGTATGGCTTTAATAGAAACTCACTTGACTCCTTTGTTAAATGTTGTTAAAAGTACAGCTTGGGAGCCCCCCTGGACCAGAGAAATCAATGCAGGGGACCCTAGCCTTCCAGTATTTAGCACTAGAAGCTGAGAATGGACATCCATTTACTCCAACCCAGTTTAACTGGCATGTATTAAGCACTTGCTGCCTGCCAGGCGACGTGCTGGAATCATCTGTTCATCGCCTGTGATCCTCAAGGACCCCGCACACAAGTTGCCATCACGCCCATGTGGCAGATGGAAAAACTGGGGCGCAGAGAGCTGGCGTGGCTTACTCAATATCTCTCAGCTGACAAGTGATAGAGTCAATGTCAGAATTCAGAACTGCTTGCCTCAAAACAGGTGCCCTCACTTCTATGCCACAGATGTCCACCTGGTTTCCAAGGATTTTGCGATGGCACCCCCAAATCACGGAGAAGTTGTCTTGTCCTGAGAGAACATTCACAAACTAACTTTGATCAAGACAAAAGAAACATGCTTGGGCTCAAGTTTTGCAAATTGCCACTTTGGAGACTGCTTACTCAAGCAAAGAGGAAAACATCAGTTATTTCAGTAAAAGCTATTTTGCTCATTCGAGTCCATCGGTGTATCCTCTCGTTATGCGGGAAGGAAAACTCTCAGGGAAGTTCCATTCCCTTCCTGGGTGCCTGCTCTACTCCAGGGTCAGATGGATCCAGGGTCAGAGAATTTTATTGTCACAACAGCTGTTATTAATGGTAACTGTGCTGTCTTGCCCCATGTAAGAGCTCTCCATGGAGGAGGAGAAAACCTGCGCTCAGAGCATCCCTGGGAGGCGGCCCTCAGCAGGAGGCAGGATGTTGCCTGGCAGAGGCAGACTCCCACGAATGGGGAGGCGGAAATGGCCTGTTCCAGGGCAGAAGGTGGACACAGAGGATCTTTTAGGGGGAGTCTTAAAACCACAAGGCCTTATAAAGCAATGGACCTTCCAAGGAAAGGGAGTGCAGATGGCCTGATCTGTGAGAGCAGCCTCCCACTGATCCCTGTGGTGTGAAGTGGTCTCAGAGGGGGTTCTGTGTAGCCCTCAGGAGCACATCAAAAGAGGCTGCAGTGGGTTTAAACATTTGGAAGCTAAGATAAGAATTGGAGGAAAACAACCAATGCTGTTCTCTTCTTCTGGGGTCAGTTCTATCTTCAGAGCCCTCCTGGGCCTAATGAATGACCTCTAACTGCCTCCAGAGAGGCCAAGACCAGGAGAGCAAGTGGTCTGGCAAAGACCATGAACTGTCTCCAGAAGGCCCAGGCCATCTCTTGTCACTTTCACACAGCACGTGGGGTTAACGGTGATATTAAGCTGGGAGGATTCTCTAAGGATAATGAACACAATATGAAACAGCCCCCTCTAACCGCGCTCAGGCAGGAGAGCAGCAAGGAGGGCACTCACGTTCCAGACTTCTCTGAGGAGGGCAGGAGTCCCAGAAGTTTTATTTCTTTTACTCAGCTTGGAGACATTTTCCCCCAAATCATTCTGTTCAGCCCTTCTTCAGCCACGAACTGGCAGAACCTACAACACGGGTTCTCATGAGCTTTAGGAATTCAGCTTCCTATTTTTTTCCAATTCCAAATATAAAACAAACCCAAAAAAGCATTAAAATAATTTGAACTTCAAAGACTCTAATTCCTAGTGGCCACAATGAAATTAAATAAGAATCAGTCTCTCTCTCTCTCTCTCTCTCTCTCTCTCATCTTCTCCCTCTCTCATTTTTCTCCCTTTCTAAGGAGAGGAAAATAAAAGCAAAAAGGACATGGAGCCCATGCAACTCCAGGAAATGCTTGCATGAAGCTTCTTTAGCTTCTAACTAACATTTGTAACCAAGGATCAGCAGAGCAGCCTCTTGTAATTACCGTTGTTGCCCCATTTGCGGCTATCTCCGCGAGGCCAGTAAATCTTAAAATTACAGGCTGACCACCCCGGAGAACTGAGACAGAGTCAGCCACATCTCTCAAAGGCACTGCCCTGGGCAATTCCCACCCCCTGAGATGACTTGCTCGCCAGGGAGAAGGCCCCGCCTGGGAGCGACTCCCAGACCTTGCTGCGGCTTGGAAATAAATAAAACCAGGGTGGGTGGCCCAGGATGCAGGCACCCCTTGTGAGCAGAAGAGGAGGCTGCTGGTCCACTATCCCTGTCACACCTTCCATCACCCCAGCCCAGCTTGGGCTCCTGGTTAGGCCCCAGAGATGGACAAGAAGAGGAGAGAGCCAAGGAACAGAGAAGTGGAAAGTAGAAATGCCTTGACAGGGAGACATTTGCCTCTAGAAATACTGTTCCTCTCTGTTGAGGAGCACGACACCTGCAGAGGTCAGCTAGCTTAACACCCGGGTCATTTTATGTGAATGGAGCTCAAGATTTGACTTGAGATTTAACCATGATCTGCTGACTTAACCCTGCAGATCTTGGGGCTTGTCAGTCTCCATAACCGCATGAGCCAGTTTCTTACAGGAAATCTTTTATTACATATCCTACGGATTCTGTTTCTCTGGAGAACCCTGACCAATGTATGAGGTTAGGACCATGGTGGCTGTGTGTTATGGACTCAAATCCTGCCCGTACCACATTTGTGCTATTTGAACCTGGGTAGGTTTCTCAATGCCCTGTGCCTCAGTTTCCTCATCAGTAAAATAGATGCAATGATAGTACCTACCATATGGGTTATTGTGGGATGAAATAATATATGCTAAGAATGATGCTTAGTACACAGGAGGTTCTCAGTAAGTATTAGCTGTTTAGACAACTGAGAAGCTCAGAGAAGTTAAGTTAACTGCCTGAAACCACACAGCTCCTAACAGAGCTGTGCTGATTCAAGACCCTTCTCTATCCTTTGGACCAACTTGATTCACAAATGCTGCCCAATGCCAAGAGCCTAGGATAATAAAGTGCAGTCTCAGTGTTTTGTACATCACATGTGGAGTTCATGATTTTGCCCTTACATAATGCATTTCATTCAGCTTTTTAAATTTGGCTATAGATACCTATAAATCTGTCTTATTACTGCCTTTATCAATTCTGCTATTTACAAAAGTCCAGCAGCATATGATTTTGTGGTTAATTAGTATAAATAATGCTTCTGGGTCAAACATTAAAATAATATTCCCCAAGCCATTTAGCACCTATCAATGGCCTGCTGTCTAGATGTTCTGTCTTATCTGCTTTTAGCTGGCATCCACCAACCCCTCCACTGATCAGCCTAATTCCCTACATATGTCCCTTTCAGCATCTCCAGAAAAGGTGGCTCTGGGTGGCTCTGTGTGTGTGTGTGTGTGTGTGTGTGTGTGTATGTATGTATGTGTGTGTCTCAGGTAGAGCATTGGTCTTTGCCTCCTGCTGAAGAGAATGACTCAGAGTTTAGGTGACTTGCTCAAAGCCACAGAACAAAGAAACAAACAAACAGAAACTCAAAATGCTTTCTTCCTACTGTTCTTTCTGCTGCCCCGGAAGGTCAGATGTCTGAGGAGCACCGTCCAGATTTGGACACCATTGCATTTCCATTTCAGAGAAAGAGAGATCCATCAACCAAATTGGTTGCCACAGTACAAGTTTCCTATACACAGACAAGAGGAAGTTCTGAATTAAGATTCCTACAAAATACAACAAACAAAAGAGAATTACAGAAGAGAAAAAAGGGAAGGAGGGAGGGAAAGAGGTAGGGAGAAGACAGAGAGAGGAAGGAAGGGGACATCGTGGACAGTCAGTTTTGCAAAGGAGGTTTTAGCTGCTCCAGGGGCTGCTGGGAGGGAAAGGGTGGAAGGCAAGGAAGAATTCACTCACCAGTGGTGGTCAGTTTGGAATTGTTTACAGCGCAAGTGCCCCGAGGGGGCTTTGCTTACACAAAGCAGACTTCAAAGAGCCCGTCAGACATTAACAGACTGACCCTCCACCATTCCCACCCCCAGTCTCAGGGAGCCTGGGGTTAGGACAGCAGTCTTCAACCGGGAAACTGAGGACAAAAAAAGGAGCCAGTGAAGAAACTGGGAATGCCCCCCAAGACTCTGCCACTAAGACCCACTGCTCACATTGCCATCAAAGGTATTGCCCTCATCAGGAGCCGGCTGGCCTGCACGCCTCAGTGTTTAAAGGATCCAGTTCTCTTTGGAGCCAGAGATACAGGAAGTCCCAGGTGAATTATAAAAGCCAGCAGTTTCCAGGTCTCTCCCGTTCGAGGCCAGCAGTCTCCGTGGGCCGATAGTGGCCCTTACTAAGTTCCTGAGGACTGGCAGAATCTAGGCATGCCCTCCCCACAACCCCCCAGATATTTGCATCCATTCGGCGCTTGGATTCCCCCTCCGGCTCCTATGGAGAAAAGGCTGCTGGAAACCCAGACACCCTGTGGAGGGGACTGGTGCCAAGTCGTCTGGGGCCCCCTCCCCCGGGAAGCAAGAAGCACAGCCAGCCTTGTCACCATGCCCTAAAGGAGGATGGATGGCCCCGGTAAACCGATCCTCGCTAATGTAACCATAGGTGCTATTTCATTTAAATACATCGACCCAGACATTTCCCATCAGTACAGCGCCTTTCCCTGAGGCCTGCCTCTGCTCCCTCCAAAGCCTCAAACCACCCGGGTTAATGACACGCCCAGGCTGGGGACCAGAGTGTGTTAAGTGTCTTTGCAATGGCAAATGAGGGGCCCCCAAAGTCTTCCCTTTCTTCATTTATCATTTTCTATAATGTACCTATCACATACCCTGCTCCTCTCGCCTTTGCCAAACTAAACAGCCTTAGTCCTGCTAATCTCTCCTCAGATGGAGACCGGGGCCATAAATCTAATCACCGTGGAAAGAAGGCCTTCCCTGACCATGCCTTGGGCGCTCCGCACAGCACATATTATAAAACACACAGCAGATAATGGCAGAACTGCTGTCACAGGGCGCGTTATAAAATGCAGATGTTGTCAGGAAGAATGCGCCTGTTGTGAAGTTTCAACTGTAAATTAGCCAGCTTGCTAAAAGGATAAAGGCCATTTAATTTGCTCATCAACTCCACCCTCTCTCCTCTTTATCCTTTGTCTCCATGGCACATTATGTTTGAATAAAATTCCGGGTAGAAATTGGAAATAGAGGACTCTGGCACTGGCTTTGCCAGGTAACATGAAATTAAATCCCACAAGTCTGTTCTCTATGTCTGTAAGTCTGTTTCTGTTTTGTAGATAAGTTCATTTGTATCATATTTTAAACCATAATGGAAAAGAATAGGAAAAAGAATCCATATATATATAACTGAATCACTTTGCTGTACAGTAGAAATTAAGATAATATTGTAAATCAACTATACTTCAATAAAATATTTTTTTTTAGAAAATCCCATTAGCTTCTTGAATCAATTTTAAAAAGTAAAAGTTAAACATGTTGTCTGTATGCATTTTTTAAGTAATAGAATCCATTCTCAGCCCCCCAGACCTGACTTAACCCCCACCCCATGACTCCCCACCATGACATATTGAGGTGGGCTGCCCACAAACCTCTTCCTTCCAACCACCTCCAAGATGTCATGAACTTATTAATGTCTTTTTCAACGAACACTAAATTTTGCGGCATTCTGCTTTCAGAAAGTGAAAGAAACGGAGTTATTTTGTTTTTGTTTTCCTTTTTTTTTTACATCTTTAAAAAAGAACAGCAGTGGGCTAAATCTCTCATAGCACATTGCAGGGATGTTAATAAGGTCTTTAAGGAAGGCAGATGTACTGAGAGTATCCCTTTGGTCACCAAGAAAACTAAATTCTTCCTTTTATCCCTCTCTTCTCCCAGTCATCTTCAAGAAAGGAGAGTGGTTCAAAGAGACAGGAGATACTAGAAAGAGGAAATATTAAGACCTTTGTTACTACTTATGCTTTAAATGTCTGCCTTGGAGAAAAGAACTGAGTGTGAGACTTGGGAGTGGTCAGTTATACGCCCATGCCAGTGCCCAAGAAGCAAATCACCTGGCTCAGCTCTCCCCAGGTGGGGCCAGACTGGAACTACGAAACCCCATTGTTCCTCAGGTTGGGTCTGGCCTGGCCCTCATCTGGGGCAGTAAGTAGCCTAGGAAAGACCTAGGTCCCAAGTTACCCCGTGATCCATGCTACTTCAACAGGTCAAGATAAGAATCTGGAGAACTACCAGAAAATCAGTTCTGAGAATAAGCATGGACCATCTTATTGAGCCATCAGTGTTATCCAATGATAAGCAATTGAAAATATTAATGTGTACATTAAGACAAGCATATTTTTTAAAGGCACATTTATTTGTGTTAAATGCAAGACTCATATCAACATTTAGGGGGAGAGGGAACAGGCAATGAATTTTGAGCTTGTGACTAGCACCCTCAGAAGTCCCATAGCCCTCAGGGGTCTATTCCCTTCTCTGCAAGTCAAATTTGAGAAGCATCTTAGTGGGCCATAGCCCATCTCCTAAGAACACAGAGCTGGGAAGGAGGACTCAAAGAACGGAATTAATGCCAATATTGCAGAGGTCTCGGGGGAAAACACAACAGCGAGCTGCTCAGAGGGCCATGGGGCCCAGGATTGGAGTCCAGGTGTTCTAAGGACCATCCCTATGAGGTTCAGGAACCAGGGCAAGACAAATTTGGAAGTTGGGACCCTTCTTGTCATAGACCAGGGAACCTTCCTCTCTCTCTTAATTTGAGTTCTCCCAGAAGCAGACCCTTAGACAAGAATTCACATGTAAGTAGTTCATTTCATACGGGATCCTAGGAAACATCAGTGGGAGTGGGGAAGTGAGATGGCGTAAGATAGACCTCCAATTAGGGATGCATCATCCAGAAAGCTACCACTGTGGATAATTGGAGCTTGATCCCTCTGAGGAATTCTGGAAAATACATAGAACATTTGCCTCAGAAGCATCCCACCAATGGCCAAGGGCACTGGGGTACTTATACACCAACTCCCTACATACTGGTGGGGTGTTGCTGGGGGAGGGGAGAGGTCATGAATTTCCCGCACTTCTGCCTTGAAGCAGAAGCTCACCCCAGTACACAAAGAAAGCCCTTCAGTAAAGAGATGCAGGGGCTAGCCGCTGGAAATCAACGTGCACTGAAAGGGTAAGGGTGAGAGGGTATTGACTAGGTACACGTACCTCTGCACCAAAGGCTCTAGTCCTCTTCACCGAGGGTTAAGCACCAGACATGGTGGCTGACCTCAACCTTTAGATAAAAATGACACGCTACCACTACTGAAAGCTTATGTATGGGCAGTGTGTTAGATGCTCCTTATTTGCTCCTCCCAACAAGCCAATGGGTAGATATTGTGATCACAGAGAAGATAATTGGCTGTCACAATTGGAGTAGCTTCTGTAGAGACTTGCCACTGGTAAGGCTGGGACTTGAACCTAGAGTCCATCGGCATAACCTCTGCCTATGTGGTCAGTACAGAATTCCTGTCCAGCCACACCCCTGCCGCAGGTAACTGCCCTACGCACGCCCCCTCCCCCAGGAGACACAGTGAGGTTTTTGTAATATGCGATTGAGCTCTCCCATCTTGCCACAGCTTTGGGGACCAAGGGATGGGAAGTTGACCATTTGACAACCCAGGCCCCTGTGTGGCTTGAAAAGGTGAACTAAATAAATCAATTCCTGTCCTGGGATTTGGAACTGGTAACTGGAGACCTAGGAGTCAGCCAAGTGAACTGGGGGGGTGAGTGCAGTGGAGTTACACGTGAAGTGAATAGTCCTTGTTTTTGCCCTGTCGCTCCCCTTTCTTCTGGTCTCCTCACTTCTTCACTTCCTTTTTCATTTTTTAAGAACTACCTTCTCTATTATGCAAGTATGGTGTTAAGAGGTCAAGATACCCTGTCACCTCTGGCTCAAGATGCCATTGACCCATGCTAGGATAACTGGACTCCTTCCCTCTCGGGAAATTGACTCTTGAGTGGAGAGACACTAGGATAAAAAGCAGCTGAGATCAAAGCTCTGAAGTGATTGTCCACTCTTTCTGAGGCCTAGACATTAGCTTTTTCTTTCACTCTATGTGCTGCCCTGCAGCCATAGTGCTGGTATCCTGCCATACCCCCTGGCACCCACTGCTCCCTTACTCACTGTTCCAGTTATCTGGTGTTGCTTAACAAACCACCCCAAAACTTAGCAGAGTAAAACAATAATTTATTATTACTGTGGGGGTTGATGGGATCAGCTGGGTTGTTCTCACTTGGGGTCTCTCTCTCATATCGTTGCAGCCAGTCTAAGGCCAAGGCCAAGTTCATCTGAAGGCTTCTTCACTCACCTATGTGGTATCAGTCTGGGATGTCTGGAGTGTCTTGGGGCTGGCAGGGCATCTCTCCATGTGGCCTCTTCATATGGCTAGTTTGGGCTTCCTCACAGCATGGTGGTCTTGAAGTAGCTGGATTTCTTCGACAGGTGCTGGTTTCTCACAGTATTCTACTTCTCAAAAGTCACCAGCCCACCCAGATTCAAGAGGACAGAGGAATAGACTCCACCTTTCAACAGGGGGATAGCTGGTGCATACGTGGAAGGAAGGAATTGATGAATGGTAGCCATCTTGGAGCCAGAGCCAATAGCCAGTGGCTCTTTACTTCAGGTGCATGCAACTCTGCCTGAGGACGTTCTCTGGCTGGAAGTGTACTATGCCTGCCTATGGAAGACAGAATTCCAGAGAATTAACACCCCCGGGAGCAGTTCTTAACTACAGATGAATGGGAGTATAAATGCCCCAGCTGCCTCAAATCTGGGTGGATTAAATCACAGGTGACATCTGTATGGTTTCCCAGAGGTCCCCAAAGTGATTGAGCCCTGACTGCCCAGAGTGGAAACCTGCTTCTTGTTATACCCTCAGTGGCTGCCTTCTTTTCCCCAACTTACTTCTCCAGTCCTCTACTTGGGCCTACTGATATCTCCTCTCAAAAAAACAAAAACAAAAAGCATACAAACAACCCCTCCCCAAAAGACAACTTGCACCCAAAGCCTTTTCTCAAAGTCTGCTTCTGAGGGAACCTACTGCACACATACCCCATTATTTTCCCAAAATATTTCTTCCTCGGGTAGGTTAACCAGAGTTGGTTTCTTTCGCTTTCAACCAAAGAACAGTAAATGATAGAATGTAGAAAGGGGCCAGAGAGAGGGTGGGGAGCCACAATGTCCAAGTGCCACCCAGGTCACGGCCCTCCAGGACAGTGGAGCCAAACAGCCAGCTGCTCTGCAGAGGAGGATGGAGCAAGCCCACACGGAGAGAAACGCCTCCGCAGAGGCCAGCTCTCTTCAGTCCTCCCCTGTGATCCCACTCTCCGCAGAAGTTCTTGCCCTTGGAAGAATGTGACTGAGCCCCTTCCGTGGAAGCAAGCGATTCACAGGTTTGAAGGGCCAGGTAGAACCATGGAGACGACTCCTGTCAGCAGTCAGGGATTTCCACAGAAATCTTTTTCCCCTCCCTCTGCCTCTTCACTCACGCTCTACCCCACAGGGCCTGGCCTTACCTGTGAGCTCTGTGGTTCAAATAGCATATGAGATGTCCTCTTGCCCCGAACACCCCCCATTAACGAGGCTTAGGAAGATTACCGGAAATGAGGGCATTCAGTTGCTTTCCTAAAATGCCTCTGAGGACAATTAAATAGAGAAAATTTGAACTTTGATGGGATGTAGTGAGAGATATAGTGAGGGCTGATGCCAGAGACTGTAGGAACCCAGAGAACAATCTGAGGGCACGGTATGCCTGGGGACAAGAAGAGACAGTACCTGAGGGAAGGAGAGGGAGGGAAAGGCAAAGGTACCCAAGACCTGCATCCCTGCTTGGGGTGACTGAGGAAACCATACTTAACTTTGGAGTAAGACCCAATTTGTAGGATTTCTGGTTAGAACTAACGGGTAAAGAATTTCGTGGATATCTAATCAATGCTTTCACTCTACATTGAGTATTTATACCTGAGGACCTGAAAACTCTCTAAAAACAAACATTCCTCTCCCATGCAGGAAAACAGTGATTTGAAAAACATAGGAGGCCCCTGGTACGAAAAGGTTCAATGACTTATCCAAATAAAACCAGCAAAATTTGACGCTTTTAGACTGGGTTCATAGTAGATTATCCAGATAATTTATCATCTAAACTGGAACACCTTTGAGAGTAAAATGGAGCACTATTCATTATTAAGCCAGGATGTCCCAGGTAAACCGTGATATGAGTTCAGGAGCCCCAGGGCATGTTCTACTTTCCTCTACTGGGAGGCATCCTTGGCTAGTGAGCGAAAGTCTTCCATATGCACCTAAATAAAACTTGTAATTCACGTATTCCTCCTTGGTGGATATGGACAGTGGAAAATGCTCTAATCTTAGAACTAAAAGACTTGAACTGGGCTTCCCTGGTGGCGCAGTTGTTGAGAGTCCGCCTGCCAATGCAGGGGACACGGGTTCGAGCCCTGGTCGGGGCGGATCCCACATGCCGCGAAGCAACTAGGCCCGTGTGCCACAACTGCTGAGCCTGCGCTCTAGAGCCCGTGAGCCACAACTACTGAGCCCGCGTGCCACAACTACTGAAGCCCACGCACTTAGAGCCCGTGTTCCACAACAAGAGAAGCCACCGCAGTGAGAAGCCCACACACCGCAACAAAGAGTAGCCCCCGCTCTCCGCAACTAGAGAAAACCCGGGCAGCAACAAAGACCCAACGCAGCCAAAAAATAAATAAATGTTAAAAAAAAAAAAAAAAAAAGACTTGAACTCAAGTCCAGCTCTGTCCCTTCCTAACTGAGAGAACTTGAGTGGATCTCTTAACTTCAATCAGCCCAATTTCCTCCTCTATAGAATGGGGAGGATTCCACTCCATTCACAGGTTGTTGTGAAGATTAAAGATTAATATATGAAAAAGCACTTTGTAGGCCCTTGTTCAATAAATGTGTGGTATTATTTGTACATTCGGTGGTAAATCTGGACAACCTCTGGACAATGCATAAAAAAGCTTAAGCCTGATACATGATTTCTTGAAAAGCTATGAAAAGAATTGCCCCATGTTTCCATTCTGGCCTCAATATGAATAAATTCTGTTTATTTCATGTTGAGGTATTTCAGCCCACCAGGCCCCTCCTTTCATTCCAACTTGAAGGCAGCTTTTGACCCCTGAACTTTTAGCACCTTTCTCATTGGGGAGAAAGAACAGTTCCACATTTAAGTGAAAACGCATGTATATTCCTTGACTCTCTGCCTGAAGCCACTGAGTTTCACCAAGAACAGGCAATAGGAGTAACTTGTATTCAGCACTTGAACGTCTTCATGGTCAGCTTGAGGGGTAACATGGAAAAAGTTATAGGGGCATGAGAATAATAATATGGGGGTTTTCAACTGTAAAAAGAAGACCACACACACAGTCCCATGTGGATTGCACCCTGGACCATCTTCAAAAACATGGAAGTTGCATTCTCCGCAGCCATGCGTAGGCCTGGTTTAATTAAATGTAGGCCACAAATGGGCTGCCAAACATGATGCCGAAACGCTGTTGATTTCTGTGGTAGAAATTTCCCATTGCTCTGTGTTCCTGATAAGATAGTACATGTGGAGAGTACAACCTGAACACTTGGCAGATGGTCCCATCTGTTTTTCCATCATTTTGAATTTAGCAGGAAAACCTCAAGATGTGTTTTGACACAAGCATGCTTTTTTCCTTTCTGCATTTTGAAATGGTTGTGTTTGGAGCCTAATTAAATCCATATGCTTCTGATTCATTTACACTTAACTCATCAAAATGTTGTTTTGTAATAGCCATTTGAAGTCCAAGGCGCCTCTCTTGAGCCTTTTTTCTGAAAACCAGGAAGCTATGGTGTGCCAGCCAGCCAGCAGGGCTCTCATACCAAAAGGTTCAAATATGGTTCAAGACAAGATTTCACAGCCAGGAGATTCTGGTGGTTAGGAATTGTCCTAAAGCATCACTGTCAAGTGTGGGGTGTGACTTTGAATCTTCTGTTACTATCCAAAGATACTCAGTGTTCAGAATAGTAGAAAACAATTTATGAGAGAAAAAAAAAAAATGCTAGAATCACTGGACCCAACGGGAAATTTTAGTTTAAATGGCAATTGGGTGGTTTTCCCTTTTTTTTGTTTGTTTGTTTTGGTTTTTAAAGAAGAGTTTTTATTAGACATAACTAGAATTTATAACTGAAGGTTTCATGCCAACTCCTACCCAGAATAAGTAGCCTCTATGTCATATATTCTCATTATCAGATCCTGTGTAGGCTTTAAAAAAAATTATCCATAACTTGGACTTAAAACAAAAGTATAACTCCTGCTCTTTCAATGTCATACTAGAACCTTGTCTAAAAAGCCCCCCTAAGAGTCTAGAGTTTGTGATCTTTGTTTGACTCACTATTTACTACCGTTTAGGGCCAAGACTTTGTAAAGTAAGTTATTAAATTGTAGAGTTAACAATTATTTTCATCCACTAAAAAAGCAAATTGTTTCTATCTAGGAAAAAAGATAACTCCAAAGGTTACAGTTTTGTTGTGCTATAGGATATTAACCAATTTTGTATCTAACTTAGCAATATTATTTCAGCATTTTTTCTTTGATTGACTATATATACCAGTCTTCCCAATCCTCACTCAAACCTGCTTTACCATCCATCAGTTCTCTCATTAATACATTCAATATATGTTTGATACACAATCACTAAATATGTGTTTGAGAGTCATTTAACTTTTTGAAAATTATCCTTTGAAACTGAATGAGTCCTAAGCCTGGCTTACCTGATCTTTCCTCTCACTGGTGTTCATTTGAGTTTTATAACTATGTAAAACAAATGGGCATTCGAAGAGCTGAAAACTGAGTAGATGCAACACCAGAAAAGGCCCAAGACTCAGCCAAGCAGGGAGAAAAGGGAACTGTTTTGAACACTGAATGAGTTTACATTCATCATCTCCTTTCATCCATGTAACAACTCTGGGTGGGAGGCATCACCCCACTTCCCAGGTGAGAAAAGTGAGGTGGGAAGTGATTAAGTAACTTGCCCAGAATCACACAGCTTGGAAGTGGCAGTACCCAGACTTGAACAGAGACCTGTCAATTCCAAACCCACGTGTTCTTCTCACTGCACCTCCCACTTTCCTGTATAGTTAAAGGCTTCATGGAGTGAGGCAGTAGAAAACCATAGAAGTGGAGAGAAGGAGCAGACCCAGCAGGGCCAGGACAGAGAGCAAGGCAGGCAGGGCTTGTTCCACAGAGATGTAAGTCAACTCATGTTCACGCTGACATGAAATATGCCAAAACTTCCCTGTGATAGGTCAGTGACTCAGAATAAATGCTTTAAAAAGGTCTTACAAACCCAAATGCCAACCTAAATTACTTTTATTGCATTACATAAATAAGTATAAGCATAAAACAAGGGACTGATGGGGGGAAAATATTTATTCCCCTCTTCCCACGATTCCACGTGGAGGAACATTCATCAACCTAACACTCGTAGCCCTGGCTGCCGGATCCTCCCTGGGGAGAAGAAGGACTTATCTGATTGGTGAGCTGGGAAACAGCAACTGGGCATGCTCAGTGCGTCCCCTCCCTGTGCTGGGGCTGCCCTCCACAGGGGTCAGGATTCTGCTCTGATGTCTGCCTTGGCTCAGTGAAGCTCTTCAGCTCAAAGGCCAGTTGACCAAGTTTCATTCTGGAGTGACATGTAACACATCTAAGCCATGACCCCCAGTCTACCTTTGATCAGTTACAGAGCTGACATTTTGATCATCTGTCTGATTCTTGCATCTCTGATTCCAAACACAGCCAAAGAAAAGAAGTGTAACCACCACTAAAACCCAAGTATAAATAAACTTGATGCTATAGAAATCCCACACAAATTAACAAATTATATGTTTAAAAATCTGCAAAAATAATAGAATTCAAGCTAGCAACACTAATCAAGGTGACGTGACAGATGGATTCTGTTATTTCTTATCTATTAAGCCACTGATGTTCTCATGAGTGTGGCCCCCCAGCCAGCCATGTGACTGCTCATTTCCACCCACCCCCTTTCTTCTCTTTCATACTGATTTGAAACTTTCCTTTAAAGGAGCGCCTTGGTGTTATTTTGTCTTCATTGAGTACAAATTCATTATTACATAAGAAGCCTGCCTCAATTCTTCCCCCATTAACTCAAGATAATTAAAATATTTCTACTTGACATGAATAGGATCCTAAAACCAAATGCAGACACAGGCTTGCACTTACATAGAGGTTCTTGGGGTATTAGTTATTCATCTAGATCAGTGTTTCTCAGTTTTTTTCATTATTATCCTCTTGACGAGCTTTTTAAGACTTTTTTGTTTTTATGAATCCCCCCCTGCTGTGAAATTTTAATACCATAGGCATACTATATATCTGTTTACATGTTATATGTATATCTGTTATTTAATATATTAAAAGATTACAAATTTTCACCACCTTTCCCCCAAGAACCAATTTTTTGCCCCACAAGGCGCAATGTCATCCCCTTTGAGAATGCATAATCTAGACCAGTGCTGTCCAGTAGAAATATGATGCAAGCCACATATATGATTTTAAATTTTCAAGTAGCCACACTAAAAAGTCAAAAGAGCAGGCAAAATTAATTTTCATATCATATTTTATTTAACTCAATCTATCCAAAATGTTATCATTTCAGCGGGTAATGAGTATAAAAATTTACAGAGATATTTTATATTCTTTTTTTCTCACTAAGATTTCAAAATCAGGTGTGCATTTTAAGTTTAAAGTACAATTCAGTTTCGACTAGCCACATCTCAATGTTCAACAGCCACATGTGGCCAGGGGCTACCGTATTGGACAGTGTAGTCATTCTAAATGATTCAGAATGTGACTGTATTAATCACTTTAGCCTACCTAAAAGCCAGGCTTATTCTCAGACCACTTGCAAACAGCAGAGACTACGTCTGCGGACCTCCGGAGATCTATAGATTGAAGTTGGAGAAGCCCTGAGTTAGTTAGGCATTTCCCACATAATCAGATTGCTTAGTCTGAGGGAAGTTTACTGTGAGGATGAACAGGGAAGTGAGGAAAAACAACCCATCTCGTCAAACCTCATTGAGAAATGGAATGCTATTCCTTGCCAGTCAGCATTTACAGTAGCTCTAGTGGTCAAGGGAGCCTCTCAAAGCTACTTGTCACCTTGCTCAGCCCCTGAGTCCCTGCTTCTTTCTACTCTCTGTCCTCCATCTCTGCACCTCATAGCTTCTGCTGTCTCGTGGCTTCTCATTCTTCTTTCCAGGTGTGAGTCTGCTTCTGCAACTCTCCACCAGATGCCTTCTCTCATCCTAGCCACCCAGGCTGTATACCTCCCAGCCCAGCCACCCAGGTGACGGGATCAGATCAGTGGCTCCAGTTTATGGCACCTCTTTGAGGTGGAGCCTTCTCCCCACCAAGGTGGGAGTCCCCTCATCACAACCAGCTCCAGGCAGGAAGAAGATGTGAGGGAAGAGCCTGCCTACCCTGCCTACACGATGCCTCCTTTCCACGCAGCTCCACCCCAGCCCCTTCTAGCTTTCCAGGCTGAAGTTCTCTCCAGACTCTTACCACCAGCCACACTGAGAGGAAAGAGAGAAGGGGAAAGAAAGAGAACAAAGAAACATCCATTTCAATCTTTCGAAAGTTGCAACTCAAAACTCCACTCCCTCCACAGCGGTCCCATTTTTCACAGGACTCTAGTTTGTGGCCTATTTTCAGAGTGCTTCCTACTTGAACATGGAGTTGGGTGGAAAGAGGAACGACAAGGGAGCCTGAGCTCACCCTAGAAATAAGAGAACTTCCAAGCATCTGGCGCTGGATTGCACTATAGAGCTCTTTGTGCGGCACCCCTCTCTCCGCGTGCACACACACACATACATACCACCACTCTTGGTCTTTAGGGTAACATTAGAAGCATGTTGCATTCCTTTAGGACAGTGGTTCTCAATCAGGAAAGATTTTGCTCCCCCTTCCCAAGGGGATATTTGCAACGTCAGGAGGCATTTTCAGTTGCCATAGCTGGGGCTAAGCGTGCTACTAGCATCCAGTGAGTAGAGGCCAGGCACACTGCTAAGTATCCTGCAAGGAGCAGGACAGCCTCCATAACAAGGAATTATCTGATCCAAAATGTCAATAGTGCCAAGGTTGAGAAGCCCTGAGCTTCAGGGAAATATTTTTTTCCACTGGTGATGGAACAGGGGAGGACTGAGGCAGAAGAGATAGGAGTGAAAGGTGAAGCAATCTAGAAGCATGTTGGACAATTAGGAGAAAGTAGTCTGTGATTGAACACATAATCTCCACTTGAATGTTTGAGAGACCTTTTTATTATGTTACTGCAACAATGTGAAGATACGGATCGTCAGGATGACTTGGGAGAGACAGCAAAATCTATGCCTCAGATTGTCTGGGTGCCAAGCCCGGCCAGAACCATACTTATTGAAAGATGAGAGCTTGTCTACACCTCTGATGTACCATAGAAGAAACGTAAAATATTGCGATGAAGTGGTGGCCAGGGCATAAAAGACAGCTTTTGTTAAACCTCTGACCCAATCCCAGTGAAAACACGGGGTTCTCCTTCTCCTCCCGGGGTGGGTTTGCACAAAATGTGTGCACAGATCCTTGTAGAGATAGGAGTTCACTGATCCCTGGTCGTTTCCCCAGTCATTCTTCTGTGAGCAAGACTTCTTCTAAGATCTTTTCAATTCATGATGGGGAAGGCCTTCCTGTCATTCTTGTTTTACAGACAGGAAGTCTAAAGCACAGAGAGGCTAAATAGCCAACGGCTTTACAGCTGGTAATGTGAAGAGGCAGGATGCAAACCAGGTCTGTCTGACGTGACCTAACTCAGCACTTGACCACCAGGCCATGCTGCTGCTCAGCACAGGGACCTCGGTTCCTAGAGGCTGACACCTTCAGATGGTTAAGGTGGGCACATGCAGATGTTTCCATTTGCTGAGCATCTCCCCTAAACCATAGCACTGACCCTTTACTTGACTGGAGAGAGCACAAGAAGAGACCAAGTTCTCACAGGCTGCTGTTCTTCCTTTCTTCCTTTTCCCTGTCTCCAAGGCGCCTCTGAACTGGAAAACCCAGGCACCACACGGGAGGAAACAAACTGAAAGGTACAAGGAGGCGAGCTTGTTCCCGAAGACTCTCTCAGTTGTTATAAGGAGTAACTGAAACTCGTAGTTGACCCCAACCCCGCAGAGTTGGCACCAGGAGGAACACAAGCATTTTATAAATGCTCTTCCAGGAGGGGAGGTGAGCTCACTTCCTGAGGGAATTACTGCAGGGGGTGTCTGCGGGGGCCAGCCAGGCCTGGCTTTCAAACATCTGAAACGGCCCACGGTGTAATCAGGCATGAATATTGATTCAAATAAATTATGCATGTTTATACACTCATTTATTATTTTATTCACACGCTCGCTCCATGAAGTTAGCCTGGGCAACTGTCATGGGGCTAGTCAGCTCTTGGATGCTGTAAAAACCAGTTGCTTTGAAATATTCGGTGGCCAAAGGGAAATCCAAGTTATTAGTGAAAATTATAACCAAAATGACAGCAACTTTCTATCATCTGGAAAGGCCTTGGTGAGTACAAGTCATCAGGGTCAGATGTTGCCCCATTCCTCAGGCTTTCATGAGAAGTAGAAGAGCAAATATGGATGGCTCCAGAGCATTCTAGCAATTATCATTTTAACAAATAGAGCTCTTTTCTAATATTCACATTCCTTTCGCATGGCCTCATGAAAACACAAACATTCACTCCATCCTCAAAAAATGCAGGCGCTCTGGGAGGAAAGAGCTACCCTCTCAGCCCCATAGTCAGGCTGGAGGAAGCAGAGACTGATATCAGATCCTGGGTTATAAAGTTGATTGCTTCTGACTCAGCTGATAAACTAGATCATACCTCTGGGGGTTTGGTTGTGCCCTGCTCTTGGGGCCATTCAGGGGAGGGCATGTATCTTCTGGAAGAGACCCTTGGAGGCACCCATCCAGAAGACCTGACTTGCATGATTGGTGACAGTAGGGGAAAGTCAGCAGACCTGCCTGTCTGCTCCCAGGTGGGAAGTAAACTGGGCAGAGCCCAGGCCCTAACAGCTCTCTGTGTCTTGATGTGACAGGCTGGGAGTGGGTGCAGACCCTCCATGCAGGAGGCTGGGTTACAATGGTCCAGCTTTGCCCTGCAGATGGAGCTTCCCCCCAAGATCCACATTTTGGAGAGGAAAGAGAGGTAATCCTGAAGCCCTCTGTTTTGAGGACTAAAGCTGATACTGTCCTTTCATCTTCAGCTGATTTCTGGTGTCTTCGTCACTTAGTCACCAACCCCAAAGGGAAATAGAATAAAGAATTTGGATTTCCTCAGTACATGATCAAAGGAACCTTATGTACTTTACTGAAAATTGAAGTTAACTTCAGTGCACTATTTTCTCTCTTGATAATTGTTTAAGGAGATACTCATGCCCTGGAAACTTGCATTAAGAGTTATGAATGTTTAAATTAATACATGAATTTACTTATGTATTTTTATGGGTTATTTTCAAATTTCATTGTCTGAAAGAAATGAAAGTAGAGGAAGACCCAAGAACAACAAACTCATATCTGAAAGAGACATAGGGATTTTCACTTTCTATAGTATGTGTTTCTACAATTTTTTAAAACAATGAGGTGAATTATATGTAATATGAGAAAAACGTTTTAAAGAAAGAAAAAAAGCAATACTTGAAATTTTAAATACTTAAATTCTTGGGGAAAAGACACAGTACTCCAAAGTTAGGAAGGAAGGAAGAAATTAAAGTTTAAAAATTGTGTGACCATAATCCCAAAGTACAATTCTTACTAGTCTTTCCACTGAAAAGATAGATCATTCTGGTACCATAATGGACCTGACCTCAGAGTTACAATCCTAAGAGCCCAAGATGGTGAGCATCTTCAAGTAGCTGCTCTGCAGCAGCCCATGGGCTAAGCTGCAGCCTCCATACACTAAATATTAATTGAACAAGCATCTGGTCATTTCTGGACACCAGTGGAAAGGAAATTTACAAACAGAAAACTCAAGGTGTTAATAGAAGGTAAAATTGTAACTATGAACCAAATTGAGAAAAAAAATCAACATTGGGCTGTTTACATCAATGGAGTAGATCCTTCTGATCACAGAAAACAAAGCAGCCAGAGGACTTTGAAGCCAAGTGTCCAAGCAATAGATTAGAGTAAAATTAATCACCAAAACTCATTCACAAACTATGTGTTGAGCAGCATTTCCTCTAAGGATAAGTCCTAGCAAGAGTTTCCCCAAGCTTTCCCCACAGGGAGATTCTGTATTTGCAGATTCATCAGATCATGTTCATTGTCCTTGCAGAACCCTCTACACAGAAGGGGAAATACTTGTTCATTAAGTTCTGCATACATTCTGGCCTTGGAAATAATTGGTACAAGAGAGATAAAACAGAGTGAGTCAGGACCAATGTCCCTTTACTGCTCCACTCCTTGCGTAAACCTCCTTCTCTTGGTACTCCTGCCATCACATGAATGGGCCAGTGGGCCAGTGCAGAGGAGTGGGCTGGTGTCTACATACACACACACACACACACACACACACACACACTACATTCTCTACACAAACACCACACATTACGCATACACACAACACATACACATATGCCACACACACACCACACTACACACGCACAGTACACAACACACACACAATGCACACACAAACACCCTACACATACCACACAAACACCACCCATACACACATACAACACACATACACACACCACATATCACACCTACACACCCCGCACACACTGCACACAACACATACATAGATCGTGCACACCCATATGCACCACCCACACAACACATACACACAGACCACACATAGACACACATACAGACACACCACACATACACACATGCACCTGTAAACCTTGACCGCACAGGTAGCAATCTCATTGTGCCAATCTATGGTCAGTATCTGAAGAGCAAACAAGGGCTTAACTAGCGCGGGGCCTTACCTAGCACGGTACCATTGTACAACTGGGTAGCCAAGTGTAACAACATCCTGTGCCCCTTCCAAGCGCACAATAGACTGGGCCTCTGTCAGCTGAGAGGGGAGACATTGTGAGTCACTAATTTTACCAAAACAAAACGGACTGCATTCCTCATTCTAGAAAGTGTGAGTGGCACTGATTATACAAGTTCGAGAAAAGGAGCAGTAAACCTCAACACGAAATGAACACTCTTCTTGAGCATTTTTTAAAAAGCAAAAGCAAGCTGTGATTTGCAATTTTTCTGGGTGCTCCCCATATTCCCATCAGTAAGGGAAGAGTTCAAGGATGGTAAAGACTATAAAGTTCTTAAATAGAGTGAGGCTGGTCTCCAAGATGTAGTGTCTAGCAGGAAAAAAATTGAGTGACAAAACGATGCACAGAGTATGATGCCACTTATGTGGAAAAAGAATTTTATTCCCTGGCCGCATACCTGTGTGTGAGTGCATAGAAGAAGGACTTGAGGGATCCACTCCAAACTTAACAATTGTTACCTCTGAGGAAGAAAACAGAATTGCTCAGTGAGGAGAAGCAAGCGGTGAAGAGGCCTTTCACATTTTACTCTATGTATTCCTAATTCATCTGAATCGCTGAGAAAGAAGAACGCACTTTGGTATTACTTGCATAATAAAAAAAAAGCAACAAAAATAACAGAAGAGCAGAAAAAAGAAATTGGATTTACATTCATAAGTAAGAATTACAATTTTTTTAAAATACCATGCCTCAGTTGGCAGGACACCCTGGATTTTGGGTTTTTTTTTTTTTTAAGCTGAAGACTTCCAAGATTACTAGTAGAAAGCACTATTTAAGACACCGAGAGCCGCATCTTAAGTCTCTTGCACGTTCCTAATGCCTGTGCCAAGCAGAGGAGCTCCAGGGACTCCATGGCAGCAGGTGTCATTGCAGGCAGAAGGGCTGGGACCAGATTGTCCAGGTTCCAACTCCACTGTGGCCACTTACTTGCTGGGTGGCCTAGGCCATTCCCTCTGCCTCTCTAAGCCTCAGTTTCATAGTCTATAGAACAGAGTTAAAAGTAATATCTACCTAGCTGGTTGAAAAGAGTGACAGAGACAAACACCTGTGTCGTACTTAAGCACTTAATGGGACACTGATATATGATAATTATTCTAGAAATATTGACTACTGTGATTAATGAAGCACCACTAGGAATTCTCACCGGAATGCATAATATTATCCTAAACCCAGAATGAATGAGAAGATTCTAACAGCCGAGCCAAGTTTCAAGCTCACACATTCAACACTGAACAAGAAGTTATTGAGCATTTTCTATGTGCCAAACACTGAGGGCACTGTGCTCCAGGAGTCTCCACTCAGAAAAATTAGCAGTGATTACAACAAAGCAGAAAAACAGTAGCTGCCCTGAGAGCACGTGTGTGTGGGTGTCAGAGAACCCAGTCCCATCCTAGGGAGAGGGAATCAGGTCAGGCTTCTCAGAGGAAGCAACATCTCAGACTCAGAAAAAGTCAAGTAGAATGAGAACATGTCCCAGACAGAACTCAGGAGCAAAACTTAGCAGTGAGAGGTAATACGGCAGGCGCCCAGCAATGCAGGTAATTCAGGTGGAGCTGGAGGTGGGGAGAGTTGGGGGAGAGCTTGTGAGTTAAGCAAGAAATCAAAGACCATTCATGCCTAATAAATTTTCTTCCCCTGTCACATCACACACCCCATAATATGTTTCCCCAGGTGTGCTGAACACAGCAGCCTGACTCACTGCACCTTCAATGGGAAAACTGTGTCCGGTTGGGGGGCCTTTATAGCACCGAAAGGGCAGGCCAGGGCTGGGGGATAGTGGGAAAAAGTTAATGCCCACAGATAAGGAGAAACACCATCAAGTGTTCATGAACCTCCTTGCACAAGCCCCAGACAGGCCAGGGTAACTAAAACGCCCACTGCACTCTCCCTTCATAGACACTTGCAGGTCAAGATTTCCCAGGCCTGGGTCTCAGGGGTTTTCTAATGCACTGTCCTCAGCTAGGCCAACGCAGTAGCAAAGTACCCAGGTGACATGTAGCAGGGGAAGGTTTTCAGCTCCTTTCAATGGTGGATTTGTCGAGCTCTTCAATAGGGAAACAAATAGACCTACACTTAGAGCTTGGCCGGGTGGACATGGAGGTGGGTGAATTCCTGGTACTCGAATGAAGCTCAGTAAAGTGAAAAGGCAGGTTAACAGACAGAGCTTACCATAAATTCTCTAGAATAGGGAATAAGGCAATCAATAATCATACCTTACCTTGTTTCCTTTTTGATTAGGTTGGAAAATTATTGTTTTCAGTCTAGCTTTCCTTTCTGTCACAAAGAATGGTCCATGGATTGTTAGGGATTCAGCTAAGAAGAAATAGTGGATTGAGGAATCCAGGGCCCAGCACTCCCACAGGCCCCACTGTCTTCAAAGAGCTAGGCAGTTATGCGTTATCACAGGACCTTGGCCCGCCTAAATGATTAGACCCAGGTGTAGCCACTCCGCGGACTAACCAAACGGGAATGAGCTGGGCCGATGGGTTCTCACTCTTGGGAACTTGGCTTGAGGAGGGAGAGAATCGGGCTGTGGGAACCCAAGCTGAAAAGATGCAGAAAGAGGAGACACGTGAAGTACAGAAGAAGCCACAAGAGGCCATAAACAAGCTGAAGTTTTAAGGAAACCACGTTATGAGGAAGAAGAGGATATGAGCAGGATGGAGAGGAGCCGGTTAATAAAGATAAGAGAAGCAAGAAGACACAGAAGAAGGTGAGGCCGAGAGAGAGGAGAAGCCGAGGTGGAGGTGGGACACTGGAGAGAAGATGCTGGTGCTCTCAGGAGCTGTGAAGCATCAGGGAAGGAGCCCCAAGTGCCCCAGCTCCTAATCTTTCACCCCCAAGAGGCTGGCTCTTCCTGACATAGTAAGCTCAATACACCTCACCTCCTGAGCCAGCCTGAGATCGCCTCTGTTCCTGGGATCCAAAGAACCTGGGAAACACAGCTGAGATACCTGAACGAAAAACATACACACTAGGAACTGGGAGAAAATGGGTATTTTCCACCAGATCTCTGCTGGTTTCTGCGGAACTGTGAATCACAGGCGTGGTGCAAAAAAGATGGATGTGGGAAATTTTGCCTGAGTTTTATAAAAGTGGGCAGGTGGTAGATTCCACCACATCGTGAACTTTGACTCCATGTTGTGCAGGATTCTAGGATAGAAAAATCAGACCAAAGGAGGTGGTCACAAGAGCCAGGAGTGGATTCTGAAGAACATTTGCAGCAGATTAAGCACATTTGCTTTTCTAAAAGTGGTGTGGAGGTTCAAAAATCTCCTGGTAGAATATGTTTTTATAAGAGTTGACTTTCTTCACCTTTGCTACAATGTGAAAACCATTCTTTAAAATAAACTTGAAAATCAAACACATCATCAAAGGTGGTGAATTAGGCACTTTGAAATAAACCTTCTCCTCGGTCCTTGAGCATTGTCTCCTTTGAAGTTGACTTTCTCCAACAATAATGTGTGATTTGTCTGCTTTCCTAAATTCTTCCTGCCCAATTACCACCACTTTCTGTTAGCAAGATGAGCCAAATCGCTCTCCCAGATAGAGGTAATTGTATTAGCAGTTTGCTAACGGCATCTTCATTCTCTGCTTCCTCCTCCTCCTCCTCTTCCTCCTTTTTAATAGGAAGCAGCTTTTATCAATAGTCTATTTCCAGAAGCCAAAAAGCCTATATATACACTTTCAACTACCCCGTATCCCCAGGATGCCCATTCCCCCAAGCAGAGAGAGGCTACAAGTTGTCGTACTGTTTTCAAGAGGCCCAGTCTTGTCCCCCTCCTCCACACGCATCCCAACTAGGAAACCCAGCAGCAGTTCTGGTTTTTCCATCAACACCTGTTGCAGCTCTTTAGTGAAACAGGTTTAGGGTTGGAGGGGGTATATCAGAGCTCAGGTTTTATTAGAAGCTGAATGATGAGGAAGACATAGGAAGACAGGGACCTAGACTAGCAAAGGTCTCTGTTTTCGGTCTCAGTAGTTTGGATCTTCACTGGTTTCATTGTTCTTTATGTTTCTAAATCAGATCCAGGCTTTCCACTGCCAGACATGGGCCCAGCCCTGGAGCCATAAACTTGAGCAGGTTCCTGGTTCAAAAGTTTGAAGTGATCAATTGGACATTTGCTCTGATCCCATCCACCTCAGGGAATGCAGTTTCTGGTGCAGTGCTGGGATATATGGTGAGATTGTCATACTAGACATCAGATCATCCTTGAGGAAATCATGGAGGTATTAATATTTTCAGCTATCAAGATCTTTCCTTGTTGGACTCCAATTATTGAAACCAATCATTACCCGTGTAATATTGTTCTCTTCATGTCAAATGAGGGATTGCTGGTTCTCCTTGAACCACTGCATCCACAGCTGCAGGCAACACTGTGGTCTCTGAAACAAGGGACTGGTACTTCAGCCACCATCTTGGATCCAAGAATTATTTTTAACTCTGTTAAAATAAAATTCTGTTTTGATCTCTAGCATCTCTTTTTGGTTCTTAGGATTTCCTTCTCTTTGCTTTCATTGCCCATCTGTTTTTGCATGCTGTCTATCTATCCATTAGAGCCCTTAGCATATTAATCATAATTGTTTTAAATCCCAGGCTGCGAATTCCAACATCCCTGCCATGTCTGGTTCTAAAGCTTGCTCTTTCTCTTCAAATTCTATGGGGTTTTTTTTTTCCCCTTTGGCTTGCCTTGTAATTTTTTTCTTGATAGCTGGACATAGTGTACTGGGTAAAAGGAACTGCTGTAAATAGACCTTTACTAAGTAGGTGGTGAGGAGAGGAAGCATTCTATAGTCCTATGATTAAGTCTCAGCATTTAATGAGCCTGTGCGTCTAGACTATGAACTTCACACGTGTTTCTCAGTTTTTTTCTCCCCCACCCGCCATTAGATAGGACATGATGGCTAGAGCCTGCTATGTAGGGGGCACTCCTATGGCTGGGTCCCTCTGGAGTTTTTAACTCTCAGAGTCATCTACACTGAACCTCCATCAATTCATCAATTACCATTCCAATTTTCCTGCCTCCCTGTTTCCCACAGTGGTTTCTACTTGTGGATCTCCGCTCCTGCAAGCCACGGCTCCCTGTGTTCACCTGTCTGTCTCTTCAATCTTGAGGGCAGCCGTTTCCCCTGTGTCTTCACTCCTTTTACAGATCCTAGAAGAGTTGTTGATTTTTCAGTCTGTTCAACTTTTTACTTGTTGTTAGGACAAAGGGGTGACTGCTAATCTCCTTACATATGGAAATGGAAACAGAAAGTCCCCCCCAAAATTTTTTAAGCCACTTTGCCCCCACCACTATCCCGTGAAACAAGAAAGTGAACAGTGTCACCACTATTCACGTTTTACGCTTCTTGTAGTGCACTCTTAAAGATAAGAACTGCCCTCTAATCCATCAGTTGACCTGAATCAAAAAACCTAACAGAAATCAGGGAAAAGCAAGGCCACTGACCTGAAAGTGACTGCTTGACTGTTTGGTGCCCAAGGGCCTTCCATGGGAA
Source organism: Balaenoptera physalus (assembly GCF_965194825.1). Taxonomy (NCBI): domain Eukaryota; kingdom Metazoa; phylum Chordata; class Mammalia; order Artiodactyla; family Balaenopteridae; genus Balaenoptera; species Balaenoptera physalus. Next base: position 87,290,367 of record NC_138886.1, on the reverse strand, counting down.
AGGAGGGTCCTCAAGTCTACTGGCTTTAGGTGGATGCTTAGTTGGGTGCTCTGTGCACAGTCATGTTGAACCAGTTCTGAAAGAGGAAGTGCCTGAAATGACAATGTTTGGGAAATGTAGGCAAGACCCAGGTAATTGTTTCTTCTGAATGGAATTAGTGCTGGGAGGAGGAGACCCGTGATTTGGGGTGATCATTTCTTTGGGTGATTTTGTTAATTATCTGTGGCAGATACTGCAAAATATTTCAACATCATTTCCAACCCTGTCTAGAATGTGTCCCTGCTCTGTAGAGGCTAAAAAGGGAAAGACCACCCTTCCCAGACTCCCCTAAAAACCAATTATTAGACTCAGTTGGAACTGCATTCTCAAGGGAGTGGGCAAGCGTTCTAGACTGTACCAAATAGATGCATCCATGAGAGACTTGGAAATCAGCAGTGAGCAACGGCAGGTGGCATAGTGAGGGGAAGTGGGATCTCCTAGCAAGCACTTGTTGGAATGCTTTTGTTCTATGACAGCCTTGGCCAAGTTTCTCTCTGTGGTCCCAGCAGCATATGATCTGGATAGCTGGCAGTGAGGACAGTGAGGTTTCTGCTAAAAAAACCATTTCATTGTGTGGTTGGTTTTCTTCTGGTTGCTTATTCCTGACTATTTAATATCCAAGCTTAGTTCCCTGGTACTTGTGGAAATTCTGTACTAAATGCTTCACTAGCTGGACTCTTATGGTTGAGAAAGCCTGGCCTCTTCATTGTTTCCAGGCGATGGAGTGGCAGCTGGATGGCCGTATGGTCAGTTCAGTTCACTTCCTTCTCTCTTCTCCAGTGCTCCCAAGCAATCAGACTCCAGGGAATGGAAAGGGATTCTGAAGGACCAGCCAAGAGACCAAAACCTAATTTTAAAAGTATACTAGATGAACAATCTGAAAAGTTAGGAATTTCCTCACAAACTCTAAACCAAAAACACTTCCGCTATGTTTATGTTCAAAGGTACAGATCTCAAAGAAATTGATTATATCTTGTATTTTATATAGGAAGCCCACTTCAAATGGCCTTAATATAGTTAAAATTCTTTTAAGAAAAAGAAATTTGAAAAGAAAATGTTGTTAGTCCAATTCATTATTGGAAAGAAGAGTTTGAACTAAGTTTTTTTTTTCCTGTCACTTCTTTTACATTTCTGAATTTAGAACTTTTTATTGGGTTTTAACATCATATTTCAATGTTTCATAACTGTACTCCTCAAAAGATAATTTTTAAGCAAGTGCACTTTTTCTGAGAATCATGTTTAGATCTGCTATTTTCCCTATCAGGGCAGCCTACCCATATTTAGAATCTGGAGGTTGACTCGGGTCTGTAGGTTTATGTAATAAAAAGAACTCATTCACCAATTCACACCTTAAAACTATGGCCCAGAAGCTTTGGACACCATAAGCATACAAATAAACACTTAATAAATAAGTAATAATGGTGGAAGAGGGTAGAAGAAAGACTGTTAAGCTCTTCGTATAAGTGGCAGTCTCTGAAAATAGTTTGCTATTCACTTGACTCGGAAAACTCCACAAAATCATGTAAATCAAGAGGTTCAAATTGTTGTGTTCACTTTATGAACACCCAGGAAACTGCCCAGAGCCATCAAGGTTATGCATATCTGAAAAGATGTCATTTTACAGAATCAATGTGTGCCATTCCATCCTTACAATGGCAGAGTTGGTGAGTGTGCCAGGCCCAAGAGTGGAGCTGGATATAGGGTCAGTAGCCCAAAAAGAGTGCTGAATTTTTGCTGCACATGCTTAAAAATGCAGAGAGTAATGGTGAACTTAAGGGTTTAGATGTAGATTCTCTGGTCATTGAGGACATCCAGGTGAACGAAGGCCCCAAAATGCACCACTGAACTTACAGATCTATGTGAGCTCCTACTGCCACATTGAGATGATCCTTACTAAAAAAGAGCAGATTGTTCCTAAACCAGAGGAGGAAGTTGAACAGAAGAAAAAGATATCCCAGAAGAAACAAAAACTTAAGGCCAGAATAAATTCAGCACAAAATAAATACAAATAAAAGTTGTTTTTTTTTAAGTTTGTTAACAAAAGCTAGGAGACTTCTTTCATTTTGGCATTGAATGTAGAAAGACATTGGAACTACAGGAGGATGTGGGCAGGTCTTAAGTGCTATAAAAGGAATTTGATGTCCGTAGAAGAGATTTCCCCATCTTGGTAAACTCCTCTCACCCAGTTTCACAGGCCAGACCTGGGAGTCATTCTTCTTGCTTGTCCCTCCCTCTCTCCTCACCAGACTTCTTAGTTCCCCTTCTAGCATGTTTCTTGAATTCATCCGCATCTTCCAAGTCTCCTGGCAGCGTCCTAGTCCAGCTAAACATCATCTGGCCTAACATCATCATCCTAACTGGCCTCCCTGTTCCCTCACCTGGCCTCCTATAACCCATTCTCTTCACAGTAGCCAGAGCCATCCTTTTGCGCCGCTCAGCAGACCACACCCATGCCTCCACACTCACGCCTGGGTCCTGCCTTCCTCACCAGGCTCACTCCACCTACCCTCCTCTGCCGTAATCCATCATAATCCTTCCAGTTCTTCAGCACACCAAGCTCCTCTCTCTGTAAGAGCCCACACAAGAGAACGGCTTATCTGCCTGGAACATCCTCCACTGACTCTTCATAGATTCACCCAGGTCTGAGCTGTCACTTTTCAAGCTAAGCTCTCTCCCGCTCCCTCCCTGAACCTTCATATCTAGGTGGTGTCACCTCTCCCCACAGCCCCTCCTTCTCCCCCAGCACACTGCTATTTTTCTATGGAACATCTCACAATTTATAATTATACATTTACACGTGTCTTTTCTCATTTATGTCTCTCCCTCATTAGACTTTAAGCTTCTCCAAGGCCAAGATCTTCCCTGTCTTGTTCACCATTGTGTTTCTAGAGCCTAGCACTGTGCCTGGCACATAGCAGGTTCATATGCATATCTGTTTTAATTTCTGGACAGATCAAGAAATCACTTAGGAGGAGTGATTTAGCAGTAATCAGCAACAGAGAAATCCAACTTATCAACAAAACTCCAGTTAAAAACAAATCTAGCCATTACCTCCATAAATTGAGGAGAAGGAAATGACAATTAATTACACATAAAGCTCACTCCGTGGTTGTTTCCACCTACCAGTCTGCAAAAAAATATAGATAAAGGTTCTTAAAATTGGACCTGCAGTCACCAGTTTGCAAAACAGCTTGCATTACCTACTACCATTTGAAGATAAGCATACCCAGTAATCCCACCCTTACTGTATAACCAACAGAAATGTGTGCAAGAATGTTCAGAGCTGCATTATTCATAACAGTCCCAAACTGGAAACCACCCAGTGTCCACCAACAGTAGACTAAATAAGTAAATTGTGGTTTAGTCATACAGTAGAACACAACTACAACCACAGGATGAATTTCACAAACATAATGGTGAGAAGGAAAAAAAAAAAAAGAAAAGCAGATGCCAAAGCTATATACTATATGATTTCACTTATATAGAACTTGAAAAACCAGACAAAACCAATGTATTCTTAAATGTAAATGCAAAGGGACAGCAGAAAACTGATTGCCATAAAATCAGGATAATAGTTACCTTTGGGGAAAGGAAGAGACATAAGGGGGTCTCTGTATTGCTGATAAAGTTCTATTTCTTGATCAGGGTGATAGCCACATAAGTGTCCACTTTCAGGCAAATATCGAACTGTTTTTTAAAAAAACTAAATATGCGTAAGAATTAGAAGTTGAAAATACAGGTTCTTGGTCCCACATCCAAGATAGTCTGATCCAATGAGTGTGACTCAGGCTCAGGAAGCTACACTTTTAATAAAGAACTTGAGAGATTCTAACATATGTGGTCCTCAGGCCAGGCTTGGGGAAATGAAGATGGACAACCTCATAGCTGGAAAGAGATTTAAAGGATGGTCAGAAAGCTTACCCTGATTCCCAATCTAGTGCTCTAGCTTGATCAGCTGAGGGTCTTCAGGTTCATTCCCTCAAGTCCTCTTTAGATTTGGCATGGTACCCATCATAAGGAAGAGAGATACAAAGACAGCTCAAAACCAGAAACAGTTTGGGTAACCTTCAAGACAAACTGAGGGTGAAGTTCATAATTGCATTTCTGTCTAAGGTCACAGCTGTGTCTCATAAGATTGACCATTACAAAATTTCTTAACTACCTTTGATCACTTTTCTTAGCTTTTAAAAGTGTAGCTATACGATCATTGTTGGGATCATTGTTGGTTATTTGTCATCATAAAGGCCATCATTTTGCAATGTGCAATACAGAACACAAGGCCCCATGCTGACGCTGGCATTAAATCTGCAAGAGCTCGTGTCCAGTACAACTGGGGCCTGAAAAGGCTCTGGTTTTCTAGGGAGACACACCCAAGCGATGCAAGAGGGTGGAATGAGCAGGTCCAATATTTCCTTGACTTTTTGACAATAAGCTTGGCAGAGCTTTCTCTCCAGGCAGCAGCAGCTCCCAGGCCCAGAGCTTCTCCCAGGTGCCCCCACCCCGACCCTCCCCCAGGGCTCTGTGCTTGACTAACTGGTAAAACAAAGCAGCTGTGACACCAGGTGGCTGCAGCTCAGCTTTGCAGCGCTCTAGGCTGAAGTCACCATTGAAAACCACTTAGCCGGAACTAGCCAAATATACCCATTCATCAGAACAATTTTCCCCTCAAAGTTAGGTCCTAATCCCTAATGCTACCCGCCAAAGAAGCCTGTGCTGCGTTTTGTTGTGTTCAAACTCTCCTGGAGACTTGTGATTCTGCAGGCAGCAGGGGCTTCCCTTTCTCTCTTTTCAGCCTGCTCTCCCCCTCAGATTCTATGCATTTTTGAGAACCTACGCTGAGGATTCCTCCAATGTTGACCGAAACCAGACGTGTTTGGGGCACATCTGGAATCCCTATCTTTCTTTTCCTGGACCCAGCAGGCAGCTTTCCCTGAAAACCCCCTACTCTGCTGATCCCACCTGCCACCCGGAATTCACCCACGGCCCATCTCCAGCCCCAAGCTGCCCAAGCCCTGTGGTTTCCTCTATCCTGTGTTTTAACCTTCACCCTCTGTCCACAGCCCATGGGAACGAGCGTGTTTTGGAGCTGGAGCATTAAAATCAGGGAAAATCAGAGCATTGCTGGCTTTGAGGGAAACGATCAGGGGGCACTTCCCTTCCATTACTTTATTGAATTTGGAAAGTCTGTGGAGGAAAAAGAATTATATGTATGCAGGCATAACCTCTTAACACATTTTCCAAGGATCTCAAATGAAAAATTCTTAATACACAAAATGGGAAGAACTGCAACTTTGTGGGTGGTATTGTGGAAAAAGCTTTGGGCCAGGAGGAGAGAGAAAAGGATTCTCATCTCGTCTCTGCCAATAAATAGTTTTGGGCCTTAAGCAAATTGCTTGGTTTTCAGTTTCCTCATTTCTACAAGAAAATATTTGGGTTTACCAACAATTTCTCTCAGCTCAAAAATTCTATAAACTTACGGATACATATTCTTCATATTATACTATAAGTAACGACTATATGAGCAAAAACTTGACTTCAGGATTTGACTGTGCTCCTTGTCTCCACCCATCTTTTTCCTCTCTGTCCAAGGCAGTATTAAATTTCCAACAGTGCCTGCCGGGCCAGAGTCCCACCCGCTCATGCCAGGGGTGTGGTCAATCCAGGAGTCTCGCTTTCACCATGCCTGTGGATTCATCTGTGCCCCCAATAATTAGCTTATTTCTCTCCCACCTCATCCCTGGATTACAAAAAGGAACAAACTATAGCATATAACACAGCGTAACAGGAACAATCTGGGGTGGGGAAATGTAAATAAGTCTGGAAAATCCCAACCAGAAAGAAAGACATTCAAGTCTTACAAAGTTGTTATAGTTCAGTCTCGAATTTGGCCCCAAACTTCCTGGAAGCCAAAGAGAAAAAGGCAGCCCTGCAGATACTCAATTAGCACCTTGGAATAGAAAGTTCACAAAGACACAGGCCAGTGCTTTCAGGGATGTGCAGCTTCCCTGTGTCCAACTTCCAAAAGGCATGTCTGTGGGGCTCTTCATACAGGAACAAAACTCAACACAGTGGACCCTGCACTCAGCAGACATCCCACAGTGAAGTCAGTGGGAGAAAGCATCTAGCTTGTTTTTGTACCGTTTCTCACAAAACCTGTTGTAGTCTATCTGTGACTGCAGAGTCAGGAGATAATCAGAGGAAAATGAAGCAAGGTGGGCAGTGAGTGGTGGGGTCGGCAGGGGGTGCTGCTGGTGTAGAACAGTCAGGGAAGTCCTTTCTGGTTAGGTAGCCTCTGAGCAGAGATCCGGAAGAAGTAAGCAAGTGAACCTCCTGGATCCCTGGCGGAAGAGCGTTGCAGGCAGAGAGGATGGCAAGTTTGCAAAGGGCCTGAGATAGACCACGCTTGGCGTGTTTAAGGAAAAGGAAGGAGGCCCGTGTGACTGGGGTGGGGTGAGCGCCGGGAATACCGATGGGGAGCTGGATCAGAGAGGAAGAGTCCCTGGGGCAGGGTGGAGGGCAGACCGTGTGTGACCAGCAAGGACGTTGGCTTACACCGTAGATGAGATAGAAAGACATCGGAGGGCTTCAAGTCAGACTTGATCTGACTTACTGATGTACAAAGCCAGAAATAAGTGCTGCAGCTTCTTCCTCCTTTGGAAACACCTAGAAGCCACAAGTAGAGGGAGCCAGGGCCCCTCCTCCACCATTGATGGGGGTCTTCACCACCCAAACAGCAACTTTCCTAAGGTGTGCATAGCCCTGAGCGTGAGTGCCTCCTTAAATGTGCCACGATTGCCTTGCCCTGGTCCCCACCTTGGCCCCCAGGCCAGACCCCAAGAGGGCTGAGATAGTGGTTTTCGATGTGTCTTTGTTCCTTTCAGCCTGTGGGTTGTTCAGAGAGATCCTAGGAGAAGTAGTCGGTGGGCTCTAAGCACCCCACCCCTGCCTGCTTCAACAAGTGCAGTGCTGTTTCCAACTGCGTCATAGCTTATATTTCCTGTCTGAGTCAGTTATCGCCTGGAAAGAAGGATTGGGGGCTATTCGCCAGACTGTTCTTGGTTAGCAGTGGTTACCGTAGGTGCATATGGGAAGTTGCATGGAGGAAAGTAGCAGGTGAAGGCAGAACTTATTCTTCTAAATTGTTTCAACTGTGTACAATAACCAGGTGCAAATTTTGATCACTTTAAAAGAAGCATCATATGAAAAAATTAAAACCTGTAAAAGAAGAGGCTAGGATGTGACCACTGTGAGATGGCTGTTGATGGGTGCTGTATAGTCTGGATAGACAGGAGAAGGCTGGAAGGGAGAGAGGAAGAGGGGTGTGTTGCCCTAGTAGATACCCCAAAATTTTCTAGATGTAATAATAAGATAAGGCAAAACTTGGTAAGTTCAGTAAGCAAGTCCAGAGGAAGCATGTTAAGTTGGATGGTTGTCTGCTACAGATACAACCAAGCAAAAAGCAGGGTACTGAGATGGTGTCTCTGTTAGTCTCCTCAAGCTGCCGTAGCAAATTGCCACAAACTGGGTGGATTAAAACAAAAGAGATATATTCTCTCACAGTTCTGGAGGCTTGAGGTCTGAAATCAAGGTAGCAGTAGGGTATCTCCAAAGGCTCATGGGGAGAATCCTGCCTTGCCTCTTCCAGCTTCTGGTAGCTCTGGACATTCCTTGGTTTGTGGTTCCAGTCTCTGCCTCTGTCCTCGTGTGGCATTCTCCTCCTTCTCCCTGTGTATCTCTCATAAGGATCACTTGTCAATGGATTTAGGGCCCACCCTAAATCCAGGATGATCTCCTCTGGAGAACTTTCACTTAATTACATTTGCAAAGACTGTCTTTACAAATAAGGTCACATTCCAGGACACAACATAGCTTTTGGGGAGCCACCATTGAAACCACCCAAGGAGCACTTCTGGAGACAGTAACGGCCCACAATAAATGGTGAGTGTTCAGCCCCCACCTCTGGGGAGAAGCAAGGATGCAGCCATTCAGAAACAGGAAGGGCCACCAAGCCAGAAAGCAAGCAGCTAGATGGGGGCTGATGAAGCTGTGGGAGCAGATGTGACATGACCAGCGGATCAAGGATGTAGCTGGCAGGGGGGAGGCAACAGCAAAGTACAGCACAGCAGTTTGGGACCTTGGCTGCACATTAGAATCACCTGAGAACTTTTTTAAAAATATTAAGACCCAAGCCCCTACCTCAGAGATTTTGATCTAATGGGTTTGGGTTGGTACCATGACATTAGTATTTTTTAAAGATCCCCAGGGGATTCTAATGTGCAGCGAAGGTGGAGAAACACTGGTAGCTGGAAGAGTGCTGAGCGGAGAAGTCAGAGACCCGGGTTCTCCTTCAGGCTCTGATGCTCACATTGGACAAGTAAATTCACGTCTCCTGTGGCGGTGTGGGCATGGGCTCAGAGATAACAGCCAAGGTGTCCTTTTATTGTGCTAGTTAGTTAAGTACCTCCTTCACATGCTTATCTTAGCTTTGCTACTGCTGCCAGGCCAGTTCTGAGACCCTCCATGAATACACACTGTTCTGACTTTGCTTTCCATCTGCTTCTGCACAACTTGAGTGGTCACGCTATACTCAGGACTCAGGCATAACTAATTGTTCAAATTATTACAAGGTCTTATACAGATCACCAACAGGAACATGAAAAGATGCTCAACACTGCTAATTGTTAGAGAAATGCAAATCAAAACTGCAATGAGGTATCACCTCACACCGGTCAGAATGGCCATCATCAAAAGGTCTACAAATAAATGCTGGAGAGGGTTTGGAGAAAAGGGAACCCTCCTACACTGTTGGTGGGAATGTAAATTGGTGCGGCCACTATGGAGAACAGTATGGAGGTTCCTTAAACCTAAAAATAAAGCTACCATGTGATCCAGCAATCCTACTCTTGGGCATATATCTGGAAAACATGAAAACTCTAATTCAAAAAGATACATGCACCCCAATGTTCACAGCATCACTACTTACAATAGTTAAGACATGGAAGCAACCTAGATGTCCATTGACAGATGAATGGATAAATAAGATGTGGTATATATATATATATATATATATATATATATATATATAGTGGAATATTAGCCATAAAAAGAATGAAAATTATGCCATTTGCAGCAATATAGATGGACCCAAAGATTATCATGCTAAGTGAAGTAAGTCAGACAAAGAAAAATATCATATGATATCACTTATATATGGAATCTAAAAGAAATGATACAAGTGAACTTATGTACAAAACAGAAATAGACTCACAGACATAGAAAACAAACTCATGGTTACCAAAGGGGAAAGGGGAGGATAAATTAGGACTTCGGGATTAACAGATACACACCACTATATATAAAATAGATGAACAACAAGGTCTTACTGTATAGCACAGGGAACTATATCCAATATCTTGTAATAACCTATAAAGGAAAAGAATATATATATATATATATTCGTTTTCAGATATATATATACCTGAATCACTTTGCTGTACACCAAAAACTAACACAACATTGTAAGTCAACTGTACTTCAATAAAAAAGTATTACAAGTTCTTAACAATGTAAGCAGCTTGTCATGGGTCCTCAGCAGAGCCATGAGTCCATTTGATGTGCATATCTAAGACTTGCGTTCTCTCAAAGCACTCTCCAAATGTCTGCTAAAGGTATTTAAAAAATCACCTCTCCATCCATGGCCAGGGACCATGGTCCTCTGCTTTATCTCTCTACTCTGAGCACTTGCTCCTCTGGGGCCTGAACACTGCTGCAGTGAGAGAAACTCTCATTCTCTTCTTGTTTTTTGAAAGGAAGAAGACACTAACTTAACAGCGCTTTCTGTGTTACAATAGTTACTCACCCCTAGGCCTCAGAGTTTTATTACCTACCTAAAGTGTTATGTCAATATCTTGAGACACTAAGTTAAGTGCCCTTTTTAAATTCTCTTCCCCTACTCTAGCAGGTGACCAGCTCTGTGTTCATCATCACAGACGTGCCCTGGTTCCTCAGAGAGCTGCTCAAACGTGGCACAGTCTGGAGCATGGCCTCTGCGCCCTCACGAGAAGCAAGTACAACGAGCAACATCCAGCCCCCTCTGCTCCTAGGTGACCCACTGAGTGCGGCCAAGGAGGTTATCTATTAGAAATTGACCATGCCATCTTATTTAGACATTCTAAACACCAAACCTTAACTGAAAAACCGAGCTCCTTTTTGAATGGGATAAATAATCTGTCAGGGATTGAGAATCTACTGAAGACTGAAAATGAAGAATAAATGAAACCATCTTGAGATAGAGAAGTGGTAGAAGTAGGGGTTTTCCGGAATTGGTATTGGTATAAGATTTGGGTGACTTTTTTTTAAACTTTTTTTTTTTTTTTTAATTTTTTATTTATTTTTGGTTGTGTTGGGTCTTCGTTTCTGTGCGAGGGCTTTCTCTAGTTGTGGCAAGCGGGGGCCAGTCTTCATCGTGGTGCACGGGCCTCTCACTATTACGGCCTCTCTTATTGCAGGGCACAGGCTCCAGACACGCAGGCTCAGTAGTTGTGGCTCACGGGCCTAGTTGCTCCGCGGCATGTGGGATCTTCCCAGACCAGGGCTCGAACCCATGTCCCCTGCATTGGCAGGCAGATTCTCAACCACTGCACCACCAGGGAAGCCCTAAACTTTTTTATTATGGAAAATTTCAAACATACACTAAGGTGGAAGGAGTAGTGTAATAAATCCCAATGAATCCATCCATTAGCTTCAAGAATTACCAACACATGGCCAATCTCATCTCATCTGTATCATTCTCTTGTGAGTGACATTTTTAAAACCATTCTGAGACTCCACAGTGAAATCTCCAGGTTTAAAGATAACACTAAACCCTACTGAGAATGCAAGTAAAAGAGACAGAGAACAAACAAATCTCTTAAATTACTGTGATGTGGTAGAAAAGCATTGAACCAAGAATTGAGATAGCTGGCATTCAGGGCTGATTTCACATTAACTAGTTATGCAACATTGGGTAAGATATGTAGGCCCCAATTTTTTCACCTATAAATGAGGAAGATGAATTACAGGGTTATTCAAATGGCTTTCTACATAAACCATAATTTAAATCCATGGGAGTGAACTAAAAATTAAAAGAGAACTAATATTTATTTTTAGATACTAAGGACTAGACATTGAGCTGCGTGTTCAATGAGATATATTATCTCAATAAATTTTACAAGGTATAATGACATAGGTAGTTTCCGCACTCTCTCTACCACTTCTACAGCTGAGAAAACTGAGGTTCCTTGGCTTAAATATTTTTTTCCAAAGTCACACAACTAGGAGGGGGTGAAGTTGGGATTGCCCACCTGGCTTTATTTAACTCCACAATTCACTGAAACATGATTCCTCTATAGCTGCAATTTTATTTTTGTGTTTTCATCATTAGTTGGAACCTAGCCATGAAAAACAGTAGGTGCTCAATGCATGGTTTTTGGATGAGTGAATGTTGAATCTAAAATTCATTATCAAACTTGCTCACCACAAATCCACAGCACCTAGAATAGTACCTGGCACATAGTAGGTGCTCAATAAACATTTGTTATAGTAGACTACTCTCTAAACACATTAGTCCAATACGCTGATACAGCTAGGAAGACCAACCAGCTCAAATGTTTGATCTGGAAGTATACTGGGAACCAAAGTAAGGGTAGCATATTCCTAACATACCAACAGGCTATGTGCTGTTCACTGTGCCATGTGGCTGTCTCCACAAGGCTTTATCTACCTCTGTTCTATGTACCTACATAGAGAGGTGAAGGAGCTGGAGAAAATTCAGAGTGTAAAGTGCTTTTGTGAGTAAACAACCTTAAAACTGATGACTCTTTCTTGTCCAGTGCTCTTTTCAGCCCTCATTTTCTCAGCCAATCAACAGGGTTGCCTACTCTCTCAATCCATGGTCTCCCAGGCAGAAAACAACCAGTCTCCAAGGCAATGTTCATGTTCATGTTCGTGTTCAAACATTCCAAAAATCTAAGCTGAAAAAGAGAATTGTACTTGATGTGGCACTTAAACTGATTCAAAGTTACACTGAATTAGATCATCACAATCTAATTTTAGAACATTTTATGTCCCCTGTACATCCTAGCAGTCTTCCTGGTTCCTGCATATCCATCCCCTACTCCAGGCAAGAAGTATACATAGATGATAGATAGATGATTGATAGATAGGTAGACAGATAGATAGATAGATAATGTTTATTACATATATGTAATACAGATGAGATATATAGATATAGATATACAGTTGACCCTTGAACAACACAGGTTTGAACTGTGCAGGCACACTTTTATTGATACATGGATTTTTTCCAGTAAATATATTGGAAATTTTTTGAAGATTTGCAACAATTTGAAAACACTCATGGATGAACCATACAGCCTAGAAATATCCAAAAAAATTAAAAAGTTAGGTATGTCATAAAATATATGTAGATATACATTTATGATACAAAATATGTATTAATTGACTGTTTATGCTATAAGGCTTCTAGTCAATGGTAGGCTATTAGTAGTTAAGTTTTGGGGGAGTCAAAAATCATACAGGAATTTTTTACTTTTAGGGGGGTTGGCACCCATAACTCCCATGTTGTTCAGGTGTCAACTACATGTATGTGTGTGTATATATATATATATATATATATATATATATATATATATATGGATGGATGTGCATTATATGATATATACTAGGATATGTATCTCCTGTTGGTTCTGTTTCTCTGAAGAACTCTAATACACCAATCTTTTTTCCCTGAATTGATCCATTGTTGAATATCTTATGTCTTAGGTTGGATTTCCTGGGAAAGATTTCTAGGACTCTGATACATGTGGGCAAGAGGTTTATGCAGTAGTGTTCACAGGAGTAACACCAAAGTGAGTGAGGCAGAGTGAGAAATTGGACTGTGGGGAGTCCTGGAGCTGACATGGCCCTAGAAAGTTGTCCCAAATTCAGGCTAGCAGGCCAGGCTTTTGTAAATTGCCCCCTCTTGCAATAGAGCAAGGAAGCATCATCCTTGTGTCAGGTAGATTTCTTGGGCTGAAGTCAATTCCCAAAGAGGGACTTAGCTGTGGGTTGTTACAGCCAATGTTCCCAGCAGATTAGAGAATAAGTATCCCTATCTTGAAGGGGGAATCTGGGCAGCACACTACAGCATCCACTATACCTTGAATGTTTCCACCTTCACCAAATCAATTTGTAATTGTGTTGTTTTTTTGTTTGTTTGCTTACAAAATCAATCAAGAGACAAAATCATTCTTTTTGGTCTGTAGAGATGTCTTCTTTAGCTGTTTAAGAGCTTTAGAAAGCCAAGCTGAATAAAAACAAAAAAGAAAATTTGCCCTTGCTAAGTGATGAAAGAATTCTATAGCAATTGGCAAGAACACTGAGGAGCTAGTGTTTAGATATTAAAACAAAACCTCTAAGGTACTTACACAAAACACTGGCATTCAAAATGGAGAGTCTCACTCACATAGACAGGCGGGCTGACAGACTGACAGCAAAACCAATAGTTCTCAAGGCGAACATCTTAAGTTACAGCAGCTCTTGGTTTATTTATTTTTCCCATTAGGTACTGCATTCAAAGGACCTTCATGTGGTACACTGAAGATCAAAGTACATTTTTTCAAAGAACCAAAAAAAAAAAAAAAAGAAGCAGAAAGAGCTAACTATTCCAAATATACATATGTTCTGAGTTGTGAATATTTTCCATCCTTTGTTGTAGGAAAATAAGTTTAAGACAGGAAAGAACTAGGTGATAGAATCAATTGTGTACATAGCATTGTCAAGAGAGGATGCCAAATTCAATACAGTGTTAGCCTGTCTGTAAGCTGAAGGTTTTAGAATTTAAAATAATCAGTGACTCCCTTGCTTGGTATATCTTTTGCTATATTACACTTGAGACACTTGTAAAAGACAATTTCTTTTAGGAAAAAACTACAGTATACTGAGTGAGTCTCAATATACTGATAATTTTCATGGTGAGTCTCACTTTTTTTCCTGCAGGAAAGAGCTTTTCTCTGCAGAAAGTTATATTTCCCCTTCTATTTCAAGCATACTTTAGATTAAAGGACTCCTACAACATTATCCTAGTACCTCTAAGAAAAGAAAAATCATACACCACGTTCTTGAAATTTCCCCGATAGAGAAGTATTCTAAATAGGACATATTCAGCAACACCGTTCAACACATATTGATTGTTGGCCTTCTATGTGCCAGATATTGTGGCAGGCACTGAGGCTACACCCACGACTAAGACACAGTTCCTACTTTCAAAATGTGAGGAAGACAGGCAATTTCAATGTTAAGCAGGAAATTTCAAGACAACATGTAAAGGAACTATCACACGATGCCCTGGAGATCACCTAGTCCTGTGGAGGGAGTTAGAGGATGAGGGATGGTTTCATGGAAGAAATGTCGCATGAGCCTAGACTTAGAAGATGAGCAGGAGTGGCTGGCTGAGGAGTCCTGGGAAGGACCCTCCATGTTTGGGGAATGGGAACTACAGGTGACTCAGTGTTGTTGTATATGAGAGAAAGGAGAGGATGGGAGGAGATGAACTGGAGAGGTGGGCAGAGGACAATCACAGAAGGCTTTCAATGACATGTTAATGAGTTTCAGTCATTAAAGAGGAACATGGCCAGTTTTGCTTTTAGACCAGTCATTCTGGCAGCTGCATAGAAGAGGGATTTAAAGGAAACAATACAGGATTGGGGGAAACTAGGAAGGTGGTTCTTACAGCAGTCCAGGCAAGTGATGGTGAGAGCCAACTTTATTAGGCAGGATCACTTGGGAATTAGATGAGGGGACAGGTGTGAGAACTATTTTAGAAGCAATAGGAAGACTTGGTTACTGATAGGATTTAGGAGTGAGAGAGAAGGAGAAATTAAGTATGATTCCCAGTTCTTTGGATTGGGCAGTTGGGTAGGTGGATGGATGCACGGTCTGTTGGACAAACAAGGAATTCAGGAGAGCAGGTATAGAACAAAAGGATAGGAGTTTGGTTTTAGATATCTTGAGTTTGAGCGACCCAAGGAATAATTAAATATAGGTGTGTCTAAATCGCTTAAAAGAGGGCTGAGCTAAACATGGACTTGGGAATCATTAGCACATTCAAGCATTATAAGAGTATGAATTTTTTGTTATTGTTTTTATGTGTTTTGTTCACTGCTGTATATCCAGCATCTAGAACAGTACACACCATGAATATCTGTTAGATAAAGAGTAGTTTAACTCATGGGAGTGAAGAAATTGTCCAGGTAGAAATGCAGAATAAGAAGGAGAAGTGGTCAGAGGACACTCAATCACATAGAAGAGATAATTCATTGGACATCTCCGCTGCTCTCACTGCCAGCACCAAACACCAACTCTCTATATTTCAAGTTTAACAGAAATTATGAAGAACTCCCAAGTTTTACACATCAAAGTTTCAGACTTACCTTCATGCAATTATCTCCAAATTAATAGGAGATAAGAAGAGGATTTTCTTAATCTCCTATGGTGGGGAGAAAAATCCATTTTATGTAATTTCAAAAATTTTTATGAGCTAAAGTGAATACTGTAAAGGGATGAGAAACACACATATGCACTTGCAAATATAAACCCTGCATATTTCATCTAATTTTTAAAATCTTGGAAAGAACAAATTATATAATAATAAAAAAGAACATCTTGGTCTCCAGATCTATATACTGCCAGCTCAACCTCTCCATTTAGAAGACTCAAAGGCACTTCAAAATTATTATGTTGAAAAGCGAACTTATACTCTCCCCCCAACTCATGGTGAACACATGACTCTCCATGCAGAGACACACATCAGAAAACTAAGAGTCATCTTTGACACCTCCTTCTCTCTTGCTTTCCATAGCTACACCATCCCCAAGCCCTGTCAACTTTACATCCTACATACCTCTAGAATCTAGTCACTTTCTCTCCCCGTCACCCCACTCTATTCCAAGGCACTGTCGTCTCTCCACTGGACTTCTGCTACAGCTTACTAATTATCCATCCTGCCCCTTATTCCCTCTGGCCCTGCCCCCAATGGATTTGATGCCAATCTGAGTTTTTTTGTTTTTTCAAAACACAGACCTGATCACAATTCCCTTCTATATAATGCCCTTCTTCGTCTACCTATGGCTCGCAGGATAAAGACATCTCCTTAAATGATCTAGAAAGCCTTCATGACATGGCCTCAATCTCGCTCCCCAGTCTCATCTGGCCCTCTGTCTTCTGAGCTATCTGTGCTCAGACCTTCCTTTAGATCCTCATGTAGGCTGTCTCCTTCCCACCCCAGGGTCTTTGCACTTGCTATTCCCTCCTCCTGGAGCATTCTTATCATCAACTCCCCACTCTCCAATCCAATGCATTTGGCCTAGGTAACCCCACTTATCCTTCATATCACAGCAGAAACATTGCTTCCTCAGCTTAGGTCAGATTCCACTTTTAGGTGAATTCATGGAACTCACTGCTACCCCTCAGAGCACAGTCTCACTTTATAATTATATACATTTTTCACTGTATAATTATACATTCACTTGTGCAATTAAATAAATAATGTCTGTTTGCTGGACCATAAGTCCTATATATGTGTTTTGATCACTATTACATCCGCAGCTCCTAGATCTGTGCCAGGGCACATAGTAGGTACTCAGTAAATATCTGCTGAAGTAAGTAATGAATGCATGAATGAGTGTGTATATCCATTTTTCTCTAAAATACTTATTTTGTATATTTGGAAGGCTTTGGAATTATTAACCAAAAAATATCTCCCAAAGCATAAGCACTACATGCTTTTGCTCCCACCTCTTAGTTACTACACAAGATTAAACAACATATGAGTATACATAATCCTTGACAAAATGTTTATTTGTTGCTCATTCATCTGATGTAACTATACAAGTTGAACTGAAAAACTAAAACAGTACTCATGTAAAAATGTCAGAGTCCCTTTCCTTAGACATACCTCCACTAAAAAAAGGAATCAGCTAGAAATGTCTAGTCAAAAGCTACTTCATCATTTTACCCTTTACCATAACACATAATATGGACACTTTTTGAAATTGAAATAAAACAAAAATATTTTTAAAATATTACTTTGAACACTCCATATAACTTTGTGGAAAGTTCATCAGGATGTTGCTAATGAAATATTATAGAATTTGAAAAGTGTTAGACAAACTTTGTAAATATATTTCAAACTCACATCTCTATTTTAGTTAGTTTTTCACATGGCTGTTTCCTCAGCCATAGCAGGAGCAGGACTTACCTGTCTTTTTATTGCCGCGGCTCAGGCCCGCATGCTCACCACCCACTAGCAATAAAGGCTCCTGGAATAAATAACTGCCAGCTTCAAAACTTTCATTAAATGTTTCCTCTTTTTTCAAAAATAACTAGAAGGCATCCAGTTCAAAATAATGTCCAAAGATTGAATATCCACTGTTTATATGTATTAGTGTTGTTTTTGCCTCAAAAAAAAGATACCAAAACTCAAAAAGAGTTTTGATGTCTTTGCACAACCTTCTAAAATGAAACCTCTGTTGAAAGGTGAAAAAAACGGCAAATGGAACATCAGGAATTACTGCTGCAAAAGAAACAAATCTGTTTGAAAGTTATTTAGCCTTTTTATTGCAGCAGCTCCTATAGAGTTTTCCTTTGGATCAGTTGTGAGGATTAAGAAAAAAAAACATTTGGGAATTCCCTGGCAGTCCAGTGGTTAGAACTCTACGCTTTCACTGCTGAGGGCCCGGGTTCAATCACTGGTTGGGGAACTAAGATCCCACAAGCCATGCAGTGCAGCCAAAAAAATTTTTTTAAAAAGAAAAAAACCATTTATGACTCAGTTGGTTAAAAGGTCTCAAATCTTACTTGCAAGAAGATTCCTTGTAGGAATTTTGAGACCTGGACGCGTATGTATACGCATGACTGAGTCCAACTGAAAATCCTTTCCTCGTGTTGAAGGTGATTGTCTTAATGTATGTTTCCCCAAAAGTGACCTGAGGAAGGATCTGAGTGCAAGTGGTTTATCTGGGAGTGGCAAGTGGGGGTGTGCAGTAGGGAGAAAGGGAAGGTAGCCAATAAAAGTCCGTTATTATGAAAGTCATCCCTGCGGATAAATGGAACTCAATCCCACTGGGGAATTCCAGAGTCAGGCTTATTCCAACCAAGAGGCAGGAGAGCTGGGGTATTTATACACCAGTCAATCCTTGCTTGAAGGCTATTTCCAGACATATTCATTCTTCAGCTCCTCCAGCCAGCTGTATGAGGACAGCAGAAATGGTTTGGTGGCCGGAGAAAGCCCTCTGGCAAGGAAAAGCAGAAAGGAAAAAAAAGCAGCAAGGAAAAGCAAGCAGCAAGGAAAAGTTGGGCTGATATAGGCTGTAGTGGTAGGGACAAGGGAATATAGCAGGAACACCAATAGCATCTACCACAGTGATAGATAGTACAGAATTAATTCCCATTTATTGAGTGCTTGCTCTGTTCAGAGCCGTCTACATTTATGATTTCATTTTTCAACTCATAACAGCACTGGGAGGTAGGTACTATTATTGAGATTTTACAACCGAAGAGGGAGGGTATTTAACTTCTCCAAGGTCATGCACAAATGTGCAGCACAAGATATCTGGCTCCAAAGTCTAAGTTCTGAACCACTACCCTATACTGGAAGGACTTTCCCTGCACCTCAATAAATACATACGTACCACCAACTCCATACACAGTGGAATTCATGCAAGACCAGCATATCCTTCCTAACTGTCGGGCATTGCACTCTTTGCCTTTACTGCTTCTTTCACGTTGGCATCAAGAGCTGTGCCAATTATTCAACAGTCAGTTGACCAAATACAGGACAACTTTGTGCAGGGTAGTGGGGCTCTATGGGCCTTTGACTGAAACTTCCAAATGAACATTCCGTGTGGCCAAGTGCTCAGTGAAAAAGAAGGTCTAATGAATCTCCATGGTGTATGACTAAAAGCAGCGCCCGAACCACCCGAGCTTGAATACAATTATAAGGGGGTTGTCCCAGTGCTCCGGGGCACAAAGTAACTCTTATCTGAAGTTGGAAAGGAATTTCCTGAAATAGCTGGTAATTGTACAATGAAGCACACTATAAAAGCTGCTATCCCCCATCATGTGGGCAAAATTGGACCAGTTAGATAGAGCACTGATCTAGACCATGAAATTATTTTCAAAGACTTTCCCTCCAATTGAGAAAAACCTACCTACCTAAAATAACCTCCCTTTAATAGGCTGTTGCAGTAATAAAGGGGTTTATTTGATGAACCTTGCTGTGTGTACTCAAAGCGAATTTGAACCAACCAAATTCCCATCCTTCTGAGAAATTATAGCAATGACCTCCTATATATTCCTACATTAAAGTCACAACACTTTTAGTCTTGAAAAAATCCTGAATCCTTTATAAGTTATATTTGTAACTTCTCAGGGTTCTCATTTTTTCTTTTATAATTGTTCAAAGAATCTCCCTAAGTTCTTTGTTTCTATGGCAAGCCCACTACAAAGAAAAATAATCATTTGTCCCTAATCCATTTTAAAACTACAAAACTATTCAAAGATACTCGAGAGACAATTATACAAAATACAAGATCATATGTTTAGGAGGAGAAGCAGAAGCTAGGAGCTCAGTTGACACAAAACTTCCAGGTTCTGCCTGATGCTGGTTATCTCTATCATGCAAAGTTATCTACTACAGTTTACACACTCCGGATGCAAAAAAAAAAAAATGTGTGAGCAGAGTCCACTGTCTGCGACAATTAATTCAAAAGAGTGTTGCTGCAGAAAGGCATCTGGAACAACTTGAAAATCAAACTGGAGCATGAAACATAAGGGTCTTCCGTATTCCAGCCAATAAGGAATCCCCTGACATCATCTCTTCTAGAGGGAATTTTGTTCCCTTAACATAGACATTGTAAAAGGGCCAATTTATAGTAGATGAAAGAACATTTAAGGAACCCCTGAGAGGAAACCACCAAAAAATGGCCCTGGGAATGATGGTTTTGTTATCCCAGCCACAGGGACCTCTAAGGTTTCTGCAGTGTCCTCCCCCATTTAAACGGCCACAGTCTCCTTTTCTCCAGGTCACAGTGGGCTTCCTTTAGATACATGCTCTTCTGAAGTCTGACTCAAATGCACTGTGGTTTGTACTCATTTTTAAAGGATGCCCTTCTCTACTAAAGCATTCTCATCCATAAAGCAAAAGAATAGCTATAACTGTGAGATGAACTAGGCAGAGTTTACATTAAATAGTAAGACTCCTGAAGACTCAGTCAGAATAAATGAATGTGCGTAAAGAGTTTGTGCTGTGAGGGAAAACCCACAGTATTGCCATCCCCATCATCAATGTTATCATTTTAATTATGAATTGTGCCTACCAAATTACATCACCTGCTCAGATCAGCACGGATTTGGTGAAAAAGCACTAAGCTGTGCTAAAAAGATGCCAAGAAGTAAGCAATTCTGTGTTTTAAAAAAAGGGGGGTGAGGGTTAAGCTGCGGTTTTAAGTAGAAGATAGAGCAGTAGTTTGATAATGCTACCTCTTATATGTCTATAGGCTTAATTACATGCACAATAATCCTAAGAGGTAAACAAAATCACAAAATTATGGTTGTCTCTGGAGAAGATAATGGAGGATTTGAAGTCAAGGGTAGAACTAGGATACTTACTCTTCGTTCCATACCCTTTAGCACTGCGTGGCTTTTTATTATGGAAGTGTATTTCTTCTTTTTAAGTACTGAATATTTGAAAATGTATGGCCTGCTTAGAAAGCAGGAGCAGAGAAACAGAAAATCCAAATGTGTAATCATGGGCAGTGAGGAGAGAATGAAGCTTAATCCTACAGGGAAACTCTGGGCACAACGCAAGCCTCAGAATTATCCAACCCAGGCTGAGGGAGCTGGGGTATTGATGCACCAACCTCTTCGAGTCCACCTTCTGCAACGGTTATTCTCCACTGTGAGCTGCTGGGGGCAGGGAGGTTGTTGATTCCCAAGCACTAAAGGGCAGTGTGGATTTGGCTGTTGGGAGGGACAAGAATCCTCAAGCACAGTACTATGATCTGGTTC